>NC_092315.1:21894025-23144025 GCF_036785885.1 Coffea arabica | reverse complement strand
CAGTTTTAGGGTTTCCAATTTGCCCTGTTCTTCCTGGTTCTGTTTGACCATGTTAGAGGCCGAATTAGGCTTCATTTAAAACATGAAAGTTGTAGAAAATGATGTTTTATAGCTGCCTGTAAAATTTCAGCTCAATCAGAGCACTGTAACATGTGAAATAACCGAAATATCCTTGACTGCCCATAAGCCCTGTTTCACGGACAGTTTTCTGTCTTCGTAGGGATTTCAATTTTTGACTCTGAAAATGCATAATTTATGATACGAACTCAACCCAAGAAGAACCTGTCTCGAAGAACCAAGTCGATCAGGCAGCGGAAGGATCTATCTTGATCAGGCTATGGAACAATAACTACCTTGCTAGACCTAAAGAGAACCCGTCTCTCAAAACCTAGTGGATTGGTTATTGGTTATGGAACAATAACTACCTTACTAGATCTAAAGAGAACCCATCTCTAAAAACCTAGTGGATTGGTTATTGGCTTGAAAGAACAAGATGATGTGATCATCTTGCCTTGAACACCACAAGTATCCAAGCTAAATACTTGATACTGTTCAAGGAGAAACGCAAGTTCCATCAAGGAACTCCATAAAAGGAGACAACTCTCTTTTTATTAATTCATCTTCAATCCCCCCCAATAGTTAAATAAAGTTGGCTATTTATAGCCTTACAAGACTCAAAACCCTAATCTAAATTGGAAACAATACAAGCTTCCTTATTTGACTTGACACAACTTCCTAAATAAATTTGAAAGTAATTAACTACTTTTCTAAAACTCTAATTCAATTAGAATAGGAAACTAACTGACTCAATTGGCTTAACTATGGTCAACATGACCTTAGCCTTTATTTCCCTTAATAACTCAGGACTAACTAACAAGTATTGCTGGAAAATTACTTAAATAAATAACAAGAAATAAGCATGACAAATCTTCAATGATTCTTGAACCCGATTGCACCATCAACCATCAATTGAATTTTCTTGAATTTGAAGGGAATCCAAATCTTCATGTTCTCATCAATTTAGCTTTAGAGGCCTTCATAAGAAATGTAGGTATATATATTGGCTTCGAAACGCCATAAGATACACCTCAATCGGACTTTGGTAGCCTGAGTTATTGTCATTTAATCATAGTGCGGTTAACTAGTCTGATTGTGAGATGCTGGTTCTTTAATTTGAAAGTTTGACCTAGATACACTATGAACTGGATTGAGTGGTTTTCATCAAAGTTGTAGGCCTTTATCTTAGCTTCAAAATGGTATATATTTCACCCCAATCTGATAAGCGTAGCTTCGGTTGTGTCTATTCCGCTAAGCGACGTCAAATCTGTCTTTTGTTTTCTGACTTAAACTTCATTTCCGGACATTTTCCTAGCTTGAATTTGTAATTGTACAACTTTGAGCCTATTGAATGGCTATTGAAATGAGATTATTTTGTGTGTGACTTTAGGATTGATTGAGGAAAATAATAAAGACATAAATGACTGGAAAATAGGTAAATACAGAGGGCATGCTGCCTAAAATTTTAGGGCTACGCGATTCCTTCAAGTTGAATTGATCTTGGTAAAAATGAAGGGGTTTTGGGGGTTGTTTGTAACCCTAGGACCAACTGTTATCTTTTTGCTCAAAAGTCATATGTTATTCTTTTGTACTAGTACTTAACTTGGGATGGCATACGACTTGTAGTCGAGCCTCATTTATGTATTCCATTTACTGGGTTTGTGGATGTGCGAACTATAATTATTTTATCTTGGTTATTTTAGGGTTTCTTGGCGATTAAAGCCACTTTGGGTAAAAATGTTTGAAGTATCTGTACTGGAACTGGTGAATGTACCACTCCCCTCATTTGTTGCTTAACTTGGTTTCTGCACCTGCAATCTGTGATTTGAATGACTGTACTATCTGTTTATTCTGTTTGAGATGAGAGTGTATTTTATCACACTCGTTCTCTTGTCTGTCTGTATGCCTATTTACTATGTGTAATCTGTTATTTGTATTTGAGTCTGTTCGGACGTTGTTTGGAGGTTGGTATCCAACGACCTTTCTGTGACCTCTGAACTCAACACCTGCGGCTAGTTACTCGAGTCGGCCTGGTCGATTAGATAACGAACCACAGTAGTCTGTTTCTAAGAATCTTTGGATATTGAGACTCTTGATTCCGGTATACTCGAGTATTACCACTTCTGTTTCTGTTGAGGTGTTCGGCCCCGGTAAGGGGTATGTTTGGTGGACAAAATTTGGTGTAAAGTGGGGTCTACGGACATGTTAGTTCTATATACATTGACGGAGAGTCAACGGGTTTGAATCAAGTTCTGCCATGAAAATTTGGCTCCTGAGAGCCACCTGTATCCTTTCTATTTGAATCATTGTGTCTAACTGCTTTACTTTATATCTGGCATGTATATTTGATTGGTTAAACGCGAAATGCCAAGATTTGACTACTATTATTTTGGTACCTCATTGAGCGTAAGCTCACCCCCTTCCCGTTATCTTTGTTTTCTTTTCAGGGGCAAACTTTGAATCTTTGATTTTGGAAGAAAGGGTCGAGCTAGTGTAAATATTATTTTGTTAAGCTCTTTTGTAACAGAAGCCCGAATTATATTTTTAATTGTATGAATACTTTGGTTTGTACTTTAGTTTAGTTAATTTGTTAAAGACTCCGATGTAAATATATGTATAAGTGTTTCATCTTGTCTATTAAGTGTATTCTTTTGAGATATTATGATTTTATGGTTTGTTAAGTATGTTCTCACCTTAGTAGTCTCTGATTGTTCGTTTTCTTTAGGAACTATTGCACGCACTATATTAGGTTTGTGTGATTCGACTCCGTAGTCCTGCCGAGAGATGGGCAGGCGGTCCGCTAAACCCTTTGGTTCGCCTTAAGGGGAGGTGAGGCTGTCACAATAATTATAATGTTAAAGGAAGTACATTATTGGTTTAGTGCACAAGTGTAACTAACGAGAGAGAAAACAGTGGCACGACACCCGCGCGCGCGCACTATTCTTAGTTGACTTTTGTAGGATTTTTGGCCACAAATTCCTTAAGCTTCCAAAGAAAGCTTCACAACACAAAACCCTCTCTCTCTCCTCACCTCCCTTGGCCGGCCGAACCATCAATAAAAAAGAAAGGAAAGAAAGCTTCTTCATCTTGTTCAATTCTTGCTCCAATTCACCTCCAAAATTGCAACCAACCTCAAAACCACTTGGAGATTAACTTGAGCTTGGAAAAGGACATCATCTGGTGGAAATTTCTTGGGGTTTTAGTGGTGAAATTTTGTGGTTTCATCAAGGTTCAAGAGGTAATCATCCACTCTGTAGACACCAAATTTTTAAATAATTTTTATTCTATTTTAATTTTGTTTTTAGTGATAATTCTTATCTATTTTTATTTGTTAATTTCATGTTTTTGGTTTTAGACTTTTTTTTTAGCATTTGTATAGCATTTTAGATTATTATTATTATCTATTATTTTATTTTAGTTTTTATTTTTTTTTGTATTCGTTTTTGCCCTTTTAGTTGTTTATCTTTATTTTTAAGACTTTTAGCATAAAATTTGTCAAAAGAGAAAATTATTCACAAAAAAAATAAAATATGTTTTATTTCTTTTTTACTGTTTATTAATTACAAAAAAGAGGAAAAATCATTAATCAAACACAGAAAAAATTTTAGCCTTTTGTTTTATCTTTTGTTCCTAGTTTTTGTTCATTTTATTCAAGTTTTTATTTAAATTGTTATTTTTGGTTATTGTTGTTTAATTAAATAATTCATGAAAAAAAGAGAAAAAGAAGGAAAAATCGTCAATCAAAATTAAATTTTTTAGGGCATTTCATTTGTTTTAATCTTATTTTTATTTGACTTTTACGGCTTTATTTGTTAAAAAAAAATGAATGATGAAAATGAAAAAATGAAAAAAAGATAGCTTCTGCAGTTTCTTGCCTTTCTTCTATTTTCATTACTGTGTTTTCTGGCTCCGTTAGATTAGGCAAGTACCGGCCATCTGGCTCCATCTAGGAGCTCCAATTCAAAGCCATGATCAATGGCTAGGGGGGGGGCTGGGAATTGAAATCATTTGTGAGCCATCAAGATGAATTTTGAGGGTTTTAGGGACCTGGTGATTCCCTATAAAAAGAAAACAGACGGCAAGAAATAAAAAGGGGAACGGCGGGGGAGAAACTTCTGGGAGGCGGCTGATTAAGAAAAGGGTAGAGGAAAGCTAAGGAGCGACGGAGAGAAAAAAAAAGATAGGGAGGACGGCTAGAGAGAAGGTGAAAGAGAGAGAGCTAGGGTTTGACAGAGGGCTGGAGAGAAAAGATAAGAGATAAGAGAATAGAGGAGAACGGCGGATGGAAAAGAATCTGGGACAGCTGAGGAAAGACGAGCATAGGTAAAGTCTTGTGACGGCGGAGGAAGCGAAGAAGTAGAGTGGCAGCAGAGTGAGGAAGAAAGGAGATTTGGGGTTGCGAGGACGGTGCTGCGTTATCATCACTGCTCTCCCATTGACGTCCTTCGAAGGCCTGGCAGAATCATCCGAATCCTTTCTTGGTCATTCCCCGGCTCATTTTGTGACTAAGGTAATATCCTTATCTCTTAGAATTAGAAACTGTTTTCTTCAATTGTTGGTTTGCAACCCTTTTGCTATCTGCCGTTTCAGTTGTCCTTTGTAGCCTTTCATTTTCATTTCCGTAGGTTTGGTTTAAGTTTGGGTTTGGGTTTATGATTCACAGTGGGACTGTTATGCTTGCTTGACTTGTGTGATGTTTGCCGAGGTTGAAAACATAGCAAAGCTTCGCAGTTTTGCCTCCTGTTGCTGTTGACTGGGTTTGTTTAGCGTTGGGTTGTATGATTGCGCGACTTTGTTAGACTGGAGATGGGTTTGTGCGGTCTGTGAATCTAATAGAGTAAACATAGAAGAGTTGCAAAATTTTACAGATTTCGCATGACCTCTTAGTCTGTCCTTTTGTTTCTTTACTTGAACTCTTGGTTTGATGGCCATTAGAATGTTTTGTATATAATGTTTGCTGCAATAAGCTTGAAGTTGTCGGTTTTGTTGCTGCAGCTTTTCTTTTCATTTTTGGGTCCAATGTTTGATAATGAGTAAGTTTGCAGTGTTTGGAGGGTGATTTTTCTTTGCAAAAGGTTTCGGTAAACCAGAAGCTAGGAAAGAACTTGTAGCTTTGACGCTCCGTATTTTGTTCCTCCTGTATTTTTGCTGTGCTTGAACCAAACTGAAGTTGCATGTCTTTGGTTCATAGTCTAGTTTCATTTATCTACCTCAATGGAACGATTCGATCGTGTGCATAACTGACTTAACCGCAAGTTTCACTCCTTTCTTTGCTGCATTTCTGGCCTAGTTGATTTGATTGAACCTCCTAGGATAGTTGATCATGTTAACAACAATGGGATGAGGTCCTAGCACTTGTGTTTGTTTGTCCAATTAGTGAGTTCGTTTTGAGTTTCTCACACCTTAATACATACGGGCTGAAGTAAATAGAAAGCTGTGTTTGCTGTTGTGTATTGTTGTTTTTCTTTCCCGTAACAGCCCAGCCCGCCGAGTGGGTCTCATCACCTACTTGATGAGAGAAAATTGGATGAGTGAAGATGGGTTTGCATGTTTGGGTCTAAGACATTTGAAACATGTTCGAACACTTGCTGGAAAATGAACAAATCAGGATTGCCGAACCATTTTGCATAAAATTCTCCAGTATTTGCATGATTTTCCTTCTATGTTTTGGTTTGTTTGAATGTTGAAATTGTGTGTCATGTTGCATAGATTAGGTTTTTGGATGTTTGGTTGAAGGGTTTTGATCAAATTTGTGTTGAGATTGATATCTGCTTGCAAAAATGGAAGTTGCAGTAATGTTTTGGTTGCAGAAAGCTTCACCAGGAACGTTTCTTGTTGCAGACAATGTATCGTAGCTTTGCATGAACTTGCATGAAAAAACTTTCGATAATTGCACTCTGGCCCCTAAGTCTCCTCTTGTTTCACTATGGCCCAAATAATTGGAAAAATCAATCAAATTGACCCCTCAAACTTCTTTAGTTTTTGCAATCAAGTCATTACTTGTTTTAATTTTACATGGGTTGATTACCTTCCTTTTAAACGCCTTGGATTGATTCAATTTCATGCTTATGCTCGTTTCGTGTGATTATTTCTTGATTAAAGTGGTGTCTTGACCTTTTTATTGTTTTGAAGCTAATATTTACTTCATGTCATTACCATTGCAAGGGAGGTAACCTCTATCTCCTTGATTTTATTTCTCCTACGTGCTCCTATATGTTTTATGTGAATGTGCATGTTTTAATTCACTTGTCATTATATTAATGTTTCATTGCCTGTTTCGCTTTTTTTTTCATTTCGCCCTTCTTTAATTGCCAAGTCGTTTGAGGGTATTTGAACCCCAATTTTTAATAGCTAGGCTTTGGCGCCTCTCTTGAAGACATGTCTTAGCTAGCCAATGTAATAGTTAGGATTTACTTTTCCAAGTCTTCCCCCTTTAGATTGTAGTAGGCATCCCCTTTTGTAATAGATAGGGCTTGTGTGCTATGTGTTTGCGTATGCCTATATGCCTATGTGTTTAATCGCTTTCCCTAGGATTCTGCATCTAGACAAGCATGCTTATGTGTTACGTGCTATGTGAAGCTATGTGTTTTGCATGCCTATTTGCTTTTAGTATTATATTTGATTATGTGGATGGAATGTGCGTTACCGTGGCTAGTCCAATGCTAGTCATGGTCTTCCTTTCGAGCTCTTACAAGTCCAATGCTTGTGAGAGAACGTTAGTTAAGGGCTAGTCCAATGCTAGACCCTTAGGAACCATCCGCACATTAGATCATGATTGTGTGATAAAATCACTTCATCTCATGCATGTCTTTACTTTCTAGGGCCTTTTTACCATGTTGCATGACACATCCCTCCTTATACGTATATCCCTTCCCCCATATTTTCCTTATGTGTATATTACTTACCCCCTATGTGTGATACATAACATTAGATTTGCATTTCATTTAAGAATTAGAATTAGGATAGTACATTTGTTTGATTAGATTAGGGATAACCTCTTGAATATGGGATATGGACGAGTTTGGCTTTTTAGCCTTTGCACGCTTGTATTCCCCCTATTAAAGGGAAAATTGAGTCACGAATATTAGTCCCCCGTACCCGACATGATGCACTCATTTAAGACATGTATATTTGTATAATTACTTTATTGCTTTTCTTTTCTTAGAATCTCATATTTTTGTACTATTCGTGACTTCTTCGAAGAGTCCACATTGGGCATCACAATTAATGTGATTGGCACCAATTGAGCTTTGAAGAGAAATTTCGACCCCCCGATACCCTCTTAGGTCTAGGGCTTGCATTCATATAGTACATTCAAATGTGATAAATTTTTAGGTTAAAAATAAGAAAATTTTTTACTAAATCACGCAACTAGCCTTGGCTAGGTTGAAAGGGTGCCTTGGATTTTTATCCTTGCCTTCCCTTTCTTCAAATGTGACTCCCGAACACTTTCTCTGATTTTCGTAGACTTAGGAGTCGTTTGAAAAGGATTTTTCCATAATTTTATCTAAAATTCATTTTTTAGGTGACTTGGTACACCTTAACTCTCTACCAAGTGGCGACTCCGATTTTATTTCAAAAATCCTTTTTAAACTATAATTTGGGTCCAAATCGTCGCATTACAAGTCCCATTTAGGCCCATTTTCTTTTTAAATCAAAAATCTTTTTTTTCAATCAAAAATTGAATCAAAAGCCATTTTTCTGAACTCGTCTTTTATTTTTCCTTATAAAAAAATGGAGCGCGACAGTTGGCGACTCCACTGGGGAACTTAGAGAGTCCGAGCATTTGATTTAATCGATTCTTTTCTTCTTTTAACCTTCTTATATATTACATTTGGATGTTTAGGATTGCATTTTTCCCTTTTTTAGGATTTTTGCATTTCGCGCATATAAACTCACTTCCTCACCCATTCGCCTACGTTTGATTTGATGGATGGATAGTTTATTTTATCCCGCACTTTGCATTGCATTGGGATGGGGGGACATTACCCTAGGGTCTCGCGTTGGTTCTCGATCCCTCCCCTCCAAACGAGCACTAGCATACGTGCATACGCTTTAATTTTTTTACCCCTCATTTATTTTTCTTTTAGTGGCTTGTCACACCACTTCACCCTATTAGGATTTTAGGCGACTCACTTGGACTTGTGATCGCGACACGATGTGGGCGTAGCATGATCCCAGGGGTCACTCAATCTTCCATTTTAAGCTTTGGGTTTGTGACGTCCCGAAAAGAATGAGTTTGAGAACCCGAAAATTTTTATATATTTTGGTTCCTTGTCGATAATTTTGTACTTTCTTCAATATATTAATTTCTTATACATTTTTATAAAGGAATATAGTTTTCAAATTATTTTCTTGATACAAGTTAGTCCACGTTAATTTTGAAGTGTTTTATGAACGTGGGACCCGCAAGTGCGGTAAATGCAATATATTTTTGACAACTTGTTGGAGTTTTGTATTAAGTGATATTAATTTTACAAGGTGCTAAGAGATTTGTATTAGAGAGACAAAAAGATAAGTTTTAAACCTAAAGGTGACAAGTGTCACCATCCAATTCACTCTTGACTTTGACCATTGAACTTTACCTTTACCTTTACCAAATAAATACTAAAAATTGACCAAAATTACTTCAATTTTGCAAGCTTCTTGGCCGACTTTTATCAAGCAAAAAGGAAAGAAAAGCTCTCAATTTTCTAGTCTCCAATCTTGCCCAATCTTTCAATTAAACCGATTAATCTTCCAATTATTCCATAAAACCTCTTAGTTTGGTGGAGTTGAGCTTGGTTGTGAAGTAGTTTGGAAAGCTAAGGTGACTAGTTGCTCTCTTTCTTGTGTTGCTAAGGTGAGTGGTGAAGGATCCCTCTCCTTCCTCTAATGATGCTTAATTCATGATTGGTGGTAGTATAAGATGCAATTTTATGGATTATATCTTGATTTTTGGTTGAATTGGTGAAGTTTTGTAATTATTGGGGATTTTTCTGTTTTCATATGAATATGATTATGTGGTCATGTATGATGATTGGAAATGATATTTAAGGAAGCTAGAAGGTGGAAAAAGTGGTTAATTGCAAACAATTTCTGTTTTGGAAGAAATTTTGGAAAGTTAGGGTTTATGATGATTACATTCTGCCCGGTTTTGTAGCTCATAGATAGAGGCCGAATTGGCCTTGGATTAAAACATGAAAGTTGTAGGGAATGATATTTTAGAGGTGCATACAAAATTTCAGGTCAATCGGAGCAGCGTAGCTTGTGAAAATACGGAATTACCCTTGCTGTCCTGGTTTTACCCGAATTTGGGAATTGCTTCTGTAATGGGTTATTTTGGTTGGGAATGATTCCGAATTGGTTGTTGAGGTCTTCTGATGAATTGTAACCCTATTTCTAAGCTTTCAGATGGATTTGGAATTACTGGATTTGGACTTAGGTAGCCTGATTTATGATGTTTACCCCAGAATGCAATTTGTGAATCTGTTTTTCCGGTTCTGGTGTAGTTTCTTGCATTTTTGACCTGGTTACACCCGAAACTGGGTTGAGTAACCTTCTGTAATGTTGTAGCCCTGTCTTTTAGCTTCGAAACAGTGTATCTTACACCTTCATCCGGTAATCGTAGTGCCATTGGTGCCAAAACCGCAAAATGATGTTAAAAACTATTTTTCTGGTTTTGAGCTTAACTTTCATTTCCGGACTTTTCCCTAGCTTGACTTGTACTTGTACTACTGGGAGCTTGCTGAATGGCTATTGAATAAACTTATTGTTGTGTGTGTACCTTTGGGTTTGAATGAGAAAAATAATGAAGCCATGATGGCTGGAAAAGTTAGCATTTAGAGGAAGTGTTGTCCGAGCTTTGAAAGGACTTGATTGCATTGAGTTTGTGATCTAAGACTTGGATTTGAGTAAGGCAATGATATATGATGGATGGTTTCTGAGCCATGGAGGTGAGTGACCTCAAACTATTTTTAAAGTTATTTATGAACCGTTACTTTTGAACTGTTTTCTGGCATTATTTACTTTTAAACTGTTTCCAAAGTTACTTTTGAACTGTTTTCTTGCATTATTTACTTTTGAACTGTTTTCTTGCATATCATGCATGCTTGCATGTGAGTGTTCCTTGTTTGCTATATTCCTTGACTTATTGGCTTGTTATTATTGATTGATAATGTGTTAAGTGCTTTCAATGATTGTTAAAACGAGTTTTCTAGGCGAGTGTGTACTTTTTTTTTGATAATAATTTTCATTAGTTTTATTCCATCAAAAAAGTGTACAAACGTCCAACCTAGCCTAGCCTAGTGTTCCGCTTTAACTGCCGTCGCCTAATGGACGGTATTCCTATCCTATCACAACGAATTTCACCACGCGCCAAAGCTGGTAATTCATCAAAATTCTCGTAAGTGATAATGCTCTGTATCTGTCGAGTAACGCCCACGTTTGCCAGCCTATCAGCCACCCTGTTTGCCTCCCTATAACAATGCGAGACCTGGCCCGCGTCCGGGATCAAACCCCAAATCTGTTCGACCACAACACGAACCTGCCATGGACACTGGACCCTTCTCTGCAGAATCCCTACCAGCACCTGAGAGTCCACCTGAATGGTAACATCTGTATATCCCCTCTGCCTGCAAAGACGGAGGCCCGTTGCCAGGGCCAGAACTTCTGCCCATAGACTCGTTGTTACCCCGAAAGATTCCGAGAACGCAAAAAGCGGCAACCCTAATGAATCTCGTAACACCCCCCACCACCACTAGCTCCAGGATTTCCTTTCGCGCAACCATCAGTGTTCAAAATCAGCGTTCCCCCCTCAGGCGCCCGCCAGCTTACCGCTTGAGCATAAAATCTCTGGGGCGAGGTTGCTAGTCCCCCCAGAAACTGAAATAAAACGTTCCTCCCCACACGTTGATGAAATTTTCCTTCGGCCACCCCTTCCAGATCCTGAAGGATGTCATGGCAAACCTTTGCATGACTCATCGGAACCCCCTCAAAAATTGCCCTATTACGCCCCTTCCAGATGTGCCAGCAAATAAAACTAGGAATAATTCCAAACAGAAAACGACCCTCCTCCGCCCTTGGATGCGACATCCACCAAGCCGCAAGCCAAGACCGAACATAAATCCCCCGCCGTGACACCCCCCCAATCCTACCAAAAAACTCCCAAACTTCACGCGCAATATCCCCCTCTGAGAAGACGTGATCAAGTGTCTCCTCCGCCCCCTCCAAACAACAAAGACACTTTGAAGCCAAATGAACCCCTACCCTTCCCAAGGCGGCCGTCACCGGTAATTTCCCCAAAAGCAATCGTGTCATGAAGAAAGATATCTTGAGCGGAAGCCAAGAATGCCATACCCGAGAATGCAGAACGGAATAATGACTTGCGCGACGAACCTCCTGAAAAGCAGACGCTAGAGAAAACCTTCCTGACACCGTGTGACGCCAAACCAGCTCATCCTGCTCTTCCCCCTCCGGAACCGGTTGTTGGGAAAATGAGTAAATCAGCTCAGCCGGGATTACTGATCTAAGCCTTTGCCAATCCCAGGACCCATTCGAAATGAAATCCCGAAATGATAACTCCGAAATAACCAGAACTTTAAGACACAAAGCTCCACTCCCTAACCAGTTATCATACCAAAAGTTACATGAACCCCCTTTTACCAACCAGACCATGGATAATTCCGTCTGCCGACTGATGTTCACCATTCTTTTCCAAGTCATCGAATCCTGCCTTTTTATCTCCACCTGACACGGATGCTGCCCCTTGCAATACTTCGCCCGCATGAACTCAGCCCAGAGAGATGTGCCTGCCCGTAAGTTCCACCACAACTTACAAGAGAAAGCCGAGTAAACCTCACTAAGTTTTCGGATTCCCACACCTCCCTCATCAACGGCGAGACACAATTGAGGCCAACTTATCCATTGGAATTTTGACACCTGTCCTGACGACCCCCAAAGGAACCTTGCACATACCTGCTCAATTTGCCTGAACACCGAACCGAAACCCACAGCGGCCGACAACAAATGGACAGGAATTGCCGAGAGCACATGCTTTATCAAGACTAACTTTCCCCCTGTGGATAACAACCTTGACTTCCAAGACATCACCCTAGCCACAACCGACTGACACACCTCACCGAAATACGCTGCCTTACCCCTTCCTGAGTACAACGGGAAACCCAGGTACCGTATTGGAAAATCCTGCCTTGAAAAATGAGTAAGCCTCTCAATCACCCTCCTCCGCGACGGGGAAATAGACGGGTGTACCAAATATCCACTCTTCTGGGGATTGACCAACTGACCAGAAGATTGTTGATACTTCTCAATCACTCGTTTCACTTGCTGAAGCGCCATTGAAGACCCATTTGTAAAAACCAGTATGTCATCAGCAAATGCAAGGTGAGTAATGGCCTGGCAGCCGGTTGGGACCCTAAACCCTATATAATTCCGACGGCTAGCTAGCTCATTCAAACCTCGCGAGAGTAGTTTCGAGCCAATGACGAACAACACAGGCGACAGTGGGTCACCCTGGCGTAATCCACGACTAGATTTAAAAAACCCCTGTGCAGACCCATTAATGATAATGGAGAACCAAACATTCGAGATCAGGCGCCAAATCATATCAATAATCTGCTCACAAAAACCAAAAGCTCGTAACATGGAGATAACATGGAACCACGACATCCGGTCATACGCCTTAGTCATGTCCAATTTAAGAGCAACGTTCCCCCCTCGCGCCTTCTTGCCTATAGATGCCATGAGCTCCTGAGCCAGCAAATAGTTATCAGAAATGCTTCGGCCCTTGACAAACCCCGTCTGTTGGGGGGATATCAGCTTTGGCAAAACCAAGGCCATGCGACTCACCAACAACTTTGATAACAACTTATTGCAGAAATTGCATAGGCTGATGGGTCTAAAATTTGAAAAATCTTGAGGGTTCGACACCTTAGGCAGTAACACTATTGAAGTGGAGGTGAGGAATTTTGGCAGGTGACTCCCACAGAAAAAACTCACTACCGCTTTGTACACATCCTGAGCCACAACCTCCCATGCAAAGGAGAAAAATTTCCCTGTAAACCCATCAGGCCCCGCAGCACTTTCCCCATCCATAGAAAACACCAAATGCCGAATCTCCTCCATGCTAGGTATAGCTGCCAGCCTTTCATTCTCCTCGTCTGAAACCAGCTTAGGAATCAGATGCATTAGATCACCACCCCCAGTATCCACCGGCCCTGAAAAGAGATTCGAAAAGTACTCCACCGCAACCTGTGCAATGTCCTCATCCCTGTCCACCCAAGACCCATTAGAATCCTTCACCCTATGTATCGCCCCTTGCACCCGCCTTTGTTTAACCACGGCGTGAAAAAATCTGGTGTTCCGATCCCCACACCCCAGCCATTTTACTCTTGCCTTCTGCCTCCAGAATTGTTCCTCCACTGCCAGGGCTCTGCTAAGATCTGCCCGAGCCATATTTAGTTCTGCCGGATCCTCCTCCTCCAGCCTAGATGTTTCCACTGACCCTTCAATCCTTGCTAACCTATTTTCCGCCTCCCGAACAGCATTACCAACTGACCCAAATTTCTGATTTTTCCAATGCTGAATTGCCCTCCGAGTTGCCTGGAGTTTTAAACATAAAACTCGTAATGGAGACCCATGCACATCAACAACCCATGCTCCCCTGATGACATCCAATAACTCAGGTTTGGTAGTCCAGATGTTAAGAAATCTGAAAGGCCGTGCCCCATTGTCTAGCCTCGACGTAAAAGAAACGTGCAACGGGGCATGATCAGAAGGATGGCGTGCAAGATGAACCACCGAAATCACTGAAACCGCTTCTGCCATCTCCCCATTCATGAGTAATCTATCAAGTCTTTTCCAAATCCTGGCTCTCCCCCTCCTATTGTTACACCACGAAAATCTGGACCCTGAGCAGCCCGCATCAAAAACCTCTGCATCTTGCATGAAAGCCAAAAAGTCCACCCCCTCCGACACCGCAAAAGGTCTCCCCCCTTTCTTTTCCGAAGCTTCCACAATAACATTGAAATCACCCCCTATACACCACGGCAATGCCTGTGGTTTATCCAACAGGAGGTTCGCCCATAGCTCCCTCCGCCCCTCCTCCGTACACGCAGCATGCACAAAGGAAAAAATCATAGAGCCCGGTAGCCACGGGTGGGATACCATTAACGAAATGTGCTGAGTAGAATTACCCAACACTGAACAATTGAAAGGGTACTTATATAAAATCCATAAATCTCCCGAATCATTAACATGTGCAAAATCAAAAGCAAGTTTCAATCTAATATCCTCAACTCGCGACGCCTCTAATTTTGGCTCAGAAATTGCCACAAACTGAACACCCTTCTCTTTACTAATGCTTTTTAATCTCCGTAAATTTGGGAGCTTAGACACTCCTCTAATGTTCCATAATAGTGTATTAATCATTACGAAGTACCTGGAAAGAGTTATTGGTTGCGGTGGTAGACCGCAATTGTCTGTCCGACTTGAAACGAGCCCGTAACCCCTTTGCTTTTTTTCCCGACTTGTCCTGCCCAGTATACCACACAATGTTTAGTGCATCCAATGTGCTAACTGCTTCCCTCTCACGCACGAACACCAACCTGGGCGATAATGAACCTGCCATCGTGTGAAAATCATCCTCGAACTCTTCCTCACAACTATCACTCGCCACGCCCTGCTGTTCCACCTGTCGACCGCTTCGGACCTGCTCCAACCCAGGTTCTGATTCCTGCTCATTCCGCCTGGCATGCGCCTGCATGTCAATGGATTTCATCGGTTCACCTCCTGGCGCTTCTGAACCCTCCCCAATGACCTCATTGAGTAGGGGCATCTGATGACCGATACCCTGGTTCTGACCCACTGCTCCATTTGCCACCCGCTCTACCCCTACCTCTATCCACACCCCTTCTGACTCCTTGGCCACAGCAGGCCCCTCCTCATTAGCACCCCCCTGTGCTGCCTCCTTGGCCACAGCAGGCCCCTCCGATTTGCCACCCCCCTGTACTACCTCCTTGGCCACAGCAGACCCCTCCGCACTGCCACCCCCCTGTGCTGCCTCCATGACCACAGCAGGCCCCTCCGAAAATTCACCCTTCTGTGTTGCCTCCTCACGCTGCCTAGGTCCACCTTCCGCTGCCATGGGCTGCCTGTCACGTCGCTGACCCTCAACCTTAGGAGGCCGCAGCGCAGGATTGCGAACATGGCAGTCATCCACTCCATGACCCTGCCGAAAACAATGTGGGCAATATTTGGGAATATTTTCTGGGACCAGATCTTGCCAGAAACCATCATAGTTCCCATTACCAATCCAGATCCGAGATGGCCGTGGCTGGAGTAAATCAATTTCGACGCAAACCCTAGCAAGACTTGGCCTTGCCACAGCCGAAGTTGCGGCATCGACGAACAACGGGATACCGAGGACCGAAGAAATCTGAAAAATCGCCTCCTTTTGAAAATAATGTAGCGGCAGTTTGGGAAGTTGAAACCAAACAGGAACAACTGAAGGTTCTTTGTCCACATGGAAAGCTGGAGACCATTTGAACACACGCATTGGGAACCCTGAAACATACCAAATTCCTCACGCCCAGACTCTAAGGAAATCAGCCTCGTTGCCCATATGAATAACTACATGCCTGAAGGTTCTTTGAGTGTGTACTTTATCGCACTCGACCTAAATAAATGTGAAATTTTCAATGATTAATGATTAAATGCTAGTTGCGCATGAATGTAAGCCGTTTGGCTGAACTGGGCCCTGCCCTTCGTTACCGATCGACTCGAGCCAAAAGCGGACTCGGTCAGGCGATTTGGTGACCCTGGGTGAATGTGGTATACTCGAGTATTACCTTTGTAGTCCGGCTACGTCCGGATGGGTGGAGTCCGGTCAACGTCCGGAAAAGGATGAATGAATGAACAAAAGGATGAACGAGGGATTCTACTTACAAAAAAATGTATTTTCAAACGATTGGAGGAATAAGGGGAAATGTCAGGGGAACGAGCGAACAAACGAATAGCTCCATGTGAGCCCATATCCTTTTAATGAATGTTACTACGCTTTCCATTGTAAATGTTTCTTGAATTATTGATACTCCATATTTAATGTATTGTAAATGTTGTAATTGTTTCTTGACTTATTATTTGATTTATGACATCATTGATTTATGACATCATTGAAATGAACTATTGTGAAACCGATTTGATTAATGATTTTACTGGTTACTCACTGAGCTTCTAGCTCACCCAAAAAATATTTTATTCCCCTCCACAAGGCTCGTGGCAAAGGAAGGCTTGTAGTACTTATTCCTGTGATCGGATGAATTATCTCATTTGTGCTTTGAATTTGGACTTCCTCATGTGTCATAGTTGGTATCAAGAATCAGAGTGGCGCAGCGGAAGCGTGGACGCTTCGCTTATGAAATGTAATTATTGGAGAATTTGATGTATATTTGAGATTTATATTGTAAGTTATTTGAGGACTTTAGTGAACGACTGAGTCCCGGCGAGAGTTGGGCAGGCAGCCCGCCGAACCCTTTGGTTCGCCTTAGGGGGAGGTGGGGCCGTCACAGGGTTCATAGCCTTTAACTTTTAGTTGAAGGTTGAGGATTTTCGATAGATTCACTCATGACATGTGACACGATGTGTGCGTAGCAATGTCTGGGGAATCGCTCGAGCCACCGACAAAGGACCTTGGGATTGATGACCCTTGGTTTCCAAGTCTGAAGGCTCGGGGACCTAAAACCTATCGAGTCTAGATGCATTAGTGAGCCCCAACCTCATGCATCCATGATAGTTTGCATAGGGTAGAGTCTACCTTACCCTATTAGGGACACCATTCACGAGAGGAGGGATCCAATCCCTCTATTTCTTTTATTGCTTTATCTCTTTGTATTGCTTTGCTACAATGTGTTATGTGCATTTATCTGATTGAACTAACTTTTATTGGTTTTTGTCTCCATTGCACTCATAAGCCCTAGGAAATAAGAGTCCTGGCATGGTACTCTCTAGGAGCCTACCCTATTTGATATAACACGTTTAAATTCAATATTTCGCATTGGCACCATAAATACATTTCATTCTAGGCTCACCCCGACATACAAAAAGGGGGTTCCTTTAGGTCATGTTTCATTTGTGTACTGCATATGTACTCGCTTTGATAAAATGGCATCATGCATAAACCCTAGAGGGAATGCCATTTAGGGAATCCCACATTAGAGATAAGCCAGCCCTATTTTCCAGTGGGTATTTAACCCTATCTTGGGATTTGCACGTTTAAATTCATGTTTTAACCGGAGAATGGGACTCGTAGGTAAGGTAATTGACAACCCGCCTCTTCCATTTTTAGATGGATTGCCCCCGTCGAATTTATCAGTTGTTGATACCGTCGACCGAGATTCAAAGATGGTCTGCCCTTATGCTACCCAGTGAATTGCATCAAGTAGCTCAACATTTAGGACCGATTGGAGACCTTAAGGAGATCAAGCCCAATAGCTATCTAGTAGAGGCATTAGTACATCTTTGGAATCCAGAATGTTCGGCCTTTAGGATAGGCAATAAGCACATGACAGTGACACTTGAGGAAATAGCTGGCCTCTTCAATTTACCTTTGCATGGAACCGCCTTGGTTTTCCCGTCCATTTCAAACAAGATAGAATTTTGCAAGATCATAGGATTGAAAGAGTCGGTATTGCGAGGGTCAGACCAGGGCATTGCCGTGAACATTTTGTTTAAGCATTTTGCACTACGAAACGGGTTCGAGAGATATAGGGAGGATTTTTCATTCACATCCAAGGATGTATGGGAGCGCAGAAGGCCATTGGTGTATGGAATAGTTATGGCTGGAGTTTATTTCTTCCCAAGAAAAGATCAAAAAATAGCTTTCAAGGTAGCAAAGGTTATACAGGACCTCTTTTTAGGAATCCGAAGTAAACAATGCACCATAATCCCGACCATCTTTGCGGACATTTTTCTAGCTTGTACCAACTGCCAGAAAGGGGAAAAGTTCTTTTATGGGGCTAATGTAATTTTGCAAATCTGGGCCCTAGAACATTTTAAGAGATGAGCGTCCGTTCCTGAAAGTTTGCCAGTGGTTGGGTACAACTGAGTAATCACGCATCATAAGCGAGTCAACGGAGAGGGTCTGCCGAGCGATGCGTTTGAATGTGTCGAATACTTAGAGATGCTGCCGGATCAAGACATTAGGTGGGTGTTAGACTGGACGATTTGCTTTAGGCCAATACTTCGCACTAAAGTGTCAGAATTTGTTCTCCTACTGGGTACCCAAGGAATCATCGCATGCACCCCAAAGAGGTTCCTCAGACAGTTAGGACGTACCCAAGGAGTGCCGCCTGTGGTTGATGTGAGTAAACTTACCATCATTTTCAATAGAGGAATGTGCCCAAGCGAGCTCCCTATGAAAGACCAGATTATTGAGGCATGGGTGACGCTATCTGATGACGAGTGTTTTAAATACATCCCGGAACTCAAGCAGAAGGGTTTGACGACTCCACAATATGAAGACTGGGTAAGAAGATCCGCTGCACAAGAAAAACAAGATGAACCAGCCGAGGAGGTGAAAAAGTTGAAAGCCATCATCGAAACAAGGGACAAGGAAATTCTGCAGTTAAGTAAGTCTGTCGAGACACACAAGGGAATAGCGGAGCAAAACAAGCAATTGTACGAGGATGAGCGGGAGAAGCTTCAAAAGATGAAAAGGAAATGCAGAGAATTGTATGATCAAGCCGAACGTATTAGAATTCCATATGCTAGAGAAACTAGGGATTCTGTATTAGATAGCTTCAGAAACTTTGGCAACCTTGTACGAAACCGCCTTCGTGATATGATGTAAATATTGGCAAGTTTATCAATGAAAGCGATTTTTCTTTGCACTCATACAGGATTGTTGTCAAAAATAGGTTTGTGTCACGGGTCCCATTTTGAAGGTGTCACATCATGCTAGACCTACCCTTGGCATAAAAAGGGCCCCCCAATAGGGCATGCATCCGAATTTTTTTGGATATTTACTAACTCTTGTCTTTTTCTTTTTCTTTGTATTTTTTGGAAAAGCTAAGCAAGGGTTAAATCTAAAGGCGATTCCTTTCAAAATTTTTAGGTAATATTTAAACATAACTTCTCGTCGGAACCCCATCATAACACGATCCCGTAGTCAAGCTCAGAGGAGTCGTGTAAACATGAGTTCACAACCGGAACCATCGGATAGGTCTGCTACTACCGCTCAACCTGAGACTACGAGTTTAGGGGTTCAGCTAACCGAGATGCTTACTAAGTTTGGTGAGATGGCTACCGAGATGGCGGCCCAAAGGAAATTGATTGATGAGCTTATCAGCAGCGGAGTTCAACCCGAGCCCGTACCCGTCAGACAACCTGAACAAGAACCATTTGTCATACCTTCGACTCAAGCTACCTTTACTCCATCATTCCCTATTCCACCCGAAGAAACTTTCACTTATGCCACCACAAATTTGCCATACACTTACCCTCCTAATCTTTCATTTTTTCCTACTCACATGCGAGGTCCACAACCCCAAGTCACTTCAAATATACCACCTGAGCCACATACCTTTTATCACACTGCTGCTGAGCCCTTCCTGCCAGACCATACTGTTCAAACCAAACCAGAGATGAGAGAATCTTCTGCTCCCGTTGATATGAAGCTGCTCAAGCGCCTAGACCATTTCGACGAATTTATGAGGAAAAGTCAAGGGTTAAACAAGCAAGGAGTGCTGGACTATGATGAACTTTGTCTCTTCCCAAATGTGCAATTGCCTGTGGGGTTCAAGACCCTAAAATTTAACAAGTACGATGGAACGGGCAATCCCAAAACGCACCTCCGTCTGTTTGCCAACAAGTTAGGAATGCCCATAGATAACGAGAATCTGCCTCTAAGGCTGTTCCCGGAAAGTCTGGAGGGGGATGCACTCGACTGGTATTCCAATCTGAAACCCGAGGAAGTAAGGACCTGGCTTGACTTGTCCAATGCTTTTGTAAGGCAGTACGAGTATAACTGCGAGCTGGCTCCGACACGAACCACGTTGGAATGAACGAAGAGAAAACCCTCTGAGGACCACAAGACTTATGCCAAGAGATGGAGGAAAATAGCTGCAAAAGTCGAGCCACCAATGACTGAGGACGAAATCATACGCACTTTCATTAAAGCACATGATCCGCCGTACTTTGAAGAAATTTTTCGCATGACTGGATGCTCGTTCGCCGCTATTGTCAATAAGCTTAAAGAGTACGATGAATTTGTAAGAGTTGGGAAGATTGTTAATGTCTCTGCCCTCAAATCGCAGTTGGATGCTCTGCAAGGACAAGGGAGTAGTGGGAAAAAGCCGCAATTTAAAAAGAAAGAGGGGGAAGCTGCCTTCATCTGGGATCAAAACCCTACACCAAGACCCAGATTTCAACACAAACCAACATAATCACCACCTTATCCCTACTATCCAAATTCTCACCCTGTCTACAATACCAATATCTCTTACCCCCGATCTCGTCCAAATTATGCCAACCCGCCTATAGCCCCTTTTCAAATATCTCAACCAAATTTTCAACAAACTCGTCCACGTCCTACTTACAATCCAAGATTTCCCCCACCAAATAAACCCACCTATAACTATCCCCAACCCATTGAAACCTACAATCAAAATCGTACCCGAACGTTCACCAACCTAGGCAGGCCTTTGGATCAGTTGTATGAGCAATTAAAGGCTGCCGGTAAAATAGGTGTGATTCCCCCTCCAACTTACCCTTATGGCATGCCTGCTGGGTATAATCCACAGGCTACTTGTGCTTATCATTCAGGAGCACCTGATCACTCCACTGCCAATTGTCGACTCCTCAACCATAGAATTCAAGACATGTTAGAAGCAGGAAAAATCGTGATTAGGAAAAGAGAAGAGCAAGGACCGAATGTGAGCAAGAACCTCTTGCCGGAGCACGCCGATACTGTTGGAGTTATCATGGATAATGAGGAATTCGAGGAGCTTGTCCGAAGCATGTCAAATGAGACAGAAGTGTTTGGGATAATGGATCAACCTTTTGTGATAGAAGAAGCATCGTATGAGGAAGACAAAAGGCCCTTCATTTTAGATCTAACTCCATCCGAAAGTGCGGCTTTAGAACCTGTGGTAATTGAATTCCCAGAACAAGTGCCGGTTTTAAGTTTACAACAAGTGCCGTGGAATTATAGTGAGCCCGTTTTGCAAATCGGGGGTAAACAAATTTTGAAGGAAGAAGTGTCTGCTGTTACGAGGTCGGGAAAGATTGCAAGTTCATCCACTGCCAGCGCCCCAATCCAACTAAGCAACCATGAGCCGACTCCAAAACCCGCAGTGGCCGAAAAAGAAGCATGGGATTTTCTCAAGAGGCTTAAAAGAAGCGAGTACAATGTGATCGAACAGCTGAACAAAATGCCTGCCCAAATTTCCATATTAGACTTGCTTTTTTCCTCTGACTTGCACAGGGATGCGTTACTTCAAGTTTTGACTAAAGCTCAGATTCCCAAGGATATTTCGGTCGACAATTTCTCGCACATAGTTGGGAATGTACTGACTTCCAAGCAAATCACTTTCTCTGATGAAGAGCTACCTATAGAAGGAACTGGGCATAACAAGGCTCTATATATAGCTGTGAGGTGCAATGGCAAAATGTTGCCTAAAGTGCTGATTGACAATGGGTCTGCTCTCAATATTTGTCCTTGGAGCACTTTGGTGAAGTTAGGGCTACAAGATGTCAAATTAAAACCCTCAGAGACCGTAGTTCGAGGATTCGATGGAGCCCAAAGAGAGTCCATAGGAGAAGTAAATTTGGTGGTCGAAATGGGGCCCGCTCAATTTCAGATAGCCTGCCAAGTTATGCACTTTCCCAGTGTCTATAATGTTTTACTCGGGCGGCCGTGGATTCATAGCTCTGGTGTTGTGCCCTCTTCCTTGCATCAAGTATTAAAATTTGTGATGAATGACCAGCTGATAACCATTTTTGCTGAAGAAGAAGATTGCATTGTAATTGCCGATTCCGAGCCTGAGGAGGATGGTAACCGAAATGCTTCAGTGTCTTCTTACCGTACAGTTGATATTGTCTCCGTGAGTTGGATAACAAGTGAGGATTCAAAAGACGAAATGGTTTTGCCAGCGGCCAGTGTTATGATGGCCAAGGAGATGATTCGCGGAGGATATGAATTTGATAAGGGATTGGGACGCAATCTACAAGGCATTCTGAAGCCCGTGGAACTCATCGAAAAAAAGGACCTATTTGGTTTGGGATTCCGTCCGACTGCCAGAGATATACAAGAGATGAAAGCACGCAAAAGGGCAGAAAAAGAAGGCAAGCAAGGTGCTTTAGACATTCCGCCATTACGCTATACCTTTCCAAGGCCAGCTGAAGTGATTACATCTGAGTTTAGTCCAATTGACGAAGTGGAGACAAGCCTGATTCAGTTGTTTGTGGGAGCAATATCCGAAGATGGTCCATCAGATGATGTGGAATTTCCAAACATCCCCGAAGGAGTTATACACAATTGGGCTACCAAGTACCTCCCCGTACGAAAGGAGTTTCGGTAAATCTAAAGGGGGTTGTCGTTTACTAAAGTTCATGAAAACTTTTTCTTGCATATGTAAATAGTTCCATGAAAGCATCTTTTGTACTTATGCTCTTATCTTGTTTCCGCTTTGATTTAAAGTTTTTATGAAAGTGCATAGTTTGTTTTTATCATGTTGTTCGTTTATGTGTTTATTTGCTTATTGTATCAAATTTCTTAATTCTTTCAGATGGCCAAAAATAAAATTATTTGACCCTTTGGATATCACTGTTCTGGAATCTGATGATGACAATCTCTATATCACTCACGACTTGGAAGTTATGGAATCCAAATTTCAAAGCGAGAGTGATAGTGAGGAGGTATTTGACTCTTTTTTCAAAAGATCTTAAACAATATGAGGAGAAATCTAAACCGAACCTAGAAGAAACAGAAGTTGTTAACATTGGCACTGAGACTGAGGTTAAGGAGATACAAATCAGTATTCATTTGAACAAAAAGCAGAAAGAGGAGATGATCGAATTTTTGTCTATATTTCAAGATGTGTTTGCATGGTCTTATGACGATATGACCGGCATTTCGACTGATGTAGTGGTGCACAGATTACCTACAAACCCAGCTTTTCCACCAGTGAAGCAAAAATCCCGTAAATTCAAACCAGATATGAGCCTCAAAATAAAAGAGCAAATTGAAAAGTAGATTAAGACTAATATTATCATTGTATCCCATTACCCTGTTTGGCTCTCGAATCCAGTCCCTGTTCCAAAGAAAAATGGAGAAGTGCGAGTCTGTGTTGATTATAGGGACCTTAATAAGGCCAGTCCTAAAGATGACTTTCCTTTGTCAAATATCCATATCATTCTAGACAACACTGCCGGACATGAAATTGAATCTTTTTGTGATTATTTTGCTGGATATCATCAGATCTTAATGGCTGAGGAGGATAGAGAAAAGACTGCTTTTATCACCCCTTGGGGCACCTATTGCTATCGAGTAATGCCGTTTGGTTTAAAGAATGCCGGAGCAACTTATCAAAGGACTATGACTACTTTGTTTCACGATATGATCCACAAGAAGATGGAGGTCTACGTGGATGACATTATAATCAAGTTCAAGAAAGCAGAAGACCATTTGATTGATCTAAGAAAGTTGTTTGAAAGATTGCGAAAGTACAATTTGAAGTTAAATCCTGCAAAGTGCGCCTTTGGAGCACCCGCTGGTAAATTATTAGGCTTCATTGTCAGCAAAAAGGGCATAGAGATAGACCCGGCAAAGATCGAGGCAATTCGAGACATGCCAGTGCCAAAGATGTAGAAAGATGTGAAAAGTTTTTTGGGGAAGATCAATTTCATTGGGAGATTCATTGCCCAATTAACCGCGACGTGCGAGCCACTGTTCAAGTTGTTAAAAAAGAATGTGCCATTGCATGGGAATGAGGAGTGCCAACAAGCTTTTGACAAGATTAAAGATTATTTGATGCAGCCTCCGGTCCTAGTGCCACCCAAACCGGGCTGGCCTTTGATCATGTACTTATCTATGCTCGACGGAGCAGTGGGGTGTGTTCTGGGGCAGCACGGTGACTCGGGAAGGAAAGAGCAAGCCATCTACTATCTTAACAAGAAATTCACGCAGTATGAGGCTAATTATTCATTTATTGAGAATAGCTGCTGTGCTTTGGCCTGGGCAGCTCAAAAATTAAGGCACTACCTGCTAAGTCACACCACCTATCTCATCTCCCGCTCCGACCCTCTGAAATACCTCTGGAGAAGCCGATGCCAACTGGGCGTCTGGCCAAATGGCAGATGATCCTTTCACAATTTGATATTGTTTTTACTTCGCAAAAGGCCGTCAAGGGACAAGCTATAGCTGATCATTTGGCAGAAAATCCAAACGAAGATGACTATCAACCGCTCCATACTTATTTCCCCGATGAGGAGGTTTTACTTGTTGGTGCCGTAGAAGATATGAGCGAGCGATGCCCTGAATGGAGATTATTTTTCGATGGTGCAGCTAATTCTTTTGGAGCTGGAATCGGAGCCGTCATTGTATCTCCAGAAGGAAAGCATTACCCTGGAGCTGCTAAATTGCAATTTGCCTGCACAAACAATATGGCTGAATATGAAGCCTGTATTTTTGGTCTTAAAATGGCTTTGGAAATGGAAGTTAAAAAGTTAATAGCCTTCATGATACGAACGGCACCAACCGTGTGATGCAACCCGTACAAAAGACTTGGATCTAGAAGGTAGGGACTCACGTTGAAGACGACGAACGCAGCGGATCACCTAAACCCGTTGATCACGTGGTCAACGAACCTCGGTATTATAGAAGACGCCACAATCTAGCGCAGTCCTAGATTGATAAGTCAATTGAATACCTAAGATACAAATCTAAGATATTCAAGGTGCTTCAATGAAGCTTGAGAGAACTCTCAATGTAATTGTTATTAATTGTCAAAAACTGAATGTAAACCACGACTTAAGGCTATTTGTAGCCGTAACTAAAAACCTAACAAAGCTTGTAAAAAAGTTGAAGGAAAAGCGGCCCTCCCTTGGGCTTCCCTTTGGGCCGCCACTAGCCCAAAAAGGTGGCCCACATGGCCTAGCCTATGGCCAAAGACTGACAACGACTAAGGTCCAACCCATAGGCGTGTTGGACCTCTTTATTACACCCTACTAACTGATGAAGGGCCATGGGCCCTTGGCCGAATCTTGGGTAGCTAATCCTCTTGAATGGCTGTGAGTAAGATCACATCTCTAGCTTCGTTGAGGCCCTCAATAGCCTTTGGCTCTCCACTGGTCGCTCGGGCTGCACGAACAAATATTTGTAGTGCTTCATTCAATCTCTTTGCGCGGGCTCGTGTCATAGGCCCCAATGGCACTTTTACTTGCTCCACTTGGATAGCTCTCTCGACCTCCTCATCACTTCAGTGATTCAGATTTACTCGTGCACCAAATGTTGAAACAATGGGTAACCAAAGATTCAAAGATTCTGCCATACCACTGTAATTTGCTAAAATTGGCTAGACAATTTCAAAGTTTGGAATTCAGACATCTCCCAGGAGCCCGAAATGTATTTGCCGATACTTTGGCCACCTTATCTTCTATGATACAATATCCGGACGAATTAGGAATCGAGCCTATTCGGATTCAACTCCAACACAAGCCTACTCATTGTTGGGTCGTAGATAAAACATCTGACAAAAGCCCTTGGTACAATGATATTAAGGAATTCATCAAAACCGGGTCTTATCCTCCAAAAGCTGGTGCAAATGACAAGGTTTTCCTGCGTAGAATGGCCTCAAAGTTTTTCTTAAATGGAGAGGTATTATACAAAAGAACCTCAGATTTCAACCTTTTAAGGTGCATCGATGAAGACGAAGCTCAATACATGATGAAAGAGGTGCATAACGGTGTTTGCGGACCTCACATGAATGGGCATTTGTTAGCTAAGAAAATCATGAGAACCGGGTATTTTTGGCTCACTATGGAACGGGATTGCATAGACTTTGTCCGGAGATGTATTAAATGTCAAATGCATGGCGATGTTATACGTGCCCCTCCCACCGAATTGCATAGCATGATTGCTCCATGGCCCTGCTCGATGTGGGGTATGGATGTGATTGGCACAATTGACCCTCCTGCTTCAAATGGGCATCGATTTATATTGGTGACAATTGAGTACTTCACCAAGTGGGTCGAAGCAGAATCATTCAAGCACGTGACAAAGAAGGTGGTGGCGAATTTCTTAAGAGATCACATCATATGCCGATTTGGGCTGCCGGAAACATTGATTACAGACAATGCCAAGAATCTCAACAATGATATGGTGGACGGGCTGTGCGAACAGTTCAAAATCAAACATCGCAACTCTGCCATCTATAGACCGCAGATGAATGGAGCCGTAGAAGCTGCAAACAAAAACTTGAAGAAGATCATCGTCAAAATGACTGAAAGGCACCGTGATTGGCATGAAAAGCTCCCTTATGCACTAATGGCATATCGGACTTCTATCCGAACGTCAACTGGGGCAACACCCTACTCGCTCATGTATGGAATGGAAGTTGTGCTACCTGCCGAGGTCGAAATCCCTTCATTGCGTATTCTAATGGAGACCAGGTTGGAAGAGACTGATTGGATAAAGCAGCGTTATGAACAACTGTCCTTGATTGATGAAAAACGGTTTAATGCTATTTGTCATGGCCAATGTTACCAAAAACGCATGGCCCGGGCCTACAACAAGAAAGTCCATTTGCGTACATTTGAGGAAGGCGACAAAGTGCTAAAACGAATTTTGCCAGTACAGGATGAGGCCAAAGGCAAATTTGCTCCAAATTGGCAAGGGCCATTCATTGTTCAAAAAGTGTTACCTGGTGGAGCGCTTATTTTAGCAGAGATGGATGGACAAACATTTCCTCAACCTATCAACACAGACATGTGTAAGAAGTTCTTTATTTGATTATGCAAATTTCTTTTAGAAGTTACGCAAGCGACGAGACAAAAGTCAGGCCATCTTCTTTTCCCAATCAAAACATTTTTATCCCTCGTCATCCCCTTTGAACTATCAGAACAATAATTTTCGTTTGGCAGCCCCTGAGAATTGTAAACCCCACACTAGGGCAAATTTATTTTGAAAAATGGATCAAAAGAAAGGGAAAACCCTACACTGGGGGCAAATTTAGTTTTTGGAAAAAGGGAAAAAGAAAAAAAAGAAAAGACAAAATATGAGGAAAATCCAATCAAACTGGGGCAAATTTTCCTCAGTTTTCGTTCAAAATTGGAAATGACTTCAAAATGATGCAATCTCAGGTTATTTCATACTTTTCATTAAAAATTTTTGCTTTCAAGCCTCAACTTTCTTGAAAACACCCCACCTGACCTCATTACAAAAGCCCAAAGTCCTGGCTTTCGTCACTTGCTGTATTTCTATTAGGAAGTTCGCTAATCAACTGGCAAGTGATGTCCACAATGCCTTCGCCTAAGCTTATAAGGGAAGCGCATTTTACTGATGCTAGCAATCTTCAACTCACATTCTTGAGTCGATCATGGTCGAGATTGTCCGTTGTTCCTTAGGTGAAAACCCGAAAGGGCACCTCTCAAAAAAAAAAAAAAAACAAAAAAAAATAAGAAAAGAAAAGAAAAACAAAACAAAACAAAAGGGGGTGGGGGCAACCTTAGTGAAAACCCGAAAGGGCGCCAAGGTAGGGTTCTGCAATGAGCGAGCACGAGGAGGAACAGCTGGTGACTTGGTTCATTTGGATTTCTCTTCGTTTTGTAATGCTTCTGCCAATGTTGAAATTCCAGAACAAAGATATCTAGAGATTCGAATATGATATCTGTTGGCCAAAAGCTGTGTCATTTTGTAAAATATTCTTTTGCAAATACATTCTTAGGAAGCTCATTTTTTCCAAATTGCTTGTACTCATGGCATTTTGTAGGTTTAAGCACCGTTGGTTGTGTCTGCATTCTTTTGCATATTCATTTCTGCATGACATATGAATTTATCTTACATACATCATTTTTTTAATCATTGAATTTTAATAAATGACAATCCCCGTGATTTGTGCAAAACATACCTTGGATTCAGTCACCTTTTGGAAATGGTCATAATTCAGCAGGGCCCGTTACACAGATCTCATAATATGGCTAAAGGCATACCTGGTCAATCTGGGAAAAATCAGAAAGTCTTTGAAGTAATAAATCCAACTAAATCAGATACCACAGCAAAAGTTGACAAAGGCATCAAAAGACTCATGTTTACACGATTCTCAAAGGGAACCGGATCAAATGATGGTGGCAATTTCCTTATTCTTTCTCTTTTACAGAAAAATTTCATACATGGAGGAAAACAATCACATCTCGCACTGGAGTCGGTATCGGAAAGTTTTCCAGCAAACAAAGGCGGATCGGTAAAGTTGCAAGCAGGTTTGATCAAAGGCACAACAAAACGGTAATGTAGAATCAACCTTTGGCTCAGAAGCAAAAACGTAACCTTGAAAATGAAAAAAAAAAATTTTGAATTGGGCTATTTTCAGGTAAGTATACTGGAATTTCTCCGATTTTAAATTCCTGTCTCGGGTCAGTCCCGATTTCAAATTCCTGTCTCGAGTTAGTCCCGATTTTAAATTCCTGTTTCAGGTCAGTCCTCATTCCAAAAGCGTCAGTCATTTGACTAGTTTGCAGCCGGATAACCACGGGTAAGTATTTGGTATCTATTTTTTTGTCTCAAGTTTTTCCAAAACTCAGACAAAGAGGGGCAAACTGTAGACACCAAATTTTTAAATAATTTTTATTCTATTTTATTTTTGTTTTTAGTGATAATTTTTATCTATTTTTATTTGTTAATTTCATGTTTTTGGTTTTAGACTTTTTTTTAGCATTTGTATAGCATTTTAGATTATTATTATTATCTATTATTTTATTTTAGTTTTTATTTTTATTTTGTATTCATTTTTGCCCTTTTAGCTGTTTATCTTTATTTTTAAGACTTTTAGCATAAAATTTGTCAAAAGAGAAAATTATTCACAAAAAAAATAAAATATGTTTTATTTCTTTTTTACTGTTTATTAATTGAAAAAAAAGAGAAAAAATCATTAATCAAACACAGAAAAAATCTTAGCCTTTTGTTTTATCTTTTGTTCCTAGTTTTTTGTTCATTTTATTCAAGTTTTTATTTAAATTGTTATTTTTGGTTATTGTTGTTTAATTAAATGATTCATGAAAAAAAAGAGAAAAAGAAGGAAAAACCGTCAATCAAAATTAAATTTTTTAGGGCATTTCATTTGTTTTAATCTTATTTTTATTTGACTTTTACGGCTTTATTTGTTAAAAAAAATGAATGATGAAAATGAAAAAATGAAAAAAAGATAGCTTCTGCGGTTTCTTGCCTTTCTTCTATTTTCATTACTGTGTTTTCTGGCTAAGTTAGATTAGGCAAGTACCGGCCATCTGGCTCCATCTAGGAGCTCCAATTCAAAGCCATGATCAATGGCTAGGAGGGGGGCTGGGAGTTGAAATCATTTGTGAGCCATCAAGATGAATTTTGAGGGTTTTAGGGACCTGGTGATTCCCTATATAAAGAAAACATACGGCAAGAAAGAAAAAGGGGAACGGCGGGGGAGAAACTTCTGGGCGGCGGCTGATTAAGAAAAGGGTAGAGGAAAACTAGGGAGCGACGGAGAGAAAAAAAAGATAGGAAGGACGGCTAGAGAGAAGGTGAAAGAGAGAGAGCTAGGGTTTGACAGAGGGCTGGAGAGAAAGGATAAGAGATAAGAGAATAGAGGAGAACGGTGGATCGAAAAGAATCTGGGACAGCTGAGGAAAGACGAGCATAGGTAGAGTCTTGTGACGGCGGAGGAAGCGAAGAAGTAGAGTGGCGACAGAGTGAGGAAGAAAGGAGATTTGGGGTTGCGAGGACGGTGCTGCGTTATCATCACTGCTCTCCCATTGACGTCCTTCGAAGGCCTGGCAGAATCATCCGAATCCTTTCTTGGTCATTCCCCGACTCATTTTGTGACTAAGGTAATATCCTTATCTCTTAGAATTAGAAACTGTTTTCTTCAATTGTTGGTTTGCAACCCTTTTGCTATCTGCTGTTTCAGTTGTCCTTTGTAGCCTTTCATTTCGTTTTCGTAGGTTTGGTTTAAGTTTGGGTTTGGGTTTATGATTCACAATGGGACTGTTATGCTTGCTTGACTTGTGTGATGTTTGCCGAGGTTGAAAACATAGCAAAACTTCACAGTTTTGCCTCCTGTTGCTGTTGACTGGGTTTGTTTAGCGTTGGGTTGTATGATTGCGCGATTTTGTTAGATGGAGATGGGTTTGTGCGGTCTGTGAATCTAATAGAGTAAACATAGAAGAGTTGCAAAATTTTACAGATTTCGCATGACCTCTTAGTCTGTCCTTTTGTTTCTTTACTTGAACTCTCGGTTTGATGGCCATGAGAATGTTTTGTATATAATGTTTGCTGCAATAAGCTTGAAGTTGTCAGTTTTGTTGCTGCAGCTTTTCTTTTCATTTTTGGGTCCAATGTTTGATAATGAGTAAGTTTACAGTGTTTGGAGGGTGATTTTTCTTTGTAAAAGGTTTCGGTAAACCAGAAGCTAGGAAAGAACTTGTAGCTTTGACGCTCCCTGTTTTGTTCCTCCTACATTTTTGTTGTGCTTGAACCAAACTGAAGTTGCATGTTTTTGGTTCATAGTCTAGTTTCATTTATCTACCTCAATGGAACGATTTGATCGTGTGCATAACTGACTTTACAGCAAGTTTCACTCCTTTCTTTGCTGCATTTCTGGCCTAGTTGATTTGATTGAACCTCCTAGGATAGATGATCATGTTAACAACAATGGGATGAGGTCCTAGCACTTGTGTTTGTTTGTCCAATTAGTGAGTTGGTTTTGAGTTTCTCACACCTAAATACATACGGGCTGAAGTAAATAGAAAGCTGTGTTTGCTGTTGTGTATTGCTGTTTTTCTTTCCCGTAACAGCCCAGCCCGCCGAGTGGGTCTCATCACCTACTTGATGAGAGAAAATTGGATGACTGAAGATGGGTTTGCATGTTTGGGTCTAAGACATTTGAATCATGTTCGAACACTTGCTGGAAAATGAACAAATCAGGATTGCCGAACCATTTTGCATAAAATTCTCCAGTGTTTGCATGATTTTCCTTCTATGTTTTGGTTTGTTTAAATGTTGAAATTGTGTGTCATGTTGCTTAGATTAGGTTTTTGGATGTTTGGTTGAAGGGTTTTGATCAAATTTGTGTTGTGATTGATATCTTCTTGCAAAAATGGAAGTTGCAATAATGTTTTGGTTGCAGAAAGCTTCACCAGGAACGTTTCTTGTTGCAGACAATGTATCGTAGCTTTGCATGAACTTGCATGAAAAAATTTTCGATAATTGCACTCTGGCCCCTAAGTCTCCTCTTATTTCACTATGGCCCAAATAATTGGAAAAATCAATCAAATTGACCCCTCAAACTTCTTTAGTTTTTGCAATCATGTCATTACTTGTTTTAATTTTACATGGGTTGATCACCTTCCTTTTAAACGCCTTGGATTGATTCAATTTCATGCTTATGCTCGTTTCATGTGATTATTTCTTGATTAAAGTGGTGCCTTGACCCTTTTATTGTTTTGAAGCTAATATTTCCTTCATGTCATTACCATTGCAAGGGAGGTAACCTCTATCTCCTTGATTTTATTTCTCCTACGTGCTCCTATATGTTTTATGTGAATGTGCATGTTTTAATTCGCTTGTCATTATATTAATGTTTCATTGCCTGTTTCCCTTTCTTTTCATTTCGCCCTTCTTTAATTGGCATGTCGTTTGAGGGCATTTGAACCCCAATTTGTAATAGCTAGGCTTTGGCGCCTCTCTTGAAGACATGTCTTAGCTAGCCAATGTAATAGTTAGGATTTACTTTTCCAAGTCTTCCCCGTTTAGATTGTAGTAGGCATCCCCTTTTGTAATAGATAGGGCTTGTGTGCTATGTGTTTGTGTGTGCCTATATGCCTATGTGTTTAATCGCTTTCCCTAGGATTCTGCATCTAGACAAGCATGCTTATGTGTTACGTGCTATGTGAAGCTATGTGTTTTGCATGCCTATTTGCTTTTAGTATTATATTTGATTATGTGGATGGAATGTGCGTTACCGTGGCTAGTCCAATGCTAGTCATGGTCTTCCTTTCGAGCTCTTACAAGTCCAATGCTTGTGAGAGAACGTTAGTTAAGGGCTAGTCCAACGCTAGACCCTTAGGAACCATCCGCACATTAGATCATGATTGTGTGATAAAATCACTTCATCTCATGCATGTCTTTACTTTCTAGGGCCTTTTTACCATGTTGCATGACACATCCCTTCTTATACGTATATCCCTTCCCCCATATTTTCCTTGTGTATATTACTTACCCCCTATGTGTGATACATAACATTAGATTTGCATTTCATTTAAGAATTAGAATTAGGATAGTACATTTGTTTGATTAGATTAGGGATAGACCCTTGAATATGGGATATGGACGAATTTGGCTTTTTAGCCTTAGCACGCTCGTATTCCCTCTATTAAAGGGAAAATTGAGTCACGAATATTAGTCCCCCGTACCCGACATGATGCACTCATTTAAGACATGTATATTTGTATAATTACTTTATTTCTTTTCTTTTCTTAAAGTCTCATATTTTTACATTATTCGTGACTTCTTCGAAGAGTCCACATTGGGCATCACAATTAATGTGATTGGCACCAATTGAGTTTTGAAGAGAAATTTCGACCCCCCGATACCCTCTTAGGTCTAGGGCTTGCATTCATATAGTACATCCAAATGTGATAAATTTTTAGGTTAAAAATAAGAAAATTTTTGACTAAATCACACAACTAGCCTTGGCTTAGGTTGAAAGCGTGCCTTGGATTTTTATCCTTGCCTTCCCTTTCTTCAAATGTGACTCCCGAACACTTTCTCTGATTTTCGTAGATTTAGGAGTCGTTTGAAAAGGATTTTTCCATAATTTTATCTAAAATTCATTTTTTATGTGACTTGGTACACCTTAACTCTCTACCAAGTGGCGACTCCGATTTTATTTCAAAAATCCTTTTTAAACTATAATTTGGGTCCAAATCGTCGCATTACAAGTCCCATTTAGGCCCATTTTCTTTTTAAATCAAAAATCATTTTTTTCAATCAAAAATTGAATCAAAAGCCATTTTTCTAAACTCGTCTTTTATTTTTCCTTATAAAAAAATGGGGCGCGACACATTCCTCTAATCTCTCCATTTAATACAAGATTTATGATTGGATTTGCAAGGGTTTGAACCCTAAGCATGAATCTAGGTAGAGGACTTAAGGAACCCATTTTATTTTGCTTTAATCTTTAGGTAGAGATCTTGAGGTGACTTATAGGTAGCGGGCTTGAGGTGTAATTGCTTGAATATGATTGTTATGTGTGTAGATGATAAGATTATGGTGAGAAATAAAGAAAAGATCGAAGGAAAATTGCGCATGGATGCTGGCCGAATCTATCCTGTTATTGCCTTGCCTATGCTTCAAAATTTTGATACTCAAATGACTATGAAACTAATGTATATATGTGGAATATTATGTGTAGAAAGTTTTTACCAAAAATCATTTGATTTGGTTGAGTAAAACTTGAAATTTGAAGAAATCTAGAAATGAGTTCTATCTGTCCGAACAGTGTACCTTTGATCAAACATAACTCTTTGTACAAAGGTCAAAATCGAGTTCTGTTTGCTGCATTTGAAACCAGATAATTGTAGCTTTCCAACGGTATAAAATTCACCCTCTAGTTCAAACTGAGTGAGCCGTAGTGATTCGGCAAAATTTACTGTTCTGTTCTGATGGTCTGTCCGAGAGAAAGGTAGATGCTGTATTTTGTGGCTCTATTTTCTCTCACTTGTGAATCGATTTTGAAAAAGACTTGTTCTAATGAAATGTAGAGTTTTGAATCTAGTTTCCAACGCCACCAACCATTCTCAATTTTCAAGTTGTATTGAGTGAGATATGGTTTAACTTCCAAACCATGACAAAGCTGGAAATCTGGAAATCTTTCTCTTTATGCTAGATGAATGGTTAAGTTTGGTTTGGGATGTTTTGTTTCAAAAATTTTGGTATCAATTACCTACAATTGTTTATTAGATGTTATTAGACCTTGTTTTCACAAATGAACTGAATTGGGACTGATTTCATGGTGCAAAATATTTGAAAAAGGAAAAGAAAGCAAGAGGACAGATTTGGTTGAGAATTTCCTAAACTTTGGTAGTTTTGTTAACTTCCTTCCCACGTGAATTTTTACGTGAAATTTGATAGAGAAATAGTCCTCATATGGAAGTTTAGGTGTACCAAATTTGGTGTTATTCTAAGACCATTTCGTTACTCAAATGATGTCCCAAATTTTGCTTTTCGAATCTAGAAAATTCCTGACTTGTGCTCAAATTCCTGCCAACTTTAGACTATTATATCTCAATGCTCAAAAATTCAAATTTAGTTCCATTTGGCCTGTTTGAAACTTTGTTAGGAACTTGTATTGTGTTACAAATTTCAAAGGTTGGTTCACTTTCTGTGAATTTTGCCGAAATTCCAAAGATTGCCGAAAAACATGACTGAAACTGTCTTGCTTGCTCAGATCAGCCACTTTGAGTTAAAAATTGAATGCCTTTCATTTAGAATCTTGTAAAAGTGTCTGCTAGGAACTTTTAGTACTTTGAACCAAGATTCCAACGGTGTAAAGTTTTCTAATTTTGGACCTACTGAGTGCAAGTTCTGATTTTTCTAAATTTAATGCCAAAAACTGAAATTTTCCGACTTGATGGGAAATGAGTTTTTGGAAACTTTTCCCTATTTTTTGATAGTGATTGATCGTTTTAAACTCAATTTCATGGAGGAAATCAGTTTCTTTTGTGTTGTTAAATCCTCACTTTTGAACCTCAATTTTGAGTGATTAAGGTTCTCTTTTGAGACTTTAATTTAGTCTAAATAAGTGAACCTTCTTTCTTGATTAATACATGATTGTGAGTGAAAGTACTTGTTATATTGTTTAGGAGCTCAAGGAGATCTTCAAGAGAATCTCGAAGCGGATGCCTAGAGACTGAATTGCTCGCTCACTCACTTTTGTTTTGACTTGGTGAGTGCCAAGTGCATGACTTCTTGTAATTATGTAAATTGCTTCTTATAGATTGAATGATTGAAAATTGTTGAGGCGAGTATGTACTTTATCGCATTCGTTCTCTTTTAACTGATTGTACAACTGAACTGTTCATGATTGGATTGTAATTGATTAAGTGAATGTCGTTTGGAGTGAATCTCCTCGACTTATAACTAAACTGGGGGACGGCCAAAATCTCAATTGACCGACCTTGCTACTTGAGCCTGTGACGCCCCACTTCTCCCAAGGGCGAACTCAAGGGTATCCGCGAAACGCCTGCCCAACTCTCGCCGGGACTCATTACGATCCATAATACAAATCAAGAAATTCTTCGAATAATTTCAATATACGTTTAAAATACTCCAAAACACAACTAGTTAACCTTCAAGCTTAAATACAATCCAAAAGAATATGTACTACAGTCGTCTACTATAATGCAATTTAAGGTCTTCAAAAGAAAACAACTTAGTACTATTCGCGAGCACACTCGGTCTTGAACCCTGTTAAGGAAAACAAAAAATGTGGAATGAGCTAAACAGTCTAGTGAGGTTCCAAGACACTCTAGCAGTTCTAATAAATCATGTAAGTTAAGCATGATACATATACGGTTCAAGATTTCACATTGGCACATTTACAGTAAGATAGTTATCATGATACTGAAATAAACACATATTGAAGGATACGATGTTCCAATGGAACCATTTCGGTCAACTTCACCTTATAACTTCAGATCCCCTCGGTTTGTCTGGTCATCACCTTATCCCTCTAGTGATAATATTTGAGTATACCGAAACGGTGGTCCAGGGTTCCAACCTATCCGATTGAGCCCAGTCCTAGCTCGAGCAGGTTAGTAACCAAGGGCAGGATCCAGTTCAACATAGAACTTACAACATGCGCAAGTAATCAAGTAAATTGGTAAACGGTAGTAATTTGTCATTTTAGCAGGTCGAGTGAGATAAATTACACACTCGCCTTAAAACGGTGGCAATTTCCTAAGAGCAATTATAGGCAACATTTAACACTTAAACACGTAAGAAATATGCTGTAATTTCATATGAACATTGTGACAGCCCCACCTTCCCCTAAGGCAAACCAAAGGGTTCGGCGGACGGCCTGCCCAACTCTCGCCAGGACTCACTACAGTTCTCAAATAAATTACAATGTAAATCTCAAATACTACATCAAATACTCCACGAATTTATATACCACAAGTGAAATGAAACTCAAAATATACTTGAGATATTCCATTTAGTCACACTAATAAGTTAATACAAGTGCTTCATTTGCCTCGAACACTGTGGAGAGGAAAAAAATATTTTGGGGTGAGCTAGAAGCTCAGCGAGTGTCCAGTAAAAATCAATAATCAAATAAGTTTCACAATAGTGCATTTAGATGATGTCATGAATCAGTGATCAAATGTAAGTTTATTGCTTTTGTGAGCTAGTGAAATCATTGTACTTAAACATCCAACGCTCAAATAGATCAAGTGACATTTCAAGCAATACAAGGGAGCTATCGGTGCTCCAACATTCAAGACAAGTCAAGTGTCATTAAGGTGGAGACATTGGTGTTAAGCACAAGACTTCCAAGTACTCATTTGAGCCAAATCATTGCATGGCACACACGCAAGCGCACATGATATGCAATCGAGTAAACAGTGCAAGAAATAGTTCAAAATGTAACTTTGGAAACAGTTTTGGAATCACTCACCAACCACACCTCATGATCCTCATCCATCATAGATAGTTTCCTTGCTCAAGTCCAAGCCCTAGATCACAAATATCATGTCAAGCAAAGGAAATTCTAAAATCATCAAGTTCCTCTCACCTTTTGGCATGTTAATCACAACTGAAGCTACACTTATCGGATTGAGATGAATCTTATGGCGTTTCGAAGTTAAGATAGAAACCTACATTTCCTATGAAAACATTGATACCTAGTTCTCACAATTTTAGGGTCAAAATTGGACGGTCAGAAACACATGAAAAATAGGTTAGGAAAATTAGAGTTTTTGCGCAGTCAGGAGTGCTCTGGCCAAATCATAAGCTAAAATATATCCAATTGATCTGAAATTTTGTAGGTAGAAAGTTAACTCAAATCCCTATAACTTTCATGTTTTGTCTAAAAGTTGATTCAGTCCATAAGTCAGCCAAATTTGAGCCTGAAGTTGCTACTTCATCCAGTAAAAGACAGAACAGATATACAATTTCAGTCAAATTTGAAAAAGCGCAGATATTCATGGGAATTGACGAAAAGGCTGAAATTTTGTTGGTTGATAGTACTCTAACTCTAGTTTCAAATGTAACAAACAGAACTAATTTTGACTTTTCTACAACAAGATATAGCTGATTTCCTAAGACTGCTCAAGGGTTCCTGCAGAAAATTTTCAGCAGCACTTCCCTTTGTTTTCTTTACTTTCCATCCAAACTCAATACCAATATTTGTAGCAATCCAACCTCAATCACAACCACAAGTTATAAGCTATAAAGTACACTTATTTAAGGCCACAAAACCATCCAATATAGCCAATTTCTAGCTCAAGAATCAACCACAACAAAGCTGAAATGACATCCCAAGGTTGCAATTTGACATATCAAAGCTGCAAAATTCAAGCCCTAAGCTAAAACTACTAACAAAGGCTGAAATTCCTTAAAGAAAGCCAAAAGTGCTTGTACAAGCTGGAAATCCTCATGGACAGCCCAAAAATTCCCTAGCAAAGCTGGAATTCATCATACAAAACTACAAAACTATAAAATCTACTACACATAAGCACTAATCTACTATACAAAACTACAAAATCTTCCATGAAATCTACTACAAATAAGCACTAATCTCATTCAAGTGCAATATTAACGAAATAAAGTAGCTTCTTGCCAAAAGTACCTTCAAACCTCAACATGAGTAGCTAATTGCAGCTTCATTTTCCCCAAAAAACACTCCACACCAGCCACCTTCTGATACGTTCCTCGATCAACTTGTTTCGAGACACGTAGCACGTTTGCCCAAGGATCTAGCGAGGTTGTCCTACGCTTGGTTTGCGGGACCTTAAATCAACACGGACGACACGAGTTGGTTTAAAGCAGTGGAACGATGACTCCAATGAAGGTGAGTACTCCAAGGGATAGGTCGGACGAACAATCATGGACAAGTCGTAAGATTGCTCAATAACCCTTGCCAAAGCAAGTTAAAGGCTCGAATTCTCTCCTAAGAAGAAAACGAAACACTAAGAACTTTATTGATAAAACGTCTAACTGAAACCTTACAAAGCAAGCCTATTTATAGGCTAAGATTTACCAAAAACCCTAGAGAAACAAGGGGAAGGAAGGTCGGCCATCTTGGTGGACAAGATGGGCCGGCCCAATGACCTACTAAGACAAATGAATCTAGTCTAACAAGTACGAAGGCCTTCGGCCCTACTAGGCCGACTCTCTAGGAGGCCCACTTGATTCTTCATGGGCTTGGATCAAGGTGTAGATAACTGGAGTGTCTCTTTTCAAGCCTTCAATATCTCTATGGACCCTATGTTGGTCTTGGACAGTGCGGACAAGGGTTTGGAGGGATTCTTTGAATAGCTTGGCCCGTGCACGTGTGATTGGGCCCAATGAAACTCAGACTAGGTTATTGCGTGGGCCGAGATCCGTGCACACATCAGTCCCCTCCTCTTGAGAAGGATTTGCCATCAAATCAGGATCCTCCTCGTCAAGAAATGGGCTCAGGTCCGCGACATTGAAGGTCGCGCTAACATTGTATTCCCCAGGTAGCTCCAATTTGTAGGCGTTGTCATTGATTCATTGGAGCACTCGGAAGGGTCCATCACCTCTTGGGGATAGTTTGCTCTGACGCTGCTTGGGGAATCGCTCTTTCCTCAGGTGTAGCCAAACCCAATCTCCAAGCTCAAAAATCATCTTACGACGGTGCTTGTTGGCTTGCTGGAGGTATTACTGAGTACGCTTCTCAATGTTTACTCGGACAGCTTCATGTAACCTATGCACAAAATCAGCCTTCTTTTTCCCATCTAAGCTTGTGTGCTCAGAGGAAGGTAAGGGTACCAAATCAAGAGGGGTCAAGGGATTAAGGCCATAAACAATCTCAAAAGGTGAGTAGTGTGTAGCACTATGAACGATGCGATTGTAGGCAAATTCTACGTGGGGCAAGCACTCTTCCCAAGATTTGAGATTCTTTTTAATCAAGGCCCGAAGTAGAGTACCAAGTGTGCGATTGACAACTTCAGTTTGTCCATCGCTTTGTGGATGACTAGTAGTGGAAAATAACAATCTAGTGCCCAGTTTAGCCCACAAAGTCTTCTAAAAGTAACTCAAGAATTTTACATCTCTATCACTAACACTGGTCTTAGGCATGCCATGCAGACGGACAATTTCTTTGAAGAACAAAGTAGCAATATGAGATGCGTCGTCAGTTTTGTGGCAAGGGATAAAATGAGCCATCTTAGAGAATCGATCAACCACGACAAAGATGGAATCATTGCCCCTTGGTGATCTAGGCAGTCCTAAGACAAAGTCCATAGACAAGTTTACCCAAGGATAAAGAGGGATAGGTAATGGGGTATACAGGCCGTATGGGTTTGTTTTAGACTTTGCCTTATGACAAGTGACACATCTACCAACCATGCGTTCGACATCTCTACGCATATGAGGCCAGTAAAAGTGCTCTTGTAGCATGGTTAGGGTTTTAATAATGCCGAAGTGGCCCATGAGACCACCACTATGTGCCTCCCTAACCAAAAGATCACGAACAGAAGAATTAGGCATGCACAGCTTATCCACATAGAAAAGAAATCCGTCATACAAAAAATATTTCCCATGCGGGTTCTTAACACACGCAGCATATATATCACCGAAGTCATGATCATGTGTGTAGAGTTCCTTGATCATTTCAAAGCCTAACAACTTAGCATCAAGAAAGACAAGCAAAGAGTGTCTACGTGATAAGACATCGACTACCACATTTGTTTTGCCAGTCTTGTACTTAATGACATAGGAGAAGGTGTCAATGAAGCTTACCCATTTGCCATGTCTCTTACTTAACTTAGGTTGCCCTTTGAGATACTTCAATGACTTGTGATCGGTGTGTATCACGAACTCCCGAGGGCGAAGATAGTGTTGCCAGGTCTCCAAGGCCCTCACCAGTTCGTACAACTCCTTGTCGTACGTGGGATAGTTTAAGGCGGCTCCTTCCAGTTTCTCACTAAAGAAGGCACAAGGCCTTTTGTCTTGCATCAGAACGGTGCCAATGCCTACACCAGAACATCACATTCGATTTCAAAAGTCTGGTTAAAGTTCGATAATGCTAAGACAGGTGCATGTGTGAGTTTGTTTTTGAGGGTAAGGAATGCTTGTTCTTGGGCTTCCCCCCAATGGAACTTGTCATTCTTCTTGGTCACGGCAGTCATTGGGGCGGCAATGGTGCTAAAGTCCTTGACAAAGCGCCGATAGAAGCCCACCAATCTAAGAAAGCTGCGCACCTCAGGGATGGATGTAGGAGTTGGCCATTGCTTGATGGCCTCAATCTTGGACTCGTCCACTTTGATGCCCTGCGAACTTACTACATAGCCCAAAAACACAAGCTCATTAGCACAAAATGTGCACTTGTTAAGGTTAGCGTATAGACGCGCCTGTCAAAGTGTCTCAAGAACTAGTCTCACATGCTCCAAATGCTCATGTTCACTGCGGTTGTTTATCAGAATGTCATCAAAGTAAACAATGACAAATTTGGCAATAAAATTTCTCAAAACATGGTTCATTAGTCGCATGAAGGTGCTAGGGGTATTAGTCAATCCAAAAGGCATGACTAGCCACTCATAGAGATCATGTTTGGTTTTGAAGGCCGTTTTCCACTCATCGCCTTCTTTCATCCTAATTTGATGATAGCCACTCCTTAAATCAATTTTGGTGAAAATGATAGTACCATCGAGTTCATCAAGCATATCATCAAGTCTAGGAATGGGATGACGGTATTTGACAGTGATAGCATTTACAGCCCTACAGTCAGTGTACATGGGCTAAGTACCATCCTTTTTGGGGACAAGAACCACAGGCACAGCACAAGGACTTAAGCTCTCTTTTACCCAACCTTTACCCAAAAGGCCATCCACTTGCCTTTGAAGCTCCTTTGTCTCCTCAAGACCCATACGGTAAGCTGGTTTGTTGGGTAGGGGTGCTCCAGGAATCAGGTCTATTTGATGTTCAATCTCTCGAATGGGTGGTAAGCCGTCAGGGACCTCGTCAGGGAATACATCCTCGAATTCCTGCAAAAGAACAACCATACTCGAAGGCAATTGTAGACACCAAATTTTAAAATAATTTTTTATCCTAATTTTATTTTTGTTTTTAGTAATAATCCTTATCTATTTTTATTTTGTTAATTCCATGATTTAAGTTTTTAGACTTTTAGCATTTGTATAGCATTTTAGATTATTATTATTATCTGTTGTTTTATTTTTAGTTTAGTTTTTATTTTTGCATTAGTTTAGCCCTTTAGCTGTTTATTTCTTATCGTAAGGTTTTAGCAAAAAAAATTTGTCAAAAGAGAAAATTATGCATGGAAAATATCTTTTATTTCCTTTTACTGTTTATTAATCGAAAAAAGAGGAAAAGAGAGGAAAAATCATTAATCCAACATAGGAAAAATCTTAGTTTTTCTTTTTATCTTCTGTTACTAGTTTTGTACACTTTATTTAAGTTTTGTTTAAATTGTTATTTTGTATTATTGTTATTTAATTAAGTGATTAAAAAAAAAAAGGAAAGACGCGCGCTGCATTTCGTTCCAGTTTCGTGCGAGGCAGTAAAAATAGCGCGGCCCTGGCTTGTTTTTCTTCCAGTTTTCTTCCATTTTTTCTCCATTTTTTGGGCTCCGTTAGATCATCACAGTACTATTACACTTGGCTTTCATCTACAAGCCCAGAGCAATCTAGAAATGGAAGCTAATCCGATGGCTGAGAGGGGAACGGAGACTTGAAGCTGCTTCTGAACCATTAAGATGAGGTTAAGTCTGGGAATCTGATATAAAAAGGAAAGGGGGGGAAAGTCTGAGAGGATAGGGAGAGACGGTTGGAGTTTTGGAAAAGAGGGAGAGTTTGGACGGCTGATAAAAGAGAGCCAAAAAGAGGACGGCTGGGGGGAGAGGAAATGAAAAATAGCGGAGGAGGTGAGGAACTCAGATAGTGGTCGGCGGGATAGAAAGAATGGAAAGAACAAAGGGCAAGGAACTAAGAAAAACAGAGTAGATTGAGAGATAGTGAGTGAGAGAGAGCAAAGGAAAACCAAGGAGTGGGTATTTTGCTGAGGAAACCAAAGAAGGAACGCTTGAGAGCCGGAAGGAAAACCAAGGAGTGGGTATTTTGCTGAGGAAACCAAAGAAGGAACGCTTGAGAGCCGGAAGGTAGAGCTTTCGAGTTGAGCAAAGACCCCTTTTTGTCGATCACCCGAGACCCTGATTTTCCCTCGGAAGGGGATAAAGGTAATACCTTTCACTTGGTCTGTTCTTAGCTTACTTGATATGGGATGTGCTGAAGTTTTTCCCCCTTACGTTTATTTCTCTGTGAATCTGTGGTCGGGGGGGAGTAGAGGATTTGATGAAGTTGAATTAGGGTTTTTGAGGTAGAAACTTAGGCTATCCATGAGGTTGTATCATGAGTTCTTGTTTAAGATTTATGGCTGTTGTATATGCGATGAACGAAACCCAGAAGGATACCACAGAGTTTCGGTAAATCTGTTCATTAATGTGCCATCCATTACTGTCTTGTCTTTTCGTTTGTTGGTGTGGGTTTCTTTGCCGTGATTTGGTATAAGATGTATATATTTTGCTGGCTTGGAATTGATTTGCATCATGTGAGTGTTTGGTAATGGAACCCGTAGGTGAAAATGAATACACAAGCTGTAAAACAAATTTCCAGATTGGCAAGTTTGTGAAGACTCGTAAAAACTATTATTTTATGCCTAATTTATGGCTTAATAAATTATTTAATTGGATTTTATTTCCAAGGAATATTTTCTAGTCTTATTAGACCTAAATACATGGTAATGTAACTTCGTTATATTTTTAAAATGATTCGTTTCAAAAATTAGTTTCCTAGAGCGCGTTTCGTAAAAATAGTGAATAGTGCTTGGAGATTTTATCCGCGTAGTAGCACAATAAGCTTGGAATATTGGAGACTTGTACTATGGTCCTAAAATAGGTAATTTTATGAATAAATATTCAAGTGATAGTTAGTAGTGCAATCGTTATAAGAATTTTCGAAAGTTTCGCGTTATAGCGGTAAAATTGACGGTACGCGTTTTCACACGCGCGACTTCATTTGAGGGACTTTAGACCCTTATTTCGAGACAATTAAGAGTGAATAATATTTACATGAATATATATGCATTGGAGGTTTAGTGCACTAGTGAACCAAACGCGCGAGAAAATCGAGCCTAAAAACGTGCCAAACGAGCCTTACAAGAGTTGACTTTGGAGCAATTTTTTTCACCACACATTTAATCTTCTTGGAGAAGCTAACTTAGATCAAACACACTCTCTCTTCTCTCTCCTCACAGCCGGCCAAGCTCTCCCTTCTCTCTAACTCATTTGCAACAAAAATTCTGCACACTAACCTCACACAAAACCACCCCAAATCACCTCCAAATCACACCAAACTTGGAGACCACTTAGCAAACCTCTTGGAGGTTGGATTTAGCTAACAAAAGGCTGCATCTTCACGGTTTCTTGGAGCTTCAAGAGGGCCGAAATTTTCTGATCTTGCACACCCAAGGAAGAGGTAATGATCAACCCATGAATTCTTGTCTTTTGGAAGTTATATAGCAAGATTAAGCTCATGCATGTACTTAGTTACTTGATTATGGTGTAAAAATGTGATTGTGGGCTCTTGGAATTCCCACACTTGGGTTGTTGTTGCTGATGTGATGATTAATGGTGATTATATTGTTGGTTTAGTGATTTTAATGATGCATTAGTGATGGGTAATTAGTGGAAACTTCATTGGGTGTAAGAAGCTAAACTTTCCGATTTTGCCCCTGCCATGTTCGGCCATTTCCAGGCCAATTTTTAATGGTTTAATTGCTTGAATTGGATGTTTGTAGGATGTATTAGATGTGTGAAAAATTTCATTGAAAAATAATGAGGTTTGAATGGGCAAATGAATTTTTTTTAGAAACCAGCAAATCTGGAAAACTGATTCGCGTATGCTCTGACCAGCAGTAGTATTTTGGCTATAACTCTGTCCTCGGATGTCGAAATCATGTGCCGTTGGTGGCGTTTGAAACTAGACATTCCTAGCTTTAATTTGGTATATAATGCACGTTCTGATTCCTTGTGAGCAAGCCGAACCAAATGTTTTAAGTTCGCTGTCCTGTTGCTCTGTTCGTCTGGAATGAAGTGTTCAGGCAGCAACTTGATGCCCGAATTTGAACCAGATGGGTGGCGAATTTGGAAATGATTTCTTCTGTGATATTTTAGTCCTATGAATGTACTTTCCAACGGCGTAAGCCATGCTCAATTTCGAGCTATATTGACTGATTTGTGACTGAAACAAGTGGACTGCTCTGTTTTGGAAAACCATGATGTTTGGACTGGTTTGGAACCAAATCTTGGAGTGAACTTGTTAGTTGATGTTTTTGATATTAAACACTTACCAAAGATATTATGGGTGTATCTTAGACCCTTATTTCACAAATGAACCATGGTTGGATAACTTTCTTGGTTAAACGATTGGAAATTTGGAAAATGAAAGTCCAAGGCAGATTGCCTTAGGATTTTTCTTGAACTTCGGTTGGCTCATTAACTACCTTGCCGAAGGTATTTTTCCATGAAAATCGATAGAGAGATACTTTCCATATAGTATCGAAATACTGCCAATTTTGGTGCCGATTCAAGTTCGTTTCGATACCCAATCGAATTACTAAAGTTAGAGGTTTAAATCTGGAAAATTCTCATCCAGTCTTGAATTTGCTCAACTTCGGGCTACCGTATCTCGGTGCTCGAGACTCCGATTCTTGATCCGCTTGTTTTGTCATACACTTCACTTGCAACACTAATTGAGCTGAAAATTTCAGAGGCCGGTTTGCAACGTGCGAATCGTGCCGAATTTTCAAAGTTGGCCAAAAACCAACTTCATTCTGCCTTGTGAACCAACCCTGCATCTTCAAGCTCATTTTTGACCACTTTCCACTTTGATTCATGGAAAAGTGTCTTCTAGGAACTTATAGTACTCTCTAAGAGGTTTCCAACGGTATAAAGTTTTCCAATTCTCGACTTATATCGAGCGAGTTACGATTTTTCAAAGATTCATCATAAAACTGGAAAATTTTCCAATTTCAAAGAAATAGAGTTTTTCGAGAACTCTTTATTCTTTCGATATTCTTAAAACGTTTTGCTTACGATTTTCATGATAAAAACTCAAATAATATTGTACCTAATAAAAGGCAAGTTGAACCTCGATTTACGTGTAATTGAGGTTCCTTTTTGCAAAATAATTCTTAGATTGTACTAGTGTACAATCTTCCTGATAAGTGGGTTAATTGTATGATTATTCGCCATTAAATTGTCAGGCGCGCAAGGAGACCTTCAAGAGGATCTCACCGCGGACACTTGAACTTCCGGAAAATAATTCTTATTGAATTGCTCGGTGAGTGTCAAGTGTATGAATTTGATACTTGCTTATTGTGATACTTGTTGGGAGTTTTAAAAATAAGGGCGGGTGCGTACTTTATCGCACTCGTTCTAATTTCAAATGAATGAATGAATGAATGAAATGTATTGAATGAATGAATGAAATGCAATGTCATGTCATGAATGCTTGTGTCGTTGGAGTGAATCTCCTCGACTACCAAATGAATGGGGGACGCCCAAACTCATAGGCCGTCCTTAGACTCGAGCCGGCAATGGGCTTGGTCGGGAACTTGGGCGAGCCATGAGATTATAAGCTCGACCTAATAAGAGGTCTTGCTTGGCATACTCGTCGAGTATCGCCCTAAAAATAGACTTGTGGGCCCTTGGGGTGTACGGTGGACGGAGGAAAGCAAGTGGTGATCTACGGAAATGGAAATACCGACCCGGTTGACAGGAGGGTCAATGCGGGAAAGTATACGAATGACATCGACAGATCGAGTGGAACTTAGCTCCTGAGAGCTACTATATCCTTGAATTGTTTCTGATTACTTTTCCTGTTTGAGAGATTGATTATTGAAAAGACATGGCTTTATTTATTAAAGTTGGGATTGTTATTTGATTACGTGCTTGCATGTGTGTTCTTGGCCTCACGAGCGTTTAGCTCACCCTATAGTTTTGTTTTCCTTAACAGGACCGACTCTTGGAGAAATATGGAGAAACCATCCGTTGTAATTTTGTTAAGACTCCTGTTATATATTTTGACTAGGCCCTGGTTTGGGTTGTACTTTTGGAAATTGAAAACTTGAAAGGTTTGGGCCCTGATGTGTACTTTGAATTTAAGTCGTTTTATGATTACCCGATGTACTGGTTATACATTAAGTGACTTATTAAGCTTGAACGCTTCCGCATTATTGTATTCATGTTGCTCTCATCGAAGTGCTTAATTCGGTTTTAAATTGAATGGAATTGCTTGAGTCCTGGCGAGAGCTGGGCAGGCGTCCGCGGATACCCTTTGGTCCGCCTTAGGGAGATGTGGGGCGTCACAAAGTTCCTGTGTTTTGATCCTTTTGTGCTTAAATTCCAGTTTTATGTTAAAAAAAAAAATTTTCTTGCTGATGCCATGGCTTGGATTCAGAGTATGTTGGCTTAGGTTTAAGAGCACAACAGCTGCTGCAACAAGCATGAAGCTCTCAACTTGTTGCAGCAGTGCGTGCGGACAGCTTGTGTGCCTTTTGGTTTGCTGAAATGGCTGCTCAATGAATCTTTACGCTTAAGTTGCATGTTTAACCTGGTGTTGAAGGGAAGAAATGGAAGGTTTGGTACTGAGTTTGTGTGTTTGGGTCAAAAAAAAAGAAACACTTGAATCATGTTTGAATAATTGCTGGAAAAATAAACATCCAGGTTGCCGAACCATGTTTTGCATGTTTTTCCAGAATTTTGCATGATGTCTTTTTAAGTTTATTGCTTGTTCGGATGGTGGTGAGTATGTAATTTGTGTCTAGTTTAAAGCCATGTGAATTTGAAAGCAAGCTACGTTCAGATTTTTGTTTTGGCCACCAAAAGCCTAAGAGCAAAGAGTTGCGGAAGCAACATTGACTGGAAATTACAGAAAAATAAGCTTCTTCGTAACTTTGCATAAACTCTGTTAGAAAGTTTTTCCAGAATTGCATATTTTCAATCTAAGTTTGGTCTTGTTGGATGAGTTTGATGTTTCATTGCTTAAGGCCGAGATTTTGACGTCTGTTTGAGATTATATGCTAAGGGAAAGCTCACCAGGAAACTTAGAAAGTTGGTTGTTCTTTTTTCTGCCGCAACATGTGCCTCCCATTTGGTCATTCATTTTGATTTTAACGGTTTGTGTTCCTGATTGGTTTGTGTTGAGTAAGGGTTTAGTTGCCCAATGATGTTGAGTGATGTTTTTCACTAGGTCTTGCTTGAAGTCTTGCATGAAACCTGCGTTTGAAAGCTTGAAACTGCTGAAGAAAGTTTCCTAAGCTTGCCGCATGCCTTTCTGTTGCAGAAAATTGTTTCTTCGTGGCTTTTTGCATGTTTTTGCATGCAAAAATAGCTTTTAAAATTGCACCTTACTCCCCCTTAATTTCTAGCTATACTGCAAAAGCCCAAACATGCTCCAACTTCTTGCAATTAGATCCTAAAGTAGTTGCAATTGGAACCATTACTTGACCTTTCCTTTGCTCTTAGACCCTTGAAGTCCCAAAATGTTTTGTTTGGACTTGAATGATTGGTTAATGTTTGCAATTGGGTCCTTGGTAGTTTTCTATTTTAGTAATTTGATCCATAATTTACTTTTCTTGGAAATTATGCATTATTTGGTTTCATTTAAGTTGCAATTGGGAGGAATTTGGTGATTTTGTTTACACTTTACTATTTAATTGGTGCCTTGACCCTTTTATTGTTTTGAAGCCATTTTTCCTTCATTTGCTTACCATTGCGAGGGAGGTACACTCTATCCTTTATTTTTGACTTTATTTGACCCTACGTGCGTATATGTGTGCAATTGCATAACTTTAAGTGTTTATTTCATTTTCACTTTATTTATTTCTTTAGTTGCTTAGTTTTTGCTTTAATTTTAGTTCAATTTTATCATTTGGGAGGCACTTGAATGCCAAGTTGTAATAGTGAGGTTTATTTCATTTATTTTTCGTTTCCCCTCTTAGATTGTAGTAGGCTTCCCCCAAATGTAATAGTTAGGGTTTTATTTGCTTTGTTTGCCTTATGTGTGTTTTACATGTCTATGTGCTATGTGTTACCGCTTTCTTAGGGTCTTGCATCTAGATATCATGCTTGTGTGTTATGTGCTATATGTGATTTATGTGTTTACCTGCTTTTATTAGGCCTTACATGATTTATTTGATTGTAACCGATGTGTGACGTCACCACACTAGTCCAATGCTAGTTGTGGCCAATTTCGCAAATCCATGCTAGTCCAATGCTAGTTGTGGCCCTTTGTTCGGACTTTTCTCACTAGTCCAATGCTAGTGGGAAATCGTAGACATGGGCTAATCCAACGCTAGACCCTTAGGAGCCATTCACGCGTTAGATCATGATTGTGTGACAACTCACTTCATCTCATGCATATATTTACTTTTTAGGGCCTTTTTCACCATATTGCATGACACTTTCCTTATATATGTATACCCCTTTCCTCATATTTTCCCTTATATGTATATTACTTGCCCATTTTGTATGATACATAACATTAGAATTACATTTCATTTTAGAATTAGGATTAGGGTAGTGCATTTGCTTGATTAGATAGGGAAATAACCCCTTGAATATGGGATATGGACGAGTTTGGCTTTTCTAGCCTTAGCACGCTCGTATTCCCTCTATTAAAAGGGAAAATTGAGTCAGGAACATTAGTCCCCCGTACCCGACATGATGCATTCCTTTAAGACATGTATATTTGTATAATTATTTTATTTTATTTCTTTTCTTTTCTTAGAGTCTCATATTTTTTGCATTATTCGTGACTTCTCCAAAGGGTCATTATTGGGCATCACAATTAATGTGATTGGCACCATTCAAACTTTGAAGAGAAATTTTGCCCCCCGATGCCCCCCTAGGTCTAGGGTTTGCATTCATATAGTGCGTCCAAATGTGATAAATCTTTAGGTTAAAATAAAAAAAATCTTTGACTAAATCACGCAACTAGCCTTGGCTAGGTCGAAGGGGTGCCTTGGATTTTTATCCTTGCCTTCCCCTTCGTCAAATGTGACTCCCGAACCTTTTTTCGTTGGTTTACGTAGACAAGGAGTCGTTTAAAATGGGCTCTTTCCTACCTTTTTCCTTTAAACAATTCATTTTTTAGGTGACTTGGTACACCTTAACTCTATATCAAGTGGCGACTCCATTTTTCATTCAATAAACCCTTTTTAAACTATATTTTGGGTCAAATCGTCGCATTTTCATGTCCCATTTAGACCCATATTTTTCTTCATTTTCTTTGTAAATCAAAAATTCATTTTCAAATCAAAATTTCACTTTTTAAACCATTTTATTTATTTATCATATAAAAAATGGGGCGCGACAGCTGGCGACTCCACTGGGGACTTAGAGAGTCCGAGCAAATTTGATTTAGTCAATCTTTTTCTTCTTTTAACCTCTTCATATATCGCATTTGGATGTTTAGGATTGCATTTTTTCCTTTTATTAGGATTTTTGCATTTCGCGCGTATCAACTCACTCACTTACCCATTTGGCGTACGATTGTTTTGATGGATGAATGGTTTATGTATGTGATTCCGCGTTTTGCATTGCATTTGGGTGGGGGGACATTACCCTAGAGCCTCGTGTTGGTTTTTTATCCCTCCCCTCTAAACAAGCACTAGCATACGTGCATACGCTTTAATTTCTTACCCTTCATTTATTTTTCTTTTAGTGGCTTGTCACGCCACTCCACCCAATTAGGATTAGGCGACCCACTTGGACGTGTGATCGCGACACGACGTGTGCGTAGCACGATCCGAGGGGTCACTCAATCTTCCGCTTTAAGCTTTGTGTTGATGGCCTTTAGCTTTTAGTCGAAGGTTGAGGATTTTTGATAGATTTGCTCAGACATGTAGCCGTAACACGACGTGTGCGTAGCAATGTCTGGGGAATCGCTCGAGCCGCCGACAAAGAACCTTGGGGTTGATGACCTTTGGTTTCTAAGTCTGAAGGCCCGGGGACCTAAAACCTATCGAGTCTAGATGCATTAGTGAGCCAATACCGCATGCATCCATGATAGTTTACCTAGGGTAGAGTCTGCCTTACCCTATTAGGGACACTATTCACGAGGGGGGGATCTGTGAGAACCCTGAAAATAGACATATAAATATCAGTGCATATTTTATTTACATTTTAATTCTTTAATAAATTTTAGCACTAAGTCCAATTGTTTTTAAATGAGTACGTAGAAATAAACGTTAGGTGCAAAATAAAAGAATTGTGCTAAACTACTAAACTTCTTAGTTTTGTTACATTAACTTCATATTTCCATGGTAAACTATTTCATTGATCTAATAATTAATTTCTTTGAATTCTAGTATTGTAATTAATTGTTTTGCAATAAAAGTATAAAGATAATTTCTAGGTAATAAATAATATAATTGTGCCAATATTGAATTATTCGGTTTGCCATACTAAATTAATATTTCTTGAGTTGGATTAATTCTATTACTTTAAAATAAATTCTTTGATATCCGATAACTAGTTTTAATCGTTAATAATGTTAAATGTTAATAGGAATTTCCGCGTTAAGATGAAAACCAATGAATTTTAGATAAATATGATACTAATATACTAAACATACTTAAAGCGTGAAAATTTCGATAATTATAGTCTTATCCTTCTTTGTTTTCACAATAAGTGCGTAAAAATAACTTTTTATGTGCAAACTGACACACTTGTATTAAATTATTATTTCACTTGACTTTATTATACTAAATCGATAAATTTCGAGTTAACTAACTCTATTTCTTGGGAATAAATAATTGGAAATTCTGATAACTAATTTAATCGCTAAATAATGTTAGGAATTACTAGGAACCTTAATATTAAATGGTAATCGATAAATTTTCGATAAAAATGGTTTAAGTATACTAGGGTATTATTAGGCGTTCAAATCACAATTGGGGATAATTTTTGGAATTAAGTTAGAACTAAGGGCTTAAGTGGAAATTTGGATGAAGCGTGAAAAGACTAAAACACCCTCTATACTATCTCAAAACAACCATGCAATTCCAAAACCAAATTGCCGGACAATATTATAATCAACCTCTCCATTCGGCCAATGCACATCTTTCCCTAACTCAGCACTCATCCGAGCTGCATTGGCCAGCTTTCAACTCCAAACATTTCCAATTGCTGCCGGCCCCAATTCCTACTTCGCATTCCAGCACATTCCACTTCTATTACCGACCCAACCCCACTCACAATACCCAATATATACATTCCCTCAATCACTCCACTACCGTGAACCACTCCACCCCATATCCATTCTTCACCTTGTAATCATCGACCAAGGAGAGCTGTCCGCGAGCTGCAAATTTTTTTCCTGTTCTGTCCGCAAGTTGAGAGAGGAAACCAGAGAAAGTGTTGTGTGAGTTGCGGCCTTGAGCTGTCCGTGAGAGGGTGAGAGTAGGAGGTAACCGTGCGAGCTTCTTTATTTCCTCCACCACTGCCGAGCTGCCATCTCCTTCATCATCTCCCACCAGCTGGGCTCAACCACACCCACCAACTCCACAGCTTACACAAACCAAGCTCAGCCAGCCATACCTGAATTCCATAGCCAGCCGAGGGAAAAATTTTAGCAGCTACCTGTCGTGTGAGCTAAGCCTTAAACTGAGGTAATTTCTGGAATTAAACTAGTTGAATATAGGTTGATGAAGCTGTTTATAAGCATGCATGTGGGGTTGTGTGGTTGGATGACAAAATTAAGTTGCAAGAAATTCTGTTTTGATGAAGTGGAACTTCCGTGAGCATAAATCGGAAATGTAGTACCTAATCTTCTACATTGTGATGAACTAAGTTGATACCTATGATTATCTAGCTAACAATATGGTGATTAAGCTAGTTATGACCTTGCATGTGGATTTTATGCAGTCGATTGATAAAATCAAAACACTAGAAAATTCTGTTTTGATAAAATGGTTGGCCGAAAACTGATTTAAGAATTGCATGATGTAATCTGCTTTGTTGTGATGATAAGCAACCGAGATTATGATTAGTTAACTGAAACTTGGTTGATTTATACAATTAAGGCCTTGCATGTGGAGTTATGTGATTGGATGATGGAATCAGGAACCTGGGAAAAATTCTGATTTAGTGAAATGGAATTTTTGTGCACCAGAAATCTGAATTGCAATTGTAATCTATTTAAATTTGATAATCTGAGCCTGTATTATGGATTATATGACTAAGCACTAGTTGATTTACCTGGCTATGGCTTTGTATGTTAATTTTGTGCATTCGGATGATGAATTAAGGAGCATAAGAAATTCTGTTTTGAGGAAAAGTTTCTGCGGAGAGTCTACCTTGAATAATGTAGCTCCATTTGATTTAATCTTGTTGCTTTGAGCCTATAACCATAACTAACTAGCTAATAACAAGATAATTGAGCTTTGCATGTGGCTAATTAGTTGGGTTAGAACCGAAATAAAATCACAATGCAATCAGTCTTCATGCCACAGCAACCGAGGTTTGAAGCTGGAAATTTCTGAAAATTTTGGAGGATTTTTGTTGTTAATCGAAAGTAATTCCTGAGCTAGATACGCTAATAAACTAGTTAAGTGTTTACATGCCAAATTTGAGCTCCTAACACCTCAACTTAACCAAGGGAAATCTGGTTTTAGAACCATTGTTATTGCTGGAAATTTTGAGAAAGAGCCGTGAGGTTTAAACCTGGAAATTTTGGGGTTTGTAATCATGGTTTAAATTCAACTCTTGAACTGGAAATGTTCATTGTTTAGCTAAGTAATTGTATGAGGAAGTTGAGAGTTTAATAGCATGTTTTAACCGAGAAAATAAAATGAAAACAGAAAGTTTCTTCATGCATGATTCACCCGTAGCTTGCTAGACAGATTTCTGGAATTTTTGGGATGTTTAAACCTGTTATTCGAATTCGATTTTGAACCAGAAATGTTAATTAGTTAGCCAAAGGTTCACATGATGAATTTGAGAATCTAAAACCATGTTTTAACCAAGGAAAGGTTGGATTTATAAATCTCTAAGTACTGGAAAAGTATTGATAGTCGAGGGGATGAACCAGAATTTTCAGTTTGTCTTTGGAAATTTTAATTGGTTTCTGGAAATTTATTTTATTCCTCCCTTGGAATATAATGGATTAGTAATACATAAGAGATGTAAATTTTAAGTTGTTGGGCAATGAAATTTTGGATATATTGAAAGATTGAACCAAATATGTTGATATCTAAAGGCTAGAATTTCTTTTGGGATAGCCGAAGGTTGAATTGGAACCTCAGCTTGGTTTTGAAATTTTCTTTGAAAACATAATGGTTGAAAACGCCTGGAATATGTGGTGTTAGAATTCTATAAGAGATGTATGAATGGTTTGAATAAAAGCCTTATGGTTTTTAAAAGAGAAAGAGGGGCTTTTCACAAGTGAACAAGAGTTTCCAGATTTTCGGATTTCACTGACCAGTCTAGGCAAAATGCTTATATCTTGGTGTAGGAAAATCCGATTAAGGTGCCGTCAGTGGCATTTGAAACTAGATTCATGAGCCTTTGTCCTGTAGAAATTTCCTATTTTTCCTCCATGTGTACTGCTGTCTGGGAATCCTTCAAGTAGACTGTTTTGGTATGAATGTCATGTTTTCTTCGTGAAACTAAATTTTGATTTGGATTGAACTTGTAGCTTATTTGTGGTTTGAATTCTTGATTGAATTGTTGTTGGAAGTGAATGATGTTGTCAAGGGCTAATGATTGATGAAGCCTTGGCCATTTGAATGATTTTATAAGTACTACAGGGTGATGAAAGTTAATTGCTGGAATGTCTTGGAGGCTTTACTTTTATTTTTATTTGCTTATGATGGGCTTGCTGAAACCAAGTGCTAATGATTGATGAAGCCTTGGTTGATCATTTTATTTTATTCAGAAATGCACTTGTTGAAATCTAGGGCTAATGATTGACGAAGCTCTAGTAATTTGCTATGTGATTTTTGCCATATCTTGATCCATATTATGATTTCGAAACGGAATCGGAGCTGTGGAAGTTGTATCGACCTTGCGAACTCGAGTAACTGTGATCAAATTAATCAAAAATATTTTTCCAGCTAGTACTATATTATAAAACTCCATATCTAGTGTTTTGCCTAAAACTTTCCAACTCGATAATTTTCTTTAGCTCAATCTAGCCTTGATAGCTATAGTAAATAAGTTCTATAGCTTTTGAAAACTCTAAGTCTTATTTTAATTCCTTTTCTTTCCTTAAGCTTTGCACTTGGATAGTTAACTATAGGAAAAGTTCCAAAATACGAGTTTTACTAATCTTAGTGAAAAGCTTGGGAAACTTGCTCGGCAAGAAACCCTATTTTAGGAAAAATAGTTTTTAAGGATAATTTTTGCAAAAGCCGTAACTTTAAAGAAATGTTCAAAGTAACTTCCTAACGTGGATATTAAGAGATTTGTCGATTTATTTCAAGAAAATAATACTAGTTACCTTTTATAAGAAAAGTATTCCAAGGAAAACTAAAGGAAACAATTCTTCTACTTTCGTCAAGATTCAACCCATGGAAATTCTTGATTTTTCTAAAGGAAAGTGAACTAGTAGTATATTAGATATACCTCAATATCTATAAGCTTAAAAACTGAGTAAAAACTCATAGTTTCAAAATTTGGTTTTTAGGGTTTTGCGAGGACGCGGAATTCGATTCCCAACTTGATATCTGAACTTCACTCTTGGTGAGTGTCCCTGCCTGTTCTACGCTTACCTGTTTAAAGTACTTTCTTGACTCGATATGTGATAATTTGCAAAACTGGTTTTTGATCCATCGAAGTGAGCTGTGTGTACTTTATCGCACTAGCCGTTCGAGTGGTGACTTGTGCAAAAATATTTTTCTCCTGAATCCTTGATTCTAAACGTAGTTACGTCGTTGGGTGAATCCCTCGACGCATGAATCTAACTACCACAAATCTAAATGTAGTTGCGTCGTTGGGTGAATCCCTCGACTTCTGTATCCAACTACCCTAAATATAAACGTAGTTACGTCGTTGGGTGAATCCCTCGACGCATGAATCTAACTACCACAAATCTAAATGTAGTTGCGTCGTTGGGTGAATCCCTCGACTTCTGTATCCAACTACCATGACGAGTATATCTCGAGTATACTACGTCCTTAGTCGGTGAGCGGGCCCGGGACCGGGGTATGAATGGTGACGGGTTAGGTATCAAAATGAGATGATCTACATGGACTATAAGTAGTGAGAGTTGACGGAGGGTCAACTACGCTGAATGGTGATCAAGCGAGGAAAATGGCTCCTGAGGGCCCCTGTATCCTACCTGGTGCTGTTATACGCTTTCCTAACTGTCCAATTTGTTTAAGTTATTGCTCGCTGTTTGATTTACGTGACTGCATGTTTTGGGGCACCACTGAGCTTTAGCTCACCCCATGTTTATTTGTTTTCCTTACAGGATGGGAAGTTTGAAAGTATTTGAGCAGCTTATATTTCCAATGAATGTACTTGAACACCTTGAATTTAATTTTCGGTTTGTAATGACTTCTAAGCTAAGCATTGTACCTTTCGTTTTGGATTGTCACTTGAAGCTGGAAAAGTGTAATCCCTAATTCTAATATTCGGTATGTATGTTTGTATTGGTATAGTATGTCTTTAATCCTTGCGAGCGACGCGTGAAGTGTTTAAGAGCCGTCTATTGGCTAAGTTGTATGCTTTGATTTATTTCGGGAGAATTGTTTTGTAATAGATTAGGATACTCTTCGAAAGGATTTGGGTTAGAATGCTTGCGTGAGTCCTGGCGAGAGTTGGGCAGACGGCCCGCCAACCCTTTGGTTCGCCTTAGGGGGAAGTGGGGTCGCCACAGGATCCAACCCCCCTTTTCTTTTTATTGCTTTACCTCTTTATATTGCTTTGCTACAATGTGTTATGTGTATGTGTTGAACTAACTTTTCTTGGTTTTTGTCTTTATTGCATTCATTAGCCCTAGGAAATAAGGGTCCTGGCATGGCACTCTCTAGGAGCCTACCCCATTTGATGTGACACGTTTAAATTCGATGCTTCGCATGCGTAACATGAATACATTTCATTTTAGGCTCACCCCGGCATACAAAAAGGGGGTTCCTTTAGGTCACGTTTCATTTGTGTATTGCATATTTACCGCTTTAATAAACTGGCATCATGCATAAACCCTAGAGGGAATGCCACTTAGGGAATCCCACATTAGGGATAAGCCAACCCTATATTCCCATGGGTATTTAACCCTATCTTGGGATTTGCACGTTTAAATTCATGTTTAACCAGAGAAGTGGGACCTGTAGGTAAGGTATTTGACACCGGCTTTTGTTTCTAGTTGGAAAGTCCTCGTCGAGTCCAACAGATGTTAGTAGTACCGTTGGAGGTACAAAGATGGCCCACGTTGCTTTCACCTAGTGAGATTAACCAGGTAGCCGCTCGATTAGGACACATCGGGGATTTCAAGGACATTAAGTCCGACGGCTATTTGGTGGAAGCTTTGGTGCATCTATGGGACCCCACTTGTTTCGCTTTTAGACTAGGAAAGAGGGAAATGACCATAACAATTGAGGAGGTCGCTGGATTTCTCAATTTACCGATTCAGGGAACTGCCGTGATATTTCCATTAGTGTCTAATAAGGCCGAATTTTGTCATTTCACCGGGTTAAGGGAATCAGCAATACGAGGGTCGGACCAAAATATAGAGGCAAAGTTCTTATTTTATCGGTTCGCGTTAAGGGATGGATTTGAGAGGCACCTAGGAGATTTCTCGTTCACTTCCAAGGAAATTTGGGAACGAAAGAGAGTTTGGGTGTATGGGTTGGTTGTAGCTGGAATCTATTTTTTCCCTAGGAAAGACAAAAAGATAGCCTTCAAGCTCACTAAAATCTTGTACGACCTATTCTTAGGAGTGAAAGATAAACAGTGTTCTATTATACCGACTATTTTGGCCGATATTTTCGTAGCCTGCACTACCTGTCAGAGAGGGAGAAAGTTCTTTTGTGGTTCAAATTGGATTTTACATGTATGGGGTATGGAGCACTTCATGAGACGACCGTCTATTCCCGAGAGTCTACTAATGTCTGCGTACAACTGGATAGCCACACATAATAAGAGGGTTAACAGAGAGGGTCTGCCATGTAATGCATCTGAGTTTGTGGATTTCTTGAAGAATATGACCGATCAAAATATTAGATGGGTGTTGGATTGGACCAATTGTATTAAGTATGTTCTTCGCACCCAAGCATCCAAATATGTTCTCTTACTGGGTACCCAAGGAATCACCGCATACACACCAAAGAGGTTTCTTAGACAGTTAGGACGTACCCAAGAAGTCCCGCCTGCACTTGATGTGAGTGAGTTTACCACCGTTTTTAATGAAGAAACGTGCCCAAGTCAATTCCCTATGAAAGATCGGATTATTGAGGCATGGGTGACGTTATCTGATGACGAGAGGTTTAAATATGTCCCGGAGCTCAAGCAGAAGGGTTTGACGACTCCACAATACGAAGACTGGGTGAGAAGATCCACTGTACAAGGGAAACAAGATGAACCAGCCAAGGAAGTGGAAAAGTTGAAAGCCATTATTGAGGCAAAGGATAGGGAAATTCTGCAGTTAAGTAAGTCTGTCAAAACATACAAAGGGATAGCGCAGCAAAACAAGCAATTGTATGAAAATGAACGAGAAAAGCGTCAAGAGCTGAAAAGGAAATGCGGAGAATTGTATGACCAAGCTGAACATGTTAGAATTCCATATGCTAGAGAAACCAGGGACTCTGTATTAGATAGGCTCAGAAGTTTTGGCAATCTTGTACGGAATTGTCTTCGTGACATGATGTAAATATTGGCAAGTTTATCAATGAAAGCGATTTTTCTTTTGCACTCATTTAGGATTGTTGTCAAAAACAGGTTTGTGTTACGGGTCCCATTTTGAAGGTGTTGCATCATACTAGGCCTACCCTTGGCGCAAAAAGGGCTCCCCAATAGGACATGCATCCGAATTTTTTCGGATATTTACTAACTCTTGTCTTTTTCTTTTTCTTTATTTTATTTTGTTTTGCTGGGAAAGCTAAGCCAGGGCTAAAATCTAGAAGCAAGCCATTTCGTATTTTCAGGTAATATTTAAACATAGCTTCTCGTCGAAGCCCCATCATAACGCGATCCCGTAGTCGAGCCCAGAGGAGTCGTGTAAACATGAGTTCACAACCGGAACCATCGGATAAGTCTGCTACCACCGCCCAACCCGAGACTGCGAGTTTAGGAGTTCAGCTAACCGAAATGCTTACTAAGTTTGGTGAGATGGCTACCGAGATGACGGCCCAAAGGAAATTGATTGACGAGCTAATTAGCAGCGGAGTTCAACCCGAGCCCGTACCCGTCAGGCAGTCTGAGCAAGAGCCATTTGTCATACCTTTGACTCAAGCCACCGTTACTCCATCCTTCCCTATTCCACCCGAAAAAACTTTCACCTATCCTACCACAAATTTACCATACACTTACCCCCCCTAATCCTTTATTTTTTCCTACTCACATGCGAGGCCCACAACCCCACGTCACTTCAAATATACCACCCGAGCCACATACCTTTTATCCCACTGCTGCTGAGCCATTCCTGCCAGACCATACTGTTCAAACCAAGCCAGAAATGGGAGAATCTTCTGCTCCCGTTGATATGAAACTGCTCAAGCGCCTTGACCGTTTTGATGAATTTATGAGGAAGAGTCAGGGGTTAAACAAGCAAGGAGTTTTGGATTACGATGAGCTTTGCCTTTTTCCGAATGTGCAATTGCCCGAGGGGTTCAAAACCCCTAAATTTAACAAGTATGATGGGACGGGTAATCCCAAAACACACCTCCGGCTGTTTGCCAACAAGTTGGGAAAGCCCGTAAACGATGAGAATCTGCCTCTAAGGTTGTTCCCGGAAAGTCTGGAGGGGGATGCACTCGACTGGTACTCCAATCTGAAACCCGAAGAAGTAAAAACCTGGATTGACTTGTCCAATGCTTTTGTAAGGCAGTACGAGTATAACTGCGAGCTGGCTCCGACACGAACCACGTTGGAAGGAACAAAAAGAAAACCCTCTGAGGATCACAAGACTTATGCCAAGAGGTGGAGAAAAATAGCTGCAAAAGTCGAGCCACCAATGACTGAGGACGAAATCATACGCACTTTCATTAAAGCACATGATCCGCCGTACTTTGAAGAAATTTTCCGCATGACTGGAAGCTCGTTCGCCGCCATTGTCAATAAGCTTGAGGAGTACGATGACTTTGTAAGAGCTGGGAAGATCGTCAATGTCTCTGCCCTCAAATCCCAGTTGGATGCTTTACAAGGACAAGGGAGTAGTGGGAAAAAGCCGCAATTTAAAAAGGAAGAGGGGGAAGCTGCCTTCATATGGGATGAAAACCCTACACCAAGACCCCGATTTCAACATAAACCAACATATTCACCCTATCCCTACTATCCAAATCCTTACCCTGTCTACAATACCAATATCTCGCGCCCCCGACCTCGCCCAAACTACGCCAACCCACCTACGGCCCCTTTACAAGTATCTCAACCTAACTTTCAACAAACTCATCCTCGACCTCCTTACCACCAAAGATTTCCCCCACCAAACAGACCCACCTACAACTACCCCCAACCTACTGAAACCTACAATCAAAATCGTGCTCGAACATTCACCAACCTTGGCAGGCCTTTGGATCAGTTGTATGAGCAATTAAAGGCTACCGGTAAAATAGGTGTGATTCCCCCTCCAACTTACCCGTATGGCATGCCAACTGGGTATAATCCACAGGCTACTTGTGCTTATCATTCAGGAGCGCCTGGTCACTCCACGGCCAATTGTCGACTCCTTAAACATAGGGTTCAAGACATGCTCGAAGCAGGAGAAATCGTGGTTAGGAAAAGAGAAGAGCAAGGACCAAATGTGAGCAAGAACCCCTTGCCGGAGCACCCTGATACTGTCGGAGTTATTATGGATGATAAGGAATTTGAGGAGCTTGTCCGAAGCGTGTCAAATGAGACAGAAGTATTTGGGATAATGGACCAACCTTTTGTGATAGAGAAGGCATCGTATGAGGAAGACAAAAGACCCTTCATTTTAGACCTAACTCCATCCGAAAGTGCGGCCTTAGAACCTGTGATAATTGAATTCCCAGAACAAGTGCCAGTTTTAAGTCTACGACAAGTGCCGTGGAATTATAGTGAGCCCATTTTGCAAATCGGAGGTAAACCAGTTTTGAAGGAAGAAGTGTCTCTTGTTACGAGGTCAGGGATGATTACAAGTCCATCCGCTGCTAGCGCCCCAGTTCAAGTAAGCAATCGTGAGCCGACTACCAAACTTGCAGTGACCGAAAGAAAAGCGTGGGATTTTCTCAAGAGGCTTAAGAGAAGTGAATATAATGTGGTTGAGCAGCTGAACAAAATGCCTGCCCAAATTTCCATCTTAGACTTGCTTTTCTCCTCCGACTTGCATAGGGATGCATTACTTGAAGTGTTGACTAAGGCTCGTATTCCTAAGGATATTTCGGTTGACAATTTCTCGCACATGGTTGAAAATGTATTGGCTGCTAAACAAATCACTTTTTCTGATGAAGAGCTGCCTGCGGAAGGAACTGGTCATAATAAAGCCTTATATGTAGCTGTGAGGTGCAATGGAAAAATGTTGCCTAAAGTATTGATCGACAATGGGTCTGCCCTCAATATTTGTCCTTGGAGCACGTTGGTGAAGTTAGGGCTGCAAGATGTTAGATTAAAACCCTCAGAAACCGTAGTACGAGGATTTGACGGAGCCCAAAGGGAGCCCATATGGGAAGTAAATTTGGTGGTCGAAATGGGGCCCGCTCAATTTCAGATAGCTTGCCAAGTTATGCACTTTCCCAGTGTCTATAATGTTTTACTCGGGCGACCGTGGATTCATAGCTCGGGCGCTGTGCCCTCTTCCTTGCATCAAGTATTGAAATTCGTGGTAAATGACCAGCTGATAACCATTTTTGCTGAAGAAGATTGCATTGTAATTGCCGATTCCGAGCCCGAGGAGGATGGTGACCGAAATGCCTCTGTGTCTTCCTATCGTGCAGTTGATATTGTCTCCGTGAGTTGGGTAACAAGTAAGGACTCAAAAGACAAAATATTTTTGCCAGCGGCCAGTGTCATGATGGCCAAGGAGATGATTCGCGGAGGATATGAATTTGATAAGGGGTTGGGACGCAATCTGCAAGGCATGCTGAAGCCCGTGGAACTCATCGAAAAGAAGGACCAATTTGGTTTGGGATTCCGTCCAACTGCTAGGGATATACAGGAGATGAAAGCACGCAAAAGGGCAGAAAAGGAAGGCAAGTTAGGTGCTTTAGACATTCCGCCATTACGCTATACCTTTCCAAAGCCAGCTGAAGTCATTACGTCTGAGTTCAGTCCAATTGACGAAGTGGAGACAAGCTTGACTCATTTGTTTGTGGGAGCAATATCCCAAAATGGCCCGTCAGATGATGCCGAATTCCCAGACATTCCCCAAGGAGCTATACACAACTGGACCGCCGAGTACTTCCCCGTGCGAAACGAGTTTCGGTAAATCTACAGGGGGTTGTCATTTATTAAAGTTCATGAAAACTTTTCTTGCATATGTAAATAGTTCAATGAAAGTATCTTTTGCACTTATGTTTTAGCTTGTTTCCGTTTTGATTTGAAGTTTTATGAAAGTGCATAGTTTGTTTTATCATGCCGCTCATTCATGTGTCTATTTACTTATTGTCTCGAATTTCTTAATTCTTTCAGAAGGCCAAAAGTAAAATTATTTGACCCTTTGGATATCACTGTTCTGGAATCTGATGATGACAATCTCTATATCACTCACGATTTGGAAGTTACGGAATCCGAATTTCAAAACGAGAGTGATAGTGAGGAAGTGTTTGATTCTTTTTCAAAAGATCTTGAACAATATGAGGAGAAATCTAAACCGAACCTTGAAGAAACAGAAGTTGTTAACATTGGTACTGAGACTGAGGTTAAGGAGATACAAATCAGCATTCATTTGAATAAAAAGCAGAAAGAGGAGATGATTGAATTTTTGTCTATGTTTCAAGATGTGTTTGCATGGTCTTATGATGATATGACTGGCATTTCGACTAATGTAGTGGTGCACAGAATACCCACAAACCCAGCTTTTCCACTAGTAAAGCAAAAACCCCGTAAATTCAAACCAGATATGAGCCTCAAAATAAAAGAGCAAATCGAAAAGCAGCTTAAGACTAATATCATCATTGTATCCCATTACCCTGTTTGGCTCTCCAATCCAGTCCCTGTTCCAAAGAAAAATGGAGAAGTGCGAGTCTGTGTCGACTATAGGGACCTTAATAAGGCCAGCCCTAAAGATGACTTTCCTTTGCCAAATATCCATATCATTCTAGACAATACCGCCGGACACGAAATTGAATCTTTCTGTGATTGTTTTGCTGGGTATCACCAGATCTTAATGGCTGAAGATGATAGAGAAAAGACTGCATTTATCACCCCTTAGGGCACCTTTTGCTATCGAGTAATGCCGTTTGGTTTAAAGAATGCCGGAGCTACTTATCAAAGGACTATGACTACTTTGTTTCATGACATGATTCACAAGGAGATGGAGGTCTACGTGGATGACATTATAATTGTGAGAACCTGAAAAATGCTTATATAAATAATATTTCGTATGTCTTTCACACCCTTTTTATTCTTTCTAATCTCTAGTACTACTTTTACTTGTTCGCAATTAAGTACGTAAATCATGGTTATGCGGAAAGTTATACAATTTCCAAAAAAGAATTCTTTGGTTCCGCTAATCTAAGTTAAGACTCGTAGAGCTAGGTTAAATTCTCTTTTCATACTAGCATAAAATGTTAGATTTTTTATATATTGGTCAAACTTGATTTTAATAGATTAATTCATAAAACAAGAATGTTAAATGCTAGATTTTTATTACAAGGTCAAACTTGATTTTAATAAGTAATTAATAAAATAAGAATGTCAGGAACCTTTATACTAAATCGTAATCGGCGTATATTCGATATAACAGTTTAAGTATTCTAACGTATAAGTAGGCTTTCAAATCACACTTGGGGATTATTGTTGGAATTAAGATTAGAATTGAGAGTTTAGTCGAGGTTAGGGAGCAAGGTGAAATGACCAAAGTGCCCTTCACAATTTCACAAAACCTCCATTCCACCACAACCTCACCATGCACGGCCAAACACTCCCTCTTACAGCCTTCCACTGCCGCCCCAATTAGCCAACCACAACTTCACCAATTCTACAAGCAAACCAAATCCTACACTCCACCAATTCTGCCCACAAACATCTCCATAACCACGGCACCACTTCATTCATTCCACTTCACATATCAAACCACAGCTGCACCTCACCTTCATTGTAGCATCCGAGAGCAAGTGAGTGAGAGCTGCTCCTCGTGAGTATCGACCTAAGGAAGAAGCCGCGAGCTGCAACTCCATTTCGTTCCTGCCCTGTCCGTAAGCTGAGGGAGGAGATCAGGGAACCATCAACTCCATTTGCACCCAACTTCACGGCTGCAACATCACCAGCTTCCACCTCCATCAGTTGAAGCCACTACACCAAGCCAGAATCATCAAACCTGCCGTGTGTGTGAGAGCCGAGAGGGAGCAGAGATTTTTTTCAGAATTTCGTGTGTGAACTAGCTTGCTGTGAGGTAAATTTTCTGGAATAAATATGGATGATCAGAGGTGGCTTAAGCTAGCTGTGGCCTTGCATGTGTTAATTTGTGTAATCAAATGATGAAACCAAAGCTGTGGAAAATTCTGTTTTGGGCAAACCATTTCTGCCGAGAAGCTGATTGAGCAATGCAGCTTAATTTGTGTTTTTCGGTGATAATTTGAACTCTTAAATGTCTTTAGTTTGGGTAAAACTTGATGATGAATACCATGCATGTTGGTTTGAGCCTTCGGATGATGTGAGTATAGCATGAAGAATTCTGTTTTGGGGTTAAACATCTCAGCCGAGTAGCTGGATTAGACGCGTAACATTAATTCTGATTTCCTGCGACAATTTGAGGTAGATTAAGTGTTTAACTAATCAATTACAATAAGGAAAAGTTAGCTAGGGACATGCATGCTGAGGTTAAGCACTCGAATGGAATTTTTTTTTTTTTGAACAAGAATTTCTGCTATGTGTAAATGTTGAAATTGCCGTGAGCTTGCTTGGATTATTACAGCCTAAATTGGTTTTAATTTTGTGGTTTAAGCCTATAATTATAATTAGATAGCTAATAACAAGTAATTAGGCCCTGCATGTAGCCAATTAGTTCGTTAAAATAGAGAAATAAAATTAAGAGGGCAACCTGCCTCAATGCAAGATCATCCGAGCCCAAGCAGGAAAAATTCTGGAAATTGTGATGTTAATAATGATAGTTTGAACTCGAATTTTGATATGGAAATGATTACTTACTATCTAAGAGTTTAAACGCTGAACTTGAGTACCGAACACCATATTAAAACCAAGGGAAAGTTTGAACTAAAGCAGATTGGATGCTGGAAAATTTTGGAAGCCGTATGATGAACTCGAATTTTTCAGATTTCTTTTGGGAAGTTTAAATTGGTTTCTGGAAATTATTGTGCTTTTCCCTTGGATTATAATGTTTTAGAAATACCTAAGAGTGGATTAATTGCGTGGTATAAGTAGTTTAGCAATGAATATTTATATACTAGATGATGGAACAAAAAAAAAATGTTAGTGTATAATTGCTGGAATTTTTGGTTGTGATAGCCGAAAATTGAGTTGGAAAATTTCTTGGTTTTTGGAAATTTCCCCTGAAGCATGAAGGATGTAAATGCCTGGAATATGTTGTTTGGGAGTCTTTAAGAAATGTAAGGATGGTTCGAATAAAACATGTTGGCGGTTAAAAGAGAAAAAGGGAGTTTTTTCATAAGTGGAAAATGAAATTCCAGATTTTTGGATTCCACTGACCAGTCCCAGTAAAATGTATATATCTTGATGTAGGAAAATTCGTTTAAGGTGCCGTCAGTGGCATTTGAAACTAGAATCATAGACCTTTGTCTTGTAGAAATTTCGTATTTTTCCTCTATGTGTACTGCTGCCTGTGAATTTTTTTAAAGTGGACTGTTTTGGTTGAATATCCTATTTCCTGGGGAAACTGGATTTGGATTTGGATTGAGATTCTTGCTTACTTGTGGTTTAAATTCCTGATTAAATTGTGGTTGGAAGTGATTGATGAGGTCAAGGGCTAATGATTGATGAAGCCTTTGGCCATTAGCATGATTTTACAAGTATTACCGGATGTTGGAAGTTAAATTTCTGGAATGCCTTGAAGGCCTTACTTTTATTTTATTTGCTTATGTTGGGTTGCTGAAACCAAGTGCTAATGATTGATGAAGCCTTGGTTGACTATTTTATGTTATTCGGAAATGCAATTGTTGAAAGCTAAGGCTAATGATTGACGAAGCCTTAGTAACGTGCTATGTGATTTTTGCCATATTTGGATATATATATTGCGTTTTCAAAATGGAATCGGAGCGGGGAAATTGTATAGATCTTACGAACTCGAGTAGCTGCGTTCGAAAATTTACCAAAAAAATATTCTTCAGCTAGCATTATATTATAAAGCTCTATATCTAGCATTTTGCCTAAAACTTTCCAATTCAAAAATTTCCTTTCACGCAAACTAGCCTTGTTAAGCTCTAGAAATTAAGTTATATAGCTTTCGGAAACCCTAAGTTATAGTTTAATTCTTTTCCTTCCCTAAGCTTTGCACTTGGATAGCCAACTATATGAAAGTTTCAAAATACAAGTTTTACCAACTTTAGCGAAAAGCTTGGGATACTTGCTCGGCAAGAAACCCTACCCTAGGGGAAAGTAGTTTTTACATATAAGTTTTATAAAAGCCGTAGTTTAGAGAAATACTCAAAGTAACCTTCCAACTTTGTTTTGAGAAGTTTGTTGACTTGTTTCTAGTAAGTAATACTGGTTACCATCTCTAAGTATAAAAGTAAGAAACACTTTTACTACTTTTACTGAGCTTCAATCTAAATAGATTTTTGGAAATTCCTTGAGGAAGTAACTAGTAATAAATTAAATAAACTCGTTTGCAAATAAGTTAAAAACTGCATAGAAACTTATAGTTTCAAAATTTGATTTCTAGGATTTCTCGAGGACACGGATTTCGACTCCCAACCCGTTATCTGAACTCCACTCTTGGTGAGTGTCCCTGCCTGTTCTTTTCCTACTTGAATTAAGTGCTTTCTTGACTCGATATGTGATAAATTGCAAAGAAATGAGTTTTGATCCATCGAAATGAGCAGTGTGTACTTTATCGCACTAGCCGTTCGAGTGGTGACATGTGTGAACCATTTCCTAATAAATCCTTGAATCTAAATGTAGTTAGTCGTTGGGTGAATCCCTCGACATCTGAATCTAACTACAAAAACCTTGAATCTAAATGTAGTTAGTCGTTGGGTGAATCCCTCGACATCTGAATCTAACTACAAAACCTTGAATCTAAATGTAGTGAGTCGTTGGGTGAATCCCTCGACATCTGAATCGAACTACAATAAAGTCGTTGGGTGAATCCCTCGACAATTTTTATTACGGGTATATCTCGAGTATACTGCGTCGGTAGACGAAGTACGGGCCCGGAGTAGAGGTATGAATGGTGACGGGTTAGGATTAAAATGAGTGGATCTACATGGACTATAAGTAGTGAGAGTTGACGGAGGGTCAACTACGAAGAACGGTGTTCAAGCGAGGAAAATGGCTCCTGAGAGCCCCTGTATCCTACCTTGTGTTGTTACACGCTTTCTTAATTGTTTAGCCTGTTTAAATGACTACTCGTTGTTTGAATTATGTGACTGCATGTTTTGGGGCACCACTGAGCTTTAGCTCACCCCGCGTTTATTTGTTTTCCTTACAGGATGGGAAGGTTGAAAGTATTTGCGTAGTTTGTATTTCTTATGGTTGAACTTGAATAATTTGATTGTAACTTGCGGATTGTATTGGATTGTAATCTAAGTATTGTACTTTTCATTTTGGATTGCCACTTGAAGCTGGAAAAGTGTAATCTCTAATTCGAATACTTGGTTTGTAAGTTTGTTTTGGGATCTATGTGTGTATCTATCCGGTTTGGTGCGATTTTGTACTTTGGTACGTAGCGTAGGTCGTTTAAGAGCACCGTTTGGTTATTTTTACCTGTGCTATCTCTGAAGTTAATGTGGCTTTAAGGATAATCCTTTTCTGGAAAAGTTGTTTTGTAATAGTTTAGGTTAATCATCGGAAGGTTTTAAGTTAGAATGCTTGCGTGAGTCCTGGCGAGAGCTGGGCAGGCGGCCCGCCAACCCTTTGGTTCACCTTAGGGGAAAGTGGGGTCGCCACAATAATCAAATCCAAGAAGGCCGAGGACCATTTGATGGATCTAAGGAAGTTGTTTGAAAGGTTGCGAAAATACAATTTGAAATTAAATCCTGCAAAGTGCGCCTTTGGAGCACCAGCTGGTAAATTGTTAGGCTTCATTGTCAGCAAGAAGGGCATAGAGATAGACCAGATAAAGATCAAGGCAATTCGAGACATGCCAGTGCCGAAAACGCAGAAAGATGTGAAAAGTTTTTTGGGAAAGATTAACTTCATTGGATGATTCATTGCCCAATTAATCGCGACGTGTGAGCCACTGTTCAAGTTGTTAAAAAAAATGTGCCGTTGCATTGGAATGAGGAGTGCCAACAGGCTTTTGACAAGATTAAAGATTATTTGCTGCAGCCTCCGGTCCTAGTGCCACCCAACCCGGGCCGGCCTTTGATCATGTACTTATCTGTGCTCGACGGAGCAGTAGGGTGTGTTCTGGGGCAGCACGATGACTCGGGAAGGAAAGAGCAAGCCATCTACTATTTTAGCAAGAAATTCACGCAGTATGAGGCTAATTATTCGTTTATTGAGAAAAGCTGCTGTGCATTGGCCTGGGCAGCTCAGAAATTAAGACACTACCTGCTAAGTCATACTACCTACCTCATCTCCCGCTCCGATCCTTTGAAATACCTCTTGGAGAAGCTGATGCCAACTGGGCGTCTGGCCAAATGGCAGATGATTCTTTCAGAATTTGATTTTGTTTTCACTTCGCAAAAGGCCGTCAAGGGGCAAGCTATAGCCGATCATTTGGCAGAAAATTCAAAGGACGATGATTATTAACCGCTCCATACTTATTTCCCTGATGAAAAGGTTTTATTTGTTGGTGCCGTAGAAGATATGAGCGAGCAGTGCCCTGAGTGGAGATTGTTTTTCGATGGTGCGGCCAATTCTTTTGGAGTCGGGATAGGAGCAGTTCTTGTATCCCTAGAAGGGAAGCATTACCCTGGAGCCGCTAAATTGCAATTTGCTTGCACAAATAATATGGCCGAGTATGAAGCATGTATTTTTGGTCTTAAAATGGCTTTGGAAATGGAGGTTAAGGAGTTAATAGCCTTCAGTGATTCAGATTTACTCGTGCACCAAACATTGAAGCAATGGATAACCAAAGATTCAAAGATTCTGCCATACCACTATAATTTGCTCAATTTGGCTAAACAATTTCAAAGTTTGGAATTCAGACATCTCCCACGAGCCCGAAATGCATTTACAGATGCCTTGGCCACCCTATCTTCTATGATACAATATCCGGACGAATTAGGAATCGAGCCTATCCGGATTCAACTTCAAGCCAAGCCTGCTCATTGTTGGGTCATAGACAAAACATCTGGCAATAGCCCTTGGTACAATAATATTAAGGAATTCATCAAAACCGGGTCTTACCCTCCAGAAGCTAGTACAAATGACAAGGGTTTCCTGCGTAGAATGGCCTACAAGTTTTTCTTAAATGGAGAGGTATTATACAAAAGGACCTCAGATTTGAACCTCTTAAGGTGCGTCGATGAAGATGAAGCTCAATACATGATGAAGGAGGTGCATAGTGGTGTCTGCGGGCCTCACATGAATGGACATTTGTTGGCGAAGAAAATCATAAGAATCGGGTATTTTTGGCTTACAATGGAACGCGATTGCATAGACTTTGTCCGGAGATGTATTAAATGTCAAATGCATGGTGACGTCATACACGCTCCTCCTACCGAGTTGCATAGCATGATTGCTCCGTGGCCCTGCTCAATGTGGGGTATGGACGTGATTGGCACAATCGATCATCCTGCTTCAAATGGACATCGATTCATATTGGTGGCAATTGAGTACTTCACCAAATGGGTCGAAGCGGAATCATTCAAGCACGTGACAAAGAAGGTGGTGGCGAATTTCTTAAGGGATCACATCATATGCCGATTTGGGGTGCCGGAAACATTGATTACAGACAATGCCAAGAATCTCAACAATGATATGGTGGACGGGCTATGCGAACAGTTCAAAATCAGACATCGCAACTCTGCCATCTATAGACCGCAGATGAACGGAGCCGTGGAGGCCGCAAACAAGAATTTGAAGAAGATCATTCGCAAGATGACTGAAAAGCATCGTGACTGGCATGAAAAACTTCCTTACGCATTAATGGCGTATCGGACCTCCATCCGAACATCAACTGGGGCAACACCGTACTCGCTCATGTATGGAATGGAAGCTGTGCTACCTGCCGAGGTCAAAATCCCTTCATTGCGTATTCTAATGGAGACCAAGTTGGAAGAGGCTGATTGGATAAAGCAGCGTCATGAACAACTATCTTTGATGGATGAAAAACGGCTTAATGCCATTTGTCACGGCCAATGTTACCAAAAGCGCATGGTCCGGGCCTACAACAAGAAGGTCCATTTGCATACTTTTGAGGGAGGCGACAAAGTGCTGAAGCGGATTTTGCCAGTGCAAGATGAGGCCAAAGGCAAATTTGCTCCGAATTGGCAAGGGCCATTCATTGTTCAAAAGGTATTACCTGGCGGAGCACTCATTTTGGCAGAAATGGATGGACAAACATTTCCTCAACCTATCAACTCGGACATGTGCAAGAAGTTCTTCATTTGACTATGCAAAACTTCTTTTAGAAATTCGTGCAAATGATGAAATGCAAGTTAGGCCATCTTCTTTTACGTTTGAAACATTCAATCCCTAGTCGTCCCTTTTGAGTTATCAGACTAATAACTTTCGTTTGGTAACCCCTGAGGATTGCAAACCCCACACTGGGGCAAATTTAGTTCAAAAAAAAGAAAAAGACAAAAAAAGAAGAAAAAAAATGCAATGAAAAATGCAAAGAGAGAAATCCAATCAAACTGGGGCAAAGTTTTCCTCATTTTTCGTTCAAATTGGAGATGACTTCAAAATGATGCAACCTCAGGTTATTTCACGCTTTTCATTAAAAATCTTTGCTTTCAAGCCTCAACTTTCTCGAAAAACACCCCACCTGACCTCATTACAAAAGCCCAAAGTCCTGGCTTTCGTCAATTGTTGTATTTTCTATCAGGGATTTCGCTAATCAACTGGCAAGTGATGTCCATAATGCCTTTGCCTAAACTTATAAGGGAAGCGCATTTACTGATGCCAGCGATCTTCAACTCACACGCCTGAGTCGATCATGGTCGAGCTTTTCCTTTGTTCCTTAGGTGAAAACCCGAAAGGGCACCCCTTTAAAAAAAAAAGCAAGCAAAAGCAAAAAGAAAAAAAAGGGAAAAAAAGAAAGAAAAAAGAGAAAAGAAAGAAAAGAAAAAACAAACAAAAAGCAAAAAGGGTGGGGGCAACCTTGGTGAAAACCCGAAAGGGCGCCAAGGTAGGGTTCTGCAACGAGCAAGCACGAGGAGGAGCAGCTGGTGACTTGGTTCATTTGGATTTCTCTTCGTTTTGTAACACTTCTGTCAATATTGCATTCCGGGACAAAGATATCCAGAGATTCGAATGTGACATCTGTTGGCCAAAAGCTGTGTCTCATTTTGAATAGATATTCTTTTGCAAATACATTCTCATGAAGTTCATTTTTCCTCAATTATTTGTATTCATGACATTTTCATGGGTTTAGGCATGATTGATCGTGTTTGCATCCTTTTGAATATTCATCCCCGCATGATATGTAAACTTATTTTACATACATCATTTTTTCTAATCATTGAGTTTTAATAAATGACAATCCCCGTGATTTGTGCAAAGCATACGTTGGATCCAGTCATCTTTTGGAAATGGACGTGATTCAGTAGGGCCCAGTACACAGATCTCATAATATGGCTAAATGCATTCCTGGTCAGTCTGAGAAGAATCAGAAAGTCTTTGAAGTAATAAATCCAACTAAATCAGATACCACAGCCGAAGTTGACAAAGGCATCAAAAGACTCATGATTACACGTTTCTCAAAGGGAACCGGGTCAAATGATGGTGGCAATTTCCTTATCCTTTCTCTTTTGCAGAAAATTTCATGCATGGAGGAAAACGATCACACCTCGTACTGGAGTCGGTATCGGAAGGACTACCAGCGAACAAAGGTAGATCAGACAAGCTGCAAGCCGGTCTGAGCAAAGGCACAACAAAACGATAAGTATACTGGAATTTTTCCCGATTTTAAAATTCTGTTTCGGGTCAATCCCGATTTTAAATTCCCGTTTCGGGTCAGTCCTGATTTTAAATTTCTGATTTTAAATTTCTGTCTCGGGTCAGTCCCGATTTTAAATTCTTGTTTCGGGTCAGTCTCGAATCAGTCCCTATTTTAAATATCTGTTTCGGGTCAGTCCCGATTTTAAATTCCTATTTCGGGTCAGTCCCGAATTTAAATTTCTGTCTCGGGTCAGTCCCGAATTTAAAATTCTGTTTCGGGTCAGTCCCGATTTTAAATTCCTATCTCGGGTCAGTTTCGATTTTAAATTTCTGTCTCGGGTCAGTCCCGATTTTAAATTCCTGTCTCGGGTCAGTCCCGAATTTAAATTTCTGTCTCGGGTCAGTCCCGATTTTAAATTCCTGTTTCGGGTCAGTCCCGAATTTAAATTTCTGTCTCGGGTCAGTCCCGAATTTAAATTTCTGTTTCGGGTCAGTCCCGATTTTAAATTTCTGTCTCGGGTCAGTCCCGATTTTAAATTCTTGTTTCGGGTCAGTCCCGAATTTAAATTTCTGTCTTTCGGGTCGGTCCCGAATTTAAATTTCTGTCTCGGGTCAGTCCCGATTTTAAATTTCTGTCTCGGGTCAGTCCCGATTTTAAATTCTTGTTTTGGGTCAGTCCCGAATTTAAATTTCTGTCTCGAGTCAGTCCCGATTTTAAATTTCTATCTCGGGTCAATCCCGATTTTAAATTCGTGTTTCGGGTTAGTCCCGAATTTAAATTTCTGATCGGGTCAGTCCCGATTTTAAATTTCTGTTTTGGGTCAGCCCCGATTTTAAATTCCTGTTTCGTGTCAGTCCCGATTTTAAATTTTCTGTTCCGGGTGAGTCCCGATTTTAAATTCCTGTGCCGAGTCAGTCCTGATTTTTAAATTTTCTGTTTGGGTCAGTCCATTTCAAATTGCTTGTCCGAGTCAGTCTCATCAAAAGGGGACAGTTCTCGTTTCAAAAAACAACAGTCGTTTGGTTGGTTTGCAGGTAAGTATTTGGTGTCTACTTTTTTGTCTCAAGTTTTTCCAAAACTCAGACAAAGAGGGGCAAACTGTAGACACCAAATTTTTAAAAATTTTTTATCCTAATTTTATTTTTGTTTTTAGTAATAATCCTTATCTATTTTTATTTTGTTAATTCCATGATTTTAGTTTTTAGACTTTTAGCATTTGTATAGCATTTTAGATTATTATTATCTGTTGTTTTATTTTTAGTTTAGTTTTTATTTTTGCATTAGTTTAGCCCTTTAGCTGTTTATTTCTTATCGTAAGGTTTTAGCAAAAAAAATTTGTCAAAAGAGAAAATTATGCATGGAAAATATCTTTTATTTCCTTTTACTGTTTATTAATCGGAAAAAAGAGGAAAAGAGAGGAAAAATCATTAATCCAACACAGGAAAAATCTTAGTTTTTCGTTTTATCTTTTGTTACTAGTTTTGTACACTTTATTTAAGTTTTGTTTAAATTATTATTTTGTATTATTGTTATTTAATTAAGTGATTAAAAAAAAAAAAAAAGGAAAGCCACGCGTTCATGCTAGGCACTCGCGCTGCATTCCGTTCCAGTTTCGTGCGAGGCAGCAAAAATAGCGCGGCCCTGGCTTGTTTTTCTTCCAGTTTTCTTCCATCTTTTCTCCATTTTTTGGGCTCCGTTAGATCATCACAGTACAATTACACTTGGCTTTCATCTACAAGCCCAGAGCAATCTAGAAATGGAAGCTAATCCGATGGCTGAGAGGGGAACGGAGATTTGAAGCTGCTTCTGAACCATTATGATGAGGTTAAGTCTGGGAATCTGATATAAAAAGGAAAGGGGGGGAAAGTCTAAGAGGATGGGGAGAGGCGGCTGGAGTTTTGGAAAAGATGGAGAGTTTGGACGGCTGATAAAAGAGAGCAAAAAAGAGGACGGCTGGGGGGAGAGGAAATGAAAAACAGCGGAGGAGGTGAGGAACTCAGATAGTGGTCGGTGGGATAGAAAGAAAGGCAAGAACAAAGGGCAAGGAACTAAGAAAAACAGAGTAGATTGAGAGATAGTGAGCGAGAGAGAGCAAAGGAAAACCAAGGAATGGGTATTTTGCTGAGGAAACCAAAGAAGGAACGCTTGAGAGCCGGAAGGTAGAGCTTTCGGGTTGAGCAAAGACCCCTTTTTGTCGATCACCCCAGACCCTGATTTTCCCTCGGAAGGGGATAAAGGTAATACCTTTCACTTGGTCTGTTCTTAGCTTACTTGATATGGGATGTGCTGAAGTTTTTCCCCCTTACGTTTATTTCTCTGTGAATCTGTGGTCGGGGGGGAGTAGAGGATTTGATGAAGTTAAATTAGGGTTTTTGAGATAGAAACTTAGGCTATCCATGAGGTTGTATCATGAGTTCTTGTTTAAGATTTATGGCTGTTGTATATGCGATGAACGAAACCCAGAAGAATACCACAGAGTTTCGGTAAATCTGTTGATGAGAACATGAAGATTTGGATCCCTTTGAAGTTTAAGGAAATTTGTTTGATAGTTGATGGTGCAATCGGGCTTAAGAATCATTCAAGATTTGTCATGCTTATTTCTTGTTATTTATTTAAGTAAGTTTCCAGCAATACTTGTTAGTTAGTCTTGAGTTATTAAGGGAAATAAAGGCTAAGGTCATGTTGACCATAGTTAAGCCAATTGAGTCAGTTAGTTTCCCATTCTAATTGAATTAGAGTTTTAGAAAAGTAGTTAATTGCTTCCAAATTTATTTAGGAAGTTGTGTCAAGTCAAATAAGGAAACTTGTATTGTTTCCAATTTAGATTAGGGTTTTGAGTCTTGTAAGGCTATAAATAGCCAACTTTATTTAACTATTCAGGATGATATTGAAGATGAATTAATAAAAAGAGAGTTGTCTCCTTTTATGGAGTTCCTTGATGGAACTTGAGTTTCTTCTTGAACTGTATCAAGTATTTAGCTTGGATACTTGTGGTGTTCAAGGCAAGATGATTACATCATCTTGTTCTTTCAAGCCAATAGGCAATCCACTAGGTTTCTAGAGACGGGTTCTCTTTAGGTCTAGCAAGGTAGTTATTGTTCCATAGCCTGATCAAGATAGATCCTTCCGCTGCCTGATCGACTTGGTTCTTCAAGACAGGTTCTTGTTGGGTCGAGTTCGTATCATCTGTTCATTGATGTGCCATCCATTGCTGTCTTGTCTTTTCGTTTGTTGGTGTGGGTTTCTTTGCCGTGATTTGGTATAAGATGTATATATTTTGCTGGCTTGGAATTGATTTGCATCATGTGAGTGTTTGGTAATGGAACCCGTAGGTGAAAATGAATACACAAGCTGTAAAACAAATTTCCAGATTGGCAAGTTCCTGTGTTTTGATCCTTTTGTGCTTAAATTCCAGTTTTATGTTAAAAAAAAATTTTTCTTGCTGATGCCATGGCTTGGATTCAGAGTATGTTGGCTTAGGTTTAAGAACACAACAGCTGCTGCAACGAGCATGAAGCTCTCAGCTTGTTGCAGCAGTGCGTGCGGACAGCTTGTGTGCCTTTTGGTTTGCTGAAATGGCTGCTCAATGAATCTTTACGCTTAAGTTGCATGTTTAACCTGGTGTTGAAGGGAAGAAATGGAAGGTTTGGTACTGAGTTTGTGTGTTTGGGTCGAAAAAAAGAAACACTTGAATCATGTTTGAATAATTGCTGGAAAAAAAAACATCCAGGTTGCCGAACCATGTTTTGCATGTTTTTCCAGAATTTCGCATGATGTCTTTCTAAGTTTATTGCTTGTTCGGATGGTGGTGTGATGTGTGCACGGATGGCGAGATGGATAGCGGCTTTAACTCAAGACTCTCATAGAGACCTCGAAGGCTTGAAGGATTTTAATCGGGTTATCTACACCATGACCCAAGCCCATGAAGAGTCAAGTGGGCCTCCAAATGAGTTGGCCGAAGAGGGCCTTAGGCCTTAGCAGTTATTTAGCAATTGATTAGTGTTTAAGTAAGAGCATGGGCCGGCCCATCTTGTCCCAAGACCATGGGCCGACTTTTCCCTTTCCTAGTCCCTTTAGGGTTTCAGTCACTTTAGCCTATAAATAGGCTTGCTTTGTAAGGTTTTTAGGTAGACGTTTTATCAATAAAGTTTTGCATATTTTCGATTCTTCTTGAGAGAGAGATTCGACCCCTTTACTTGCTTTGGCAAGGGTTTTGAGCAGTCTTGTGTCCTGTCCTAGATTGTTCTACCGACCTATTCCCCTGGAGTATTCACCTTCATCGGAGTGTCGTCTACCGTCTTGAATCAAATCGTGTCGTCCGTTTGGTTCTAGATCCCGCAATTCCAAGCGTTGGACATCCTCGCTAGATCCTTGGGCAAACGTGCTACGTGTCTCGAAACGTGTTGATCGAGGAGCGTATCAGTTGGTATCAGAGCTTTGGTGGAGGTATCTTCCGTTATATCCGTAGTTGTGTCTTAGTTTTCATTAATTCCGCTGCCTTGTTAAAAAAAAAAAAATTCTGTTCGCTAGCTTTGGTATTTTGTTGTGCCGTTTCCTTTCGTTTCGTGTCGACCTCCACCGCCCACATATAACCAAGTCAGTGAACAATTCAGTTTCCCAAATTCTGACTCACATTCGGTCACCACACCAAAATCATTTCCCAAATGTCTTGACCGACCACCACCGCCCATATACTAACCAATTCAGTTTCCCCAAAAACCCAGCCAACCGCCACAGCAAATCAGATTCCCAAACCCAGCCAACCGCCACCACGTTTCTACTCTCCAACGAAGCCCGTGAACTTGAACATAGTTGGGCAGACCTTGTGGCCCGAGCTGACCAAATCTAAGGACTGACTCTTCACCCAAAGCAGCACCCAAAACACAACAAAAACCTGACCAAAAAGGGCGCAAACAGCAACCCAACAAATTCCAAAAAAAAAAAATTTGGGTCATCGGGTAGAGTTTTTTCTAGGGATTCCAAAATTTCAGCTTTTGAGTTTTGTGCCTTATCTAGTGTCGATCATCTTGGGCTGCTCACCTACATTATTTAGGTCATAAAACAGTATCTCAAGTGTGTCCAAAGTATCTTTGCTCGTTGGTTACTCTTGTGCGAAACTTGGTGAACAATTCTTGGACCTTGTGCGGCATTGCTCAAGTTACTCAATCCGGCAACGTAAGTGTAATGGTAAGACCATTAGAGTGTCATCAGCCTGAGTGATACACGAGAGTCGAGTGTACAAACGTGAGCTTGTGTGTGGGAGGAAAATTCCTTTTCTTTGTTAACCATTTTTGCAGGTCACATAATCATGCCTAGGGGAGTTGCCTCTTACTCATACAACCAAGAATTCTTGGAGAATGAGCCTCTCAAGAGGAGGGGTTCCAAGCAGACTACTCTCAAGTACTCTAGTTCCATGCCATCCAGTTCACAACGTGGGTATCATTCACTCCGGGAGGAGATGCAACGCCACCGTGCTTTGTGTGTATATGAAAGGTATAAACAAGATTGTGATGAGTATGAGAAGGAGCACCGCAGTTTGTGTAGAGCATCTAAATCAAGGTCACCTTCAAGCAAACGAGGTTCATCTAAGAAGTGTCGTGACAATCAAGACGAGGAGTTTGAGAATTCACGAATTGAGTCAAAGCTTCGTGAATCAAAGGATAAATTCCGAAGTCGGACTAAAGCATTGATTGATTACATGATGGAAAGACTTAGCCAAGTGCTGGATTCACACTTGGAGCAACTTAACCATGTGCCAATCGGTGGTAACAAAGGAAAAATTCAGTCTAGTCCCTCGTTGATTGAAGAGCCACGTACGAATGAGTTGCTGCCGAGCCGTGAACAAGAGCTCCCCAATGAAAAACAAAACTCAAGTGCAATGAAGGATCAATGGTCCGAGAAGAAGGGAGTGGGGATAAGCAAGAACAATTTGGCCTTAGTGAAGCGTCAAGAAAAAGAGTTGACCATGTCTGCAAACATTGAACGTGTGAACACTTTGTTTGCTAACCGGATAACATATGTTTTGTTTAGTATATCCTCGTTTGTACAGGTTAAACAAAGTCAAGTAGAGTTGGTCATGACATGTTCCATCCGGAAGTCACTTGGACACTTTGTGAGTTTCCATGGAGTTTGTCTTTTAGGAACTAAATCTCTTTGGTATCAATTCATGGAACAATGTCCAATCAAATCTGTCCGCGCCATTGGAGGATTCATTCAAGCTCATCTTAAAAGGGAAATTCCAGATTCTACTTCTTGTCCTTTACCTATGGTTCATTCATCACCTTTGCCTTATTTTGAGCATGTTACTAGCACTAACTCTTGTTGCTCTTACGTAGATCTTGATGAGGAAGGACTAGCACTGGACTCTCAAGTTGAATCAATTGGTGGAAGAAATATTGAAGTGTCAAAGGGAGTTCTCACATTTAAATCTTGCTCTAAACCTTCTTACTATTTAGTTAATAATGTTCCATTATTTCTTCATCCAATTTCTGAATTGTTTCAAGTTGAAGGTTATTTTGTGTTTGTAGGTTGTAAAGTTGGCCAAAATTCCCCAACTATGACTAAGGAGTTGCAACCTAATTTCGTACTTGTTCCAGATGCATGTGGCGCGAACGCATGTGATTCGTATGGAGTGCGTGTCACTTCATTACTACCGCTTATGTTGGGTGATGCACACAAGTGCGTCAATCACAATCCGAATGCTACCCCTACCTCCCTGGGTCATGTTTATATGGGTGTACAACATGGGTGGTTCAGTGTCCTACCTCCAGCTTGGAAAGTTGAGTCGATTCAGCAATGCCTAGGGTCGAACTGTACCATCTTGCACAACCAGATTCGGGGTTTTTTTAGTCCCAACGAACATCGATATCAAGTGCACATGAATGCCCATACTCGAAGACAAATTGGAGAGCTTTGTGTTGCAACCTGGAACGTTCACAAGCCTTACACACGTTCCTTCTTACCTTGGCGAATGTCCTTGTTCGAGAGGCCCTTGAAGCTGACTAAGAGACATGTGCACCGAATTATATTAATCATAACATGTACAAGTGTTATTCAATCCAAGAGGGCCAATATGTGGAGATTTGAGGCGTCATACTGGCAACTCTTGTTAGTATCATTCATCTCCATCCAGATTTGAGGACAAATCCTTCTTAAGAGGAGGGGACTGATGTGTGCACGGATGGCGAGATGGATAGCGGCTTTAACTCAAGACTCTCATAGAGACCTCGAAGGCTTGAAGGATTTTAATCGGGTTATCTACACCATGACCCAAGCCCATGAAGAGTCAAGTGGGCCTCCAAATGAGTTGGCCGAATAGGGCCTTAGGCCTTAGCAGTTATTTAGCAATTGATTAGTGTTTAAGTAAGAGCATGGGCCGGCCCATCTTGTCCCAAGACCATGGGCCGACTTTTCCCTTTCCTAGTCCCTTTAGGGTTTCAGTCACTTTAGCCTATAAATAGGCTTGCTTTGTAAGGTTTTTAGGTAGACGTTTTATCAATAAAGTTTTGCATATTTTCGATTCTTCTTGAGAGAGAGATTCGACCCCTTTACTTGCTTTGGCAAGGGTTTTGAGCAGTCTTGCGTCCTGTCCTAGATTGTTCTACCGACCTATTCCCCTGGAGTATTCACCTTCATCGGAGTGTCGTCTACCGTCTTGAATCAAATCGTGTCGTCCGTTTGGTTCTAGATCCCGCAATTCCAAGCGTTGGACATCCTCGCTAGATCCTTGGGCAAACGTGCTACGTGTCTCGAAACGTGTTGATCGAGGAGCGTATCATGGTGAGTATGTAGTTTGTGTCTAGTTTAAAGCTATGTGAATTTGAAAGCAAGCTACGTTCAGATTTTTGTTTTGGCCACCAAAAGCCTAAGAGCAAAGAGTTGCGGAAGCAACATTGACTAGAAATTGCAGAAAAATAAGCTTCTTCGTAACTTTGCATAAACTCTGTTAGAAAGTTTTCCAGAATTGCATATTTTCAATCTAAGTTTGGTCTTGTTGGATGAGTTTGATGTTTCATTGCTTAAGGCCGAGATTTTGACGTCTGTTTGAGATTATATGCTAAGGGAAAGCTCACCAGGAAACTTAGAAAGTTGGTTGTTCTTTTTTCTGCCGCAACATGTGCCTCCCATTTGGTCATTCATTTTGATTTTAACGGTTTGTGTTCCTGATTGGTTTGTGTTGAGTAAGGTGTTTAGTTGCCCAATGATGTTGAGTGATGTTTTTCACTAGCTCTTGCTTGAAGTCTTGCATGAAACCTGCGTTTGAAAGCTTGAAACTGCTGAAGAAAGTTTCCTAAGCTTGCCGCATGCCTTTCTGTTGTAGAAAATTGTTTCTTCGTGGCTTTTTGCATGTTTTTGCCTGCAAAAATAGCTTTTAAAATTGCACCTTACTCCCCCTTAATTTCTAGCTATGCTGCAAAAGCCCAAACATGCTCCAACTTCTTGCAATTAGATCCTAAAGTAGTTGCAATTGGAACCATTACTTGACCTTTCCTTTGCTCTTAGACCCTTGAAGTCCCAAAATGTTTTGTTTGGACTTGAATGATTGGTTAATGTTTGCAATTGGGTCCTTGGTAGTTTTCTATTTTAGAAATTTGATCCATAATTTACTTTTCTTGGAAATTATGCATTATTTGGTTTCATTTAAGTTGCAATTGGGAGGAATTTGGTGATTTTGTTTACACTTTATTATTTGATTGGTGCCTTGACCCTTTTATTGTTTTGAAGCCATTTTTCCTTCATTTGCTTACCATTGCGAGGGAGGTACACTCTATCCTTTATTTTTGACTTTATTTGACCCTACGTGCGTATATGTGTCTTATGTGTGCAATTGCATGACTTTAAGTGTTTATTTCATTTTCACTTTATTTATTTCTTTAGTTGCTTAGTTTTTGCTTTAATTTTAGTTCAATTTTATCATTTGGGAGGCACTTGAATGCCAAGTTGTAATAGTGAGGTTTATTTCATTTATTTTTCGTTTCCCCTCTTAGATTGTAGTAGGCTTCCCCCAAATGTAATAGTTAGGGTTTTATTTGCTTTGTTTGCCTTATGTGTGTTTTGCATGTCTATGTGCTATGTGTTACCGCTTTCTTAGGGTCTTGCATCTAGATATCATGCTTGTGTGTTATGTGCTATATGTGATTTATGTGTTTACCTGCTTTTATTAGGCCTTACATGATTTATTTGATTGTAACCGATGTGTGACGTCACCACACTAGTCCAATGCTAGTTGTGGCCAATTTCGCAAATCCACGCTAGTCCAATGCTAGTTGTGGCCCTTTGTTCCGACTTTTCTCACTAGTCCAATGCTAGTGGAAAATCGTAGACATGGGCTAATCCAACGCTAGACCCTTAGGAGCCCTTCACGCGTTAGATCATGATTGTGTGACAACTCACTTCATCTCATGCATATATTTACTTTTTAGGGCCTTTTTCACCATATTGCATGACACTTTCCTTATATATGTATACCCCTTTCCTCATAGTTTCCCTTATATGTATATTACTTGCCCCTTTTGTATGATACATAACATTAGAATTACATTTCATTTTAGAATTAGGATTAGGGTAGTGCATTTGTTTGATTAGATAGGGAAATAACCCCTTGAATATGGGATATGGACGAGTTTGGCTTTTCTAGCCTTAGCACGCTCGTATTCCCTCTATTAAAAGGAAAAATTGAGTCACGAACATTAGTCCCCCGTACCCGACATGATGCATTCCTTTAAGACATGTATATTTGTATAATTATTTTATTTCTTTTCTTTTCTTTTCTTAGAGTCTCATATTTTTTGCATTATTCGTGACTTCTCCAAAGGGTCATTATTGGGCATCACAATTAATGTGATTGGCACCATTCAAACTTTGAAGAGAAATTTTGCCCCCCGATGCCCCCCTAGGTCTAGGGTTTGCATTCATATAGTGCGTCCAAATGTGATAAATCTTTATGTTAAAATAAAAAAAATTTTGACTAAATCACGCAACTAGCCTTGGCTAGGTCGAAGGGGTGCCTTGGATTTTTATCCTTGCCTTCCCCTTCGTCAAATGTGACTCCCGAACCTTTTTTCGTTGATTTACGTAGACAATGAGTCGTTTAAAAGGGGTTCTTTCCTACCTTTTTCCTTTAAAAAAAATTATTTTTTAGGTGACTTGTTACACCTTAACTCTATATCAAGTGGCGACTCCATTTTTCATTCAATAAACCCTTTTTAAACTATATTTTGGATCAAATCGTCGCATTTTCATGTCCCATTTAGACCCATATTTTTCTTCATTTTCTTTGTAAATCAAAAATTCATTTTCAAATCAAAATTTCACTTTTTAAACCATTTTATTTATTTATCATATAAAAAATGGGGCGCGACAGCAATGCCTTATCGAGCTCAGCAACATCTAAGAGCACATGTTTGCAAATCATGAGAAGCACAGGCTGGTCAGAATTCATAACTTTTCTAACGTCCTTAGCCTTAATGATCATATTTTGCTTCCTAGTGGATGACTTGTCATGTGTAATACTAGGTGTGCTCACGTGACCCTTGGTCGATGGCTCACTTGCAGAAGTGGAGCCTTTGCCAGGGTCGACCGCCTTTAGTTTCCTTTTTTGATGGTCTTGTTCACACTCTCTTTGCAACTTAAGTTGGTCCTCATACACTTGTGCAGGTGTTAGTGGTGTGAGGACCTTACGTTTGCCATCATGCCAAAGTGTGTACTTGTTTGCCCTTCCGTTGAATGTGACGTGTTTGTCAAATTGCCAGGGTCTCCCCAGGATGACATGGGTAGCATGCATAGGTACGATGTCACAAACAACTTCATCAGTGTAAGTTCCAATGGAAAAGGGAACGCGTACTTGCTTGAAGACACGTGCCTCTCCATCCTTGCTTAACCATTGGAGGTGACAAGGGTATGGATGTTTAGTAGTTGGGAGCCCTAAACTCTCAACCATGAGTAAGCTCGCCACATTCGTGCAACTCTCACCGTCAATGATGAGGCTACACACCTTGTCACCTACTTTACAACGGGTATAAAACAGGTTCTCCCGTTGTAGTTGCTAGTCCTCCTTAACTCGGGCGGTTAGCACTCGTCGTGCCACCAAGCACCATATTTCTCCATATGTAGGCGAGCAGTCTTCCTCAGCTGAGTCTTCATCCAGGCAGTTGCCTTTGGTTAATTCGGGTGTCTCCTCACAGTCGTCATCATTGGACACGATCTCGCCACTGTGAGTGATTAGCATGACCCGTTGGTTTGGATATTGAGACTGAATATGTCCAAACCCTTGGCACTTAAAGCATTTGATGTCCCTACTCCTAGTCTTAGGGGTCTCATGTGGTGCCTTAGAAGTAGACCTGGATGCATCGGTAACCTTGTTAGGGGTAGAATAGGAATTTCGGTTAGAAGCATTACCTTGAGTTCGGCTAGTAGAAGTTGGTGTGGCCGAATTCCCAGCTTCGTGGTTCGTTCTTCGTGGTTGGTTGCCCCTCCATGAAGGCGAGCTGGAAAATTGGAAAGTACGTGCTCCTCGTCTTAATTTCTTTCCCCTTTCGGCCTTAATAGCGAGTTCAAGAAGATCGTGCATGTCCAAATAATGTTGGAGTTCCAAGGCTTCTTGAAGGTCAAGGTTGAGACCTCTAAGGAACCTAGCCATGGTTGCTTCATTATCTTCTTGAAGGTTCGCCCTCATCATGGCCATCTCGATCTCCTTGTAGTAATCCTCCACACTCATGTTACCTTGAGTGAGGGTTTGAAGCTTGGCGTGGAGATCGCGGTTGTAATATAGCTTGGAACGAATCTCTTACACATCAAGGCCTTGAGTTCTCGCCAAGTTCGGACTCGTGGTTCTCCCATTCTCCTCCTTTAGGTCCTCACTTGGTCCCACCAGACTAGGGCGTAATCGGTGAACTCGACGTGGCAGCTTTAACTTTTTGTTCCTCACTATAGTCGTAGCAGTGGAAGACCATCTCAATGCGGCCTTCCCATTCCAAGTAAGCTTCGGTATCACTCTTGCCTTTGAACGTGGGTACTTGAATCTTAAGCCCTTTGAGTTCGTTCTTAGACGTGTCCCTCTTAGGCCTCTCGGCATGTTCATCATCCTCACTACCCGAATAGCTTTCACTATTTGCTCCCCTGGTGTCACGGTTACTCCGGTTGTGAGATTTAGAGCGAGAGCCTCGGGTGAGACTTTTGGAGAGTTCATCAAACCGGGTGTGCAACTCCTCAATTTGTTGCTCACTAATGCATTTGAGCTCATGTTTCATGGCGGTGAACATCAATAAGTAGTCGTTGATGGGAGGTTGTTGCTCCATGTCCTGCTAAAGGTTAGTAACAAGAACAATGCAAATATATATCCTCACTTCATTCCCTTAGTGTATCACTCACGCTCGTGTATAGCACTCAAAACACTCTTTTAGACTTACCATGCACCTTTACCGGTTGGATTAGGTAGTTGAGAAATGTTGCTCGAGTTCAATAATCGTCACCAACTTTTCCCCACAAGAATAAGCAAGAGTGTAGGACACAATTGGGTGAGATTTTGAGATGGAGTGGACGGAGTTTGAAGGTTTATGGGTGGCGGGCAGATTTGGAAATAACGCTAAGGAAGAAAACCCTAGATTTCCTAAGATGTAGAAGAGATTTTCTAAAGTGGATGAGAAAATATGGGAGAGTTTCCTAGGACGGATGAGAGAATATAGGAGAGTTTCCTAGGATGGATGAGAGAATATAGGGGAAGGTGTCTAGGTGAGAACAAGAGTTATCCAAGTGTTGTACTTAGTTTCCTAAACTAATTGGGGAAACAAGTTAGTTTTGAAAACTCCTTTGAAGACCTCCCCTTGAGCAACCTTTGGCAGCTTCCAAACTCTTCTCCAAAACAGATTCGGCCCTCCCTTGTTGTTGACCGAAAAATTCCAGAATTTTTTCTTCTTAACCCTTCCCCAAGGTTGGCCAACTCCCTACAAACACTCTTTCTCACAGCCGCACCCCCACACACACTAAATTCGGCCCCCTCACTCTCAAGAACAAGGCAATTCGGCTCCCTTCTTTCTTCACAAGGGCAAGGTAGATTCGGTTCTTGTTTCAAGACAATGACGTCTCAAAACAACGTGAGCAATGTCTCTCAAGGTTCCCCCCACGGGCTACTCAAGAAGCTCCCAAAAAATTTATTCCTAAGCCAAGAAAGCCCCGTATGGACGCCCTGTATGGACGCAAAACGTACAAGAAACTGTTTATTCGAAGGGAGGTGCAAGTTTTCAAGAACCAAGGTCAAGAAATTCAAGAACCTCGAAGGGTGGTTCAGGTGATCAAGGCACAATGTGATCAAGAACTTCAAGAAGAGGTAGGTCAAAACTTTTGAGCACTTTTTCTTGGGGTTTAAATTTCTATTTTGGGTAGAAACAAGATGTAACAAATTTGACTTGGTAATAAAGCACCACGTTTTTCCTTTTCTTTCCTTGCTCGGCCTCCTTGCCCTAGCTGAATAGGCTTCTTTCTTTTCTTTTTCGTTTCTATTTTTTTTTTTGACTTAAAGAACAACTCAACAACTTGGCCGAATGAATAAAATTCCAGCAACCTGGTCAGCCCTTCAATGCATTCCTTCAATCCTCCAAGAACTAGCAAAAATACATTTCAACGTTTCAAGAACTTCAAGGTAGTAACCAAGAACTTCAAGAACCTTAAAGATCTTGTAGATTCTCTTCAAGATTCTCAACCCCAACAAGTTCTTAACCCAAAATCAGTTTAGAAAAGTTAAGCAAACAACTTGGATAAAGAAAATATTACTTGGACAGATTTGGCAACAAGAGCCCTAACGCAAACACAAACCCTAGCCGTCACCCACTTGCCTTCTTGTAGCTTCGGCTTAGGCTATCTACTTGGACAGAATTTGGGTGCAACAAGGATACAAGATATGGTCAGATTTGCCTAGGCAACAACTGCATACGCATGGACAGGTTTGACACAAAACCCTAACAAGGATTGAAGGGAACTATTGACTTATTACCAAGAAGCAAATGCGGGCAGATTGTATGCAACTAGCGACTCAACAACGAGGGCCAAGTTGCGGACAGAATCACAACTCAACAAATGACCTAAGCATGGACAGAATTGAAACCAATTAACGACTCAACAACACAGGCAAGTTCTGGGCAGATTGGTGACAACCTACGGCCAGAATTTGATGCTACACGAAACACAAACGGCGGATAGATTGGGTTTTCTTTTGTGTTTTTTTTTTGTTTCTTGATGAATGCGGACTCAAACGGACAGGTTATGCTTGAAAACGACGAAACACTAACCCCAACAGAAAAAAAAAAATTTTTACGGAACACAAGAACAAGACACGGACAAATTTTATTTTATTTTTTACGAGGCAGCGGAAACAACTAAAAAAAATTAAGACAAAGCTACGGATATAACGGAAGATACCTTTGTTGACCTTGATCCCTAACTTTTGATGATTACAAAACAAATGGATATTACTAATATCTTCTCAAAGGTTTTTTCAGAAATGAAACAAATCAGATTCAAAGATTAAGCACATTTGGAAGGGACAAAGTATGCTGAAGCTGTCGGACGCACAAAAGGACCATATCTGACGGCCGACAACCATTGGGTAACTTCGGACGCATGAAGAACTCACACTCGGACGTCCGAAGATAATAAGCCAAGTCTTCTATGATCACTGGCCTCGATCGGACGCTGAATATGTCTCCACTGGACGTCCGATAGAAACAAGATGATTTTCCAAATCTTTTTGTTTGCTATCGGACGCACAAAAAGCTTACATCGGACGTCCGATAGAATTGAAGAAAATTTCTCAAACTCACTGCCTGCTGTCGGACGCAAAAAATAGGAGTACCGGACATCCGACACTCCCAACGGCTAGTTGATTGTTTAGCTACTTTCTATCCGTTGGAAGCATTAATGAAGCACTTTCTTGGTCTCCTATAAATAGAGCATGATCAGATATTTCAAACAACTTTTGCACACTGAAGATACAAAAGATCTAAAGTGATTTTAGTGAGAAGATTTGTAGTCTTAGTGGTGTGAGATTCATTGTAAGCTTTTCATTTGTAAGTGAATACTTCATGAGTGTAGCTCTGTGAGGGTTGTCCTGAGGGATAGTAAAACTTCCTAACTTGACCGAGTGGAGTTCGGGGTAAGGAGGAGGTGAACCTTCCTTTGTACACAAGAGTGATTGTAATTCATCAACTTGAAGAAGTTTGTTTCAATTAATCTACAAGTTCAAGAGGAGTTGGGTAGTTAATTGGTTTGCAATTCTTTCCTTTTTATTTACTTATTGTTACATTTGTGATCTTTACATTGTTTATCTCTTCCACTTGGTTGTTTTCGATCCTTACAATTGGTATCAGAGCTTTGTCTCCTAGAGATTAAGCTCAATCGGCTTTGGAGTAATAATGACAACCAATAATGCCATGTTTTTTGAAGGACATTCTATCATTAGATCACCTATGTTTAATGGGTCAAATTATGTGAGTTGGAAAGAAAGAATGATTATATTTTTGCAATCAATTGTTATTGAATTGTGGTTTATTATTAGTGAAGGTCCATATGATGCCTCTGTTATAGATGAAAATACTCATAGATCTAGACCAAAAATAAGAAGTGAACTGACTGCTGCAAATAGAATTCATCTCACCTTAAATGCAAAGGCCGTGAATGTATTATTTTGTGCTTTAGACTCAAATGAATCTATTAGAGTCAAGGGTTGCAAGTCAGCTAAAGAAATTTGGGACAAACTGAAAGATATTCATGAAGGTAGTGAGAATGTTAGAGAACAGAAAAAATCTATCTTGATTACTAAATATGAGTCGTTTAAGATGGAAGCTCATGAAAATATTGATCAAATGTATTGTTGATTCAATGATCTTATTAAAGATTTAGAGGTTCTGGAAAAAGAATATACCTTAGGAGAGAAAAACAAAAAAATGTTGAATGCTCTGTCTAAAGATTGGGAAAGTAAAGTGACTGCCATTGACGAAGCTAGAGATCTAAATTCCTTGCATATTGAATCTCTTATTAATTCTCTAACCTCTTATGAGTTGAAACTTAAGTCCAAAATGCAAGAGGAAGAAGATGCAAAGGTAAGAAAGAGCATTGCTCTAAAAGCATCTCAAGATGAAAATGATTCTGTCTCCCTAGATGAAGAAGATGCGGAAGCTGATGATAGTGATTTAGCTCCCATCACAAATAGTTTCAAGGGAATCCTCAACAAATGAAGGTTCAGAAAAGGAGGAAACAGCAACTCATTCCCAAATCAGTTCAGTAATACAAGAAACAAAGGGAAGCAAGAGTTCAATAAAATGCAAACTGATAAATGCTTCGAGTGCAGTCAACCTGGACACTATGTAAGCGAGTGTCCGATGAAGAAAAAGAAAGAAGAAAAAATTGAACGAAAATCAAAGTTTAACAACTTCCAGATCACTTGGAATGACTGCAACTCCGATGGTAAAATTGAAGAGGAAGAAGAATCTGCTCAATTGGTTTTTATGGCCATTGGAGATGATGAGGTAACATGTTCTAACTCTCAATTTGAAAGTGATGATGAAACTGATGATGATCTTGAATCTTTCATTGTAAAATTGCATGATAGTTTGAAAGAATCTTGTGTTAGAAACAAGGAATTAAAACATAAAATTGACTTTCTTCTTCAGAACAATGCACGTCTTTTTCAAGAAAATAAGAATCTGAAAAATGAAAATGAAAACCTGAAAATGATTTACATGCTGAACTCGATAGCAAAACAAACTTCTGTGACATGCTAAAAAATGAACAAGGGAGTTTGAAAAGAAGAATGGATGATCTTAATCAGTTGCTTCAACATAAGAAACAAAACTGCTTTCAAAGGATTGATACAAAACCTCATTTTGACATACATGGAAAAAGGTTGAATTCTAGTGCAAATGAATTTACCATTTACAAAAGAAGGCAAGTTAGATTTGTTAAACCTATTCATATAAATAATCCTTTGGTTATGTGTAATTTTTGTTGTCAAAAAGGTCACATGAAAAGTAATTGTTATATGAGAAAAAACATGAGAAGAGGCATGAAATGCATGTGGATAGTTAGACATGATGCCAACTCTAACAAGTAGGAGATATTGGTAAGATTGGTGAGATTCTTGTTTATAATGCTTTTCTGTACTTCTCTTTTGAAGTTTCTGATACTTTGACCTGAGTTTTCTTGATATTTTTGAATATTACTAAATTTGTATGATGTCAAAAAAGGGGAGAAAAGAACAATTCTGATCTAATGATGATTTGCTTTGTTAAACTCTCTGTGATATGTTGACATATTGATAATTGTTGAACTCTGGTATCATTTCTCTATTTTTTTTTTGTTTGAAATATTAGATTTTCTGTTATTGTTGCTAGATTACGGTATGATATTTTTACTCTCATTTTATGATGACAAAAAGGGGGAGAAATGTGGATGCTATGTGTAAGGGGGAGTTATTTTGAGATTATAAGTTTAGATGCAATGAGTGAGAGGGAGCTTATGCTTATATGCACAATCTTTTTCTTTCTTTCATCCATTGTTTTGTCATCATCAAAAAGGGGGAGAATGTTGACCTTGATCCCTAACTTTTGATGATTACAAAACAAAATGGATGTTACTAATATCTTCTCAAAGGCTTTTTCAGAAATGAAACAAATCAGGTTCAAAGATTAAGCACATTTGGAAGGGACAAAGTATGCTGAAACTGTCGGACGCACAAAAGGACCATATCGGACGGCCGACAACCATTGAGTAACTTCGGACGCATGAAGAACTTACACTCGGACGTCCGAAGATAATAAGCCAAGTCTTCTATGATCACTGACCTCGATTGAACGCCGAATATGTCTCCATCGGACGTCCGATAGAAACAAGATGATTTCTCAAATCTCTTTGTTTGCTGTCGGACGCACAAAAAGCTTAAACTGGATGTCCGATAGAATTGAAGAAAATTTCTCAAACTCACTGCCTGCTGTCGGACGCAAAAAACAGGAGTACCGGACGTCCGACACTCCCAACGGCTAGTTGACTGTTTAGCTACTTTCTATCCATTGGAAGCATTAATGAAGCACTTTCTTGGTCTCCTATAAATAGAGCATGGTCAGATATTTCAAACAACTTTTGCACACTGAAGATACAAAAGATCTAGAGTAATTTTAGTGAGAAAATACTCTTCAAGGAAGATTTGTAATCTTAGTGGTGTGAGGTTCATTGTAAGCTTTTCATTTGTGAGTGAATACTTCATGAGTGTAGCTCTGTGAGGGTTGTCCTGAGGGATAGTAAAACTTCCTAGCTTGACCGAGTGGAGTTCGGGGTAAGAAGGAGGTGAACCTTCCTTTGTACACAAGAGTGATTGTAATTCATCAACTTGAAGAAGCTTGTTTAAATTAATCTACAAGCTCAAGAGGAGTTGGGTAGTTAATTGGTTTGTAATTCTTTCCTTTTTATTTACTTATTGTTACATTTGTGATCTTTACATTGTTTATCTCTTCCACTTGGTTGTCTTCAATCCTTACAACCTCCACCAAAGCTTTGAAGCCAACTGATACGTTCCTCGATCAACTTGTTTCGAGACATGTAGCACGTTTGCCCAAGGATCTAGCGAGGTTGTCCTACGCTTGGTTTGCGGGACCTTAAATCAACACGGACGACACGAGTTGGTTTAAAGCGGTGGAACGACGACTCCAATGAAGATGAGTACTCCAAGGGATTGGTCGGACTAACAATCATGGACAAGACGCAAGATTGCTCAATAACCCTTGCCAAAGCAAGTTAAAAGCTCGAATTCTCTCCTAAGAAGAAAACGAAACACTAAGAACTTTATTGATAAAACGTCTAACTGAAACCTTACAAAGCAAGCCTATTTATAGGCTAAGATTTACCAAAAACCCTAGAGAAACAAGGGGAAGGAAGGTCGGCCATCTTGGTGGACAAGATGGGCCGGACCAATGACCTACTAAGACAAATGAATCTAGTTTAACAAGTACGAAGGCCTTCGGCCCTACTCGGCCGACTCTCTAGGAGGCCCACTTGATTCTTCATGGGCTTGGATCAAGGTGTAGATAACTGGAGTGTCTCTTTCCAAGCCTTCAATCTCTCTATGGACCCCATGTTGGTCTTGGACAGTGCGGACAAGGGCTTGGAGGGATTCTTTGAATAGCTTGGCCCGTGCATGTGTGATTGGGCCCAATGGAACTCGGATTGGGTTATTGCGTGGGCCGAGATCCGTGCGCACATCACCTTCCTTCCTTGTAGCAACTCTCTATGGATTTGGTTAGGGTTTTAGGTTGACTTCCCACAAGTTGTAGCTAGGAAATAAGATGAAACTTGAAGTAGTTTTCCTCTCTCTGTTCTTTCTCTTTCGGCCAAGAGGTAAGAAAATGGATTGTTATTTGTGTCCAACAAGAAAGACAAGTTTTAAAGAAAGCTTGGTCAATGGTAGCCTTGATTGCCACCACTTGACAATCCAACCTTGCTTCCTTTCTTTTCTTCTCTCTTGCTTAGTCAAAAATTTCGGCCAAGGATAAGAAATTATGGCTGATTTTTCCTCTCCATATGGCTGGCCAAAGCTAGGAGGAAATGGAAGAATTTTGGTCAAAATTTGGTTTTAGTAAAGGTTAAGAAAAGTTCTAGTCAAAGTCAAGGTCTAATGCTTCAATGACAATTGGCATTCAAGGGTTAATTCTCATCTTTTTTTTTTTGTCTTCTAATCACTAAAATATCTAGTCAATCTCTAATTATCTCTTAATACCTTATAAAATTACCCTTTATGCAAAACTCCATCTAGTCGTCAAAATTTTACCGTACTTACCATACTAGCAGGTCCCACGTCCATAATACACTTCAAACTTAACATGTACTAACTTATACCAAGAAAATGATTTAAAAGCTTGACTCACTTATAAAAATATCTAGGAAATTAAGGTAATAAAGTAATATAAACAAAATGCATGAAAAGAAATAGAATAGATATAAAATAAGGAAAAAAAAAATTTTGCGGCGTCACAAACATGAAATTTATGGTAATCAAGTAATCAAATAAATCGGTAACCGGTAGATCGGTTGAATGGTAAATCGGTAATCGATAAATTAGTAAATCAGTAAATCGGTTGGACGGTAGAAATTTGTCATTTTAGTAGGTCGAGTGAGATAAAGTACACACTCGCCTTAAAACGGTGGCAAAGTTTATAGGAGCAATTATCGGTAGCACTTAATAGTTAAACACATAATGACCGTGGAGTAAACACGTCGTAAAACTATTCAAGTTACGTACTCCTATATGGATCACTCAGCAATCAAAATAAGTGAGTAAAGAAAGTCGTCAATGATCCACTTTGGGATTCTCTTCGAGACCTTCTTGATCGCCTGAAGAAAAGTGACCAATAATCACCCTCACAATTTCACAAATTCCTTATCAAACAAGAAAGTTAAGATTCAAAAGTGTGGATTTTAAAGTTACTGATGAAACTCATATCCAAAACGATAGATTAATATCAAGATAAGAAGTCAAGTTTCCAAAATTTCATTTTCTAAGAAATCGGCAAATTTCAGCTTTGTTCGTCAAGTTTAGAAAAATCATATCTTGCACTCAGTAGGTCCAAAAATGGAAATTCTTATAGCGTTGGAATCTCGTTTCAAAGTACTAAAAGTTCCTAGAAAATACTTTTCCAAGATTCTAAATCGAAGACATTCAAATTTCAGCTCAAAGTGGTTGACTTACACTCCCAAGACAGTTTCAGTCTTGGTTTTCGGTAAACTTTGGAAATTCAGAAAAATTCATAGAAAGTGAAATAGCCTCTGAAATTTGTAACTCAATTAGAATTCCAATCAAAGTTTAAAACACAACAAGCAGAACTAAAATCAGAGTTTTGAGCATCAAGATATAATAGCTCAAAATTAGCTAAAAATAAGGACAGATTAAACATTTTTCAGATTTGAAAAACGACTTTGACCCATCATTTAGGTATCGAAATGATCTTGGATTTACACCAAAATTGGTACAACTCAACTTCCATATGAGGAATACTCCTCTACCAAATTTCATTTGAAAATTCACACGGGAAGGCAGTGAACCAAACTACCAAAGTTCCAGAAAATCCCAAGACCAATCTGTCTTTTGCTTTCTTCTTCCTTTTCAAACATTTTGCCTAATGAAAACGACTCAAATCTGGCTCATTTATGAACCAAAAGTCTAAGAAACATCCAAAATATATTTGGTAGGTGGTTTACATCAAAATTTGCAAAACAACAAGTCCCAAGTCAAGCTAGGCCATTCGGCTAGCCAAAATTAGGGTTTTCAATCACTGGTCCAGTTCAGTAATTTGACCACATCTCACTCAATTCAACTTGAAATTGAGCATGGTTGGTGGCGTTGGAAATAGGCTACAATTCATCAGAAGAAATCATTTTAAAATTCAGTTCATAACTAGCTCAAATTCAAGCAACAAGCCTCAGCTCATCACTAACCCTCGAGCAAAGCAATAAAACAAAATAGGTAACTTTGGTGAACTACTACAGCTCACTCACTTCGAATCAAGGGATGAATTTTATACTGTTAGAAAATTATGGATGTCTAGTTTCAAATGCCACTAACAGCACTTGATTTCAACATCTGAGCAAAGAGTTATGATCGTTCAAAGTTTACTGCCAGAGAGCCTCTGTTATACGATTTTCCAGTTTTGTTCTTGCCCAAACTCAGCTTTTTCTCAACCAAATCAAGCGATTTTTGGTGAAAACTTTCCACATATCCTATACAACATATCTACATTAGATTCAAGGTCATTTGATCACCAAAGTTCAAATCAAAGCTTCTGCAAAAATAGGGCAGAATTGGTCATAAACCAACCGAAATTTTCCCTCAACTTTCCTTTCAATTTTCCAACTAATCTCACCTTGTTTACCACTTAATTAACACAAACCACACTTATAATCACCATATCAGTCCAATATATCCATTGTGAGATTTCATAGAGCCCACTCCAATTATTTACATCCAAATAACAACACCCACATGAAGCTACAAGCTCCAAGACCAAATTTAACCAACTAGAACTAAGATTAAGGGACCGAATGATTACCTCCTAATTCTTGATGAAAAATAAGAAATTTTGGTCACCAAAAGCTCCAAGAAACTCGGCTAGAAGACCTCCTCCTCCAAGCCAAGGTAAATCTCCAAGTAGTTTAGGTGTTGTGTGAAGATTTGTGAAAGATTTGGAAGCAAGATTGGAAACAAATGAAGAGAGCTTTGCTTCTCTTCTTCCTTGGGGTTGCTGGTCGACTGATACTAGGAGGAAGAAAGAGTGTTTTGTACTTCGAATCTTGTCCTAGAAGCTTACGAGAATTGTGGCCCAAAAGCTTTACCAAAGTCAACTCTTAATAGTACGCGTACGCGCGCGTTTCGTGCCCGCTTCCTCTCAGGTTTGTTTCACTTGTGCACTAAACCTCTAAAGCACTTCCTTTAACACTGTTATTATTCACTCTTAGTAGTCTAACAATAATTTCTAAAATCCATTAATTAATCGCCCGCGCGAAAATGTGAACTTCCGACTTGTGCGCGATAAAGTGAAATTTCTAAAAAATTCTTGTAACGATGATATAACTAACTAATACTAGGGTAAATAATCATGAAAATAACTATTTTAGAAATAAAAACATGAGTCCTCACATGAGTCTAGTATTAATTCCTCAAATCTTCAATTAATTTGTACCAGCGCGTCTTTCGAAAAACTTTCGACGCGCGCACGGTATAAGCTTAATTTTAACTTACTCACATCTAATCTCTCAATTAACTTTTTTTAATCTACTATTGATCATTCTTAATTCTCCAAGACTAATGTACTCTCGGATCGAACATAGTTTCGAAAAATGTGTACTCCTTATTTCTCGCTAAGCGAGATCTAGAAAAATTAATTTTACTAACGAGACATGTTAAAAATATAATTGAGACATTATTCCATGTAAATAAGTTTAAAATGATTGAAATAAATCATTCAAAGAAAACGGGTGAGTAAATAATTAATTAAACCAGAAAAATAAAATAAAAATAAGAAAATTCGGGTCCTCACAGAGCCAGCAAGGGCTTGGTCGAGAAGCTCGGTGAGCCATGAGATAACTGTAAGATTGATCTATTAAGAAATCTTGCTTGGCCTACTCGAGTAGTAGTACCTTTTATAAAAGTGCGGGGCCGGTGTGGTTGAAATGGTGGACGGAATTGTGAAAAAAGTGGAGTTCTACAGACTTATTGCCGACCCGGTTGACGGAGTGTCATCGCGAGGAGGTATTTGATCGAGCCTTAGCAAAACAAGTGGAACCTAGCTCCTGAGAGCTCCTGTATCCTAATTGAATGTGTTTAATTGAAAATTATGAATTGCTTGAATGTTATAGCTTTATTTCCCCACTTAAATGCTATTGCTACTTGAACTACGTGTTTGCATGTTTTCTTGGCCTCACTGAGCGTTGGCTCATCCCATTAGATTTGTTTTCCTTAGCAGTGGCCGAGATGAAAAGATTTATGGAGAAGCCGACTTGAGGCACTTTTGATTAGGGTTTTTTGAATGTATTTGACTAGATATCTTTTAAAAGTTGTATATTTTGGGAAAGTGGTTGTATTTTGAAACTTGTGATGTAAGATTGAATATTTATGTATGGAAATGACTTCTTGTCTTTATTTCGACTTTCGTTCTTAGTCGTTATCCATTAAGTTTGAACTGGAATTGTATTGAGTCCTGGTGAGAGCTGGGCAGGCATTCGGTCGATATCCTTTGGTTCGCCTTAGGGAGAAGTGGGGGCATCACAGAAGCTCCCGCGGTACTAAAGGAAAACATAAAGAGACTAGTGAAAAAGGAACTTGCTATGAAGGATAGAGGGAGGAAGAAAAGAAATAATGGACACGTCAAGAATTAGTAATGTTTTACCTGAAATAGTTGTATCTGTGGGAAAATACGCGGTAAACATCTTACATAGTAAGTTGTATCTATTGAAGGAAGTACAATTAGAGAGGGTAGTGCATGTCTAGTGATTTAATTGTAGACATGAGAGAAGATGTACTTTGGAGACTATTTGTCAATGCATAGTGTTTTATTTCATGATCTAGCAACAGTACTAACCAAGTTTCATAGTTATAGTTTCTCTTTTTCATCGAGTTTTTAAGTTTATATCACTTTGCCCATTTTGATGCCTTTGTTGAACTTCCTTAGCATATTAGTTTAGCCTTTACGTCGTAAGATTTTCCCACTAGGCAAGTTGTGGTAGCAATATGAGTGAGAGAAAGCCACTTGAAAATTGAAGGAAATCCTGTAGCATTAAGTTTTGTGCGAGCAAAAGTTAGAATTTCGAGAACGAAATTCTTTTAAGAGAGAGAGTGTGTGAGGACCGGAAAACTTATTTTATATTGTTTCTTATTTTCTTGGATACATTTTCTTTTACTTTACTTTATTTGCCTTAATTTCTTGGATACTTTATAAGTGAGTCAAGATTTTATTATTTGTCTTCTATAAGTTAGTACATTTATGAAAGTGGTACCCACTAGTGAGATACTTGTGATAAATTTGGAAGATTAGGAGGAGTTGGATGCAAAGGAATATTATTTATAAGGAATCGAGATAATTAGAAATTTGCCAAATATTTTAGTGCTTAAAAGATAATTAGATAAGGATTAGCTCTTGCTTTACCATTTGTCATAAAACCATTAAAATCTTAACTTTGACTAAGACCAAATTTTCTTCTTATCCTACCAAGATAATTAGGTCATTAATTAGACACTAATCATTGCCTTGCCAAGTGTCACTTTCTTGCCTTGCCAAGTGTCACTCATGACCAAGACTTCTCTTGAACTTTCTCTTAGAAGTTTGGTCAAAATTCCCTTCCTTTCTTTCTATTTCTTGGCCGAACTTCCCAGCAAGAAAAGAAAGGGAAAAACTCCAAAATTTCAACTTGGTCCCTTGCTTGAATCCTTGAAAAATTTATCCTAGAAAGTTGTAACAAGGAAGGAAGAAAGGCTCTTGTGGAGAGATTTGAGGAAAAAGGAAGCTCTTGATTGCATTTCTTCTTAGGGTTTGAAGGCATCAAGTTAAGAAACCTTCTTTTCTTTCTTATCTTTCTTTTTTGATGGATATATGACTTGATTATGGAAGGTTTGAGAAAGATTTCATGGTTTTGAGAGGTTGATTGAATTTTTCAGCTTTGAGTTATAATTTTCCAGCCTTGAGATGAAAATTTCTAGCTTTGATATGACTTGTGGGCTTGGATATCTTGTTGGAGATGCAATTTTACCTTTGTTATATGCATTTCCAGCTCTAGTAGTCAATTTTCAGCCTTGTTATGCTAATTTTCAGCCTTGGAGCGTAATTTTCAGCTTTGTATGTCTTTTAGGTCTTGACATAGGAATTTCCAGTTTTAGTATGAATTTTTAGCTTTGCTATAGAATTTTCCAACTTTGGTTGTAATTCTAGCTTAGGGCAAAAATTTCCAGCATTGACATAGTTAGTTTTGTAAGCGATTTCTTTGTTAGAAATTGACACTATATGCCTTATAACATGTTGGTTAGTTTAATTTGTGGATTTGCTATATAAACATGAAAGAAAGTTAGGGTGTTTGGCTAGAGGAGAGTTTGGAAAAAACATTCTTTGGCTTGCTGGAAATTTTCGCAGAGAGCTCTATGCAGTCAGTTTTGGGAAAATTGCTATAACTTTGTATAGAAAATTCTAAATTGAGTTCTGCTTATTGCATTTGAAACTAGATTCAGAGTACTTTCTACTGTACAAATTTCAAAATTGTTCTCAATTTCTATGAATATATGTGATTTTCCAAAATTGACTGAATTTTCACACCTGTTCTGTTTTTCTACCGGACAAAGCAGCAATTTGAGACTGGAATTTGACTGATTTGTGGACAGAATCTTACAAATGTGTCTTCTGGCAAATTGTAATACTTTGAGTCTATTTTCCAATGGTATAAAGTTCATAAATTTTGGACATAAGAAACTTGAGATATGATTTTTCAAATAGCATCACGTAAAACAGGGAAGGAAGAAAGCTGTTCTTCAAAAGCTGTTCTTACTTTCATTTCCAACTTCAAGTTGGAGTTGTAGAACCATTTTGAAGTTGGCTTTATGATAGGAGTTGAGATAATTTGGTTGGTTTGGAAGTATTTTCCTTTGAATATGGAAGCTTGGAGTAGTGGATCTCATGTGCTTTACATACTGGATTTTAGGACTTAAAGGTGACGTCGGAAGTGCTCCTGAGGCGAACATTTAAGCTTGTTTCCGTGGTGAGTGTTCCAACTGCATGTTTCGTGCTCATTGTTGTTGGAAATTGCTAGGCACATGATTTGTCATTTCATAGACAAGTGTGTACTTTATCGCACTTGACCTAACTCGACTAAACTTTTTGTGACAGCCCCACTTTCCCCAAAGGCGAATCAGAGGGGTCAGCGAACTGCCTGCCCAACTCTCGCCGAGGCTCACTACAATCCATAATTCAAAAATTGAAAATACTTCAAATATTTTCAATATACATTTAAAGTAGTCCAAAATATTAATACTTAAAATTAGCTAACCTTCAAACTTAAATACAACCCAAAAGAATATGTACTACAGTCATTGCTATAATACAACTTGAAATCTCCAAAAGAAAACAACTTAGTACTATTCGTGAGCACTCTCGGTCTTGAACCCTGTTAAGGAAAACAAAGGAGTAGAATGAGCTAAACAGCCCAGTGAGATTTCAAAACACACAAGCAGTTCTGATAAATCAAGTAAATTAAACATAACATACATACGGTTCAAGGTGTCACATTGGCATATTAAAATGAGACATTTATCATTTTACAGAAATAAACACACATTAAAAGGATACGGTGTTCACGTGGAACCATTTCGGTCAGCTTCATCTTATAACTCCAATAATTTCCCCGGTTTGTCTGGCCATCGCCTTATTCCTCCAGTGGTAATACTCGAGTATACCGAAACGGTGGCCCAGGGTTCCAACCTATCCAATCAGTTCTGACTCGAGCAGGTTAGCAACCAAGAGCAGGGCCCAGTTCAGCTAAGAGCTTACAACATGCACAAATAATCAAATAAACCGGTAAACGGTAGAAATTCATTATTATAGTAGGTAAAGTGAGATAAAGTACACACTCGACTCAAAACGGTAGAGAATTACATAGGAGCAATTATAGGAAGCACTTAACACTTAAACACACAAGAAATATGAAGTAAACATGTAGCAAAACAATTCAAATCACACACACATGCAAGGAACACTCACCAAATCAAAAGTAAGTGAGTAAATAAGTCCTTTAGTGTTCCGCTCCGAAGTTTCCTTCCATATCCTCTTGAGCGCCTGAAGAAATAGTGATCGGTTATCACTCACATATACTCACAATCACTTAACATACAAGGAAGGAAATGTATTTGCTTAAACTTAAAACAATGCCTCAAAAGAGTTCACTCTATTGAAATTCAAGATTCAAAAGTGAGGATTTAAAGTCACAAGGTAAAACTCGTATCCTCCATGAAAATGAGTTTAAAACGGATGATCGATATCGAAAGACAATGAAAAATTCTCAAAAACTCATTTCCCAAGAAATCATGAATTTTCAGCTTTGCGCGATAAACTTGGTAAAATCAGATCTTGAGTTCAGTCTATCGAAAAATGGAAAACTTTATACCATTGGAAACTAGATTCAAATTAATAAAAGTTTCTAGAAGACACTTTTCCAAGATTCTAAACAGAAAGCATTCATTTTTCAGCTCAAAATTGTTGATTCAAGAAAGCAAGACAGAACCAGTCTTGGTTTTCGGTGATGTTTGGAAATTCGGCAAAATTCACAGAAAATGAATCAGTCTTTGAAATTTGTAACACAATAATAGTTCCAAATCAAGTTTCAAACACAACAAGTGGAACTAAATTCGGAGTTTTGAGCAACAAGATATAACAGTTTAAAGTCGGTTGATTTTCACGACCTAAGCAGTGAATTTCTAGATTTGAAGAGCAATCTTTGGGGTATTATTTGAGTATCGAAATGGTGTTGAAATCACACCCAAATTTGGTAAAATTAAATTTCCATATAGGTACTACTTCTCTATAAAAATTTAGGTTAAAAATCATACGGAAAGGCAGTTAACGAAACGACCAAAATTTGGAAAAATTTCAAAGCTAATCTGCCAACCGTAGTTCTCTTCCTTTCTCAAATGTTTTGTCCAACACAACCAGCCCTAATTTGCTCCAATTTTGAAACCAAAGTTTCAGAAATATTTAATAAGCAATTGATGATCAATTGACGCTAAAACTTTCGAAATATAACATCCTAAAATAGATTTGACCATTCGGTTAACAAGGAAGGGAAAGTTTCCAGTTTCCAGCTTTGTAGCATTTTCAAAACCAAACCATATCTAACTCTATATAACTCCAAATTGAGATTGGTTTATGGGTTGGAAACTAGGTTCCAAATTCTACATTTCATCAGAAGACATTATTTTAAAATCTTTTCACAAGTGGAACAAAATCGAGCCACAAGATGCAGCTTCCCAGTTTCTCTCGGACAAACTGGTAAAGCAGGACAGTCCATTTTGCCGAGTTGCTACGGTCTACTCAAAACAAACTAGCAGGGGAATTTTATACCGTTGGAAATCTATGAATGTCTAGTTTTGAATGCCACTAATGGCACTCAATTTTGACTTTTGTACAAAGGTTTATGTTCAGACAAAGAACCACTGGTTGGCTACCCTGCCAGCAAATTTCCAGATTTCGAATTTTTCCAAAACTCAAGTTTTATGTAACCATTTGAAATGATTTTTGAAAGAAACTTTCTACACACATAATAAAACATATATCAATCAATTTTGCAGCCATGTAATCAACAAAATTTCAAAATACAAGCAGGACAACAAAACATAAATTTCGGCCAGCTCTTCTCTCACGGTTTCTCTCTTTCTTTTTCCTTTTCTAGTTTCTTCCATTACAACTCATCACAAACACACAAACACACAAACACACACATAAACATCATGGCAGCCCTCATTTAACCAAGGTGGGAGTTCATAGAGCCAATTTTAACCAACCAACAACAACAATAAGAAAGCTACAAGCTTCAAAGCCAAGAAATGAAACAAGAAAGTAAGAGTTGTGGTAGGAGATGTTTATAACTTTCAAACCCAAGAAGAAACCCTAGATTTTTGGTGTGAAAAACTCCCTAAAACAGCCCCAACCAGCCAGCCCTCTCTTCCCTTCAAGCTAGAGCAAGAACCCAAGGAATTTGTGAGTTGGATGATGAAGAACAAGCAAGCTTGGAGCTAGAAGATGAAGTTTTCTCTTGTTCCTTTTCTTTCCTCTTGGCTGGCCGAAAATGAGAGATGGTGAGGGAGTGTTGGTGGTTTGAATTGTGAAATTTGGAGAGAAAGAATGAAGAAATGTGTTGAGGAAGCAATCTTAAAGTTGTACCAAAGTCAACTCTTAATGGTAACTCATTAGGGTTTCGTACTACCACTTTCTTTCTTGTTTGTTACACTTGTACACTAATCCTCCAAGGTACTCCCTCTAACACTACAATTACTCATACTTACTAGTCTAGTATTTAATCCTCGAATCTCCAATTAGTCGTACCGGTGCGACTTTCGGGAAAGTATCGACACGCGCGCGGTAAAAGCTTAATTTGAACTCACTCACCTCTAATCCCTCGATTAACTTTTCTTAGTCTACTATTAATCATTCTTAATTCTCCAAAATTATTACACTCTCGAATCAAATATTGTCTCGAAAAAACGTGTATTCACTATTTCTCGCTAAACGAGCCGCAGAAAAATTAAATAACACTAGTGCAAAATAATTATAAAATAAACTAAATTAAGAGTAAAAACATGAGTCCTCACATCCTCTCCCCCTTAAAAGAATTTCGTTATCAAAATTCATACCTTCCATAACTTCAGATAACCATGGACCTTGTTGCATGATCATTGTATATGTTCTTGTAGGTGCCATTGGTCGTTTTCCTCCTTCATTGACTTGTTGAGGTATAGTTTTATTTCCTTGTTGAATAGTAGTTTCTCGTGGATACCTCTTTGGGCAGTCGTGAACTTTATGATTGGTGCTCTCACATCCCATACACTTTCGCCCCTTCACCCAGCAGTTTTCTTCAGTATGATTCGTCCTTCCACAATATCCACAGGTCAGACGAGGAGTGGTGACTTGACTTGCCTGCGAAGTTTCCCTTGGTTGTATCTGTCCTACTGGAACTCCTAGTGACATAGTCCCTTCTGATTTCTTTATTATGGGTGGCGAAGGAAGTGGTAGTCTCACTCTATCCACTCCTTTTCTAACTTTAGGTGGCAGTCCAATTTCTCTTGGTACTTCAAGGTAGTGACTACTATCGGATACATCTCTTTTCCTCGCTCGAAAGGTTTTCAATTGGGATTTTGTGCTCTCCACCCTTTGTGCTTTCTCAAGAGCGTCACTAAATGTTTCAATCTGTGCTGCGGCAAGGGCATCTTGGATTTCTAAATTTAATCCTTGGATAAATCGTCTTATTCTCTTCCGCTCCATGGCCACCAATTTTGGAGCATATTTAGATAATTTCGTGAATTGTGTTTCATACTCAGCCACACTCGAAATTCCTTGACAAATCTTTATAAAATCATCTTCTCTCTTTTCTTGGACTAGTGGAGCAAGAAATTTCTCATTAAATTCTCGTACAAAGTTTATCCAAATTCTTGGAGTTTGATCTCTTTCCAACTTGTTTCTTATAACATTCCACTAGGCTCGAGCTGCTCCCTCAAGTTGAAATACAGCAAAAGTGACTTGTCTTTCTTCTGTGTAGTTCAAGGCATTGAATATATTCCTTATATTTTTCTGACCAATTTCAGCCATTTCTGGGTCAGATCCTTCAAAAAATTTGAGTAGGGAGAATTTCTGAAACTGCTCCAAAACTCTAACCTCTCCTATCTCCTGGTGTCCATGTTGGTTTCCTGTCCAACCCCCTGGCCCTATTGAGCTACTAAGTGCTCTAGTACATCCGTCATGCAAGTTAAAACTAATGCCATTTGGTCATCTCCTTCCCTAGCCCTTAGCTCGGCGTTTTGATCAGTAGCAGACTCATTATCTACTCTTTGATTTCGGGGTTGTCTGGGTTGACGTCCCTGTCGTTGTCCTCTAGTTTTCATGTTCACAGCTAATCTAGATGCACATGCATAAACCCCATACTAAACCATAATTGAACTACACACACATACCAATAACAACTCTAAATAAAAATGAAATCACTTGCACAAATAACATTATCACCGTACAAGTCAAACACAACTAGAGCTCATCAGATCATAACACAAGTTACAGTCAAGTAAAGTACATACCAAGTCAAGGTCAGTAAACGAAAGTAAACAGGTGATTAATAAAAGTACATGCATCTCCAAGGTACAAACTTCTAAGTTCTACTCTCATCGCCCTATTACAAAAGATCAAAAGTAGTGTTTCACTAGATTAATTAGAACTAGATGATTCACGTTCCCTAACATGGTTAACTTCATTCCCAACACTAGGATCCTCTGAACCACGATCTTCTTCACCTCTCTCTCTTAATTGTTGTGTCATCCTAGCCAAACAATTATTGGTTCCTATAACTGTTCACGTAAAATATCGGCTCGTTCTTGCTCCTCGAGTACCTTAGTCTCAAGTACCCGAATGCAGTGATTTGCTCTTTCATTTGTAATGACTAGCCTCTGTCTCTCTTCTGCTATAGCTAGTATCACACGGTCAAGATACGAATATGTTATCCAACAATCACATCGGCGATCCATCCTATGCCCTGGGACGAACTGCCGAAATAGCTCGCCCGGTCCTGTCAAAAACATAAGAGGTCGAAGTTGCCTCCTAGGCAGTCCTTGTACACCATATCTTTACATTCCTACAATCACAAGGTCTTACGTTTCTAATTTAGATAATCACTGAACCAGCTGATTTCACTTCTTTCTCAAGCTCTACTACATTCCACTTCTCTCTGGTCGATATTGTCCCACACTCGGTTAAAATATTCTCCGTCCGATCTCTCACTTCTCTTATTACCCGAACTAGACGTCCGTTGACCTCTTGCGCTTGCTCTCGCGAAACATTAGCCCGCTCTTATTCCCCACAAATGGAGATCTCAAGTCCTTAGCATTGCTCGTAACTCTTAAGTACTCGGGTACAAGAATCCGAAATAAGGTAATTCACAACTCGAGCCGGCCGATCCCAAGAGTAAATCACCACATTTGAGCTTCCTACCCAACATACAGATCTAATTTTCCCCAAGTATCAACATAAAGGGTTTATACCTATCACATTCATGATTCACAGCATACGCTCTAGAAGAGTATTTAAGTCTTTACTCATTCACATAATAGGAACCATAACACCACTTGGCCCAAACTCATCCCGCGCAGAGACCACGCGAAGTGGTTCTGATACCACCTGTGACAACCCCACTTTCCCCAAAGGTGAACTAGAGGGGTCAGCGAACTGCCTGCCTAACTCTCGCCGGGGCTCACTACAATCCATAATTCAAAAACTGGAAAAACTTCAAATATTTTCAATATACATTTAAAGTAGTCCAAAACATTAATACTTAAAATTAGCTAACCTTCAAGCTTAAATACAATCCAAAAGAATATATACTACAGTCATTGCTATAATACAACTTGAAATCTCCAAAAGAAAACAACTTAATACTATTCGTGAGCACTCTCGGTCTTGAACCCTGTTAAGCAAAACAAAGGAGTAGAATGAACTAAACAACCCAGTGAGGTTTCAAAACACACAAGCAGTTCTGATAAATCAAATAAATTAAGCATAACACACATACGGTTCAAGGTGTCACATTGGCATATTAAAATGAGACATTTATCATTTTACAAAAATAAACACACATTAAAAGGATACGGTGTTCACGTGGAACCATTTCGGCCAGCTTCATCTTATAACTCCAATAATTTCCCCGGTTTGTCTGGCCATCGCCCTATTCCTCCAGTGGTAATACTCGAGTATACCGAAACGGTGGCCCAGGGTTCCAACCTACCCGATCGAGTCCAGTCCTGGCTCGAGCAGGTTAGCAACCAAGAGCAGGGCCCAGTTCAGTTAAGAGCTTACAACATGCGCAAATAATCAAATAAACCGGTAAACGGTAGAAATTCATTATTATAGTAGGTCGAGTGAGATAAAATACACACTCGACTCAAAACGATGGAGAATTACATAGAAGCAATTATAGGAAGCACTTAACACTTAAACACACAAGAAATATGAAGTAAACATGTAGCAAAACTATTCAAATCACACACACATGCAAGGAACACTCACCAAATCAAAAGTAAGTGAGTAAATAAGTCCTTTAGTGTTCCGCTCCGAAGTTTCCTTCCATATCCTCTTGAGCGCCTGAAGAAATAGTGATCGGTTATCACTCACATATACTCACAATCACTTAACATACAAGGAAGGAAATGTATTTGCTTAAACTTAAAACAATGCCTCAAAAGAGCTTCACTCTATTGAAATTCAAGATTCAAAAGTGAGGATTTAAAGTCACAAGGGAAAACTTGTATCCTCCATGAAAATGAGTTTAAAACGGATGATCGATATCGAAAGACAATGAAAAGTTCTCAATAACTCATTTCCCAAGAAATCATGAATTTTCAGTTTTGCACGATAAACTTGGTAAAATCAGGTCTTGAGTTCGGTATGTCGAAAAATGAAAAAATTTATACCGTTGGAAACTAGATTCAAAGTACTAAAAGTTCCTAGAAGACACTTTTCCAATATTCTAAACAGAAAGCATTCATTTTTTTGTTTAAAGTTGCTGATTCAAGAAAGCAAGACATAACCAGTCTTGGTTTTTGGTGATGTTTGGAAATTTGGTAAAATTTACAGAAAATGAATCAGCCTTTGAAATTTGTAACACAATAAGAGTTCCAAATAAAGTTTCAAACACAACAAGTGGAATTAAATTCGGAGTTTTGAGCAATAAGGTATAACAGTTTAAAGTTGGTTGATTTTCACGACCTGAGCAGTGAATTTCCAGATTTGAAAAGCAATCTTTGGGGCATTATTTGAGTATCAAAATGGTATTGAAATCACACCAAATTTGGTAAACTTAAATTTTCATATAGATACTACTTCTCTATAAAAGTTTAGGTAAAAAATCGCACGGAAAGGCAGTTAACGAAATGACCAAAGTTTGGGAAAATTTCAAAGCCAATCTGCCAACCGTAGTTCTCTTCCTTTCTCAAATGTTTTGTCCAACACAATCAGCCCTAATTTGCTCCAATTTTTGAAACCAAAGTTCCAGAAACATTTAATAAGCAATTGATGTTGACACTAAAATTTTTTAAATGTAACATCTCAAAACAGATTTGACCATTCGGTCAACAAGGAAGGGAAAGTTTTCAGTTTCCAGCTTTGTTGCATTTTCAAAACCAAACCATATCTAACACTATACAACTCCAAATTGAGATTGGTTTATGGCGTTGGAAACTAGGTTCCAAATTCTACATTTCATCGAAAGACATCATTTTAAAAATCTTTTCACAAGTGGAACAAAATTGAGCCACAAGATGCAGCTTCCCAGTTTCTCTCGGACAGACTGGCAAAGCAGGACAGTCCAATTTTCTGAGTCGCTACGGTCTCCTCAAAATGAACTTGCCAGGGAATTTTATACCGTTGGAAATATCTGAATGTCTAGTTTTGAATTCCACTAACGGCACTCAATTTTGACTTTTGTACAAAGATTTATGTTCAGACAAAGAACCACTGGTTGGCTACCCTGCTAGCAAATTTCCAGATTTCGAATTTTTCCAAAACTCAAATTTTATGTAACCATTTGAAATGATTTTTGAAAGAAACTTTCTACACACATAATAAAACATATATCAATCAGTTTTGCAGCCATGTAATCAACAAAATTTCAAAATACAAGCAGGACAACAAAACAGAAATTTCAGCCAGCTCTTCTCTCACGATTTCTCTCTTTCTTTTTCCTCTTCTAGTTTCTTCCATTAAAACTCATCACAAACACACTAACACACACATAAACATCATGGCAGCCCTCATTTAACCAAGGTGGGAGTTCATAGAGCCAATTTCAACCAACCAACAACAACAATAAGGAAGCTACAAGCTTCAAAGCCAAGAAATGAATCAAGAAAGCAAGAGTTGTGGTAGGAGATGTCTATAACTTTCAAACCCAATAAGAAACCCTAGATTTTTGGTGTGAAAAACTCCCTAAAACAGCCCCCAACCAGCCATCCCTCTCTTCCCTTCAAGCTAGAGCAAGAACCCAAGGAATTTGTGAGTTGGATGATGAAGAACAAGCACGCTTGGAGCTAGAAGATGAAGTTTTCTCTTGTTCCTTTTCTTTCCTCTTGGCTGGCTGAAAATGAGAGATGGTGAGGGAGTGTTGGTGGTTTGAATTGTGAAACTTGAAGAGAAAGAATGAAGAAATGTGTTGAGGAAGCTATCTTAAAGTTGTACTAAAGTCAACTCTTAATGGTAACTCATTACGGTTTCGTACTACCACTTTCTCTCTTGTTTGTTACACTTGTACACTTATCCTCCAAGGTACTCCCTCTAACACTACAATTACTCATACTTACTAGTCTAGTATTTAATCCTCGAATCTCCAATTAGTCGTACCGGTGCGACTTTCAGGAAAGTATCGATGCGCGCGCGGTAAAAGCTTAATTGGAACTTACTCACCTCTAATCCCTCAATTAACTTTTCTTAGTCTACTATTAATCATTCTTAATTCTCCAAAATTATTATACTCTCAAATCGAATATTGTCTCGAAAAAAATGTGTATTCACTATTTCTCGCTAAACGAGCCGCAGAAAAATTAAATAACACTAGGGCAAAATAATTATAAAATAAACTAAATTAAGAGTAAAAACATGAGTCCTCACACTTTTGATATCTTGTTCACGCATGTACTGGCAATTTGATTTACAAGTAACCTGTATCTGGACTTGAAATACTTGAAATGCTTGAAAACATGATATGCTGAGCTTACTTGTGACTTGATCTTGTCTAGGCGAATGTGCCTTTATGTGCACTTGACTTTTGTGAATTTAAAATAATTAATCCTGCGTGCAAACTTGCATGTTTATGTGCATGGTTGGGGACCGGCTGCATTCCTCTTTCAGAGGTTGAATTGTAGACCGGCTGGATTCCTCTTGCAGCGGTTGAACTAGGCCCTTGGACCCTTATCCGAGACGTCGGGTAAGTGAAAACTTGGATTACTTATGTGTATGCTTGAATGTAGGTCAATAACGGCTGAACTGAACCCTCGTTGAACCACTTGCTTTAGACCAGCGTTAGAGCGGTCAAGTAAGTTGGGCAACCTTGGGTAAAGGACAAGTTCCTAACCTGTTTACTCCTGACTGGAATTCATGACTTGAATTCTGATATTTCTGAATACGGAGCGTTAAGTGTCAACTAACATCTCCAATCATTAATTGCGTGAGCGTTGGATAACAGTCAACGACTCCACTCTTGAATACTTGAATATTTCGGGCTATAAGCCAGATCTTGAATATCTGAATATCTGGGGCTATAAGTCCAATCCAGGCTATTTAGTCGAATCGAGCCGACAAAGGCTTGGTCAAGGAAATCGACGAACCTTGGATACTTCTTTGACGTTCGGGCCCGATAGGGGGATAATCGGTGGACGGAGATTGACGTTTAGTGGTGATCTATGGACATTATAATATCCTGGTTGACGGAGAGTCAACAGACCTCGGACAAGCTACTGTGGAACCTACGTGTTCTTTATCGTATACTTTTGTATGATCTATATGATTACCTGCTTTACTATACACTATGCCATGATCAATACGAGCATGACTAATTTCCTGATATCCTGTGAATGATATCATGCCTGCTAGTTTACTTGCCTGTTGTCGTGGAATCTCACTAGGTTTTTAACTCATTCCATGAATTTGTTTTCCTTACAGGGATGAGAACGTGAGAGTGGAAATTAGAAAAGGCCTAGATTTCATCTAAGTTTGTTAGTTGCTCACGTAAGCACTCCATAGATGTCTAGCTGGCTTGCTTGGTTTGATTTTTGCAAGTTTGACTCCTTGACTGTATTTATAAATTGTGTGGGTATTGGAGATCCATGAGTGTACACATTGAAGGTTGTAATTGATATCACTTTTATTATTGAGGTTATTATTTATAAATTTCATGATACGTGACTGAGTCCTGACGAGAGTTAGGCAGGCGATTCGCCAAACCCTTGGATACGCCCTAGGGGAAGGTGGAGCTGTCACATTTATACAAATCCGACACCTATATTTGTACCTGTATGCAACACGCATACCTAAGTCCATGCAACATAGATCACAATTGGACATATCGACTTTAGACATTTTTTGATATTTTTTTAATTTGAGGCTGACTTTCATCGATTTTGGACTTAGAGGTTTATGGTAGGTTGTCAAATTCCCAATGAGGGCTTTTCGCTGGACTCCTTTGTTTCATGTTTCAAAGGAGTTATCTTTGGCTCCCACCTGGTTCTCAGGACATGGATTACTAATTCATCTTCTTGATAAATAATGTCTATTCTCAATCGTCAGCCCTATAGGAAGACTAATGTTCGTTAATGCAGCAACTGCCTTGCTTACTTGACCTAGTGTTGCCACCGAGCATAGAGCTCAGTTTTCTTTATTCATTACCAGTACAATCTTGAGGGTTGAAAGCTCGGCAGTGGTTTTTCGCAAATATATATATATATTGAGCCTGAACATTTTCCACATTAAGGGTCTGTTTGTTTGGGCGGAAAATGTTTTCTGGAAAACATTTTTCACATTTTCCGTTGTTTGGTTGTCAATTAATTTGGGAAAATGATTTCCGATGGAAAAGAACTTACACCGAGAGAAGGAAAATAACTTCTTTGTCTATCATTCTGAAGTTATTTTTCTTTCACACAGTTTTCACCGAAAGATGGAAAATCACAGCCTCACTCCACCTCCCATTGAGACAATTGAAGACCCACTCCACCACCCAGCTTCCCCCCTCCCCCCTGCCTCCCCTCTCTCTCACTCTCTCTCTCTCTCTCTGTGGGATATCAAAACACCTATAATTATCTTTTCTTGGCCCCTAGCAATGCCAAACTTGAACAATATTTTGAAGAGTTAAGAACTCTGGTTTCCCAATATCAAGAAAACAGAGTAGTATTACTTTGAGTTCGGTCAACTTTGATTAGTTTTCATGAGGTACTGACTACATAGTGGCAGCGACTTCTGGTATCATGTACCTTTAATTTACTACCTTTATTTGCCATAGTTCACTTGATTAATGATTATATGCATGCAATCAATTAATAATTATATTAAATTTTCATAGATGGATCCCGGTAGTGATCATCAATTAAACTTTCAAATTTTCATAAAAGAGACTCTTCTCCCCTTAATGATTTTTTTAGAAAGGAAGATAAAAAGTCAATTAATTAGTATCATTAATAATTCCATTTAAGAATTCATGGTGTAATATGAATAAATATTTTATAAAAATGATAATATGATTATAATGGATAGAAACTAAAAATAACTTGTAATAAAATGAATGTTTTGAAAGTAGAAAACATTTGCAACATATCAACAAACATATCAGAAAATATTTTACTGACAAACCAAACACTGAAAATGATGAAAAAAGGAATTTGGAAAATATTTTCACTAAATAACCAAACACTGGAAAATTATGGGGAAGGAAGTGATTTTTCAGAAAAATGACTTCTATGGAAAATATTTTCCCAGTCCAACCAAACGGACCCTAATTGTTCTAGTTGCTAGCACCTCGGACGTTCCAATGAGTCTTCTTGTTGTTGACTTTGCAATTGAACTGATTGATGGTTCTAAGAACACTGTTGATTCTATTGTGCTCGAAGTGGTTGAAGTTGAACAAAATGGCTAGAGATCTTTCTCCTAAACGTGAAGCTGGTGCATCATTTGGAAAGTAAATATACATACAAAACAAATAGTCATGAATATTAACATGCTTTTCCTTATAAACAATGGGTAAACAATAAAAAAGCCCCCTGTGGTTAAGCAATCATACATAAAAGCCCCCTGTGGTTTCATATCATACCAGTCGATACCCCGTGGTTTGAATTAACCTGAAAAGTGGACGGAAATCGGCAAAACAGACGGAGCTGAGTGAATAGACGAAAATACCCTTTTGAAGAATGCAACTTGCATGTAAAATTTTTTTTTTTAAAGTAATTTGTTAAATAGCCTGCCTGAAACCCGCTTGCGGGTTTCCCCCTTATGTAAAATGACTAAAAGCTGCTTTTCTGTTCTATTTATATCAAACACATACTCTCAAACCCTCACCTGAAGGGTGAGGATGAGAGGGGAGGTTTGCTGGGCATCCTAGGGCCCTCCGATGGGCATGTGCAACTCAACGCAGCTTGCATGTAAAAATTTTTTTTTTTTTAAGTAATTTGTTAAATAGCCTGAAACCCGCTTGCGGGTTTCCCCCTTTTTTTTTTTTTAAAATAAATTCTATGCTAAAATGACTTAAAACAAAAATAAAAGACTAAAAGTAAATAAAAACTAGCATGAAAAATAAAAATAACAGTAAATAAAAATACACTAAAAATTTGGTGTCTACAGTAGTTACTGAATAATCTGGAAACAGATTGAATGAAGACTCAGAAGAAACGGAAGCTGGTCTCTTATTATTAAAGAGTGAAGGCTAAAATAGGCATATCAGGTGAAAGTTTGTGGTGGAAATCTGTTTTTCGCATATGCACGCGCCTTTGCAGTTCGTTTAAGACACACGCCGAATATTTGACGATTTCCGTCCACTTTTCAGGTTAATTCAAACCACGGGGTATCGACTGGTATGATATTAAACCACAGGGGGTTTTTATGTATGATTGCTTAACCACAGGGGGCTTTTTTGTTGTTTACCCATAAACAATTGATTCTTTCCGTACCACCTTATCAAATTATGTTGTGCTTCTTATGAATTTCTATAAAATGCGGAGAAAGTAATTAAGAAAATGTTGTTTCACTTTCTACTACTACCAAATACTCAAATTCACTTCTTTGCTACAAGTAGTAAAGGTGAATATCTGTTGTTGTGGTTGCTGATTTTGTCAAATGTAACCTTAATAACTTCTCCTATAGAAAGGGGGAGAACTGGATTGGATCATGAGGGAACTGAAGAGGAAGAATCCAAGTCCAGACTATAGTAGTGCACTGCTATATTAATAGAATTCTTTTTCAAGAAGTTCCTGGTAAAAATATAGGCAAAGCATTTTAAAACTTGACGTCCAGGAGCGAAGTAAAGTCCTTCTCACCAACGCAGCTAAACTTTGGTTGGTGAAATAGTAGAGGCATCAATAACCAAATTTTTTTTTTTCAAAAAAATAACCAAATCTTTCGATTAACAATCACCAACAATTAATTGCATTTGCATATATGCGTTTTTCTAATGCTACAAAGTCTTATGCCTACCTAATTATTGGGTGAACGGGGTGAGCAACAACCAACCTCGCCAAATCATAGAAATTGCTTTGAATCATCCACTAGTGCCAGTGTCAAACTATATGTAGGGAAGACATTCATATGGATATAAGCCAATTATACCTAGTATTAAAAATCAAAATAAAAAATCAAGGAGCTAAAACTAGTTTGAACATGGATAAATCCAAATATGAATTTTAGGTATCTCTTTGAAATCTTTTAGAAAAAGGTTAAAAAGTTGCCTGCAACTAGAAGAAGGTGGCCTGCAATTACACGAGTGACTTCCCCAGGTTGCATTCAATACATTAACTTTAAACCCTATATAATGGCAGGAATCGGTCATGCTAGATTACATAGTTATTTTTGAATCTGCCACGATTATCTTAAAATGTTTAAGGGAATATTATTATGGGTGATTGATTTAGGTTTTTCCTGTTAAATTGCACTTTCCCTTTGAAACGGTCAATGATATTTTCTTTTCGGTGGCAAATTGTGGGAGCAGTTTTTCTTGTTGAGAATAGATAAAAATATGTCACACGAGATGTCAACAAATTTGTTGATGACAATGAACTGCAAATCGGAGATGCTTTGTTTTGGGAAGTACTAGAGAACGAAAATGACAGGGCTAAATTTTTTATTCAAATCATCAAAGCTTAGTTCTCAGCTGAACTAGTGGAACAGTCTGGTGCAAAATTAGATCAAATCAGAAGAAACATTTGAGGCCTTTGTCCTTCCCTGATGTTGTATTTTATTTTGTCGAGAATGTAAGGCAGCAAACACGTACATAATTTGCTATCAAATTTTAAAAATCAGAAATGTGGACATTCAATGGAAAATTTGATTTTCTAAAATGAACACTACAAATTGGAGCGAGAGAGATGGGTTGAGTGGTAAGGAGGGAACAAGTGCAAGTGAAAGATATCAAATTCAAAACCTCCCACTTGCGTTAAAAGATATATTTAAAAGCATTAAAAAAAAGCATTGCAAATTGGAGAGCCATTGTTTAAAGAGGTATTAGAGAAAAACACTGTAAAGGTCAAATTCAATCTTCAAATTATTAAAGACGACTTCCTTGAATTAGGGATTGCAATTGGCGTGATGCGCAAGGGAATTTTTCCACCATTCGCTCAAGGACAGGCTCGCCCCATTCTTGCATAAATAAATAAAATATAACAAATTATATATAGAATATGATTAATATTATTAGTTATAATAATTATACAGACACGACATTTAGACATAGAAGCGAAACAAGGAGTGTTTTAATGATTGTTTGTTATCATAAATTTTTTAAGCATTTTTTCTACTGTATATTGACTCCCACTTGCGAATTATGACAGTTTCCTCAAATTTTATAATTGAAAAAGATAGTAATTTCTTATGTACTTTTTCACATTCTTTCCTTCCCTGATAATGCAATTTTATTCTTCCTTTGTAGCAGAAGTTTTAGCGGTGACGTTGCTGGTCTTGGTATTATTACCAGGTCAATGAGAAGGAGATGCACATTACTTATTAACCCCTGTGGGCACAAAGCGGGGTTGGAGTCGGGGGAATTTTTACCATGGCCTCAAAACTGCCTGTTGCCATCCCTACCTAAAATGTAACTGCCCCATTACCACCCTACTTCGAATGAAAAAGGGGCAAGAGGCGCCGGAGTAAAATTAGCTCAAATCAGCAGTAAACTGTCGAGGCCTCATCCTCCGACGTAATTGTATTTCATTTGGGGGGGAAAAATCCATAGCCAGCAAGCACGGACATTTACTATGAAAAGGATAATAATAAAAAATGAGGACATCATTGGCAAGAATGCCTCTCAAAAGCATCAGAACAGCAAACCGACATTTACTATCACAAGGCTAAGAATAAAAAATGAGGAAGTCATTGGCAAAAATGACTCAAAAAGCATCAGAACAACAAAAATGGATTCAAAGGTATAAAATGAACGTTTATAACATGGATTTTTCTCTACAATTTTCCTCCAGGGGGCTACATATAATATACATGGCAGGAGTTAAATGGCAAAAGAGGAGACAATCAACCTTCTAACAGACAAGGCTGAACAGGAATTGCATGTAAAGGATAAGAAAGGGTGTGTTTTCAGGCTGGAGAGCATGATATGCACAAAATATCTCATGCACCAATTACATCATAATTTCAGTCTTAGAGAATAAACTATCGTCTTGATAAATTCAGATGATCACACCTCAAATAAGCCCAGTACAAGAGCATAGGGTGAGGTAGCTACGAATGCCCCTATCTGTTCTGGCTGTCAGCCAATCTTTTCCAAACCATCTTTCCACAATGAAGCAAAGTGAAGAGAGCCATGCAGTAGAGCAAGGGAATGCCAATAATGCAACCCCCAGATGCAAGATTTACCAGCGTCTGCAACACACATCACAATTAGCTAAAAGTAGGTAAAAACTCCCAGGTATAGCTCTTTTAAGGTGAGCCAATCTTCTCATTTTCAGGAGTTTGTTGATTTTGCAGTAATAATGAGTGTATGGGGGAGGGGTGTGGAGGAACAACTACTGTACAACTTTTTGGACATGGGTCAGAGAGAGAGAGAACGAGGAACATCTCTTTAAAGTAATTTTCTGAGAAAATGCCAACAAAGTGAAGTATGTCATTTGTTTGATTTCACTAAATGCCCTTTGACAAATATAAAATGCAACAAGAAATTTCCAGGTTCCTTGTGAAGAGATAATTGATACCCAATATTACCACTTAACCTTATGGTTGGTTCCCTCAAAAAAACCTTACGGTTGGTTAAAGAAAGGGGTAGGGGCAGTGAAGAAAATCTCTACTTATCCAAATGATACACCAATAACCGCTGAATTTCACTTTAGCATGCTCATTCAGTTTGAATAAGGCCAATACCCCTTTGTGGTTTTTAGCATCTCCTCAAAAAGAAGCAAAAATCTTTGCCAGTAGCACATACTCCTATTGCATATTATCAATCAAAAACCTCCACAATGCAGCCAAAACATTTTATAATCATTACAAGAGCAACTTTTTCGTTGGTTTACATATATTTATAAATTAAAGGAACCTATTTCACTATCTTGTAAACAGAATTCGTTACACAGCCAGAATACTGTATTCACAAATGTTTGCATTTTTTACCTTGTACAATTGATATTGTGTGAAACCAAAAGGTGATGATGTTACAATCTACTTCTCATTTCATTTAAAAAGATATAACGCAGAACATGTGAATCTTTAGGTGATAGAACTAAGCAAGAAGTAATCTGTTTAAACCATGAAGTAACCCAAAGAACCATTGGAAGGAAAATTCTTTATATAGGGAAAATAAACTATGAAAGAAAAAACAAAGAAGAAGAGAATCTAGAAAGGTGTAAAGGTATATTGAGGAAAAGCTATAGAAAACTTTCATAAAAGTGAGGACAACCTTATACTTTGTGGACTCAGCTTATTTACTGAACCCTATTTAGTAAACTTTTGCTCAACTAATTTCTATAGCATTAAGTGAGCTATTAGTCAAATTTGGATACCAAAACAACTCAGCGAATGTGAAGCAATGCGTAACTTTGATGCTTTATCCAAGAAAGTTAATTTTGCATGATAGGCTCCAAACAGGTGGCCTATCTGTAAAGAGAATCAGCATAATAACAAATGCTAGCAAACACAAGCCACCAACTAGTTTAAAGAGAATCAAGTAAAAGAACAAAGCTTAGAGAGCACACTTGAGTAATTGGTTACATTGCCCATAACTTAGATAAGCACAAAAATTTATATATATATATAAGAAATCTGTTCAGGTGATCAAGATTATTTACACACACACACACACAGAGACATACATATGTACAAACCTGTGTGTGTGTGTGTGTAAGTATGTATAAATAATCTTGATCACCTGAACAGAATTCTTAACTTCAGGCAAAATTTTGCATTGCGACAAATTATAATGTGAAGATGGCTAACTAAGTTGTTGAGCTATCTCCTCTTACCATGCATCTTACCTTCACTATGAGTTCTCTACCTTAGGCTTCTCGCTCTTCGAGCTCCCTTCTAGATCATTTGAAGACTCGAGTTTCGTAGGCCTGAAAAGTTGGGGTGTGCTGCCTAAGGGGATCAACCTAGCTGACAATACAGGAGAATGCTGTACCCACCAAGGATGAGTTTCTAATGATTATCCCTCGTACTGCAAATCCAAATGCACTTCACTAAGCTGCCACAGCAATTCTCCACCATGCTCAGCTTTTTCATGGGTCTAAAGAAAGAATTAATGGGAAATCCAAATGCAGTTTCTGACTATCCACTCAGCTAAAAGCCGACATAATGTAAAATGTTCTTAAACATTTTACCAGTTCTGCAAGGAGGTAAGACCTTAAACCCATTTGAAGTGAGGCCAAGAGGTATTTTATCTCTTGGATTGACCCACATAAACTTCCAGTCTATTACAGACACACAAACATATATTTCTTCCTAGACAACCATAATCACAAGCACCTTTCAACAAGCGAACCAGAAAAAACTGCATTAAAGAGGTGATTCAATGCATCACATAGCATCTTTAGCATTCAGTGAACTTGGGGTAACCAATCTGGAATAAGGAAGCAACTAAGAATGTGTTGCAAAATGGTTGGTTTTTTTACACCAAAAAGCAAGTTGTAAACTGTCAAAAAGCCAAAAAAGATGAAACTGGTGTATAATATGAACAACCCCACAAATACAGTTCGTATTTGGAAAACCCAGAAGATCTCATAAGAACACCACTAATTCACATATCATAAGTGACACGTGTTTATTCTAGCCAATCCTTTGTTCCTAAAAATTTGTGCTGTTACTTCATTCCCTTGGGTCAACAGACTAAATTCAGCATTGAAGGCCTTTCGAATACAGACCATCAGCCTACCATGGTGATCTTTTGTAGGTCACTCACCACTTAAGCTCCACAGTTTACGCATTTTAAAATGCGTTGAGCTCACCAGACATGATTAACTTTCTTCCTAGGCAATCCAGGGGGCCTATCTTGGGACATTAACTTTCTTGTGTCAAAAGTCAATGTGAACTACTAACTGATGGACCCGGCAATCTCAAATGACTTATGATAAGTTTGTCAAATAGTAAAACATTCCAGTTTAGTAAGTGGATATTTCCACACAATGAAATAGAATAAAGTAAGGTAAGGAATGAAGGCATTACAAGTTATAATCAGAAAAACAGAAAGAAGGAACTCACAAGCATCCCTGCTACAAGATGAACAACAGGAACAATAAGCTGATCGACTCTATTCCCTTCCGCGTATCCATTGAAAGCAATGACCATTGAGAAGGTATGAATTGTGACAAATGCAAGAGCTATCATTGCTGCAATTTAGAAGCTCTATGAAATACACTGATACATCAAAAATCCCAACACTATGCAGACAATACCAAGCTACAGCTATCATTCTCTGTAAGTATTCTTTTTTCTAAAACAAAGAAAATTATGTTGCACAATAGAAATCGCATATTAAAAGGATTAATTTGTCGACAAGCTGCATGGTTGAAATGCACAATTCAAGTCAGAATACCAGAAATAACTGTATACAAATGAATAGCCACATTTGCTTACAAGAAACGAGAAAAAAGGGCATCTGTGAGCACTTCTCCACATAAAAGGTTGCTGGACCAAATGCAGGTGTTAAAAGGCTGAGACAGAAGAAGACAGCATGAGCCACACCATGACCCATACCACCAGCTGCAAATTTAACCAGATCAGATGAACAACTAGAACTTTCAAGCATAAGCAGTCCCAAATTAAAGGCTAAGTGATAGGAGCAGTTCAACAAGAATTCAATCTACATAAGCTGAAGTATACGTAACTTTGGAAACAAAAGTTTGTAAGGCCGATTAAAATGCAAAGCTCAGATTTGCAAATGTTGATATCAATGTTATCAGCAAGCATACATGATTAAATAACACTGTAATAAATAAAAAAGAGTTAAATTAAGTGAAACACTGTAATCCCATAGAAAGAAGCAAAGTAGACACCTGAAGCCATTCCACATTTATAATAGAGAAGCAAATATAAGTGCATGTTTTCATCTCTCCTTTTCACATCTCCTACTATCAAGTTGTTGATGCAGCACAAAAATGAAGTCTATAGAATGGATGCATTTGAGAATTTGTAGTTTGAGATTTTCTCAGGAGAGAGGATGACAAGATGGAAAAGAAACAAGAATAATTATAGGAAGCAGGATCCATGTCTACAGTCTTAAGCTAACCAGACTCATCTATGGGAGTCCCTTGGACAAGGGTACTCTAGTGGAAAATGCAGTGTCTGACAAGGGTACGGCAGGGCAAAGTGAAGAGTCAGAGTAACATGGGTCTTAAGTAGGGGAAGGACGACGAGTAGATGTGACAGTACCATAAATCTGAACCTTTCAAAGTAAATCCTTTCTACTTTCCCAAATGAATAAGGGAAGCATAGAGTGGTTGGCATGTATTTCCACTATCCCACTATTACGTAAAATCATAAAAACATTATAAGCATACACATTTTATTACAGGCAAAAATGCAAGAGTTGCCTAAGTTTATACCAAGATCTCGAGGCTGTTCACCTAAGTACGAACAAAAATGCAGAGTTTCCTATTGGCATGTCAAGTGCTTCTAAAGCAATAAAAATTTTCAGAACAAATAGAAGGTTCCCCAGTTTCTAGGTGAACATTCATAGAAGACACATACTAATGTCTACAACGAAAGTAACATGTCAAGCCTTGCAAACTGCTTATCACTGCAAGTCTTAGCTTACAGCACATGAAGATTGTGTATACGTACATGTGGAGCTTTATGGGGAAGTTCAAGAGAGAAACAAAGAGGATACTTGACTTGGGGTATCGGGACCTGATGCACACTAGGATTTCATCCAAATAAATATTCGGATTAACTGAATATCAAGAGAAAATAAGTTGTTATATTTATCCTCTTTCAGTCAGAATGGCTTATACCCACGCGCATATATATTTCAAGATCTTGTAACCTTCATTACGAGTAATATGACTAGAAGAAATATGCAACATTGAAGCCAACAGAATATCAGCCAGGGGTCTGTCACTAAGTCCAGCATTATGTTAAACCACCCCACTATTCGACTAGAAACAGAATCGAACTTTGATAACCATACAAAGGTCCAAGGCCATGATATCAACTAAAATATATCTTCATACGATACAGCATACCAGCTAAGATTAAAGAAGCCTGTGCACCAAATATTCAAGCAAGTAATTATAGAAACAGTAAAATATGTCCATAGACCAAAAGAATTATAGACAATTCTATTCTTTGTGCTAATAATATTGAAAAAATCACTTATAAACTTTCTGCGCCCATACAAGTCTTCCCCTCTTTCCCACTCAATCTCTGTTTCCACCCCTTAGGGCCAGGTTATAACAAGGATAAATGCATGCAAACTCATTATCACTCTGCAACCCACAGAGACGAACAAGCAGCATTACCTAGGGCAATTTGCATCTTATCAGTCAGGAAAAGCCGAGGTTTAGAAACTCTGTCAGCAAAAGCATCCAATATATCTTCAAGCTTCCTAAAATTTTAGCCAATAAAGAAAAGAAAAATCATAAATTTGACCCAAAACCAATTCTAAACAACATAATGGAACATAATCATTGCCTCAAGTCAGAAATAAAATTTAGGACGCCATTATAACCACATATCTTAATTAGCCCGAACTATTTTTAAATCCAGATAAAGGAATTTTCTGATAATTAACAAGAACAGCAATCTCAAACAAAACTACAATAAGCAACAAACTTCAATTACACTACTTTTTACTCAATTTGAAGGAAAATGAAGCTTCATTTTAGGTACTTCTTTCTTCAATTGTCCAAAAGTAATCAGCAAAAAGGTTGCAGTAAATGGTTTCTGGGATAAAAACCACAGACTTGTAGATTCTCCAGAAGAGGACCCGAAGGCCTTCTTGAAAGACGACGGAGGACAATATGAGAATTGAATAGGGCAACCACGCAGAAGAGGAAGGCGTCGTTTTGAAGGGGAGAAACGCCCTCCAAACTCCCGCCAGAACAATCAAACTCATCAGCCATAGCAATGTACTGAAACAAAAAAATCCACAATCCAGAAATTCACCAAAATTAATAACGAAATCAAGCCCAAATACCCAAAAAAAAAAACGGAGAAGCAAATTTTACCAATAAAGAGGATTACCTGGAGAGGACGGTGAGTATTAAAAAGGGTTTCTGAGAGATTACAGCGACGAAGAGAGAGAGCGATGGGCCCAAGGCTAACAAGGCGTACCCAATTCCTGCAGCAACTGTCATTTTTTATCTTTTATGTTTTTCTGCTTCGGGGCTTCATGTCGTAACTAAAACACATATAATTGCAAGCTTCAATGAATCTTTTCTATTGCAATCTTACTTTCTTGTTTTTTTCTCTCTGTCTCTCTTGCTCTCTTCTATATCTTTCTTTTTTTTTTTTTTTAGAAAATAACCTATTTCATTTTTCACATTTCGCAAAAATATTCTTTTCATCCCTCACCTTTAAAAAGAAACAAATTCGTCCCTAACATTTAAAAATTAAAAGTATTACATTCATGAACCCAATTTTCAATCTGAATCAAACCATCCAATAACTCATTAATAAATGTCAGGGATAGAATTGATAGATTACTCGATCAAATCCATCACATTCACATGACATTTATTGAACCAAAAAAGCAAAAAGTTTAAAAAATTATAACATAAAAGGCCGTTCTTTGTCTCGGAATAGTACGGTTCTTTATGGGTAAATCTTTTCATGCACAGTTAATATATACACTTGTCAGTCTAGATGTATACCATACATACAAAGTTTGATATTTAAATTTAAATTAAAATGATGTGACAAGTATCTGTAATGAACTCGACGGAAAGTTGACAAGATGATTCAACTTAGCTTCTGAATCTACAACTGGTAAAAAGAACTTGGGACAGTAGAGAGAGACAAGAAGAAAGAGAAAGAGAGTTTGAAGAAGTAAAAGAGAGATGAATTCATTCACAACAAACTTGTTTACAATTTGGAAATCGTCCTTACATTTATACAATTTGTTATCAGAAGATTCTAGATAAAAAAGATAGAGTTTTAGCAGAAATGCTACTTAATAGAATTTGTAACAGAACTGCAACTAACTTCTTCCACCTATTAACCGCCTCCCCTTGACACATCTACCATGCAGTTACTTATTTGATCAATTATGATTTCGCACCATCATGATCATCATGATCATGACAACACTCCCCCCTTGAAACAATCTTAGTCACTAGGATTGAACTGAAAATCAAGAAACTAAGACTGAATGAAGGTGGTATCCTCCCAGGTGGAGTCAGCTGTGGTTAGGTTCACCCATTTTGACTAACACCTGGAGTACCTTATGTTTCTTTCGTACAACCTCTCTTGTCACTAATGTGCTTTTAGGGGCAATTTTGACTTGACCATCATCTATTGTCAATGATAGATCCTAAGTAGGCTTATGATCTTTTGTTGAGGGCTTAAGCAAAGACACATGGAAAACATGGTGAATATTTGATCCCTCTAGCAGCTCTAATTTATATAAGCAGCTCTGCCTATCCTCTGCAAGATCTTATAAGGCCCATAGTATTTAGAGGACAACTTCAGATTTTTCCTTAAGGCCATTGAAGAATGCCTATATGGCTGCAATTTAAGATAAACTGAATCCCCAACAATGAAGCTTCTTTCAGTTCTCCCTTTGTCAGCAAACTGCTTCATTCGATTTTGTGCCTTTACCAGGTTATCTCTAAGCATCTCATTCCACTTCACCCCGTCACCTAGCCGTAAATCCACTACTGGAACTGGAGATTTCACAGCATCTATACCCAACTGTGATGGAGGATACCCATACAGTGCTTGAAAAGGGGTCATATGTAGAGTTGCGCAGTAGTTAGTGCTGTACCACCATTTTGCTGTAGCTAGCTATTGTTTCCACTTGTGAGGATGTTGGAAACATAGACATCTAAGATATGTCTCAAGGCATCTATTTAACCTTTCAGTCTAACCACCCGTTTGTGGATGGTAGGCAATAGAAAATTGTAATTCAATGCCTAATTTGCTCATCAATTCCTGCCTGAGGATGCTTGTAAAGATTTTATCTCTGTCTGAGACAATGCTCAGTGGTAGACCATGTAATTTATGCACATTTTCAAAGAATAAAGTGGCCACTGTAGCTGCTATATATTTAGGAATCAGTGCCATGTAATGCCCATATTTAGTGAATCTATCAATGACCACAAATATTCCATCATATCCAGCAGATTTAGGAAGTCATTCTACAAAATCCATAGAAATGTGCTGCCATGCCTATTCTAGAACTGGTAAAGGCTGCAACAATCTGGAATATTTGCAGTTCTCAGACTTGTTCCTCTAACAGTAGTCACAATTTTGTACCCACTCCTCAATTTCTTTTTTCATGCTTGGCCAAAAGAAATATTCCTTCAACCTCTGAAAAGTGGCTAGGGTATTAGTGAGTCAAAAGGCATGACATTGAACTCATAGAGACCAATGTGTGTTCTGAAAGCTGTTTTGTGTATATTAGCAGCGTGCATCCTTACTTGATAATAACCAACTCTCAGGTCAATTTTGGAAAAGAATTTTGCTCGATATAGTTATCAAGCAGGTCATCAATCATAGGTATTGGAAACTTGTCTTTGATGGGTAATTCATATAACTGTCTATAATCTACACAAAACCTCCATGTCCCATATTTTTTCTTGACTAATAGGATAGGAGAGGCAAAAAGGTTATGCTTATTTGGATAATTCCACTACTCATCATTTTTTCACTTGTTGTTCAATCTCATTTTTCTGAACATGGGGGTATCTATATGGGCCTAATTTGAAAGGTTTGGCATTGGGAATTAAAGGTATTTGGTGATCACAGGGTCTAGATAGGGGCAGGTTTTTGGGCTCTCCAAATACATATTTGTAGTCCTTAAGCAAAATGTCTAAGGAGTGTTGAAAAGTGTCATTTACCTGAGCTTCTAACAATCTAATGCCACATGATTTCTTCCAGATTTTGGTACTCCACTCACTCCCATCAGTGTTGCCTGCTAGAAATTTGAGTGTTGTTTCTACAATGTCACCCTGCAGCAGCACTCTATCCCCTTCCTGATCAAATACCATACTTAGGCTCCTAAAGTCAAACATTATAGGACTATGAGTAGCTATCCAGTCCATCCTTATGACCATGTTATATGGCTCCAGGTTGAGCACAAACATGTCATGACTGAAAGTCTGATATGAACCAGATCCCCCACTCTAGTTCATGAAGATTTCACATGCTCAAGTTATTCGAGTTTCAAGTTGTGTCGTTTAGTTGGTGTTGTTAAGCAAGGGTTTTAATGTTAATTACAGATATGATCCGGATCCCCTACTCTAGTCCATGAAGATTTCACATGCTCAAGTTTTTTTAAATTTTATTTGGCTAACCCCATGCACGGGGAGGGACGCCACCCCCGAGTATTATTAATAAAAACCACAAAAGACACATACAATGGCTTTCAATGACACACAGCCTGAATGCGAATTACAGGAATTCCTGCACTATCCAAACACATGGCTCCCTTAGCGGGTCTTGGTAACTCCGAATGGGAGGTATACGTGACACTCAACGACCCTTGCGCCCCCACCTTGGACAAAATGTCCGTCACCTGGTTTGCTTCCCGAAAACAATGACCCACCGTCCAATCCGAACCCAACATTGATTGGATTGCCTCTACATCCGAGCGAATTAGCCATGGACATCTGGACTTGCCACGGAGAACATTTACTAACAGTAGAGAGTCCACCTCTACCTGTACCATGGGGACACCCCGTAACCGGCACTGCTGCACCCCATATAGCAACGACTTGGTTTCAGCTTGCAAATTTGTCATCCCCCCTAGGGGAATGGAAAAACCAAATAGCAAATCACCAGAGGAGTCCCGAAGGACACCACTCCCTCCACTAGGCCCCGGGTTACCTAATGAACATCCATCCGTATTTAACTTGTAGATCCCCTGCAACGGCAGTTCCCAACAGACCACCATATGGGAGTATCGAGGTCTCCATCCATATATACTAGAATAGAAAACATGCCAGGAAACAAACCCGTCTGGCTCTCCCACAACTCTCCCACCAACTAGTCTGACTATATCCGCCAGGATATGATTGCAAATAGTCTGCCTTCGCAGGGAGCGACCGTCAAAGTGAGCTAAATTCTGCGCCAGCCAAATATTCCAGCAGATGATACTGGGCAACACCGTATGGAGTGACTTCACCCACGAGTGATGTGTCGGCAAACACCACCAACCCACCAACCTTGCACACACACCTGTCCCTCAGTGTACCACCCCCACCACATTGCCAAAGAATGCCCAAACGAATCGTGCCAGATCACCTTCCGAGAAGATATGCTCCAAAGATTCAGATTGGGAGTCTATACAACAAAAGCACTTTGATAGGCCATGCACGTTTTGTGACGTCCCCACTTCTCCCAAGGGCGAACCCAAGGGTATCCGCGGAACGCTTGCCCAACTTTCACCAGGACTCGATACGAGTTAATTCCAAACTTAAATTTTCACAACCAATAAATAAAAGTGAAAGTAAGGAAAAGTCTTTCCCGTAATAAACTTTCAAGTCTTACATCACAAGTTCTCAAAATTACATCAATTCTTCCAAAATACAACCACTATGAGTCGACTAGTCAAATACATCCCAAAAGTCTAATCAAAAGTATACAAGTCGGCTTTCCCAAAATTCTTTCCAATCCGAGCTCCTGTTAAGGAAAACAAACTAATGGGATTAGCAAACGCTCAGTGAGGCCAAGAAAACACACATGCAACCATATAATCCAAATAACAACAACATTTATACATTAAGTAAAACCATAAATTTTGAGTAATTAACATTTCAAGTAGAAAAGTAAGCAGAACCAATTCAAGGATACTGTAGCTCCCAGGAGCTAAATTCCCCATAGTAGAGTCAAGGTCTTTATCAAATTCTATGTTGACACTCCGTCAACCAAATAAGTATCAAATCCGTAGGATCTCCACTTTCCCCAGATTCTCGTCACCATTACACCCCCTTACCGGGCCAGCTCATCAAGGTTTTGATATTATTCGAGTAAATCGTGGCAATACTACGCGAGTATGCCAAGCAAGATCTCTCCAATAGATCAAGATTCGTATTTGCTTATGGTTTACTAGGCTCTTCGACCAAGCCCATGTTGGCTCAATTCGCAAAGTTTGCCAACGAGTTTAGGCATCCCCTGAATATAAATATGAGTCGATGAGACAACGCTTCAATCGACGATTTCAAATACGATTCAAAACAGCAACACTTCACACAAGTCGAATATTGATTCACATAGCAAAATTCGATTATAATTTTATTTGAAAGAGAACGGGTACGATAAAGTACACACTCGTCTCGACGATTCCAAATCACATAATTGTCAAGAAGCAATTCACGTACTTAACAACAAATCATGCACTTGACACTCACCAATTCAAAATAAGTGAGTAAGTGCAAAAAGATTTTTAGTGTTTGGCTCCGAGATTCTCTTCAAGATCCTCTTGAGCGCCTGAAGAAATAACAATTAACTATCACCCACAAATACTTACGAACTCCTTGCCAAACAAGGAAGAATGTACACTTGTTTAATACTAAGACAATGTCTTAAAAGAGATTTAATATCTCGAAAAGCAAGATTGAAAAGTGAGGATTTAAGGTCACAAGAGAAACTTGCATCCTCCATGAAATTGAGTTTAAAATGGACAATCAATATCGAAAGACAATGAAAAGTTTTCAAAAACTCATTTCCTAAGAAATCGGAAAATTTCCATTTTGCGCGACGATCTTTGGAAAATCAGATCTTGAGTTTGGCATGTCCAAAAATGTAAAACTTTATACCGTTGGAAACTAGGTTCGAAGTACTAGAAGTTCCTAGAAGACACTTTTCCAAGACTCTAACTAGAAAGCATTCATAATTCAGCTCAAAGTTGCTGATTTAAACAAGCAAGACAGAACCAGTCTTGGTTTTCGGCGATATTTGGAAATTCGGCAAAATTCACAGAAAGTAAATCAGCATTTGAAATTTGTAACACAATAAGAGTTTCATACAAAGTTTCAAATACAACAAACGGAACTAAATTCGGAGTTTTGAGCAACAAGATATAACAGTTGGAAGTCGGTTTATTTTGTAATCTGATTAGTGAATTTCCAGATTTGAAGAGCAATCTTTGGGGCATCATTTGGATATCGAAATGGTATTTGGATATCATTTGGATATCGAAATGGTATTGAAATCATACCAAATTTGGTACACTTAAACTTCCATATATGAACTACTTCTCTACCAAAATTTAGGTAAAAACTTGTACGGGAAGGCAGTTAACGAAACGACCAAAGTTTGGGAAATTTTTCAAGGTTAATCTGCCAACCGTAGTTCTCTTTCTTTTTCAAACGTTTTGTCCAACACAACCAACCCCAATTTGCTCAAATTTTGAAACCAAAGTTCCAGAAATATTTAATAAGCAATTGATGAGCAATTGACACTAAAATTTTTGAAATATAACCTCCCAAAACAGGTTTGACCATTCGGTCAGCATGAAAGGAAAAACTTCCAGTTTCCCAGCTTTGTCACACTTTTGAAATCAAATCAAATCTAACTCTATACAAACTCAAATTGAAAATGGTTGGTGGTGTTGGAAACTAGGTTCCAAAGGCTACAATTTATCAGAAGACATCAATTTGAAATTCTTTTCACAAATGGGACAAATTCAAGCCACAAAACGCAGCTTCCAGATTCATTCGTATGAACAGTCAAAAGAGAACAGCCAAGTTTGCCGACTCACTGCGGTTCACTGAAAATGAACCAGCAGGAGATTTTTATACCATTGGAAAGCTACGAATGTCTAGTTTTGAATGCCACTAACGGCACTAAATTTTGACTTTTGTACAAAAAGTTATGTTCAGATAAAGGAGAACTGTCCGGGTACCCCTGCTATACGATTTCCAGATTTGAACCTTGCCAAAGCTCAAGTTTTATGCAACCAAATGAAACGATTTTTGAAAGGCACTTTGTACACACAATTACAACACATATCCATCAATTTCACAGTCATCCAAGCATCAAAATTTCGAAATAAAGACTGCACAACAGGGACAGAATTTTCGGCTAGCTCAACCTCCAAAATTTTCCAACTTTCTCTCCATTTTCTAACCGTAATCATTTCATTCATCACACAAACAACATTAACCAAGCAACATATCCTCAAGGCAACTATCTACAAGCCTCCTCAAGACCGCTAACCTAGAGATTAAAGCAAGGTAAATGATTTCCTCAAGTCCTCTAACCTATTTTCTTGCTTAGGGTTGTAAACCCATGAAGATTAACCTTCAATCTTGAAGAAATTGGAAAGATCAAAGGAGATGAAAGTTACCTCTTCAAACCCTAGATGAAACCAGAATTTTTCACCCAAAAACTCTCCAAGAAAGTCCACAAGATGCTTCTTGCTCCAAGCTAGGATGAATCTCCAAGAAACTAGAAAGTTGGATGATGATTTATAGACAAAATGGAAGCTAAAGGAAATGGAGATTTTCTTTCTTTTCTTTCTTGGCTGGTCGGCTGAATGGAGAGGAGAAAGATGAGGGTTTGAGTGTTTAGCTTGTGAGGGAAGATTGGAGGGAAAGTTGCTTTAAGTTGGGTGCAAAAAGTCAACTTCAAATAGTGTCTCGAATAGGGTTGTGTACTATCACTTTCTCTCTCGTTTGGTACACTCATGCACTAATCCTCCAATGTAACTCTTTTAACACTGTAGTTACTCACTCTTACAAGTCTAGTATTAATTTTTCAAATCTCTAATTAATTGTGCGGTGCGACTTCCGAGAAAATATTGACGCGCGCGTGATAAAAGCTTAATTTTAACTAACTCACATCTAATCCCTTAATTAACTTTTCTTAGTCTACTATTGATCATCCTTTATTCTCCAAGATAATTGCACTCTCGGATCGAATATTGTCTCAAAAAACGTGTATTTGCTATTCCTTTACTAAACGAGTCGCAGAAAATTAATTTTGCTAACGGGACGTTTTAAAAATATGAATAAGACATCGTTCCATATAAATGGATTTAAAATTGTTGAAATAAATTATTCGGAAAAAATGGATGAATATATAATTAAATAAGCCAGTAAAATAAGATAAAATAAGAAAATTTTTAGGTCCTCACATATTTAGTCTCCCTAATGCGGACGCTAGAGGCGGCCGATTCCGAAGCATGCGCATCATAAAAAAGGAGATTTTGACAGGCAACCAAGGATGCCAAACCTTGTAAAACATGAACGAGGCCGGCCGTTGCCCACTCGACAAATGATAGGTCGATGCAAGCGAAAAATCCCCAGACTCCGTCAAACACCATAGCTCACTATCTTGCCCGTTTCCCACCGGGACGGACTTCCTGACAATTTCCGCAACAATAGTCTTCGGGACCCAGTGCCGCAACATATTTTGATTCTACCGTCCATTCAATACGAAGTCCACTATCGAATGATCCGAAACACTCTCCAATCGTTGACACAATGGCCAGAACCCAACCAATTATCGAACCAAAAATTACAGTGTCCTAATCGAACGAGCCAACAAAGATTTTGTTCCGCAACCTCACGAACTTGAATCATGCGGTGCCACACATATGAGATGCCCTGTGAAGTCCCCACCATGCACGGGTGGTTTTGATGGCAGTACTTGGCAGGCATAAATGTGGCCCACAAGCAATCACTCGTACGGAACCTCCATCATAATTTGAAGGAGAACGCAGTATACACCTCCGATAATGAATGAACTTCTAATCCCCCATGTGACGTGTGTGAGCATAAATCTTGTAACAGCCCCACCTTCCCCTAAGGCGAACCAAAGGGGTTAGCGGACTGCCTGCCCAGCTCTCGCCAGGACTAACGAGCAGTTACACGCGATCTAGAACATTTCGGGAAAGTAAAAGTGCGCTCGGACAAGCCACAAATATCAAAAGAAAAAAAAATTTAAAAAACGAAAACGATGAATAGTGGCCTGGCACAGCAGAATCCGGCCGGAATCTGGCCGGATTACCGGCCGGATTCTTGGCCGGATACTGTCCAGTGAGCAAGGCCGGATTTTCAAAAAAATCACAAGGCAATCCGGCCGACAATCCGGCCAATTTCTGGCCGGATTCCTGGCCGGATTTGGCCCTGTTCATTCCCGCCAGAAATTTTTCTTTCGCCGTTTGAAATACGAGTTAATCCGAAATCCAACCAAATGTCAACCAAACACATATACATTGAAATGTAACATTTACAAGCCAAAAGCCAAAGCGGCATATCAAAACGATTCATCATGGATATACATGTTCGGTTTGCCAATCAAAAGAAATTGAACCCAATACACGTTAGGGTTTCATTCAAAGAGCTATTTAAAAGACATTTACATGGGCTCAACTTGACAACCAACTAACACAACCTTTTCCAAAAGTGGTCATTTCCTGTAAGGAAAACAAATGGAACGGAATGAGCTTAAGCCCAGTGAGTTACTACCACATAAGCAACAAAGATCACTTAAGCATAACCTTTCATTTCAAGTACACAATTAAGGAATAAAACAAATCAGTAAAAGGATACGGACGGCTCTCAAGAGCCCATTTCCACGCTTACATTCTTGATCCGATCTCATTGACTCTCCGTCAACGTTTATGAGTACCAACCGTAGAACCCACTTCACTCCCATTCCTTCCACCAAACATACCCCAACCGGGCCCGCACTCCAATCAGTAGCTTTTGGTAATACTCGAGTATACCGGAACCAAGAGTCTCATTACTACAAGATTCCCCAGTACAGTCCCCGTGGCATGTCAATTTTCACGACCAAGCCCTCGCCGGCTCGATTCAATTGACTACCTACGGGGTTGAGCTCAGTAATACAGTAAGGCCGTTGGATATTCGTCCAAACGACACCAAATCAGTTTTTCATGAATGGAATTCAATATCTCATATAGCAAGTGCAGTATTTCAGTGAAACGGTAAACAGTCATGAATGGAATCACAAGGGGGTGAGGGCGGTCAAGTACACCCTCACCTCAATCACTTCCAATAGCCAAATAAGCCTTCAAGGCATCAAATTCACATATAACAAAGCCACATTGTACCATTAAAGTGAGTAGTATACTCACTTATCAATTAAGTGTTGTTTCAAGCACTTCCGTCAAGAGAATGTCGTGAACCACCGTCACGCCCTAGAACACGTAAACAAGTACAATGAGACTCGATAACGAGTCATAAAGCAATGCCAATCACAACCCCAATAGGGTTTTATAAACATATACAAGCATTATAGCAAACCAGAAAATCAGGAAATGTAACTCATTTGGCCTAGCAACAAAAACAGTTTTGTCCTCAATATGCGGTAATGGCACAAGTTGCGCTACGCTTATCGGATGAGGGTCCAAGACCCACCATCTCGAAGCTAAAAGACAGGGCTACAACAATGTAGAAGGCCACTCAGTCCAAATCCTAGCACAACTAGGTCAAATATGCAAAATACCAAACCAGAACCGTAATTGCAGGTTTACAAATTACACTAAGCTGTAATTAGTCCAACCCAGTCTATACAGGTCCAAATGCAGAAATTCCAAAGGCATATGATAGCTAGGACATCAAGCTACATTTCATCAGAAGACCTCAACAACCAAATCCAAAGAAATTCCAGTCAAAACAGCCAATAACAAGCGCAGTTCGGCCATCCTGAAGAACCCAGAACAGCAACAGTAAAATCGACATTTCTCACTCTACACTACTCCAAATGACCTGAAATTTTACAGGAACCTCAAACACATAAATACCTACAACTTTTATGTTTTAAGCAAAGGCCAATTCGGCCTCTAACCATATGATCCCAAAACCGGACAGAAAGGGGGTTATGAAACCCTAACTTTTCACATTTCCTTCCAAACCCAAAATTGGTTGCAATTACCAATCATTTACACCTACTAGAGTCATTAAACATCAATTCCCATCATCAAAGATATCCACAACATCACATTCATATTAAACCAGAAAATTCCTCAATAAAGTGAAAACTTCATCATTTCATCCAAAAGCAAGAAATAAATCACAAATTTCAGCACTTTAGCCACCACTAGGCACAAATTAAGCATCATTAGGTGTAGGAGGAAGTTCAATCACCACTTACCTAGTAAACAAGAGAAAAGGAGTTGTAGAACACCTTAGCTTCCTTAAAAACTTCACCAAACAACTTACTAGCACCTAATGGAGGGATTTTATGGAGTAGAAACTATTGTAAGCAATTGGTTTGGATGATTTGCACTAGATGGTAGCTAAAATTTTGAAGAGGTTTCTTCCTTCTTGAGCTCAAGGTGGCCGGCCAACATAGAGAAAGAAATGGTGATTTTTTAGTCAATTTTGAGATATTTAATCAAATGGTAAAGAAAGGTCAAAAGGTGAATAGTTGTCTTAGGTTTCAACCAATAGAAGTGTGACACTTGTCACTCCATTTAATGCATTTCTATCATTTTGTTTCCTCTCACATCAATCACATCTCATCCTCCACTTATCTCTTAACACCCGATAAATTTCAACCAGTATCCGAAACTTAACCTTATTGGCCGAATTTTTCCGAACTTTTCGAACTAGTGGGGCCCACGTCCATTATATATCCGTAATTTCTCAAAAACTCTCCAATACTAGAAAAATCATCTAAAAACTATAATTACTCATAAAATTCACCAGGAGAATTTTCCTAAGCCAGAAAATGCAGAAAACATGCCATTAAAGGAAATAAACCCTAGGAAAATTATTAGGGAAAATACGGGTTCTCACAAATCTCTCCCCCTTAAAAGAATTTCGTTCTCGAAATTCCTTATCATTGACTACTCCAGGATTAAATTGAGCATTATACTTAGCTAACAGATCTGTACCCCTTCACTGGCCAGGTTCAGTAAATTATTACCTTCCACGTCCTCTAATGGGTCAAAAACTTGATGTTGTTCTAAGGAGTGCACCCGAGAGGACACTTTCGATCCATCCTTGTCCCCTTCGGCTGGGCAGGGTTGGTCGTAGTTGGTGGCAGAGTCCCTTGCCGCTCGCGCAGGTGAGCTGGACAGTTAGCAATTTGATGTTCGGCACTCCCACAGAGCAAGCATTTTCCTCCTTTCTTCCAGCAATTGTCCTCCGAGTGGTTTAATTTTCCGCAATACCCGCAGGGTCCGCGTGCTGCAGAAGCCGAGCCTCCTCTTGACGGGCTCTCTTGTGATACTCCCGGCATCCTTACTCCTCCCGTTCCCCACCCAAACTTGGGAGGGGTACTTTCATCCCCCTGCCCCGAACTACTTCCAGGAAATCCTCTCTTTTTCGCCTGGAAATTTTTCACCTGGAGCCTAGCATTCTCTACTCGTTGTGCCTTCTCCACTGCTTCGCTGAAGGCGTTAATTTGGGCAGCCGCGAGGTCCTTCTGGATTTCTACGTTCAGGCCCTGGACAAATCGCCGTATTCTTCGTTGCTCGGTCATGATGAGTTCGGGCGCAAATTTGGATAGGCGGGTGAACTGGCTCTCATATTCCGCCACCGTCTGAGTCCCTTGACGAAGTCTAATGAACTCGTCCTCCTTCCTCTCCTGGACTAGAGGAGGGATTAAACTCTCGAATGAAGTTCACCCAAGTCCTGGGTGTCTGCTCCCTTTCCCATTTCTGTCGGATTACGTTCCACCAGGAACGGGCTGCCCCCTCAAGCTGGAACACGGCAAAAGTCACCTGCCGTTCGTCCGGGTAGTGTAGGGCTGCAAATATATCCACCATATTTTCAAGCCATCTTTCGGCAACGTCTGGGTCGGGTCCCCCAACAAACTTTGGCGGAGCGAACTTTTGGAATCGTTCGAAAGCTCTATCTTCGCCCTCGACATGATGGCCAGGGTTTCCGGGGTTTCCAGGGTTAGGGTTTGAGTTCTGGCCTTGTTGCTGCACTACTTGTGCTAGCAGGTTTGTCATTTGCTGCATAGCAGCAGCTATTTGCACATTAGGGTTTACTTGCGGTTCCAGATTGGGTCCAGTAGAGGTTTCCCCCGTACCCCTAACCGGTGTGGGTTGTCTAGTTCCGCGCCCACGTCCCCGACCACTCCGTGTACCTTCCATAAGTTTACTTGGTCTAGGCAAGAATACTAAACCAAAGTAGTAACAAGGCATGTAAGTAACACTCAAAACTTTCACAATAACACTTAGTTATACAATCCAAACAGGATCACAAACATATATATACAAGCCAAGCAAGATCAAGCCACACACATATATACAATCCGTCGAGTCAAGTACAGGCAAGTCAGAAACAAACATAGACGATCCCCCGAGGAATGGCCTTTCTAGTTCACCAAATCCTTTCTAACCTAGGCCCTCATATCCTTCGTATCCGGGCGCAAGAATCCCATCTAAGATAATTCACAACTCGAGCCGGCCGGTCCCAAGAGTAAACCATCCTTATTAAAGATTCCTACCCGACATACATACCTAGCTTCCTCGAGTCCCATGATAATGATTCATACACTTATCACATGCCCGGTTCATAACTTATGCTCAAACGAGCACTTAGACATATTCATGAAATTAGGACCACAACACCACTTGGCCCAGTCTCACTCCGCGCAGAGACCACGCGAAGTGGCTCTGATACCACTTGTAACAGCCCCACCTTCCCCTAAGGCGAACCAAAGGGGTTAGCGGACTGCCTGCCCAGCTCTCGCCAGGACTAACGAGCAGTTACACGCGATCTAGAACATTTCGGGAAAGTAAAAGTGCGCTCGGACAAGCCACAAATATCAAAAGAAAAAAAAATTTAAAAAATGAAAACGATGAATAGTGGCCTGGCACAGCAGAATCCAGCCGGAATCTGGCCGGATTACCGGCCGGATTCTTGGCCGGATACTGTCCAGTGAGCAAGGCCGGATTTTCAAAAAAATCACAAGGCAATCCGGCCGACAATCCGGCCAATTTCTGGCCGGATTCCTGGCCGGATTTGGCCCTGTTCATTCCCGCCAGAAATTTTTCTTTCGCCGTTTGAAATACGAGTTAATCCGAAATCCAACCAAATGTCAACCAAACACATATACATTGAAATGTAACATTTACAAGCCAAAAGCCAAAGCGGCATATCAAAACGATTCATCATGGATATACATGTTCGGTTTGCCAATCAAAAGAAATTGAACCCAATACACGTTAGGGTTTCATTCAAAGAGCTATTCAAAAGACATTTACATGGGCTCAACTTGACAACCAACTAACACAACCTTTTCCAAAAGTGGTCATTTCCTGTAAGGAAAACAAATGGAACGGAATGAGCTTAAGCCCAGTGAGTTACTACCACATAAGCAACAAAGATCACTTAAGCATAACCTTTCATTTCAAGTACACAATTAAGGAATAAAACAAATCAGTAAAAGGATACGGACGGCTCTCAAGAGCCCATTTCCACGCTTACATTCTTGATCCGATCTCATTGACTCTCCGTCAACGTTTATGAGTACCAACCGTAGAACCCACTTCACTCCCATTCCTTCCACCAAACATACCCCAACCGGGCCCGCACTCCAATCAGTAGCTTTTGGTAATACTCGAGTATACCGGAACCAAGAGTCTCATTACTACAAGATTCCCCAGTACAGTCCCCGTGGCATGTCAATTTTCACGACCAAGCCCTCGCCGGCTCGATTCAATTGACTACCTACGGGGTTGAGCTCAGTAATACAGTAAGGCCGTTGGATATTCGTCCAAACGACACCAAATCAGTTTTTCATGAATGGAATTCAATATCTCATATAGCAAGTGCAGTATTTCAGTGAAACGGTAAACAGTCATGAATGGAATCACAAGGGGGTGAGGGCGGTCAAGTACACCCTCACCTCAATCACTTCCAATAGCCAAATAAGCCTTCAAGGCATCAAATTCACATATAACAAAGCCACATTGTACCATTAAAGTGAGTAGTATACTCACTTATCAATTAAGTGTTGTTTCAAGCACTTCCGTCAAGAGAATGTCGTGAACCACCGTCACGCCCTAGAACACGTAAACAAGTACAATGAGACTCGATAACGAGTCATAAAGCAATGCCAATCACAACCCCAATAGGGTTTTATAAACATATACAAGCATTATAGCAAACCAGAAAATCAGGAAATGTAACTCATTTGGCCTAGCAACAAAAACAGTTTTGTCCTCAATATGCGGTAATGGCACAAGTTGCGTTACGCTTATCGGATGATGGTGGAAGACCCACCATCTCGAAGCTAAAAGACAGGGCTACAACAATGTAGAAGGCCACTCAGTCCAAATCCTAGCACAACTAGGTCAAATATGCAAAATACCAAACCAGAACCGTAATTACAGGTTTACAAATTACACTAAGCTGTAATTAGTCCAACTCAGTCTATACAGGTCCAAATGCAGAAATTCCAAAGGCATATGATACCTAGGACATCAATCTACATTTCATCAGAAGACCTCAACAACCAAATCCAAAGCAATTCCAGTCAAAACAGCCAATAACAGGCGCAGTTCGGCCATCCTGAAGAACCCAGAACAGCAACAGTAAAATCGACATTTCTCACTCTACACTACTCCAAATGACCTGAAATTTTACAGGCACCTCAAAAACGTAAATATCTACAACTTTCATGTTTTAAGCAAAGGCCAATTCGGCCTCTAACCATATGATCCCAAAACCGGACAGAAAGGGGGTTATGAAACCCTAACTTTTCACATTTCCTTCCAAACCCAAAATTGGTTGCAATTACCAATCATTTACACCTACCAGAGTCATTAAACATCAATTCCCATCATCAAAGATATCCACAACATCACATTCATATTAAACCAGAAAATTCCTCAATAAATTGAAAACTTCATCATTTCATCCAAAAGCAAGAAATAAATCACAAATTTCAGCACTTTAGCCACCACTAGGCACAAATTAAGCATCATTAGGTGTAGGAGGAAGTTCAATTACCACTTACCTAGTAAACAAGAGAAAAGGAGTTGTAGAACACCTTAGCTTCCTTAAAAACTTCACCAAACAACTTACTAGCACCTAATGGAGGGATTTTATGGAGTAGAAACTATTGTAAGCAATTGGTTTGGATGATTTGCACTAGATGGTAGCTAAAATTTTGAAGAGGTTTCTTCCTTCTTGAGCTCAAGGTGGCCGGCCAACATAGAGAAAGAAATGGTGATTTTTTAGTCAATTTTGAGATATTTAATCAAATGGTAAAGAAAGGTCAAAAGGTGAATAGTTGTCTTAGGCTTCAACCAATAGAAGTGTGACACTTGTCACTCCATTAAATGCATTTCTATCCTTTTGTTTCCTCTCACATCAATCACATCTCATCCTCCACTTATCTCTTAACACCCGATAAATTTCAACCAGTATCCGAAACTTAACCTTATTGGCCGAATTTTTTCGAACTTTTCGAACTAGTGGGGCCCACGTCCATTATATATCCGTAATTTCTCAAAAACTCTCCAATACTAGAAAAATCATCTAAAAACTATAATTACTCATAAAATTCACCAGGAGAATTTTCCTAAGCCAGAAAATGCAGAAAACATGCCATTAAATGAAATAAACCCTAGGAAAATTATTAGGGAAAATACGGGTTCTCACAAATCTTGCCACTTGATCCAATGGTAACGGAAACCATTCTCCCTCTCCCCCCATAGGAAATTTACCATGGCTTGTTTAGCCAGAGCCAAGATACTTTTCGGGGGGCACGTGGCCGTTGGCAAATGGATTGGGATCGCTGATAGGATATGTTTAATGAGGATAACGCGGCCTCCAAAAGAAAGACATCTAGCCCTCCATGCTGACATCTTGTAAATGACTGATTGCACCAACTTCATAAAATACCCACTCTTCCGCCTCCTAGCAAATAGCGAAAAACCTAAATATTATATTGGGAATGCCTTAGCGACAAACCCTGTAGCCCGCCACACCCTAGCCACACACTGAGCAGGTTGTTTATCATGCACCAAGAAACCACTCTTTTGAACATTAATCTGCTGGCCTGACGCTTCCTCATACCACCCAATTGTCTGCATGACACACCGTAATGACGAAGGACAAGCACTTGAAAAGATAATGATATCATCGGCATAACTAAGATGAGTAATCTTAGGACAACCCCATGGTACCGAGAAACACTTGAAGTCCCGATTTTCCAACAATTTGTTCAAAGACCGAGACAACACTTCCGCACCCAAAATTACTAAACGTGGGGACAACGGATCCCCTTGTCGAACTCCCCGCGAAGACTTAAAGAAGCCCACACCAGCCCCATTCACTAAGACAGAAAACTAGACATTTGAGACTAACCTCCAAACCATGTCGATCCATCCTTCACCAAATCCAAAGCCTCGCATCACTTGAGTCAGAAACACCCAAGAGACCCGATCGTACGCCTTTGACATATCGAACTTGAGAGCCACATTAGTCCTCCCGGATGGCTTGCCCATACTAGACATAAGCTCTTGCGCAAACAAGAAATTATCCGCTATAAGACGCCCCCGCACAAACCCACTTTGCTATGGGGAAATGTGCCTCGGTAGAACAGTAGCCAATCGGTCGGCCAAAATTCTCGAAAGAACTTTATTCACGAAGTTGCACAGACTGATTGGTCTGAATTGCGAAAAATCCTGGGGATGAGCTATTTTCGGGATGAGGACAATGGAAGTTGCCGTGATTGCCCTTGGCAAATTCGCGCCACAGAAGAAACTGCATATAGCCCTACTCACATCATCACCTACAATCGGCTAGGCCGTCGAAAAGAACCTCCCCGTGTAGCCATCCGGACCCGCCGCGCTATCCCTATCCATCTCAAACACAACCGGCCGAATCTCCTTAGAAGACGGGACTTGTTCTAACGCCTCATTATCCCCATTTGTCAAGAGCCTTGGGAGATGTTGAAACAAGTCCAATGCCGGCGTCGACTGTGGAGCGCTAAACAACTGCTCGAAAAAACATACCGCCTCTGCTCCTATTGCCTCCTCCGACTCAACCCATTCCTGTGACGCCCCCACTTCTCCCTAAGGCGAATCAAAGGGTATCCGCGGGACGCCTGCCCAACTCTCGCCAGGACTCGGTACAAATTCCGTTCAAACTTAAAACAGTACTAGACATCACATCTAGATAAATAAAGTCGAATAGTGCGGAAACGTTCAAACTTAACGATGTTTAACAATTATCCAATCCTTACATCGGATTTCCAAAGGTTACATCGAATATCCAAATACATCAAATATCCAAATCATACATTAGGTTCCCAATAGTACATCCAATAAGAGGTCCAGCCCAAAATACATTAGAAACCCTCAACCAAAGGCACATCAAAAGGGGGTTTCCTCAAGTTCACTCCATGCCAATCCTGTTAAGGAAAACAAATCTATAGGGTGAGCAAAATGCTCGTGAGGCCATGAACACACATGCAGGCACATAGTTCAGGTAACAAGCCTAAGTAACAGTTCAAGTGATAACTTGCAAGTAATTAACAGTGCCAACAAAATGTAAACAGAAACAATTCAAGGATATGGTAGCTCTCAGGAGCTAAGTTCCACTTGTTTTGCCGATGTCATTCGTATATCTCCCCACGATGACTCTTCGTCAACCGGGTTCATATTTTCAATCCGTAGATCATCACTTACTTCTCATCCGTCCACCATACACCGCTCCGGGCCCGCACGACATTTAGAAGGCTATACTCCACGAGTATGCCAAGCAAGATCTCTCAAATAGATCAAGCTTATCATGTAATTCTCATGGCTTACCAAGGTTCCCGACCAAGCCCATGCCGGCTCGAGTCCCAAGGTCGGCCTATGAGTTTGGGCATCCCCCATGTATCATGTAAGTGTCTAGGAGATTCACTCCAACGACGTATGCAGCCATAGAATACCATGTCATGTATTCAAGCATTTGACAGGTTTAAGCATGTATTTCAGGTCATGTAAACCAGGCAAACCATGTTAAGTATGAGTCATTTGTTTCAAATGAGAACGAGTACGATAAAGTACACACTCGACTCCATTTTTCAAAATCAAGTAGGCTAAGCATGTAATCAGATAAGCCAAGTATGAATCAAGTCCATAGAGTTCAAGTAGCCATACACTTGACACTCACCAAGTAACAAGAGCAAGTAGATTCAATTGAAATTCAAGCGTCCACCGTGGGATCCTCTTGAAGGTCCTCGTGTGCGCCTGAGCAAATAATAATAGACTATCATTCACAAACCCCTACTATTAAAGAAGATCGTACCATAGTACAATCTTAGAAAATCTCATGAAACGAGCCTTAATTATCCTAAATCGAGGCTCTCAAGTGGGGTTTTAAAGTACAAGAGAAATTGAGTTTTCATCTTAGAAATCAAATATAAAACGTTCAAGTAATATCGAAGGAATAAGGAGTACTTGAAAAACTCCATTTCCTTGGAATTCGGAAAATTGCAGTTTTGATACGATACATTAGAAAAATCGTATATCACGCTTTACAAGTTGAAAATTCGAAAACTTGGTACCGTTGGAAACTTCTTCCAAAGTAATAAAAGTTCATAGAATACACTTTTCCATTATTCCAGACGGAAAGTATTCAAAAATTGGCTCAAAATTGCTGTTTTGAACATGAAGACAGCTTTCGGGGTTGGTTTTTTGGTCAACTTTGGAAATTCGGTAAAATTCATCCATTGCGAACCAGCCTTTAAAATTTGGAACTCAATTAGAGTTGCAAACAAGGTTTAAAAAAAAACAAGCGGAACGAGAATTGGAGTTTTGAGCACCGAGATACGGTAGCTCAAAGTTGCTGAAATTTGGAACCTGTTTACCATTTTCCAGATTTAAATCACTGTTTTTGGGACATCGGTTGAATATCGAAACGAACTTGAAATGGTACCAAATTTGGGAGGTTTATCCTACCATATAAGGGCTATTCCTCTACCAAATTTCACAGGAAAATTCATTCGGGAAGTTGGTTAACGAAATCACGAAAACTCCAAGAACTTCAAGGCAAATCTGCCTTGTATGTTCCGTTTTCCGTTTTCAAAACGTTTGGCCAACAAAGTACCTCAAGCATGGTCCATGTGCATAGACAATGTCTAAGAGGTATCCAATACACATTTTGTAGGTGATTAATCACCAAAATTTCGGATAACAAGTCCCAAGTCATTGTTAGTTTCAAATCTGTCCAAAACACTGTTTTCGTTCACAAAGTCAGTTTTCAATTTCGATCATAAATCACTCAATTCAACTAAGAATTGAGCATGGTTGGTGGCGTTAAAAAATAGACTCATAAGGTTATATTTTCTCAGAAGAAACCATTTTCAAAATCTGTCCATAACCAGCTTATTCGTGAGCATCAAGTTGTAGCTCATGTGCTGCCTTCCAGGAAGCAACGAAACAGAACAGTGGATTTCAAACGAATGGTTTGGCTTGCTCAAGTGGAACCAAGACATGCATTTTATACCAACGGAAAGCTGGGAATGTCTAGTTTCCAATTCCGCAAACACCACTCGATTTTGACATCGGAGCAACAAGTTATGGCCGAAACAAGAAGACTGCCTGGGCAATCTGGGAACAAGATTCCAGTTTTCTAACCTTTCGAAATTTCAACATTTGAGTGACCAAATCAAGTTATTTTTCAATGAAACTTTTTACACAACCAATATAACATGTAAACAACATAAACAAGCCATTAGAACCTCAACATTTTGCACAAAAGGGGTCGGACAAGGTAGGGGTAAAACGGTCACTTTTGCTCCAAACACCTCTTTTGATTTTCTACCAACAATACAACATTAATCCACTAATTTAATCACTAAACCACCATTAATTTCATCATCAATCATCAAATCAGTCCTTCCATCAAAAGTGGGAGTTCATAGAGCCCACACAACAAAAATCCACCATAAACAAGACTACCCACATGCATACAAGAGTTTATACGTGGAATTCTACTTCCATAAACCAAGATTTGAAGGTTGGATCATCACCTACTTGTGTGATGAACAAAGGCAGAATTTCGTCTCCCTTCTTGTCCAAGAAAATCGTGGATTGCAGCTCTCCTTTGTAGCTTAATGTGATCTCCAAGTATTAAGCTAAGTGTGTGTGAAATTTGGAAGGAATTGGATGAAGATTGATGAAGATTTTGTGAAGGAAAATTTTGAAGAACTTGAGTTGTCTTTGCACAAGGATGGCCGGCTGCTTTGTGAGGAGGAGAGAGAGTGTTTTGGTCTAAATTTGGCTTCCTAAGGAAGCTTCATTTGTGTGGCTAGAATTGGTGCAAAAGTCAACTCTCTCTCGCGAACGCACGCGCGCGTTTCGTGCTCAATTCCTCTTGCATTTGTTTCACTAGTGCACTAAACCTCTCATGCACTTGTATTCATATTAATATTATTCACTCTTAATAGTCCAAAAATAATGGCCTTAAGTCCCTCAGTTAATCGCGCGCGTAAAAACGCGTACTTCCGATTTAAGCGCGATAAAGTGAAACTTTCAAGAAATTCTTATAACGATAGTATTACTAACTAATACTTGAGCACTTAAACATAAAATACCTATTTCAAGACTAATGTATAATTCTCCAATATTAATACACTTCCGATTCAAGTATAGCCTAGAAAAACGTTCACTCGTCGTTCTAGACTAAACAAATTTTTGAAAAGTGAATTTTTTCCGACAAAACGCTTTAAAAATATAAAAGAGGCATTGTTCCATATAAATGGATTTAAAATGGTCGAAATACATAATTCGGAGAGAAAATGAGTGAATAATCATGTAAATAGTCCAGTAATATTCTAAAAAAATTAGAAAATTTTCGGGTCCTCACAATTCCCCGCATTCATTTTTAATCCTATGAATAATTGACTGCACCCTCCGTTGTTTTACCGCTATGTGGAAAAACTTAGTGTTCAGATCACCCTCTTGTAGCCACCTAACACGAGCTTTCTGTTTTCAAAAAAGCTCCTCCACCCGCAAGGTAGCACATAACTGGGCTTAGGCATGGTGTAGATTCGCCCGAGCTTCCTCTGAATCAAACTCTTCCATATGAACCTCAGCAAGCCGCACCTCCTCTTCCTTCTGCTTGACAGCCTGAAAAATGTCCCCAAATACCTCCTTGTTCCAAACCTGAATAGCCCCCCTAAGCCGCTTCAACTTTTGACAAAGGATATGCATGGGGGACCCAAAACAAGGTTGCCCCCAAGACTCGCGGACAACAGCTAGGAAATCATCACACTCTACCCAAACGTTAAGAAATCTAAACGGCCGCGGCTTATTGTCCAACCTCGTCGAGACAGAAATAAGGAGGGGAGCATGGTCAGATGGATCCCGGGCCAAGTGCGAGACTGACAAGGAAATCCCCGTGTCATACCAACCCTCATTCACCAGGATCCGATCTAACCGTTTCCAAATTCTAGCCACGCCATTTCTATTATTACACCATATAAACTGGCCACCCGAAAAACCAATGTCCATGAGATTCGCTTCACTAATAAACTGCCTGAAATCCTCAAATGCTCAAGTTATTCGAGTTTCAAGTTGTGTCGTTTATTTGGTGTTGTTAAGCAAGGGTTTTAATGTTAATTACCTTGCTAATTTAGTTGTTTATTTGCTTTAGTTAATTCGGCCAGATTGTGTCTCTAGATGGGCTGACTTCTTGTTATTAATTTCAGGCAAATAAGTGATTCCAAATTACATTAGGATTTCTAGACAATTCTAAATCACATTAGGTCTAGAGTGTGACGCCCCCACTTCTCCCTAAGGCGAATCAAAGGGTATTGGCGGGATGCCCGCCCAACTCATGCCAGGACTCAGTACAATTCCAGTTCAAATTTAAAGGATAACGACTAAAAATCAAAATCAAAATAAAGACAAGAAGTCATTTCCATACATGAATATTCAATCTTACATCACAAGTTTCAAAGTACATTCACTTTCCCAAAATATACAACTTCCAAAAGATGTCTAGTCCAATACATTTAAAACCCTAATCAAAAGTGCCTCAAGTCGACTTCTCCATAACTCTTTCCATCTTGGCCCCTGCTAAGGAAAACAAATCTAATGGGATGAGCTAACGCTTAGTGAGGCCAAGAAAACATGCAAAACATATAATTCAGGTTGTGATAACATTTAAGTGAGAATCAAAGCTGTAACATTCAAGCAATTCACAATTTTCAATTAAACACATTCAATGAGGATACAGGAGCTCTCAGGAGCTAGGTTCCACTTGCTTCGCCAGGCTCGATCGAATACCTCCCCGCGATGACACTCTGTCAACCGGGTTGGCATTAAGTCCGTAGAACTCCACTTACTTCACAATTCCATCCACCATTACACCGCACCGGGCTCGAACTTCTATAAAAGGCACTACTACTCAAGTAGGCCAAGCAAGATCGCTCAATAGATCAAGCTTACAGTTATCTCATGGTTTACCAAGCTTCTCGACCAAGCCCTTGCTGGCTCGAGTCGCAAGGTCGGTCAATTGAGATTTGGGTGTCCCCCAATTCAGTTATAGGTCGAGGAGATTCACTCCAATGACATGCAGTCAATCAATTTCAATTCAGTCAATCAATTACAATTCAGTCATGAGCAATTCAATTGTACAATCAGTTGAAAGAGAACGAGTGCGATAAAGTACACACTCGACTCAACAATTATCAATCATTCCATCCATAAGAAGCAATTCACATAATTGCAACAAGTCATGCACTTGACACTCACCAATCAAAATAAGGGAGTAAGTACTCAAACAAGCTTTTAGGCGTCGACTTCGAGATCCTCTTGAAGGTCCCCTTGAGTGCCTGAGCAAATAATAATTGACTATGACACACTATTACTTACAAACCCCTTGCTAACAAGAAAGATTGTACACTTGTACAATACTAAGAATATGTCATGAAAGAGAGCCTTAATTACTCGAAAATCGAGACTCAAAAGTGGGGTTTAATAACACAAGAAAAACTAGTTTCCTCCATGAAATCAAGTTTAGAACGGTCAATCAATATCAAAGGATAGGGAAGAGTTTCCAAAAACTCATTTCCCAACAAGTCGGTAAAATTCAGTTTTAAGTGACAATCTTTGAAATTTCAGATCTTTCACTCAGTAGATCCAAAATTGGAAAACTTTGTACCATTGGAAACTAGGTTTAAAGTTATAAAAGTTCCTAGAAGAACTTTTCCAAGATTCTAAACGGAAGACATTCAAATTTCATCTCAAAGTGGCTGATCTGAACAAGCAAGGCAATTTCAGTCATGTCTTTCGGCAATCTTTGAAAATTCGGTAAAATTCACAAAAAGTGAACTAACCTTTGAAATTCGTAACACAATAAGAGTTCCTAACAAAGTTTCAAACGCAACAAATAGAACTAAATTCGGAGTCTTGAGTATCAAGAAATAGCAGTTCAAACTCAGTAAATTTTCATTACTAAACAGTGAATTTCCAGATTTTAAAAGTAAAATTCGGGACATCATTTGGGTATCGAAATGGCCTTAGAATAACACTAAATTTGGTTCAATTCAACGTCCATATGAGGACTACTCCTCTATCAAATTCACATAAAAAATCGTACGGGAAGGTAGTTAACAAAACTACCAAAGTTTAGGAAATTCTTAAAGCAAATCTGTCTTCTTGCTTTCTTTTCCTTTTTCAAACATTTTGCGCCATGAAATCAACTCCAATTCCATCCATTTTTGAAACCAAGGTTCTACGAACACTTAATAAGCATTTGAAAAGCAATGGACATCAAGATTTTCGAAACAAAACATCCCAAATCAAACCTAACCATTCGGCTAGCAAGAAGAGAAAGATTTCCAGATTTCCAGCTTTGACACAGTTTGGAAATTGAACCATATCTCACTCAATACAACTTGAAATTGAGAATGGTTGGTGGAGATGGAAACTAAAATCAAAACTCTACATTTCATCAGAACAAGTCATTTTTAAAATCAGTTCACAAGTAACTCGAATTCAAGCCACAAGTTGCAACTTCTACCTTTCTCTCGGATAGACCATCAAAATAGGACAGCAACTTTGCCGAATCACTACAGCTCACTCAGTTCGAACTAGAAAGTGAATTTTATACTATTGGAAAGCTACAAATGTCTAGTTTCAAATGCCGCAAATAGAACTTGATTTTGACTTTTGTACAAAAAGTTATGTTCGGTCAAAGGGGCATTGTTCAGACTGCCTGAACACATTTTCGAGTTTTCTTCAAATTTCGAAATTTCAAGTTTTGCTCAACCAATTCAAATGATTTTTGGTAGAAACTTTCTACACACCCTATAAAACATATATAAACCAATTTCACAGCAAAACAACCCACAAAAATTTGAAAGGTAGGTACGAAAAGCACTGGACAGATTCGGCCAGTTCTAGTTCCTCTCATCTCTCAACTCCCTCTTTATTTCTAACCGTAATTCTTCTCATTCAACACATAAACAACATTAAACAATAATTTAATCCTTAAGGCAGCTACCTAGAGGTCACACCAAGTCCGTTAGCCTAACAATAAAAGCAAGAAAAATAAATTTCCTCAAGTCCTCTACCTAGTTTCATGCTTAGGGTTCAAACCCTTGCACAACCAACCATAAATCTTTGAATTAAAAGGAAGGATCGAAGTGTATCTCTTACCCCTTGAAGAACCAAAAAATTTCTCCACCAAACTTCCAAGAAATTCCCCAAGATGATACCTTTCACCAAGCCAAAGTAAATCTCCAAGGAGTTTTGAAGTTGGTTGCAATTTGAGAGGTGAAATGGAAGCAAGATGAAGTGAAATGGAGTGGAGCTTCTCTTCTTCTTTTCCTTGCTGTTTCGGCCGAGCTTAGGGAGTGAGGAGAGAGAGAGTTTTGAGTTATGAAGCTTCTCTTGGAAGCTTGAGGGATTTGTGACCAAAAATCCTACAAAAGTCAACTAGGAATAGTACGCGCGCGCGGGTATCATACTTCCGCTTTCTCTCTGGTTTGTTACACTAGTGCACTAAACCTCCAATGTAATTCCTTTAACACTAAATCTCCATTTAACCGTTCCGGCTCAAAATATGCGAACTTCCAATTCGAGCTCGATAAAGTGAAACTTAAAAGAAATTCTTGTAACGATAATATAACTAACTAATACTAGGGTAAATAATCATAAAAATAACTATTTTAGAAATAAAAAAAAACATGAGTCCTCACATAGAGTCCATGTAAGGCTATAAATAAGCCTAACCGTAAACGTTTTCTTGGTCAGAAAAATATACAATTTCGTGAGTTATTTCACTTTCTCTTATCCAAGAGAGCTTCTTTTGAATACTTGAGGGTTTTTTTAAGTTATTCGACCGAACTTACCAATCAAGTACCTCCTTTATTGTGGCGCTCTTCCACCTACAATTTGGTTCATTAAGTCGACTAGTTACGGGTTGAGATCATATCAATATTGTTCGTAACTCGTAGGATTATTAGGGTCAAATTTTTCCGCTGCCAAACCTTCGGTGTTAGTTGTCTAGATCGTGCGAGTGAGTCACTGTGAGGACTCATATTTTTATTCTTAATTTCACCTATTTTAAAATTATTTGCATTGGTATTATTTAATTTTATTATTTTAGCATGAATTTTACTTAATTATATTTTTATCGCTTACGCGTCAAAATTTTTCAAAAGTCGCACCGGCGCTACTAATTGGGGATTTGTAGAATTAATCTTGGACTAATAAGAATGAGTATTAGTGGTGCAAGAGAAACTACCTTGGAAGATTAGTACTTGAGTGTAGCAAACAAGAAGGAAATTAGTAGTGCATGACATAATTAAGCTACTATTCCTAGTTGACCTTCTCAACCACGAAAAAGCAAGTTTCTTCCCAACTTCACATCACAATTCAAACTCCATCTCCTCTCCTTTTCTCTCTCATTTGGCCGAACACTAGAAGATCAAAAGAGGAGAAGAAAAACTCAAAACTTCATCCACAAATCTTGCTCCAAGAATTCATCCAGCACCTTCAAACTTTTGGAAGTTGATCTAGTTAGAAGAAAGCTCTTACCTTGTGGTGATTTCTTGGTGGATTGGTGGTGTAAAGTTTGGTTCTAACTAGGGTTCAAGAAGCTTTGGAGAGGTAACAAATTTTTCTTCCCTTGATCTTTAGTTTTATACAAGAGTTAGTAGTGGTTATGGGTTGTTATGCAAGGATATTTGAAACCCTAACCAAATCGAGTTTTCATAAAACTGTTGTATCTTGGTGTAAAAAAATCCAAATCGAGTTCTGCTTGTTGCATTTGAAACTAGACTTGAACTTCTTTAAATGTTATAAATTTCAGAGGCTAATTCGATTCCTATGAATTTTGCTAAATTTTCAAACTTCACTGAAAATCGAAACTGTTTTGCCCTGTTTTAATGAAGCAGCAAGTTAGAGCTGAAATTTGAGTGGTTTCTGATTTGAATCTGAAAAAAGTGTCTTCTAAAGAGTTTTAGTACATTGAATCTGGTTTGCAATGGTATAAAGTTTCCAATTCTTGGACTTACGGAACTCAAGATGTGATTTTTCAAGTATTGTCGCATAAAGCTAAAAATTTCTAGTTTCAAACAGAATGTACCTTTTAGAACTACCAACTTTTCCTTTGAGATTGCTAGTCCATTTAAGCTTGATTTAATGGATGGATACCAGCTCTCTTGTGACTTTAACCCTTCATTTTGAATCTTGGTTTATAAAGGATTAAACCTCTCTTGATGCGTTTTCTTGGTTATCTAAACAAATGAATTTTCTCCCTTGTATGCTAAGTGACTTAGTGTATACGTGAGTGATGGATTAAGGGGGAAATTGGTCTAAAAGTGGTTTGCATTTAGTGATGGCTGGTTGATATTTTCTCAGGTGTTCAAGAGGATTTCGAAAGAAATCCCGGTGCAGACAATTAAAGGACTTATTTGCTCGCTTGCTTTTGGAATTGGTGAGTGTCAAGTGCATGACTTGTTGCATAATACTTGAATCGCTTCTTGTTGATTATGTGAATTAAACTTGTCGAGACGAGTGTGTACTTTATCTCACGCGTCCTCTCTTGCGTGACTAGATCATTGACTTGCTCATACTTGACAATTATACTTGTGCTTGTGCTTGACTTGGCGTCGATTTGAGAGCAATCTCATTGACTTATACTTGAATTTGGGGGCCCCAAAATCCAATGGCTAGTAATTCAACTCAAGCTAGCAAGGGTTTGGTTGAGGAGTTTGGTGAACCTTGGGTTCGTGTACTTGACTTGTTTGGACATATTCGAGTAATATCAAAAACTTGTTTGACGTACGGGCCCGGTAGGGGGTGTATCGGTGGATGAAAATTGGTGAAAAGTGGGGTTCTACGGACTTGTTACTTGCTCGGTTGACAGAGTGTCAACATTTGGGAATGTTGGATCAAGATTTTGGCAATGCAGTGTGGATTTAGCTCCTGAGAGTTTCTGTATCCTTTATTGATTGGTTTTTGTTTTCTTTTGTGAGTTGCATGAATATTGTGGCTACCCTTCTTTTATAAGTTTTAATGCTCATTGTACTTGCTTGCTTGCCTGTTTTCTTCGCCTCGTTGAGCATTAGCTCACCCCTTAAGTTTGTTTTCCTTAACAGGAACTTGAAGTGGAAACATTTTGGAGAAGCTGGCTTTGATTGTATTTTGGTCCAATTATGGATGTAAATGAATTAACCGACTTTTGGTGGTTGTATTTTGGGGAAGTTTGATGTAACTCTTGACAATATTATGATGTAGAATTGAATGACTATTGAAGGAAGCGACTTTTCTTTATATTAGGTAACTAGCCGAAACCCTAGGGTTCGCCCTAAGGAGAAGTGGGGTCGTCACAGTCACGAGTTTGATCCTAATAATCCTACGAGTTACGAACAATATTGATACGATCTCAACCCGTAACTAATCGAATTAATGAACCAAATTGTATGTGGAAGAACGCCACAATCAAGGAGGTACTTGATTGATAAGTTCGGTCAAATAACTCAAGAAAACTCTGAAGTATTCAAAAGAAGCTCTCTTGGATAAGAGAAAGTGAAATAACTCACGAAATTGTATATTTTTCTGACCATGAAAACGTTTAAGGTTAGGCTTATTTATAGCCTTACATGGACTCTAGACCTAATGTGATTTAGAATTGTCTAAAAATCCTAATGTCATTTGGAATCACTTATTTTTCTAAAATTAATAACAAGAAGTCGGCCCATCTTGAGCCATCTTGAAACACAATCTGGCCGAATTAACAAAAGCAAATAAAAAACTAAATTAACAAGGTAATTAACATTAAAATCGTTGCTTAACAACACCAAATAAACGACGCAACTTGAAACTCGAATAACTTGAGCATGTGAAATCTTCATGGACTAGAGTGGGGGATCCGGATCATATCATTCCCCTCCTCTTGAAAGGATTTGTCCTCAAATCGACAGTGCGCTTAAAAGACAGCAATGTTGGAAATAGATGAATGACTACGAGCCATATTGCATGTCGTTTGGTCAACCTCACAATGCTCTTGAATAAAGACATCCTCCAAGATAGGAAACATCTCGTATAAAACTTATGGGAAATCCAGGTGGCACTCCAAAGCTCTCTAATTAGCTCTTTGTCATGGAATGTCAAATTCGGACCGACACAACAAATAGCACAATTAGTATATATAAGTTTAAAACTACTCAACCACTTACCATTGCCAACCACCAGATAAGGATCTTCATAATGATGCTGTCGCGCCTCATTTCTTAGATAAATAACGTGTTTATGAATTTGTTGATTAATTTTGAGAAAAATTAATTTTTAATTAGAAAATGAATAAAGAAATGAATTTGGATTTAATTTTGATTGAAAAATGATTTTTGAGTTTTAGAAAAATGAATAAAGAAAAATGATGGGCCTAAATGGGACTAAAAATTGCGACGATTTTGACCCAAAATAATAGTTTAAAAAGGGTTTTTTAATAAAAAATAGGAATCGCCGCTTGGTATAGAGTTAAGGTGTACCAAATCACTTAAAATGAATTTTAAATAAAAAGTTGAGAAAAACCTTTTTAAACGACTCCAAATCTGCAAAAATCAAGAGAAAGGGGATCGGGAGTCACATTTGAAGAAAGGGAAGGCAAGGATAAAATCCAAGGCACCCTTTCAACCTAGCCAAAACTAGTTGCGTGATTTAGTCAAAAATTTTCTTAATTTAACCGAAAAATTTATCACATTTGGACGTTACTACATGAATGCAAACCTAAACCTAGGAGGATATCGGGGGGTCGGAATATCTCTTCAAAACTTAATTGGTGCAAATCACATTAATTGTGATGCCCAAGAGTGACTCTTTGAAGAGGTCACGAATATGCAAAATTATGAAACTCTAAGAAAAGAAAAGAAAATAATAATATACAAATATACATGTTCTAAAGGAATGCATCATAACTAGTGCGGGGAACTAAGATTCGTGACTAAATTTTCCCTTTTATAGAGGGAATACGAGCGTGCTAAGGCTAGAAAGCCAAACTCGTCCATATCCCATATTCGAGCAGTATTTCCTAATCTAATCAAGCAAATGTACCAACCTATCTCTAATTTTCTTATATGAAATGCAAGGCTAATGTCATGTCTCACACATAGGGTTATATAGAGGGAAATATGGGATAAGGGATATACATATAAGGAAAATGTCATGCAAAATGATAAAAGACCCTAAGAAGTGAAAAATATACATATAAGGAAAATGTAGTGATTTGTCACACAATATGATCTAACGCGTGGTTGGTTCCTAAGGGTCTAGCGCTGGACTAACCCATGTCTCTAAGTTCACTAGCGTTGGACTAGTGAGATCGGAAAAAGGGGTCTCAACTAGCGTTAAACTAGTGAGAAATCGGGAAAAGGGCCACAACCGGCGTTGGACTAGCGTGGAATCGTAAAAGGGACCACAACTAGCGTTGGACTAGTGTGGTGACGTCATGCATTTATTATGGTCTAATAAAACATATAAAACATAATAAAGCAAATAAACACATAAAACACATAACACATAAGCATGATATCTAGATGCAAGATCCTAAGAAAGCAAGTAACACGTAACACACAAGCATGCAAAACACATAAAGCAAATAAAGCCCTAACTATTACATTGGGGGGCCCTAACTACAATCTAAAGGGGAAATAAAATAAATAAATACATAAATACCTAACTATTACAATTTTGACATTAAATGCCTTTCAAATAATCAAAAATTAAATTAAGATAAATACGCAAAATTAAAACAAATAAAGTGACTAAATAAATATATAAATGAAAAAAATAAAACATTAAAAAATCATGCAATTACACACATAAAATCACATAGGAGCACATAGGATCAAATAAAATAAAATAAAGGAGTAAAGTGTACCTCCCTTGAATTGGTTGTCTAATGAAATGCAATTTTCTTATTTACCCTCCAAAACAATAAAAAGGGGTCAAGGCATCACTTTATTAACAAATAATGACACGAAATGGAGATAAACATGAAATTGAATCAAACTAATCACTCAACTGAAAGTAAACGACCCCTATTCAACAAATTTAAACAAGTGAGGACCCAATTGAAAGAATTAAAGAAGCTTGAGGGGTCAAATCATTACCATTACAAATATTAAGGGTCTAAAATAAAGCTAAGGGCTTAAGATGAAGCCTACCCAAACCAAATGCTAAACTTCACAAAAATGAATCAAAACCCACTTGTTCCATTTGCTAAAATTAAATAACAAAAAGAATTACCTAAATCTTTTGCAAAAACCCAAATAAAAAATTATAAATCTATAAAAAATTATTAGACTTCAAATTTCTTCCTAAAACTTACATATAATCTGTCCAAAAAGCATATTAAGGCATACCAAAGAAAAGTATCATGTTAAAGGGACATAAATGATTCACTTTTCCAATTTTTAGGCCATGGTAGCATTAAACCAAAATTCAGGGGTCAAAAGGCAAATTTTTGAAAAAGCATTTCATGCAAAGCTACGAAAAGCCTTCTTCTTCAGCAACAATGCTTCTGCAATTCGGAGTTCTCCAATGTGGTTCTCAAACACAGTCTCAAATGGACAACTAACATCTCAACCAAACCCAAATTGATCCAAAGCAACAAGATCATCAAATATTCTTCACTCTTCAACATAAAATTCTTAGACTTAAACACAAAAATTCAGAAAGAAAGAACATGCAAAACTGGAAATAAACTTTCTGCAACTGTATCATCACCATCCGGAAATCTATTCACATACTAGACTTTGTTTCCAAGTTTCGGTTCAAGCATATAAGGTTGTACAACCAAAAATAAGGGGATAGATTAACAGCAGATAACTTGCTACCAAACCCATGCTTTTCCAGTGATGGTTGAAGACGATGATGGTGGCGATGGGTTCTTCCTCTGCTCCGTAGCTGCTACTGGTTCCAGTTACCCTCTCGTTCGCAGCTTTTTCTTTTCTTTTGCTGGGTTTCTCTTCTCCCGAAACTCTCTCAATCTCTCCCTCTCAGTCTATATCTCACTCTCTTGTTGCTTTTTCTCTGTTTGGTTTTTCTGCTTCCCAACTCTCCCGAAGCTCCTCCCTTTGTCTCTCGGTTCCTCACTTTTTCCTCTCCCCAAAACCCTTGTTTCTTCTTTGTTTTTCCAGCCCCTAGACCTTTTCGTCCGCCGCCCTTTTTCTTCTCCAAACCCGTAGCTCTCTCCCCTTGTTTCTTTTTTGTTTTTCCGAAACCTCAGATTTCCTTCATTCTTCACGGCAAAAACCCTTTTTCCTTCTCTGGTTGTCTTTCTTTTCCCTCCAGCCGAAGCTTTTCTTCACAACTCTCTCTTCTTCTCTTTCCCCTTTCGGTCCCTTTTTGTTTTTCCCTTCGTGTTTCTTGCTTCTTCCCTTTGCTTCCTTTTTTTTCGTCTCCCCCCTTCCTTTTCCCCTCGGTTTTTCTTTTTTTCTTCTCTCCCAAAACCCTCGCTTCCAAAGCCTTCCTTTTTGCTTCTTTTGTTTTGTTTTTTCTTTTCCTTCCAATTTTTCTAAGCTTCTCAAGTGTCATAACACCTCATTTTTTGGGTGTTGTATTCTCAAAGAAATAAAGGAACACTTGTCCCTATTGCATGTGCTCCACTTGGCTACTATCCCCCTAATACACTTGTCTTCTTTTTTCATTTATTTATTATACATTTTCCAAAACAATTTAGGTAAACAAAATAAATAAAAAAATGTTAATTCCTATTGCATAATTTTCATTTAAAAAAGTAAATTGAATCTAAGATGATTAACACATATTTTGTGAAAATTTTCCATTTCAAAATTTTAATGCAAAAATATCTTAAAAATAAAAATTATGAACTTTAATTTATGAAATTAAGCAAAAATGAATACTAATTATCATTTAATCAATAAAATAAAACAAAATAAGAATAATAAAATAAAGCTAACATTGAATTAAATAAATGAAATTTTTGGTATCTACAGCTTGCCCCTCTTTGTCTGAATTTTGAAGAAACCTGAGACAAAGACGTAGACACCAAATACTTACCTGTAGTATTCTGTCTTGAATTGAAACATGAAAATATCAGTGGGATAAAATCCGGTCCTGCCGAGATTGGTGGGATAAAACCAGATCCCAATGTGATATGAACGGTCGGCGGGATAAAACCCGATCCTGCCGAGATTGGTGGGATAAATTCGATCCTAACGTGATCTAAACAGTCAGTGGGATAAAACCCGGTCTTGCCAAGGTTGGTGGGATAAAATCCGATCCCAACGTGATATGAACGGTCAGCGGGATAAAATCCGGTCCTGCCGAGGTTGGTGGGATAAAACCCAGTTCCAACGTGATATAAACGGTCAGCGGGAAAAAATCCGGTCCTGCCGAGGTTGGTGAGATAAAACCCGATCCCAACGAAATATAAACGGTCAAGCAAAGTAAATTGACATAATTAGAAAAAGATGCGCGGAGAGACACGGTTACGCTCCAAGAAATGGGGTAGAAAGGTGCGTGGCGGACGCTAAGACTCACCAACAAGAAATTAAATTTGAATTTTTTGATCGGGTGAATCTTTTCAATAATAATTTGCCCCAGTTTCAACCAATTACTATACAACCGATCATTCGATTTGAATTATGGCATTGTTGCTCCTTTTTAAAACTTTGATTCACCTCTTATTCGGTCCGAACCGTGAATATTCAATTCTCATGTGACATTCCATAATTATATAAAAAATTTGCCCCAGTTTTGTTATTTGACCATTGGACCTGCAAAAAATAAATAATCATAATGATAGATAACGCCACCACCATCCGATCAATCCTACTTTCAAGAAATATGTAAACATGAGCATTTGAACGTTTTTCCTTGATGCAGTGAAAACTCAACTTTACTCCGTGAACTGTGTCAAGTTTCCTTAACTTCCAATACTAATAAGACATTTGGTATTCAGGCAATTTCAATAAATCACAGGGATTGCCATTTGATAAATCCTCGATGTAGCAAAACTCAACTTTGCCCTGTAAACTACATCAAATCTTCTTAACTTCCAATGCTTATCAAATATGAAATTTGGTATCCAGGCAATTTCAATAAATCACAGGGATTGCCATTTGATAAATCCAAAGAGACAAATGAGACCATGAAACAGATTAAAGAATATTTTATTTTCACAACAATGATGAAAATCTCAGTAATACGAAAACAATCATTTATTTTGAAAGAAAATTAATTTAAAAGAAATGAACCTGTAAACTTAACAATTTACGCTTGAGAAACCTAAGTACTTTGATTTTAAACAAAATGCCTTCCAACAGAGCCATAGCTTCGGCTTTCATGTTTGTTTGAAATCCATAGAAAGATGAGAATGCCCCCAAGACATGGCCTTGTGAATCTCTAATAATGCCTCCACCTCTTGAGTCACCTGGATTCCCAAATGAAGATTTGTCGATGTTCAATTTGGCATATGGAACTTCTAGTGAGGACCATGCTTGAACCAGACATTTTGTAGGCTTCAAACTTGCAAGGGATGACAAGAAACTCAATCGCAGAGGACCGAGCTAGTAGTGACTCTATCTCGAAAGGATGGGCCAAAAACACCGAGTGTAGCAGCTAGAGCACTTGGTTTACAATTTGAGCCACAGTCATTCTGTAGTCTTCAAAGATGGCTTTGTTCCTAGCTTTCCAAAGTTCCCAGTAGATGAACAATGGAACTATTTGAGCCAACTCTGCCTTTGCGGACTTCCCCGAAGAATTCTTCCACCAACTATGCAGCTTAAGCATCACTTCTTTTGTTGGCGAAATTTTGAGATTCAGTTGTAGTTCCATTTGCTTACACACCTGCTCTGAAACTTGGCAACCAACGAAACAATGAGTGAGCCCATCCCCATTGTCACAAAAAGGGCACTTCGAAGATAGCTTGAATTCGAATTGCCACGAGTGATACGAACGTAGCCAACTTGTGACGAAACCCATAATAGACAAGCGCACAAGATCTAGAGGAATTGGAACACGCGAGGGGGATGGATGAACCTTGACCCGTTAATCACATGGCTAACGAACCTTAGTATGGGGTAGATGACGTCACAATCTAGTGTGATTCTAGATTGATAAGTCTAACTTGAAGATCCTAGGGAATTAGTCTAAGATATTCAAGAGAAGCTCACAAGAAGCCAATGAGAGAACTCTCAAGTTTTGTTTATTCGGAATCTGCCAAAATGATACAAGTAATAGCCCTATTTATACTACTACTAGGCACAAGAAACCAAGAGGCATTAGGCTTCAAGTAAGGCCCTTAACCCTAGCTATTCTCGGCCCAAACTAGCAAGACTAAGTCGGATGTCCTAAGCTCACAAACGAGCTCTTGGTTCGGCCCTATGCTCAACATGAGCTTATTGATCTAGTCCAACAACTACTCCTAATTAAATACTCAAACCCTAAATAACTTGGCTATTAACCACACCACTTCAATGAGGTCTGTGGCCTTCAAGCATGACTTCCTTCATCGAACAAGGCCTCTAACAAGATGATTTGCCTTTCATCCTCATACGCAAGGCCTTCTATAGACTTAGGCCTCCCGACTTGCTCTTGGACAGTTTTAATTAGAAGTTGAAGCGCATCCTTCATTCTCTTGGCACGTGCTCGTGTGATGGGACCTAGGGGCACCTTCACTTGTTCTACTTGCATGGTTTGAGCTACACTTCCATTCGCATCAGTCCCCTCCTCTTGAAAAGGATTTATCCTCAAATCTGCATCTTCATCTGCGAGGAAAGGGCTAAGATCAGCAACATTGAATGTAACACTCACAGAGCCATACTTATTTGGGAGATCCAGTTTGTAAGCATTGCTGTTAACACGCTCAAGAACTTGGAATGGACCGTCGCCTCTAGGAAGTAGCTTGCTATGCCTCTGAGCTGGGAACCGTTCTTTTCTAAGGTGCAACCATACCCAATCACTAGCTTCAAAGATCATTTGGCGCCTTCCCTTATTTGGTTGCTTCGCGTATTGACTCGTACGTTGCTCAATGTTGAGACGCACCTTCTCATGTAGTGCTTTCACAAAATCTGCCTTTTTTTGTCCATCTAGATTCACACGCTCAGACAAAAGTAAGGGTGATAAATCCAAAGGAGTTAACGGGTTGAATCCATACACAACTTCGAAAGGTGAGAGTTGTGTAGCACTATGTACAGTTCGATTATAGGAAAATTCAACATGAGGAAGATATTCCTCCCAAGACTTAATATTTTTTTTAATGATGGCATGCAACAAGGTAGATAAAGTCCTATGAACAATTTCCGTTTGGTCATCGGTTTGTGGGTGACTAGAAGTAGATAATAACAATTTAGTACTAAAGTTTTCCCACAAAGTCTTCCAGAAATAGCTAAGAAATTTAACATCCCTATCAGAAATAATAGTTCTAGGCATGCCATGTAACCTAACTATCTCACGAAAGAACAAATCAGCAATATAAGTTGCATCATCCGTTTTGTGACAAGCAACGAAATGAGCCATTTTAGAAAACCTGTCAACTACAATGAATATGCTATCGTGACCTTTCCTAGACCTAGGCAAACCAAGCACAAAATCCATAGAAATATCAACTCAAGGTGTAGTAGGAATAGGCAAAGGAGCATACAAACCGAATGGTTGAGTCCTAGACTTAGATTTATGGCACACAATGCATCGACCAACCACACGTTCCACGTCTCTCCTCATCTTTGGCCAATAGAAATGCTCCTGGAAAACAGCCAAAGTCTTTGCAACACCAAAGTGTCCCATTAAACCTCCTGAATATGCTTCATTGACTAGCAATAATCGGATAGAAGACTGAGGAATGCACAACTTATCAACCCGAAATAAGTAACCATCATGTACAAATAAGTGATCCAATTTAGACTCCAAGCACTGCGCATAACATTCACTAAAATTCTGATCCCTTGCATACAATTCCTTGATAGTTTCAAAACCAAGCAGCTTAGTATCGAGCAAAGTAAGTAGGGAATACCTGCATGACAAGGCATCAGCTACCACATTGGTTTTACCTGCCTTATACTTGATCACATATGGAAAAGTCTCAACAAATGCAATCCATCGCATATGCCTCTTGTTCAACTTTTGTTGTGACTTCAAATGCTTGAGTGACTCATGATCAGTATGAATAACGAACTCCCTTGCTCTCAAGTAATGTTGTCATGTTTCGAGAGCCCTAATTAAGGAGTATAACTCCCTGTCATAGGTTGAGTAGTTCAAGGCTGCTCCATTTAGCTTCTCGCTAAAGTAGGCAATCGGCCTACCCTCCTGCATTAGCACAGCTCCAATGCTAACACCTGAAGCATCACATTCAATTTCAAACATCTTGTCAAAACTAGGCAAAGAAAGTACAGGTGCGTGTGTGAGTTTGTGTTTAAGTAATTGAAACGCCTTATCTTGGTCAACTTCCCAATGAAACGCGCCGTTCTTCTTGATGACTATAGTTAATGGGGCAGTAATTGTGCTAAAATCTCGCACAAATCTCCTATAAAAACTGGCTAACCCATGAAAGCTCCTCACCTCACTCATAGTTCTTGGTGTAGGGCATTCTTGGATGGCTTTCACCTTGCTTTCATCTACCTGTATTCCCTATGCACTAATAACAAACCCTAGAAAAATCAATTGATTAGTGCAAAAAGAACACTTTTTCAAGTTAGCATACAAGCTTGCTTGGCGCAAGGCACATAAAATAACATGTAAATGCTCCACATGCTCGTTAAGATTTTTACTATAGATCAAGATGTCATCACAATAAACTACCACAAATTTACTAAGAAAAGGGCGTAAAACATGATTCATTAGCCTCAAGAATGTACTAGGGGGGTTAGATAAACCAAAGGGCATAACTAACCATTCATACAATTCATAAGTTGTTTTAAAAGCTATTTTCCATTCATGACCCTCTTTTATGCGAATTTGATGGTATCCACTTTTTAAGTCAATTTTTGTGAAAATTACAGCTCTATTTAGTTCATCTAGCATGTCATCTAACCTAGGTATAGGATGATGATACTTTACCGTTATAGAGTTGATGGCTCTGCAATCCACACACATGCGCAAGCTTCCATCCTTTTTTGGTACCAAGATCACGGGGACTACACAAGGACTTAAGCTCTCACGCGTCCAACCCTTCTTAAGCAATTCGTCCACCTGTCTCTGAAGTTCCTTGGTTTCTTCTGGACTCATGCGATAAGCAACTTTGTTGGGTAATGGTACTCCTGGAATGAGGTCTATCTGATGCTCAATGCCACGGATTAGAGGTAGTTTATCCGAGATTTCCTCAGGGAACATGTCCTCAAATTCCTGCAACAAAGACATAACACAGGGATGTAAAGAGTTAGTAGAATCGTTCGAAGCGAACATAACCTCTCTGGATACTAACACAAGTAGAGGTTGATGAGAAAGTAAGGCTCTCTTCACATCACTGGCTTTTGCAAACATGCTTTGTTTTCTCTCATTTTTTCTCTCTAGGGCTGAATCATCTATTGCCTTTTTCCCCTAATTTTTCTCGGCCCTCTTCACTTTCTTTTGTTCCTCACTTTCTTGTTGCAATCTAACTTGATCCTAATGCACTTGTTTAGGAGTGAGAGGAACAAGTGTAACTTTCCTTTTACAATGCATGAAAGTATACTTATTAGTGAAATCGTCATGGCTAGTTCTCTTGTCATATTACTATGGTCTCCCCAATAGTACATGAGTAGCTTGCATTGGCACCACATCACAAGGACTTCATCCTTATACCGACCAATGCGGAAGGGAATCACTACTTGTCTCGTGACTCGTACATCTCTACTGTCATTCAACCATTGGAGCCTATACGGACGTGGATGCTTGATTGTAGGAAGTGAAGCCTTTTCCACTAACATTGCACTTGCTACATTTGTACAACTCTCGGGATCAATTATAAGACTACACACCTTGTTTTTTATGTGACAACGCGTGATTTGAGGTAAAAGTTCGGGAAAGTGTCAAAGAGAGTGAAGGAGGAAAAAATAGAAATAACTTTAGGTTTGAGTATCAAGCTCTCGGTCTTAGGGTTTCCTTTTTAGCATTTTAGGGTTTTGTTTTGCAGAGGTGTGGTTGCTGCTAGGGCTGCTGGCCACCATGGCCGCACGTCCATCCACGTGGGGGAAGGGAAACCATCTTTCGCAGCGGTTGTTTCTGCCCCACCAGCGGTGGAGTTCGAATCAAAGTTGTTTGCGTTGCGTGCAGCTTCTGCTCAGCCGGGGTCAAGGTCACAAGCTGTTACATCTACACATCGTGGTGAGCCGGCTATGAGTATTTCGTTGGCAGACATAGAGAGAGCCGCGACTCCTTTTCAGTTCGCCTTAGTAGGGAAGTTTTCCAGGGGCCGTCCGCTCATAGAGGACTTGCGGAAGTTCTTCCACGCATTGGATTTGAAAGGTGCAGTTTCGCTTGGATTATTGGATCGCAGACATGTTCTGATTCGATTGGAGAATGAAGCAGATTACTACAGAGTGTGGGCAAAAAATATTTGGTATGTCCATGAAGTCCCCATGAGGGTGTTCAAGTGGACAATAGATTTCCATGTGGATAGGGAAGCTTCGGTGGCGTGGGTGTGTTTTGCGTTGCCAAAACTTCCCATCCATCTGTTCCAGAAGGAGTACTTGTTCCCTATAGTTGCGTGTTTGGGTCAGCCTTTGTGCGTGGATCTGCAACGGCGCGGGAGTCTCGACCAAGCGTGGCTAGGGTCTGTATCGAGGTGGATTTGACGCATGTTTTGCCAAGCAGGGTTTGGATTTCGTATGGTGACAAGCCGGGTTTCTAGCAACCTCTGATCCCGGAATCGCTCCCCAAATATTGCAGCCATTGCTTTCATCAGGGTCATACCATAGAGGAGTGCAGGATTAGGAACCCTCCTTTGAAGATGGAACCGCTGGGTCCTCGTCCTGGATTGAGGATGAAGCAGGCGCAGGTCTTTCGGCAGCGGGAGACCCTTGTTGCGGGGGGTGGTGGTGGTGCGACTGATACGGCACCAGCACCTGCTGTGGGCAAGGACAATGCTGATGGGGCGGCTATGGGTGACGCCGCTATGGTGGCTATGGTGATGGAGGACACGACCGAGGCTCTACCCGTGGAGGAACAACTATACTAGTAGGTGGCTGCGACTGTGGCAAAGCCCGACGCTACCAGGTTGGATGCTAGCAGCGAGCAATCGCGACGGGGCTCCGAGGAGAAATTGCGTGCAGCGGCAGCAATTGGTGGATTTTACGGGGAGGATGGGCTTGACTCCCCTCCCACGCTAGTGCGGATGGAGGCAGAAGATGCTGCTAGGGTAGGCTGCTCTGGCGTGGTTGAGCAGATGATTGACGCGACGATACACACTGTGGCTGTGCGGGAAATTGATCGGCTGGCTAACCTTGTATGCGAGGAGGAATGGGAGATGATTTCGGACGACGGTTTGGAGGGAACGCAGGCTGGCGTGGCTGCTGAAGTCACACTTCATCCCAACCAAGTGCAGGGCAAGGCGGGGGACTCGGATGCATGGAGAAGAATGTTGTGGGCACGGCAAGTGGTAGAGCCGCAGGCCACATGGGATCTGGTAGCATGGCAGGTGTCTTTTTGGTGGGACAACTGGGTGGGGGAAGGCCCTCTGGCGTGGCATTTCCCTCACCTTGTTGGGGATGAAGTTCTCTCTCAGTACCTCGTTCATGGACGCTGGGATTTTGGGAGGTTGAAGGAGATCCTGTCGGATCACATCCTAAAACAGATTGTGGGGCTGGTCTTGTGCTCGCAGGAGGGTGAACAAGACGTTCTCCTTTAGGCTGCCACGCAATTAGGGTGGTTTACTACGAAATCCGCTAGGCAATTGCTGGAGCCACCATCTGCTGGCTCATGGGTCTTTAATTGGGTCTTTAAACAATTGTGGGCGATAGGGCTACCTTTGAAGTTCTTTTGTTTGCTATGGCGGGTGATGCATTCCACAGTGCCGGTTGCGGATGTGCTCTTAAAGTTAAATGTCCACGGCCCGTCTCGGTGCTTCTGTTGTAGGGATCCTCAGCTTGAGACGCTACAGCATATTTTCTCTCTAGAGGATGTCCCCATGCAGGAGTGGAGGCTATTTGAAGTGCCATTTGGGTTCTCGTCCCACGGCGGGAATGTACGTGATCGGTGTTTATGTTGGTGGATTGCTCCATCAACTCACTGGATTCTAAGATGGTATTATGGGTGGGGCCAGCCATCATTTTGTGGCATCTCTGGCGAGCGAGGTGCCTGTATGTCTATGACGGACAGGTCCCCTCGATTCCGACTCTGTCCACCAGGATTTTGGACGACTTCCGTGACCTTGTTGGTCTTCAGTTTCCATGCCTCCCCAGACGCACGCTAGGTCGTACCTGGCTCGAGATGGTTCGGGGCCTTGGTCAGATTCCTCTTCCCATCCAAGCGCGTATATCCGCTGGGTTTGCCCGCCGATGGACTCTTTGAAACTCAATTTTGATGGGTCGGTTACGTCAACCTCCCAGGCTGGGGGAGCGGGGTGCTGAGAGATTCGAAGGGTCGCTTGTTCTTTGCTTTTGCTGAGCTATACAGAGATGTAACGTCACTACAGATGGAGGCTAGGGCGCTGTGTACGGGGTTAGAGTTGTGTCGATTGCTTGGGTATGATTCAATCATGGTTGAGGGTGATTCGAAGGTCCTTCTTGCAGCAATATAGCAAAAGGGGGGTACGCCGATTTCCGTGCGGGCTATCCTACGTCGTATTCGTCAAGTCTCTCCGACGGTGGCCTGTTACCATTGCACTCCTCGGGAAAGGAATGCAATGGCTGCTGCATTGGCGGGAGTAGGGAGCATATCACATAGTTTTTGTCTATTTCTTTCCTTCCAATCCCTGCCAAGAAGGGTGAGGGGCTTGTGTCAAGTTGATAGATTAGGGATAGGTCGATTTAGATTTACCAAACATCCACGAATGGCTACTCGCTAGGATGGGAGGTGTTTCACAACACCAAGCTTTGTACTTCCACTTTATTTGAATAAAAAGAAGTTTTTGGAAAAAAAATGTGACAACACGTGTAGAAAATATTTTCCTTTTGTTGGCCATCTTCTTCCTTAATTTGAGTAGCTAACACTCTTCGAACCACCAATCCCAGCTGCTCATTTGCTAGTAGCTCTTCACTAGAGTCGGCTTCATCCTCTTCCAAAGGGGGCATCCCTTCATAGCCATCTTCTTCATCCGTGACCACTTCACCATTTTCAAGCAAGACCATAGTTCGTTGGTTTGGACATTGAGATGCAATGTGGCTAAACCCTTGACATTTGAAGCACTTGATCTAACGGTTACGGGCCTTAAAGGTGTTATTCACTGCCTTGGTTTCCTTTTTGAAGCCCTCAGCCTTAGCTTCAATCCGCGAAGCTCCATCCGAAGCTCTCATAGTTGGCTTCTCCTCTTCTTGGGTGGATATGATCTCCAATTGGAACTAACTGGTGTACTAGTTAGTCATGTAGTACCTCTCCTCTTGAGGTGGCGTTCCACCTTGGAAGCTTTATCTGCCATGTCTGTGATCTCTACGTAGTGGTGCAGTTCAACCACCTCAGCAATCTCTGGTCTCAATCCACTTAAAAACCTTGCCATTGTCGCTTCCCTGTCCTCCACAACATCCGCACGTAGCATGGCTATTTCCATCTCCTTGAAATAATCATCTACACTTTGAGAACCTTGATTCAAGTTTTGTAACTTCTGATAAAGGTCTCGGTGGTAGTGACTTGGGAAGAATCTTTTCCTCATCAACCTGCGAAGTTCATGCCATGTTGTCATAGCTGGTTCTCCATATCTCCTTCAGCTAAGTCGCATTTGGTCCCACCAAATGATAGCATAATCCATGAATTTAAGGGTGGCAAGTTTCACCTTTTGGTCATCCCTATAATCTTGACATTCGAAGACCATCTCAATGCGCTTTTCCTACTCCAAGTATGTATCCGGGTCGGATTTCCCTTGGATTGAAGGAATTTTGATTTTGATCCCTTTGAGTGCATTGTCATTCCTCCTTTGGTCCCTTTGAGCATACCTAGGCCGTCGGTCATACTCCTCTCCCTCATGAGTAGGTCCGGATTCATCCCTATTACTTCCCTCAAATTACTTCTTAGTTGATGGTTCTCAAGTTGATCCATACGTTCATGTACTGTTTCAAGGGAAATGTCCAGCCTCCATTGGAACACACTCATCAAGGCCTCCATGTTAAGTTTATTGTCAAAAGTGTGAGAATCCATGCTAGGGTAACCTGCAAAAGGAGTTAGTAAAGAAACAAGGATATATTTCCTTTCACGCTCCCTTACGTGTTTACACTCAACACTCGTGTTTCACTAAAAAATTATTCACTCTAGTGATCTCACAAATAATACTTATTGGCCTTTGTTTGCTCCTCTTGAAGAAATCAGAAAATTTCCTCCAAGAAGCTTCAATGTCAACGCTCAATCACAAATCAAACAAGAATGAAGCAAGGGTAAAACTGGAACAAATTCAGGTTTATGACACACTTGAGATGCTGTTTTATGACTCAAATACTGTAGAAAACAACTCTAAGATGATCGACACAAGAGACAACACAAGACTCAAAAGCTGAAATTTAGAATCTTAGAAATACTCTACCCGAATCTAGAACTTTTTGAGCTACTTTTTTGCTGAGTTTCTGGTCAGTATTTTGGAGGGTAAATGGTGCTTTTAGGGTGCTCAAATAATGTACGAATCAGTCCTCAAATTTCAGTCAAATCGGTTTGCAAAAACTAGCTCAACTGACTTGGGAAACTCAAGAATTCAAAGGCGGTTTGGCCAAGGTGTTTGTGGCGGTTTAGGTTTGGTTTTGGACACTGATTTGGGTGCTTTTGGGGCTGGATAGGTCTGTTGGGATATTTGGAAATTGATCAAGATTTGGAAACCAATCAAGAATTGGAAACTCAAGATTTGGAAACCAATTAAGATTTGGAAACCTGATTTCCTTTGTGTGAGAGCAGATTCCTTCTCTTCTTCTTTTTTTTTGCCTTTTTCGTTTCTTTCTTTGTGCTTTGTTCGAGATTTTGCTCTTCAAAGAAAACAAGATCAAGGAACGGATGAAAGGTTATGCAAGTTTCAAGAAAACCCTAGTTCTTGATTTATTGTTTCAAGAACTTTCAAAACAAGTCTTGGTGGACCAAGAACTTCAAGAATCTTGTTCAAGAAGCTCAAGAACTTCCCCAAATTATATTGTGGTGTCCAAGATTTGCAAGAACAACAACCAAACTCAAGAAATAGGTAAAATAGAATTCAACACTACTCAATAGAAAATTCCAATAACTTGAACACTAAAATAAGGTACGTGACTCTTTTTTTTTTTTTACTCTAACGGTTCAAGCACAAAACTAACAGACTCAAGAATGAAATTTGGGCAGAAAAAAACACACGAAAATACTGAAACAATTCTGGAAAAATTCGGACAGCACATACCAACATGAAATAAAATTTGGACTTCACAAAAACCCTCCCCACGATTTGACACAAAACCCTAATGACCTAGCAGCGAATATTAGGGATAAAAAATGACTCAAAAAAATAAAAAGGATATAACGTGATACCTCTTTGACTAGTTCTGATTACCAACTGATATGAACATTGCCAACTTGTGACGAAACCCGTAAGAGACAAGCGTACAGGATCTAGAGGAATCGAAACACGCGAGGGGGATGGATGAACGTTGACCCGTTAATCACGTGGCTAACAAACCTTGGTATGAGGTAGATGACGCCACAATCTAGTGTGATTCTAGATTGATAAGTCTAACTTGAAGATCCTAGGGAATTAGTCTAAGATATTCAAGAGAAGCTCACAAGAAGCCAATGAGAGAACTCTCAAGTTTTGTTCAAGTTTTGTTTATTCAGAATCTGCCAAAATAATACAAGTAATAGCCCTATTTATACTACTACTAGGCGTAAGAAACCAAGAGGGATTAGGCTTCAAGTGAGGCCCTTAACCTTAGCTATTCTCGGCCCAAACTAGCAAGGCTAAGTTGGACGTCCTAAGCTTACAAACGAGCTCTTGGTTCGGCTCTATGCTCAACATGAGCTTATTGATCTAGTCCAACAACTACTACTAATTAAATACTCAAACCCTAAATAACTAGGCTATTAACCACACCACTTCAATGAGGTCTGTGGCCTTCAAGCATGACTTCCTTCATTGAACAAGGCCTCTAACAAGATGATTTGCCTTTCATCCTCATACGCAAGACCTTCTATAGACTTAGGTCTCCCGACTTGCTCTTGGACAGTTTTAATTAGAAGTTGAAGCGCATCCTTCATTCTCTTGGCACGTGCTTGTGTGACGGGGCCTAGGGGCATTTTACTTGTTCTACTTGCATGGTTTGAGCTACACTTCCATTCGCATTGACAAGGCATCAGGAAAGCGCAGAATTTCATTGAGCGTATGCGACATAAAAATCAACGCTCTTAGCGGAACCCTCTTGCTCTAAATCATCCTCCTAGACACCATTGAGTTTGAGGGCTGTCGAAGCTTGTCCATGGCTGAGGTTATTTTAAAACACCCATCTGTTGTCGGACACCAGACCAACATTTCACTGCTCGGGGAGAGTTAAACCTGAGAGAGTTGAATTTGCAACCTTTCTTCATGTGTGAGAGCCTCCTGTACTTGATCCAGCTTCCATGTGTCATTACTTAACAAATCGCGAATACAAATGTTCGACAAGGGAACCTGTATCTTATGAGCTCCAAGCAGACCAGAACCCAGCCAATTATCGTACCAAAATGATGATCTACCATCTCTAATTAAGGATTGCAAGTTCTTCTCCACCAAGTATGTGACACCCCCACCTCTCCCTAAGACGAATCCTAGGGTATCAGCGAGGTGCCTACCCAACTCTCGTCAGGACTCACGCACTCATTAAAGCTTAATAAAGAACCGCAAGTCAACCATCAACTTATAATTAAGAAATACTTCGAATATACAAGTCCAAAACTCCCAAGGCTACTATTACCATTACAATTCAAAATACCTATGTATAACAAAATTTACACTTTAAAAGTCTCCAATAACATACAAAAGGTTCACTAGCTTCAACTAAAGTCGCTAGTCTAGAGTTCCCAACTTCCATTTCCAAACCTGTTAAGGAAAACAATTTAAAGAGATGAGCTAACGCTCAGTGAGTCCAGAAAAATCAAGCAAGCAAGCAAGTAGTAAAATTTAAATCAAATATCACACTTGGAACCCACTTAACATGAAATTTCATTTAATGCGCAAATAGGAAGTAAAACACACGTAAAAGGATACAGGAGCTCTCATGAGCTATATTCATACTGTTTCACCGATAATTTTGATCCACAATTTTCAAGTGTTGACACTCCGTCAACCGAGCAAGTAACAAGTACGTAGAACCCCACTTTTCACCAATTTTCGTCCACCGTTACGCCCCCTACCGGGCCCGAGCGTCAAACAAGTTTTGATATTATTCGAGTATATCCAAGCAAGTCAAGTATATGAGCCCAAGGTTCACCAAGCCCTTTCTGGCTTGAGTTGAATGGCTAGCCATTGGATTTTGGGCGTCCCCATAAGTATAAGTGGTCGATGAGACAATGCTCCAATCGACTTAAAATCGGTCATAGTACTAAGTCGGTCTGAGAGGCATCTCCCACCCGAATAGGGTATGGTACATGCTACCGCTCAATACTCACGATTACAAGCATGTTCAAGTATAAGTTCAAGCCATGCAAATTCATATACAAGTAGTGAATATTCAAGAGGGAGAGGACAAGGGCGATAAAGTACACACTCGCCTCGGCAAGTTCACAAATCATAACAATTCTACATAACACTTGTACAAATGTCATTTCAATCATAGTACATGAAACATGCACTTGACACTCACCAAAAGTCAAGAGCAAAATGGGAGCAAAAGCAAGAGGTTAAACGAGCTCCTCGGTGTCCACGTGATCACCTGAGACATGCACAATCACGATTACCTAGGTACTCGACCAAAGCTAATAAAAAAAATGCCCTCTTGCTACCCACACTGAAAGCCACAAGTTCAAGTCGAGTTAAAAGAGACTTTTTCAGTTAACCATTGAAATAACACTCAAGGAGAACTCAAAAGTCGTTTTCGAGTCAAGTCGTGGCAAGAAATCTTGATTCCAAGAAGAAAGTATCCTACTTAATTTTTGGTACAAAAATCGAGCAAAGGAAAGATGGTTTTCATATTTCAAAACTTCTAATTCTATGCCCAAGTTTTAAAATATAAAGGAGCGTTCATGTTTTCTAATCTTATGGAGTCAAATTCCATCAAAACACTACTCATTGTCATAGTAAATGTTGAAGTTAAAAGTTCCAAATTTCGAATATAAAACTAGTGAAAATCCTCAAGAGTCACTCTAGCTAAAACACTCCATTTTATGGTTCAATTTCATGGAAACCAAGGGCATAAGAATAGGGGGTTAAATCCATTCCCAAAATATGAAATGAGGTGCAAATAACCAAGAAAGTTAGGCTTGAAACCTGGAAAATGTTTCCAAGTGACTTTGGAGTTTTGTCACTTTACAAGGAAAAATTCAGTTTTGGCAATCTTCTTTGAAAAATCTTAACTTGAGTTTCATAAGTCCAAAATTTGCAAATCTTATACCATTGGAAAATAGACTCAATGAAATAAAACTCTATAGAAGACACTTTTTCCAGATTCAAATAAAAAATCGATCAAATCTTAGCTCCAAAATCATTGCTTCAGTAAGAATAGGGCAAAACAGTCATGAATTTTAGTGAACTTTGAAAATTTGGCAAAATTCATAGGAATCGAACTAGACCTTGAAATTGTACCACGGAAAGAACTCCAAATCTAGTTTCAAACGCAACAAGTAAAACTCAATTTGGATCTTTTTACACCAAGATATAACAGTTTTATGAAAGTTGATTTTTAAAACCTGGTTCACGAAATTCCAGCCTTGGAGTATCCGACACAGTTTCAAAATCAGGTCATAACTAAGGCTTCACAAGTCCAAAATTAGTGTGGTTTATGGCGTTCAAAACTAGATTCAAAGTTCTAAAAATCATTAGAAGAAACCATCTTCAAATTCATTTCACAAAGGGGAAAAAATGAGCTACAATCTGCAGCTGTACAGGTCTCACGGGTAAACAGTAGGAGAAAATCAGTCAATTTTGCCGGTTCACTATGGCTCACAGAAAATGAATTACCAGGGGTATTTTATACCGTTAGAAAGCCCTTGGAGTGTAGTTTCATATGCCACAAATGACACTTGATTTTGACTCCTATACGAAAAATTATGTGCAGTTAAATGCACCCTGGTTGGCTGTCCTGAGCAGAATTTTCCAGGTTTTTTTTTTCTCTAAACTTAACTTTTTCCCAATCAAATGAAATGATTATTGAGAGATAATTTCTACACACACAATACAATATATAACAAGCATTTTTACAGCAATGTAACAACAATATTCAAAAATAAATCAAGGGAAATAAATCAGCAAAATTCGGACAGCATTGGCCCTCTTTCCCTTCAATTTTTTTTCTCTCCAACTTTCAAGCCAAAATCAAACTAGAAATCACTAAAATAACAACCAAACAAACAAGAAATCCTCAAGTCCACTACCTAATAATCCTCCTCAGGACATCTACCTAAGAGTAAATCAAGAAAATAAGGATACCCTCAAGTCATCTAGCCTATGTTAGGACCCAAAAATTTACTTATTTTAAACTCATATTATTGGCTTATTTAAATAATTATCCACCCGTTTTTTTCAAATAATTTATTTCAACCCTTTTAGAACCATTTACATGGAACTATGACTTGCATATATTTTTAAAATGTCCCGTTAATAAATTTAATTTTTGGAAACTCGTTTAGCGAGAGTTAGTGAATACGCGTTTGGAGGCAATAGTCGATTTGAGAGTACAGTGACCTTGGAGATTTGAGGACTCATGCATTAGTTTTAAAATAGGTATTTTTATGATTAATTACTCTAGTATTAGTTAGTTATATCATCGTTACAAGAATTTCTTAGAAATTGCGCTTTATAGCGCGCGAGTCGGAAGTTCACGTTTTTACGCGCGCGACTAATTGAAGGAATTTAGAAAATTATTGTTAGACTACTAAGAGTAAATAATAATAGTGTTAAAGGAAATACATCAAAGGTTTAGTGCACAAGTGAATTAAACCCGAGAGAAAACAAACACGAAACGCGTGCGCGGGAAACACTATTCAAAGTTGACTTTTGCTCAATTTGAACCACCAACTACCAAACTTCTCCAAGAAGCTTGATCACCAGCCATACTCTCTCTCTTCCTCACTCAAGGCTGGCCGAAATTCCTTAGGGAGAAGAAGAAGAGCAAGAGCTCTTTCCATTTCACTCCATTCTTGCACCAATTCACTCCAAATTCACCACACAACTTCCACTTCACTTGGAGATTCACTTGGGCTAGGAAGGAAGCATCTTTCTCACGGTTTCTTGGAGCTTTTAGAAGTGCAAAATTTTTGATTTTTCATCAAAGCAAAGAGGTAATCATCCCAACCATCCAAACTTTCATCTTTAGCTTTAGTGGGTTTGATATTGGCCATGAAGCTTGTAGCTTCATTGTGGGTGTTGTTATTTGGTTGTAAATGATTGGAGTGGGCTATATGAAATCCCACAATGGATGTATTGGACTGATATGGTGATTATAATTGTGGTATGTGTTAATTAAGTGGTAAACAAGGTGAGATTAGTTGGAAAATTGAAAGGAAAGTTGAGGAAAATTTCGGTTGGCAGCTGACCAATTCTGCCCTATTTTTCTTGAAGCCATAACTCGAATTTTTGGTGATAAAATGACCTTGAATCTGATGTAAATATATTATATAGGATGTGTGAAAAGTTTCCACCAAAAATAACTTGATTTGGTTGAGGAAAAATCGAGTTTTGGTAGGAACAAAACTGGAAAATCGTATAACAGGGGCTCTCTGGCAGTAAATTTTGAACGATCTTAACTCTTTGTTCAGATGTCGAAATCAAGTGCTGTTAGTGGAATTTGAAACTAGACATCCGTAGTTTTCTAAAAGTATAAAATTCATCTCCTGATTCGAAGTGAGTGAGCCGTACTAGTTCACCAAAGTTACCTGTTCGATTTTATTGCTTTGCTCGAGGGTCAGTGATGAGCTGAGGCTTGTTGCTTGAATTTGAGCTAGTTATGAACTGAATTTCAAAAAGATTTCTTCTGAGGAATTGTATCCTATTGAATGTAGTTTCCAAAGCCACCAACCATGCTCAATTTCAAGTTGAATTGAGTGAGAGCTGGTCAAATTACCGAACTGCACCAGTGATAGAAAACCCTAATTTTGGCTAGCCGAATGGCCTAGCTTGACTTGGGACTTGTTGTTTTGCAAAAATTTGATGTCAATCACCTACCAAATGTATGTTGGATGTTTCTCAGACTTTTGTTTCATAAATGAGCAAGAATTGAGTCATTTCCATTGGGCAAAATGTTTGAAAAGGAAGAAGAAAGCAAAAGACAGATTGGTCTTGGGATTTTCTTGAACTTTGGTAGTTTAGTTAACTACCTTCCCGTGTGAATTTTCAAATAAAATTTAGTATAGGAGTAGTTCTCATATGGAAGTTGAGTTGTACCAATTTTGGTGTCAATCCAAGACCATTTTGATACCTAGATGATGGGCCAAAGTCGTTTTTCAAATCTGGAAAATGTTCAATCTGTCCTTATTTTTAGCTAACTTTGAGCTACTTTATCTTGATGCTCGAAATTCTGATTTTAGTTCCACTTATTGTGTTTTAAACCTTGATTGGAATTCCAATTGAGGTACAAATGTCAGAGGCTAGTTTACTTTTTGTGAATTTTTCCGAATTTCCAAAGTTTGCCGAAAACCAAGATTGAAACTGTCTTGGGAGTGTAAGTCAGCCCCTTTAAGCTGAAATTTGAGTATTTTCCATTTGGAATCTTAAGAAAGTGTCTTCTAGGAACTTTTAGTACTTTAGAACTAGTTTCCAACGGTACCAAGTTTTCCAATTTTGGACCTACAGAGTGTAAGATATGATTTTTCAAAAATTACTCCTTAAAACTGAAATTTTCGAACCTGGTAGGAATCGAGTTTTTTGAGACTCTTCCCAATCCTTCAATACTAATTGACCATTTTGGACTTGCCTTCATGAAGGAAACCAGTTTTTCCTTGTGTTGTTAAACACTACTTTTGAACCTTGAATTTTGAGCAAGTAAAGCTCTATTTCATGACATTTTCTTAAATTGTACAAGTGTACAATCTCTCTCTTGTTAATAAGGGATTTATAAGTGATAGTGAGTGATAGTCAATTATTATTTGCTCAGGCACTCAAGGAGACCTTCAAGAGGATCTCACAAGGGACGCCTAAATACTTGATTGTGCACCACTCTCTTATTTTGACTAGGTGAGTGTCAAGTGCATGTTTTGTTGCAATTATGTGAATTGCTGCTTCTGGACTGAAAATTTATAACTGTTGAGTCGAGTGTATACTTTATCGCACTCGTTCTCATTTAACTGAATTGAAATGTAATTGCCTGAATTGAATTGAATTACTTGAACTGAATTATATGCTATGGCTGCATATGTCGTTGGAGTGAATCTCCTCGACCCATAACTGAACTGTATACATATCGTTGGAGTGAATCTCCTCGATACACAACTGAACCGGGGGACGCCCAAACTCATCGGCCGACCTTGCGACTTGAGTCGGCAAGGGTTTGGTCAGGAAGCTTGGTGAGCCTTGAGAAAAACTAAAAACTTGATCTATTGGAAAGATCATGCTTGGCCTACTTGTATAGTAGTACCTTTATAGTAGTTCGGACCCGGTGGGGTATGTATGGTGGACGGGGAATGGGTAAGTGGAGTTTCTACGGACTAAATACCGACCCGATTGACGGAGTGTCATCGCGGGGAGGTAATTGATCGACCATTGGCAAAGCAAGTGGAACTTAGCTCCTGAGAGCTTCCATATCTTTGAATTTTTTCTGTTTACTTTTCTCACTCGAATTTTTAATTACTTGAATACTTCTGTTTTATTTGATAAAATTGATTGCTACTTGGATTACGTACTTGCATGTGTGTTTCTTGGCCTTACGAGCAATCGCTCACCCCGTAGAGTTGTTTTCCTTAACAGGTGGATTGGAAGATTTTGGAAAAGCCGACTAGGTTATACTTTTGATTGAAATTTTGGTTGTAAATGTTTAGTCGATTTTTAATGGTTGTATTTTGGGACTTGATGTATCTTTTGAGAACATGATGTAATATTTGGATATTCAGTTAAGGAAGTGACTTTTCTTCATTTTAGACTTGTATTATTTGGTATGTACCGTTAAGTTTGAATTGAATTGTCTTGAGTCCTGGCGAGAGTTGGGCAGGCGTCCCGTGGATACCCTTAGGTTTGCCCTTGGGAGAAGTGGGGGGGGTCACAGCCTAGCTTTGTTTAGGGTTTCAAATACCCTTTCATAACAACCCAAAACTACTACTAAATCTTGAATGAAACTAAAGATCAAGTGAAGTGAAACTTGTTACCTTTCCAAAGCTTCTTGAACCCTAGGTAAAGTCAAGCTTTGCACCACCAATCCACCAAGAAATCACCACAAGACTAGAGCTTTCTTCTAACTCGATCAACTTCCAAAGGTTTGAAGGTTTTTGGAGGGATTCTTGGAGCAAGATTGATTGTTTGAAGAAGGAGTTTTCTTCCCTTATTTTGGAGCTTTCATGGCCGGCCAAGTGAGAGGAAAAGGAGAAGAGATGGAACTTTGAATTGTGATGTGAAATTGAGAAGAAAGCTTGCTTTTTGGTGGGTTAAAAGGTCAGATAGGAATAGTGGCCAAATGGTGTCATGCACTACTAGTTTCCTTCTTGTTTCTTAATCTAAAATACTAATCTTCCAAGGTAGGTTCTCTTACACCACTAATACTCATTCTTACTAGTCTAAGGTTAAGTCTCCAAATCCCCAATTAGTCGTGCCGGTGTGACTTTTGAAAAATTTTGACACGTAAGCGATAAAAATATGATTTGAGTAAAATTCATGCTAAAATAATAAAATTAAATAACACCAATGCAAATAATTTTAAAATAGGTGAAATTAAGAATAAAAGTATGAGTCCTCACATCTTTCCCCCCTTAAAAGAATTTCGTCCTCAAAATTCTCACATTTGCTCGCATAAATTTGATGCTACAGGATTTTCCTCCAATTCTCAAATGGCCTTCTCTTACTCATAGTACTACCACAAACTTATCTAGAGGGAAAATCTTACCACATAAAGGCTAAGTTAATATGCTAAGGAAGTTTAACAAAGATGTCAAAAGGTGCAGGGTAATATAAACTTAAAACCTGATAAAAAGTGAAAACAATAACTACGAAACTTGGTTACTACTTCTGCTGGATCTTGAAATCAAACATAGTGCACTGGCCACATACTATCTTCTCTAATCAAACTGCCTTCCTTCATTATTAACCACAAGGCCTTCCTTATTATCAAACTGCCACATACTAGAAAGGTCTTGAGATGTTACTTGACTAGGTGACTGCCCCGATTCAAACTTATTCCGCACCTCTTCTGAGATCTCTTTGTATTTCCTTTCCAATTTCATGTTCTTGTGTAGTAGCTCAATTTTCTCCGCATATTCCTGTTTTCATTGTCCTTCTCAGTAGTTAGCCAATTTCTTTTGAAATTCTACCTCCATTCAAAGGATGTCTATTTCCTTATGCATATCTCTCAAATTTGTCATATCACCATTCCCTTAAGGTCAAATGATAGTCTGGCAAGAAAATTAAAGGATCGAAATGAGTAACTAAGCACACTTGGAAACTGTAGCCATATAACTCTTCCATCCTTTTGCTTACAGGTCACCCAAGAATCCTAGCTATTTCCTATCCCAAGGTAAACAAGAAATCTAAACACAAGTACTTACTCCTATTTTTGGGTCTTTCCATAAAGATTACTATCATCGCTTGTATATATATATAACAAGATATGGAATCATACTCCTTAAAGTAGAAGTTTCGGGCCCTAACTCACTTTCCATTATACACTTACTTATAAACTCGCTCAAGAAGAAATTATAACTCCTTAGTCTCACTAGTGCCTGGTATCATCCTCTATCAAGACGTTCATCTTAATTCTGTCAAAATTCGCATATAAGAATAGAACCCATATATGCCACTCAGCAATGCTAATACAAGTGCCTCAGTCAAACACTTCTTCCAACCAAAACTCGCACTTATTGAACTTAGCAAAAAGTTGGTGCTCTCTCAGGGTTTGCAAGACTATCTTTAGGTGACTTTCATGATCTTCTTGAGACTTAGAGTACACCAATATGTCATCTATGAATACCACTACAATTTGATCCAAATACGACTTAAAGAGTCAATGTATAACTGCAAATTCAAAGTGCCCATATCTCAAATTGAAAGTGGTCTTAGGCACATCAGCTTCTAGAATCCTCAACTGGTAATAGTTCTGCCTCAAATCCAAATTGAAAAATACCTCGGCCCCGTTGCAACTGATCAAATAATTCATTTATGTGAGGCAAAAGGTATTTGTTCTTAATGGTCATATCGTTCAAGCCTCGATAGTCTATGTATAGCCTCAATCTTCCATCTTTCTTCTGAACAAAGAGCACTGGAGCTCCTCACGGTGAATCACTTTCTCTAATAAAGCCTTTTTCTGCTAAATCTTGCAACTGTAACTTGAATTCTTTTAACTCAGCTTGATCCATCCTGTAAGGCATCTTAGAGGTAGGTGTGACAGCCCCACCTCTCCCTAGGACGAACCTTAGGGTATCAACGGACTGCCTGCCCAACTCTCGCTGGGGCTTGGTCGAATAAAGAACTAGTAACTCAAGATAACCAATGAAATATCTTCAAGGAAAGGAGTACAAACCCTAATGAAAATATAATCACCACGTTAACTTTCCAAACTTAGAATATAGAGTTAAATGTCAAACTTACCACTCAACACTTAATTTACATGATATACGTCTGTAGACACCAAATTTTAATTTATTTTTATTTTTATTGGTAATCATTAGCTATTTTTACTTATTAATCTCATGATTTTGTTTTAGACATTTTTTAGCATTTTAGATACCAAATTTTTTATTTAGTTTTATTTATTATTTTTTTATTTTTATAGATTAAATGATAATTATTATTCATTTTTGCTCATGAGTCTCTTAATTTTTATTTTTGAGACATTTTAGCATCAAAATTTATCGGAAAAAGAAAATTGTTCACAAAAATATGCTTTATTTCTTTTAGATTCAATTTATGAAAGTTTATTGTTTGTTTACCTAAAAAAAAAATCAAAAAAAAAGAGAAGGTCCACGCGTGCTTGCACGCGCGCCATTCCCTTCAATTCTGTTTTCGGCCAATACAAAAACAGAAGGGAAGCTGCGTTTTTTTTGAGCTCTTTCTCAATCAATTTTGGCTCCGTTGGATTGTTGTAGCACAAGCCATATGGCTTTAATCTAGGAGGCTCATTGGTCTTGGGCATCAAGAACCATCAAACGGTTCTAAGACGAGAGGGAACGGCAGGCTTCATCCCATCGTCCAGCCAAGGGTTTAGTGAGTATAAAAAGAAAACGAAGGGTTTAGAGGAGAGGGGATAGTGTGTGACGGCTAAAAAAAAATTTGGAGAAGTAAGAGAAGTGGCGGCTGAGGGACGAAACGGAGAAAAAAGAGAGAAAACGAAGGAAGGAAAAGTGACGGGGGGTTTCTGAGAGAGAACCTAAGCGAGAGAGAGAGATCAGCCAAGCTGGAAAAGAAAGAAACGAGGGAGGAAGAGAAAGGTGTGGAGAGCAAGAAAGGTTACGGGCGGAACAAGATAAGAGCTTGGGAAGGAAAGAGAGCAATTGAGAGTGGCGGGGGGAAGGGAAACAGAGAGAGCTACGGGCTGAGAAACGGGAAAACTAGAGAAAAAGCAAGAAAGAAAACTAGAAAAGAAGGGGGTTTGAGTAGAAAGCTTCAGAGGTTTTGCTAGGGAAAGGAACTGAGGTTGAGAAGAACAAAAAGAAGAAAGCTTCGGTAGGGTTAGAAGAGGAGAAAACTGGGAGAGGAGTTCGAGAGTGAGAGAGAGCCACGGCCGAGGAAGACAAGAGCAAGAGAAGAGGAGAAATTTCCAATTTTGTGATGAATTTTAAAAAAATTCTACAAAAGGGGTGATTTTGGTGAGATATTCCGTAGGGGGGTCTTCGCATTCGGGGAATGCGAGCTCAGCAGAGCCCAGTAAAATTTTTGTGCTTATTTTTTTTTCGGAGGCAGAGATTTTTTTGTATTAAAACAAAATGTTTAAAGATCTCGCATTGGCGTTCGCATTCCTTAAAAAAAAAAAATTTCGGAGGGCAATAGAGCTCGCATTCGCGGAATGCGAGCTCAATAGAGCTCCCACACTAAGTATAATTTAAATTTTTTTGCTTTTTTTTTGGGAGCTAGAGAATTTTTTCCAGAAAATAGTAAGAGCTAAATACGAGCTCCTAAATAAAAATTTTCAAATAGCTCGCATTTGATAAATTTGACCTCCAAAAATTGTATTTAATTTTTTTTTTTAGATTTCGCATTTATAAGTATGACTTTCAGAAAATTAAATTCAAACTTGCTAGAAAAAAAAATTTTAAATGAAATTTACGAGCTCCCACCAAAATGTAAAATTAACTGTAAATATTGTTTGTGTTGTAGAATTTGCCTTTACTAAAATGCTGTCGGTAGTAAAATCTTATTTTAAAAACTCTACTAAAATCTTATATTTCGGAGAAATGTTAGAGAAATGTTATTTAAAAACCTGTAATTAGCAGAGGAATAATTTTTTTTTGTTTTAAAACTTGCACGTGCCTAAAGTCATCAAATATGTGCTCTAAAAAAAATCATATTTCTTTTATATTAAAAAAAATTGATAATTGTACGGTTGGAAATACGTTATTTTATTATAATACATTTAAATGGTGGAAAAAGTACACATGCATAGTTCTTTCTATTTCATATATCAATGTAAAAATAGAATGAAATTGTTAACATGTAAGGTGTTGACTATATTTTATGAATAAAATACTAACTTTTTTTCCTTTTTTATCAAATAAATTTTTTTTATCAAATTCTAATTTTCCTTTGTTATTAATGAATCGTATTTATTTGTTGACACTGATGAATATTAGTTATAAGAATCTAATAGTTAATAGTCATTAATATCTGTTACAATTTCAACTGTAATTTTAGAAATTTCATAACGCAATGTTATTTAAAAAAATTATATAAGTTATTTTTATGAAGTGCATGTTATTTGTTTGGTAGTTGAAAAGGAAAAGAAAAAAAATTAAATCAAATATCTAGCGATTAAATCTTGCGTGTTTTACCTTTTACAATTATTGGCAGGATTACTATTTTGATTTAAAAAATAAAGCGATAATCAAGGCAAATTTATTGTCATGCAAAAATCCTAAAACCCTAAGTGCTAAAGCCGTAAAACACTAAATCGTAAATCTTAGAAACCAAATCCTTGTAAAGCCTAAAACATTAAATCAAGGTTGTTGGGTTTATTAAAATCCATTAAAAAATATTTTTGCGGCACGATAGGATTACTATTTTAATTAAAAATCTAAAGTCCTAATCAAGGCACACTATTGCCAAACTAAAATCCTACAACCCTAAACCCGAAAGTGCTATTCTCCTAAAACATAAATCTTGATCTCTAAAACCCTAAAACCCTGAATCCTAAAAGCCTCAAACCCTGAGTGCTATCTCTAATGTAGTCAGTAGCTGAACCAAAGATATGATGTTTTCTTTTGTCTACAACTCATTTGGTCTTCTCTTTTGTTGCAGAAGCATGTGCCACCGATTTTTGTCCCTCAAAATAGCTGGAAAAGTTGTGAGAAAGGTAAAGGAAAACGGCTGTGCCACTTGCTGAAGAGAGAGACAGATCTGAGCCTCGGATCCGAGGGTTGAATATAGATCCGAGCTCGGATCTTTAGGATCCGAGGACTTCCCATGATGGATCCGGGGTCGGATCTTCTGACCTCGGATACACTCCTCCAGAAGTACAGACGAGGGATCGGATCTCTCTTTGCTCTCACGGATCCGAGCTCGGATCCGTGCCATTAAATTTCCAGTTTTTTCGCTTCTTTCCTTTTTCCTTCATTTTTGCTCCTAATTTCTTGTGTACTTTATCCTCTGGACAATCCTTACACTTCTTTCAGCTCGTGCATGAACTTCATATATCGATATCCTTCACAATTTCACAAAATTAATGCATTAATCCACTCATTTAATCCACTCATTAATCCACTCACAATTTCACAGAATTGAACATTTTGGCCATTAACTTGAAATATTGGAAAATATTTTAAAATTTTTTTACATAGTTTCCCCATAAAAATGGACAAAACTCCCTGTCAACAATCCAAATTACAAGAAAATTAACCACAATACAACATTTCCAAATAAAATTCCAACATTTTTAAGCCATAGACAACTCAAATCATGCATTTCAAGACACAATCCCCATAAGATAAAGTAATCCCTCCCCCACACTTAAATTTAACAATGTCCTCATTGTGAAGAAGGTAATAGAAACTGAAACTTCCCTCAAAATAAGTGATGATTCAATTTGAAACCATTAATCCTCACGATCATCCAAATTCTGTTCACAATGAAACAAAAGAGTACAAAAAACCATGAGTAGCACAAGAGAATCCAATATGAAAACTACAAAGTTTAAACCGAACACAATAAAAGAAAAATATAGCAACAAAAGATGTAATCAGCTAAAGATCTTCATGACTGCTCAGAACGAGGGTCTACTGCCTCCTCATTTCCATGAGGACCCTGTGATATACCAATATGCCCCTCCTCCTGCTGAGGCGTCGGAGTAGGTGACCGGCGGATATGGAAATGATCCTCGATCGTACGAAGACGGCGATCATGTCTGTCGAGTCACTCTGTCATCATCCTCTCGGTCTGGTCAATGCGCTCGACGACTCGTGTCTCCATACAGCAGATGGCATTGAGGAGCTCTTGCCACTTGGATCGAAGCGGAGGTGGTAGTCGTGAAACGGGTGGAGGAAGAGTCTGCTGTGCCCCTGTCTCTTGAGCTTCTGGTTCCTGCTGAGTGTGAGGTGGGGGCTGAGCAGAAGTCGAAGCTTCTCCAGTGTCTCGAACCAGAGCAGCTCCAAAATCTGTAGAGATACTCAAGGATTTGAGTATCGAGGCACTGACCTCATCGGCGGACCTAGTGACAATGGCTCGCTCGCTTCCAAGAGGAACCTTGAGCTTCTCAAAAATGAGGGATAGCAGTCGAGGGAATCCAAAGCAAGTCTCGCCAGCCCTCATGCGAGCTGTGGTCCGCATGTAACTGATGATGATGCTGGGCAAAGGAATATCAGTCAACTGCCCACCCACACCATGCATCATGTTATCCAAGAAGTAGAGGTCACTATTGCGGAGCTCCCGTTTTTCACTCCTCTTGGGTACCACATTGAAGGTGAAGAGATAGAAGATCAAGTGGTACCTATGCTCGAAAGAGTCGGCATATACAGTGAGCTTCTTTGAACTTTCTCGCTCCTTATATTGACCCTTTAGACGTGCTACTGCTTTTCCCACCTGCCAAGGGTCGCGTGCCTTGAATTCCTTAGTCAATTTAACATCCACTCCTTCGTCTTTGAGTTTGGCGATTTTGGCGACTGTATCCCGGTTAAGAGCCACTCTCTTTCCTCTAACCCAGGAGACGATGAGGTTGCCATTGTGACTCTGTTTGTTTTCTACATTGGCGTAGAACTCCAGGACCAGGTTGGGGTAGTAGTGCTTGGGCAATTGAAGGATGTTCTCCCATCCGAGTCTCTTGAATGCCGTAGAGATGTGGTAGTGCGCATCCACCTCCAGTGCCAGGTGCTTTTCAATGATAATTTTCTTATCTAAGCCTGCTTCGTACCACTGTTGAATCTCGAGTGACGTGAATCTAGTGGTGTCATAATCTGGAAGCGTCTCGTCGCGGCTAGTGGATGCGGTCTTCCGGCGAGACCGAGGTGGTGGCTCAGGCGAAGGAGATTCTTCCTCAGGCGACTCTTCATGTGAGGGAGTGCGTTCCTCGCTTGAAGATGGTGTAGGAGTACGAATACAAGCCCTTCTTGTGCGAGCCATAGTTCCTATATAAAAACAAGATGAACGTTCATTAGAACAATATAAACTTGCTCACATAGAATTTAAGAAAATTTCAGCAGAGTTTCCCCTTATAAAAGGGCTAAACTCCCTGCCAACATGTACCAAAAAAACAATCAAAGATCCTACTTAACTCATTTCAAACTCAAATGCATATTTTCAGGTAGAATCTCATCAAAGAGTTCGATCATTTGAACCTCAACCATTATTTCAAGAATGAACATGCCGATATATTCATAACTTTATCCACGAATCACACCACATTTGGCTTTACCCATTCTTAATAAAGTGCATACGAATGAGCTCCAAATTTACCAAAACAATTACAATTGAACTCAAAGAGATAAGAGATTTCAAGTAAAAAAAAAAAATTGAATGTGCTAAACTTAATCATAAACACACTCTTTTACCCAATGGAATTGGTTCTATTAATCGCATATCATTTTTAATTGGTACAACAGTGACTTATACTCCTCAAAACAAGATTATATATTCAATGGAAACCAACATTCACAAGCCTAAAGAACCAAATTGCTCAAGCCTAATAAATTAAAAAAATATACCAAAAATATCACCAAATCCATAACTTTTTCCATACTAAGCATAAAAATAGTAGTAACAACATATTCTAGTACAATGTAGCACATTTATAACAAGAAATTCCAATAAATATGCATTTATCACAATATGCCCAAAAACTAGAAAAATGCAAAAATAGGAAATATAAAATCTCAAAGGAAGTTGCAAATTGTTACCTCAAATGTGTAGAGTGATGATTGATGTGAGACGGATCTAAACGAACACCAAGTTGGGATGATTGGCGGAACTTTGACCCTTCTAGAATCACGAGCCACGAACTAAGGAGATGCCTTAACCCACGACTAGCAAATTTAGTGAACCAAAAGTATAGATAGAAGAACGCCACAATCAAGGAGACTACTTGATTGATAAGTTCGATGAACAACTTGAGATTAATTCTCAAGTATTCAAAGGAAATTCTTTTGAGGCAAGAGAGAGTGAAATAACTCACATATATTTTATAAAATCTGAATTCTCTCTCTAATGAATGAAAACCTAGGCTATATATAGCCTTACTGTGAGGCCCCAGTTCGTACTACGTTGATATATTCATTAATTTGGCGGTAACGTTTGGTTTTGGGAGTATTTCGAAAACCCTAAGTAGGAATTACGCTTTAAACCCTAAGTTCCGGTTAAGATTGAAAACCCGTTTTTTTCTACATTTTCTTTATTAGAAAATTCCCCAGATAATTTTTATGAGTAAATATAGTTTTTAGATGATTTTTCTAGTATTAGTTAGTTTTTGAGAAATTGAGAAATTAAGAACGTATATCGGATGTGGGACCCACTAGTGCGAAAAGTTCGGAAAAATTCGGCCAATTAGGTTAAATTCCGGATACTGTGTAAAATTTATCGGGTGTTAATAGACAAGTAGAGTGTGTGAAATGATTGATGTGAGAGAAGAAAGAAAGGATAGGAATGCATTTAATGAGGTGACAAGTGTCACATTCTCATTGGTTGGACTTTAAGAATTACTATTCACTTTCTTGACTTTTTTGACCAAAGGATTAAATATCAAAACAAATGCACAAAAATCACCATTTTCTTCTCTTGGTGGCCGGATCTCCCTAGCTCAAGAAGGAAGTGCATTTCACCAACTTTCAAGCTTCCATAAGCTTCAATCTTCCATAAACAAAAGCTTAGACTAGATTTCACTCCATAAAATCCTATCTTCTAGTGCTAGTAAGGGTTGTAGTGAAGTTTGTTTGAAGAGCTAAGTGTCCAACACCTCTCTACATCTCTTGTTCTTAGGTAAGTGATGTTTTACTACTTCCTTATACTTAATGATGGTTATTTTGTGCTTAATGGTGGCATAAGTGTTAGAATATATGATTTATTTCTTGATTTGAAGAGTTTTGGTGAAGTTTTCCATTTTATGATGAATTTTCTGGTTTAAAATGAATGGGATGTTGTGGCCTTGTATGATGATTGGCAATGGACCATAATACCTCTAGTAGGTGTGAATTGTTGATAAATGCAATCAATTTTGAATTTGGAAGAATTTCTGGAAAATTAGGGTTCTTGGTTGAACATTCTGTCCGAAATTTTAGGTCCTAGATAGAGGCCGAATTGGACTTTTCTCAAAACATGAAAGTTGTAGGTATTGATGAGGTTGAAGTTCTTGCAAAATTTCAGGGCATTTGGAGTAGTATAGAGTGAGTTATGCCGTTTTTACTGTTGCTGTTTTTGGTGAACAGAATGTCCGAACGGCAATAGTAATTGTCTGTTTTGACTGGAATTGGTTTGGATTTTGTTGTTGGTGTCTTCTGATGAAATGTATCTTGATGTCTTAGCTTTCATATGCCTTTGGAATCAATGCTTTTGGACCTGTATAGCCTGACTTGGACTGATTACAGTTTTGTGTGATTTGGGAACCTGCAATTACGGTTCTGGGTTGGTTTTCTGCATTTTTGACTTAGTTGTGCTAGGATTTGGATTGAGAGGCCTTCTACATTGTTGTAGCCCCTTAAGTCTTGGATATCCCTGTAAAATTTCAGGATTAACGGAGTGGTATAACCTGAGTTATAAACGAAATACTCAGACCTGTTTTGACCGTCAAATTCTGTTCTGTTCTTATATCCGGAAAGTTTATGGCTGGAACTTTGGCTTCACATTTGACTGAGTTACAAGCTGTTTGGGCTTCCGACCAAAACACCAAACTTATAGCCCTATATCAGAGATTTCTAACGCCCTTGGAATTTCATGAATCGGATTTATAGAACCTGAGATATAGCCGAGCAAACAAGGCCTGCCCGTGAAAATGACCAGAAATCTGTTTTGGTCCTGATGACCAATTTCTGTTCCGAATTTGGGTTGCCGACCTTCATGAAAGTTGTTCCATTTGGAATGAACTATCTAACTGCCAATTTTCAGCTCTTTTGACCATGTGTAGCATAGAAAACAGTTTGCACTCAAAACTGACCATTTGTGCATTTGCCAGATTTCGTAAGTGATTGTGTTTGGTTCATTTGGGACTAAAGCCTCCAGTTTCAGTTCTGGATGTCTTCATAACCGTTGTTGTTCATCCTTTAAGCTTCGATATGGCGTCTCATATGACTTAATCCGATATTCGTAGCTCAACTTATGAGTAAACTAGAAACGAGTGTCAAATCTGCCGTTTCCGCTAACGGCCGTCTCCGTTTCCGTTCGTCATATTTACGTGCGCGCGTGCCGTTTTTGCCGTTTTGCTTGTTTTAGGCACGATAGTAGCCGTTTGCGATATTATGTGACACAATCTTCTATTTCAGACGGTGGTGAGCTGGGCGGAACTGGTGGGGCCCACTACTAGCTGTTCATTTCGATCCGACTTCGTACTTTTGCTATTTCAGTTTCTGAGTAAGTATTCAGGCCGGTTTGGTGTGTTTTCTTTGCTATGTGTTTGAGATATGTGAAAAGGGCACTTAGGCGAGGGTGTACTTTATCGCACTCGACCTAAACCCTAATTTGAATGTATAATTATACTTGGCATATGTATATGAACCTTTTGGAACCAAAACCCTTGAGCTTGTGGTTCGGGGCGACTTTCGAATAAAGTTTGTGAAGTTTGCAAAGTTTGTGATTTTGAATAATTTTGTGAAGTTTGTGAGTTTGGGGTGAACTCTTGACCTGGTTGGACTATTCGAGCCGGTAAGGGCTTGGTCGAAGGCAGTCCAACTTAGTCTGAGGTCACCAAGTTTGTAGGTTCATGTTATGAACCAATTTTGTGAATCCGGTTCACCGAGAAAGTGACCAAGTTTGTGACCCGAGCTTGTGACTCAAGCTCAAGTTTGTGATTTCGTTCGCCCGGGCAAGTTTGTGAGGTGACTGGCCAGTGAGGGTGATAAGGTGTCGGTGGGTGTACAAGTGAAGTTCTACGAACTATTATTTGCAGTCGACGGAGTGTCGGCAGGAGATCACGCATGGCATATGAGTTGGCTTTGGAGCCACCTGTATCCTTATTATGTGATGTTACTTTTCTGCTTTTGCTTTACTCTTATTGTGTAACTGTTATGTGAAATTTATGCTTTCGCCCCTGTTTACTTACTAAGCATATAGCTTACCCCATTCCTTTTGTTTTCCTTAGCAGGGGCCGACGCGGGGACTTTTGGCTCGTATACTAGTATAGTTAGATTGGCTTGTAATAGTTGAATAGTTAGAATGTTTGTTTCTGTTTTGGTGGTTTGTATAAGGACCCTTCTTAGGGTCTATCTTCTGCTGGTTGTGATTGTAGTATATTAGAGTAGTTTGACTCGAGACTTTTGAAGATGTGAATATAACTTTTGGGATTGTATATATTGTATTTAGTGCTCTTTCGAACTTTAGGTTTTGAGTCCTGGCGCGAGCTAGGCAGGCGGCCCGCCGATACCCTTGGGTTCGCCCTTGGGAGAAGTGGGGTCGTCACAATTGGTATCAGAGCTTAGGCTTTCGATCTCTGTAGTGTATCCTAGGCTTGAAGTTTAGGATGCCGGACTGTGGGATACTTGGCTATTAAGGTAAATATTGAATGCTAAGATTTTGATATTGACTTTTGTAATTTTCCATAAGGCAAAGTGGGGATTGAGTTGATTGCACTTGGAGATGGCCAGTCCCAGTGTGAATCGATTTGGTTCTTACTTAATATTGAAGTTAGCTATTTGGACCTATTCTTTAGGTTTGCACCCTAGGGCCGCCGGGGCGGTGCTGGTGGATTAGGTAGGTTCCGTAGGGGAGGCGTGTAGGACCGTTGATGGAATTTCCTTTTGACTATCTGATATGTTTAATTTGTTATATCTGCCATGTTTATTTTGTTATAACCAGTATGCCTGGCTTCTTTTGTTACCCAGTGATTGACTACATTTTTGGAGCCGTAGTGCTCACGTAAATAATGGATTTTGCACCAACCGGATGTCGGATAACTTGTATATTTTTAGTGTGACTTTGTAAAAATATGTATATTTGAGTATAATCTTTTGAGCTTATTTGTTTGAACCCGGCTTTTGAACTTATTCGTACTTGTGTGGTTGTAGACCGGCTACTACTCGAGTGGTTGAACTTTTGAGGCATTGCCTGTTGTGTACTTGACTGCTTTTGAGGATTATTTGATCTGATTAGTGCAAGTTGGAATTTCGAGGACGAAATTCTTTTAAGGAGGGGAGATTGTGAGGCCCCAGTTCGTACTACGTTGATATATTCATTAATTTGGCGGTAACGTTTGGTTTTGGGAGTATTTCGAAAACCCTAAGTAGGAATTACGCTTTAAACCCTAAGTTCCGGTTAAGATTGAAAACCCGTTTTTTTCTACATTTTCTTTATTAGAAAATTCCCCAGATAATTTTTATGAGTAAATATAGTTTTTAGATGATTTTTCTAGTATTAGTTAGTTTTTGAGAAATTGAGAAATTAAGAACGTATATCGGATGTGGGACCCACTAGTGCGAAAAGTTCGGAAAAATTCGGCCAATTAGGTTAAATTCCGGATACTGTGTAAAATTTATCGGGTGTTAATAGACAAGTAGAGTGTGTGAAATGATTGATGTGAGAGAAGAAAGAAAGGATAGGAATGCATTTAATGAGGTGACAAGTGTCACATTCTCATTGGTTGGACTTTAAGAATTACTATTCACTTTCTTGACTTTTTTGACCAAAGGATTAAATATCAAAACAAATGCACAAAAATCACCATTTTCTTCTCTTGGTGGCCGGATCTCCCTAGCTCAAGAAGGAAGTGCATTTCACCAACTTTCAAGCTTCCATAAGCTTCAATCTTCCATAAACAAAAGCTTAGACTAGATTTCACTCCATAAAATCCTATCTTCTAGTGCTAGTAAGGGTTGTAGTGAAGTTTGTTTGAAGAGCTAAGTGTCCAACACCTCTCTACATCTCTTGTTCTTAGGTAAGTGATGTTTTACTACTTCCTTATACTTAATGATGGTTATTTTGTGCTTAATGGTGGCATAAGTGTTAGAATATATGATTTATTTCTTGATTTGAAGAGTTTTGGTGAAGTTTTCCATTTTATGATGAATTTTCTGGTTTAAAATGAATGGGATGTTGTGGCCTTGTATGATGATTGGCAATGGACTATAATACCTCTAGTAGGTGTGAATTGTTGATAAATGCAATCAATTTTGAATTTGGAAGAATTTCTGGAAAATTAGGGTTCTTGGTTGAACATTCTGTCCGAAATTTTAGGTCCTAGATAGAGGCCGAATTGGACTTTTCTCAAAACATGAAAGTTGTAGGTATTGATGAGGTTGAAGTTCTTGCAAAATTTCAGGGCATTTGGAGTAGTATAGAGTGAGTTATGCCGTTTTTACTGTTTCTGTTTTTGGTGAACAGAATGTCCGAACGGCAATAGTAATTGTCTGTTTTGACTGGAATTGGTTTGGATTTTGTTATTGGTGTCTTCTGATGAAATGTATCTTGATGTCTTAGCTTTCATATGCCTTTGGAATCAATGCTTTTGGACCTGTATAGCCTGACTTGGACTGATTACAGTTTTGTGTGATTTGGGAACCTGCAATTACGGTTCTGGGTTGGTTTTCTGCATTTTTGACTTAGTTGTGCTAGCATTTGGATTGAGAGGCCTTCTACATTGTTGTAGCCCCTTAAGTCTTGGATATCCCTGTAAATTTTCAGGATTAACGGAGTGGTATAACCTGAGTTATAAACGAAATACTCAGACCTGTTTTGACCGTCAAATTCTGTTCTGTTCTTATATCCGGAAAGTTTATGGCTGGAACTTTGGCTTCACATTTGACTGAGTTACAAGCTGTTTGGGCTTCCGACCAAAACACCAAACTTATAGCCCTATATCAGAGCTTTCTAACGCCCTTGGAATTTCATGAATCGGATTTATAGAACCTGAGATATAGCCGAGCAAACAAGGCCTGCCCGTGAAAATGACCAGAAATCTGTTTTGGTCCTGATGACCAATTTCTGTTCCGAATTTGGGTTGCCGACCTTCATGAAAGTTGTTCCATTTGGAATGAACTATCTAACTGCCAATTTTCAGCTCTTTTGACCATGTGTAGCATAGAAAACAGTTTGCACTCAAAACTGACCATTTGTGCATTTGCCAGATTTCGTAAGTGATTGTGTTTGGTTCATTTGGGACTAAAGCCTCCAGTTTCAGTTCTGGATGTCTTCATAACCGTTGTTGTTCATCCTTTAAGCTTCGATATGGCGTCTCATATGACTTAATCCGATATTCGTAGCTCAACTTATGAGTAAACTAGAAACGAGTGTCAAATCTGCCGTTTCCGCTAACGGCCGTCTCCGTTTCCGTTCGTCATATTTACGTGCGCGCGTGCCGTTTTTGCCGTTTTGCTTGTTTTAGGCACGATAGTAGCCGTTTGCGATATTATGTGACACAATCTTCTATTTCAGACGGTGGTGAGCTGGGCGGAACTGGTGGGGCCCACTACTAGCTGTTCATTTCGATCCGACTTCGTACTTTTGCTATTTCAGTTTCTGAGTAAGTATTCAGGCCGGTTTGGTGTGTTTTCTTTGCTATGTGTTTGAGATATGTGAAAAGGGCACTTAGGCGAGGGTGTACTTTATCGCACTCGACCTAAACCCTAATTTGAATGTATAATTATACTTGGCATATGTATATGAACCTTTTGGAACCAAAACCCTTGAGCTTGTGGTTCGGGGCGACTTTCGAATAAAGTTTGTGAAGTTTGCAAAGTTTGTGATTTTGAATAATTTTGTGAAGTTTGTGAGTTTGGGGTGAACTCTTGACCTGGTTGGACTATTCGAGCCGGTAAGGGCTTGGTCGAAGGCAGTCCAACTTAGTCTGAGGTCACCAAGTTTGTAGGTTCATGTTATGAACCAATTTTGTGAATCCGGTTCACCGAGAAAGTGACCAAGTTTGTGACCCGAGCTTGTGACTCAAGCTCAAGTTTGTGATTTCGTTCGCCCGGGCAAGTTTGTGAGGTGACTGGCCAGTGAGGGTGATAAGGTGTCGGTGGGTGTACAAGTGAAGTTCTACGAACTATTATTTGCAGTCGACGGAGTGTCGGCAGGAGATCACGCATGGCATATGAGTTGGCTTTGGAGCCACCTGTATCCTTATTATGTGATGTTACTTTTCTGCTTTTGCTTTACTCTTATTGTGTAACTGTTATGTGAAATTTATGCTTTCGCCCCTGTTTACTTACTAAGCATATAGCTTACCCCATTCCTTTTGTTTTCCTTAGCAGGGGCCGACGCGGGGACTTTTGGCTCGTATACTAGTATAGTTAGATTGGCTTGTAATAGTTGAATAGTTAGAATGTTTGTTTCTGTTTTGGTGGTTTGTATAAGGACCCTTCTTAGGGTCTATCTTCTGCTGGTTGTGATTGTAGTATATTAGAGTAGTTTGACTCGAGACTTTTGAAGATGTGAATATAACTTTTGGGATTGTATATATTGTATTTAGTGCTCTTTCGAACTTTAGGTTTTGAGTCCTGGCGCGAGCTAGGCAGGCGGCCCGCCGATACCCTTGGGTTCGCCCTTGGGAGAAGTGGGGTCGTCACAGTTGGTATCAGAGCTTAGGCTTTCGATCTCTGTAGTGTATCCTAGGCTTGAAGTTTAGGATGCCGGACTGTGGGATACTTGGCTATTAAGGTAAATATTGAATGCTAAGATTTTGATATTGACTTTTGTAATTTTCCATAAGGCAAAGTGGGGATTGAGTTGATTGCACTTGGAGATGGCCAGTCCCAGTGTGAATCGATTTGGTTCTTACTTAATATTGAAGTTAGCTATTTGGACCTATTCTTTAGGTTTGCACCCTAGGGCCGCCGGGGCGGTGCTGGTGGATTAGGTAGGTTCCGTAGGGGAGGCGTGTAGGACCGTTGATGGAATTTCCTTTTGACTATCTGATATGTTTAATTTGTTATATCTGCCATGTTTATTTTGTTATAACCAGTATGCCTGGCTTCTTTTGTTACCCAGTGATTGACTACATTTTTGGAGCCGTAGTGCTCACGTAAATAATGGATTTTGCACCAACCGGATGTCGGATAACTTGTATATTTTTAGTGTGACTTTGTAAAAATATGTATATTTGAGTATAATCTTTTGAGCTTATTTGTTTGAACCCGGCTTTTGAACTTATTCGTACTTGTGTGGTTGTAGACCGGCTACTACTCGAGTGGTTGAACTTTTGAGGCATTGCCTGTTGTGTACTTGACTGCTTTTGAGGATTATTTGATCTGATTAGTGCAAGTTGGAATTTCGAGGACGAAATTCTTTTAAGGAGGGGAGATTGTGAGGCCCCAGTTCGTACTACGTTGATATATTCATTAATTTGGCGGTAACGTTTGGTTTTGGGAGTATTTCGAAAACCCTAAGTAGGAATTACGCTTTAAACCCTAAGTTCCGGTTAAGATTGAAAACCCGTTTTTTTCTACATTTTCTTTATTAGAAAATTCCCCAGATAATTTTTATGAGTAAATATAGTTTTTAGATGATTTTTCTAGTATTAGTTAGTTTTTGAGAAATTGAGAAATTAAGAACGTATATCGGATGTGGGACCCACTAGTGCGAAAAGTTCGGAAAAATTCGGCCAATTAGGTTAAATTCCGGATACTGTGTAAAATTTATCGGGTGTTAATAGACAAGTAGAGTGTGTGAAATGATTGATGTGAGAGAAGAAAGAAAGGATAGGAATGCATTTAATGAGGTGACAAGTGTCACATTCTCATTGGTTGGACTTTAAGAATTACTATTCACTTTCTTGACTTTTTTGACCAAAGGATTAAATATCAAAACAAATGCACAAAAATCACCATTTTCTTCTCTTGGTGGCCGGATCTCCCTAGCTCAAGAAGGAAGTGCATTTCACCAACTTTCAAGCTTCCATAAGCTTCAATCTTCCATAAACAAAAGCTTAGACTAGATTTCACTCCATAAAATCCTATCTTCTAGTGCTAGTAAGGGTTGTAGTGAAGTTTGTTTGAAGAGCTAAGTGTCCAACACCTCTCTACATCTCTTGTTCTTAGGTAAGTGATGTTTTACTACTTCCTTATACTTAATGATGGTTATTTTGTGCTTAATGGTGGCATAAGTGTTAGAATATATGATTTATTTCTTGATTTGAAGAGTTTTGGTGAAGTTTTCCATTTTATGATGAATTTTCTGGTTTAAAATGAATGGGATGTTGTGGCCTTGTATGATGATTGGCAATGGACTATAATACCTCTAGTAGGTGTGAATTGTTGATAAATGCAATCAATTTTGAATTTGGAAGAATTTCTGGAAAATTAGGGTTCTTGGTTGAACATTCTGTCCGAAATTTTAGGTCCTAGATAGAGGCCGAATTGGACTTTTCTCAAAACATGAAAGTTGTAGGTATTGATGAGGTTGAAGTTCTTGCAAAATTTCAGGGCATTTGGAGTAGTATAGAGTGAGTTATGCCGTTTTTACTGTTTCTGTTTTTGGTGAACAGAATGTCCGAACGGCAATAGTAATTGTCTGTTTTGACTGGAATTGGTTTGGATTTTGTTATTGGTGTCTTCTGATGAAATGTATCTTGATGTCTTAGCTTTCATATGCCTTTGGAATCAATGCTTTTGGACCTGTATAGCCTGACTTGGACTGATTACAGTTTTGTGTGATTTGGGAACCTGCAATTACGGTTCTGGGTTGGTTTTCTGCATTTTTGACTTAGTTGTGCTAGCATTTGGATTGAGAGGCCTTCTACATTGTTGTAGCCCCTTAAGTCTTGGATATCCCTGTAAATTTTCAGGATTAACGGAGTGGTATAACCTGAGTTATAAACGAAATACTCAGACCTGTTTTGACCGTCAAATTCTGTTCTGTTCTTATATCCGGAAAGTTTATGGCTGGAACTTTGGCTTCACATTTGACTGAGTTACAAGCTGTTTGGGCTTCCGACCAAAACACCAAACTTATAGCCCTATATCAGAGCTTTCTAACGCCCTTGGAATTTCATGAATCGGATTTATAGAACCTGAGATATAGCCGAGCAAACAAGGCCTGCCCGTGAAAATGACCAGAAATCTGTTTTGGTCCTGATGACCAATTTCTGTTCCGAATTTGGGTTGCCGACCTTCATGAAAGTTGTTCCATTTGGAATGAACTATCTAACTGCCAATTTTCAGCTCTTTTGACCATGTGTAGCATAGAAAACAGTTTGCACTCAAAACTGACCATTTGTGCATTTGCCAGATTTCGTAAGTGATTGTGTTTGGTTCATTTGGGACTAAAGCCTCCAGTTTCAGTTCTGGATGTCTTCATAACCGTTGTTGTTCATCCTTTAAGCTTCGATATGGCGTCTCATATGACTTAATCCGATATTCGTAGCTCAACTTATGAGTAAACTAGAAACGAGTGTCAAATCTGCCGTTTCCGCTAACGGCCGTCTCCGTTTCCGTTCGTCATATTTACGTGCGCGCGTGCCGTTTTTGCCGTTTTGCTTGTTTTAGGCACGATAGTAGCCGTTTGCGATATTATGTGACACAATCTTCTATTTCAGACGGTGGTGAGCTGGGCGGAACTGGTGGGGCCCACTACTAGCTGTTCATTTCGATCCGACTTCGTACTTTTGCTATTTCAGTTTCTGAGTAAGTATTCAGGCCGGTTTGGTGTGTTTTCTTTGCTATGTGTTTGAGATATGTGAAAAGGGCACTTAGGCGAGGGTGTACTTTATCGCACTCGACCTAAACCCTAATTTGAATGTATAATTATACTTGGCATATGTATATGAACCTTTTGGAACCAAAACCCTTGAGCTTGTGGTTCGGGGCGACTTTCGAATAAAGTTTGTGAAGTTTGCAAAGTTTGTGATTTTGAATAATTTTGTGAAGTTTGTGAGTTTGGGGTGAACTCTTGACCTGGTTGGACTATTCGAGCCGGTAAGGGCTTGGTCGAAGGCAGTCCAACTTAGTCTGAGGTCACCAAGTTTGTAGGTTCATGTTATGAACCAATTTTGTGAATCCGGTTCACCGAGAAAGTGACCAAGTTTGTGACCCGAGCTTGTGACTCAAGCTCAAGTTTGTGATTTCGTTCGCCCGGGCAAGTTTGTGAGGTGACTGGCCAGTGAGGGTGATAAGGTGTCGGTGGGTGTACAAGTGAAGTTCTACGAACTATTATTTGCAGTCGACGGAGTGTCGGCAGGAGATCACGCATGGCATATGAGTTGGCTTTGGAGCCACCTGTATCCTTATTATGTGATGTTACTTTTCTGCTTTTGCTTTACTCTTATTGTGTAACTGTTATGTGAAATTTATGCTTTCGCCCCTGTTTACTTACTAAGCATATAGCTTACCCCATTCCTTTTGTTTTCCTTAGCAGGGGCCGACGCGGGGACCGACGCGGGGACTTTTGGCTCGTATACTAGTATAGTTAGATTGGCTTGTAATAGTTGAATAGTTAGAATGTTTGTTTCTGTTTTGGTGGTTTGTATAAGGACCCTTCTTAGGGTCTATCTTCTGCTGGTTGTGATTGTAGTATATTAGAGTAGTTTGACTCGAGACTTTTGAAGATGTGAATATAACTTTTGGGATTGTATATATTGTATTTAGTGCTCTTTCGAACTTTAGGTTTTGAGTCCTGGCGCGAGCTAGGCAGGCGGCCCGCCGATACCCTTGGGTTCGCCCTTGGGAGAAGTGGGGTCGTCACAGTTGGTATCAGAGCTTAGGCTTTCGATCTCTGTAGTGTATCCTAGGCTTGAAGTTTAGGATGCCGGACTGTGGGATACTTGGCTATTAAGGTAAATATTGAATGCTAAGATTTTGATATTGACTTTTGTAATTTTCCATAAGGCAAAGTGGGGATTGAGTTGATTGCACTTGGAGATGGCCAGTCCCAGTGTGAATCGATTTGGTTCTTACTTAATATTGAAGTTAGCTATTTGGACCTATTCTTTAGGTTTGCACCCTAGGGCCGCCGGGGCGGTGCTGGTGGATTAGGTAGGTTCCGTAGGGGAGGCGTGTAGGACCGTTGATGGAATTTCCTTTTGACTATCTGATATGTTTAATTTGTTATATCTGCCATGTTTATTTTGTTATAACCAGTATGCCTGGCTTCTTTTGTTACCCAGTGATTGACTACATTTTTGGAGCCGTAGTGCTCACGTAAATAATGGATTTTGCACCAACCGGATGTCGGATAACTTGTATATTTTTAGTGTGACTTTGTAAAAATATGTATATTTGAGTATAATCTTTTGAGCTTATTTGTTTGAACCCGGCTTTTGAACTTATTCGTACTTGTGTGGTTGTAGACCGGCTACTACTCGAGTGGTTGAACTTTTGAGGCATTGCCTGTTGTGTACTTGACTGCTTTTGAGGATTATTTGATCTGATTAGTGCAAGTTGGAATTTCGAGGACGAAATTCTTTTAAGGAGGGGAGATTGTGAGGCCCCAGTTCGTACTACGTTGATATATTCATTAATTTGGCGGTAACGTTTGGTTTTGGGAGTATTTCGAAAACCCTAAGTAGGAATTACGCTTTAAACCCTAAGTTCCGGTTAAGATTGAAAACCCGTTTTTTTCTACATTTTCTTTATTAGAAAATTCCCCAAATAATTTTTATGAGTAAATATAGTTTTTAGATGATTTTTCTAGTATTAGTTAGTTTTTGAGAAATTGAGAAATTAAGAACGTATATCGGATGTGGGACCCACTAGTGCGAAAAGTTCGGAAAAATTCGGCCAATTAGGTTAAATTCCGGATACTGTGTAAAATTTATCGGGTGTTAATAGACAAGTAGAGTGTGTGAAATGATTGATGTGAGAGAAGAAAGAAAGGATAGGAATGCATTTAATGAGGTGACAAGTGTCACATTCTCATTGGTTGGACTTTAAGAATTACTATTCACTTTCTTGACTTTTTTGACCAAAGGATTAAATATCAAAACAAATGCACAAAAATCACCATTTTCTTCTCTTGGTGGCCGGATCTCCCTAGCTCAAGAAGGAAGTGCATTTCACCAACTTTCAAGCTTCCATAAGCTTCAATCTTCCATAAACAAAAGCTTAGACTAGATTTCACTCCATAAAATCCTATCTTCTAGTGCTAGTAAGGGTTGTAGTGAAGTTTGTTTGAAGAGCTAAGTGTCCAACACCTCTCTACATCTCTTGTTCTTAGGTAAGTGATGTTTTACTACTTCCTTATACTTAATGATGGTTATTTTGTGCTTAATGGTGGCATAAGTGTTAGAATATATGATTTATTTCTTGATTTGAAGAGTTTTGGTGAAGTTTTCCATTTTATGATGAATTTTCTGGTTTAAAATGAATGGGATGTTGTGGCCTTGTATGATGATTGGCAATGGACCATAATACCTCTAGTAGGTGTGAATTGTTGATAAATGCAATCAATTTTGAATTTGGAAGAATTTCTGGAAAATTAGGGTTCTTGGTTGAACATTCTGTCCGAAATTTTAGGTCCTAGATAGAGGCCGAATTGGACTTTTCTCAAAACATGAAAGTTGTAGGTATTGATGAGGTTGAAGTTCTTGCAAAATTTCAGGGCATTTGGAGTAGTATAGAGTGAGTTATGCCGTTTTTACTGTTGCTGTTTTTGGTGAACAGAATGTCCGAACGGCAATAGTAATTGTCTGTTTTGACTGGAATTGGTTTGGATTTTGTTGTTGGTGTCTTCTGATGAAATGTATCTTGATGTCTTAGCTTTCATATGCCTTTGGAATCAATGCTTTTGGACCTGTATAGCCTGACTTGGACTGATTACAGTTTTGTGTGATTTGGGAACCTGCAATTACGGTTCTGGGTTGGTTTTCTGCATTTTTGACTTAGTTGTGCTAGGATTTGGATTGAGAGGCCTTCTACATTGTTGTAGCCCCTTAAGTCTTGGATATCCCTGTAAAATTTCAGGATTAACGGAGTGGTATAACCTGAGTTATAAACGAAATACTCAGACCTGTTTTGACCGTCAAATTCTGTTCTGTTCTTATATCCGGAAAGTTTATGGCTGGAACTTTGGCTTCACATTTGACTGAGTTACAAGCTGTTTGGGCTTCCGACCAAAACACCAAACTTATAGCCCTATATCAGAGATTTCTAACGCCCTTGGAATTTCATGAATCGGATTTATAGAACCTGAGATATAGCCGAGCAAACAAGGCCTGCCCGTGAAAATGACCAGAAATCTGTTTTGGTCCTGATGACCAATTTCTGTTCCGAATTTGGGTTGCCGACCTTCATGAAAGTTGTTCCATTTGGAATGAACTATCTAACTGCCAATTTTCAGCTCTTTTGACCATGTGTAGCATAGAAAACAGTTTGCACTCAAAACTGACCATTTGTGCATTTGCCAGATTTCGTAAGTGATTGTGTTTGGTTCATTTGGGACTAAAGCCTCCAGTTTCAGTTCTGGATGTCTTCATAACCGTTGTTGTTCATCCTTTAAGCTTCGATATGGCGTCTCATATGACTTAATCCGATATTCGTAGCTCAACTTATGAGTAAACTAGAAACGAGTGTCAAATCTGCCGTTTCCGCTAACGGCCGTCTCCGTTTCCGTTCGTCATATTTACGTGCGCGCGTGCCGTTTTTGCCGTTTTGCTTGTTTTAGGCACGATAGTAGCCGTTTGCGATATTATGTGACACAATCTTCTATTTCAGACGGTGGTGAGCTGGGCGGAACTGGTGGGGCCCACTACTAGCTGTTCATTTCGATCCGACTTCGTACTTTTGCTATTTCAGTTTCTGAGTAAGTATTCAGGCCGGTTTGGTGTGTTTTCTTTGCTATGTGTTTGAGATATGTGAAAAGGGCACTTAGGCGAGGGTGTACTTTATCGCACTCGACCTAAACCCTAATTTGAATGTATAATTATACTTGGCATATGTATATGAACCTTTTGGAACCAAAACCCTTGAGCTTGTGGTTCGGGGCGACTTTCGAATAAAGTTTGTGAAGTTTGCAAAGTTTGTGATTTTGAATAATTTTGTGAAGTTTGTGAGTTTGGGGTGAACTCTTGACCTGGTTGGACTATTCGAGCCGGTAAGGGCTTGGTCGAAGGCAGTCCAACTTAGTCTGAGGTCACCAAGTTTGTAGGTTCATGTTATGAACCAATTTTGTGAATCCGGTTCACCGAGAAAGTGACCAAGTTTGTGACCCGAGCTTGTGACTCAAGCTCAAGTTTGTGATTTCGTTCGCCCGGGCAAGTTTGTGAGGTGACTGGCCAGTGAGGGTGATAAGGTGTCGGTGGGTGTACAAGTGAAGTTCTACGAACTATTATTTGCAGTCGACGGAGTGTCGGCAGGAGATCACGCATGGCATATGAGTTGGCTTTGGAGCCACCTGTATCCTTATTATGTGATGTTACTTTTCTGCTTTTGCTTTACTCTTATTGTGTAACTGTTATGTGAAATTTATGCTTTCGCCCCTGTTTACTTACTAAGCATATAGCTTACCCCATTCCTTTTGTTTTCCTTAGCAGGGGCCGACGCGGGGACTTTTGGCTCGTATACTAGTATAGTTAGATTGGCTTGTAATAGTTGAATAGTTAGAATGTTTGTTTCTGTTTTGGTGGTTTGTATAAGGACCCTTCTTAGGGTCTATCTTCTGCTGGTTGTGATTGTAGTATATTAGAGTAGTTTGACTCGAGACTTTTGAAGATGTGAATATAACTTTTGGGATTGTATATATTGTATTTAGTGCTCTTTCGAACTTTAGGTTTTGAGTCCTGGCGCGAGCTAGGCAGGCGGCCCGCCGATACCCTTGGGTTCGCCCTTGGGAGAAGTGGGGTCGTCACACTTACAGGACTCAAACCCTAGAATGTCCAATGGACGACCTTGCCCTTCATTAAGGGTGAAAATATCTATCAACTAATTAACTAATCTAAGACTCAGAATTCGGCCAAAGGTAAAGTGTTATTGACCGAAATTATTTAATGCTAACAAACAACTAATAATGATAACTAAAAACCTAATTAACAAGCTAGTACTCCGCGAACTAGTCTTTACTTGAATCTTCCAATTCCCCATGTGCTTGAATGGAATGGCCTTGGTCTCTATATTCTCATCATTCCCCTCCTCTTAAAGGCGATTTGTCCCCAAATCAGGACTCTTCTTACAAAACAAAAGTGATGGGAGCATGTGTATAGTCACCAAGCAGCCTGCATGTCGCTTTCTCAAGCGGAGAAAGGTCAGGACACCCTTGTGGGACACCAGGAAAACTCGTGGTGGTGGTAGATACATGTTGCGGACAGCAAGAGTTCCATGATAATGGCCACACAAGTGACGTCTCAAGACTATGGGTGGACCGTGAGCGGACGCCCGGTGAACCAAGGTTTGGTTGGGCTGCGCGTTGTACGCATCAAGATGTGCAAAAACGGCATCAAAGGCCATTGTAACCCGACTAGTGCTGGTTGGAACAAGTAGAACTGGTACAACACAAGGGCTTAGACTCTCTTTAATCCATCCCGTACGAAGCAACTCCGCCACTTGTCGTTGTTGCTCCTTGGTTTCCTCAGGATTGGTCCTATATGGTGCCTTGTTTGGAAGGGAAGATCCAAGAATGAAATCAATTTGGTGTTCAATTCCCCTTAATGGAGGCAATCCATTAGGTATATCCTCAGGAAAGACGTCTTGATACTCCTGTAAGAGGTTAGTAATAACACTAGGCAAAGAAGCATCAAGAGCATTAGTGAGTAAGGATTCCTTGCCAAATAAAATAAATAAAACCTGATTAGAATGCAAGGCCTTTTTCACATCTTTCACCTTGGCAAGCATGCTGGGTTTTCTCTCCTGGGCGGGCTCGAAGACCGAATGAGAGTGATCCAACTTGCTTGAAGAAGGGTCGGCCAACACTAATTTCTTAGCTTTGGCGTTGTCCTTCTTGGTGGTAGCATGCAAGTCATACTCTTTTTGTAGACTAACTTGATCCTCATGTACTCGTTGAGGTGTAAGAGGTGCAAGTGTAATCTTTTTACAATTATGCATAAAAGAGTATTTGTTCAAGAAACCATCAAAAGTGACTCTTTTGTCAAATTGCCAAGGACGCCCTAAGAGTATATGTGCAGCTTGCATTGGTACTACATCACACATAACATCATCTTCATACCTACCAATGCGAAAAGTAACCAGAACTTGTTTAAGAACACGTACCTCTCCGCTGTTGTTTAACCACTGAAGCTTGTAGGGATGGGGGTGCTCACTAGTTGGCAAGTTTAGTTTCTCCACCATCAATGCACTAGCAACATTAGTGCAACTTCCGGGGTCAATCACCAAGCTGCATACCTTGTTTGTCACATGGCACCTAGTGTAAAAGATGTTGTCACGTTGAAGCTCATCCTTACTAGCTTGTGTAGCTAGTGCCCTTCTTGCTACCAATCCAACTTTGTCTTGAGTTGGAACTTCCTCTATCTCTTCTTCCTCTTCAACCAAGGAAGGCATGTCTTTGTACTCCTCCTCTTCATCATCAGTGACAATGTCTCCATTTGGTAGCACAAGCATGGTCCTTGGATTTGGACATTGGCTTGCAATGTGCCCAACTCCTTGACACCTCCAACATTTGGTGTCACGATTCCTAGGTTTTGAAGTTTCAATTGTTGGTTTTGAAACAACCTTGGAGTCGGTTTTGGTAAAAGGTGGCCGTGAGCTTGACCCTTGATCTTGCTTCGGCTTTGGAGTGGTCCAAGTATTCGAACCTCTCTCTTCCATTCTAGGCTGGAATGGTCGAGTAAATGCTTGTGGATGAGGGTTATAATTTCTGGTTGTACCCCTCCTCTTGAGCCTTTGCTCAATCTTGATAGCCTTCTCCACCATATCTTCTATCTCCACATAGTATTGAAGCTCCAGTTGATCGGCGATTTCGACCCTCAGACCATTGAGAAATCTTGCCATTGTAGCCTCTCTATCTTCTTGAATATCAGCTCTCAACATGGAGATTTCCATGTCCTTGTAGTAGTCCTCAACTGAGCGTTGACCTTGTGTCAAGGTTTGAAGTTTTTGGTACAAGTCTCTATGGTAGTGACTTGGTACAAATCGCTTCTTCATCAGTCTCTTGAGCTCAGTCCAAGTGGTTATAGGTGGTTCTCCACACCTTCTCCTGCTTGTAACCACTTGTTCCCACCAAACTATGGCATAGTCGGTGAATTCTACTATGGCAAGTCTCAATTTTTGTGCATCGGTGTAGTCATTACAATCGAATACTAGCTCCACTCGACTTTCCCATTCAAGGTATGTATCCGGATCAGATTTGCCTTGGAAAGGAGGAATCTTCATCTTAATCCCCTTGATGGCATCACCGATTGCTCTTGTGTGTCGCTTTGGTCTTCGTTGTGCGTATGCCTCATGTTCCGAATCGGCATTGGAGTCACTAGATTCCCCCAGGGTGGATTTTCCCCTAGATTTCCTAGAAGAAGCCCTAGACGAACTTAGTTGATCAAGTTGCTCATGGATTGTTTCCAACCTTTGGTCAAATCTCCTCTGCATTTCCTTCCACATATTATCCATTTTAAGTGATAACTGAGCAATGGTAATTTCATGTTCCTGAGACATGGTGAAACCTGCAAAACTTGACAAATTGTTAGTAGAAAATGCCTCACTTGCTCCCTTAAGTGTTTCACTCCTCTCGTGTTTTCACTCAAGTGTGTATGGCACTCTAATGCTCTCACCAATTCACTTCTCAAACCACTTGTTTGTTTCCTTTGAAGAAATCAGAAATTTTCTCAAGGAAGTTCAATCAAACTTTAATCAAAATAGCTCCCAATTGTATCAAAGGAACAAGGAAACAAAAGTAGAAATGGAAAGCTCAAGTAATGAATAAGGAATGGAAGAGGAAAGAATTGATGTACAAAGAAAAAGAAAGTCCAAGTACGATGATGGAGTTCCCAAGTGCTTTACTTAATTGCCCAATTGATTTTGGAGACAAGTTAGGTGTTGGACTTATTTGGAAATTTCCTTAAAGTCGGCTAACCAAACAGAAATATTACCAAAATTTTTCCAGATTCCCTCTCCAAAAACCTTCCAAAATTTTTTTCCAGATTCCCTCTCCAAAAACCTTCCAAAATTTTTTTCCAGATTCCCTCTCCAAAAATCTTCCTAAAGTCGGCTATAACAATTCAGAATTGTTCCTAAAAAAAATTCCAGATTTCCTTCTCTTTTGAAACCTCCCAAAGTCGGCTGCAAACAGAATTTGGTAGCTAAAGAAAATTTCCAGATTTCTGCTCCTTTTAAACCTTCCAAAGTCGGCTGCAAAACAGAATTTGGTAGCTTCCTAACCGCTGAAAATTTCCAGATTTGTTACCTTATCAAATCAGAATTGCTTCCACGAAAAAATTCCAGATTTCTTGTCTTCTTGAATTCCCCTCAAAGTCGGCTGGAATTTCCTAAAATTTTTCCCAGATTTGGTAGCTTCCTAACCCCAAAATTTTCCAGAATTACCTCTTCTTAAATCCCCTCAAAATTTTCGTCCCTTACTCTCCCTCAAGAACAACAATTCGGCCCTCCCCTCTTTGCTCCACACAAAGACAGTTTGGACGCTTGGTGCTAAACAATGGCTTCACAAGATGACTCAAGCAACGTCACCCAAGAATACCCCAAGCGGCCTGCTCAAGAAACTCCCAAGAGGTTTACTCCTAAGCCAAGAAAGCCCCGTATGGATGCAAGGACGTACAAGAAACTGTTTATACGTAGGGAGGTGCAAATATTCAAGAACCAAGATGGTCAAGTTCCTCAAAAATCTCAACGGGTGATACAAGTGATCAAGACCCAAGGTGTGCAAGATTTTCAAGAGGAGGTTGGTCAAAACTTTTGAGTATGCTTTTCTTGATGTAATTTCCTGGTTTGTTGGAACAATTGCAACAAGACAGAATTGGCAAATAAAAGTGCGGCTTCCTCCTTTGTGGTTTGTCACCAGAATGCCCTTTTTTTTTTTTTTTTTTTTGACTCTAAGAACACACAATTACTCTGCTGTTCTTGGGTAAAATTCCAGAATTTAATGTCAAACCAATGTTCTCCTTCAATCCTCCAACAACTATCAAGACATGTATCAAAATTTCAAGACTTCAAGATTAGTTTCAAGGAACTCAAGAAACCCTAGATTATTGTAGTCCCCCTTCAAGATTCCAACCCCAAACAAGTTTAACCACAAAAATCAGTTTAGGAAACTAATGAAAACAACTTGGTGGAATAAACTAAAGTTTGGACAGATTTGGCAAGAAACTTGCGCCCAAGGAAAACCCTAGCCGTCGCAGAAATTTTTTTTTTTTGTTTGATATTTAAACAGAATATGCAACGAACAAAACACGGCTACACTTGAAGGCAGGCTTCAAGACAGAATCACACAACAAGTAATGCACGAAGTGGACACGAAGCAAAAGAAATCAAAGAGTGACTCAACAAGACAACAAAGGCGGACAGAAATTTTTTTTTTTTTTTTTTGTAATAACAATCGGACTTGACACAAAGGAAGACACGACCAGAATTGCAAAATAAAATTGACTAGAAAGCTTACGAACAAACTCAACGGGATATACTTGATGTCGTCGACTAGCTCTGATACCAACTGATGTGAGACGGATCTAGACGAACACCAAGTTGGGATGATTGGCGGAACTTTGACCCTTCTAGAATCACGAGCCACGAACTAAGGAGATGCCTTAACCCACGACTAGCAAATTTAGTGAACCAAAAGTATAGATAGAAGAACGCCACAATCAAGGAGACTACTTGATTGATAAGTTCGATGAACAACTTGAGATTAATTCTCAAGTATTCAAAGGAAATTCTCTTGAGGCAAGAGAGAGTGAAATAACTCACATATATTTTATAAAATCTGAATTCTCTCTCTAATGAATGAAAACCTAGGCTATATATAGCCTTACAGGACTCAAACCCTAGAATGTCCAATGGACGACCTTGCCCTTCATTAAGGGTGAAAATATCTATCAACTAATTAACTAATCTAAGACTCAGAATTCGGCCAAAGGTAAAGTGTTATTGACCGAAATTATTTAATGCTAACAAACAACTAATAATGATAACTAAAAACCTAATTAACAAGCTAGTACTCCGCGAACTAGTCTTTACTTGAATCTTCCAATTCCCCATGTGCTTGAATGGAATGGCCTTGGTCTCTATATTCTCATCATTGATAGAAGAGGATATTGTTGCAAAAATGAGGAAGAAAACAGTCCAAATTCGGTCCAAATTTGAAGATTTCAGTTCGGCCCTCCTTTCGGGTTTAACACTTGAAATCCCCCAAATTGATGTTTTTCAAATGAAATCTTTGAGGGTTTATGATCACAAGATGTTGGAAAATGATTTTGAGGTGAAAGATTAGGGAATGAATGGATGAAATGGAAGATTAGAGAGAGAGGGTTAGGGTTCGGTGAAAAGAGGGAAGAAAATTTTGAAAAGTGCAGAAACGAGACTTCGGTTCTGCTATATCCGCGAACCGATCCGAGCTCGGTTCATTACTAAAAGCCCTCATATCCGACATGGTTCGGATCCGCACCGCCAGAAGCACAGACGAGCCCTCGGATATTTATGAAAATTTTTGGATCCGAGCTTGGATCAGTCTGGGCACTTTGGAAAAACGTTTTATCAATTCTAACCTCTCATGCACATGTAATATACCAAAAGTACAATATCCAATCTCTTAAAACACATCAAACACATCTATATTGCAAATCGAGGGGTGAGGTTCTTTGATCATTTTTGCATTTTTACACAAAAATGACACTTTTGGGCATTACATGCACATCAAATGAGTCCATGAGCATGTATAAACATGTTATCACCAAAACTCACTTGAATATACTGAAAATGCAACATTGTATGTATGCCTGGGAATTCTAAACACTTAAAGCACAATTTGGTAAGAAAACCTCCCTTTTTACACTTGTTCCTCAATTGTACCTCCAAAATAATGATGAAACTCCGGTACCGCCTGCAAACAAATGAAATATATCTAATTAGTCAATTAAATCACACCAAAATGTAAGAAACACATAAAAACACAACTATAATATTATTATTGGGTTGCCTCCCAACAAACGCTTTTGTTTATAGTCGTTGGCTCGACTCAAAAAAATTGAATCATTTTAGAACATTAGGGAGCAATTGGTAATATGGGTCGAAACTTCCGAGCCAATCCACCATGTGGTGAGCCAATAATTTTATTATAATACAACTATACTAACGAAATAACTACAAATCTTGCTTCTTTATTTTCAAGGTCAATATAAAATAAAATTAAACTGTTAATAAGTTAGGGCTTAATTTTCATGAACAAAATTGGAATCTTATTTTTAACTTGCCCATATGAGAATATTAAAGTTTGTTCCCTATATTTAATGGGGAAACTATGAATAACAAAAGGTAAAAAATAACAATTTATAAATATATTATAAATAGTATGTTTAATTTTTTTTTTGTGAAGTTCCGACATGTAACTAACTTACCGTGTATGAACTAGAGGAGAGGTTAGTATAGTTGCACTGCTTTTTTGGTTTACATATGTAGTCGTTTTTTTTGAATTTGTTTAAAAGAGTACTCATATAAAGTGAGAAATAAGATACGCGTGATGGCATTGTTCCACTCATATTCGTGAAATTTTAGAATATATACAAAATATCACAAAAAAAAGTATGTAATCCATAAGTTAGATTATTTATACAATAACGATATAAGTAGCGTGCCATCAATGCTGCCCAAGTTTTTCATGAGTACCACATGTTGTTGGTTTGGGTATTCTTTGGCTTCGACGTGGTTGGTTTGGCACTACTGTATGGACTTGAGTAATATGTGTCAACAGTGTAGCATCTTTAATTTGAGTGCTTGTGCCTTCACCTCCTTTACATTGCTCAGAAATATGCTGATGCGAGTCCCTATCGGGCGTAAATTCTGGAAAAGTCACAGGGGATCTAAAATACCCAATCGATACACCTCTCTCATGCATGACTTCGGTCTGAGGTGTGACAAAAGTAGATGCGCCAGCTTGGTCCTCAGTAGCCAGCGAACCTCCATGGAATCCAGTTTGTATGGCGGGTTCTGGTGATCGGAGTCTACGATGTCGTCCACCGCCATGCTGACTTCCGTGGGTATTTCTAGGAGCTCGCTGAACACGACACGAATCAGCATATAGTGGAATCTCCTGTGATACGTGTGGAGGGCGAAATGCAAGTCGGCGTGACTCTCCTACATGATGCAAAGATGTGGATGCAAAGTCCCTCAACTCTTGAAAATATCTGCTGTGTTGTTCATCACTAACTGCAAGAGAGTCCTGTGCCATGAAATACATGCGAGACATGGCATCGCTCTGGAGAAACAAATATAAGAATAAGAAGGAGATACTGTGGTAAAAAATAGTTAAAAAAAGTGAGCAAACTCAAAGTGATTATTAAAAGTGGGTTGGAAATAAACTTACAAGATATTGTGCCCTAGTGCTATCACCCTGAAAGCCCTCTGGGAAAGCGGGAAATCGACTTGGATTTGAAATATAAATCACCGTCCGCTCCCGATACCACTGAACATACTCATCCGATGGATATGTAGTATCTTCAATTACAGTGCCATCTTGTACATGCACACGTCGATCAGCCCAAATATCAATATATTGTCTATGCGTGGTGCTCCAGTCTTGATTCGCCCTACCACGACGATCTAGAGAATGTAGAGCTGCCTGATTATCTGTCAACCTCATATCAGGCAGGGACTGATGAAACCCAAACTGCTGCAAAACCCGATGAGGGAGGTGCGGCTCAACTACATCCCAGCAAATAAGATACGTTACGGACCTCCAAATGTCCCGAACTGCAGTACAATACGCAGGAAGAGAAACGAGAACGTCCTCCGAATATGGCTGCCATATGAACTGAAAAAAATATAAAGTCAGAGTTGTTTCATTTTTTCTATTAAGAAATAATAAAACTTCCCAATATTCAACACAGAAAATTTCATGAAAAAAGTGCTAGTCCCGGGTCAATTAAAAATTTTTTGAATTTCTAAAAAAAATTCGGCAGAGTCTCCCCTATAACTGGAGGTTAACTCCCTGCCAATAAACTCAATTTCCATTCACAAAATGCAATCTGACAAACTTATGCTTTCAGTTGACAAGAAATATTATGACAAGACTACTGGCACAACTTTTCAAATATTTCTATTGTCCGGACATATGTACAATACCTCTTCAGGACGCAGGCCTGTCAACTGATCTCGGAATGCGGGCACAACATGCCTAACAACTCTGTGTACGTCCAAGTCATTATTCCACCTATATTTAATAAAGTAGGAACCTGTTTAGAACAAATTAAAGTTGTTTCGATAACAAATGTCATTGGCAGGATTGAAATAAGGGCGAAATGCGCGCCTAGCTCCATATGGACCAGGGTAATGCTCCAACGGCGCGATTCGGTTTGGACGCATGGTTGGTATATGTTCCCAAATCCAGAGCTGTTAGAAAATTAGAATCAATGTTAAAATTGTAAAATGATAATATGCTAAAAACTCAAGACATATCATTATTCGGTGCAATGTACCTGTAGCAAAACTAATGGACCGGCAATAGCCAATTTGGCAGGATTCGTGGCATCACAAAGTGACCGATAGAGAGTCGCCAAACACGCACTACCCCAACTATATTGCCCAACAGTTTCCAAGTCCCGCAGTAATGGAAGATACAACAAAGGGACTTTGTTGCCGGACTTATCGGACAATAAATGTCCACCTAATATCAGTAAGAGGTAGATGCGCGCACGCTGCCTACATTCGACATCTGAAGCATCGGATGGCAACTCTGTGTCCAAGGCTCTTGCTAAACATCCCAATTTTAGCCTCTGTCCATCAAAGTATCCAACTGCAGGAGAAAATCCAATGAGCTCCTCACAAATGGCTCCCCACTCCTGAATGCTGCGGTATGTGTCTATCCCTATAACCGGTGGACCATCGATGTGCAACCCCCACAACACCTCTACATTCTGTAATGTCATGGTAGCCTCTCCAACCGGTAAATGAAATGTATGCGTCTCGGGCCGCCATCTCTCCACTAAACTTGTGATCAAAGAATGATCAACCATCTGATATCCACTCTCAAGCACCCCTTCAAATCCAACCAAGGCAATATAACGACAAACCCGATCAGGAATAGGTGTATGCTCCCAAAATCCTCTGTCACACCGTCTGACATCTAACTGATTGCCCTCAATATGTCCGTGAAAAATAGAATGTGCCCGGTGTGCAGTTCCCGCCGATTTAGTGTCGTGCACGTATGGTCCTGGATGTAGGCCAGGAGGGATATGTTGGTAGGCCATAATCCCAAGCAAATATCTGGATCGATTAAATTCAATAGTTATGCATAAGTACTTCCCAAAAGTTTGTGTATACAATTTTGACCTATAAATCGCGTTCAAGACTTTTTTTTGAGAAAATTTTGACCATATATCCCTTATAAATCGACTAAAACTCCATGCCTATCAGTTATTTTTTTTGAGAAACATTTGTTATCCCTTTATGTACTCATATACTGCAGCAATCTATTTGTAGTCATATTTTAAAAGTTTTAAAAAAAATTTGACATAGTCTCCCCTATAAAGCGGCCATAACTCCCTGTCAATCAAACATCAAAATACCATATCCTACATATGCAAGAGCATTAACACATATAACACACCATTCGAGCATTTCTTTAACAAATATGTCAACAGATCAATGGATAGGGGATGTAGCGATAAATGAATGAAACTGTTGGGCTGCACGTTTAAACTGGTTAATTCAATACTTATCATAGTCAAGAACGCAGCATGCATTTGACAAATGAACAATGAAAGTCACTAATGTAATTGTTTGAAATAAATCCTGAAACGAACACAAATGAACTAGAATGAACCCTAAGGCAAACTGGAGTGCACTGACATGAGTTCAAAATTTCTAGGAACTCGATCAAATCAAGACCTATAATTCGGACAATTTCTCCTATTATGACCCGTTTGATGACAATTTTGACATCTTCTTGGTTCGTCTGGATCCCTTTCATCCATCTCATTCCGAATTCTGCTAGCTCGAACCCGCCCTGCCGGACGTGCAACAAACTTGCTCTTGTCTGCCTGTAGCTCCCATCCAGGATAAAGCCAAGTATCTTGATGCGGCAGTGGATTAAACTTCCTTGAATACTGCACAGCCCATCTCGTTTTGGTAAACTGGTGATCCACAAGCAATCCCGGATTGTCACCTCTATTCCTGCACACCACCAAAGCGTGTGAACAAGGAAGCCTGTAATTCTGCCACTTTCCACAAGAGCATGCCTTATCAAAAAACCTGACGGTTTGCGTATTGCCTCCTTTACCATCGATACGCCGACCTGTGATAACCTTGTATACGCCCGATGGGCCATCGAACTCAATGACTCTGTGGGCGCCTGCCTTCTGCTCAGCATTCTTAAAATGCCGCCATATCTTTGGGGGAAAAGGATTGCGACAATGTGAAGCATCTTCCCTTCTCGTCTTAAATAACGCAACTGTCCGATGGAATGTCATGTCAATGCATGCACGAATTGGCAAATGGCGTGCTCCGCACAAGACATTATTATAACTTTCGAATATGTTGGTAGTTAGAATACCCCAACGATGGCCATCGTTGTGTGTTAGACACCACTTTTCTAGACTAATGGCAGACAGATAATTCCAAGTATCTGGAAACATGCTTCCTAGTTCTCTTCTGAACATCCGCCACTTGCACAATTGTCTTGCCCTTCCCATTGCCCAACACAACCTTTTAAGGTGTAAATCTTTGAAGTGTGTCATCAAATTGCTCCTAACATGTCGCAGGCAAAACCTATGGTAGGCCAAAAGTTCCTCCCAATAGTCAAAGTGTGTCATGGTATAGATGATACCATTGTGGCGATCGGAAATGACACAGATAGGATGTCGATCAAGTGCAACATTATATCTTAATTGTTCCATGAACCACAACCAACTGGAAATCGCCTCCTCATCAACTATGGCATAAGCAATTGGCAGAATCTTGTTGTTCGCATCTTGAGTGACTGCAACAAGGAGTTTGCCCTTGTATTCGTCACGCAAATGAGTGCCATCAACACATATAACCGGCCTGCACATGTAGAATGCTTCAATAGCCGGTCCAAAGGCCCCGAATACATACTTAAAAGTCTTAACTCGATCCGAACTATCCGAATAATGTGACCACTCTGCCACGGTGCCTGGATTGGATTGCACCAGGGCATCGAGATACTGTGGTAGTTCGGTAAAATTCACCTGCCATGATCCAAACACAAGCTCAATTGCTTTACGTCTGGCATACCAGGCTTTTTTGTAAGACACATCAACCTTCAAGTTTTCTTTAACGAAACTTAGTATGTTCTTGACCTTTAATCCAGGATCATCTTCAATGCTACGGAGTATGTGTCTTGAAATAACGGAAGCCGTCAGGCTTGTATTGTTATTGCTAATCATGTCGCCCAAGCAGTTATGGTCATTGACCCATTTTGTAATTTGCCACATTCCATGAGTCTTTTTCTTTATGGCTCTAACACACCAGTCGCATGGTGGATACGATGAAGTGGAAGGAGTTCTTTCAATTGATGATTTGCATTTAGCAAACCACGTGTTACTCTTACTCTCAATAACTCTGAACTCCCTATTGTGATTGATGGACCACATCCTAACTGTCCGGCTGAGCTGCTGCTTACTCTCAAATCTCATATGGAGACGTATATTATTATTCTCCTCACTGAATGTGACAATACGCTCCAATCCATCCTCCTCTTCTATATCATCATCATCTATGCTCCCAACATCGGAGAAAAATGTCATTCCTCTTGGAACATATGCAGAGCTGCCAGCTGTGCTATTACGTCTGATATCTCCGCATTCTGTGTTGGCAACCCGATACCCAACAAAAGGTTGTTGGGTATCGAGGTTTACTCTTAAACCCCCACCTTCATGCTCATCATCCGAGTCACTACCAGACACATCTTGCGACTCCGACTCTTCAATCTCTTTCGCATCAACTTCCGGGTCATCTTCTTCCGGATCATCTTCTTCAGAGGCAAGGAGCCTATCATGCCCACTAGCATATACATCATCTTCAGCTGAACTGCGACAACCTTGACCAGGGTTAGACTCGATCCCATGTGGAGAAATATGGCATGATGGCCCTGGATCTCCAAAACTTGGAATCGAATCCAGGCCATGAAAATATTCCTGGGCACTAATGGACCCTGATGTGAGCCTTGGTTCTAATGAATCCATAGATCGATCATCATGCATATAGTGAGATGCCGATGAAGTCTCTGGAATGAATGAACTAGAACCGAAGTTAAACTTTGTTGGATCCATGAATGCATGTACAAGCGACATCATTGGACCAACATTACCTATTGATCCAGTGAATACGCTATTAACTACAGGCATTTGGACGATTTCTTCCTTCTCGATATAAATCTCCGTCATGTATGAAACTCTTTCGATCCAAAGATCGTACATTACATCAAGAGTTTCATCATCCACCACTGCGGAAACAGTATATTTGGAACTCTCCAACGGTTGACGAAGAAACAATTTCAGCTTGAACATCCCTTTATCGACCCCAATATAGTGGTAAATCCTGTCAACCAACTCCCCGTATCCAATTCTATGCCTCAAAGTGAATGTCCGGTTGGAAGTACGAGGCAAATAACAAACAAAGTCACCCTCGTAATGTATTTCTCCTCCCCAGTATAGGTTTACCCGCAGAGGTCTTTCTACAGACATGTCTGTGAAATGAATCCCTATTTTGGGGACAATAAATTAGAATTAGTAGTCCAAGAGTCCAAACAAATGAAAGAGGGTGGACTCTAGGTCGAAATTGGCACTATTAAATAGACTAATTTCAATCCAGATGTTTATGAAAAAATTGAAAACAGGTATGAAATATGCTATAAATGACGATATGAATAGCCTAAAACTCCCAACGAAATTTTTTGAAAATTTGGACAGAGTCTCCCCTAAAAATTGACTAAAACTCCCTGCCAACCAATCCACAAAATAGACTAAAACTCCCTGCCAACCAATCCAAACAGGGTTTATATGAAGTTGTAATGACATTTGCCACACTACATATTGTCAAGAGACCCTATAATTTTCAAAGTACAAGTATAAGAAAAGTACGGGAAGTTATATATATTTGGGTTCCACATTCACACCGCATAACAAGATCCATATTCACAATGATGTGATATTCTAGCAATGAACCTTACAAAATTAATATTTTTCCCTGTAGCAGATTTTGCCACTTTTTTAGCATTATAGATTTTCCCAATTACAAAAAATACTACAAGGTTGGTCATTGACTTTAAATCCATCAATTCGCCTTAAAATAAATCTGTATTTCATATTCTAACCCCCTTTTCTACTGAAAGAAAATTTAACAAACTATACTATTTCAATTTGACGGCAAAGATCCAATAGTTGTAATATAAAATAAATTACCTAATGACTTATATCAAATTCGAATGTAGCCCTCACAAAGAAATGATAGTTGTAATATAAAATAAATTACCTAATAGTCAGTTGCCCTCACAAAGAAAGAAGTACAAAAATTTCGACAGAGTCTCCCCTATAAATGGGCTAAAACTCCCTGTCAAACAATCCAAATTACTGCCATTTCAAATTGCACAAGACGTATTAAAGTACTTTAAATCCATCAATTCGCCTTCAAATAAATCCATTTAATTTCATTAACGCCGTCGTGGTTTGGAAGAGCTTTAATAAACTATACTATTTCATTGTTTCGACGTCCATAATATGTAGTTGTAAACTAAAAATTAATACCGAATGGCTTGTATTGAATTCGAAAGGTGGACTTCTGTGGTTTGGACGACGGACTTCCCAACCCAGGTCTCTACGCCTCCTAAGCTTGTGTCACCAACCTTGTATGCACCTATATGAAGCAACAACTGCTCAATATGCAAACCATTTCATATAAGTTATTTACACCCCAATTAGTAATAGTTAGTTAACGAGGATTACAAAAACTTTTTAAAAATGTCGGTAAAGTCTTTCCTACGAAAATTGCTATAAATATTCAAAAACTGACAAAGATATTTAAAAAAAAAATTGACAAGGTCTCCCCTATAAGTAGGCTAAAACTCACTGTACCAATGATACAAACAGGGTCTATATTAAGTTGTAATCGGTCAACACCACACTGTATAATATATATGTCCCCTATAATTTAGAACCCTAACAACTATGAGCCGCCTACGAATTGCAAAAGAGAGCGATTGACATGCGATTTGGAAGAATATTTAATCAATTTTTGGGCTCCACATCCAAATAGCTATACAAGATCTATGTTCATATACGTATGCTATTTTCATCAACAACACAATAAGATTTTTTTGGCTATATCCAAAGGCCACTTGACAGCATTATCTGTTATTTCCCTAACCTCGACATGTATATATTGTAAATATAGATTACAAAATTAGATTTAACTTTAAATCCATCGATTCGACGTAAAATAAATCCGTTAACGTGTTCTAACGCCCTCTTCTACATCCAGAAGTTTAACAAAACATACTATTTCAATTCGACGTCAAAAATCCAAAAGTTGTAATATAAAATATATTACCGAATGACTTGTATCAAATTCGAATCTAGCCAACTTTTGTGGTCAGGATCTTAGAGGTACCAACCCCAGCCTCTAAACCTCCCAAGCTTGTGTCACCAACCTTGTATGTACCTATATGAAGAAATAATTTACAACAAAAAACCATTTAAAAAAACAGAAGTTGCGACATGTATTTGTAGTAGTCAGTTGCCCTCACAAAGAAAACTCTACAAAAAATTCGACAGAGTCCCCCCTATAAATGGGCTAAAACTCCCTGTCAAACAATCCAAATATCCATGAAATTCAAAAGCTCCAATCTATAAACTACATAATGTCAATAAAATTTCTAAACTCCAATTGCAAAACATACAATGTCCAATGTAGATAGTGTTTCGACCAATAACAGCTGCGAAATAGATTTTAAAAACAAAAACTAAAAAGTGGGCACTTGCCACCCAAATTTGGTACATAACCCTTGCCCCCACATTAAGTATTAGAGACTTTGTCTACTATGTGCTTAGCATTTTAGAGAATTATTTTGTACATTAAACTAGTCAGAGATGATTAATTATTATCATTTTAAATTACACAAGACATATTAAAGTACTAATTATTGTAATTATTATCATTTCAAATTATACAAGGCGTATTAAAGTACTAATTATTGTAAATGGCTTTGATAACTACATTAGTGAAAAATAAGTATTTGTCAAATATATTTATATACACTTGTTAAAGTACGACAATAGTGTCTAAATGTATATAAAAAATAATTAAATGGCATGCTAAGACTGTTAAAGCAACGGAAATGCATCCAAGACAACTTCAATGCTCGACATCAAATTTTGGGTCACGCTAACATATATTGTAATTTTAGCAAAATTTATTTTTCCATTTTAGTTCAAGGCCCTTATTTTTCTAAAATCTTCTCTACGAACACAACTCTAATGTATGATTTACCCACAGCTGCCCTAGAGAAATTCGTTTCTCATTTGCATCTCATGTTTAATTCCCTTAATTAGAACCCATTTTCTATTTTAAATGGAACTTGCCCCTTTTTTTTTCTTTTTTTTTATGTTTTATCTTCTTCAACAAAAAAAAATAGACTTTTTTTAAAAAATTATGATGAAAGAGAAATTTCTAAAATTATGATGAATTTTAAAAAAATTCTACAAATGGGGCATTTTGAGTATGGGATTCCATCCAAAGGGTCTTCGCATTTAGCAAATGCGAGCTCCGTGAGTTCGCATTTGCTCAATGCGAAGTCTCCTTGAATTTTCGACCAACGAAATCCAAAAAAAAAACAAAAAGAAAACCAGACCTCGCATTTATGAAATGCGTGGTCAGTTACCTCGCATCTCTTAAATGTGAGGTCAGTGAAAAGAAACAGAGCATAGGATCTTCTATGTCCGCGAACAGATCTGAGCCCGAATAATTTCTGGCATCCCTCGGATCCAACAGGGTTCGGATCCGTCTCAACAGATGATCAGACGAACCCTCAGATCTGAGTGAACAACTATGGATCCGAGGTCGTATCACCCAATTTCGCCTTTGATCCTCAAAGGATTCGAGGTCGGATCCGTCTGGGTTGAGTCGAATCCGAGCTCGGATCATGCTTTTTCTGCACTAATTGCAGAAACTGCAAATAAACTACAACAAATTGGAAACAGAAAAATTGCAAGAATTCAAAAAATGTAACGTATATCCTCAAATCCACCACAAAAATTACAAAAATAAGCACAACCCACATCAAATTTAAACCCAAATTTCACAACAAATCTGAACTTGCCGTTAGATTCAAGTATTCAAGTATTAATTAAACTTAAACTGCTATAAGTGAGGCATTGCAAATGGAAAAGGCTCACCTTTATGTTGTTTGAGAGTCGCAATGGGACGACTGTAGACACCAAATTTTTGAACCGTTTTATTTATTATTATTTTACTTTTATTTTATTTTATTTTATTTTATTTTAGTAATAATTAATTTCATAATTTTTGTTTTTGGGTATTTTCTAGTATTTTTATAGCATTTTTATTATTATTACTATTATCTTCTTTCTCTGATATTCATTTGTTACTCATTTAGTTGGCCTTAAATGTAAAAATGTTAAAAAAAAAAAAATTTACATGCAAGCTGCGTTCGTCCGCAGCTTGCAAAGAAGAGTTGCAGCAAGGCCCTTGAGGGCAATTTAAGTGATGAATGGCCAGGTGTCTAGGACACCTCAGGCCCTAGAGAATTCTAGAAGAGGATAGGTGGAGGGTGGAAATGAAAGAGGAAGGACGTGAGATGTGGAGCAACGTCGGATGAAGGGTTTTTGAAAAAACAAGGCTGGCCGCAAGAAGCAAAAGAGAGAGATATCGAAAAGAAAACGGAAAAGGGGTTCGAAAGAGGAGAGAGAGAGAGCGGAGGTTCTGTGAGGGGGAGAGAAGAAAAAAGCTAGGTTTGCAGAAAAGAGGCGGCTTTGAGGGCAGGAGAGTGAAACGGAGGCGAAAAGAAAGAAAAAACGGAGAGGTCTGAAGTTTGAGAGAGAAAAACAGTGCGGCGGCTAAGTAGTAGAAGAAAAGCAAAAGGAGGAAAGCAAGGAATAGAGGAAAAGATCTGGGCGACAGAGGAACTTAGGAGATTCAAGGTTTCCGCTGCGAGTTTCTTCATCAGGCTGGTGTTAAGGGTTCTCAAGGTAATCTCTTTTTGTTATCCTCCTTCGCTTACACATTCTCTTTCCCTGCAACCAGAAAGTTCCGCTACTTGATGTTCTTGTTCTTATGATCTGTCTTTATTCTTTCGGTTCTTTCATTTTCATGCACAGATTGATACAGAAAGTGGTTTCATGTCATGGCATCTAGGTTGTACGTTATTGTGAACCTTAAGACTGTTTGGGTAAAAACTATCTCTGGTTTTTTTTTTAGCTAAACAACAAACCCATTCCATTTGTAAAAGCCTTATGAACGAATCTGGTTTTGTAAATTGTTTTCTCCAACGCAGATCGTCTTTCTTCTGTTAGTTTAATATTGCACTTGGATGATGGATTTAGGGACGATCTATAGTTTTTTTTATCTGATGAGTCTGTGAGATGTTGATGTCTATGGCTGGGGTTCGTACGCCCAAACAAACAGCTCAGAAAATGGTATGAGGGGCCGGGCAAATCTGTTCTGAGGTCCCCTTGATTGATGTTCTGTTTTTCTTTTTCCTTTTTCTTTGCATTTAAGTTGCATGCTTAATCGGAAGTTTGGCAAGAGGTTTAGGAAAGCTAATTTTCATTGTGATGGCCCTGTAGTTGGGAAACGTTCAATCCAAATTTTGTTAGAAAAATGCTTTTGTTTGCGCTGGTTTGGATGCGCTGGTTTCTTTGGTTGTTGCCGTCATTTTTGTTGGTCCTTTTACTCCAGCTTTGCTGTCTCTTGTATCTTGCAATGGTTTAGGGTGCTCATATCCAATGTTTTTTTTGGTGTTGTAAGCTGAAAACAATGTTTGATGAACCTGTTTGCCTGACTTTAGGATGTTTGGGCGCTTAGAGTTGCGCATAAAAATCTGCTGCAACAAGCTGAAAGCTCTCGGCTTGTTGCAGCGGCATGGACCAAATTCTGTTTCCCTTTTGCTGGGAAGTTTTGAGCTATGCATCTTGTGTTTTCTGGTTTCGTTTGCTTTGGTTAAGAGCAATGCATATTAAATGGGACTAGATTTAGGTTCTGTCAATTGCACACCTTGGCTATTTTTCGTTGCTTTGATTTCATTTCCTCCTGTTTTGGGTTTTGTCCAAAAGATTGCATTTCATCTTCATGATTTGCTGCTTTCCTTTCTTCCCGCAACAGCCCACACAAGCTGGTTTGGGTCATTTTTGCTAGCTAAATCTGATGTCCAAATAATTACTGATAAGGTTGCATACTTTGATCCGAAGCTACAAAGGTTTTGATGTGAATGTTTCACGGTTTGAGGCTGCACAAATAAGAAGAAAGCATTGCAGAAGCATAAGCCTTGTAACCTTGCATGAACTTGCATGAAAATTTTCTAAAAATTGCATTTTTGCCCACATGTTCCTCCTCATGCTACTAAGGCCCTATTGTGTGCCAATTTATTTCATTTGAGTCCTAGAGTAATTGCAACTTGAACCATTACTCGACCTTTTCTTTACTCTTGGACCCTTGAAGTTCCCAAATAGTTTAATTGGACTCGAAAAGATTTGGTCAATGATTACTTTTGGGATTGATTGGTAATTTTCCTTCTTTGTAATTATACGTTATTTGATTATTTTAAGTTGCAATTGAGGAATGATTCGATGATCTAGTGGATTCAAATTGTCTTATTTACATTTTACCGTTAAATTGGTGCATTAATCCCTTGCTTTGATGGTTTTAGCCCAAGTTATCTCTTTCTCTGGTGACTTTAGCCCAAGTTAAGTCTTGTTCACTTTACTAGCATCACAAACGGGGAGGTATAACTTCTTTTATCTTTTTTGTCTCTCCCCTATGTGATCCAACGTGCTAAGTGAGAATTGCATGTCTACTTTGCTTCCCTTGCCTTTCCTTAATTCCTTTCATTTATTTCATTTCCTTTTGCTTTTATTAAGTTATTCTTTTATGGGGTATGTGTACACCTCTTGGCTTGTAATAGATAGGGCTTGGAGAGCATTTTTATTCATTTTTCCTCTTCCCCATTTGTTTTAGTTAGCAAATGTAACAGGTTCATTAGCTTGATTACTTGCTATTGTTACTACGTGTTAATTTGCTTTATTAGGCTCTTGCATTTAGTCGAGCATGCTAAGTGTTATGTGCTACATGTTTATAGGTGATTGGCATGTCTATTTGCTTTCTATGTCATAGATGAATGTGATGGATGAATGCGTCACCGTGGCTAGTCCAATGCTGGTCATGATTTTTCCCCTCGAGCTCTCGCAAGTCCAATGCTTGTGAGAGAATTTTAGAAAAGGGCTAGTCCAATGCTAGACCCAATAGGCCGTCCCTTCTCGTTGGTACATACTTGCATGTCTCACTACATGTCATACATTTTTCTTAGTTTTCTAGCATTTGGCATGCTTCTCCAATCCTTTCCCCTTCATCTTGGGTTTTTGCATCCTCATGCTAGTTATAGGGTACATTTGCTTGAGAGTCCCCTTTCGGTAAGGGAAACGAGCGAGTGTGGCTACAAAATAGCCTTAGCACGCTAGTTCTTCCTTCTAATCAAAGGGAAAAATTAAAATCGTGAAGTTAGGAGTCATTCCCGTACCCGACTTGATGCATTCCTCTAGGTTCATACACTCTCATTTTTATCATATCACTTCCTCACCTTCTTTATCCACATTTTCTCACTACTTACATGTTTTCTCAATCCACATGCCATGTTTGCACATTTTTCTTCTTTCCCTATCACTTATTTATTTTCTACCTCACAAATTGCACGCAGTTGCACTTATATGCATTTACTACTACTATACCATATTTTCATCCACTTGCACACAAACACCTTTATTTTCTCAATTGGCACACATGCACTTTTCTTACATTTGAACACATGCACTTTTCTTACATTTGCACACTTGCACTTACATTTGTATTTGTATTTTTATTTTATTTTGCATTCTTCTTACATTTTCACACTTGCACTCATATTTGGGCCTTCATTTGCATTACCCGTGACCTCTATGAGAGTTTTCCTTGTTGGCCATCACAACTCATGTGATTGGGACCAAAAAGCCTCATAAGAGACATTTTAGATTTAGGATTGCATTTTTTTCATATCCATTAGTCACATCCAACATGCAACACATATTTTGGGTAGAAGAATTAGGAAAAGAAGGACTAAGTCACGCAACTAGCTTTGGCTAGGGTAAGGGAGTGCCTTAGGCTTTGCCTTTGCCTTCTCCCTTATCAAATGTGACCCCCGATCCCTTTATTTGGTTACGTAGACCTAAAAAAATTCTTTAAAAAGTGTTTGTTTACTTTTCTTTCAAAAAAAATCATTTTTTGGGTGACTTGGTACACCCTAACTCTATACCAAGTGGCGACTCCTTTTCTATCTAAAACCCTTTGTCTGGCCAAACCGTCGCATTTCACAATCCCACGGCCTTTTATTTTCACTTTCACATACGTTCACATACATATCTCACACACTACTTTCACACCTCAAAAAGTGGGGCGCGACAACGACAATGCTGGCAAATGTTGGGTCGGCAATGGGGCGGTAGTGGGAGGTCAAAGGCGCAAATGGGTCGGCAATCTGGTGGTTGAAGAAGCTCTGAAAACCGGCTGCAATCTGGAGGGCTTGCTTCAGCGAGGCAGAAAGAGAATGAGGCGTGGCTTCCGGCGGAGCAGAACAACAGAGATGGTGGCGCCGCTCAGCCGTGTGGCGCGGCTCCTCCTATTTCTGCCGTCCAGCGTTTGGGCAGCACAAAATAGGACAAATGGTGGCCAGCTCCGGTCTTTGGATGCTTCGATGTGCAGAACCCAGCTCTGTTTTCTTTGTTTTGCTGTTCGACAGCTCTGTCTTCTTTGTTTTGCTGTTCGACAGCCGTTCTGTTTCTTTGACTCACTCTTCTTTTTTTTCGAAATGGGGTCTTGGTGCTCGGTGAGGTCGCACTTGTAGACACCAAATTTTTGGTGTTTTATTATTTATTTTTTTACTATTCGTTTTTCATTTGTTCTATTTTTATTTGTCACAATTGGTTTTATTTACTTTTACTTTTAGTTATTTTAGCCATTTTAGCGTAGAGTTTCTCAAAGGAAAAAGAAAAGTGTTAAAAAATATGTTTTAGTTGTTTTGGATTTAGTTTCATTATTTAAAATGAAAAGGAAAAAATGAAAAATTGAAAATTGAAAAAAGAAAAAAAAGAGAAAAACGATGAAAATGGAAAATGAAAAAAATTGGATTTGCATTTTGTTGTTTCTGATGTTAATTAAATTGTTTTTGTTTTTAATCTTTATTATTTTCAATTTTGTTATTTAAGTTTTAAAAAAAAAAAAAAAAAATAGTACGCAACTTGCAAGCTGCGTTTTCGCAGCTTGCAAGGAAGGGCTTCGGGCACCCCTTAGCTGCAAATATAGGAGAGATGGCTGGGGTTTTAGGGTTGGAGATGCTGGTATAAATAGAAAAGGCAAGACAGCCGCAAAAAGGAGGATCCGCGGGGGAAGAGAAAGTAAAAACGGAAAAACTGGAGCAAAAGGGAAAAAACTGAGAGAGTGAGTCGTGAGCAAGAACTAGATAAAGGGAAAGGTCAGAAGATTGCTTCTGGTGGCGGCTGTGGATTAACGAAAGAACGAAACAGAGAGAGAGAGGATACGGATAGAGAGCTGGAGTTGAGGGGCTGTGAGAAGAAAACAGCAAAGGGGAGGAGACGACAGGAAAAATTGAGAGCAAGAACAGAGGCCGGCTAAAAAAGAAATCAGAGAGGTAAAGGTGGCGGCTGAAAATCTGGGAAAAGAAAGAAAAGAAAGACCAGAGGAAGGCTGAGGGGACGGCTGAAAAACTGAGGGCTTAGAGAGTTTTAGCGGCTGAAAGCTGAACACAAGGAAATCTGGAAGGTTGAGAGACTTCATCGGAGAATCCACAGAGAGTTTTGAGGGAGCCTCGGTGCAAGGCTGGGGAAAAACAACGCAAGGAAAGCCTGTCCAAGCCACCTCCAGTCTGTACCTGCCGCTGCTGCTGTTTGCCATGGGCACCATCGCGCGCAAGATGCTGTCGTACGTCTCCAGCTCCACCACAGTACGACCACCAGGCGCATGGGCATTCGACTCCGGAGAAAGCGAAGCCAACCTCCTCCAGCAGCATAATCAAGACTCCCTCAACAGCGTCCATCTCTCCAATGGTGCCAACTTCCCATCCGTCGCCGCTCGAAGCCGCTGCCACCGCCTCGCCAGATTCTACCATTGTCGCCTACAAATCCGCCACCGTGAGATGGCCATTGGGAGGTAACTTTTACGATTAGTATTTCAGCTTCCTTCGAAGGGAGTCTTCTGTGAAATGGCTACTTCCATCTCTATGTTAATTATTCATGAATTATTGGGTGCATACATGTTTCCTGTGATTGTTCGGACCGAAGCTCTTTGTTTTCTGTGAATGCTGAAGTTTTCATTTGCAAGATTATGGTTGGAATCTTAGGCCCTTATCTTGTGGACTTGTTTTGAAGTTTCGGCAGAGGTTTAAGGCATTTTAGTTGAGTTTTGATAAAAATTTGCAGCAGAAAATTATTGTAAAAAGCCTCCCTAGCTGCTGAACCCTTCTTAGCAGAAAGCTTGGTTTGAATTCTGGTTTGCATGAAATTCTGGTTTCTTATTGATTTTGTTTGCATGATAAAAATGGGAGAGATTGTAGCGGGTTAGTTGTAGAAACCTGCGCATGAAGCCTGCTGCAATGAGCTTAAAGCTTTGGTCTTGTTGAAGCAACATGCGCGAGCAGCTTTCTTTTTCCTTAGATGGCCGTAGCTTTGGCTTTGTTTGAAACACTGGATTTGTTTGCTGCTCTTTTTGCTGCATATTCAGTTTTGTTGTGTTAATCAAAGTGTCCAGATGTTAAATGAGGTCAAGTGATAGTCTTTGCTGGTTTTGTTTGAAGTTTACTTGAAACCTGCATTTGAAAGCTTGAAGTTGCAAAAAATTCTGGATGAATATTGCAGCAATCTTCCTCTTTTTTTTGCTGTTTAAGTTTCTTTCTAGCCTTGATGATCAGCTCCGTTTTCTCATTTCAATGAATTTACATGTTTAGTTGATGATTGATAATCAGAATTTTGGCATGTGGTGAACGTATTTGCATATTGAAATGGAAAGAAAACCTTGGCTGGAAAATAAACAATCAGTTTTGCCGAGCCATTTTTGTATGTTTTTCCAGGTTTTTTGCACTAGATCTTGCTAAGTTTTCTGCTTGTTTGAATGGTGGTGACTATGAAGTGGGTTGTCTAGTCTGAATTTGTGATGTTGGTTTGGAAATATCTAATCAAAGTTGTGCTCAAGAAATCTGGTCTTGAGGGAGATGTGCAGCAGATTTCTTTTTTTTCGGTTGCTAGAGCATATGAAAATTGCAGAAGTGAAGTTCTTCGTAGCCTGCATGAATTGCATGAAATAACTTTCAGAAATTGCCTCTTAAACCCCCCAAGTCTCTCCTTGTTCCACTAGGACCCAACCAATTAAAGAATTTCATCAAATTGGTCCTTGATAATTTTAATTTGTGCAACTTCATTGCTTGTTTGCTTCAATTAACTACCATGCTTTGTTTCAATTGCGCTTAAGTCATGACTTTAGGGACTTTACGATCAAGTGAGCTTGTGATTGCCTATTTCCTTTAACTTTCCCAAATAAATTGGTACCTTGACCATTTCTTTTATTTTGGAGGATAAATAAGTGGTTTCACTTCATTGGGGCCCAATTGCAAGGGAGGTAACCTCTATCTTCTTGATTTTCATTTCTCCTATGTGATCCAACGTGCTAAGTGTGAATTGCATGTCTACGTTGCTTTCCTTGCCTTTTTTAATTCCTTTCATTTATTTCATTTACTTTTGCCTTTTATTTAAGTTATTCATTATGGGGTATGTGTACACCTCTTGGCTTGTAATAGATAGGGCTTGGAAAGCACTTGATGAAGATCTATTGAAGACATGTGCCTAGCTAGCAAATGTAATAGGTTCATTAGCTTGATTGCTTGCTTTTGTTGCTATGTGTTAATTTGCTTTATTAGGTTCTTGCATCTAGTCGAGCATGCTAATTGTTATGTGCTATGTGTTTATAGGTGTTTGGCATGTCTAATCGCTTTCCATAGCCATGAATGAATGTGATGGATGAATGTACGTCACCACACTAGTCCAATGCTAGTTGTGGCTCATTATTTCATTAGGAATTCATAGAAAGGGCTAGTCCAACGCTAGACCCAATAGGCCATCCCCTTTTGTTAGTGCATATTTGCATGTTCACTACATGTCATGCATTTTTCTTAGTTTTATCATTGGCATGCTCCTCGAACCCCTTTTTCCCCTCATTTTTAGGTTTTGCATCTCATACTAGTTATAGGGCTCATTTGCTTGAGAGTCCCCTTTCGATAAGGGAAACGAGCGAGTGTGGCTACTCGATAGCCTTAGCACGCTAGTTTTGCCTTCTAATCAAAGGGAAGATTAAGTCACAAAGTTAGGACTCCCCGTTCCCGTCTTGATGCATTCCTATAGGATTCATGCATTCTATTCATTCACTATCACATACACTTACTTTATATTCTAACCCTTTTTCCACATTCTCACTTCACACTACTTTTGGACGTTTTCACTTAACTACTCACACTTTACACTTTTATTTGCACACGTGCACCTTTATATCCCTTCACTTGCACACGAACACTTTTTATCTTCATTTGCACACCTCCACTTACATCCTATTATTTTTATCATTTTTCTCACTTCACACAAACTCACATTTTCACATGGCATGCATTCCACTCATTTGTACGTCATTTAGATTTACGTGTGACCTCTCCAAAGGCTCATTAGTGGGCTTCGCAATTAATGTGATTGGCACCACTCACCCTTTGAAGAGAAATTTCCCCCATGTCCCCTAGGTCTAGGTTCTTGCATTCATATAGTCATATCCAACACGCTATACATACCTTGGGTAGAAAAATTAGGAAAGGTTGGGCTAAATCACGCAACTAGCCTTGGCTAGGTCGAAGGGGTGCCTTGGATTTTTATCCTTGCCTTGGAGTCGTTCAAAAGGGGTTTCTTTCTATCTTTCTTTTAGAAAATTTCTTTTTGGGTGACTTGGTACACCCTAACTCTATACCAAGTGGCGACTCCATTTTTCATTAAAAACACCCCCTTTTGAACTTTGTTTGGCCAAATCGTCGCATTCTCAAGTCCCATGGCCTTTTACTTTTCATTTACACACGTTCACATTCCACTACACATTTTCACACCACACACTCGATCGAAAAGTGGGGCGCGACAGTTGGCGACTCCACTGGGGAACTTCCTAAGTGGGTCCAAGCATTTGATTTAGCCATTCTTTTCCTTTTTCTACCTTTTTTATGTATAGCATGTGGATATTAGGGTTGCATTTTTCCTTTTCAGCACCCTTTGCCTCACTCGCGTTTCAAACTACTCCCCCACTCACGTATGTATGATTGGTTGTTTGGATGTATATTTTACTTGTTTTATCTCGCGCTTTGCATTGCATTTGGGTGGGGGGACATACCCTAGAGCCTCGCGTGGGTTCTTGATCCCTCCCCTCCAAACGAGCACTAGCATACGTGCATACGCTTTAATTTTTCACCCTCCTTTATTTTTCTTTTAGTGGCTTGTCACGCCACTCCACCCTGTTAGGATTTTAGGCGACCTACTTGGACGTGTGATCGTGACACGACGTGTGCGTAGCACGATCCGAGGGGTCACTTAATCTTCCGCTTTAAGCTTTGGGTTAATAGCCTATAGCTTTTAGTCGAAGATTGAGGATTTTTGATAGATTCACTCAGACATGTGGCCGTGACACGACGTGTGCGTAGCAATGTCTGGGGAATCGCTCGAGCCACCGACAAAGAACCTTGGGATTGATGACCCTTGGTTTCCAAGTCTGAAGGCTCGGGGACCTAAAACCTATCGAGTCTAGATGCATTAGTGAGCCAATACCTCATGCATCCATGATATCTTGCCTAGGGTAGAGTCGGCCTTATCCTGAACTAGGGACACTATTCACGAGGGGAGGGATCCAACCCCTTTCTCCCTTTTATTGCTTTATTTCTTTGTGTTGATTTCGTTGCTACAATGTGTTATGTGTATTTGTCTTGGCTGAACTAACTTTTCTTGATTTTGTGTCCCCATTGCATTCACAAACCCTAGCAAATAAGAGGTCTGGCATGACCTTCTTTTAGAACCTACCCTCGTAAATAGGTTATTGCACGTTTAAAGATTTTGGTATATTGCATTCATAGATTAATAATGCCATGCCATTTTTAAGCCTACCTTGGCGTATAAAAGGTCCTTTTAGGTCATGATTTCATTTCAAATTGCATGTTTTACTGCTTTAATAAATGGCATCATGCATAAACCATAGAAAGGGAATGCCACATAGGGAATCCCGTGTTTAGGAATAAGCCACCTTGTGTCTCGGATACTTAATCCAGTGAGACTTGCACGTTTACATTTTTGTACCATCCAAAGGGGTAGTGCACAAGGTAAGGTAGGATCCGATCATTTTCATAGAGTGATCTTTGGAATATGAGCATCTAATAATCACTTTTTGGCCATTTTATCAAAAATTGGTAAAAATCCCTTGTGTGAAGGACATTAATTTGAAGAAATTCACAAATGATTCCTCCTATTGAGACGATAAATAAATTGAGGCCAAAATTTGATTTTTAGAAGGTCATAGACTAATGCACCTTAATAATTTTGAAATAACCAATGGCCGGACAATTCAACCAATCCACTTTGCCAATTCATTCAATCAATCATCAATTCATTTGACCAATTTACCCTTTTTAGGGTCACCTGGTCGATTTTTGAATAAATCATCAATTCATTTGACCAACTTACCCTTTTTAGGGTCACTTGGTCGATTTTTGAATAAATCACTAATTCAATTTCATTCATTTGGCCAATTTACCCATTTTTTAGAGCAACCGAGCCGATTTTGAATAAATCAAGTTTCGTTCAATCTATTTGATCAATTTACCCTTTTTAGGGTGATCTGATTAATTTTGGATAAATTAAATTTCATTCAATTCATTTGACATGTTTCCCTTTTTAGGGTAATCCGGTCGATTTTTAATAAATTGTCAATTTCATTTGAGCAAGTAGGGTTTCAGTGTCGAATTTCAAAATGGAAAACCTAGTCGATTTTGAGGAAAAATCCATTGCATCCAGCCATTTGATCAGTTGGAGTTTTGACCCGTGCTTCACTAAGAAAAGTTGTCAAAACGAATTCCAATCTCTTCGATAGGAAGTTCGTTAAGGTCAAACCCGTGCGTTGTTGCAAATTCTTGTATTGATCAAAAGTGATCAATCCATTCGGACGTTGATCTCACTTTGACAAGTGTCTCTCGTCACTCCAATTGACCAAGTTTTTTTTAAAAAAAATCATTTTTCACTCAATGAGTTGATCAGATCCGTCAGGTATGGTATAGTGCCTACCCTAGAGGATTGCATCTTCATGCTAGGCCTACCCTTGGCACAAAAAGGGTTCTCCCATAGGACATGCATACCGATTTTATATTCTTATTTACTAACTCAGGGTATTTTTTCTTTTGTTTTTCCCCCTCCCCAGCATTCATAAAAATGTTTCAATAAGGTGAAAATGTTTTTCTATATCTGATGACACTTCTGATCTAATAAAGTGTCAAACTTGCAAGTATTGTGTGATTCTTGGGCAGATCCTACAATGAAAACATAAATGATCTATCTGAAAGCTCTACGCTAAAGCCTCTGAGAGATTTTGTAATTATTTTTCAAAGGAAAATTCTGTCTATTTGATTTGTTAATACATTTTGTTCCAAAATAAAATGAGATGAAAAGTGTATATGTGGAGCTCTGTACAGGTTTCTCTCTTCTCATTGTGTTATAATTGAACGACAAACTTTGTTTTAATCTTGTTAGTAATAAAGTTTTGGACAAATATTGTTTTGTGTATATTCATGTACATTTCATTCTTTTGCTCATTGGAGATTCCGTGATGAATTTTAAGAAATAAGACCAAATTGAGATTTTTTTCAACCTCCAGCCTGGAAATTCGCAAGTGTATGCTTTCTAAAATCCTTGTGTACACTAGATTGCTGATCCGAGCTACACAATAAGAGTGTTCAAAAATTAAAAGAGGTCACTCAGAAGGCCCATGATATACCTTTCTCTTTCACTTAATCCCAAAATAAAGTCAGTCACATTGATTGATAAATTGGAGCAACTTTTGCCTGAAAATCTTCACTGTGTCTAATCCAGTTCAATCCACATCTAAGTGAAAGCAAAAATCTGCATTATTCTTATTTGTTTGGAAAATTTGGAATGATACTTCAAGCGTTCATTTCTCTATCTATACAGATTTTATCATTCGCTCTCCCATTTGAGCCTTTACAAGAAAATTTTCGTTTCAAATAAGAGCCTTAATGATCAATGCCCTACATTGGAAGATTTTCAAATATCGAAAGGGGAATAGATTCTCAATGACCATTTCGTTACTTTGGTTGTCATGAGGTGTAAGAATGATACCTTGGCCATCGTTTCTACAACCTAAACACCATTTATCCCTTGCATCCTCATTTGAGCTAAAATTGGTGGTTCTTTTCGACTGCACATATGATCGCACCCCACATTGGGGAAGGAGGTTGGGAAATTTTGAAAAGAAAAAGAAAAGGGGAAAAGCAAAACTGCTCGAATAAGAAGAGAACCGCAAATTGGGGAAATTTGATTCCACTTGGGTTTCAAATTTTGAAAAAAGAGAAAAGGAAGAGATTTGTCCGCGTGGATCGCCTATGTTTCACAAGTATGGATGAACAAGGGTCTTCCTCAATCAGTTAATTCAGATACATGCTAAAAATTTCCCATTAATGAAAGTTTCCTTTCAGAGTTATTGTAAGGAACGGAATAAAGGTCAGGCCCTCTTCTTTTCCGATCAAGCATCTATCCCTTGTTATCCCTTTTTGAGCCTTCAGAATAAATTATTTCGTTTGGCAACCCCTGAGAATCGCAAACCCCACACTGGGGCAAGTTTGAGTTGAAAAAGGAAAATTTCAAGAAGTGGAAAAAGTGAAATGCAACAAAATCAAAAGCAAAAAAAAGAAGAAAAAAAGAAAACCTCAGTTCAAAAAAATAAACTGGGGCAAATTTCAAAGAATGGCAAAAAGCTGGAAGGTCAAAAAAAGAAAGAAAACGAAAGTGAAAAGCCTCAATTGAGCATAAACTGGGGCAAATTCTGATTTAACCCTAAAATAGGGTTGATGCAACAATGCGATCTCGGATTTTTCAAACCGCTTTTGAAATCCGCTTTCAAGCCTTAACTTTTCTAAGCACCCCACCTGACCCCATTACAAAAGTCGAAAGTCCTGACTTCTGTTCTTTGCAATGGCCCGGTCAAGAAAATTTCTGATGCCGGAAATTTTAGCTGTATTTCTGAATTGGTTGGGTATGGGGTTGACGCCACTCATCATGTGAAAACCCACCAAATTAAGGAAAAGGGAAAAGAGGCAAAAAGGCAAAGCAAGAAAAGAAAAGTACAAAAAGATTCAATGCTGAAATCTCTGTGGAGTGATCATAAAGTCAAACAAAATCTGAGATCTTTAAGTTCAAATAGGGGCAATTTTGAAAAATGCGATCTTCGGTGCAATGTCCTTGAAAGTTTTATTCTTTAACTATCGTTTTCAAGCCACAGTACAAGCTAATAAAGTCCATCGTTGACTTATTCCTTCATGACAACCCAAAGTGAGGATTATGCTCATAAGAAATCCATCGATCACTCATGATCATAAGGGTACAACCGGTTTTTGCATGTTTAGCTATCGTTTCCATCCATATTGTTGCAAGCCTATAAAGCTCATATGTGGACTACGTTTTCTTAAGAAATAAGGATGATAAACTCTTTGCTTTCACCAAGATGTGGTATAGAAAGGGTTACACACAATTTGGGCACAAAATAAGACAAATCTTGACCTTCCATTTCCTTTAGCCCTTTCCAAATCAGAAATAACACCCCACTCGATTGGTCCTGAAAAATGAGCCAACAAGGAATGGTGACCCATTACCCAAAGCATTGATGCTAAAGTGGGGAAGAAATCTTTCGTAATTTGGCATTATTTTGAGAAATTCATCATGAAATGTGCTATATGAGTTTTAAGCAAGACATTCAATTTTCTTCACATGATATGTTAGGAAAAGCAATTGCTTACTTTGTTCAAATAAATAGAGGGTCATTCAAACAATTTTTTTGCAATTAAATAGGCCTACACTGGGGCAAATTTTCATGTGAGAGATTTTGCAAAATAGCCCACACTGGGGCAAAATTTTTGTAATACATTTGAGGATGTCAAACCAATCACGCTGTTCTTTCCAAATAAGAAATTTGAATGCATGTCATACTTTGATGAACCCCTTGTACAGGTATTCATGGTTCAAAATGACGAAAAAGCATCTGGTGATGTGGGAAGCCGATGCCGAAGAAAGAGAAGAAAGAAGGGAAAAGGGCCCTACACTTAGGGCAAATTATTTTTGAAAAATTCTCTCAAAAAAAAAAAAATCATCAAAAAATCAAAAGTCAAAAATCAAGTTCAAATTCTTGTGGGCGAAGCTTCAATGCACGCTGCGCATCATTCTGTTCCCCCTTCTCTTGACGTCCTAAACATCCTGTTGGGCCTGGACTTCGTGTCGCCAACATTCCAAATATCAAGTTGGGCCTGGACTTCGTGCCGCCAACTTCACAAGATCACGTTGGGCCTGGATTTCGTGCCGCCAACATTCCAAAGATCCCGTTGGGCCTGGACTTTGTGCCGCCAACTTCACAAGATCACGTTGGGCCTGGATTTCGTGCCGCCAACTTCACAAGATCACGTTGGGCCTGGACTTCGTGCCGCCAATTTCCCATTGGGCAGGCTTGGGTTTAATCCCACTGACCAATTCATCACACTGGGGCAAATTATTTCGACAAGTCTCTCAGTCAAAAAATCAAAAATCAAAAATCAAAAAAATCAAAAAATCAAATCAAGTTCATCACGGCAGGCTCGGGTTTGATCCCACTGTCCGATTGTCAAGCATTTCATTTTCATTGCTATTGGAGCTGGGTTTGTCCCGCCAGTAAGCATTTCATTTTCATTGCTATTGGAGCTGGGTTTGTCCCGCCAGTAAGCATTTCATTTTCATTGCTATTGGAGCTGGGTTTGTCCCGCCAATAAGCATTTTATTTTCATTGCCACTGGAGCGTGAGGTTAGTCCCGCCAGTGTGCATTTCATTTTCACAGCCACTAGCCGTGGGTCAGTCCCACTAGTGAGCACTCCATGATTTTCATTTTATTCGGGTCAGTCCCATGATTAAAAGCTTATTCGGGCCAGTCCCATGATTAAAAGCTTATTCGGGCCAGTCCCATGATTAAAAGCTTATTCGGGCCAGTCCCATGATTAACAGCTTATTCGGGTCAGTCCCACGATTAAAAGCTTATTCGGGTCAGTCCCATGATTAAAAGCTTGTTCAGGTCTATCCCGTTTTAAATTTCTGTTCGGGTCAGTCCCGTTTAAATTTCTGTTTGGGTCTATCCCATTCACATTTTCTGTTCGGGTCAGTCCCGTTTAAAATTCTGTTCGGGTCAGTCCCGTTTAAAATTCTGTTCGGGTCAGTCACGTTTAAATTCTTGTTCGGGTCAGTCCCGTTTAAATTCTTGTTCGGGTCAGTCCCGTTTAAATTCGGTTCGGGTCAGTCCCGTTTAAATTCTGTTCGGGTCAGTCCCGTTTAAATTCTTGTTCGGGTCAGTCCCGTTTAAATTCGGTTCGGGTCAGTCCCGTTTAAATTCTGTTCGGGTCAGTCCCGTTTAAATTCCTGTTCGGGTCAGTCCCGTTTAAATTCTTGTTCGGGTCAGTCCCGTTTAAATTTCTGTTCGGGTCAGTCCCGTTTAAATTCTGTTCGGGTCAGTCCCGTTTAAATTCCTGTTCGGGTCAGTCCCGTTTAAATTTCTGTCTCGGGTCAGTCCCGATTTTAAAATTTTTCTGTCAGGGGTCAGTCCCCATCGTTTGAGTAATTCACAGCCAAATAATACAGGTAAGTATTTGGTGTCTACTTCTTTGTCTCAAGTTTTTTCAAAACTCAGACAAAGAGGGGCAAACTGTAGACACCAAATTTTTGGTGTTTTATTATTTATTTTTTTACTATTCGTTTTTCATTTGTTCTATTTTTATTTGTCACAATTGGTTTTATTTACTTTTACTTTTAGTTATTTTAGCCATTTTAGCGTAGAGTTTCTCAAAGGAAAAAGAAAAGTGTTAAAAAATATATTTTAGTTGTTTTGGATTTAGTTTCATTATTTAAAATGAAAAGGAAAAAATGAAAAATTGAAAATTGAAAAAAGAAAAAAAAGAGAAAAACGATGAAAATGGAAAATGAAAAAAATTGGATTTGCATTTTGTTGTTTCTGATGTTAATTAAATTGTTTTTGTTTTTAATCTTTATTATTTTCAATTTTGTTATTTAAGTTTTAAAAAAAAAAAAAAAAAAATAGTACGCAACTTGCAAGCTGCGTTTTCGCAGCTTGCAAGGAAGGGCTTCGGGCAGCCCTTAGCTGCAAATATAGGAGAGATGGCTGGGGTTTTAGGGTTGGAGATGCTGGTATAAATAGAAAAGGCAAGACAGCCGCAAAAAGGAGGATCCGCGGGGGAAGAGAAAGCAAAAACGGAAAAACTGGAGCAAAAGGGAAAAAACTGAGAGAGTGAGTCGTGAGCAAGAACTAGATAAAGGGAAAGGTCAGAAGATTGCTTCTGGTGGCGGCTGTGGATTAACGAAAGAACGAAACAGAGAGAGAGAGGATACGGATAGAGAGCTGGAGTTGAGGGGCTGTGAGAAGAAAACAGCAAAGGGGAGGAGACGGCAGGAAAAATTGAGAGCAAGAACAGAGGCCGGCTAAAAAAGAAATCAGAGAGGTAAAGGTGGCGGCTGAAAATCTGGGAAAAGAAAGAAAAGAAAGACCAGAGGAAGGCTGAGGGGACGGCTGAAAAACTGAGGGCTTAGAGAGTTTTAGCGGCTGAAAGCTGAACACAAGGAAATCTGGAAGGTTGAGAGACTTCATCGGAGAATCCACAGAGAGTTTTGAGGGAGCCTCGGTGCAAGGCTGGGGAAAAACAACGCAAGGAAAGCCTGTCCAAGCCACCTCCAGTCTGTACCTGCCGCTGCTGCTGTTTGCCATGGGCACCATCGCGCGCAAGATGCTGTCGTACGTCTCCAGCTCCACCACAGTACGACCACCAGGCGCATGGGAATTCGACTCCGGAGAAAGCGAAGCCAACCTCCTCCAGCAGCATAATCAAGACTCCCTCAACAGCGTCCATCTCTCCAATGGTGCCAACTTCCCATCCGTCGCCGCTCGAAGCCGCTGCCACCGCCTCGCCAGATTCTACCATTGTCGCCTACAAATCCGCCACCGTGAGATGGCCATTGGGAGGTAACTTTTACGATTAGTATTTCAGCTTCCTTCGAAGGGAGTCTTCTGTGAAATGGCTACTTCCATCTCTATGTTAATTATTCATGAATTATTGGGTGCATACATGTTTCCTGTGATTGTTCGGACCGAAGCTCTTTGTTTTCTGTGAATGCTGAAGTTTTCATTTGCAAGATTATGGTTGGAATCTTAGGCCCTTATCTTGTGGACTTGTTTTGAAGTTTCGGCAGAGGTTTAAGGCATTTTAGTTGAGTTTTGATAAAAATTTGCAGCAGAAAATTATTGTAGAAAGCCTCCCTAGCTGCTGAACCCTTCTTAGCAGAAAGCTTGGTTTGAATTCTGGTTTGCATGAAATTCTGGTTTCTTATTGATTTTGTTTGCATGATAAAAATGGGAGAGATTGTAGCGGGTTAGTTGTAGAAACCTGCGCATGAAGCCTGCTGCAATGAGCTTAAAGCTTTGGTCTTGTTGAAGCAACATGCGCGAGCAGCTTTCTTTTTCCTTAGATGGCCGTAGCTTTGGCTTTGTTTGAAACACTGGATTTGTTTGCTGCTCTTTTTGCTGCATATTCAGTTTTGTTGTGTTAATCAAAGTGTCCAGATGTTAAATGAGGTCAAGTGATAGTCTTTGCTGGTTTTGTTTGAAGTTCACTTGAAACCTGCATTTGAAAGCTTGAAGATACAAAAAATTCTGGATGAATATTGCAGCAATCTTCCTCTTTTTTTTGCTGTTTAAGTTTCTTTCTAGCCTTGATGATCAGCTCCGTTTTCTCATTTCAATGAATTTACATGTTTAGTTGATGATTGATAATCAGAATTTTGGCATGTGGTGAACGTATTTGCATATTGAAATGGAAAGAAAACCTTGGCTGGAAAATAAACAATCAGTTTTGCCGAGCCATTTTTGTATGTTTTTCCAGGTTTTTTGCACTAGATCTTGCTAAGTTTTCTGCTTGTTTGAATGGTGGTGACTATGAAGTGGGTTGTCTAGTCTGAATTTGTGATGTTGGTTTGGAAATATCTAATCAAAGTTGTGCTCAAGAAATCTGGTTTTGAGGGAGATGTGCAGCAGATTTCTTTTTTTTCGGTTGCTAGAGCATATGAAAATTGCAGAAGTGAAGTTCTTCGTAGCCTGCATGAATTGCATGAAATAACTTTCAGAAATTGCCTCTTAAACCCCCCAAGTCTCTCCTTGTTCCACTAGGACCCAACCAATTAAAGAATTTCATCAAATTGGTCCTTGATAATTTTAATTTGTGCAACTTCATTGCTTGTTTGCTTCAATTAACTACCATGCTTTGTTTCAATTGCGCTTAAGTCATGACTTTAGGGACTTTACGATCAAGTGAGCTTGTGATTGCCTATTTCCTTTAACTTTCCCAAATAAATTGGTACCTTGACCATTTCTTTTATTTTGGAGGATAAATAAGTGGTTTCACTTCATTGGGGCCCAATTGCAAGGGAGGTAACCTCTATCTTCTTGATTTTCATTTCTCCTATGTGATCCAACGTGCTAAGTGTGAATTGCATGTCTACGTTGCTTTCCTTGCCTTTTTTAATTCCTTTCATTTATTTCATTTACTTTTGCCTTTTATTTAAGTTATTCATTATGGGGTATGTGTACACCTCTTGGCTTGTAATAGATAGGGCTTGGAAAGCACTTGATGAAGACCTATTGAAGACATGTGCCTAGCTAGCAAATGTAATAGGTTCATTAGCTTGATTGCTTGCTTTTGTTGCTATGTGTTAATTTGCTTTATTAGGTTCTTGCATCTAGTCGAGCATGCTAATTGTTATGTGCTATGTGTTTATAGGTGTTTGGCATGTCTAATCACTTTCCATAGCCATGAATGAATGTGATGGATGAATGTACGTCACCACACTAGTCCAATGCTAGTTGTGGCTCATTATTTCATTAGGAATTCATAGAAAGGGCTAGTCCAACGCTAGACCCAATAGGCCATCCCCTTTTGTTAGTGCATATTTGCATGTTCACTACATGTCATGCATTTTTCTTAGTTTTATCATTGGCATGCTCCTCGAACCCCTTTTTCCCCTCATTTTTAGGTTTTGCATCTCATACTAGTTATAGGGCTCATTTGCTTGAGAGTCCCCTTTCGATAAGGGAAACGAGCGAGTGTGGCTACTCGATAGCCTTAGCACGCTAGTTTTGCCTTCTAATCAAAGGGAAGATTAAGTCACAAAGTTAGGACTCCCCGTTCCCGTCTTGATGCATTCCTATTAGGATTCATGCATTCTATTCATTCACTATCACATACACTTACTTTATATTCTAACCCTTTTTCCACATTCTCACTTCACACTACTTTTGGACGTTTTCACTTAACTACTCACACTTTACACTTTTATTTGCACACGTGCACCTTTATATCCCTTCACTTGCACACGAACACTTTTTATCTTCATTTGCACACCTCCACTTACATCCTATTATTTTTATCATTTTTGTCACTTCACACAAACTCACATTTTCACATGGCATGCATTCCACTCATTTGTACGTCATTTAGATTTACGTGTGACCTCTCCAAAGGCTCATTAGTGGGCTTCGCAATTAATGTGATTGGCACCACTCACCCTTTGAAGAGAAATTTCCCCCATGTCCCCTAGGTCTAGGTTCTTGCATTCATATAGTCATATCCAACACGCTATACATACCTTGGGTAGAAAAATTAGGAAAGGTTGGGCTAAATCACGCAACTAGCCTTGGCTAGGTCGAAGGGGTGCCTTGGATTTTTATCCTTGCCTTCCCCTTCGTCAAATGTGACTCCCGAACCTTTTCCGTTGGTTTACGTGGACTAGGAGTCGTTCAAAAGGGGTTTCTTTCTATCTTTCTTTTAGAAAATTTCTTTTTGGGTGACTTGGTACACCCTAACTCTATACCAAGTGGCGACTCCATTTTTCATTAAAAACCCCCTTTTGAACTTTGTTTGGCCAAATCGTCGCATTCTCAAGTCCCATGGCCTTTTACTTTTCATTTACACACGTTCACATTCCACTACACATTTTCACACCACACACTCGATCGAAAAGTGGGGCGCGACAGCACTGAACTCGCATTCGCGGAATGCGAAGACCCCATTTGTAGAACAACCCCCAGAAACCGCCCCAGTTGTAGAATGCCTTTTTTTTTCATCATAAACTAAGAATTCTCCCAAGAGAAGAGAGCTAGGGAAGAGGAACCAAAACAAGAAAAAACCAGAAGAAAGAAAGAGAGGGTTTCTGGGTAGAGGAAAAGGGCGGCCGGCTAAGAAAATTAGAAGGGAGTTGCGGGGAAGAAAAGAAAGAAAAATGGAAAAGAGAGAGAGCTTGCGAGAAAGTCTTGGGTCTGGGGGAGAAACGGAAAAGCTGAGAAAAAGGAGAGCTTGGGGAGGAAGACTCTGGAACAAGCCGAGAGAGGAGACTCAGGAGGTAACAAATGCATCTTGATCTAGCCAACTCAACCTTTTTATGAAGATTCGGTGAACCATCGCATGAGTTTTCTTGGTTAATGCATATTTTATCTGTTAGCTCCTTTTCCTGATCTCTTTTGATTCAAAGATCTGTGTTTTAATGGCTAAAAGATTTATTAAAAGAGCATTAGACTTGGTTAGAGGTTAGATCTTGATGTCATGGCCACACAGTTGTTAATCTCTAGGTCCGGTCCTTTGTTTTCAAAAGGCAGAACCAGTTTCTTTTGTTTTTTTTATATCCAAATCTCCTCTGTTTGTTTATCCAGAGTTACAGCCATGTCGAAGGGGTCATTTTTTCTTTTTGGGTTGCTTGAGCTCTTGGGTTGCTTGAAGTTCGTGATTTGTTTGTTGTTTGACTGGTTTTCCATGTACATGTCTAGCGCAAGATTCTTTCTTTCTATCTTTGCTGCGTTTTCATGTTCAGTTGCACCATTGAATCTGCTGGGAATGGGCAATCGTATTTTGGGTGAAGTTAACAATGTGGGTTTGAGATTATAGCATTTGGGTTTGGTTAAATGAATCAGTAGGCTTGGTTTGATTTATTTCGCATAGACATCCCAGTCGAATGATGAAGTTACGGAAGAAAGAACTCAGAAAATTACAGCAGAAAAAGCTTCGTCTAGGCTGCATTTTTTTCGAATGAATGATCATGACTGTGGTTGACAATGACTGTGATTATACTTTGTGATGTTGTTGCGCTATTGATAGGCTTAGTGTCGGCTTCTTTGTCCATTTAACGAGTATCCGAAACTGTGAATCCAATTTAGAAGTCATGAACATCTCGTGTTTAGTAATCAGCATATGCAATCATCTCACTTCTTGTGTATATGAAGTATGTATAGTTAGTAAACTAAAGGCTGCATCTTTGGTCTTTGTTTGTGTGTGTGATTCGAGTCTAAGAATTCTTAGCAGTGCAAGCTACAAGATTCGAGTTTGATTGTTGGTTTGGCTTGAAAGTTTTGCTGCTTGTTTGATCTGTCTTGACATGAGAACTCAGAAACTTGAAACCAACGAACAAACCCGGGGTCTTGCAGGTTCCTCCTTAGCTCAGATGTTTCCCTTTTGTGTGTTTAGTATTACAATTTGATAATGGGCTAGGGAGCTTGAAAAGTATTCGAGATTGGATCCTTGTTAAGATCGCTGCATGAGTTTCCCAAGCTTGTTTCGGACGAACCCATAACCACGAAGAAGAAGAATAGCTTTTACGATTGCATGCATGAATCAAGTTCCAAAAACTGCACTTTAATCCTTTAATTTTTATCTAATACTACTATGGCCCAGTTAATTTAATAATTTAATCAATTTTGTCACTCTAGAATCTTGATTACTTTTGGTATGCTTTAATATGATTCTTGGATAGATTTGTAAGGAGTTTTTGGATGAATTTGAAGGGCTTTAATAACTTTTTCTATATTTATAGTTTTGATTAGAATTTTTGTGGAATTTTGGGAAAGTTTGTTGTTTAATCGTAACAAATTGGTTATCATTTATTTTTGTGAATTTTATCTTTTGATTGGTAGGTTTCACCATATTTTAGTTGAGACCCCCCAATATTTGTAATAATAAATTGATCCCTAAAATCTCTTTAATTTTTTAAATAGGTCCTTGTTTGTTCAATTTGATGAATATGGGTTGTTTAGTTTATTTGAATGCTTTGAATGATTCAATTTCCTATTTAGTTCTATTTCATGTGATTATTTGTTAATTAAAGTGATGCCTTGACCTTTTCTTTGTTCTTAGAGGATAAATAAGAAAATTGCATCTCATTAGAGTACAAATTCAAGGGAGGTACACTCTATCCCTTATTTTTTATTTTTACTTGACCCTATGTGTTTTTATGTGTGTAATTGTATGATTTTGAATATTTTATTTTCATTTATTTATTTCTTTAGTTATTTCATTTACTTTAATTTTGTGCTTTTATTCTAATGTAATTATTTAAGAGGCATTTAAATGCCAAAAATGTAATAGTTAGGTATTCATTGTATTTATTTATTTTATTTCCCCTCTTAGATTGTAGTAGGCCCCCCCTAATGTAATAGTTAGGGTTTGTTTACTTTATTTGCTTGATATGTTTTGCATGCTTATGTGTTATGAGTTATCCGCTTTCTTAGGGCCTTGTGTGACGGCCCCACCTCCCCCTAAGGCGAACCAGAGGGTTCGGCGGGCCGCCTGCCCGGCTCTCGCCAGGACTCAGTCGATCACTAAATTCCTCAATTAAATTACAATACAAATCTCAAATATACATCACATGGTCCACAAATATACATCCAAGTCTCCAATAATTACATGTCACAAATGCAGCGGAAACTAATTTCCAACTATACATAAAATGATTCCAAATCCAAATTGTACAAAATATAGGCCATCCATTCACGTGAATAAGTACTACAAGCCTTCCTTCGCTTTGAGCCCTGTGGAGGGGAATAAAATATTTTTGGGGTGAGCTAGAAGCTCAACGAGTAACCAGCAAAATCATTAATCAAATATATTTCACAATGTTGCATTTCGATGATTTCGATGATGTCATGATTCAGAGATCAAATGTCCGTTTAGTGCTCTCGTGAGCCAGTGAAATCATTGCACTAGAACACCCAACGCTCAAATAGATCATAACACACGAACAGAGAGAGGAAGCCCCTTTTTGAGCTCCAGATAACCATGAACATGAACCACAAACAGAATGGAGACGTTGGTGTCCAGCACAAGACTTTCCCAGAACTCATTGAAGCCAAAATCATATCATGAATTCACATGCAAGCACGCATGAGATGCAATCGAATAAATAATGCAAGAAACATTTCACAAATAACTTTGGAAATAGTTTAGGGTCACTCACATGAGAATCGTAGGCCTTCCTCATAGCTTCGAAACGGTGTCTCGTTCACCTTGATCCGATATTCCTAGCCTAACCTTTGATCAAAACGGTTTGAGATGGCCGATTTGGCCGTTTCCGTTTGCCGTTCCGCGCGAGCGCGTGTGCCGATTTTTGCCGTTTTGCTTGTTTTGGATCTGTTAGTAGCCGTTTGTGATATAATGTGGTAAAATCTTCTATTTCAGACAGTGGTGAGCTAGGCGGAGCCGGTGGGGCCCCCTACTAGCGAACACGCGCGAAGCGATTTTGCTTTAGTACTACTTTTGGTATTTTGAGTAAGTATTCAGGCCGCTCTTGTGTGTTCGTTGCTTATGTGTTTCGATTTGTATGAAGAGGGTACCTAGGCGAGGGTGTACTTTATCGCACTCGACCTAGACCCTAATCTGCGCACCTATCTATACATGGCTTGTGTATATGAGCAATTTTGGAACTAAAACCCTTGAGCTTGTGGCTCAGGGTAACTTTTGAATAATTTTGTGAAATTTGTGAGTTTGGGGCTGATCTCAATACCTCGAGGGACTATTCGAGCCGGTTAGGGCTTGGGTCGAAGTCAGTCCAACTTGGATTGAGGTCACCAAGTTTGTGAATCCGGTTCACCGAGTTGTGAACCAAGTTTATGACCCGAGCTTGTGACTCAAGCTCAAGTTTGTGATTTCGTTCGCCCGGGCAAGTTTGTGAGGTGACTGGCCAGTGAGGGTGATAAGGTGTCCGGTGGGTGTACAAGTGAAGTTCTACGGACCTTATTTATGGTCGACGGAGTGTCGACAGGAGATCACGCATGGCAAATGACTTGGCTTTGAAGCCATATGTATCCTTATCATGTGATGTTATTTTTCTGCTTTTGCTTTACTCCTACTGTGTAAATGTGGTTACGTGAAATTTACGTTTTTACCCCTGTTTACTTACTAAGCTTCTAGCTTACCCCGTTTGCTTTGTTTTCCTTAGCAGGGGACGACGCGGGGAACTCCTGGGCATAATCACTAGTGTAGTTAGGTTTGCTTGTAATAGTTGTACAGTTAAGATGGTTGTTTTGTTTTGGTGGTTTGAACAGCTACTTTTGGGACTGTAAATAGAACCCTTTTGGCGTTGGATATATTGTGAATAGTGCACTTTTGGGTTTATCTAGTTTTATTGTTTTGAAATTTTGAGTCCTGGCGAGAGCTGGGCAGGCGGCCCGCCGAACCCTCTGGTTCGCCTTAGGGGGAGGTGGGGCCGTTACAGGATCAGAGTGGCGCAGCGGAAGCGTGGTGGGCCCATAACCCACAGGTCCCAGGATTGAAACCTGGCTCTGATACCAACTGTGACGGCCCCACCTCCCCCTAAGGCGAACCAGAGGGTTCGGCGGGCCGCCTGCCCGGCTCTCGCCAGGACTCAGTCGATCACTAAATTCCTCAATTAAATTACAATACAAATCTCAAATATACATCACATGGTCCACAAATATACATCCAAGTCTCCAATAATTACATGTCACAAATGCAGCGGAAACTAATTCCCAACTATACATAAAATGATTCCAAATCCAAATTGTACAAAATATAGGCCATCCATTCACGTGAATAAGTACTACAAGCCTTCCTTCGCTTTGTGCCCTGTGGAGGGGAATAAAATATTTTTGGGGTGAGCTAGAAGCTCAACGAGTAACCAGCAAAATCATTAATCAAATATATTTCACAATGTTGCATTTCGATGATTTCGATGATGTCATGATTCAGAGATCAAATGTCCGTTTAGTGCTCTCGTGAGCCAGTGAAATCATTGCACTAGAACACCCAACGCTCAAATAGATCATAACACACGAACAGAGAGAGGAAGCCCCTTTTTGAGCTCCAGATAACCATGAACATGAACCACAAACAGAATGGAGACGTTGGTGTCCAGCACAAGACTTTCCCAGAACTCATTGAAGCCAAAATCATATTATGAATTCACATGCAAGCACGCATGAGATGCAATCGAATAAATAATGCAAGAAACATTTCACAAATAACTTTGGAAATAGTTTAGGGTCACTCACATGAGAATCGTAGGCCTTCCTCATTGCTTCGAAACGGTGTCTCGTTCACCTTGATCCGATATTCCTAGCCTAACCTTTGATCAAAACGGTTTGAGATGGCCGATTTGGCCGTTTCCGTTTGCCGTTCCGCGCGAGCGCGTGTGCCGATTTTTGCCGTTTTGCTTGTTTTGGATCTGTTAGTAGCCGTTTGTGATATAATGTGGTAAAATCTTCTATTTCAGACAGTGGTGAGCTAGGCGGAGCCGGTGGGGCCCCCTACTAGCGAACACGCGCGAAGCGATTTTGCTTTAGTACTACTTTTGGTATTTTGAGTAAGTATTCAGGCCGCTCTTGTGTGTTCGTTGCTTATGTGTTTCGATTTGTATGAAAAGGGTACCTAGGCGAGGGTGTACTTTATCGCACTCGACCTAGACCCTAATCTGCGCACCTATCTATACATGGCTTGTGTATATGAGCAATTTTGGAACTAAAACCCTTGAGCTTGTGGCTCAGGGTAACTTTTGAATAATTTTGTGAAATTTGTGAGTTTGGGGCTGATCTCAATACCTCGAGGGACTATTCGAGCCGGTTAGGGCTTGGGTCGAAGTCAGTCCAACTTGGATTGAGGTCACCAAGTTTGTGAATCCGGTTCACCGAGTTGTGAACCAAGTTTGTGACCCGAGCTTGTGACTCAAGCTCAAGTTTGTGATTTCGTTCGCCCGGGCAAGTTTGTGAGGTGACTGGCCAGTGAGGGTGATAAGGTGTCCGGTCGGTGTACAAGTGAAGTTCTACGGACCTTATTTATGGTCGACGGAGTGTCGACAGGAGATCACGCATGGCAAATGACTTGGCTTTGAAGCCATATGTATCCTTATCATGTGATGTTATTTTTCTGCTTTTGCTTTACTCCTACTGTGTAAATGTGGTTACGTGAAATTTACGTTTTTACCCCTGTTTACTTACTAAGCTTCTAGCTTACCCCGTTTGCTTTGTTTTCCTTAGCAGGGGACGACGCGGGGAACTCCTGGGCATAATCACTAGTGTAGTTAGGTTTGCTTGTAATAGTTGTACAGTTAAGATGGTTGTTTTGTTTTGGTGGTTTGAACAGCTACTTTTGGGACTGTAAATAGAACCCTTTTGGCGTTGGATATATTGTGAATAGTGCACTTTTGGGTTTATCTAGTTTTATTGTTTTGAAATTTTGAGTCCTGGCGAGAGCTGGGCAGGCGGCCCGCCGAACCCTCTGGTTCGCCTTAGGGGGTGGTGGGGCCGTTACAGGATCAGAGTGGCGCAGCGGAAGCGTGGTGGGCCCATAACCCACAGGTCCCATGATCGAAACCTGGCTCTGATACCAACTGTGACGGCCCCACCTCCCCCTAAGGCGAACCAGAGGGTTCGGCGGGCCGCCTGCCCGGCTCTCGCCAGGACTCAGTCGATCACTAAATTCCTCAATTAAATTACAATACAAATCTCAAATATACATCACATGGTCCACAAATATACATCCAAGTCTCCAATAATTACATGTCACAAATGCAGCGGAAACTAATTCCCAACTATACATAAAATGATTCCAAATCCAAATTGTACAAAATATAGGCCATCCATTCACGTGAATAAGTACTACAAGCCTTCCTTCGCTTTGAGCCCTGTGGAGGGGAATAAAATATTTTTGGGGTGAGCTAGAAGCTCAACGAGTAACCAGCAAAATCATTAATCAAATATATTTCACAATGTTGCATTTCGATGATTTCGATGATGTCATGATTCAGAGATCAAATGTCCGTTTAGTGCTCTCGTGAGCCAGTGAAATCATTGTACTAGAACACCCAACGCTCAAATAGATCATAACACACGAACAGAGAGAGGAAGCCCCTTTTTGAGCTCCAGACAACCATGAACATGAACCACAAACAGAATGGAGACGTTGGTGTCTAGCACAAGACTTTCCCAGAACTCATTGAAGCCAAAATCATATCATGAATTCACATGCAAGCACGCATGAGATGCAATCGAATAAATAATGCAAGAAACATTTCACAAATAACTTTGGAAATAGTTTAGGGTCACTCACATGAGAATCGTAGGCCTTCCTCATAGCTTCGAAACGGTGTCTCGTTCACCTTGATCCGATATTCCTAGCCTAACCTTTGATCAAAACGGTTTGAGATGGCCGATTTGGCCGTTTCCGTTTCCCGTTCCGCGCGAGCGCGTGTGCCGATTTTTGCCGTTTTGCTTGTTTTGGATCTGTTAGTAGCCGTTTGTGATATAATGTGGTAAAATCTTCTATTTCAGACAGTGGTGAGCTAGGCGGAGCCGGTGGGGCCCCCTACTAGCGAACACGCGCGAAGCGATTTTGCTTTAGTACTATTTTTGGTATTTTGAGTAAGTATTCAGGCCGCTCTTGTGTGTTCGTTGCTTACGTGTTTCGATTTGTATGAAGAGGGTACCTAGGCGAGGGTGTACTTTATCGCACTCGACCTAGACCCTAATCTGCGCACCTATCTATACATGGCTTGTGTATATGAGCAATTATGGAACTAAAACCCTTGAGCTTGTGGCTCAGGGTAACTTTTGAATAATTTTGTGAAATTTGTGAGTTTGGAGCTGATCTCAATACCTCGAGGGACTATTCGAGCCGGTTAGGGCTTGGGTCGAAATCAGTCCAACTTGGATTGAGGTCACCAAGTTTGTGAATCCGGTTCACCGAGTTGTGAACCAAGTTTGTGACCCGAGCTTGTGACTCAAGCTCAAGTTTGTGATTTCGTTCGCCCGGGCAAGTTTGTGAGGTGACTGGCCAGTGAAGGTGATAAGGTGTCCGGTGGGTGTACAAGTGAAGTTCTACGGACCTTATTTATGGTCGACGGAGTGTCGACAGGAGATCACGCATGGCAAATGACTTGGCTTTGAAGCCATATGTATCCTTATCATGTGATGTTATTTTTCTGCTTTTGCTTTACTCCTACTGTGTAAATGTGGTTACGTGAAATTTACGTTTTTACCCCTGTTTACTTACTAAGCTTCTAGCTTACCCCGTTTGCTTTGTTTTCCTTAGCAGGGGACGACGCGGGGAACTCCTGGGCATAATCACTAGTGTAGTTAGGTTTGCTTGTAATAGTTGTACAGTTAAGATGGTTGTTTTGTTTTGGTGGTTTGAACAGCTACTTTTGGGACTGTAAATAGAACCCTTTTGGCGTTGGATATATTGTGAATAGTGCGCTTTTGGGTTTATCTAGTTTTATTGTTTTGAAATTTTGAGTCCTGGCGAGAGCTGGGCAGGCGGCCCGCCGAACCCTCTGGTTCGCCTTAGGGGGAGGTGGGGCCGTTACAGGATCAGAGTGGCGCAGCGGAAGCGTGGTGGGCCCATAACCCACAGGTCCCAGGATCGAAACCTGGCTCTGATACCAACTGTGACGGCCCCACCTCCCCCTAAGGCGAACCAGAGGGTTCGCCGGTCCGCCTGCCCGGCTCTCGCCAGGACTCAGTCGATCACTAAATTCCTCAATTAAATTACAATACAAATCTCAAATATACATCACATGGTCCACAAATATACATCCAAGTCTCCAATAATTACATGTCACAAATGCAGCGGAAACTATTTCCCAACTATACATAAAATGATTCCAAATCCAAATTGTACAAAATATAGGCCATCCATTCACGTGAATAAGTACTACAAGCCTTCCTTCGCTTTGAGCCCTGTGGAGGGGAATAAAATATTTTTGGGGTGAGTTAGAAGCTCAACGAGTAACCAGCAAAATCATTAATCAAATATATTTCACAATGTTGCATTTCGATGATTTCGATGATGTCATGATTCAGAGATCAAATGTCCGTTTAGTGCTCTCGTGAGCCAGTGAAATCATTGCACTAGAACACCCAACGCTCAAATAGATCATAACACACGAACAGAGAGAGGAAGCCCTTTTTGAGCTCCAGATAACCATGAACATGAACCACAAACAGAATGGAGACGTTGGTGTCCAGCACAAGACTTTCCCAGAACTCATTGAAGCCAAAATCATATCATGAATTCACATGCAAGCACGCATGAGATGCAATCGAATAAATAATGCAAGAAACATTTCACAAATAACTTTGGAAATAGTTTAGGGTCACTCACATGAGAATCGTAGGCCTTCCTCATAGCTTCGAAACGGTGTCTCGTTCACCTTGATCCGATATTCCTAGCCTAACCTTTGATCAAAACGGTTTGAGATGGCCGATTTGGCCGTTTCCGTTTCCCGTTCCGCGCGAGCGCGTGTGCCGATTTTTGCCGTTTTGCTTGTTTTGGATCTGTTAGTAGCCGTTTGTGATATAATGTGGTAAAATCTTCTATTTCAGACAGTGGTGAGCTAGGCGGAGCCGGTGGGGCCCCCTACTAGCGAACACGCGCGAAGCGATTTTGCTTTAGTACTACTTTTGGTATTTTGAGTAAGTATTCAGGCCGCTCTTGTGTGTTCGTTGCTTATGTGTTTCGATTTGTATGAAGAGGGTACCTAGGCGAGGGTGTACTTTATCGCACTCGACCTAGACCCTAATCTGCGCACCTATCTATACATGGCTTGTGTATATGAGCAATTTTGGAACTAAAACCCTTGAGCTTGTGGCTCAGGGTAACTTTTGAATAATTTTGTGAGTTTGGGGCTGATCTCAATACCTCGAGGGACTATTCGAGCCGGTTAGGGCTTGGGTCGAAATCAGTCCAACTTGGATTGAGGTCACCAAGTTTGTGAATCCGGTTCACCGAGTTGTGAACCAAGTTTATGACCCGAGCTTGTGACTCAAGCTCAAGTTTGTGATTTCGTTCGCCCGGTCAAGTTTGTGAGGTGACTGGCCAGTGAAGGTGATAAGGTGTCCGGTGGGTGTACAAGTGAAGTTCTACGGACCTTATTTATGGTCGACGGAGTGTCGACAGGAGATCACGCATGGAAAATGACTTGGCTTTGAAGCCATATGTATCCTTATCATGTGATGTTATTTTTCTGCTTTTGCTTTACTCCTACTGTGTAAATGTGGTTACGTGAAATTTATGTTTTTACCCCTATTTACTTACTAAGCTTCTACCTTACCCCGTTTCCTTTGTTTTCCTTAGCAGGGGACGACGCGGGGAACTCCTGGGCATAATCACTAGTGTAGTTAGGTTTGCTTGTAATAGTTGTACAGTTAAGATGGTTGTTTTGTTTTGGTGGTTTGAACAGCTACTTTTGGGACTGTAAATAGAACCCTTTTGGCGTTGGATATATTGTGAATAGTGCGCTTTTGGGTTTATCTAGTTTTATTGTTTTGAAATTTTGAGTCCTGGCGAGAGCTGGGCAGGCGGCCCGCCGAACCCTCTGGTTCGCCTTAGGGGGAGGTGGGGCCGTTACAGGATCAGAGTGGCGCAGCGGAAGCGTGGTGGGCCCATAACCCACAGGTCCCAGGATCGAAACCTGGCTCTGATACCAACTGTGACGGCCCCACCTCCCCCTAAGGCGAACCAGAGGGTTCGGCGGGCCGCCTGCCCGGCTCTCGCCAGGACTTAGTCGATCACTAAATTCCTCAATTAAATTACAATACAAATCTCAAATATACATCACATGGTCCACAAATATACATCCAAGTCTCCAATAATTACATGTCACAAATGCAGCGGAAACTAATTCCCAACTATACATAAAATGATTCCAAATCCAAATTGTACAAAATATAGGCCATCCATTCATGTGAATAAGTACTACAAGCCTTCCTTCGCTTTGAGCCCTGTGGAGGGGAATAAAATATTTTTGGGGTGAGCTAGAAGCTCAACGAGTAACCAGCAAAATCATTAATCAAATATATTTCACAATGTTGCATTTCGATGATTTCGATGATGTCATGATTCAGAGATCAAATGTCCGTTTAGTGCTCTCGTGAGCCAGTGAAATCATTGCACTATGTAAGTCCCAACGACAACCAAGAGGGGGGGTGAATTGGGTTGATTAAAAACTTAACCAAATTTATGCACTTTTTCTTTAATAAAAATTTACCTTCTTTTCTAGTAATGATCAATCAAGTAGATTAGAAGACAAGAGCAATATTGATCAGAAACACAAGTATAGACAAGCAATGAGAATTTTATTAAACAGAAAAGTAAATTAGGGAATCAAACCAAGTGTCTACCAAGCTATCCTCAAACTTGAAGAACACACACTAGGAAGAGCAACTTCTCTTAGATGAAAGAAGATCAACTAGATGTACAATGAAGGGAGCACTTCTTCCTTGCCCTAAGCCTCACTTAGTCAAGCTAAGAAGTTTTACAATCACTCAGAAAAACCCTCAACAAAGCTACACTAAAGATCCTTTCAGTCACAAAAGAAATGCTCACCAGAAATTCACACCACTTTAAAACAAATCTTGCTTTGGAGACTATTTTCTAGCTAAAATATCTCTTGAGATCTTGTAAACAAAGTGTGCAAAAGTCCTTCCTTCGTTCAGAACAGTTTGCTTTTAAAGGGGAACAAAAATGGGCTTCATTAAAGCTTCCAACGGATAGAAGGCAGATGAAGGGTCAGCTAGCCGTTGGGGCTTTCGGACGTCCGACGATCAAATCATCGTCCGAACCAAACGTCCGAAAACCGCCAAGTTGAAGTTCGGACGTCCGATGAGATTTTTGTCGTCCGACAGCACAGCGTCCGATCGTAGGCAGAGAGTTAGCAAGTTATCTTGAAATTTTTCGGACGTCCGATCTGGTTGATATGCGTCCGAGGTGTGCGTCCGATCCTTCCGAAAGTCCGACAGTTTCCTTTCGGCCGTCCGACCTGATTGTCCTGTTTTTGCTTCTCATTTTGGTTGTCTTGCATTTCATGACATATTTGAACCTGATTCTTGGATAGACAAAAACACTTGTATTTGAAGGAGGTTAGGTAAACATTTCAAAGTACCAAGAATGACAAACAAGACATACTTAAAAGACAGTATCTTTGATCGGAACAAAACAATGACTAAATTCGTTTATATTATTTCAATCTTGATTGCCACATCCAAAGCATCGTAGACTGGAGTCAATCAAACATATGCTTTCCTTGTTCCATTAGGCCTGATCAATCTTGGTCAGTATAAACGAACTTTTGTGATCATCAAAACCAAGAATAACACACTAGAACACCCAACGCTCAAATAGATCATAACACACGAACAGAGAGAGGAAGCCCCTTTTTGAGCTCCAGATAACCATGAACATGAACCACAAACAGAATGGAGACGTTGGTGTCCAGCACAAGACTTTCCCAGAACTCATTGAAGCCAAAATCATATCATGAATTCACATGCAAGCACGCATGAGATGCAATCGAATAAATAATGCAAGAAACATTTCACAAATAACTTTGGAAATAGTTTAGGGTCACTCACATGAGAATCGTAGGCCTTCCTCATAGCTTCGAAACGGTGTCTCGTTCACCTTGATCCGATATTCCTAGCCTAACCTTTGATCAAAACGGTTTGAGATGGCCGATTTGGCCGTTTCCGTTTGCCGTTCCGCGCGAGCGTGTGTGCCGATTTTTGCCGTTTTGCTTGTTTTGGATCTGTTAGTAGCCGTTTGTGATATAATGTGGTAAAATCTTCTATTTCAGACAGTGGTGAGCTAGGCGGAGCCGGTGGGGCCCCCTACTAGCGAACACGCGCGAAGCGATTTTGCTTTAGTACTACTTTTGGTATTTTGAGTAAGTATTCAGGCCGCTCTTGTGTGTTCGTTGCTTATGTGTTTCGATTTGTATGAAGAGGGTACCTAGGCGAGGGTGTACTTTATCGCACTCGACCTAGACCCTAATCTGCGCACCTATCTATACATGGCTTGAGTATATGAGCAATTTTGGAACTAAAACCCTTGAGCTTGTGGCTCAGGGTAACTTTTGAATAATTTTGTGAAATTTGTGAGTTTGGGGCTGATCTCAATACCTCGAGGGACTATTCGAGCCGGTTAGGGCTTGGGTCGAAGTCAGTCCAACTTGGATTGAGGTCACCAAGTTTGTGAATCCGGTTCACCGAGTTGTGAACCAAGTTTGTGACCCGAGCTTGTGACTCAAGCTCAAGTTTGTGATTTCGTTCGCCCGGGCAAGTTTGTGAGGTGACTGGCCAGTGAGGGTGATAAGGTGTCCGGTGGGTGTACAAGTGAAGTTCTACGGACCTTATTTATGGTCGACGGAGTGTCGACAGGAGATCACGCATGGCAAATGACTTGGCTTTGAAGCCATATGTATCCTTATCATGTGATGTTATTTTTCTGCTTTTGCTTTACTCCTACTGTGTAAATGTGGTTACGTGAAATTTACGTTTTTACCCCTGTTTACTTACTAAGCTTCTACCTTACCCCGTTTGCTTTGTTTTCCTTAGCAGGGGACGACGCGGGGAACTCCTGGGCATAATCACTAGTGTAGTTAGGTTTGCTTGTAATAGTTGTACAGTTAAGATGGTTGTTTTGTTTTGGTGGTTTGAACAGCTACTTTTGGGACTGTAAATAGAACCCTTTTGGCGTTGGATATATTGTGAATAGTGCGCTTTTGGGTTTATCTAGTTTTATTGTTTTGAAATTTTGAGTCCTGGCGAGAGCTGGGCAGGCGGCCCGCCGAACCCTCTGGTTCGCCTTAGGGGGTGGTGGGGCCGTTACAGGATCAGAGTGGCGCAGCGGAAGCGTGGTGGGCCCATAACCCACAGGTCCCAGGATCGAAACCTGGCTCTGATACCAACTGTGACGGCCCCATCTCCCCCTAAGGCGAACCAGAGGGTTCGGCGGGCCGCCTGCCCGGCTCTCGCCAGGACTCAGTCGATCACTAAATTCCTCAATTAAATTACAATACAAATCTCAAATATACATCACATGGTCCACAAATATACATCCAAGTCTCCAATAATTACATGTCACAAATGTAGCGGAAACTAATTCCCAACTATACATAAAATGATTCCAAATCCAAATTGTACAAAATATAGGCCATCCATTCACGTGAATAAGTACTACAAGCCTTCCTTCGCTTTGAGCCCTGTGGAGGGGAATAAAATATTTTTGGGGTGAGCTAGAAGCTCAACGAGTAACCAGCAAAATCATTAATCAAATATATTTCACAATGTTGCATTTCGATGATTTCGATGATGTCATGATTCAGAGATCAAATGTCCGTTTAGTGCTCTCGTGAGCCAGTGAAATCATTGCACTAGAACACCCAACGCTCAAATAGATCATAACACACGAACAGAGAGAGGAAGCCCCTTTTTGAGCTCCAGATAACCATGAACATGAACCACAAACAGAATGGAGACGTTGGTGTCCAGCACAAAACTTTCCCAGAACTCATTGAAGCCAAAATCATATCATGAATTCACATGCAAGCACGCATGAGATGCAATCGAATAAATAATGCAAGAAACATATCACCAATAACTTTGGAAATAGTTTAGGGTCACTCACATGAGAATCGTAGGCCTTCCTCATAGCTTCGAAACGGTGTCTCGTTCACCTTGATCCGATATTCCTAGCCTAACCTTTGATCAAAACGGTTTGAGATGGCCGATTTGGCCGTTTCCGTTTGCCGTTCCGCGCGAGCGCGTGTGCCGATTTTTGCCGTTTTGCTTGTTTTGGATCTGTTAGTAGCCGTTTGTGATATAATGTGGTAAAATCTTCTATTTCAGACAGTGGTGAGCTAGGCGGAGCCGGTGGGGCCCCCTACTAGCGAACACGCGCGAAGCGATTTTGCTTTAGTACTACTTTTGGTATTTTGAGTAAGTATTCAGGCCGCTCTTGTGTGTTCGTTGCTTATGTGTTTCGATTTGTATGAAGAGGGTACCTAGGCGAGGGTGTACTTTATCGCACTCGACCTAGACCCTAATCTGCGCACCTATCTATACATGGCTTGTGTATATGAGCAATTTTGGAACTAAAACCCTTGAGCTTGTGGCTCAGGGTAATTTTTGAATAATTTTGTGAAATTTGTGAGTTTGGGGCTGATCTCAATACCTCGAGGGACTATTCGAGCCGGTTAGGGCTTGGGTCGAAGTCAGTCCAACTTGGATTGAGGTCACCAAGTTTGTGAATCCAGTTCACCGAGTTGTGAACCAAGTTTGTGACCCGAGCTTGTGACTCAAGCTCAAGTTTGTGATTTCGTTCGCCCGGGCAAGTTTGTGAGGTGACTGGCCAGTGAGGGTGATAAGGTGTCCGGTGGGTGTACAAGTGAAGTTCTACGGACCTTATTTATGGTCGACGGAGTGTCGACAGGAGATCACGCATGGCAAATGACTTGGCTTTGAAGCCATATGTATCCTTATCATGTGATGTTATTTTTCTGCTTTTGCTTTACTCCTACTGTGTAAATGTGGTTACGTGAAATTTACGTTTTTACCCCTGTTTACTTACTAAGCTTCTAGCTTACCCCGTTTCCTTTGTTTTCCTTAGCAGGGGACGACGCGGGGAACTCCTGGGCATAATCACTAGTGTAGTTAGGTTTGCTTGTAATAGTTGTACAGTTAAGATGGTTGTTTTGTTTTGGTGGTTTGAACAGCTACTTTTGGGACTGTAAATAGAACCCTTTTGGCGTTGGATATATTGTGAATAGTGCGCTTTAGGGTTTATCTAGTTTTATTGTTTTGAAATTTTGAGTCCTGGCGAGAGATGGGCAGGCGGCCCGCCGAACCCTCTGGTTCGCCTTAGGGGGAGGTGGGGCCGTTACAGGATCAGAGTGGCGCAGCGGAAGCGTGGTGGGCCCATAACCCACAGGTCCCAGGATCGAAACCTGGCTCTGATACCAACTGTGACGGCCCCACCTCCCCCTAAGGCGAACCAGAGGGTTCGGCGGGCCGCCTGTCCGGCTCTCGCCAGGACTCAATCGATCACTAAATTCCTCAATTAAATTACAATACAAATCTCAAATATACATCACATGGTCCACAAATATACATCCAAGTCTCCAATAATTACATGTCACAAATGCAGCGGAAACTAATTCCCAACTATACATAAAATGATTCCAAATCCAAATTGTACAAAATATAGGCCATCCATTCACGTGAATAAGTACTACAAGCCTTCCTTCGCTTTGAGCCCTGTGGAGGGGAATAAAATATTTTTGGGGTGAGCTAGAAGCTCAACGAGTAACCAGCAAAATCATTAATCAAATATATTTCACAATGTTGCATTTCGATGATTTCGATGATGTCATGATTCAGAGATCAAATGTCCGTTTAGTGCTCTCGTGAGCCAGTGAAATCATTGCACTAGAACACCCAACGCTCAAATAGATCATAACACACGAACAGAGAGAGGAAGCCCCTTTTTGAGCTCCAGATAACCATGAACATGAACCACAAACAGAATGGAGACGTTGGTGTCCAGCACAAGACTTTCCCAGAACTCATTGAAGCCAAAATCATATCATGAATTCACATGCAAGCACGCATGAGATGCAATCGAATAAATAATGCAAGAAACATTTCACAAATAACTTTGGAAATAGTTTAGGGTCACTCACATGAGAATCGTAGGCCTTCCTCATAGCTTCGAAACGGTGTCTCGTTCACCTTGATCCGATATTCCTAGCCTAACCTTTGATCAAAACGGTTTAAGATGGCCGATTTGGCCGTTTCCGTTTGCCGTTCCGCGCGAGCGCGTGTGCCGATTTTTGCCGTTTTGCTTGTTTTGGATCTGTTAGTAGCCGTTTGTGATATAATGTGGTAAAATCTTCTATTTCAGACAGTGGTGAGCTAGGCGGAGCCGGTGGGGCCCCCTACTAGCGAACACGCGCGAAGCGATTTTGCTTTAGTACTACTTTTGGTATTTTGAGTAAGTATTCAGGCCGCTCTTGTGTGTTCGTTGCTTATGTGTTTCGATTTGTATGAAGAGGGTACCTAGGCGAGGGTGTACTTTATCGCACTCGACCTAGACCCTAATCTGCGCACCTATCTATACATGGCTTGTGTATATGAGCAATTTTGGAACTAAAACCCTTGAGCTTGTGCCTCAGGGTAACTTTTGAATAATTTTGTGAAATTTGTGAGTTTGGGGCTGATCTCAATACCTCGAAGGACTATTCGAGCCGGTTAGGGCTTGGGTCGAAGTCAGTCCAACTTGGATTGAGGTCACCAAGTTTGTGAATCCGGTTCACCGAGTTGTGAACCAAGTTTGTGACCCGAGCTTGTGACTCAAGCTCAAGTTTGTGATTTCGTTCGCCCGGGCAAGTTTGTGAGGTGACTGGCCAGTGAGGGTGATAAGGTGTCCGGTGGGTATACAAGTGAAGTTCTACGGACCTTATTTATGGTCGACGGAGTGTCGACAGGAGATCACGCATGGCAAATGACTTGGCTTTGAAGCCATATGTATCCTTATCATGTGATGTTATTTTTCTGCTTTTGCTTTACTCCTACTGTGTAAATGTGGTTACGTGAAATTTACATTTTTACCCCTGTTTACTTACTAAGCTTCTAGCTTACCCCGTTTCCTTTGTTTTCCTTAGCAGGGGACGACGCGGGGAACTCCTGGGCATAATCACTAGTGTAGTTAGGTTTGCTTGTAATAGTTGTACAGTTAAGAGGGTTGTTTTGTTTTGGTGGTTTGAACAGCTACTTTTGGGACTGTAAATAGAACCCTTTTGGCGTTGGATATATTATGAATAGTGCGCTTTTGGGTTTATCTAGTTTTATTGTTTTGAAATTTTGAGTCCTGGCGAGAGTTGGGCAGGCGGCCCGCCGAACCCTCTGGTTCGCCTTAGGGGGAGGTGGGGCCGTTACAGGATCAGAGTGGCGCAGCGGAAGCGTGGTGGGCCCATAACCCACAGGTCCCAGGATCGAAACCTGACTCTGATACCAACTGTGACGGCCCCACCTCCCCCTAAGGCGAACCAGAGGGTTCGGCGTGCCGACTGCCCGGCTCTCGCCAGGACTCAGTCGATCACTAAATTCCTCAATTAAATTACAATACAAATCTCAAATATACATCACATGGTCCACAAATATACATCCAAGTCTCCAATAATTACATGTCACAAATGCAGCGGAAACTAATTCCCAACTATACATAAAATGATTCCAAATCCAAATTGTACAAAATATAGGCCATCCATTCACATGAATAAGTACTACAAGCCTTCCTTCGCTTTGAGCCCTGTGGAGGGGAATGAAATATTTTTTGGGTGAGCTAGAAGCTCAACGATTAACCAGCAAAATCATTAATCAAATATATTTCACAATGTTGCATTTCGATGATTTCGATGATGTCATGATTCAGAGATCAAATGTCCGTTTAGTGCTCTCGTGAGCCAGTGAAATCATTGCACTAGAACACCCAACGCTCAAATAGATCATAACACACGAACAGAGAGAGGAAGCCCCTTTTTGAGCTCCAGATAACCATGAACATGAACCACAAACAGAATGGAGACGTTGGTGTCCAGCACAAGACTTTCCCAGAACTCATTGAAGCCAAAATCATATCATGAATTCACATGCAAGCACGCATGAGATGCAATCGAATAAATAATGCAAGAAACATTTCACAAATAACTTTGGAAATAGTTTAGGGTCACTCACATGAGAATCGTAGGCCTTCCTCATAGCTTCGAAACGGTGTCTCGTTCACCTTGATCCGATATTCCTAGCCTAACCTTTGATCAAAACGGTTTGAGATGGCCGATTTGGCCGTTTCCGTTTGCCGTTCCGCGCGAGCGCGTGTGCCGATTTTTGCCGTTTTGCTTGTTTTGGATCTGTTAGTAGCCGTTTGTGATATAATGTGGTAAAATCTTCTATTTCAGACAGTGGTGAGCTAGGCGGAGCCGGTGGGGCCCCCTACTAGCGAACACGCGCGAAGCGATTTTGCTTTAGTACTACTTTTGGTATTTTGAGTAAGTATTCAGGCCGCTCTTGTGTGTTCGTTGCTTATGTGTTTCGATTTGTATGAAGAGGGTACCTAGGCGAGGGTGTACTTTATCGCACTCGACCTAGACCCTAATCTGCGCACCTATCTATACATGGCTTGTGTATATGAGCAATTTTGGAACTAAAACCCTTGAGCTTGTGGCTCAGGGTAACTTTTGAATAATTTTGTGAAATTTGTGAGTTTGGGGCTGATCTCAATACCTCGAGGGACTATTCGAGCCGGTTAGGGATTGGGTCGAAGTCAGTCCAACTTGGATTGAGGTCACCAAGTTTGTGAATCCGGTTCACCGAGTTGTGAACCAAGTTTGTGACCCGAGCTTGTGACTCAAGCTCAAGTTTGTGATTTCGTTCGCCCGGGCAAGTTTGTGAGGTGACTGGCCAGTGAGGGTGATAAGGTGTCCGGTGGGTATACAAGTGAAGTTCTACGGACCTTATTTATGGTCGACGGAGTGTCGACAGGAGATCACGCATGGCAAATGACTTGGCTTTGAAGCCATATGTATCCTTATCATGTGATGTTATTTTTCTGCTTTTGGTTTACTCCTACTGTGTAAATGTGGTTACGTGAAATTTACGTTTTTACCCCTGTTTACTTACTAAGCTTCTAGCTTACCCCGTTTCCTTTGTTTTCCTTAGCAGGGGACGACGCGGGGAACTCCTGGGCATAATCACTAGTGTAGTTAGGTTTGCTTGTAATAGTTGTACAGTTAAGATGGTTGTTTTGTTTTGGTGGTTTGAACAGCTACTTTTGGGACTGTAAATAGAACCCTTTTGGCGTTGGATATATTGTGAATAGTGCGCTTTTGGGTTTATCTAGTTTTATTGTTTTGAAATTTTGAGTCCTGGCGAGAGCTGGGCAGGCGGCCCGCCGAACCCTCTGGTTCGCCTTAGGGGGAGGTGGGGCCGTTACAGGATCAGAGTGGCGCAGCGGAAGCGTGGTGGGCCCATAACCCACAGGTCCCAGGATCGAAACCTGGCTCTGATACCAACTGTGACGGCCCCACCTCCCCCTAAGGCGAACCAGAGGGTTCGGCGGTCCGCCTGCCCGGCTCTCGCCAGGACTCAGTCGATCACTAAATTCCTCAATTAAATTACAATACAAATCTCAAATATACATCACATGGTCCACAAATATACATCCAAGTCTCCAATAATTACATGTCACAAATGCAGCGGAAACTAATTCCCAACTATACATAAAATGATTCCAAATCCAAATTGTACAAAATATAGGCCATCCATTCACGTGAATAAGTACTACAAGCCTTCCTTCGCTTTGAGCCCTGTGGAGGGGAATAAAATATTTTTGGGGTGAGCTAGAAGCTCAACGAGTAACCAGCAAAATCATTAATCAAATATATTTCACAATGTTGCATTTCGATGATTTCGATGATGTCATGATTCAGAGATCAAATGTCCGTTTAGTGCTCTCGTGAGCCAGTGAAATCATTGCACTAGAACACCCAACGCTCAAATAGATCATAACACACGAACAGAGAGAGGAAGCCCCTTTTTGAGCTCCAGATAACCATGAACATGAACCACAAACAGAATGGAGACGTTGGTGTCCAGCACAAGACTTTCCCAGAACTCATTGAAGCCAAAATCATATCATGAATTCACATGCAAGCACGCATGAGATGCAATCGAATAAATAATGCAAGAAACATTTCACAAATAACTTTGGAAATAGTTTAGGGTCACTCACATGAGAATCGTAGGCCTTCCTCATAGCTTCGAAACGGTGTCTCGTTCACCTTGATCCGATATTCCTAGCCTAACCTTTGATCAAAACGGTTTGAGATGGCCGATTTGGCCGTTTCCGTTTGCCGTTCCGCGCGAGCGCGTGTGCCGATTTTTGCCGTTTTGCTTGTTTTGGATCTGTTAGTAGCCGTTTGTGATATAATGTGGTAAAATCTTCTATTTCAGACAGTGGTGAGCTAGGCGGAGCCGGTGGGGCCCCCTACTAGCGAACACGCGCGAAGCGATTTTGCTTTAGTACTACTTTTGGTATTTTGAGTAAGTATTCAGGCCGCTCTTGTGTGTTCGTTGCTTATGTGTTTCGATTTGTATGAAGAGGGTACCTAGGCGAGGGTGTACTTTATCGCACTCGACCTAGACCCTAATCTGCGCACCTATCTATACATGGCTTGTGTATATGAGCAATTTTGGAACTAAAACCCTTGAGCTTGTGGCTCAGGGTAACTTTTGAATAATTTTGTGAAATTTGTGAGTTTGGGGCTGATCTCAATACCTCGAGGGACTATTCGAGCCGGTTAGGGCTTGGGTCGAAGTCAGTCCAACTTGGATTGAGGTCACCAAGTTTGTGAATCCGGTTCACCGAGTTGTGAACCAAGTTTGTGACCCGAGCTTGTGACTCAAGCTCAAGTTTGTGATTTCGTTCGCCCGGGCAAGTTTGTGAGGTGACTGGCCAGTGAGGGTGATAAGGTGTCCGGTGGGTGTACAAGTGAAGTTCTACGGACCTTATTTATGGTCGACGGAGTGTCGACAGGAGATCACGCATGGCAAATGACTTGGCTTTGAAGCCATATGTATCCTTATCATGTGATGTTATTTTTCTGCTTTTGCTTTACTCCTACTGTGTAAATGTGGTTACGTGAAATTTACGTTTTTACCCCTGTTTACTTACTAAGCTTCTAGCTTACCCCGTTTGCTTTGTTTTCCTTAGCAGGGGACGACGCGGGGAACTCCTGGGCATAATCACTAGTGTAGTTAGGTTTGCTTGTAATAGTTGTACAGTTAAGATGGTTGTTTTGTTTTGGTGGTTTGAACAGCTACTTTTGGGACTGTAAATAGAACCCTTTTGGCGTTGGATATATTATGAATAGTGCGCTTTTGGGTTTATCTAGTTTTATTGTTTTGAAATTTTGAGTCCTGGCGAGAGCTGGGCAGGCGGCCCGCCGAACCCTCTGGTTCGCCTTAGGGGGAGGTGGGGCCGTTACAGGATCAGAGTGGCGCAGCGGAAGCGTGGTGGGCCCATAACCCACAGGTCCCAGGATCGAAACCTGGCTCTGATACCAACTGTGACGGCCCCACCTCCCCCTAAGGCGAACCAGAGGGTTCGGCGGTGCCGCCTGCCCGGCTCTCGCCAGGACTCAGTCGATCACTAAATTCCTCAATTAAATTACAATACAAATCTCAAATATACATCACATGGTCCACAAATATACATCCAAGTCTCCAATAATTACATGTCACAAATGCAGCGGAAACTAATTCCCAACTATACATAAAATGATTCCAAATCCAAATTGTACAAAATATAGGCCATCCATTCACGTGAATAAGTACTACAAGCCTTCCTTCGCTTTGAGCCCTGTGGAGGGGAATGAAATATTTTTTGGGTGAGCTAGAAGCTCAACGATTAACCAGCAAAATCATTAATCAAATATATTTCACAATGTTGCATTTCGATGATTTCGATGATGTCATGATTCAGAGATCAAATGTCCGTTTAGTGCTCTCGTGAGCCAGTGAAATCATTGCACTAGAACACCCAACGCTCAAATAGATCATAACACACGAACAGAGAGAGGAAGCCCCTTTTTGAGCTCCAGATAACCATGAACATGAACCACAAACAGAATGGAGACGTTGGTGTCCAGCACAAGACTTTCCCAGAACTCATTGAAGCCAAAATCATATCATGAATTCACATGCAAGCACGCATGAGATGCAATCGAATAAATAATGCAAGAAACATTTCACAAATAACTTTGGAAATAGTTTAGGGTCACTCACATGAGAATCGTAGGCCTTCCTCATAGCTTCGAAACGGTGTCTCGTTCACCTTGATCCGATATTCCTAGCCTAACCTTTGATCAAAACGGTTTGAGATGGCCGATTTGGCCGTTTCCGTTTGCCGTTCCGCGCGAGCGCGTGTGCCGATTTTTGCCGTTTTGCTTGTTTTGGATCTGTTAGTAGCCGTTTGTGATATAATGTGGTAAAATCTTCTATTTCAGACAGTGGTGAGCTAGGCGGAGCCGGTGGGGCCCCCTACTAGCGAACACGCGCGAAGCGATTTTGCTTTAGTACTACTTTTGGTATTTTGAGTAAGTATTCAGGCCGCTCTTGTGTGTTCGTTGCTTATGTGTTTCGATTTGTATGAAGAGGGTACCTAGGCGAGGGTGTACTTTATCGCACTCGACCTAGACCCTAATCTGCGCACCTATCTATACATGGCTTGTGTATATGAGCAATTTTGGAACTAAAACCCTTGAGCTTGTGGCTCAGGGTAACTTTTGAATAATTTTGTGAAATTTGTGAGTTTGGGGCTGATCTCAATACCTCGAGGGACTATTCGAGCCGGTTAGGGCTTGGGTCGAAGTCAGTCCAACTTGGATTGAGGTCACCAAGTTTGTGAATCCGGTTCACCGAGTTGTGAACCAAGTTTGTGACCCGAGCTTGTGACTCAAGCTCAAGTTTGTGATTTCGTTCGCCCGGGCAAGTTTGTGAGGTGACTGGCCAGTGAGGGTGATAAGGTGTCCGGTGGGTGTACAAGTGAAGTTCTACGGACCTTATTTATGGTCGACGGAGTGTCGACAGGAGATCACGCATGGCAAATGACTTGGCTTTGAAGCCATATGTATCCTTATCATGTGATGTTATTTTTCTGCTTTTGCTTTACTCCTACTGTGTAAATGTGGTTACGTGAAATTTACGTTTTTACCCCTGTTTACTTACTAAGCTTCTAGCTTACCCCGTTTGCTTTGTTTTCCTTAGCAGGGGACGACGCGGGGAACTCCTGGGCATAATCACTAGTGTAGTTAGGTTTGCTTGTAATAGTTGTACAGTTAAGATGGTTGTTTTGTTTTGGTGGTTTGAACAGCTACTTTTGGGACTGTAAATAGAACCCTTTTGGCGTTGGATATATTGTGAATAGTGCGCTTTTGGGTTTATCTAGTTTTATTGTTTTGAAATTTTGAGTCCTGGCGAGAGCTGGGCAGGCGGCCCGCCGAACCCTCTGGTTCGCCTTAGGGGGAGGTGGGGCCGTTACAGGATCAGAGTGGCGCAGCGGAAGCGTGGTGGGCCCATAACCCACAGGTCCCAGGATCGAAACCTGGCTCTGATACCAACTGTGACGGCCCCACCTCCCCCTAAGGCGAACCAGAGGGTTCGCCGGTCCGCCTGCCCGGCTCTCGCCAGGACTCAGTCGATCACTAAATTCCTCAATTAAATTACAATACAAATCTCAAATATACATCACATGGTCCACAAATATACATCCAAGTCTCCAATAATTACATGTCACAAATGCAGCGGAAACTAATTCCCAACTATACATAAAATGATTCCAAATCCAAATTGTACAAAATATAGGCCATCCATTCACGTGAATAAGTACTACAAGCCTTCCTTCGCTTTGAGCCCTGTGGAGGGGAATAAAATATTTTTGGGGTGAGCTAGAAGCTCAACGAGTAACCAGCAAAATCATTAATCAAATATATTTCACAATGTTGCATTTCGATGATTTCGATGATGTCATGATTCAGAGATCAAATGTCCGTTTAGTGCTCTCGTGAGCCAGTGAAATCATTGCACTAGAACACCCAACGCTCAAATAGATCATAACACACGAACAGAGAGAGGAAGCCCCTTTTTGAGCTCCAGATAACCATGAACATGAACCACAAACAGAATGGAGACGTTGGTGTCCAGCACAAGACTTTCCCAGAACTCATTGAAGCCAAAATCATATCATGAATTCACATGCAAGCACGCATGAGATGCAATCGAATAAATAATGCAAGAAACATTTCACAAATAACTTTGGAAATAGTTTAGGGTCACTCACATGAGAATCGTAGGCCTTCCTCATAGCTTCGAAACGGTGTCTCGTTCACCTTGATCCGATATTCCTAGCCTAACCTTTGATCAAAACGGTTTGAGATGGCCGATTTGGCCGTTTCCGTTTGCCGTTCCGCGCGAGCGCGTGTGCCGATTTTTGCCGTTTTGCTTGTTTTGGATCTGTTAGTAGCCGTTTGTGATATAATGTGGTAAAATCTTCTATTTCAGACAGTGGTGAGCTAGGCGGAGCCGGTGGGGCCCCCTACTAGCGAACACGCGCGAAGCGATTTTGCTTTAGTACTACTTTTGGTATTTTGAGTAAGTATTCAGGCCGCTCTTGTGTGTTCGTTGCTTATGTGTTTCGATTTGTATGAAGAGGGTACCTAGGCGAGGGTGTACTTTATCGCACTCGACCTAGACCCTAATCTGCGCACCTATCTATACATGGCTTGTGTATATGAGCAATTTTGGAACTAAAACCCTTGAGCTTGTGGCTCAGGGTAACTTTTGAATAATTTTGTGAAATTTGTGAGTTTGGGGCTGATCTCAATACCTCGAGGGACTATTCGAGCCGGTTAGGGCTTGGGTCGAAGTCAGTCCAACTTGGATTGAGGTCACCAAGTTTGTGAATCCGGTTCACCGAGTTGTGAACCAAGTTTGTGACCCGAGCTTGTGACTCAAGCTCAAGTTTGTGATTTCGTTCGCCCGGGCAAGTTTGTGAGGTGACTGGCCAGTGAGGGTGATAAGGTGTCCGGTGGGTGTACAAGTGAAGTTCTACGGACCTTATTTATGGTCGACGGAGTGTCGACAGGAGATCACGCATGGCAAATGACTTGGCTTTGAAGCCATATGTATCCTTATCATGTGATGTTATTTTTCTGCTTTTGCTTTACTCCTACTGTGTAAATGTGGTTACGTGAAATTTACGTTTTTACCCCTGTTTACTTACTAAGCTTCTAGCTTACCCCGTTTGCTTTGTTTTCCTTAGCAGGGGACGACGCGGGGAACTCCTGGGCATAATCACTAGTGTAGTTAGGTTTGCTTGTAATAGTTGTACAGTTAAGATGGTTGTTTTGTTTTGGTGGTTTGAACAGCTACTTTTGGGACTGTAAATAGAACCCTTTTGGCGTTGGATATATTGTGAATAGTGCGCTTTTGGGTTTATCTAGTTTTATTGTTTTGAAATTTTGAGTCCTGGCGAGAGCTGGGCAGGCGGCCCGCCGAACCCTCTGGTTCGCCTTAGGGGGAGGTGGGGCCGTTACAGGATCAGAGTGGCGCAGCGGAAGCGTGGTGGGCCCATAACCCACAGGTCCCAGGATCGAAACCTGGCTCTGATACCAACTGTGACGGCCCCACCTCCCCCTAAGGCGAACCAGAGGGTTCGCCGGTCCGCCTGCCCGGCTCTCGCCAGGACTCAGTCGATCACTAAATTCCTCAATTAAATTACAATACAAATCTCAAATATACATCACATGGTCCACAAATATACATCCAAGTCTCCAATAATTACATGTCACAAATGCAGCGGAAACTATTTCCCAACTATACATAAAATGATTCCAAATCCAAATTGTACAAAATATAGGCCATCCATTCACGTGAATAAGTACTACAAGCCTTCCTTCGCTTTGAGCCCTGTGGAGGGGAATAAAATATTTTTGGGGTGAGCTAGAAGCTCAACGAGTAACCAGCAAAATCATTAATCAAATATATTTCACAATGTTGCATTTCGATGATTTCGATGATGTCATGATTCAGAGATCAAATGTCCGTTTAGTGCTCTCGTGAGCCAGTGAAATCATTGCACTAGAACACCCAACGCTCAAATAGATCATAACACACGAACAGAGAGAGGAAGCCCCTTTTTGAGCTCCAGATAACCATGAACATGAACCACAAACAGAATGGAGACGTTGGTGTCCAGCACAAGACTTTCCCAGAACTCATTGAAGCCAAAATCATATCATGAATTCACATGCAAGCACGCATGAGATGCAATCGAATAAATAATGCCAGAAACATTTCACAAATAACTTTGGAAATAGTTTAGGGTCACTCACATGAGAATCGTAGGCCTTCCTCATAGCTTCGAAACGGTGTCTCGTTCACCTTGATCCGATATTCCTAGCCTAACCTTTGATCAAAACGGTTTGAGATGGCCGATTTGGCCGTTTCCGTTTGCCGTTCCGCGCGAGCGCGTGTGCCGATTTTTGCCGTTTTGCTTGTTTTGGATCTGTTAGTAGCCGTTTGTGATATAATGTGGTAAAATCTTCTATTTCAGACAGTGGTGAGCTAGGCGGAGCCGGTGGGGCCCCCTACTAGCGAACACGCGCGAAGCGATTTTGCTTTAGTACTACTTTTGGTATTTTGAGTAAGTATTCAGGCCGCTCTTGTGTGTTCGTTGCTTATGTGTTTCGATTTGTATGAAGAGGGTACCTAGGCGAGGGTGTACTTTATCGCACTCGACCTAGACCCTAATCTGCGCACCTATCTATACATGGCTTGTGTATATGAGCAATTTTGGAACTAAAACCCTTGAGCTTGTGGCTCAGGGTAACTTTTGAATAATTTTGTGAAATTTGTGAGTTTGGGGCTGATCTCAATACCTCGAGGGACTATTCGAGCCGGTTAGGGCTTGGGTCGAAGTCAGTCCAACTTGGATTGAGGTCACCAAGTTTGTGAATCCGGTTCACCGAGTTGTGAACCAAGTTTGTGACCCGAGCTTGTGACTCAAGCTCAAGTTTGTGATTTCGTTCGCCCGGGCAAGTTTGTGAGGTGACTGGCCAGTGAGGGTGATAAGGTGTCCGGTGGGTGTACAAGTGAAGTTCTACGGACCTTATTTATGGTCGACGGAGTGTCGACAGGAGATCACGCATGGCAAATGACTTGGCTTTGAAGCCATATGTATCCTTATCATGTGATGTTATTTTTCTGCTTTTGCTTTACTCCTACTGTGTAAATGTGGTTACGTGAAATTTACGTTTTTACCCCTGTTTACTTACTAAGCTTCTAGCTTACCCCGTTTGCTTTGTTTTCCTTAGCAGGGGACGACGCGGGGAACTCCTGGGCATAATCACTAGTGTAGTTAGGTTTGCTTGTAATAGTTGTACAGTTAAGATGGTTGTTTTGTTTTGGTGGTTTGAACAGCTACTTTTGGGACTGTAAATAGAACCCTTTTGGCGTTGGATATATTGTGAATAGTGCGCTTTTGGGTTTATCTAGTTTTATTGTTTTGAAATTTTGAGTCCTGGCGAGAGCTGGGCAGGCGGCCCGCCGAACCCTCTGGTTCGCCTTAGGGGGAGGTGGGGCCGTTACAGGATCAGAGTGGCGCAGCGGAAGCGTGGTGGGCCCATAACCCACAGGTCCCAGGATCGAAACCTGGCTCTGATACCAACTGTGACGGCCCCACCTCCCCCTAAGGCGAACCAGAGGGTTCGCCGGTCCGCCTGCCCGGCTCTCGCCAGGACTCAGTCGATCACTAAATTCCTCAATTAAATTACAATACAAATCTCAAATATACATCACATGGTCCACAAATATACATCCAAGTCTCCAATAATTACATGTCACAAATGCAGCGGAAACTAATTCCCAACTATACATAAAATGATTCCAAATCCAAATTGTACAAAATATAGGCCATCCATTCACGTGAATAAGTACTACAAGCCTTCCTTCGCTTTGAGCCCTGTGGAGGGGAATAAAATATTTTTGGGGTGAGCTAGAAGCTCAACGAGTAACCAGCAAAATCATTAATCAAATATATTTCACAATGTTGCATTTCGATGATTTCGATGATGTCATGATTCAGAGATCAAATGTCCGTTTAGTGCTCTCGTGAGCCAGTGAAATCATTGCACTAGAACACCCAACGCTCAAATAGATCATAACACACGAACAGAGAGAGGAAGCCCCTTTTTGAGCTCCAGATAACCATGAACATGAACCACAAACAGAATGGAGACGTTGGTGTCCAGCACAAGACTTTCCCAGAACTCATTGAAGCCAAAATCATATCATGAATTCACATGCAAGCACGCATGAGATGCAATCGAATAAATAATGCCAGAAACATTTCACAAATAACTTTGGAAATAGTTTAGGGTCACTCACATGAGAATCGTAGGCCTTCCTCATAGCTTCGAAACGGTGTCTCGTTCACCTTGATCCGATATTCCTAGCCTAACCTTTGATCAAAACGGTTTGAGATGGCCGATTTGGCCGTTTCCGTTTGCCGTTCCGCGCGAGCGCGTGTGCCGATTTTTGCCGTTTTGCTTGTTTTGGATCTGTTAGTAGCCGTTTGTGATATAATGTGGTAAAATCTTCTATTTCAGACAGTGGTGAGCTAGGCGGAGCCGGTGGGGCCCCCTACTAGCGAACACGCGCGAAGCGATTTTGCTTTAGTACTACTTTTGGTATTTTGAGTAAGTATTCAGGCCGCTCTTGTGTGTTCGTTGCTTATGTGTTTCGATTTGTATGAAGAGGGTACCTAGGCGAGGGTGTACTTTATCGCACTCGACCTAGACCCTAATCTGCGCACCTATCTATACATGGCTTGTGTATATGAGCAATTTTGGAACTAAAACCCTTGAGCTTGTGGCTCAGGGTAACTTTTGAATAATTTTGTGAAATTTGTGAGTTTGGGGCTGATCTCAATACCTCGAGGGACTATTCGAGCCGGTTAGGGCTTGGGTCGAAGTCAGTCCAACTTGGATTGAGGTCACCAAGTTTGTGAATCCGGTTCACCGAGTTGTGAACCAAGTTTGTGACCCGAGCTTGTGACTCAAGCTCAAGTTTGTGATTTCGTTCGCCCGGGCAAGTTTGTGAGGTGACTGGCCAGTGAGGGTGATAAGGTGTCCGGTGGGTGTACAAGTGAAGTTCTACGGACCTTATTTATGGTCGACGGAGTGTCGACAGGAGATCACGCATGGCAAATGACTTGGCTTTGAAGCCATATGTATCCTTATCATGTGATGTTATTTTTCTGCTTTTGCTTTACTCCTACTGTGTAAATGTGGTTACGTGAAATTTACGTTTTTACCCCTGTTTACTTACTAAGCTTCTAGCTTACCCCGTTTGCTTTGTTTTCCTTAGCAGGGGACGACGCGGGGAACTCCTGGGCATAATCACTAGTGTAGTTAGGTTTGCTTGTAATAGTTGTACAGTTAAGATGGTTGTTTTGTTTTGGTGGTTTGAACAGCTACTTTTGGGACTGTAAATAGAACCCTTTTGGCGTTGGATATATTGTGAATAGTGCGCTTTTGGGTTTATCTAGTTTTATTGTTTTGAAATTTTGAGTCCTGGCGAGAGCTGGGCAGGCGGCCCGCCGAACCCTCTGGTTCGCCTTAGGGGGAGGTGGGGCCGTTACAGGATCAGAGTGGCGCAGCGGAAGCGTGGTGGGCCCATAACCCACAGGTCCCAGGATCGAAACCTGGCTCTGATACCAACTGTGACGGCCCCACCTCCCCCTAAGGCGAACCAGAGGGTTCGGCGGTCCGCCTGCCCGGCTCTCGCCAGGACTCAGTCGATCACTAAATTCCTCAATTAAATTACAATACAAATCTCAAATATACATCACATGGTCCACAAATATACATCCAAGTCTCCAATAATTACATGTCACAAATGCAGCGGAAACTAATTCCCAACTATACATAAAATGATTCCAAATCCAAATTGTACAAAATATAGGCCATCCATTCACGTGAATAAGTACTACAAGCCTTCCTTCGCTTTGAGCCCTGTGGAGGGGAATAAAATATTTTTGGGGTGAGCTAGAAGCTCAACGAGTAACCAGCAAAATCATTAATCAAATATATTTCACAATGTTGCATTTCGATGATTTCGATGATGTCATGATTCAGAGATCAAATGTCCGTTTAGTGCTCTCGTGAGCCAGTGAAATCATTGCACTAGAACACCCAACGCTCAAATAGATCATAACACACGAACAGAGAGAGGAAGCCCCTTTTTGAGCTCCAGATAACCATGAACATGAACCACAAACAGAATGGAGACGTTGGTGTCCAGCACAAGACTTTCCCAGAACTCATTGAAGCCAAAATCATATCATGAATTCACATGCAAGCACGCATGAGATGCAATCGAATAAATAATGCAAGAAACATTTCACAAATAACTTTGGAAATAGTTTAGGGTCACTCACATGAGAATCGTAGGCCTTCCTCATAGCTTCGAAACGGTGTCTCGTTCACCTTGATCCGATATTCCTAGCCTAACCTTTGATCAAAACGGTTTGAGATGGCCGATTTGGCCGTTTCCGTTTGCCGTTCCGCGCGAGCGCGTGTGCCGATTTTTGCCGTTTTGCTTGTTTTGGATCTGTTAGTAGCCGTTTGTGATATAATGTGGTAAAATCTTCTATTTCAGACAGTGGTGAGCTAGGCGGAGCCGGTGGGGCCCCCTACTAGCGAACACGCGCGAAGCGATTTTGCTTTAGTACTACTTTTGGTATTTTGAGTAAGTATTCAGGCCGCTCTTGTGTGTTCGTTGCTTATGTGTTTCGATTTGTATGAAGAGGGTACCTAGGCGAGGGTGTACTTTATCGCACTCGACCTAGACCCTAATCTGCGCACCTATCTATACATGGCTTGTGTATATGAGCAATTTTGGAACTAAAACCCTTGAGCTTGTGGCTCAGGGTAACTTTTGAATAATTTTGTGAAATTTGTGAGTTTGGGGCTGATCTCAATACCTCGAGGGACTATTCGAGCCGGTTAGGGCTTGGGTCGAAGTCAGTCCAACTTGGATTGAGGTCACCAAGTTTGTGAATCCGGTTCACCGAGTTGTGAACCAAGTTTGTGACCCGAGCTTGTGACTCAAGCTCAAGTTTGTGATTTCGTTCGCCCGGGCAAGTTTGTGAGGTGACTGGCCAGTGAGGGTGATAAGGTGTCCGGTGGGTGTACAAGTGAAGTTCTACGGACCTTATTTATGGTCGACGGAGTGTCGACAGGAGATCACGCATGGCAAATGACTTGGCTTTGAAGCCATATGTATCCTTATCATGTGATGTTATTTTTCTGCTTTTGCTTTACTCCTACTGTGTAAATGTGGTTACGTGAAATTTACGTTTTTACCCCTGTTTACTTACTAAGCTTCTAGCTTACCCCGTTTGCTTTGTTTTCCTTAGCAGGGGACGACGCGGGGAACTCCTGGGCATAATCACTAGTGTAGTTAGGTTTGCTTGTAATAGTTGTACAGTTAAGATGGTTGTTTTGTTTTGGTGGTTTGAACAGCTACTTTTGGGACTGTAAATAGAACCCTTTTGGCGTTGGATATATTGTGAATAGTGCGCTTTTGGGTTTATCTAGTTTTATTGTTTTGAAATTTTGAGTCCTGGCGAGAGCTGGGCAGGCGGCCCGCCGAACCCTCTGGTTCGCCTTAGGGGGAGGTGGGGCCGTTACAGGATCAGAGTGGCGCAGCGGAAGCGTGGTGGGCCCATAACCCACAGGTCCCAGGATCGAAACCTGGCTCTGATACCAACTGTGACGGCCCCACCTCCCCCTAAGGCGAACCAGAGGGTTCGGCGGGCCGCCTGCCCGGCTCTCGCCAGGACTCAGTCGATCACTAAATTCCTCAATTAAATTACAATACAAATCTCAAATATACATCACATGGTCCACAAATATACATCCAAGTCTCCAATAATTACATGTCACAAATGCAGCGGAAACTAATTCCCAACTATACATAAAATGATTCCAAATCCAAATTGTACAAAATATAGGCCATCCATTCACGTGAATAAGTACTACAAGCCTTCCTTCGCTTTGAGCCCTGTGGAGGGGAATAAAATATTTTTGGGGTGAGCTAGAAGCTCAACGAGTAACCAGCAAAATCATTAATCAAATATATTTCACAATGTTGCATTTCGATGATTTCGATGATGTCATGATTCAGAGATCAAATGTCCGTTTAGTGCTCTCGTGAGCCAGTGAAATCATTGCACTAGAACACCCAACGCTCAAATAGATCATAACACACGAACAGAGAGAGGAAGCCCCTTTTTGAGCTCCAGATAACCATGAACATGAACCACAAACAGAATGGAGACGTTGGTGTCCAGCACAAGACTTTCCCAGAACTCATTGAAGCCAAAATCATATCATGAATTCACATGCAAGCACGCATGAGATGCAATCGAATAAATAATGCCAGAAACATTTCACAAATAACTTTGGAAATAGTTTAGGGTCACTCACATGAGAATCGTAGGCCTTCCTCATAGCTTCGAAACGGTGTCTCGTTCACCTTGATCCGATATTCCTAGCCTAACCTTTGATCAAAACGGTTTGAGATGGCCGATTTGGCCGTTTCCGTTTGCCGTTCCGCGCGAGCGCGTGTGCCGATTTTTGCCGTTTTGCTTGTTTTGGATCTGTTAGTAGCCGTTTGTGATATAATGTGGTAAAATCTTCTATTTCAGACAGTGGTGAGCTAGGCGGAGCCGGTGGGGCCCCCTACTAGCGAACACGCGCGAAGCGATTTTGCTTTAGTACTACTTTTGGTATTTTGAGTAAGTATTCAGGCCGCTCTTGTGTGTTCGTTGCTTATGTGTTTCGATTTGTATGAAGAGGGTACCTAGGCGAGGGTGTACTTTATCGCACTCGACCTAGACCCTAATCTGCGCACCTATCTATACATGGCTTGTGTATATGAGCAATTTTGGAACTAAAACCCTTGAGCTTGTGGCTCAGGGTAACTTTTGAATAATTTTGTGAAATTTGTGAGTTTGGGGCTGATCTCAATACCTCGAGGGACTATTCGAGCCGGTTAGGGCTTGGGTCGAAGTCAGTCCAACTTGGATTGAGGTCACCAAGTTTGTGAATCCGGTTCACCGAGTTGTGAACCAAGTTTGTGACCCGAGCTTGTGACTCAAGCTCAAGTTTGTGATTTCGTTCGCCCGGGCAAGTTTGTGAGGTGACTGGCCAGTGAGGGTGATAAGGTGTCCGGTGGGTGTACAAGTGAAGTTCTACGGACCTTATTTATGGTCGACGGAGTGTCGACAGGAGATCACGCATGGCAAATGACTTGGCTTTGAAGCCATATGTATCCTTATCATGTGATGTTATTTTTCTGCTTTTGCTTTACTCCTACTGTGTAAATGTGGTTACGTGAAATTTACGTTTTTACCCCTGTTTACTTACTAAGCTTCTAGCTTACCCCGTTTCCTTTGTTTTCCTTAGCAGGGGACGACGCGGGGAACTCCTGGGCATAATCACTAGTGTAGTTAGGTTTGCTTGTAATAGTTGTACAGTTAAGATGGTTGTTTTGTTTTGGTGGTTTGAACAGCTACTTTTGGGACTGTAAATAGAACCCTTTTGGCGTTGGATATATTGTGAATAGTGCGCTTTTGGGTTTATCTAGTTTTATTGTTTTGAAATTTTGAGTCCTGGCGAGAGCTGGGCAGGCGGCCCGCCGAACCCTCTGGTTCGCCTTAGGGGGAGGTGGGGCCGTTACAGGATCAGAGTGGCGCAGCGGAAGCGTGGTGGGCCCATAACCCACAGGTCCCAGGATCGAAACCTGGCTCTGATACCAACTGTGACGGCCCCACCTCCCCCTAAGGCGAACCAGAGGGTTCGCCGGTCCGCCTGCCCGGCTCTCGCCAGGACTCAGTCGATCACTAAATTCCTCAATTAAATTACAATACAAATCTCAAATATACATCACATGGTCCACAAATATACATCCAAGTCTCCAATAATTACATGTCACAAATGCAGCGGAAACTAATTCCCAACTATACATAAAATGATTCCAAATCCAAATTGTACAAAATATAGGCCATCCATTCACGTGAATAAGTACTACAAGCCTTCCTTCGCTTTGAGCCCTGTGGAGGGGAATAAAATATTTTTGGGGTGAGCTAGAAGCTCAACGAGTAACCAGCAAAATCATTAATCAAATATATTTCACAATGTTGCATTTCGATGATTTCGATGATGTCATGATTCAGAGATCAAATGTCCGTTTAGTGCTCTCGTGAGCCAGTGAAATCATTGCACTAGAACACCCAACGCTCAAATAGATCATAACACACGAACAGAGAGAGGAAGCCCCTTTTTGAGCTCCAGATAACCATGAACATGAACCACAAACAGAATGGAGACGTTGGTGTCCAGCACAAGACTTTCCCAGAACTCATTGAAGCCAAAATCATATCATGAATTCACATGCAAGCACGCATGAGATGCAATCGAATAAATAATGCCAGAAACATTTCACAAATAACTTTGGAAATAGTTTAGGGTCACTCACATGAGAATCGTAGGCCTTCCTCATAGCTTCGAAACGGTGTCTCGTTCACCTTGATCCGATATTCCTAGCCTAACCTTTGATCAAAACGGTTTGAGATGGCCGATTTGGCCGTTTCCGTTTGCCGTTCCGCGCGAGCGCGTGTGCCGATTTTTGCCGTTTTGCTTGTTTTGGATCTGTTAGTAGCCGTTTGTGATATAATGTGGTAAAATCTTCTATTTCAGACAGTGGTGAGCTAGGCGGAGCCGGTGGGGCCCCCTACTAGCGAACACGCGCGAAGCGATTTTGCTTTAGTACTACTTTTGGTATTTTGAGTAAGTATTCAGGCCGCTCTTGTGTGTTCGTTGCTTATGTGTTTCGATTTGTATGAAGAGGGTACCTAGGCGAGGGTGTACTTTATCGCACTCGACCTAGACCCTAATCTGCGCACCTATCTATACATGGCTTGTGTATATGAGCAATTTTGGAACTAAAACCCTTGAGCTTGTGGCTCAGGGTAACTTTTGAATAATTTTGTGAAATTTGTGAGTTTGGGGCTGATCTCAATACCTCGAGGGACTATTCGAGCCGGTTAGGGCTTGGGTCGAAGTCAGTCCAACTTGGATTGAGGTCACCAAGTTTGTGAATCCGGTTCACCGAGTTGTGAACCAAGTTTGTGACCCGAGCTTGTGACTCAAGCTCAAGTTTGTGATTTCGTTCGCCCGGGCAAGTTTGTGAGGTGACTGGCCAGTGAGGGTGATAAGGTGTCCGGTGGGTGTACAAGTGAAGTTCTACGGACCTTATTTATGGTCGACGGAGTGTCGACAGGAGATCACGCATGGCAAATGACTTGGCTTTGAAGCCATATGTATCCTTATCATGTGATGTTATTTTTCTGCTTTTGCTTTACTCCTACTGTGTAAATGTGGTTACGTGAAATTTACGTTTTTACCCCTGTTTACTTACTAAGCTTCTAGCTTACCCCGTTTCCTTTGTTTTCCTTAGCAGGGGACGACGCGGGGAACTCCTGGGCATAATCACTAGTGTAGTTAGGTTTGCTTGTAATAGTTGTACAGTTAAGATGGTTGTTTTGTTTTGGTGGTTTGAACAGCTACTTTTGGGACTGTAAATAGAACCCTTTTGGCGTTGGATATATTGTGAATAGTGCGCTTTTGGGTTTATCTAGTTTTATTGTTTTGAAATTTTGAGTCCTGGCGAGAGCTGGGCAGGCGGCCCGCCGAACCCTCTGGTTCGCCTTAGGGGGAGGTGGGGCCGTTACAGGATCAGAGTGGCGCAGCGGAAGCGTGGTGGGCCCATAACCCACAGGTCCCAGGATCGAAACCTGGCTCTGATACCAACTGTGACGGCCCCACCTCCCCCTAAGGCGAACCAGAGGGTTCGCCGGTCCGCCTGCCCGGCTCTCGCCAGGACTCAGTCGATCACTAAATTCCTCAATTAAATTACAATACAAATCTCAAATATACATCACATGGTCCACAAATATACATCCAAGTCTCCAATAATTACATGTCACAAATGCAGCGGAAACTAATTCCCAACTATACATAAAATGATTCCAAATCCAAATTGTACAAAATATAGGCCATCCATTCACGTGAATAAGTACTACAAGCCTTCCTTCGCTTTGAGCCCTGTGGAGGGGAATAAAATATTTTTGGGGTGAGCTAGAAGCTCAACGAGTAACCAGCAAAATCATTAATCAAATATATTTCACAATGTTGCATTTCGATGATTTCGATGATGTCATGATTCAGAGATCAAATGTCCGTTTAGTGCTCTCGTGAGCCAGTGAAATCATTGCACTAGAACACCCAACGCTCAAATAGATCATAACACACGAACAGAGAGAGGAAGCCCCTTTTTGAGCTCCAGATAACCATGAACATGAACCACAAACAGAATGGAGACGTTGGTGTCCAGCACAAGACTTTCCCAGAACTCATTGAAGCCAAAATCATATCATGAATTCACATGCAAGCACGCATGAGATGCAATCGAATAAATAATGCAAGAAACATTTCACAAATAACTTTGGAAATAGTTTAGGGTCACTCACATGAGAATCGTAGGCCTTCCTCATAGCTTCGAAACGGTGTCTCGTTCACCTTGATCCGATATTCCTAGCCTAACCTTTGATCAAAACGGTTTGAGATGGCCGATTTGGCCGTTTCCGTTTGCCGTTCCGCGCGAGCGCGTGTGCCGATTTTTGCCGTTTTGCTTGTTTTGGATCTGTTAGTAGCCGTTTGTGATATAATGTGGTAAAATCTTCTATTTCAGACAGTGGTGAGCTAGGCGGAGCCGGTGGGGCCCCCTACTAGCGAACACGCGCGAAGCGATTTTGCTTTAGTACTACTTTTGGTATTTTGAGTAAGTATTCAGGCCGCTCTTGTGTGTTCGTTGCTTATGTGTTTCGATTTGTATGAAGAGGGTACCTAGGCGAGGGTGTACTTTATCGCACTCGACCTAGACCCTAATCTGCGCACCTATCTATACATGGCTTGTGTATATGAGCAATTTTGGAACTAAAACCCTTGAGCTTGTGGCTCAGGGTAACTTTTGAATAATTTTGTGAAATTTGTGAGTTTGGGGCTGATCTCAATACCTCGAGGGACTATTCGAGCCGGTTAGGGCTTGGGTCGAAGTCAGTCCAACTTGGATTGAGGTCACCAAGTTTGTGAATCCGGTTCACCGAGTTGTGAACCAAGTTTGTGACCCGAGCTTGTGACTCAAGCTCAAGTTTGTGATTTCGTTCGCCCGGGCAAGTTTGTGAGGTGACTGGCCAGTGAGGGTGATAAGGTGTCCGGTGGGTGTACAAGTGAAGTTCTACGGACCTTATTTATGGTCGACGGAGTGTCGACAGGAGATCACGCATGGCAAATGACTTGGCTTTGAAGCCATATGTATCCTTATCATGTGATGTTATTTTTCTGCTTTTGCTTTACTCCTACTGTGTAAATGTGGTTACGTGAAATTTACGTTTTTACCCCTGTTTACTTACTAAGCTTCTAGCTTACCCCGTTTGCTTTGTTTTCCTTAGCAGGGGACGACGCGGGGAACTCCTGGGCATAATCACTAGTGTAGTTAGGTTTGCTTGTAATAGTTGTACAGTTAAGATGGTTGTTTTGTTTTGGTGGTTTGAACAGCTACTTTTGGGACTGTAAATAGAACCCTTTTGGCGTTGGATATATTGTGAATAGTGCGCTTTTGGGTTTATCTAGTTTTATTGTTTTGAAATTTTGAGTCCTGGCGAGAGCTGGGCAGGCGGCCCGCCGAACCCTCTGGTTCGCCTTAGGGGGAGGTGGGGCCGTTACAGGATCAGAGTGGCGCAGCGGAAGCGTGGTGGGCCCATAACCCACAGGTCCCAGGATCGAAACCTGGCTCTGATACCAACTGTGACGGCCCCACCTCCCCCTAAGGCGAACCAGAGGGTTCGCCGGTCCGCCTGCCCGGCTCTCGCCAGGACTCAGTCGATCACTAAATTCCTCAATTAAATTACAATACAAATCTCAAATATACATCACATGGTCCACAAATATACATCCAAGTCTCCAATAATTACATGTCACAAATGCAGCGGAAACTAATTCCCAACTATACATAAAATGATTCCAAATCCAAATTGTACAAAATATAGGCCATCCATTCACGTGAATAAGTACTACAAGCCTTCCTTCGCTTTGAGCCCTGTGGAGGGGAATAAAATATTTTTGGGGTGAGCTAGAAGCTCAACGAGTAACCAGCAAAATCATTAATCAAATATATTTCACAATGTTGCATTTCGATGATTTCGATGATGTCATGATTCAGAGATCAAATGTCCGTTTAGTGCTCTCGTGAGCCAGTGAAATCATTGCACTAGAACACCCAACGCTCAAATAGATCATAACACACGAACAGAGAGAGGAAGCCCCTTTTTGAGCTCCAGATAACCATGAACATGAACCACAAACAGAATGGAGACGTTGGTGTCCAGCACAAGACTTTCCCAGAACTCATTGAAGCCAAAATCATATCATGAATTCACATGCAAGCACGCATGAGATGCAATCGAATAAATAATGCAAGAAACATTTCACAAATAACTTTGGAAATAGTTTAGGGTCACTCACATGAGAATCGTAGGCCTTCCTCATAGCTTCGAAACGGTGTCTCGTTCACCTTGATCCGATATTCCTAGCCTAACCTTTGATCAAAACGGTTTGAGATGGCCGATTTGGCCGTTTCCGTTTGCCGTTCCGCGCGAGCGCGTGTGCCGATTTTTGCCGTTTTGCTTGTTTTGGATCTGTTAGTAGCCGTTTGTGATATAATGTGGTAAAATCTTCTATTTCAGACAGTGGTGAGCTAGGCGGAGCCGGTGGGGCCCCCTACTAGCGAACACGCGCGAAGCGATTTTGCTTTAGTACTACTTTTGGTATTTTGAGTAAGTATTCAGGCCGCTCTTGTGTGTTCGTTGCTTATGTGTTTCGATTTGTATGAAGAGGGTACCTAGGCGAGGGTGTACTTTATCGCACTCGACCTAGACCCTAATCTGCGCACCTATCTATACATGGCTTGTGTATATGAGCAATTTTGGAACTAAAACCCTTGAGCTTGTGGCTCAGGGTAACTTTTGAATAATTTTGTGAAATTTGTGAGTTTGGGGCTGATCTCAATACCTCGAGGGACTATTCGAGCCGGTTAGGGCTTGGGTCGAAGTCAGTCCAACTTGGATTGAGGTCACCAAGTTTGTGAATCCGGTTCACCGAGTTGTGAACCAAGTTTGTGACCCGAGCTTGTGACTCAAGCTCAAGTTTGTGATTTCGTTCGCCCGGGCAAGTTTGTGAGGTGACTGGCCAGTGAGGGTGATAAGGTGTCCGGTGGGTGTACAAGTGAAGTTCTACGGACCTTATTTATGGTCGACGGAGTGTCGACAGGAGATCACGCATGGCAAATGACTTGGCTTTGAAGCCATATGTATCCTTATCATGTGATGTTATTTTTCTGCTTTTGCTTTACTCCTACTGTGTAAATGTGGTTACGTGAAATTTACGTTTTTACCCCTGTTTACTTACTAAGCTTCTAGCTTACCCCGTTTGCTTTGTTTTCCTTAGCAGGGGACGACGCGGGGAACTCCTGGGCATAATCACTAGTGTAGTTAGGTTTGCTTGTAATAGTTGTACAGTTAAGATGGTTGTTTTGTTTTGGTGGTTTGAACAGCTACTTTTGGGACTGTAAATAGAACCCTTTTGGCGTTGGATATATTGTGAATAGTGCGCTTTTGGGTTTATCTAGTTTTATTGTTTTGAAATTTTGAGTCCTGGCGAGAGCTGGGCAGGCGGCCCGCCGAACCCTCTGGTTCGCCTTAGGGGGAGGTGGGGCCGTTACAGGATCAGAGTGGCGCAGCGGAAGCGTGGTGGGCCCATAACCCACAGGTCCCAGGATCGAAACCTGGCTCTGATACCAACTGTGACGGCCCCACCTCCCCCTAAGGCGAACCAGAGGGTTCGGCGGTCCGCCTGCCCGGCTCTCGCCAGGACTCAGTCGATCACTAAATTCCTCAATTAAATTACAATACAAATCTCAAATATACATCACATGGTCCACAAATATACATCCAAGTCTCCAATAATTACATGTCACAAATGCAGCGGAAACTAATTCCCAACTATACATAAAATGATTCCAAATCCAAATTGTACAAAATATAGGCCATCCATTCACGTGAATAAGTACTACAAGCCTTCCTTCGCTTTGAGCCCTGTGGAGGGGAATAAAATATTTTTGGGGTGAGCTAGAAGCTCAACGAGTAACCAGCAAAATCATTAATCAAATATATTTCACAATGTTGCATTTCGATGATTTCGATGATGTCATGATTCAGAGATCAAATGTCCGTTTAGTGCTCTCGTGAGCCAGTGAAATCATTGCACTAGAACACCCAACGCTCAAATAGATCATAACACACGAACAGAGAGAGGAAGCCCCTTTTTGAGCTCCAGATAACCATGAACATGAACCACAAACAGAATGGAGACGTTGGTGTCCAGCACAAGACTTTCCCAGAACTCATTGAAGCCAAAATCATATCATGAATTCACATGCAAGCACGCATGAGATGCAATCGAATAAATAATGCAAGAAACATTTCACAAATAACTTTGGAAATAGTTTAGGGTCACTCACATGAGAATCGTAGGCCTTCCTCATAGCTTCGAAACGGTGTCTCGTTCACCTTGATCCGATATTCCTAGCCTAACCTTTGATCAAAACGGTTTGAGATGGCCGATTTGGCCGTTTCCGTTTGCCGTTCCGCGCGAGCGCGTGTGCCGATTTTTGCCGTTTTGCTTGTTTTGGATCTGTTAGTAGCCGTTTGTGATATAATGTGGTAAAATCTTCTATTTCAGACAGTGGTGAGCTAGGCGGAGCCGGTGGGGCCCCCTACTAGCGAACACGCGCGAAGCGATTTTGCTTTAGTACTACTTTTGGTATTTTGAGTAAGTATTCAGGCCGCTCTTGTGTGTTCGTTGCTTATGTGTTTCGATTTGTATGAAGAGGGTACCTAGGCGAGGGTGTACTTTATCGCACTCGACCTAGACCCTAATCTGCGCACCTATCTATACATGGCTTGTGTATATGAGCAATTTTGGAACTAAAACCCTTGAGCTTGTGGCTCAGGGTAACTTTTGAATAATTTTGTGAAATTTGTGAGTTTGGGGCTGATCTCAATACCTCGAGGGACTATTCGAGCCGGTTAGGGCTTGGGTCGAAGTCAGTCCAACTTGGATTGAGGTCACCAAGTTTGTGAATCCGGTTCACCGAGTTGTGAACCAAGTTTGTGACCCGAGCTTGTGACTCAAGCTCAAGTTTGTGATTTCGTTCGCCCGGGCAAGTTTGTGAGGTGACTGGCCAGTGAGGGTGATAAGGTGTCCGGTGGGTGTACAAGTGAAGTTCTACGGACCTTATTTATGGTCGACGGAGTGTCGACAGGAGATCACGCATGGCAAATGACTTGGCTTTGAAGCCATATGTATCCTTATCATGTGATGTTATTTTTCTGCTTTTGCTTTACTCCTACTGTGTAAATGTGGTTACGTGAAATTTACGTTTTTACCCCTGTTTACTTACTAAGCTTCTAGCTTACCCCGTTTCCTTTGTTTTCCTTAGCAGGGGACGACGCGGGGAACTCCTGGGCATAATCACTAGTGTAGTTAGGTTTGCTTGTAATAGTTGTACAGTTAAGATGGTTGTTTTGTTTTGGTGGTTTGAACAGCTACTTTTGGGACTGTAAATAGAACCCTTTTGGCGTTGGATATATTGTGAATAGTGCGCTTTTGGGTTTATCTAGTTTTATTGTTTTGAAATTTTGAGTCCTGGCGAGAGCTGGGCAGGCGGCCCGCCGAACCCTCTGGTTCGCCTTAGGGGGAGGTGGGGCCGTTACAGGATCAGAGTGGCGCAGCGGAAGCGTGGTGGGCCCATAACCCACAGGTCCCAGGATCGAAACCTGGCTCTGATACCAACTGTGACGGCCCCACCTCCCCCTAAGGCGAACCAGAGGGTTCGGCGGGCCGCCTGCCCGGCTCTCGCCAGGACTCAGTCGATCACTAAATTCCTCAATTAAATTACAATACAAATCTCAAATATACATCACATGGTCCACAAATATACATCCAAGTCTCCAATAATTACATGTCACAAATGCAGCGGAAACTAATTCCCAACTATACATAAAATGATTCCAAATCCAAATTGTACAAAATATAGGCCATCCATTCACGTGAATAAGTACTACAAGCCTTCCTTCGCTTTGAGCCCTGTGGAGGGGAATAAAATATTTTTGGGGTGAGCTAGAAGCTCAACGAGTAACCAGCAAAATCATTAATCAAATATATTTCACAATGTTGCATTTCGATGATTTCGATGATGTCATGATTCAGAGATCAAATGTCCGTTTAGTGCTCTCGTGAGCCAGTGAAATCATTGCACTAGAACACCCAACGCTCAAATAGATCATAACACACGAACAGAGAGAGGAAGCCCCTTTTTGAGCTCCAGATAACCATGAACATGAACCACAAACAGAATGGAGACGTTGGTGTCCAGCACAAGACTTTCCCAGAACTCATTGAAGCCAAAATCATATCATGAATTCACATGCAAGCACGCATGAGATGCAATCGAATAAATAATGCAAGAAACATTTCACAAATAACTTTGGAAATAGTTTAGGGTCACTCACATGAGAATCGTAGGCCTTCCTCATAGCTTCGAAACGGTGTCTCGTTCACCTTGATCCGATATTCCTAGCCTAACCTTTGATCAAAACGGTTTGAGATGGCCGATTTGGCCGTTTCCGTTTGCCGTTCCGCGCGAGCGCGTGTGCCGATTTTTGCCGTTTTGCTTGTTTTGGATCTGTTAGTAGCCGTTTGTGATATAATGTGGTAAAATCTTCTATTTCAGACAGTGGTGAGCTAGGCGGAGCCGGTGGGGCCCCCTACTAGCGAACACGCGCGAAGCGATTTTGCTTTAGTACTACTTTTGGTATTTTGAGTAAGTATTCAGGCCGCTCTTGTGTGTTCGTTGCTTATGTGTTTCGATTTGTATGAAGAGGGTACCTAGGCGAGGGTGTACTTTATCGCACTCGACCTAGACCCTAATCTGCGCACCTATCTATACATGGCTTGTGTATATGAGCAATTTTGGAACTAAAACCCTTGAGCTTGTGGCTCAGGGTAACTTTTGAATAATTTTGTGAAATTTGTGAGTTTGGGGCTGATCTCAATACCTCGAGGGACTATTCGAGCCGGTTAGGGCTTGGGTCGAAGTCAGTCCAACTTGGATTGAGGTCACCAAGTTTGTGAATCCGGTTCACCGAGTTGTGAACCAAGTTTGTGACCCGAGCTTGTGACTCAAGCTCAAGTTTGTGATTTCGTTCGCCCGGGCAAGTTTGTGAGGTGACTGGCCAGTGAGGGTGATAAGGTGTCCGGTGGGTGTACAAGTGAAGTTCTACGGACCTTATTTATGGTCGACGGAGTGTCGACAGGAGATCACGCATGGCAAATGACTTGGCTTTGAAGCCATATGTATCCTTATCATGTGATGTTATTTTTCTGCTTTTGCTTTACTCCTACTGTGTAAATGTGGTTACGTGAAATTTACGTTTTTACCCCTGTTTACTTACTAAGCTTCTAGCTTACCCCGTTTGCTTTGTTTTCCTTAGCAGGGGACGACGCGGGGAACTCCTGGGCATAATCACTAGTGTAGTTAGGTTTGCTTGTAATAGTTGTACAGTTAAGATGGTTGTTTTGTTTTGGTGGTTTGAACAGCTACTTTTGGGACTGTAAATAGAACCCTTTTGGCGTTGGATATATTGTGAATAGTGCGCTTTTGGGTTTATCTAGTTTTATTGTTTTGAAATTTTGAGTCCTGGCGAGAGCTGGGCAGGCGGCCCGCCGAACCCTCTGGTTCGCCTTAGGGGGAGGTGGGGCCGTTACAGGATCAGAGTGGCGCAGCGGAAGCGTGGTGGGCCCATAACCCACAGGTCCCAGGATCGAAACCTGGCTCTGATACCAACTGTGACGGCCCCACCTCCCCCTAAGGCGAACCAGAGGGTTCGGCGGGCCGCCTGCCCGGCTCTCGCCAGGACTCAGTCGATCACTAAATTCCTCAATTAAATTACAATACAAATCTCAAATATACATCACATGGTCCACAAATATACATCCAAGTCTCCAATAATTACATGTCACAAATGCAGCGGAAACTAATTCCCAACTATACATAAAATGATTCCAAATCCAAATTGTACAAAATATAGGCCATCCATTCACGTGAATAAGTACTACAAGCCTTCCTTCGCTTTGAGCCCTGTGGAGGGGAATAAAATATTTTTGGGGTGAGCTAGAAGCTCAACGAGTAACCAGCAAAATCATTAATCAAATATATTTCACAATGTTGCATTTCGATGATTTCGATGATGTCATGATTCAGAGATCAAATGTCCGTTTAGTGCTCTCGTGAGCCAGTGAAATCATTGCACTAGAACACCCAACGCTCAAATAGATCATAACACACGAACAGAGAGAGGAAGCCCCTTTTTGAGCTCCAGATAACCATGAACATGAACCACAAACAGAATGGAGACGTTGGTGTCCAGCACAAGACTTTCCCAGAACTCATTGAAGCCAAAATCATATCATGAATTCACATGCAAGCACGCATGAGATGCAATCGAATAAATAATGCAAGAAACATTTCACAAATAACTTTGGAAATAGTTTAGGGTCACTCACATGAGAATCGTAGGCCTTCCTCATAGCTTCGAAACGGTGTCTCGTTCACCTTGATCCGATATTCCTAGCCTAACCTTTGATCAAAACGGTTTGAGATGGCCGATTTGGCCGTTTCCGTTTGCCGTTCCGCGCGAGCGCGTGTGCCGATTTTTGCCGTTTTGCTTGTTTTGGATCTGTTAGTAGCCGTTTGTGATATAATGTGGTAAAATCTTCTATTTCAGACAGTGGTGAGCTAGGCGGAGCCGGTGGGGCCCCCTACTAGCGAACACGCGCGAAGCGATTTTGCTTTAGTACTACTTTTGGTATTTTGAGTAAGTATTCAGGCCGCTCTTGTGTGTTCGTTGCTTATGTGTTTCGATTTGTATGAAGAGGGTACCTAGGCGAGGGTGTACTTTATCGCACTCGACCTAGACCCTAATCTGCGCACCTATCTATACATGGCTTGTGTATATGAGCAATTTTGGAACTAAAACCCTTGAGCTTGTGGCTCAGGGTAACTTTTGAATAATTTTGTGAAATTTGTGAGTTTGGGGCTGATCTCAATACCTCGAGGGACTATTCGAGCCGGTTAGGGCTTGGGTCGAAGTCAGTCCAACTTGGATTGAGGTCACCAAGTTTGTGAATCCGGTTCACCGAGTTGTGAACCAACTTTGTGACCCGAGCTTGTGACTCAAGCTCAAGTTTGTGATTTCGTTCGCCCGGGCAAGTTTGTGAGGTGACTGGCCAGTGAGGGTGATAAGGTGTCGGTGGGTGTACAAGTGAAGTTCTACGGACCTTATTTATGGTCGACGGAGTGTCGACAGGAGATCACGCATGGCAAATGACTTGGCTTTGAAGCCATATGTATCCTTATCATGTGATGTTATTTTTCTGCTTTTGCTTTACTCCTACTGTGTAAATGTGGTTACGTGAAATTTACGTTTTTACCCCTGTTTACTTACTAAGCTTCTAGCTTACCCCGTTTCCTTTGTTTTCCTTAGCAGGGGACGACGCGGGGAACTCCTGGGCATAATCACTAGTGTAGTTAGGTTTGCTTGTAATAGTTGTACAGTTAAGATGGTTGTTTTGTTTTGGTGGTTTGAACAGCTACTTTTGGGACTGTAAATAGAACCCTTTTGGCGTTGGATATATTGTGAATAGTGCGCTTTTGGGTTTATCTAGTTTTATTGTTTTGAAATTTTGAGTCCTGGCGAGAGCTGGGCAGGCGGCCCGCCGAACCCTCTGGTTCGCCTTAGGGGGAGGTGGGGCCGTTACAGGATCAGAGTGGCGCAGCGGAAGCGTGGTGGGCCCATAACCCACAGGTCCCAGGATCGAAACCTGGCTCTGATACCAACTGTGACGGCCCCACCTCCCCCTAAGGCGAACCAGAGGGTTCGGCGGGCCGCCTGCCCGGCTCTCGCCAGGACTCAGTCGATCACTAAATTCCTCAATTAAATTACAATACAAATCTCAAATATACATCACATGGTCCACAAATATACATCCAAGTCTCCAATAATTACATGTCACAAATGCAGCGGAAACTAATTCCCAACTATATATAAAATGATTCCAAATCCAAATTGTACAAAATATAGGCCATCCATTCACGTGAATAAGTACTACAAGCCTTCCTTCGCTTTGAGCCCTGTGGAGGGGAATAAAATATTTTTGGGGTGAGCTAGAAGCTCAACGAGTAACCAGCAAAATCATTAATCAAATATATTTCACAATGTTGCATTTCGATGATTTCGATGATGTCATGATTCAGAGATCAAATGTCCGTTTAGTGCTCTCGTGAGCCAGTGAAATCATTGCACTAGAACACCCAACGCTCAAATAGATCATAACACACGAACAGAGAGAGGAAGCCCCTTTTTGAGCTCCAGATAACCATGAACATGAACCACAAACAGAATGGAGACGTTGGTGTCCAGCACAAGACTTTCCCAGAACTCATTGAAGCCAAAATCATATCATGAATTCACATGCAAGCACGCATGAGATGCAATCGAATAAATAATGCAAGAAACATTTCACAAATAACTTTGGAAATAGTTTAGGGTCACTCACATGAGAATCGTAGGCCTTCCTCATAGCTTCGAAACGGTGTCTCGTTCACCTTGATCCGATATTCCTAGCCTAACCTTTGATCAAAACGGTTTGAGATGGCCGATTTGGCCGTTTCCGTTTGCCGTTCCGCGCGAGCGCGTGTGCCGATTTTTGCCGTTTTGCTTGTTTTGGATCTGTTAGTAGCCGTTTGTGATATAATGTGGTAAAATCTTCTATTTCAGACAGTGGTGAGCTAGGCGGAGCCGGTGGGGCCCCCTACTAGCGAACACGCGCGAAGCGATTTTGCTTTAGTACTACTTTTGGTATTTTGAGTAAGTATTCAGGCCGCTCTTGTGTGTTCGTTGCTTATGTGTTTCGATTTGTATGAAGAGGGTACCTAGGCGAGGGTGTACTTTATCGCACTCGACCTAGACCCTAATCTGCGCACCTATCTATACATGGCTTGTGTATATGAGCAATTTTGGAACTAAAACCCTTGAGCTTGTGGCTCAGGGTAACTTTTGAATAATTTTGTGAAATTTGTGAGTTTGGGGCTGATCTCAATACCTCGAGGGACTATTCGAGCCGGTTAGGGCTTGGGTCGAAGTCAGTCCAACTTGGATTGAGGTCACCAAGTTTGTGAATCCGGTTCACCGAGTTGTGAACCAAGTTTGTGACCCGAGCTTGTGACTCAAGCTCAAGTTTGTGATTTCGTTCGCCCGGGCAAGTTTGTGAGGTGACTGGCCAGTGAGGGTGATAAGGTGTCCGGTGGGTGTACAAGTGAAGTTCTACGGACCTTATTTATGGTCGACGGAGTGTCGACAGGAGATCACGCATGGCAAATGACTTGGCTTTGAAGCCATATGTATCCTTATCATGTGATGTTATTTTTCTGCTTTTGCTTTACTCCTACTGTGTAAATGTGGTTACGTGAAATTTACGTTTTTACCCCTGTTTACTTACTAAGCTTCTAGCTTACCCCGTTTCCTTTGTTTTCCTTAGCAGGGGACGACGCGGGGAACTCCTGGGCATAATCACTAGTGTAGTTAGGTTTGCTTGTAATAGTTGTACAGTTAAGATGGTTGTTTTGTTTTGGTGGTTTGAACAGCTACTTTTGGGACTGTAAATAGAACCCTTTTGGCGTTGGATATATTGTGAATAGTGCGCTTTTGGGTTTATCTAGTTTTATTGTTTTGAAATTTTGAGTCCTGGCGAGAGCTGGGCAGGCGGCCCGCCGAACCCTCTGGTTCGCCTTAGGGGGAGGTGGGGCCGTTACAGGATCAGAGTGGCGCAGCGGAAGCGTGGTGGGCCCATAACCCACAGGTCCCAGGATCGAAACCTGGCTCTGATACCAACTGTGACGGCCCCACCTCCCCCTAAGGCGAACCAGAGGGTTCGGCGGGCCGCCTGCCCGGCTCTCGCCAGGACTCAGTCGATCACTAAATTCCTCAATTAAATTACAATACAAATCTCAAATATACATCACATGGTCCACAAATATACATCCAAGTCTCCAATAATTACATGTCACAAATGCAGCGGAAACTAATTCCCAACTATACATAAAATGATTCCAAATCCAAATTGTACAAAATATAGGCCATCCATTCACGTGAATAAGTACTACAAGCCTTCCTTCGCTTTGAGCCCTGTGGAGGGGAATAAAATATTTTTGGGGTGAGCTAGAAGCTCAACGAGTAACCAGCAAAATCATTAATCAAATATATTTCACAATGTTGCATTTCGATGATTTCGATGATGTCATGATTCAGAGATCAAATGTCCGTTTAGTGCTCTCGTGAGCCAGTGAAATCATTGCACTAGAACACCCAACGCTCAAATAGATCATAACACACGAACAGAGAGAGGAAGCCCCTTTTTGAGCTCCAGATAACCATGAACATGAACCACAAACAGAATGGAGACGTTGGTGTCCAGCACAAGACTTTCCCAGAACTCATTGAAGCCAAAATCATATCATGAATTCACATGCAAGCACGCATGAGATGCAATCGAATAAATAATGCAAGAAACATTTCACAAATAACTTTGGAAATAGTTTAGGGTCACTCACATGAGAATCGTAGGCCTTCCTCATAGCTTCGAAACGGTGTCTCGTTCACCTTGATCCGATATTCCTAGCCTAACCTTTGATCAAAACGGTTTGAGATGGCCGATTTGGCCGTTTCCGTTTGCCGTTCCGCGCGAGCGCGTGTGCCGATTTTTGCCGTTTTGCTTGTTTTGGATCTGTTAGTAGCCGTTTGTGATATAATGTGGTAAAATCTTCTATTTCAGACAGTGGTGAGCTAGGCGGAGCCGGTGGGGCCCCCTACTAGCGAACACGCGCGAAGCGATTTTGCTTTAGTACTACTTTTGGTATTTTGAGTAAGTATTCAGGCCGCTCTTGTGTGTTCGTTGCTTATGTGTTTCGATTTGTATGAAGAGGGTACCTAGGCGAGGGTGTACTTTATCGCACTCGACCTAGACCCTAATCTGCGCACCTATCTATACATGGCTTGTGTATATGAGCAATTTTGGAACTAAAACCCTTGAGCTTGTGGCTCAGGGTAACTTTTGAATAATTTTGTGAAATTTGTGAGTTTGGGGCTGATCTCAATACCTCGAGGGACTATTCGAGCCGGTTAGGGCTTGGGTCGAAGTCAGTCCAACTTGGATTGAGGTCACCAAGTTTGTGAATCCGGTTCACCGAGTTGTGAACCAAGTTTGTGACCCGAGCTTGTGACTCAAGCTCAAGTTTGTGATTTCGTTCGCCCGGGCAAGTTTGTGAGGTGACTGGCCAGTGAGGGTGATAAGGTGTCGGTGGGTGTACAAGTGAAGTTCTACGGACCTTATTTATGGTCGACGGAGTGTCGACAGGAGATCACGCATGGCAAATGACTTGGCTTTGAAGCCATATGTATCCTTATCATGTGATGTTATTTTTCTGCTTTTGCTTTACTCCTACTGTGTAAATGTGGTTACGTGAAATTTACGTTTTTACCCCTGTTTACTTACTAAGCTTCTAGCTTACCCCGTTTCCTTTGTTTTCCTTAGCAGGGGACGACGCGGGGAACTCCTGGGCATAATCACTAGTGTAGTTAGGTTTGCTTGTAATAGTTGTACAGTTAAGATGGTTGTTTTGTTTTGGTGGTTTGAACAGCTACTTTTGGGACTGTAAATAGAACCCTTTTGGCGTTGGATATATTGTGAATAGTGCGCTTTTGGGTTTATCTAGTTTTATTGTTTTGAAATTTTGAGTCCTGGCGAGAGCTGGGCAGGCGGCCCGCCGAACCCTCTGGTTCGCCTTAGGGGGAGGTGGGGCCGTTACAGGATCAGAGTGGCGCAGCGGAAGCGTGGTGGGCCCATAACCCACAGGTCCCAGGATCGAAACCTGGCTCTGATACCAACTGTGACGGCCCCACCTCCCCCTAAGGCGAACCAGAGGGTTCGGCGGGCCGCCTGCCCGGCTCTCGCCAGGACTCAGTCGATCACTAAATTCCTCAATTAAATTACAATACAAATCTCAAATATACATCACATGGTCCACAAATATACATCCAAGTCTCCAATAATTACATGTCACAAATGCAGCGGAAACTAATTCCCAACTATACATAAAATGATTCCAAATCCAAATTGTACAAAATATAGGCCATCCATTCACGTGAATAAGTACTACAAGCCTTCCTTCGCTTTGAGCCCTGTGGAGGGGAATAAAATATTTTTGGGGTGAGCTAGAAGCTCAACGAGTAACCAGCAAAATCATTAATCAAATATATTTCACAATGTTGCATTTCGATGATTTCGATGATGTCATGATTCAGAGATCAAATGTCCGTTTAGTGCTCTCGTGAGCCAGTGAAATCATTGCACTAGAACACCCAACGCTCAAATAGATCATAACACACGAACAGAGAGAGGAAGCCCCTTTTTGAGCTCCAGATAACCATGAACATGAACCACAAACAGAATGGAGACGTTGGTGTCCAGCACAAGACTTTCCCAGAACTCATTGAAGCCAAAATCATATCATGAATTCACATGCAAGCACGCATGAGATGCAATCGAATAAATAATGCAAGAAACATTTCACAAATAACTTTGGAAATAGTTTAGGGTCACTCACATGAGAATCGTAGGCCTTCCTCATAGCTTCGAAACGGTGTCTCGTTCACCTTGATCCGATATTCCTAGCCTAACCTTTGATCAAAACGGTTTGAGATGGCCGATTTGGCCGTTTCCGTTTGCCGTTCCGCGCGAGCGCGTGTGCCGATTTTTGCCGTTTTGCTTGTTTTGGATCTGTTAGTAGCCGTTTGTGATATAATGTGGTAAAATCTTCTATTTCAGACAGTGGTGAGCTAGGCGGAGCCGGTGGGGCCCCCTACTAGCGAACACGCGCGAAGCGATTTTGCTTTAGTACTACTTTTGGTATTTTGAGTAAGTATTCAGGCCGCTCTTGTGTGTTCGTTGCTTATGTGTTTCGATTTGTATGAAGAGGGTACCTAGGCGAGGGTGTACTTTATCGCACTCGACCTAGACCCTAATCTGCGCACCTATCTATACATGGCTTGTGTATATGAGCAATTTTGGAACTAAAACCCTTGAGCTTGTGGCTCAGGGTAACTTTTGAATAATTTTGTGAAATTTGTGAGTTTGGGGCTGATCTCAATACCTCGAGGGACTATTCGAGCCGGTTAGGGCTTGGGTCGAAGTCAGTCCAACTTGGATTGAGGTCACCAAGTTTGTGAATCCGGTTCACCGAGTTGTGAACCAAGTTTGTGACCCGAGCTTGTGACTCAAGCTCAAGTTTGTGATTTCGTTCGCCCGGGCAAGTTTGTGAGGTGACTGGCCAGTGAGGGTGATAAGGTGTCCGGTGGGTGTACAAGTGAAGTTCTACGGACCTTATTTATGGTCGACGGAGTGTCGACAGGAGATCACGCATGGCAAATGACTTGGCTTTGAAGCCATATGTATCCTTATCATGTGATGTTATTTTTCTGCTTTTGCTTTACTCCTACTGTGTAAATGTGGTTACGTGAAATTTACGTTTTTACCCCTGTTTACTTACTAAGCTTCTAGCTTACCCCGTTTCCTTTGTTTTCCTTAGCAGGGGACGACGCGGGGAACTCCTGGGCATAATCACTAGTGTAGTTAGGTTTGCTTGTAATAGTTGTACAGTTAAGATGGTTGTTTTGTTTTGGTGGTTTGAACAGCTACTTTTGGGACTGTAAATAGAACCCTTTTGGCGTTGGATATATTGTGAATAGTGCGCTTTTGGGTTTATCTAGTTTTATTGTTTTGAAATTTTGAGTCCTGGCGAGAGCTGGGCAGGCGGCCCGCCGAACCCTCTGGTTCGCCTTAGGGGGAGGTGGGGCCGTTACAGGATCAGAGTGGCGCAGCGGAAGCGTGGTGGGCCCATAACCCACAGGTCCCAGGATCGAAACCTGGCTCTGATACCAACTGTGACGGCCCCACCTCCCCCTAAGGCGAACCAGAGGGTTCGGCGGGCCGCCTGCCCGGCTCTCGCCAGGACTCAGTCGATCACTAAATTCCTCAATTAAATTACAATACAAATCTCAAATATACATCACATGGTCCACAAATATACATCCAAGTCTCCAATAATTACATGTCACAAATGCAGCGGAAACTAATTCCCAACTATACATAAAATGATTCCAAATCCAAATTGTACAAAATATAGGCCATCCATTCACGTGAATAAGTACTACAAGCCTTCCTTCGCTTTGAGCCCTGTGGAGGGGAATAAAATATTTTTGGGGTGAGCTAGAAGCTCAACGAGTAACCAGCAAAATCATTAATCAAATATATTTCACAATGTTGCATTTCGATGATTTCGATGATGTCATGATTCAGAGATCAAATGTCCGTTTAGTGCTCTCGTGAGCCAGTGAAATCATTGCACTAGAACACCCAACGCTCAAATAGATCATAACACACGAACAGAGAGAGGAAGCCCCTTTTTGAGCTCCAGATAACCATGAACATGAACCACAAACAGAATGGAGACGTTGGTGTCCAGCACAAGACTTTCCCAGAACTCATTGAAGCCAAAATCATATCATGAATTCACATGCAAGCACGCATGAGATGCAATCGAATAAATAATGCAAGAAACATTTCACAAATAACTTTAGAAATAGTTTAGGGTCACTCACATGAGAATCGTAGGCCTTCCTCATAGCTTCGAAACGGTGTCTCGTTCACCTTGATCCGATATTCCTAGCCTAACCTTTGATCAAAACGGTTTGAGATGGCCGATTTGGCCGTTTCCGTTTGCCGTTCCGCGCGAGCGCGTGTGCCGATTTTTGCCGTTTTGCTTGTTTTGGATCTGTTAGTAGCCGTTTGTGATATAATGTGGTAAAATCTTCTATTTCAGACAGTGGTGAGCTAGGCGGAGCCGGTGGGGCCCCCTACTAGCGAACACGCGCGAAGCGATTTTGCTTTAGTACTACTTTTGGTATTTTGAGTAAGTATTCAGGCCGCTCTTGTGTGTTCGTTGCTTATGTGTTTCGATTTGTATGAAGAGGGTACCTAGGCGAGGGTGTACTTTATCGCACTCGACCTAGACCCTAATCTGCGCACCTATCTATACATGGCTTGTGTATATGAGCAATTTTGGAACTAAAACCCTTGAGCTTGTGGCTCAGGGTAACTTTTGAATAATTTTGTGAAATTTGTGAGTTTGGGGCTGATCTCAATACCTCGAGGGACTATTCGAGCCGGTTAGGGCTTGGGTCGAAGTCAGTCCAACTTGGATTGAGGTCACCAAGTTTGTGAATCCGGTTCACCGAGTTGTGAACCAAGTTTGTGACCCGAGCTTGTGACTCAAGCTCAAGTTTGTGATTTCGTTCGCCCGGGCAAGTTTGTGAGGTGACTGGCCAGTGAGGGTGATAAGGTGTCCGGTGGGTGTACAAGTGAAGTTCTACGGACCTTATTTATGGTCGACGGAGTGTCGACAGGAGATCACGCATGGCAAATGACTTGGCTTTGAAGCCATATGTATCCTTATCATGTGATGTTATTTTTCTGCTTTTGCTTTACTCCTACTGTGTAAATGTGGTTACGTGAAATTTACGTTTTTACCCCTGTTTACTTACTAAGCTTCTAGCTTACCCCGTTTGCTTTGTTTTCCTTAGCAGGGGACGACGCGGGGAACTCCTGGGCATAATCACTAGTGTAGTTAGGTTTGCTTGTAATAGTTGTACAGTTAAGATGGTTGTTTTGTTTTGGTGGTTTGAACAGCTACTTTTGGGACTGTAAATAGAACCCTTTTGGCGTTGGATATATTGTGAATAGTGCGCTTTTGGGTTTATCTAGTTTTATTGTTTTGAAATTTTGAGTCCTGGCGAGAGCTGGGCAGGCGGCCCGCCGAACCCTCTGGTTCGCCTTAGGGGGAGGTGGGGCCGTTACAGGATCAGAGTGGCGCAGCGGAAGCGTGGTGGGCCCATAACCCACAGGTCCCAGGATCGAAACCTGGCTCTGATACCAACTGTGACGGCCCCACCTCCCCCTAAGGCGAACCAGAGGGTTCGGCGGGCCGCCTGCCCGGCTCTCGCCAGGACTCAGTCGATCACTAAATTCCTCAATTAAATTACAATACAAATCTCAAATATACATCACATGGTCCACAAATATACATCCAAGTCTCCAATAATTACATGTCACAAATGCAGCGGAAACTAATTCCCAACTATACATAAAATGATTCCAAATCCAAATTGTACAAAATATAGGCCATCCATTCACGTGAATAAGTACTACAAGCCTTCCTTCGCTTTGAGCCCTGTGGAGGGGAATAAAATATTTTTGGGGTGAGCTAGAAGCTCAACGAGTAACCAGCAAAATCATTAATCAAATATATTTCACAATGTTGCATTTCGATGATTTCGATGATGTCATGATTCAGAGATCAAATGTCCGTTTAGTGCTCTCGTGAGCCAGTGAAATCATTGCACTAGAACACCCAACGCTCAAATAGATCATAACACACGAACAGAGAGAGGAAGCCCCTTTTTGAGCTCCAGATAACCATGAACATGAACCACAAACAGAATGGAGACGTTGGTGTCCAGCACAAGACTTTCCCAGAACTCATTGAAGCCAAAATCATATCATGAATTCACATGCAAGCACGCATGAGATGCAATCGAATAAATAATGCAAGAAACATTTCACAAATAACTTTAGAAATAGTTTAGGGTCACTCACATGAGAATCGTAGGCCTTCCTCATAGCTTCGAAACGGTGTCTCGTTCACCTTGATCCGATATTCCTAGCCTAACCTTTGATCAAAACGGTTTGAGATGGCCGATTTGGCCGTTTCCGTTTGCCGTTCCGCGCGAGCGCGTGTGCCGATTTTTGCCGTTTTGCTTGTTTTGGATCTGTTAGTAGCCGTTTGTGATATAATGTGGTAAAATCTTCTATTTCAGACAGTGGTGAGCTAGGCGGAGCCGGTGGGGCCCCCTACTAGCGAACACGCGCGAAGCGATTTTGCTTTAGTACTACTTTTGGTATTTTGAGTAAGTATTCAGGCCGCTCTTGTGTGTTCGTTGCTTATGTGTTTCGATTTGTATGAAGAGGGTACCTAGGCGAGGGTGTACTTTATCGCACTCGACCTAGACCCTAATCTGCGCACCTATCTATACATGGCTTGTGTATATGAGCAATTTTGGAACTAAAACCCTTGAGCTTGTGGCTCAGGGTAACTTTTGAATAATTTTGTGAAATTTGTGAGTTTGGGGCTGATCTCAATACCTCGAGGGACTATTCGAGCCGGTTAGGGCTTGGGTCGAAGTCAGTCCAACTTGGATTGAGGTCACCAAGTTTGTGAATCCGGTTCACCGAGTTGTGAACCAAGTTTGTGACCCGAGCTTGTGACTCAAGCTCAAGTTTGTGATTTCGTTCGCCCGGGCAAGTTTGTGAGGTGACTGGCCAGTGAGGGTGATAAGGTGTCGGTGGGTGTACAAGTGAAGTTCTACGGACCTTATTTATGGTCGACGGAGTGTCGACAGGAGATCACGCATGGCAAATGACTTGGCTTTGAAGCCATATGTATCCTTATCATGTGATGTTATTTTTCTGCTTTTGCTTTACTCCTACTGTGTAAATGTGGTTACGTGAAATTTACGTTTTTACCCCTGTTTACTTACTAAGCTTCTAGCTTACCCCGTTTGCTTTGTTTTCCTTAGCAGGGGACGACGCGGGGAACTCCTGGGCATAATCACTAGTGTAGTTAGGTTTGCTTGTAATAGTTGTACAGTTAAGATGGTTGTTTTGTTTTGGTGGTTTGAACAGCTACTTTTGGGACTGTAAATAGAACCCTTTTGGCGTTGGATATATTGTGAATAGTGCGCTTTTGGGTTTATCTAGTTTTATTGTTTTGAAATTTTGAGTCCTGGCGAGAGCTGGGCAGGCGGCCCGCCGAACCCTCTGGTTCGCCTTAGGGGGAGGTGGGGCCGTTACAGGATCAGAGTGGCGCAGCGGAAGCGTGGTGGGCCCATAACCCACAGGTCCCAGGATCGAAACCTGGCTCTGATACCAACTGTGACGGCCCCACCTCCCCCTAAGGCGAACCAGAGGGTTCGGCGGGCCGCCTGCCCGGCTCTCGCCAGGACTCAGTCGATCACTAAATTCCTCAATTAAATTACAATACAAATCTCAAATATACATCACATGGTCCACAAATATACATCCAAGTCTCCAATAATTACATGTCACAAATGCAGCGGAAACTAATTCCCAACTATACATAAAATGATTCCAAATCCAAATTGTACAAAATATAGGCCATCCATTCACGTGAATAAGTACTACAAGCCTTCCTTCGCTTTGAGCCCTGTGGAGGGGAATAAAATATTTTTGGGGTGAGCTAGAAGCTCAACGAGTAACCAGCAAAATCATTAATCAAATATATTTCACAATGTTGCATTTCGATGATTTCGATGATGTCATGATTCAGAGATCAAATGTCCGTTTAGTGCTCTCGTGAGCCAGTGAAATCATTGCACTAGAACACCCAACGCTCAAATAGATCATAACACACGAACAGAGAGAGGAAGCCCCTTTTTGAGCTCCAGATAACCATGAACATGAACCACAAACAGAATGGAGACGTTGGTGTCCAGCACAAGACTTTCCCAGAACTCATTGAAGCCAAAATCATATCATGAATTCACATGCAAGCACGCATGAGATGCAATCGAATAAATAATGCAAGAAACATTTCACAAATAACTTTAGAAATAGTTTAGGGTCACTCACATGAGAATCGTAGGCCTTCCTCATAGCTTCGAAACGGTGTCTCGTTCACCTTGATCCGATATTCCTAGCCTAACCTTTGATCAAAACGGTTTGAGATGGCCGATTTGGCCGTTTCCGTTTGCCGTTCCGCGCGAGCGCGTGTGCCGATTTTTGCCGTTTTGCTTGTTTTGGATCTGTTAGTAGCCGTTTGTGATATAATGTGGTAAAATCTTCTATTTCAGACAGTGGTGAGCTAGGCGGAGCCGGTGGGGCCCCCTACTAGCGAACACGCGCGAAGCGATTTTGCTTTAGTACTACTTTTGGTATTTTGAGTAAGTATTCAGGCCGCTCTTGTGTGTTCGTTGCTTATGTGTTTCGATTTGTATGAAGAGGGTACCTAGGCGAGGGTGTACTTTATCGCACTCGACCTAGACCCTAATCTGCGCACCTATCTATACATGGCTTGTGTATATGAGCAATTTTGGAACTAAAACCCTTGAGCTTGTGGCTCAGGGTAACTTTTGAATAATTTTGTGAAATTTGTGAGTTTGGGGCTGATCTCAATACCTCGAGGGACTATTCGAGCCGGTTAGGGCTTGGGTCGAAGTCAGTCCAACTTGGATTGAGGTCACCAAGTTTGTGAATCCGGTTCACCGAGTTGTGAACCAAGTTTGTGACCCGAGCTTGTGACTCAAGCTCAAGTTTGTGATTTCGTTCGCCCGGGCAAGTTTGTGAGGTGACTGGCCAGTGAGGGTGATAAGGTGTCCGGTGGGTGTACAAGTGAAGTTCTACGGACCTTATTTATGGTCGACGGAGTGTCGACAGGAGATCACGCATGGCAAATGACTTGGCTTTGAAGCCATATGTATCCTTATCATGTGATGTTATTTTTCTGCTTTTGCTTTACTCCTACTGTGTAAATGTGGTTACGTGAAATTTACGTTTTTACCCCTGTTTACTTACTAAGCTTCTAGCTTACCCCGTTTGCTTTGTTTTCCTTAGCAGGGGACGACGCGGGGAACTCCTGGGCATAATCACTAGTGTAGTTAGGTTTGCTTGTAATAGTTGTACAGTTAAGATGGTTGTTTTGTTTTGGTGGTTTGAACAGCTACTTTTGGGACTGTAAATAGAACCCTTTTGGCGTTGGATATATTGTGAATAGTGCGCTTTTGGGTTTATCTAGTTTTATTGTTTTGAAATTTTGAGTCCTGGCGAGAGCTGGGCAGGCGGCCCGCCGAACCCTCTGGTTCGCCTTAGGGGGAGGTGGGGCCGTTACAGGATCAGAGTGGCGCAGCGGAAGCGTGGTGGGCCCATAACCCACAGGTCCCAGGATCGAAACCTGGCTCTGATACCAACTGTGACGGCCCCACCTCCCCCTAAGGCGAACCAGAGGGTTCGGCGGGCCGCCTGCCCGGCTCTCGCCAGGACTCAGTCGATCACTAAATTCCTCAATTAAATTACAATACAAATCTCAAATATACATCACATGGTCCACAAATATACATCCAAGTCTCCAATAATTACATGTCACAAATGCAGCGGAAACTAATTCCCAACTATACATAAAATGATTCCAAATCCAAATTGTACAAAATATAGGCCATCCATTCACGTGAATAAGTACTACAAGCCTTCCTTCGCTTTGAGCCCTGTGGAGGGGAATAAAATATTTTTGGGGTGAGCTAGAAGCTCAACGAGTAACCAGCAAAATCATTAATCAAATATATTTCACAATGTTGCATTTCGATGATTTCGATGATGTCATGATTCAGAGATCAAATGTCCGTTTAGTGCTCTCGTGAGCCAGTGAAATCATTGCACTAGAACACCCAACGCTCAAATAGATCATAACACACGAACAGAGAGAGGAAGCCCCTTTTTGAGCTCCAGATAACCATGAACATGAACCACAAACAGAATGGAGACGTTGGTGTCCAGCACAAGACTTTCCCAGAACTCATTGAAGCCAAAATCATATCATGAATTCACATGCAAGCACGCATGAGATGCAATCGAATAAATAATGCAAGAAACATTTCACAAATAACTTTGGAAATAGTTTAGGGTCACTCACATGAGAATCGTAGGCCTTCCTCATAGCTTCGAAACGGTGTCTCGTTCACCTTGATCCGATATTCCTAGCCTAACCTTTGATCAAAACGGTTTGAGATGGCCGATTTGGCCGTTTCCGTTTGCCGTTCCGCGCGAGCGCGTGTGCCGATTTTTGCCGTTTTGCTTGTTTTGGATCTGTTAGTAGCCGTTTGTGATATAATGTGGTAAAATCTTCTATTTCAGACAGTGGTGAGCTAGGCGGAGCCGGTGGGGCCCCCTACTAGCGAACACGCGCGAAGCGATTTTGCTTTAGTACTACTTTTGGTATTTTGAGTAAGTATTCAGGCCGCTCTTGTGTGTTCGTTGCTTATGTGTTTCGATTTGTATGAAGAGGGTACCTAGGCGAGGGTGTACTTTATCGCACTCGACCTAGACCCTAATCTGCGCACCTATCTATACATGGCTTGTGTATATGAGCAATTTTGGAACTAAAACCCTTGAGCTTGTGGCTCAGGGTAACTTTTGAATAATTTTGTGAAATTTGTGAGTTTGGGGCTGATCTCAATACCTCGAGGGACTATTCGAGCCGGTTAGGGCTTGGGTCGAAGTCAGTCCAACTTGGATTGAGGTCACCAAGTTTGTGAATCCGGTTCACCGAGTTGTGAACCAAGTTTGTGACCCGAGCTTGTGACTCAAGCTCAAGTTTGTGATTTCGTTCGCCCGGGCAAGTTTGTGAGGTGACTGGCCAGTGAGGGTGATAAGGTGTCCGGTGGGTGTACAAGTGAAGTTCTACGGACCTTATTTATGGTCGACGGAGTGTCGACAGGAGATCACGCATGGCAAATGACTTGGCTTTGAAGCCATATGTATCCTTATCATGTGATGTTATTTTTCTGCTTTTGCTTTACTCCTACTGTGTAAATGTGGTTACGTGAAATTTACGTTTTTACCCCTGTTTACTTACTAAGCTTCTAGCTTACCCCGTTTGCTTTGTTTTCCTTAGCAGGGGACGACGCGGGGAACTCCTGGGCATAATCACTAGTGTAGTTAGGTTTGCTTGTAATAGTTGTACAGTTAAGATGGTTGTTTTGTTTTGGTGGTTTGAACAGCTACTTTTGGGACTGTAAATAGAACCCTTTTGGCGTTGGATATATTGTGAATAGTGCGCTTTTGGGTTTATCTAGTTTTATTGTTTTGAAATTTTGAGTCCTGGCGAGAGCTGGGCAGGCGGCCCGCCGAACCCTCTGGTTCGCCTTAGGGGGAGGTGGGGCCGTTACAGGATCAGAGTGGCGCAGCGGAAGCGTGGTGGGCCCATAACCCACAGGTCCCAGGATCGAAACCTGGCTCTGATACCAACTGTGACGGCCCCACCTCCCCCTAAGGCGAACCAGAGGGTTCGGCGGGCCGCCTGCCCGGCTCTCGCCAGGACTCAGTCGATCACTAAATTCCTCAATTAAATTACAATACAAATCTCAAATATACATCACATGGTCCACAAATATACATCCAAGTCTCCAATAATTACATGTCACAAATGCAGCGGAAACTAATTCCCAACTATACATAAAATGATTCCAAATCCAAATTGTACAAAATATAGGCCATCCATTCACGTGAATAAGTACTACAAGCCTTCCTTCGCTTTGAGCCCTGTGGAGGGGAATAAAATATTTTTGGGGTGAGCTAGAAGCTCAACGAGTAACCAGCAAAATCATTAATCAAATATATTTCACAATGTTGCATTTCGATGATTTCGATGATGTCATGATTCAGAGATCAAATGTCCGTTTAGTGCTCTCGTGAGCCAGTGAAATCATTGCACTAGAACACCCAACGCTCAAATAGATCATAACACACGAACAGAGAGAGGAAGCCCCTTTTTGAGCTCCAGATAACCATGAACATGAACCACAAACAGAATGGAGACGTTGGTGTCCAGCACAAGACTTTCCCAGAACTCATTGAAGCCAAAATCATATCATGAATTCACATGCAAGCACGCATGAGATGCAATCGAATAAATAATGCAAGAAACATTTCACAAATAACTTTGGAAATAGTTTAGGGTCACTCACATGAGAATCGTAGGCCTTCCTCATAGCTTCGAAACGGTGTCTCGTTCACCTTGATCCGATATTCCTAGCCTAACCTTTGATCAAAACGGTTTGAGATGGCCGATTTGGCCGTTTCCGTTTGCCGTTCCGCGCGAGCGCGTGTGCCGATTTTTGCCGTTTTGCTTGTTTTGGATCTGTTAGTAGCCGTTTGTGATATAATGTGGTAAAATCTTCTATTTCAGACAGTGGTGAGCTAGGCGGAGCCGGTGGGGCCCCCTACTAGCGAACACGCGCGAAGCGATTTTGCTTTAGTACTACTTTTGGTATTTTGAGTAAGTATTCAGGCCGCTCTTGTGTGTTCGTTGCTTATGTGTTTCGATTTGTATGAAGAGGGTACCTAGGCGAGGGTGTACTTTATCGCACTCGACCTAGACCCTAATCTGCGCACCTATCTATACATGGCTTGTGTATATGAGCAATTTTGGAACTAAAACCCTTGAGCTTGTGGCTCAGGGTAACTTTTGAATAATTTTGTGAAATTTGTGAGTTTGGGGCTGATCTCAATACCTCGAGGGACTATTCGAGCCGGTTAGGGCTTGGGTCGAAGTCAGTCCAACTTGGATTGAGGTCACCAAGTTTGTGAATCCGGTTCACCGAGTTGTGAACCAAGTTTGTGACCCGAGCTTGTGACTCAAGCTCAAGTTTGTGATTTCGTTCGCCCGGGCAAGTTTGTGAGGTGACTGGCCAGTGAGGGTGATAAGGTGTCCGGTGGGTGTACAAGTGAAGTTCTACGGACCTTATTTATGGTCGACGGAGTGTCGACAGGAGATCACGCATGGCAAATGACTTGGCTTTGAAGCCATATGTATCCTTATCATGTGATGTTATTTTTCTGCTTTTGCTTTACTCCTACTGTGTAAATGTGGTTACGTGAAATTTACGTTTTTACCCCTGTTTACTTACTAAGCTTCTAGCTTACCCCGTTTGCTTTGTTTTCCTTAGCAGGGGACGACGCGGGGAACTCCTGGGCATAATCACTAGTGTAGTTAGGTTTGCTTGTAATAGTTGTACAGTTAAGATGGTTGTTTTGTTTTGGTGGTTTGAACAGCTACTTTTGGGACTGTAAATAGAACCCTTTTGGCGTTGGATATATTGTGAATAGTGCGCTTTTGGGTTTATCTAGTTTTATTGTTTTGAAATTTTGAGTCCTGGCGAGAGCTGGGCAGGCGGCCCGCCGAACCCTCTGGTTCGCCTTAGGGGGAGGTGGGGCCGTTACAGGATCAGAGTGGCGCAGCGGAAGCGTGGTGGGCCCATAACCCACAGGTCCCAGGATCGAAACCTGGCTCTGATACCAACTGTGACGGCCCCACCTCCCCCTAAGGCGAACCAGAGGGTTCGGCGGGCCGCCTGCCCGGCTCTCGCCAGGACTCAGTCGATCACTAAATTCCTCAATTAAATTACAATACAAATCTCAAATATACATCACATGGTCCACAAATATACATCCAAGTCTCCAATAATTACATGTCACAAATGCAGCGGAAACTAATTCCCAACTATACATAAAATGATTCCAAATCCAAATTGTACAAAATATAGGCCATCCATTCACGTGAATAAGTACTACAAGCCTTCCTTCGCTTTGAGCCCTGTGGAGGGGAATAAAATATTTTTGGGGTGAGCTAGAAGCTCAACGAGTAACCAGCAAAATCATTAATCAAATATATTTCACAATGTTGCATTTCGATGATTTCGATGATGTCATGATTCAGAGATCAAATGTCCGTTTAGTGCTCTCGTGAGCCAGTGAAATCATTGCACTAGAACACCCAACGCTCAAATAGATCATAACACACGAACAGAGAGAGGAAGCCCCTTTTTGAGCTCCAGATAACCATGAACATGAACCACAAACAGAATGGAGACGTTGGTGTCCAGCACAAGACTTTCCCAGAACTCATTGAAGCCAAAATCATATCATGAATTCACATGCAAGCACGCATGAGATGCAATCGAATAAATAATGCAAGAAACATTTCACAAATAACTTTGGAAATAGTTTAGGGTCACTCACATGAGAATCGTAGGCCTTCCTCATAGCTTCGAAACGGTGTCTCGTTCACCTTGATCCGATATTCCTAGCCTAACCTTTGATCAAAACGGTTTGAGATGGCCGATTTGGCCGTTTCCGTTTGCCGTTCCGCGCGAGCGCGTGTGCCGATTTTTGCCGTTTTGCTTGTTTTGGATCTGTTAGTAGCCGTTTGTGATATAATGTGGAAAAATCTTCTATTTCAGACAGTGGTGAGCTAGGCGGAGCCGGTGGGGCCCCCTACTAGCGAACACGCGCGAAGCGATTTTGCTTTAGTACTACTTTTGGTATTTTGAGTAAGTATTCAGGCCGCTCTTGTGTGTTCGTTGCTTATGTGTTTCGATTTGTATGAAGAGGGTACCTAGGCGAGGGTGTACTTTATCGCACTCGACCTAGACCCTAATCTGCGCACCTATCTATACATGGCTTGTGTATATGAGCAATTTTGGAACTAAAACCCTTGAGCTTGTGGCTCAGGGTAACTTTTGAATAATTTTGTGAAATTTGTGAGTTTGGGGCTGATCTCAATACCTCGAGGGACTATTCGAGCCGGTTAGGGCTTGGGTCGAAGTCAGTCCAACTTGGATTGAGGTCACCAAGTTTGTGAATCCGGTTCACCGAGTTGTGAACCAAGTTTGTGACCCGAGCTTGTGACTCAAGCTCAAGTTTGTGATTTCGTTCGCCCGGGCAAGTTTGTGAGGTGACTGGCCAGTGAGGGTGATAAGGTGTCCGGTGGGTGTACAAGTGAAGTTCTACGGACCTTATTTATGGTCGACGGAGTGTCGACAGGAGATCACGCATGGCAAATGACTTGGCTTTGAAGCCATATGTATCCTTATCATGTGATGTTATTTTTCTGCTTTTGCTTTACTCCTACTGTGTAAATGTGGTTACGTGAAATTTACGTTTTTACCCCTGTTTACTTACTAAGCTTCTAGCTTACCCCGTTTGCTTTGTTTTCCTTAGCAGGGGACGACGCGGGGAACTCCTGGGCATAATCACTAGTGTAGTTAGGTTTGCTTGTAATAGTTGTACAGTTAAGATGGTTGTTTTGTTTTGGTGGTTTGAACAGCTACTTTTGGGACTGTAAATAGAACCCTTTTGGCGTTGGATATATTGTGAATAGTGCGCTTTTGGGTTTATCTAGTTTTATTGTTTTGAAATTTTGAGTCCTGGCGAGAGCTGGGCAGGCGGCCCGCCGAACCCTCTGGTTCGCCTTAGGGGGAGGTGGGGCCGTTACAGGATCAGAGTGGCGCAGCGGAAGCGTGGTGGGCCCATAACCCACAGGTCCCAGGATCGAAACCTGGCTCTGATACCAACTGTGACGGCCCCACCTCCCCCTAAGGCGAACCAGAGGGTTCGGCGGGCCGCCTGCCCGGCTCTCGCCAGGACTCAGTCGATCACTAAATTCCTCAATTAAATTACAATACAAATCTCAAATATACATCACATGGTCCACAAATATACATCCAAGTCTCCAATAATTACATGTCACAAATGCAGCGGAAACTAATTCCCAACTATACATAAAATGATTCCAAATCCAAATTGTACAAAATATAGGCCATCCATTCACGTGAATAAGTACTACAAGCCTTCCTTCGCTTTGAGCCCTGTGGAGGGGAATAAAATATTTTTGGGGTGAGCTAGAAGCTCAACGAGTAACCAGCAAAATCATTAATCAAATATATTTCACAATGTTGCATTTCGATGATTTCGATGATGTCATGATTCAGAGATCAAATGTCCGTTTAGTGCTCTCGTGAGCCAGTGAAATCATTGCACTAGAACACCCAACGCTCAAATAGATCATAACACACGAACAGAGAGAGGAAGCCCCTTTTTGAGCTCCAGATAACCATGAACATGAACCACAAACAGAATGGAGACGTTGGTGTCCAGCACAAGACTTTCCCAGAACTCATTGAAGCCAAAATCATATCATGAATTCACATGCAAGCACGCATGAGATGCAATCGAATAAATAATGCAAGAAACATTTCACAAATAACTTTGGAAATAGTTTAGGGTCACTCACATGAGAATCGTAGGCCTTCCTCATAGCTTCGAAACGGTGTCTCGTTCACCTTGATCCGATATTCCTAGCCTAACCTTTGATCAAAACGGTTTGAGATGGCCGATTTGGCCGTTTCCGTTTGCCGTTCCGCGCGAGCGCGTGTGCCGATTTTTGCCGTTTTGCTTGTTTTGGATCTGTTAGTAGCCGTTTGTGATATAATGTGGTAAAATCTTCTATTTCAGACAGTGGTGAGCTAGGCGGAGCCGGTGGGGCCCCCTACTAGCGAACACGCGCGAAGCGATTTTGCTTTAGTACTACTTTTGGTATTTTGAGTAAGTATTCAGGCCGCTCTTGTGTGTTCGTTGCTTATGTGTTTCGATTTGTATGAAGAGGGTACCTAGGCGAGGGTGTACTTTATCGCACTCGACCTAGACCCTAATCTGCGCACCTATCTATACATGGCTTGTGTATATGAGCAATTTTGGAACTAAAACCCTTGAGCTTGTGGCTCAGGGTAACTTTTGAATAATTTTGTGAAATTTGTGAGTTTGGGGCTGATCTCAATACCTCGAGGGACTATTCGAGCCGGTTAGGGCTTGGGTCGAAGTCAGTCCAACTTGGATTGAGGTCACCAAGTTTGTGAATCCGGTTCACCGAGTTGTGAACCAAGTTTGTGACCCGAGCTTGTGACTCAAGCTCAAGTTTGTGATTTCGTTCGCCCGGGCAAGTTTGTGAGGTGACTGGCCAGTGAGGGTGATAAGGTGTCCGGTGGGTGTACAAGTGAAGTTCTACGGACCTTATTTATGGTCGACGGAGTGTCGACAGGAGATCACGCATGGCAAATGACTTGGCTTTGAAGCCATATGTATCCTTATCATGTGATGTTATTTTTCTGCTTTTGCTTTACTCCTACTGTGTAAATGTGGTTACGTGAAATTTACGTTTTTACCCCTGTTTACTTACTAAGCTTCTAGCTTACCCCGTTTGCTTTGTTTTCCTTAGCAGGGGACGACGCGGGGAACTCCTGGGCATAATCACTAGTGTAGTTAGGTTTGCTTGTAATAGTTGTACAGTTAAGATGGTTGTTTTGTTTTGGTGGTTTGAACAGCTACTTTTGGGACTGTAAATAGAACCCTTTTGGCGTTGGATATATTGTGAATAGTGCGCTTTTGGGTTTATCTAGTTTTATTGTTTTGAAATTTTGAGTCCTGGCGAGAGCTGGGCAGGCGGCCCGCCGAACCCTCTGGTTCGCCTTAGGGGGAGGTGGGGCCGTTACAGGATCAGAGTGGCGCAGCGGAAGCGTGGTGGGCCCATAACCCACAGGTCCCAGGATCGAAACCTGGCTCTGATACCAACTGTGACGGCCCCACCTCCCCCTAAGGCGAACCAGAGGGTTCGGCGGGCCGCCTGCCCGGCTCTCGCCAGGACTCAGTCGATCACTAAATTCCTCAATTAAATTACAATACAAATCTCAAATATACATCACATGGTCCACAAATATACATCCAAGTCTCCAATAATTACATGTCACAAATGCAGCGGAAACTAATTCCCAACTATACATAAAATGATTCCAAATCCAAATTGTACAAAATATAGGCCATCCATTCACGTGAATAAGTACTACAAGCCTTCCTTCGCTTTGAGCCCTGTGGAGGGGAATAAAATATTTTTGGGGTGAGCTAGAAGCTCAACGAGTAACCAGCAAAATCATTAATCAAATATATTTCACAATGTTGCATTTCGATGATTTCGATGATGTCATGATTCAGAGATCAAATGTCCGTTTAGTGCTCTCGTGAGCCAGTGAAATCATTGCACTAGAACACCCAACGCTCAAATAGATCATAACACACGAACAGAGAGAGGAAGCCCCTTTTTGAGCTCCAGATAACCATGAACATGAACCACAAACAGAATGGAGACGTTGGTGTCCAGCACAAGACTTTCCCAGAACTCATTGAAGCCAAAATCATATCATGAATTCACATGCAAGCACGCATGAGATGCAATCGAATAAATAATGCAAGAAACATTTCACAAATAACTTTGGAAATAGTTTAGGGTCACTCACATGAGAATCGTAGGCCTTCCTCATAGCTTCGAAACGGTGTCTCGTTCACCTTGATCCGATATTCCTAGCCTAACCTTTGATCAAAACGGTTTGAGATGGCCGATTTGGCCGTTTCCGTTTGCCGTTCCGCGCGAGCGCGTGTGCCGATTTTTGCCGTTTTGCTTGTTTTGGATCTGTTAGTAGCCGTTTGTGATATAATGTGGAAAAATCTTCTATTTCAGACAGTGGTGAGCTAGGCGGAGCCGGTGGGGCCCCCTACTAGCGAACACGCGCGAAGCGATTTTGCTTTAGTACTACTTTTGGTATTTTGAGTAAGTATTCAGGCCGCTCTTGTGTGTTCGTTGCTTATGTGTTTCGATTTGTATGAAGAGGGTACCTAGGCGAGGGTGTACTTTATCGCACTCGACCTAGACCCTAATCTGCGCACCTATCTATACATGGCTTGTGTATATGAGCAATTTTGGAACTAAAACCCTTGAGCTTGTGGCTCAGGGTAACTTTTGAATAATTTTGTGAAATTTGTGAGTTTGGGGCTGATCTCAATACCTCGAGGGACTATTCGAGCCGGTTAGGGCTTGGGTCGAAGTCAGTCCAACTTGGATTGAGGTCACCAAGTTTGTGAATCCGGTTCACCGAGTTGTGAACCAAGTTTGTGACCCGAGCTTGTGACTCAAGCTCAAGTTTGTGATTTCGTTCGCCCGGGCAAGTTTGTGAGGTGACTGGCCAGTGAGGGTGATAAGGTGTCCGGTGGGTGTACAAGTGAAGTTCTACGGACCTTATTTATGGTCGACGGAGTGTCGACAGGAGATCACGCATGGCAAATGACTTGGCTTTGAAGCCATATGTATCCTTATCATGTGATGTTATTTTTCTGCTTTTGCTTTACTCCTACTGTGTAAATGTGGTTACGTGAAATTTACGTTTTTACCCCTGTTTACTTACTAAGCTTCTAGCTTACCCCGTTTGCTTTGTTTTCCTTAGCAGGGGACGACGCGGGGAACTCCTGGGCATAATCACTAGTGTAGTTAGGTTTGCTTGTAATAGTTGTACAGTTAAGATGGTTGTTTTGTTTTGGTGGTTTGAACAGCTACTTTTGGGACTGTAAATAGAACCCTTTTGGCGTTGGATATATTGTGAATAGTGCGCTTTTGGGTTTATCTAGTTTTATTGTTTTGAAATTTTGAGTCCTGGCGAGAGCTGGGCAGGCGGCCCGCCGAACCCTCTGGTTCGCCTTAGGGGGAGGTGGGGCCGTTACAGGATCAGAGTGGCGCAGCGGAAGCGTGGTGGGCCCATAACCCACAGGTCCCAGGATCGAAACCTGGCTCTGATACCAACTGTGACGGCCCCACCTCCCCCTAAGGCGAACCAGAGGGTTCGGCGGGCCGCCTGCCCGGCTCTCGCCAGGACTCAGTCGATCACTAAATTCCTCAATTAAATTACAATACAAATCTCAAATATACATCACATGGTCCACAAATATACATCCAAGTCTCCAATAATTACATGTCACAAATGCAGCGGAAACTAATTCCCAACTATACATAAAATGATTCCAAATCCAAATTGTACAAAATATAGGCCATCCATTCACGTGAATAAGTACTACAAGCCTTCCTTCGCTTTGAGCCCTGTGGAGGGGAATAAAATATTTTTGGGGTGAGCTAGAAGCTCAACGAGTAACCAGCAAAATCATTAATCAAATATATTTCACAATGTTGCATTTCGATGATTTCGATGATGTCATGATTCAGAGATCAAATGTCCGTTTAGTGCTCTCGTGAGCCAGTGAAATCATTGCACTAGAACACCCAACGCTCAAATAGATCATAACACACGAACAGAGAGAGGAAGCCCCTTTTTGAGCTCCAGATAACCATGAACATGAACCACAAACAGAATGGAGACGTTGGTGTCCAGCACAAGACTTTCCCAGAACTCATTGAAGCCAAAATCATATCATGAATTCACATGCAAGCACGCATGAGATGCAATCGAATAAATAATGCAAGAAACATTTCACAAATAACTTTGGAAATAGTTTAGGGTCACTCACATGAGAATCGTAGGCCTTCCTCATAGCTTCGAAACGGTGTCTCGTTCACCTTGATCCGATATTCCTAGCCTAACCTTTGATCAAAACGGTTTGAGATGGCCGATTTGGCCGTTTCCGTTTGCCGTTCCGCGCGAGCGCGTGTGCCGATTTTTGCCGTTTTGCTTGTTTTGGATCTGTTAGTAGCCGTTTGTGATATAATGTGGAAAAATCTTCTATTTCAGACAGTGGTGAGCTAGGCGGAGCCGGTGGGGCCCCCTACTAGCGAACACGCGCGAAGCGATTTTGCTTTAGTACTACTTTTGGTATTTTGAGTAAGTATTCAGGCCGCTCTTGTGTGTTCGTTGCTTATGTGTTTCGATTTGTATGAAGAGGGTACCTAGGCGAGGGTGTACTTTATCGCACTCGACCTAGACCCTAATCTGCGCACCTATCTATACATGGCTTGTGTATATGAGCAATTTTGGAACTAAAACCCTTGAGCTTGTGGCTCAGGGTAACTTTTGAATAATTTTGTGAAATTTGTGAGTTTGGGGCTGATCTCAATACCTCGAGGGACTATTCGAGCCGGTTAGGGCTTGGGTCGAAGTCAGTCCAACTTGGATTGAGGTCACCAAGTTTGTGAATCCGGTTCACCGAGTTGTGAACCAAGTTTGTGACCCGAGCTTGTGACTCAAGCTCAAGTTTGTGATTTCGTTCGCCCGGGCAAGTTTGTGAGGTGACTGGCCAGTGAGGGTGATAAGGTGTCCGGTGGGTGTACAAGTGAAGTTCTACGGACCTTATTTATGGTCGACGGAGTGTCGACAGGAGATCACGCATGGCAAATGACTTGGCTTTGAAGCCATATGTATCCTTATCATGTGATGTTATTTTTCTGCTTTTGCTTTACTCCTACTGTGTAAATGTGGTTACGTGAAATTTACGTTTTTACCCCTGTTTACTTACTAAGCTTCTAGCTTACCCCGTTTGCTTTGTTTTCCTTAGCAGGGGACGACGCGGGGAACTCCTGGGCATAATCACTAGTGTAGTTAGGTTTGCTTGTAATAGTTGTACAGTTAAGATGGTTGTTTTGTTTTGGTGGTTTGAACAGCTACTTTTGGGACTGTAAATAGAACCCTTTTGGCGTTGGATATATTGTGAATAGTGCGCTTTTGGGTTTATCTAGTTTTATTGTTTTGAAATTTTGAGTCCTGGCGAGAGCTGGGCAGGCGGCCCGCCGAACCCTCTGGTTCGCCTTAGGGGGAGGTGGGGCCGTTACAGGATCAGAGTGGCGCAGCGGAAGCGTGGTGGGCCCATAACCCACAGGTCCCAGGATCGAAACCTGGCTCTGATACCAACTGTGACGGCCCCACCTCCCCCTAAGGCGAACCAGAGGGTTCGGCGGGCCGCCTGCCCGGCTCTCGCCAGGACTCAGTCGATCACTAAATTCCTCAATTAAATTACAATACAAATCTCAAATATACATCACATGGTCCACAAATATACATCCAAGTCTCCAATAATTACATGTCACAAATGCAGCGGAAACTAATTCCCAACTATACATAAAATGATTCCAAATCCAAATTGTACAAAATATAGGCCATCCATTCACGTGAATAAGTACTACAAGCCTTCCTTCGCTTTGAGCCCTGTGGAGGGGAATAAAATATTTTTGGGGTGAGCTAGAAGCTCAACGAGTAACCAGCAAAATCATTAATCAAATATATTTCACAATGTTGCATTTCGATGATTTCGATGATGTCATGATTCAGAGATCAAATGTCCGTTTAGTGCTCTCGTGAGCCAGTGAAATCATTGCACTAGAACACCCAACGCTCAAATAGATCATAACACACGAACAGAGAGAGGAAGCCCCTTTTTGAGCTCCAGATAACCATGAACATGAACCACAAACAGAATGGAGACGTTGGTGTCCAGCACAAGACTTTCCCAGAACTCATTGAAGCCAAAATCATATCATGAATTCACATGCAAGCACGCATGAGATGCAATCGAATAAATAATGCAAGAAACATTTCACAAATAACTTTGGAAATAGTTTAGGGTCACTCACATGAGAATCGTAGGCCTTCCTCATAGCTTCGAAACGGTGTCTCGTTCACCTTGATCCGATATTCCTAGCCTAACCTTTGATCAAAACGGTTTGAGATGGCCGATTTGGCCGTTTCCGTTTGCCGTTCCGCGCGAGCGCGTGTGCCGATTTTTGCCGTTTTGCTTGTTTTGGATCTGTTAGTAGCCGTTTGTGATATAATGTGGAAAAATCTTCTATTTCAGACAGTGGTGAGCTAGGCGGAGCCGGTGGGGCCCCCTACTAGCGAACACGCGCGAAGCGATTTTGCTTTAGTACTACTTTTGGTATTTTGAGTAAGTATTCAGGCCGCTCTTGTGTGTTCGTTGCTTATGTGTTTCGATTTGTATGAAGAGGGTACCTAGGCGAGGGTGTACTTTATCGCACTCGACCTAGACCCTAATCTGCGCACCTATCTATACATGGCTTGTGTATATGAGCAATTTTGGAACTAAAACCCTTGAGCTTGTGGCTCAGGGTAAATTTTGAATAATTTTGTGAAATTTGTGAGTTTGGGGCTGATCTCAATACCTCGAGGGACTATTCGAGCCGGTTAGGGCTTGGGTCGAAGTCAGTCCAACTTGGATTGAGGTCACCAAGTTTGTGAATCCGGTTCACCGAGTTGTGAACCAAGTTTGTGACCCGAGCTTGTGACTCAAGCTCAAGTTTGTGATTTCGTTCGCCCGGGCAAGTTTGTGAGGTGACTGGCCAGTGAGGGTGATAAGGTGTCCGGTGGGTGTACAAGTGAAGTTCTACGGACCTTATTTATGGTCGACGGAGTGTCGACAGGAGATCACGCATGGCAAATGACTTGGCTTTGAAGCCATATGTATCCTTATCATGTGATGTTATTTTTCTGCTTTTGCTTTACTCCTACTGTGTAAATGTGGTTACGTGAAATTTACGTTTTTACCCCTGTTTACTTACTAAGCTTCTAGCTTACCCCGTTTGCTTTGTTTTCCTTAGCAGGGGACGACGCGGGGAACTCCTGGGCATAATCACTAGTGTAGTTAGGTTTGCTTGTAATAGTTGTACAGTTAAGATGGTTGTTTTGTTTTGGTGGTTTGAACAGCTACTTTTGGGACTGTAAATAGAACCCTTTTGGCGTTGGATATATTGTGAATAGTGCGCTTTTGGGTTAATCTAGTTTTATTGTTTTGAAATTTTGAGTCCTGGCGAGAGCTGGGCAGGCGGCCCGCCGAACCCTCATGTTCGCCTTAGGGAGAGGTGGGGCCGTTACAGGATCAGAGTGGCGCAGCGGAAGCGTGGTGGGCCCATAACCCACAGGTCCCAGGATCGAAACCTGGCTCTGATACCAACTGTGACGGCCCCACCTCCCCCTAAGGCGAACCAGAGGGTTCGGCGGGCCGCCTGCCCGGCTCTCGCCAGGACTCAGTCGATCACTAAATTCCTCAATTAAATTACAATACAAATCTCAAATATACATCACATGGTCCACAAATATACATCCAAGTCTCCAATAATTACATGTCACAAATGCAGCGGAAACTAATTCCCAACTATACATAAAATGATTCCAAATCCAAATTGTACAAAATATAGGCCATCCATTCACGTGAATAAGTACTACAAGCCTTCCTTCGCTTTGAGCCCTGTGGAGGGGAATAAAATATTTTTGGGGTGAGCTAGAAGCTCAACGAGTAACCAGCAAAATCATTAATCAAATATATTTCACAATGTTGCATTTCGATGATTTCGATGATGTCATGATTCAGAGATCAAATGTCCGTTTAGTGCTCTCGTGAGCCAGTGAAATCATTGCACTAGAACACCCAACGCTCAAATAGATCATAACACACGAACAGAGAGAGGAAGCCCCTTTTTGAGCTCCAGATAACCATGAACATGAACCACAAACAGAATGGAGACGTTGGTGTCCAGCACAAGACTTTCCCAGAACTCATTGAAGCCAAAATCATATCATGAATTCACATGCAAGCACGCATGAGATGCAATCGAATAAATAATGCAAGAAACATTTCACAAATAACTTTGGAAATAGTTTAGGGTCACTCACATGAGAATCGTAGGCCTTCCTCATAGCTTCGAAACGGTGTCTCGTTCACCTTGATCCGATATTCCTAGCCTAACCTTTGATCAAAACGGTTTGAGATGGCCGATTTGGCCGTTTCCGTTTGCCGTTCCGCGCGAGCGCGTGTGCCGATTTTTGCCGTTTTGCTTGTTTTGGATCTGTTAGTAGCCGTTTGTGATATAATGTGGAAAAATCTTCTATTTCAGACAGTGGTGAGCTAGGCGGAGCCGGTGGGGCCCCCTACTAGCGAACACGCGCGAAGCGATTTTGCTTTAGTACTACTTTTGGTATTTTGAGTAAGTATTCAGGCCGCTCTTGTGTGTTCGTTGCTTATGTGTTTCGATTTGTATGAAGAGGGTACCTAGGCGAGGGTGTACTTTATCGCACTCGACCTAGACCCTAATCTGCGCACCTATCTATACATGGCTTGTGTATATGAGCAATTTTGGAACTAAAACCCTTGAGCTTGTGGCTCAGGGTAACTTTTGAATAATTTTGTGAAATTTGTGAGTTTGGGGCTGATCTCAATACCTCGAGGGACTATTCGAGCCGGTTAGGGCTTGGGTCGAAGTCAGTCCAACTTGGATTGAGGTCACCAAGTTTGTGAATCCGGTTCACCGAGTTGTGAACCAAGTTTGTGACCCGAGCTTGTGACTCAAGCTCAAGTTTGTGATTTCGTTCGCCCGGGCAAGTTTGTGAGGTGACTGGCCAGTGAGGGTGATAAGGTGTCCGGTGGGTGTACAAGTGAAGTTCTACGGACCTTATTTATGGTCGACGGAGTGTCGACAGGAGATCACGCATGGCAAATGACTTGGCTTTGAAGCCATATGTATCCTTATCATGTGATGTTATTTTTCTGCTTTTGCTTTACTCCTACTGTGTAAATGTGGTTACGTGAAATTTACGTTTTTACCCCTGTTTACTTACTAAGCTTCTAGCTTACCCCGTTTGCTTTGTTTTCCTTAGCAGGGGACGACGCGGGGAACTCCTGGGCATAATCACTAGTGTAGTTAGGTTTGCTTGTAATAGTTGTACAGTTAAGATGGTTGTTTTGTTTTGGTGGTTTGAACAGCTACTTTTGGGACTGTAAATAGAACCCTTTTGGCGTTGGATATATTGTGAATAGTGCGCTTTTGGGTTTATCTAGTTTTATTGTTTTGAAATTTTGAGTCCTGGCGAGAGCTGGGCAGGCGGCCCGCCGAACCCTCTGGTTCGCCTTAGGGGGAGGTGGGGCCGTTACAGGATCAGAGTGGCGCAGCGGAAGCGTGGTGGGCCCATAACCCACAGGTCCCAGGATCGAAACCTGGCTCTGATACCAACTGTGACGGCCCCACCTCCCCCTAAGGCGAACCAGAGGGTTCGGCGGGCCGCCTGCCCGGCTCTCGCCAGGACTCAGTCGATCACTAAATTCCTCAATTAAATTACAATACAAATCTCAAATATACATCACATGGTCCACAAATATACATCCAAGTCTCCAATAATTACATGTCACAAATGCAGCGGAAACTAATTCCCAACTATACATAAAATGATTCCAAATCCAAATTGTACAAAATATAGGCCATCCATTCACGTGAATAAGTACTACAAGCCTTCCTTCGCTTTGAGCCCTGTGGAGGGGAATAAAATATTTTTGGGGTGAGCTAGAAGCTCAACGAGTAACCAGCAAAATCATTAATCAAATATATTTCACAATGTTGCATTTCGATGATTTCGATGATGTCATGATTCAGAGATCAAATGTCCGTTTAGTGCTCTCGTGAGCCAGTGAAATCATTGCACTAGAACACCCAACGCTCAAATAGATCATAACACACGAACAGAGAGAGGAAGCCCCTTTTTGAGCTCCAGATAACCATGAACATGAACCACAAACAGAATGGAGACGTTGGTGTCCAGCACAAGACTTTCCCAGAACTCATTGAAGCCAAAATCATATCATGAATTCACATGCAAGCACGCATGAGATGCAATCGAATAAATAATGCAAGAAACATTTCACAAATAACTTTGGAAATAGTTTAGGGTCACTCACATGAGAATCGTAGGCCTTCCTCATAGCTTCGAAACGGTGTCTCGTTCACCTTGATCCGATATTCCTAGCCTAACCTTTGATCAAAACGGTTTGAGATGGCCGATTTGGCCGTTTCCGTTTGCCGTTCCGCGCGAGCGCGTGTGCCGATTTTTGCCGTTTTGCTTGTTTTGGATCTGTTAGTAGCCGTTTGTGATATAATGTGGAAAAATCTTCTATTTCAGACAGTGGTGAGCTAGGCGGAGCCGGTGGGGCCCCCTACTAGCGAACACGCGCGAAGCGATTTTGCTTTAGTACTACTTTTGGTATTTTGAGTAAGTATTCAGGCCGCTCTTGTGTGTTCGTTGCTTATGTGTTTCGATTTGTATGAAGAGGGTACCTAGGCGAGGGTGTACTTTATCGCACTCGACCTAGACCCTAATCTGCGCACCTATCTATACATGGCTTGTGTATATGAGCAATTTTGGAACTAAAACCCTTGAGCTTGTGGCTCAGGGTAAATTTTGAATAATTTTGTGAAATTTGTGAGTTTGGGGCTGATCTCAATACCTCGAGGGACTATTCGAGCCGGTTAGGGCTTGGGTCGAAGTCAGTCCAACTTGGATTGAGGTCACCAAGTTTGTGAATCCGGTTCACCGAGTTGTGAACCAAGTTTGTGACCCGAGCTTGTGACTCAAGCTCAAGTTTGTGATTTCGTTCGCCCGGGCAAGTTTGTGAGGTGACTGGCCAGTGAGGGTGATAAGGTGTCCGGTGGGTGTACAAGTGAAGTTCTACGGACCTTATTTATGGTCGACGGAGTGTCGACAGGAGATCACGCATGGCAAATGACTTGGCTTTGAAGCCATATGTATCCTTATCATGTGATGTTATTTTTCTGCTTTTGCTTTACTCCTACTGTGTAAATGTGGTTACGTGAAATTTACGTTTTTACCCCTGTTTACTTACTAAGCTTCTAGCTTACCCCGTTTGCTTTGTTTTCCTTAGCAGGGGACGACGCGGGGAACTCCTGGGCATAATCACTAGTGTAGTTAGGTTTGCTTGTAATAGTTGTACAGTTAAGATGGTTGTTTTGTTTTGGTGGTTTGAACAGCTACTTTTGGGACTGTAAATAGAACCCTTTTGGCGTTGGATATATTGTGAATAGTGCGCTTTTGGGTTTATCTAGTTTTATTGTTTTGAAATTTTGAGTCCTGGCGAGAGCTGGGCAGGCGGCCCGCCGAACCCTCTGGTTCGCCTTAGGGGGAGGTGGGGCCGTTACAGGATCAGAGTGGCGCAGCGGAAGCGTGGTGGGCCCATAACCCACAGGTCCCAGGATCGAAACCTGGCTCTGATACCAACTGTGACGGCCCCACCTCCCCCTAAGGCGAACCAGAGGGTTCGGCGGGCCGCCTGCCCGGCTCTCGCCAGGACTCAGTCGATCACTAAATTCCTCAATTAAATTACAATACAAATCTCAAATATACATCACATGGTCCACAAATATACATCCAAGTCTCCAATAATTACATGTCACAAATGCAGCGGAAACTAATTCCCAACTATACATAAAATGATTCCAAATCCAAATTGTACAAAATATAGGCCATCCATTCACGTGAATAAGTACTACAAGCCTTCCTTCGCTTTGAGCCCTGTGGAGGGGAATAAAATATTTTTGGGGTGAGCTAGAAGCTCAACGAGTAACCAGCAAAATCATTAATCAAATATATTTCACAATGTTGCATTTCGATGATTTCGATGATGTCATGATTCAGAGATCAAATGTCCGTTTAGTGCTCTCGTGAGCCAGTGAAATCATTGCACTAGAACACCCAACGCTCAAATAGATCATAACACACGAACAGAGAGAGGAAGCCCCTTTTTGAGCTCCAGATAACCATGAACATGAACCACAAACAGAATGGAGACGTTGGTGTCCAGCACAAGACTTTCCCAGAACTCATTGAAGCCAAAATCATATCATGAATTCACATGCAAGCACGCATGAGATGCAATCGAATAAATAATGCAAGAAACATTTCACAAATAACTTTGGAAATAGTTTAGGGTCACTCACATGAGAATCGTAGGCCTTCCTCATAGCTTCGAAACGGTGTCTCGTTCACCTTGATCCGATATTCCTAGCCTAACCTTTGATCAAAACGGTTTGAGATGGCCGATTTGGCCGTTTCCGTTTGCCGTTCCGCGCGAGCGCGTGTGTCGATTTTTGCCGTTTTGCTTGTTTTGGATCTGTTAGTAGCCGTTTGTGATATAATGTGGAAAAATCTTCTATTTCAGACAGTGGTGAGCTAGGCGGAGCCGGTGGGGCCCCCTACTAGCGAACACGCGCGAAGCGATTTTGCTTTAGTACTACTTTTGGTATTTTGAGTAAGTATTCAGGCCGCTCTTGTGTGTTCGTTGCTTATGTGTTTCGATTTGTATGAAGAGGGTACCTAGGCGAGGGTGTACTTTATCGCACTCGACCTAGACCCTAATCTGCGCACCTATCTATACATGGCTTGTGTATATGAGCAATTTTGGAACTAAAACCCTTGAGCTTGTGGCTCAGGGTAAATTTTGAATAATTTTGTGAAATTTGTGAGTTTGGGGCTGATCTCAATACCTCGAGGGACTATTCGAGCCGGTTAGGGCTTGGGTCGAAGTCAGTCCAACTTGGATTGAGGTCACCAAGTTTGTGAATCCGGTTCACCGAGTTGTGAACCAAGTTTGTGACCCGAGCTTGTGACTCAAGCTCAAGTTTGTGATTTCGTTCGCCCGGGCAAGTTTGTGAGGTGACTGGCCAGTGAGGGTGATAAGGTGTCCGGTGGGTGTACAAGTGAAGTTCTACGGACCTTATTTATGGTCGACGGAGTGTCGACAGGAGATCACGCATGGCAAATGACTTGGCTTTGAAGCCATATGTATCCTTATCATGTGATGTTATTTTTCTGCTTTTGCTTTACTCCTACTGTGTAAATGTGGTTACGTGAAATTTACGTTTTTACCCCTGTTTACTTACTAAGCTTCTAGCTTACCCCGTTTGCTTTGTTTTCCTTAGCAGGGGACGACGCGGGGAACTCCTGGGCATAATCACTAGTGTAGTTAGGTTTGCTTGTAATAGTTGTACAGTTAAGATGGTTGTTTTGTTTTGGTGGTTTGAACAGCTACTTTTGGGACTGTAAATAGAACCCTTTTGGCGTTGGATATATTGTGAATAGTGCGCTTTTGGGTTAATCTAGTTTTATTGTTTTGAAATTTTGAGTCCTGGCGAGAGCTGGGCAGGCGGCCCGCCGAACCCTCATGTTCGCCTTAGGGAGAGGTGGGGCCGTTACAGGATCAGAGTGGCGCAGCGGAAGCGTGGTGGGCCCATAACCCACAGGTCCCAGGATCGAAACCTGGCTCTGATACCAACTGTGACGGCCCCACCTCCCCCTAAGGCGAACCAGAGGGTTCGGCGGGCCGCCTGCCCGGCTCTCGCCAGGACTCAGTCGATCACTAAATTCCTCAATTAAATTACAATACAAATCTCAAATATACATCACATGGTCCACAAATATACATCCAAGTCTCCAATAATTACATGTCACAAATGCAGCGGAAACTAATTCCCAACTATACATAAAATGATTCCAAATCCAAATTGTACAAAATATAGGCCATCCATTCACGTGAATAAGTACTACAAGCCTTCCTTCGCTTTGAGCCCTGTGGAGGGGAATAAAATATTTTTGGGGTGAGCTAGAAGCTCAACGAGTAACCAGCAAAATCATTAATCAAATATATTTCACAATGTTGCATTTCGATGATTTCGATGATGTCATGATTCAGAGATCAAATGTCCGTTTAGTGCTCTCGTGAGCCAGTGAAATCATTGCACTAGAACACCCAACGCTCAAATAGATCATAACACACGAACAGAGAGAGGAAGCCCCTTTTTGAGCTCCAGATAACCATGAACATGAACCACAAACAGAATGGAGACGTTGGTGTCCAGCACAAGACTTTCCCAGAACTCATTGAAGCCAAAATCATATCATGAATTCACATGCAAGCACGCATGAGATGCAATCGAATAAATAATGCAAGAAACATTTCACAAATAACTTTGGAAATAGTTTAGGGTCACTCACATGAGAATCGTAGGCCTTCCTCATAGCTTCGAAACGGTGTCTCGTTCACCTTGATCCGATATTCCTAGCCTAACCTTTGATCAAAACGGTTTGAGATGGCCGATTTGGCCGTTTCCGTTTGCCGTTCCGCGCGAGCGCGTGTGCCGATTTTTGCCGTTTTGCTTGTTTTGGATCTGTTAGTAGCCGTTTGTGATATAATGTGGTAAAATCTTCTATTTCAGACAGTGGTGAGCTAGGCGGAGCCGGTGGGGCCCCCTACTAGCGAACACGCGCGAAGCGATTTTGCTTTAGTACTACTTTTGGTATTTTGAGTAAGTATTCAGGCCGCTCTTGTGTGTTCGTTGCTTATGTGTTTCGATTTGTATGAAGAGGGTACCTAGGCGAGGGTGTACTTTATCGCACTCGACCTAGACCCTAATCTGCGCACCTATCTATACATGGCTTGTGTATATGAGCAATTTTGGAACTAAAACCCTTGAGCTTGTGGCTCAGGGTAACTTTTGAATAATTTTGTGAAATTTGTGAGTTTGGGGCTGATCTCAATACCTCGAGGGACTATTCGAGCCGGTTAGGGCTTGGGTCGAAGTCAGTCCAACTTGGATTGAGGTCACCAAGTTTGTGAATCCGGTTCACCGAGTTGTGAACCAAGTTTGTGACCCGAGCTTGTGACTCAAGCTCAAGTTTGTGATTTCGTTCGCCCGGGCAAGTTTGTGAGGTGACTGGCCAGTGAGGGTGATAAGGTGTCCGGTGGGTGTACAAGTGAAGTTCTACGGACCTTATTTATGGTCGACGGAGTGTCGACAGGAGATCACGCATGGCAAATGACTTGGCTTTGAAGCCATATGTATCCTTATCATGTGATGTTATTTTTCTGCTTTTGCTTTACTCCTACTGTGTAAATGTGGTTACGTGAAATTTACGTTTTTACCCCTGTTTACTTACTAAGCTTCTAGCTTACCCCGTTTGCTTTGTTTTCCTTAGCAGGGGACGACGCGGGGAACTCCTGGGCATAATCACTAGTGTAGTTAGGTTTGCTTGTAATAGTTGTACAGTTAAGATGGTTGTTTTGTTTTGGTGGTTTGAACAGCTACTTTTGGGACTGTAAATAGAACCCTTTTGGCGTTGGATATATTGTGAATAGTGCGCTTTTGGGTTTATCTAGTTTTATTGTTTTGAAATTTTGAGTCCTGGCGAGAGCTGGGCAGGCGGCCCGCCGAACCCTCTGGTTCGCCTTAGGGGGAGGTGGGGCCGTTACAGGATCAGAGTGGCGCAGCGGAAGCGTGGTGGGCCCATAACCCACAGGTCCCAGGATCGAAACCTGGCTCTGATACCAACTGTGACGGCCCCACCTCCCCCTAAGGCGAACCAGAGGGTTCGGCGGGCCGCCTGCCCGGCTCTCGCCAGGACTCAGTCGATCACTAAATTCCTCAATTAAATTACAATACAAATCTCAAATATACATCACATGGTCCACAAATATACATCCAAGTCTCCAATAATTACATGTCACAAATGCAGCGGAAACTAATTCCCAACTATACATAAAATGATTCCAAATCCAAATTGTACAAAATATAGGCCATCCATTCACGTGAATAAGTACTACAAGCCTTCCTTCGCTTTGAGCCCTGTGGAGGGGAATAAAATATTTTTGGGGTGAGCTAGAAGCTCAACGAGTAACCAGCAAAATCATTAATCAAATATATTTCACAATGTTGCATTTCGATGATTTCGATGATGTCATGATTCAGAGATCAAATGTCCGTTTAGTGCTCTCGTGAGCCAGTGAAATCATTGCACTAGAACACCCAACGCTCAAATAGATCATAACACACGAACAGAGAGAGGAAGCCCCTTTTTGAGCTCCAGATAACCATGAACATGAACCACAAACAGAATGGAGACGTTGGTGTCCAGCACAAGACTTTCCCAGAACTCATTGAAGCCAAAATCATATCATGAATTCACATGCAAGCACGCATGAGATGCAATCGAATAAATAATGCAAGAAACATTTCACAAATAACTTTGGAAATAGTTTAGGGTCACTCACATGAGAATCGTAGGCCTTCCTCATAGCTTCGAAACGGTGTCTCGTTCACCTTGATCCGATATTCCTAGCCTAACCTTTGATCAAAACGGTTTGAGATGGCCGATTTGGCCGTTTCCGTTTGCCGTTCCGCGCGAGCGCGTGTGCCGATTTTTGCCGTTTTGCTTGTTTTGGATCTGTTAGTAGCCGTTTGTGATATAATGTGGAAAAATCTTCTATTTCAGACAGTGGTGAGCTAGGCGGAGCCGGTGGGGCCCCCTACTAGCGAACACGCGCGAAGCGATTTTGCTTTAGTACTACTTTTGGTATTTTGAGTAAGTATTCAGGCCGCTCTTGTGTGTTCGTTGCTTATGTGTTTCGATTTGTATGAAGAGGGTACCTAGGCGAGGGTGTACTTTATCGCACTCGACCTAGACCCTAATCTGCGCACCTATCTATACATGGCTTGTGTATATGAGCAATTTTGGAACTAAAACCCTTGAGCTTGTGGCTCAGGGTAAATTTTGAATAATTTTGTGAAATTTGTGAGTTTGGGGCTGATCTCAATACCTCGAGGGACTATTCGAGCCGGTTAGGGCTTGGGTCGAAGTCAGTCCAACTTGGATTGAGGTCACCAAGTTTGTGAATCCGGTTCACCGAGTTGTGAACCAAGTTTGTGACCCGAGCTTGTGACTCAAGCTCAAGTTTGTGATTTCGTTCGCCCGGGCAAGTTTGTGAGGTGACTGGCCAGTGAGGGTGATAAGGTGTCCGGTGGGTGTACAAGTGAAGTTCTACGGACCTTATTTATGGTCGACGGAGTGTCGACAGGAGATCACGCATGGCAAATGACTTGGCTTTGAAGCCATATGTATCCTTATCATGTGATGTTATTTTTCTGCTTTTGCTTTACTCCTACTGTGTAAATGTGGTTACGTGAAATTTACGTTTTTACCCCTGTTTACTTACTAAGCTTCTAGCTTACCCCGTTTGCTTTGTTTTCCTTAGCAGGGGACGACGCGGGGAACTCCTGGGCATAATCACTAGTGTAGTTAGGTTTGCTTGTAATAGTTGTACAGTTAAGATGGTTGTTTTGTTTTGGTGGTTTGAACAGCTACTTTTGGGACTGTAAATAGAACCCTTTTGGCGTTGGATATATTGTGAATAGTGCGCTTTTGGGTTAATCTAGTTTTATTGTTTTGAAATTTTGAGTCCTGGCGAGAGCTGGGCAGGCGGCCCGCCGAACCCTCATGTTCGCCTTAGGGAGAGGTGGGGCCGTTACAGGATCAGAGTGGCGCAGCGGAAGCGTGGTGGGCCCATAACCCACAGGTCCCAGGATCGAAACCTGGCTCTGATACCAACTGTGACGGCCCCACCTCCCCCTAAGGCGAACCAGAGGGTTCGGCGGGCCGCCTGCCCGGCTCTCGCCAGGACTCAGTCGATCACTAAATTCCTCAATTAAATTACAATACAAATCTCAAATATACATCACATGGTCCACAAATATACATCCAAGTCTCCAATAATTACATGTCACAAATGCAGCGGAAACTAATTCCCAACTATACATAAAATGATTCCAAATCCAAATTGTACAAAATATAGGCCATCCATTCACGTGAATAAGTACTACAAGCCTTCCTTCGCTTTGAGCCCTGTGGAGGGGAATAAAATATTTTTGGGGTGAGCTAGAAGCTCAACGAGTAACCAGCAAAATCATTAATCAAATATATTTCACAATGTTGCATTTCGATGATTTCGATGATGTCATGATTCAGAGATCAAATGTCCGTTTAGTGCTCTCGTGAGCCAGTGAAATCATTGCACTAGAACACCCAACGCTCAAATAGATCATAACACACGAACAGAGAGAGGAAGCCCCTTTTTGAGCTCCAGATAACCATGAACATGAACCACAAACAGAATGGAGACGTTGGTGTCCAGCACAAGACTTTCCCAGAACTCATTGAAGCCAAAATCATATCATGAATTCACATGCAAGCACGCATGAGATGCAATCGAATAAATAATGCAAGAAACATTTCACAAATAACTTTGGAAATAGTTTAGGGTCACTCACATGAGAATCGTAGGCCTTCCTCATAGCTTCGAAACGGTGTCTCGTTCACCTTGATCCGATATTCCTAGCCTAACCTTTGATCAAAACGGTTTGAGATGGCCGATTTGGCCGTTTCCGTTTGCCGTTCCGCGCGAGCGCGTGTGCCGATTTTTGCCGTTTTGCTTGTTTTGGATCTGTTAGTAGCCGTTTGTGATATAATGTGGAAAAATCTTCTATTTCAGACAGTGGTGAGCTAGGCGGAGCCGGTGGGGCCCCCTACTAGCGAACACGCGCGAAGCGATTTTGCTTTAGTACTACTTTTGGTATTTTGAGTAAGTATTCAGGCCGCTCTTGTGTGTTCGTTGCTTATGTGTTTCGATTTGTATGAAGAGGGTACCTAGGCGAGGGTGTACTTTATCGCACTCGACCTAGACCCTAATCTGCGCACCTATCTATACATGGCTTGTGTATATGAGCAATTTTGGAACTAAAACCCTTGAGCTTGTGGCTCAGGGTAAATTTTGAATAATTTTGTGAAATTTGTGAGTTTGGGGCTGATCTCAATACCTCGAGGGACTATTCGAGCCGGTTAGGGCTTGGGTCGAAGTCAGTCCAACTTGGATTGAGGTCACCAAGTTTGTGAATCCGGTTCACCGAGTTGTGAACCAAGTTTGTGACCCGAGCTTGTGACTCAAGCTCAAGTTTGTGATTTCGTTCGCCCGGGCAAGTTTGTGAGGTGACTGGCCAGTGAGGGTGATAAGGTGTCCGGTGGGTGTACAAGTGAAGTTCTACGGACCTTATTTATGGTCGACGGAGTGTCGACAGGAGATCACGCATGGCAAATGACTTGGCTTTGAAGCCATATGTATCCTTATCATGTGATGTTATTTTTCTGCTTTTGCTTTACTCCTACTGTGTAAATGTGGTTACGTGAAATTTACGTTTTTACCCCTGTTTACTTACTAAGCTTCTAGCTTACCCCGTTTGCTTTGTTTTCCTTAGCAGGGGACGACGCGGGGAACTCCTGGGCATAATCACTAGTGTAGTTAGGTTTGCTTGTAATAGTTGTACAGTTAAGATGGTTGTTTTGTTTTGGTGGTTTGAACAGCTACTTTTGGGACTGTAAATAGAACCCTTTTGGCGTTGGATATATTGTGAATAGTGCGCTTTTGGGTTAATCTAGTTTTATTGTTTTGAAATTTTGAGTCCTGGCGAGAGCTGGGCAGGCGGCCCGCCGAACCCTCATGTTCGCCTTAGGGAGAGGTGGGGCCGTTACAGGATCAGAGTGGCGCAGCGGAAGCGTGGTGGGCCCATAACCCACAGGTCCCAGGATCGAAACCTGGCTCTGATACCAACTGTGACGGCCCCACCTCCCCCTAAGGCGAACCAGAGGGTTCGGCGGGCCGCCTGCCCGGCTCTCGCCAGGACTCAGTCGATCACTAAATTCCTCAATTAAATTACAATACAAATCTCAAATATACATCACATGGTCCACAAATATACATCCAAGTCTCCAATAATTACATGTCACAAATGCAGCGGAAACTAATTCCCAACTATACATAAAATGATTCCAAATCCAAATTGTACAAAATATAGGCCATCCATTCACGTGAATAAGTACTACAAGCCTTCCTTCGCTTTGAGCCCTGTGGAGGGGAATAAAATATTTTTGGGGTGAGCTAGAAGCTCAACGAGTAACCAGCAAAATCATTAATCAAATATATTTCACAATGTTGCATTTCGATGATTTCGATGATGTCATGATTCAGAGATCAAATGTCCGTTTAGTGCTCTCGTGAGCCAGTGAAATCATTGCACTAGAACACCCAACGCTCAAATAGATCATAACACACGAACAGAGAGAGGAAGCCCCTTTTTGAGCTCCAGATAACCATGAACATGAACCACAAACAGAATGGAGACGTTGGTGTCCAGCACAAGACTTTCCCAGAACTCATTGAAGCCAAAATCATATCATGAATTCACATGCAAGCACGCATGAGATGCAATCGAATAAATAATGCAAGAAACATTTCACAAATAACTTTGGAAATAGTTTAGGGTCACTCACATGAGAATCGTAGGCCTTCCTCATAGCTTCGAAACGGTGTCTCGTTCACCTTGATCCGATATTCCTAGCCTAACCTTTGATCAAAACGGTTTGAGATGGCCGATTTGGCCGTTTCCGTTTCCCGTTCCGCGCGAGCGCGTGTGCCGATTTTTGCCGTTTTGCTTGTTTTGGATCTGTTAGTAGCCGTTTGTGATATAATGTGGTAAAATCTTCTATTTCAGACAGTGGTGAGCTAGGCGGAGCCGGTGGGGCCCCCTACTAGCGAACACGCGCGAAGCGATTTTGCTTTAGTACTACTTTTGGTATTTTGAGTAAGTATTCAGGCCGCTCTTGTGTGTTCGTTGCTTATGTGTTTCGATTTGTATGAAGAGGGTACCTAGGCGAGGGTGTACTTTATCGCACTCGACCTAGACCCTAATCTGCGCACCTATCTATACATGGCTTGTGTATATGAGCAATTTTGGAACTAAAACCCTTGAGCTTGTGGCTCAGGGTAAATTTTGAATAATTTTGTGAAATTTGTGAGTTTGGGGCTGATCTCAATACCTCGAGGGACTATTCGAGCCGGTTAGGGCTTGGGTCGAAGTCAGTCCAACTTGGATTGAGGTCACCAAGTTTGTGAATCCGGTTCACCGAGTTGTGAACCAAGTTTGTGACCCGAGCTTGTGACTCAAGCTCAAGTTTGTGATTTCGTTCGCCCGGGCAAGTTTGTGAGGTGACTGGCCAGTGAGGGTGATAAGGTGTCCGGTGGGTGTACAAGTGAAGTTCTACGGACCTTATTTATGGTCGACGGAGTGTCGACAGGAGATCACGCATGGCAAATGACTTGGCTTTGAAGCCATATGTATCCTTATCATGTGATGTTATTTTTCTGCTTTTGCTTTACTCCTACTGTGTAAATGTGGTTACGTGAAATTTACGTTTTTACCCCTGTTTACTTACTAAGCTTCTAGCTTACCCCGTTTGCTTTGTTTTCCTTAGCAGGGGACGACGCGGGGAACTCCTGGGCATAATCACTAGTGTAGTTAGGTTTGCTTGTAATAGTTGTACAGTTAAGATGGTTGTTTTGTTTTGGTGGTTTGAACAGCTACTTTTGGGACTGTAAATAGAACCCTTTTGGCGTTGGATATATTGTGAATAGTGCGCTTTTGGGTTTATCTAGTTTTATTGTTTTGAAATTTTGAGTCCTGGCGAGAGCTGGGCAGGCGGCCCGCCGAACCCTCTGGTTCGCCTTAGGGGGAGGTGGGGCCGTTACAGGATCAGAGTGGCGCAGCGGAAGCGTGGTGGGCCCATAACCCACAGGTCCCAGGATCGAAACCTGGCTCTGATACCAACTGTGACGGCCCCACCTCCCCCTAAGGCGAACCAGAGGGTTCGGCGGGCCGCCTGCCCGGCTCTCGCCAGGACTCAGTCGATCACTAAATTCCTCAATTAAATTACAATACAAATCTCAAATATACATCACATGGTCCACAAATATACATCCAAGTCTCCAATAATTACATGTCACAAATGCAGCGGAAACTAATTCCCAACTATACATAAAATGATTCCAAATCCAAATTGTACAAAATATAGGCCATCCATTCACGTGAATAAGTACTACAAGCCTTCCTTCGCTTTGAGCCCTGTGGAGGGGAATAAAATATTTTTGGGGTGAGCTAGAAGCTCAACGAGTAACCAGCAAAATCATTAATCAAATATATTTCACAATGTTGCATTTCGATGATTTCGATGATGTCATGATTCAGAGATCAAATGTCCGTTTAGTGCTCTCGTGAGCCAGTGAAATCATTGCACTAGAACACCCAACGCTCAAATAGATCATAACACACGAACAGAGAGAGGAAGCCCCTTTTTGAGCTCCAGATAACCATGAACATGAACCACAAACAGAATGGAGACGTTGGTGTCCAGCACAAGACTTTCCCAGAACTCATTGAAGCCAAAATCATATCATGAATTCACATGCAAGCACGCATGAGATGCAATCGAATAAATAATGCAAGAAACATTTCACAAATAACTTTGGAAATAGTTTAGGGTCACTCACATGAGAATCGTAGGCCTTCCTCATAGCTTCGAAACGGTGTCTCGTTCACCTTGATCCGATATTCCTAGCCTAACCTTTGATCAAAACGGTTTGAGATGGCCGATTTGGCCGTTTCCGTTTCCCGTTCCGCGCGAGCGCGTGTGCCGATTTTTGCCGTTTTGCTTGTTTTGGATCTGTTAGTAGCCGTTTGTGATATAATGTGGTAAAATCTTCTATTTCAGACAGTGGTGAGCTAGGCGGAGCCGGTGGGGCCCCCTACTAGCGAACACGCGCGAAGCGATTTTGCTTTAGTACTACTTTTGGTATTTTGAGTAAGTATTCAGGCCGCTCTTGTGTGTTCGTTGCTTATGTGTTTCGATTTGTATGAAGAGGGTACCTAGGCGAGGGTGTACTTTATCGCACTCGACCTAGACCCTAATCTGCGCACCTATCTATACATGGCTTGTGTATATGAGCAATTTTGGAACTAAAACCCTTGAGCTTGTGGCTCAGGGTAAATTTTGAATAATTTTGTGAAATTTGTGAGTTTGGGGCTGATCTCAATACCTCGAGGGACTATTCGAGCCGGTTAGGGCTTGGGTCGAAGTCAGTCCAACTTGGATTGAGGTCACCAAGTTTGTGAATCCGGTTCACCGAGTTGTGAACCAAGTTTGTGACCCGAGCTTGTGACTCAAGCTCAAGTTTGTGATTTCGTTCGCCCGGGCAAGTTTGTGAGGTGACTGGCCAGTGAGGGTGATAAGGTGTCCGGTGGGTGTACAAGTGAAGTTCTACGGACCTTATTTATGGTCGACGGAGTGTCGACAGGAGATCACGCATGGCAAATGACTTGGCTTTGAAGCCATATGTATCCTTATCATGTGATGTTATTTTTCTGCTTTTGCTTTACTCCTACTGTGTAAATGTGGTTACGTGAAATTTACGTTTTTACCCCTGTTTACTTACTAAGCTTCTAGCTTACCCCGTTTGCTTTGTTTTCCTTAGCAGGGGACGACGCGGGGAACTCCTGGGCATAATCACTAGTGTAGTTAGGTTTGCTTGTAATAGTTGTACAGTTAAGATGGTTGTTTTGTTTTGGTGGTTTGAACAGCTACTTTTGGGACTGTAAATAGAACCCTTTTGGCGTTGGATATATTGTGAATAGTGCGCTTTTGGGTTAATCTAGTTTTATTGTTTTGAAATTTTGAGTCCTGGCGAGAGCTGGGCAGGCGGCCCGCCGAACCCTCATGTTCGCCTTAGGGAGAGGTGGGGCCGTTACAGGATCAGAGTGGCGCAGCGGAAGCGTGGTGGGCCCATAACCCACAGGTCCCAGGATCGAAACCTGGCTCTGATACCAACTGTGACGGCCCCACCTCCCCCTAAGGCGAACCAGAGGGTTCGGCGGGCCGCCTGCCCGGCTCTCGCCAGGACTCAGTCGATCACTAAATTCCTCAATTAAATTACAATACAAATCTCAAATATACATCACATGGTCCACAAATATACATCCAAGTCTCCAATAATTACATGTCACAAATGCAGCGGAAACTAATTCCCAACTATACATAAAATGATTCCAAATCCAAATTGTACAAAATATAGGCCATCCATTCACGTGAATAAGTACTACAAGCCTTCCTTCGCTTTGAGCCCTGTGGAGGGGAATAAAATATTTTTGGGGTGAGCTAGAAGCTCAACGAGTAACCAGCAAAATCATTAATCAAATATATTTCACAATGTTGCATTTCGATGATTTCGATGATGTCATGATTCAGAGATCAAATGTCCGTTTAGTGCTCTCGTGAGCCAGTGAAATCATTGCACTAGAACACCCAACGCTCAAATAGATCATAACACACGAACAGAGAGAGGAAGCCCCTTTTTGAGCTCCAGATAACCATGAACATGAACCACAAACAGAATGGAGACGTTGGTGTCCAGCACAAGACTTTCCCAGAACTCATTGAAGCCAAAATCATATCATGAATTCACATGCAAGCACGCATGAGATGCAATCGAATAAATAATGCAAGAAACATTTCACAAATAACTTTGGAAATAGTTTAGGGTCACTCACATGAGAATCGTAGGCCTTCCTCATAGCTTCGAAACGGTGTCTCGTTCACCTTGATCCGATATTCCTAGCCTAACCTTTGATCAAAACGGTTTGAGATGGCCGATTTGGCCGTTTCCGTTTCCCGTTCCGCGCGAGCGCGTGTGCCGATTTTTGCCGTTTTGCTTGTTTTGGATCTGTTAGTAGCCGTTTGTGATATAATGTGGTAAAATCTTCTATTTCAGACAGTGGTGAGCTAGGCGGAGCCGGTGGGGCCCCCTACTAGCGAACACGCGCGAAGCGATTTTGCTTTAGTACTACTTTTGGTATTTTGAGTAAGTATTCAGGCCGCTCTTGTGTGTTCGTTGCTTATGTGTTTCGATTTGTATGAAGAGGGTACCTAGGCGAGGGTGTACTTTATCGCACTCGACCTAGACCCTAATCTGCGCACCTATCTATACATGGCTTGTGTATATGAGCAATTTTGGAACTAAAACCCTTGAGCTTGTGGCTCAGGGTAACTTTTGAATAATTTTGTGAAATTTGTGAGTTTGGGGCTGATCTCAATACCTCGAGGGACTATTCGAGCCGGTTAGGGCTTGGGTCGAAGTCAGTCCAACTTGGATTGAGGTCACCAAGTTTGTGAATCCGGTTCACCGAGTTGTGAACCAAGTTTGTGACCCGAGCTTGTGACTCAAGCTCAAGTTTGTGATTTCGTTCGCCCGGGCAAGTTTGTGAGGTGACTGGCCAGTGAGGGTGATAAGGTGTCCGGTGGGTGTACAAGTGAAGTTCTACGGACCTTATTTATGGTCGACGGAGTGTCGACAGGAGATCACGCATGGCAAATGACTTGGCTTTGAAGCCATATGTATCCTTATCATGTGATGTTATTTTTCTGCTTTTGCTTTACTCCTACTGTGTAAATGTGGTTACGTGAAATTTACGTTTTTACCCCTGTTTACTTACTAAGCTTCTAGCTTACCCCGTTTGCTTTGTTTTCCTTAGCAGGGGACGACGCGGGGAACTCCTGGGCATAATCACTAGTGTAGTTAGGTTTGCTTGTAATAGTTGTACAGTTAAGATGGTTGTTTTGTTTTGGTGGTTTGAACAGCTACTTTTGGGACTGTAAATAGAACCCTTTTGGCGTTGGATATATTGTGAATAGTGCGCTTTTGGGTTTATCTAGTTTTATTGTTTTGAAATTTTGAGTCCTGGCGAGAGCTGGGCAGGCGGCCCGCCGAACCCTCTGGTTCGCCTTAGGGGGAGGTAGGGCCGTTACAGGATCAGAGTGGCGCAGCGGAAGCGTGGTGGGCCCATAACCCACAGGTCCCAGGATCGAAACCTGGCTCTGATACCAACTGTGACGGCCCCACCTCCCTCTAAGGCGAACCAGAGGGTTCGGCGGGCCGCCTGCCCGGCTCTCGCCAGGACTCAGTCGATCACTAAATTCCTCAATTAAATTACAATACAAATCTCAAATATACATCACATGGTCCACAAATATACATCCAAGTCTCCAATAATTACATGTCACAAATGCAGCGGAAACTAATTCCCAACTATACATAAAATGATTCCAAATCCAAATTGTACAAAATATAGGCCATCCATTCACGTGAATAAGTACTACAAGCCTTCCTTCGCTTTGAGCCCTGTGGAGGGGAATAAAATATTTTTGGGGTGAGTTAGAAGCTCAACGAGTAACCAGCAAAATCATTAATCAAATATATTTCACAATGTTGCATTTCGATGATTTCGATGATGTCATGATTCAGAGATCAAATGTCCGTTTAGTGCTCTCGTGAGCCAGTGAAATCATTGCACTAGAACACCCAACGCTCAAATAGATCATAACACACGAACAGAGAGAGGAAGCCCCTATTTGAGCTCCAGATAACCATGAACATGAACCACAAACAGAATGGAGACGTTGGTGTCCAGCACAAGACTTTCCCAGAACTCATTGAAGCCAAAATCATATCATGAATTCACATGCAAGCACGCATGAGATGCAATCGAATAAATAATGCAAGAAACATTTCACAAATAACTTTGGAAATAGTTTAGGGTCACTCACATGAGAATCGTAGGCCTTCCTCATAGCTTCGAAACGGTGTCTCGTTCACCTTGATCCGATATTCCTAGCCTAACCTTTGATCAAAACGGTTTGAGATGGCCGATTTGGCCGTTTCCGTTTCCCGTTCAGCGTGAGCGCGTGTGCCGATTTTTGCCGTTTTGCTTGTTTTGGATCTGTTAGTAGCCGTTTGTGATATAATGTGGTAAAATCTTCTATTTCAGACAGTGGTGAGCTAGGCGGAGCCGGTGGGGCCCCCTACTAGCGAACACGCGCGAAGCGATTTTGCTTTAGTACTACTTTTGGTATTTTGAGTAAGTATTCAGGCCGCTCTTGTGTGTTCGTTGCTTATGTGTTTCGATTTGTATGAAGAGGGTACCTAGGCGAGGGTGTACTTTATCGCACTCGACCTAGACCCTAATCTGCGCACCTATCTATACATGGCTTGTGTATATGAGCAATTTTGGAACTAAAACCCTTGAGCTTGTGGCTCAGGGTAACTTTTGAATAATTTTGTGAAATTTGTGAGTTTGGGACTGATCTCAATACCTCGAGGGACTATTCGAGCCGGTTAGGGCTTGGGTCGAAGTCAGTCCAACTTGGATTGAGGTCACCAAGTTTGTGAATCCGGTTCACCGAGTTGTGAACCAAGTTTGTGACCCGAGCTTGTGACTCAAGCTCAAGTTTGTGATTTCGTTCGCCCGGGCAAGTTTGTGAGGTGACTGGCCAGTGAGGGTGATAAGGTGTCCGGTGGGTGTACAAGTGAAGTTCTATGGACCTTATTTATGGTCGACGGAGTGTCGACAGGTGATCACGCATGGCAAATGACTTGGCTTTGAAGCCATATGTATCCTTATCATGTGATGTTATTTTTCTGCTTTTGCTTTACTCCTACTGTGTAAATGTGGTTACGTGAAATTTACGTTTTTACCCCTGTTTACTTACTAAGCTTCTAGCTTACCCCGTTTCCTTTGTTTTCCTTAGCAGGGGACGACGCGGGGAACTCCTGGGCATAATCACTAGTGTAGTTAGGTTTGCTTGTAATAGTTGTACAGTTAAGATGGTTGTTTTGTTTTGGTGGTTTGAACAGCTACTTTTGGGACTGTAAATAGAACCCTTTTGGCGTTGGATATATTGTGAATAGTGCGCTTTTGGGTTTATCTAGTTTTATTGTTTTGAAATTTTGAGTCCTGGCGAGAGCTGGGCAGGCGGCCCGCCGAACCCTCTGGTTCGCCTTAGGGGGAGGTGGGGCCGTTACACCTTGCATCTAGATATCATGATTATGTGTTATGTATTTATGTGATATTATGGGTTTACTTGCTTTATTATGCTTTATATTATTTGTTTAGTTATAATTAATGTGTGACGTCACCACACTAGTCTAACGCTAGTTGTGGGCCATTTCCTGAATCCACACTAGTCCAACGCTAGTTGTGGCCCTTTGTTCCGATTTTCCACTAGTCCAACGCTAGTGAGAATTCATAGATATGGGCTAGTCCAACGCTAGACCCTTAGGAGCCCTTCGCGCGTTAGATCATGATTGTTTGTTAAAATCACTTCATCTCATGCATATTTTTACTTTCTAGGATCTTTTACCATTTTTTGCATGTTCCCCTTATACATATATTCCCCATCCCATATTTCTCCCCTTATACATATATCCCTTATCCCATACTTCCCCCTATATATGTATTTTTCCCCCATATTCCCCTTACATATATCCCCTATCCCATATTCCCTCTTACATCCATATCCCTTATTTTATATTTTCCTTTATATACTCGTATGCATGAGACATGAAATTAGACTTGCATTTCATATAAGGAAAATTAGAGATAGGTTTGTACATTTGCTTGATTAGATTAGAGAATACCCCTTAAGTATGGGATATGGACGAGTTTGGCTCTCTAGCCTTAGCACGCTCGTATTCCCTCTATTAAAGGAAAAATTGAGTCACGAACACTAGTCCCCCGTACCCGTTATGATGCATCCCTTTAAGTCATGTATATTTGTATTTATATAATTATTTATTCTTTTTCTTTTCTTAGAGTCTCATATTTTTGCATTATTCGTGACCTCTTCAAAGAATCCCTATTTGGCATCACAATTAATGTGATTGGTATCAATTAAGTTTTGAAGAGATATTTTGACCCCCCGATACCCTCTTAGGTCTAGGGTTTTCATTCATATAGTACATCCAAATGTGATAAATCTTTAGGTTAAAAATAAGAAAATTTTTTACTAAATCATGCAACTAGTCTTGGCTAGGTCGAAAGGGTGCCTCGGATTTTTATCCTTGCCTTCCCTTTCTTCAAATGTGACTCTCGAACACTTTCTCTGATTTTTGTAGACTTAGGAGTCGTTTAAAAAGGGTTTTCTCCTTTTCTCTTTAAAAAATTCATTTTTAGGTGACTTGGTACACCTTAACTCGATACCAAGTGGCGACTCCGATTTTTTTCAAAAACCATTTTTAAACTATTTATTTGGGTCAAAATCGTGGCACTTTTAAGTCCCATTTCGGCCCATTTTCTTTTTATATCAAAAGTCATTTTCCAATCAACAAAACTTGAATTAAAATTCACTTTTTAAACCATTTATTTTTCTTATTAAAAAATGGGGCGTGATAGTTGGCGACTCCACTGGGGACTTAGAGGGTCTGAGCATTTGATTTACTCAATCTTTTTCTTCTTTTAACCTTCTTATGTGTCACATTTGGAGGCGTTAGGTTGCATTCTTCTTTTCCTTTTTCTTTTTCTCTTTTTAGGGTTTTTGCATTTACAACATTCGCAATCGAATCACCTCTCGTACACCGCATATGTGATGAATGAATGGTTTATTTTTTTATTTGCTTTTTACTTGTATCGCGCTTGCATCTTGGGGGGGTAGCTACCCTAGAACCGTTGACCGCATTTGATGGTATTCTAATCCCTCCCCTCAAAAGAAAAGCACCTCATACGTGCATGCATAGTTTTATTTACCCTATTTTTCTTTTTCGTGGGCGCCATCCCACATCTCCTTGTAGGATTAGGATCGATTTCCTTAGGTAGGCGGATGGTGTGCACTGTGCCCATAGCGATGCCTAAGGGATCACTCGAGCCACCGACCGAAGGCCCTGGGATTGATGACGCTTCGCCTTTAGGTCTGAAGGCTTGGGAACCTTGAGACTTATTGAGTCTAGATGCATTAGTGAGCCATACCTCATGCATCCATATTAGAAATACCCTAAGATAGAGTCGAACCTTACCTGATTAGGGACACTAAGCACGAGGGGAGGGATTCCACCCCTCTTTCCTTATCTTGCTTTCTATTTTTGATATGTGTTGAACTAACTTTTTCCTTGTTTTCTTGTCTTTTGCATTCACAAACGCTAGGAATAAGAGATCTGGCATGATCCTCTTTATAGAGCCTACCTGCTTAGATAGGCTATCGCATGTTTAAAGATTTCGATGTATTGCATTTATAAATTAATAATTGCATGTCATTTTAGGCCTACCCTAGCATACAAAGGGTTCCTTTAGGTCATGTTTTCATCAAATTGTATTTAATCGTTTTAATAAATTGGCATCATGCATAAACCTTAGAGGGAATGCCATTTAGGAAATCCCACGTTAGGAATAAACCACCTCGTGTCTCGGATATTTAATCCAATGAGACTTGCATGTTTATATTTTTCGTACCGTTTGAAGGGGTAGTGCACGAGGTATGGTAGGATCCGATCTTTTCCATGATAATAAAACAACTTTTGCACATTAGAATATGAGCATCTAACAATCATCTTTTGGTCATTTTTAACATAATTGGTAAAATCCCTTGCGTAAAAGGACATTAATTTGAAGAAATTCACAAATAATTCTTCATTGATTGGGACGATAAATATATTGAGGCCAAATCTTGATTTTAGAAGACTCATAGACTAATGTATTGCAATGAATTTTTTGAAACTACCAATGGATAGACAATGCAATCGATTTTTGAATAATCAATTCCGTTCAATCTATTGAACTGATTATTCAATCCATTTGACCATTTTATTCATCAGCCTCATCCAATCCATTCTTTTCAATTCATTCATTCTTAGGACAATCCAGTCATTTTTGAACAAATTACTCATTTTTGAATAAAATCACTAACTCCATTTCATGTATTTGATCAATTTATTCACTCTTAGAACAATTTAGTCATTTTTGAATAAGTCATTAACTCAATCCATTCATTCAGTTTTAGGATAATCTAGTCAATTTTAAATAGATCATCAATTTCAATTCATTTGACCAGTTTACCCCTTTTTTAGGGTGATCTAGTCATTTTTGAATAAATCGTCAATTTCATTCAATCTATTTGATCAAGTGTATACATTTTTAGGGTGATCCAGCAAAGTTTATCAATTTCCCTCAATCTATTTGACCAATTAGGGTTTCAATGTCAAACTTCAAATTGGGAAACCTAGTCGATTTTGAGAAAATCAACCATTGCATTCATCCCATTTGGATAGATTAGGATTTCAATCCATGTAAAGAAATTGCAAACTCTCCAATAGCAAGTTCGTCAAAGTTAAATCGATTTGTATGAATTCCTATGCCAACCAAAATCATTCATTCATTCGGATTTTTCCTCACTTCTGTTAGAGGTCTCCCGCTGTTCAATTGGACCAAAATTTTCAATTTGCTTTTCCATCAAATATCAATAAGTTAATCGGATCCATCAGGTATAGTATAGTGCCTACCTCAGAGGATTACATCATGTTAGGCCTATCCTTGGCACAAAAAGGGTCCCCCAATAGGACATGCATCCGAATTACCTTAATATAGACTAACTCGTGTCTTTTTCTTTTTCTTTCTTTTCTTTTTGGCAGCAGTTAATCAAAGGGGAATCTAAAAAGGGTTTTTCTAATCTTTCAGATAATTGCAAACATAGCTACAAGAAGAAGCCCCATCGTCACACGATCTCGCAGCCGAGTTTTGAGAAATCGTGTAAACATGAGTACCCATCCAGAATCATCTGATAGGCCCGCAACGGTACCTCCAACAGACTCTGCAAATCTGGGAATTCAATTGAGCGAAGTGTTGAACAAAATCAATGACTTAAGCACGGAGGTGACCGCACAAAGGCACTTGATTGACCAATTGTTTTCTAGCAGTATTAGTGTTCAGTATAATCCCTTACCTACTAATCAACCTACCTACTCATACCCTTACCCATACCCACGCCCTGCTTACCATACTACTATCAATCACCCTCGACCTCGGCCAAACTATGCAAACCCATCTATACTACCCGTCCCAACTTTTCAACCCAATCTTCAAACTCGACTTCAGCCTCCTTATAATCCAAGACCTACTCAACTAAACAACCCAACCCATCCTCCAACCAAAGAAATACAAAAACCCAGCCGATCTCGAACTTTCACCAACTTGGGCCAACCTATCGATCAATTGTACGAACAACTGAAAGCTGCTGGGAAAATTGGTGTTATTCCTCTCAAAATCTATCGTAAAGGGTTTCCTCGCGATTATGATCCTCAAGCTATCTGCGCTTATCATTTGGGAACTCGCGGACATTCCACTAAAAAATGTAGGGCATTGAAGCATAAGATCCAGGACATGATCGAAGCCGGAGATATAGTGTTAAGGAAAAAAGGGAGAACAAGGACTAGGCTCAAGTACGAATCTTTTTCCTGAACACAGGGACACCACTTTTGAGGCATTTGCTCCCAATGAGGAAAGTTGAAAATCCTCGAAACATGCTTGAGGATGACTTGTTCAAAACAATATTGCTAGAAAACATCCTCGAAAGTGCATAGTGGCTATAGTGGACTACTTGTTCAAAACAACCACTTTTCTTGCTTAATTTCCATTTTAACTTACACCAAACCTTAAACCAATATTTATTCAAGTTTCTTAGGCTTCAATAAGGTGCAAATGAACCACAAAATCAAGGAGAAACCTCTCCTACAAAACTGGTCAGCCAAGAGTAAACAAAACAGTCCACTAGTTCACTTATATCACCAATCTTCATCCTTTCATTGTAGTTAACTTAAACATCATACCAAGTGTTATCATTAACTCAAAAGGGTCCAAAACATGTGAATACATGAAGGAAAGTTATAAACAAAGCCCAAGCAATTCATCAAACACATGGTATACAAAACAACCAACCCTACTATCACTTGTTTAGTTCAAGAATTTTAACCACAAACAACATTCATTTGACTCCTAGTTTGCCATCAAAACTTCAAATACTTGATATGGTACAAGAAAGCTAGGATTTAAGGTTCACATACCTATCTTATGTGAAGCTTGAAGCACCAAAACAAACCACCAAAATCAAAGCTCTAGGCTTGAAATACACTCTAGGGTTGAAGGTGGTTCACTCACTAACTCAAGTTCCTTCTCTTATGATATTTGCTCAAGATCAAACTAGAGTTTTAAAAGCAAGAAGATGGAGTTTTCTTCCTTCCCTTGGAAGCTTCAAGAGAGTCCGCCAAGCTAAGGAAATAATGGCTCCAATATGGTTTAAATTTCCTTTAATCCTTTGGTCAAACAAGATGTGTGACTAGGGTTTTGCCATATGGCCCAATCTTAGTCCTTTCTTCCCTTAATCTTTGACTAATGAAGTTTCTACCCTCCAAATGTTTCAATGTCTATTTAACACCTCTAAACTATCATATAAAGTCCCAACCACAAATAAAAGGACATTTGGTCAAAGTATATCTAATGAGATAAAAATAAATTGCCAAGTCTAGGAAATGTTACAATTCAAGTAAGAGCAACAAAATGCAATGCAAGGAAATGTTTCAAGTGATTTAATCATAGGGCAAGGCAAGTAGTTTAGGAGAATTTATATTTTAAAGTGAGGGTTCTCACACTCTCTCCCCCTTAAAAGAATTTCGTCCTCAAAATTTTCACTTTGATTACTGAATAGCTCAGGCTATTTTGCGCGAATGTCCTCTTCCACTTCCCAAGTAGCTTCCTCTTCCTCATGATTTCTCCACAAAACCTTTACCAAAGGTATCTGTTTAGTCCTTAATTCTTTTACTTTTCGATCTAAGATCTGTACCGGCCTTTATTCGTAAGTCAGTGATTAGTCAATGTCAATTTCTTCTGGCTTCAGCACATGAATGGGGTCTAGATAATACTTCTTCAACATAGAAACGTGAAATACGTCATGGATCCTGGATAGACTCGCTGGTAACTCCAACTGGTATGCCACATTCCCTACTCGTTGAAGAATTTTGAAAGGTCGTACGTATCTCGGTTGAAGTTTCTTTCCTTTTCTCGCTGTGAGACTTCGAAGTGATGTGACCTTTAGAAATACCTTGTCTCCAACTTCAAACTCCAAGTCTTTTCACCGATTATTGGCGTAACTCTTCTGTCGACTTTGCGCTGTCTGAAGCCTCTGACATATCACCTTCACTTTCTCATAGGCATCTTCGATCCACGGTATTGTAATTGGGTCTAAAACCCTTCTTTCCCCTACTTCATTCCAGTATTTTGGTGATCGGCACTTTCTTCCATAGAGAGCTTTGTACGGTGCCATTTGTATGGAAGAATGATAACTATTATTGTATGCAAATTCAACCAACACCATATACTGTCCCCAACTTCTGCCAAAATCCAAAATACAAGTCCTTAACATGTTCTCAAGTGTTTGAATGGTTCTCTCTGACTGTCCATCAAATTGGGGACGATAAGTAGTACTAAAGTTCAACTTGGTCCCCAAAACTTCATGTAACTGTTGCCAGAAACGAGACACCAACCGCGAATCTTTGTCAGAAACAATGCTTACGGGGATCCCATATAATCTCAGTATCTCATCCATATACAGTTGGGCCAATTTCTCCAAGGAGTATCTCATATTTATAGGCAAGAAATGAGCAGACTTGGTCAACCTGTCTACTATTACCCAAACGACGTCATGACCTTTCTGGGTACGGGGTAACCCTGATACGAAATCCATGGTAATATGTTCCCATTTCCACTCAGGGATTTCAAGAGGTTGTAGAAGACCTAAGGATTTCTGATGTTCAGCTTTCACTTGTTGGCACACTAAACACTTTTGGACAAATTGAGCAATTTCCTTCTTCATTTTATCCCACCAATATAGTCTCCTCAAATCTTGGTACATTTTACTGCTTTTGGGATGTACTGTTTATTTAGATCGATGTGCCTCTCAAAAATCTCTCTTTTTATCACTTCATCTTGCGGTACCACTATCTGATCACGAAATTTCAAAATACCCTCGAAACTCACATTAAAATCTGAGATTTCCCTTTTTGTACTTTTTCTACCCATTTTGCACCATTTGGTCATTCTTCTAAACTTCTTTAATTCGGTCCAACAAATCAGAACTCTCTGTGATATTGCACAAAATCACTCTCTGTCGGTCCAACCGTGGGTTCCATTCACTCACTTTTTCCAATAAATTTCATTCCTTGACTATTAATTCAGCTAGTTGAACTTTCTGACTTAAAGCATCCGCTACAACGTTGGCCTTCTCCGGGTGGTAGTTAATTGTACAATCATAATTCTCAAGAAATTCCACCCATCGACGTTGTCTCAAGTTTAGCTCATTCTGAGAAAATCGGTATTTCAATCTCTTATGGTCGGTATACACCTCAAAAGTCACCCCATATAAGTAATGCCTCCACTTCTTTAGGGTAAAAACTACAGCGGTCAATTCCAAATCATGAGTCGGGTAATTTCGCTCATGAGACTTTAATTTCCTAGAGGCATAGGCAATTACACTTCCATTTTGCATTAGAACATATCCCAATCCTTCTCTTGAGGTGTCAGTATATACAGTGAAGCTGTCTTTCCCGTTTGGTAAGGCTAAGATGAGTGCCGACATTAACCGTTTCTTTAATTCTCGGAAACTAACTTCACACTTAGAACCCCAGACAAATTGACCATAATTTTTTGTCAGGTCAGTTAAAGGGCCAGTTAATTGGAGAAATCTTTGATGAACCGACGGTAGTATCCCGCCAAACCCAGGAAACTATGGACCTCAGTTAGGGTTTCTGGCCGTTTCCACTCAGATACGGCTTCTACTTTCACTGAATCCACAGAAGTGCCATCTTTGGATATTACATGCCCTAGAAAAGAAATTTGTTCCAACCAAAACTCACACTTGTTAAATTTGGCATATAACTGATGTTCTCTCAAAGTCTACAAAACTACCCTCAAATGCCGTTCATGATCCTCTCGAGTCTTTGAATATACTAAGATATCATCTATGAACACCACGACAAATTGGTCCAAATAGGGTTTAAAGACTCGATGCATTAGATCCACAAATGCAGCCAGAGCATTCGTTAGACCAAAAGACATCACTGCAAACTCGAAATGCCCATATCTAGAATTAAAAGCAGTATTTGATATGTCCTCCTGCTTAATTCATAGGTGATAATAACCTTGCCTCAAGTCCAATTTAGAGAAAACCACCGCTCCTTGTAACTGGTCAAACAACTCATCAATGTGTGGCAAAGGATACTTATTTTTCACCGTGACATCATTTAAGTCGCGATAGTTTATACAGAGTCTCAAACTACCATCCTTCTTTTTAACAAATAAAACAGGTGCTCCCTAAGGTGATTCACTTTCTCGAATAAACTCTAGCTCTAACAAATCCTGTAATTACAGGTTTAGTTCCTTAAGTTCGACAGGGGCCATTCAGTATGGTGTTTTTGCAATAGGAGCGGTTCCAGGCACCAAATTGATCTTAAATTCTATTTCCCTCTCTGGCGGCATCGACTTCAACTCGTGGGGAAAATATCGGGAAATTCATTTACTACTAACACATCTTCCAATTTCACCTTGTCTCCAGGAGCATTAATTAAGAAGGCTAAGTAACCCTGCGCCCTTTTATTCAATAATTTTCTGGCTCGAATTCCCGAAATAAGTGCAGACGAGACTAATCTACCTCTCACATCCAATCTTAAAGTTGCCTCTCCGGGTATAGAGAACTTCACCACCTTAGTCTTGCAGTTTAACTGAGCATTATAATGAACCAACCAATCCATGCCTAATATCACGTCATACCCCTTGAGATCTAAACTTATCAAGTCTACCACCAACTTCCGTTCTCCTACCCAAATCTCAAAATTTTTATAAATCATATTGGTAACTAGGCTCTGATCCCCAGTAGGTGTTCTAACTTCCAAGTCATAAGGTAATTTAACGGGATTCACATCAATACTATACATAAAGGCAGGATTTACAAAAGAATGGGTTGCCCCAGGGTCAATTAAAAGTTTAGCTAAGCGGTGGAATACAGGAATCGTACCTTCCACTACTTCAGAGGACTCAGGGGCTCGCTGATGGTCCAAGACAAAAACCCTAGTAGAGACTTTCGACCTACTCCCACTAGCAGTTAGTTGCTTAGAGTTTGACTTCTCTGGCTGCACATCTTCATTTCTTTCATAGTTTTTAACAGGACAGGTGGCGATTTGATGCTCGAAACTTCTGCAACGGAGACATTTCTTTATCTTTCGCCAACAAGCATCCTCGATGTGGTTTGCCTTACCACAATATCCACAGCTTGCGCGAAGAGTAGGTGCAGGACCTCCTTGAGAGACAGTCCTCTGTTGTCCCCTTCCACTTTGAGCCCCTTTGGAGGGAGTTCCGCTTAGTGTCCCTGAGATTTGAACTCCACCCGTACCTCTTCCAAATTTAGGAGGTGGTACATTTTGATCACCTTGCCCGGAAGTACTACCAGATGCACCTCATCTTTTTGTTTGAAAAGTTTGAACCTGAAATCGGGCCTGCTCCACTCGTTGAGCTTTCTCAAGAGTATCCTTAAACGTGTCGATTTGAGTTGCAGCTAAGTCCTTTTGAATCTCCACATTCAAACCCTGTACAAATCGCCTTATGCGTTTCTGCTTAGTAACCACCAGTTCCGGAGCAAATTTGGAGAGTCTAGTGAATTGGGTCTCATATTCCGCCACACTCGAAGTGCCTTGGCGCAGTTTGATAAATTCATCCTCTCTTTTCTCCTGGATTAAGGGCGGGAGGAACTTCTCATTAAACTCCCTAGTGAAGTTAAACCAAGTACGGGAAGTTTGCTTTCTGTCCCACTTTGCCTTCACTACGTTCCGCCAGGAATGGCCTCACCTTCCAGCTGGAAAACGGCGAAGGTTACTTGCCTTTCCTCTGTGTAGTGCAATGCAGCAAATATATCTACCATTCTTTCAAACCAGTTCTCGGCAACTTCGGGATCTGGTACTCCAAGATATTTAGGAGGAGCAAACTTTTGGAATCATTCTAGGGCCCTATCTTCACCTACTTTAGGGTCCTTTGGCTGGTTACCAGGTACTTGACCTTGCTGGTCAACCAATCGAGCCAACAAATCAGTCATACGGTTGATAGCCATGGCTATCTGATCCCCTTCTTCTCCTCTGAGTCCCTGGTTCTGATTGGCTACAGACCCTTGTTCCTCTTCCTGATCTTGGGTTTGCCTGGGTCCACGCCCATGGCCCCGATAATGTTGTCTCTACCCTTCATTATTATTCACTAGGCTAGGGTTCAAGTATCATAACTAATAGTGTAAGCAAGTTTTGGTATACAATAGATACTTATTCACAATCAAAAGTCAATTAAAAATGAAGTCGGAATCACGATAAGCAAGTGAAAACACAAAGCAGTTAAATGCCAATTCGAAATAAAGTCAAGTCAAAGTCAAAGTCAAAGTATTATATATTCAAAGGCTCATAGTAGTTATTTACAAACTAACAAAGCCAAAAATATCAAGTACAAGCCTCAAAAGTACAGACATAGTCCATCTAGTCATATCATGCAAAAGCCAGTGTACGTAGTCAAAAGAAAACTGTACAACCACCAAGTCACCACATCCCCTATCCTTTCTATTTACAAAGGTCAAAATCACCTAAAATAGTAACCTAACAGTCAGGGCTCAATCCATCGAGGGACTAGCTGACCCCCCATCCTGGGCAGGTTCAGCTCCTGCCTCACCTCCGATGTGAGAAGCCTCATCGCTCACATCTCCAAGTAGGTCATCACAAATGTTCAAGATAGACTCGGCTCTAGTCCTCACTTTCATGGCCCCCTTAACCAGTCGCACAGAGGCCATCAACCCTTTCCTGACCCTTAACCACATCATACTCAAGTTCTTTGATCCGATCGGCTTGCATTCTGATAGTTTCCTTTAATTGATTCACCTCAGTTTCAAGCCTAACATTGTCCTTTGCTAGTGCCGTTCTCTCCTCCACCACAGCCAGAACCACTATATTGGGATAGGCATAAGTATGGCGAAACCCGTAACATTGATGGCGGTTGGCTGGACTCCAATGCATGGCAGCTCCTCTTGGCCGAATCTGGACTCTATTCATAGGTAATGGAGCACGGGACTGCGTGCCAACCTGACTATCGCTACGGCCACTATGTCCGTCCATCCTACACAAAGTGTAGATACAACTTAAGTACTCTTAAGGGAAAATAATCAAGTATAACCCTAAAGTCAAAACTTCTAACACGCCCAAACCAATTCAAACCTAGGTTCTGATATCACCTGTGACAGCCCCATCTCTCCCTAGGGCGAACCTTAGGGTATCAGTGGACTGCTTGCCCAGCTCTCGCTGGGGCTCAGTCGAATAAAGAACTAGTAGCTCAAGATAACTAATGAAATATCTTCAAGGAAAGGAACCCTAATGGAAATATAATCACCACGTCAACTTTCTAAACTTAGAATATAGAGCTAAATGTCAAACTTACCACTCCATACTTAATTTACATGATATACGTCGAACTTATGAATTCAAGCTTACTAGAGTCAAAAGTAAGGTTTTCTAAACAAAAGGGTACAATCCAAAGTACAAGTGCAAAATAAAAGATAAAGCTATGAAAATTCTTGACCATAAGTCCATCCCCGATCTGTTAAGGAAAACAAAAGGATTGGAGTGAGCTAAAGCTCAGTGATATTCCAAATAAACATATAAGCACATAGCCAAATAAAGGCGTAATATAAACAACTAAAAACCGTATTGTACTATAACAATTTAATCATAGTTTAATTCAAGGATATGGGTGGCTTCCAAAAGCCAAATCTACTTGAGCTTGATCATATCAAGAATCCGTTGACTCTCCGTCAACGTTTGCGTTCAAAGAATATAATGTCCATAGAACACCACTTTCTCCAAATCTCGTCCACTAGTCAACCCTCTTACCGGGCTCGAACACCATAAACAGTAAGTAGGTAATACTCGAGTATACCAGTTTCCAGATTCAGTAAACAGTCCTCAGGGTTTATCGATTTTCTCGACCAAGCCCTTGCTGGATCGATACCACCGACTCACCTATGAGGTTGGGTACCCAAACAGTAGCAGTAGTTGATGGGGTATACCCAAATAACTCAAACACAGTCACATATAGAGAAATCACATCTCATAATAGCAGTATACAGAGCCTCAGTGGAAACGAGGGAGGTTGAGCGCGATAAAGTACACGCTCGCCTCAATTTTTATCAAAACAATGTTTGGCTCAAACGGTCGCAAATCAAGTATTCAGATATTTCACATAGACAGTTAACAGGTAGTGGAACACTTACCTGTCAAGCAATGTAGTGATCAAACGTCAAATCCCTTGGTTATGATCACCTCCGTTTCCCAATCCTAGGGCAAAGAGTGAAATCGTTAACAATCTAGGTTCATTTCCAACCCAATTGTGCGTTCATTAGGTGCCCAAGTGAGTGGTTAAATGTACTTATATATGTGTATGATGGATGCAAATGCACGTAATCGTGGCTAGTCCAATGCTAGTCATGATTGTCCCCTCGAGCTCTTGCAAGTCCAATGCTTGTGAGAGAGCGTTAGTGAAGGACTAGTCCAACGCTAGACCATTAGGAGCCCTTCGCGCGTTAGATCATGATTGCATGATAAAAACACTTCATTTCATGCATATTTGCACTTTTTAGGGCGTTTTTTCATTTTGTATGATATTTCCCTTATACATATAACCCTTATCCCTAATTTCCCTATATATATACCCCTATGTATGATACATGACATTAGAATTGCATTTCATTCTAGAAATAGGATTAGGGTAGTGCATTTGCTTGATTAGATTAGGGAATAACCCCTTGGATGTGGGATATGGACGAGTTTGGCCTTCTAGCCTTAGCAAGCTCGTATTCCCTCTATTAAAGGGAAAATTGAGTCACGAACATTAGTCCCCGTACCCGACATGATGCATTCCTTTAAGACATGTATATTTGTATAATTATTTTATTTCTTTTCTTTTCTTAGAGTCTCATATTTTTTTGCATTATTCGTGACTTCTCCAAAGGATCATTATTGGGCATCACAATTAATGTGATTGGCACCACTCAAGCTTTGAAGAGAAATTTTGCCCCCCGATGTCCCCCTAGGTCTAGGTTTTGCATTCATATAGTGCATCCAAATGTGATAAATGTTTTGGTTAAAACAAGAAAATCTTTGACTAAATCGCGCAACTAGCCTTGGCTAGGTCGAAGGGGTGCCTTGGATTTTTATCCTTGCCTTCCCCTTCATCAAATGTGACTCCCGAACCTTTTTTCGTTGGTTTACGTAGACTAAGAGTCGTTTAAAAGGGGTTTCTTTCTACCTTTTCCTTTAAAAATTCATTTTTAGGTGACTTGGTACACCTTAACTCTATACCAAGTGGCGACTCCGATTTTTATTTCAAAAACCCTTTTTAAACTATATTTTGGGTCAAATCGTCGCATTTTCAAGTCCCATTTAGACCCACTTTCTTTGTAAATCAAAAATCATTTTTCAAATCAAAAATTCACTTTTTAAACCATTTATTTATTTATTTTTCATACAAAAAATGGGGCGCGACAATATCAAACACATGATATGCAAAACAACCAACCCTACTTCCACTTGTTTAGTTCAAGAAGTTTCACCACAAATATCATCCATTCAACTCCTAGTTTGCCATTAAAACTTCAAACACTTGATATAACACAAGAAAACTAGGATTTAAGGGTCATATACCTCTTTTATGTGAAACTTGAATCACCAAAACAAACCACCAAAACCAAAACTCCAAGCTTGAATCACACACTAGAGTTGAAGGTTGTTCACTCACCTAACTCAAGTCATTCACTTTTGATTTTTGCTCAAGGATCAAACTAGGGTTCATAAGCAAGAAAATGGAGTTTTCTCTCTTCCCTTGGAAGCTTTTAAGTGGCCTGCCATAAGAGGAGAAAATGGAGCCAAGAATGGTTTAAATTTCCTCTAATTCTTTTGGTCAAAAGTTGAATGGTTAGGGTTTAGCCACTTGTCTCAATCTTGGCCATTCTCTCTCTAAACTTTGACTAATGAAGTTTCTACCCTCCAAATGTTCCAATGACTATTTAACACCCTTAAACTATCACTTAAAGTCCCAACCACAATAAAAAGGATATTTGGTCATAGTATATATAGTGAAATAAAATAATACCAAGACAAGGAAATGTTATAATTCTTGTAAAAAGGCAATGAAATGCAATGCAAGGAAATGTTATAATTAATTTAGTCTTAGGGAAATGCAAGTGATTTAGGAGAATTTATATTTTTAAGTGAGGGTTCTTACATTTAACATGTACTAACTTATACCAAGAGAATGAGTTAAAACTTGACTCACTTATAAAAATATTTAGGAAATTAAGGTAACAAAGTAAAGTAAAGAAAATGTGCTCAAAGAAAGAAAATTTTCGAGGTTCTCACACTGTCCTCGAAACTATATCAATCTTAAACACTATTTCTCTCTTTGGAGGCAATGTCTCTAATTCCTCGGGAAAGACATCAAAAAATTCTTTCACTACTGGCACATTTTTCAACTTTATCTTATCCCCAGGTGTATTTATAAGAAAGGCTAGATATCCATTAGCCCCACTATTCAACAATTTCCTAGCTCGAATCCCCGAAATTAGAGCAGACGACGCTAGTCTACCCCTCACATCCAACTTCAAAGTTGCTTCCCCCCTCCCGGATGTGCAATTCTACTAATTTTAATCCTACAATCCAATTGAGCAGGGCATCGAGCTAACCAATCCATTCTAAGTATCACATCATATCCCTTAATTGCTACGCTCATTAAATCTGCTAACAATTTTCTCTCACCAATTCAAATCTCACAATTTCTATAAACCTTATTAGCAATTAGGTACTGTTTCTCGTAGGAGTCTTAACTTCCAAATCAAAAGGCAAGAAATCACACTTTACCTCTATATCCTTCATAAAGTTAGGATCTACAAATGAGTGGGTTGCCTCAAGATCAATTAAAACCCTAACTAGACACTCAAGGACATTAGTTATGCGGTTAAGTGCCGTAGCCACTTGGTCATCCCCCTCAATTCTAAGGTTTTGGTTCGGACTAGTCGCCGAACCCTCATCTCTCTAGGGAATGCGGGGTTGCCGAAACCCACGCCCCCGTCCACGTTCTTGTCGATCTATTTAGCAAAAGTCTAAATGTATAATTAAAAGAGGGAAAATAAGAATAAAAATTTAAAAACATATGCAAGTTGTAAAAACACTTGAAATAAAAGTATAATTCTTTACATAAATTAGAAGTCATGCTACAAGTCAAAAGTCCATAAAACAGGTCAATAATGTCAAGTACAGAACACAGGCATTCAAATGCTTCAAAATATAAGGGTACATGCAACAAAACACAAAAGGCCTCAAGGCGAGGATCACTCCTTCTAAGTCCTTAGCAAAAATCAAAAGATCGGAAGATCACTAGTCTAAGTGGACCGTACTAGTAGACCCTATATCCTCAGAAGGTTCCTCCTCGAGGTCCTCCTTGGGATCCTCCTCCAAGGGCTCTATCTCTTCCTCAACAATAGGGGCAGCATCCCCAGCTCCTCCTCTAAGTGCTCCGCCATAATGCTATCCACACGGTTACCGACCTCCTCGATAAGCCAAATGAGTCACCTATCGGTCCCCTGAAACTGAGCATGGGAGACGTCAACCCTCTGACGCTCCTCAAGTACCCTAGCCTCCATGCGATAGATTTGATCTTTCGCCTGATTGCCAATAACTGGTGTTCAGTGCTTGTCAATGGGGCACCGGCGGGATTTTTCAAGTCGACGCGAGGGGTTAGACAAGGGGATCCGATCTCTCCAGCCCTATTCGTACGAGTTGCCGTGTTCTTTGGGAGGGGGTTGACTGCCTTGTTACAGTAGGGTCGCCATTGATTTTTTCAGGCTGGAGGCCTTAAAGTTCCATAACTGGCCTTCGCGGACGATGTCATTGTTTTCACGAGGCTGTCGAGAGAGACCTTAGAGGCAGTTGGCGAGTTCTTCAAGCAATACCAGCAGTACTCCGGTCAAAAGATTAATGCAACCAAAAGTTGCTTTGTGTGTCCGTCTGAGGGGCCTGAGGTGCAAGTCGACCTTGTTTCTAACATTCTAGGGTTTCAACGGCAGTTCTTTCCACTAGTCTATCTTGGGGTTCCCATTTCTTGGGGTAGGTGTTCTTCAATTGCCTTCGACTGGGTTATTGCAAAGGTGAGGGCGTATGTGGGAACCTTGAATTTTGTAGATAAATACCAATGCATACTTCAATTTCATTTTTATCTAGTATTAGTATTCCTTAATCCCTTCTAGCATTACTTTCACTTGCTTTTAAATATCAGTGCATATTTCATTCGTAGTTCTTATTCTTTCATAAATTCTAGCATTATTTCATTTGTTTTAAATAAGTACGTAAAAATAATTTTCATGTGCAAAATAATATAATTGTGCTAAACTATTAAATTACTTAGCTTTGCTACACTAAATTAATAATTCTTGAGTTATATTAAGTTTATTGCTTAAAAATAAATCCCATAAATTCCGATAGCTAATTTTAATTCCGAATAAGGTTAAGTGTAAATAGAAACCTTAGTATTAAGATGCAATCGATAAATTTTAGACAAAAACGATACAAGTATCCTAAGTATACTTGGGACGTAAGGATTTCGATAATTGAATCTTAGCAAGATTAGGATATTATTAGGTGTTTAAATCACGTTTGGGGTAAACTTTGAATTTGATTAGAACTAAGGACTCAAGGAGATAATTGGTGAAAATGTGAAATGACTAAACTACCCTTGAACTATTTCAAAAAAAAACACCATGCAACCACAAAACCCAATTTCGGACAATCCTTATAACTTCAACACCCTCGGCCGAATGAAAAAAATTTTCCATTTCCACACTCAACCTCCATCACTACCGCGCACCATTTCACTCACCACCCTCTCACCTCGCACCACTACAAAACCGCACCTCACACTTAACCTCGTTATCATCGAAGAAAGGAAAGGAACCGCGAGCAACATTTCTGTTTCGTCCGAGAGTGAGAGCTAGTTCGTGCGAGCCGGAAATTTCGGAACTGACCAAGAGAGGGAAAGGAAGAAACAGTGCGGGAGCTTCCTTCCTCACCTTTCTTCACCGCAACCAGCTGCACCTGTTTCCAGCAACAACACCACAGCTTCAACCAACCACAACCAGAACCAACTGTCGCGTGCGCAAGCCGAGAGCGAGAGAGGAGGAAATCTGATAGCATCTTCGTGCGTGAGCTGAGCGCTTATCGGAGGTAATCTTCGAACTAGAATGAGTTGTTTAGGGGCTGACTAAGTTATTTAGGGACATGCATGTTAATTCTATGCCTTCGGATGATGAATTGAAGAAGGAAAATCTGATGTGCGATAGAATCGGCTTTGCCGAGAGGTTAATTAGGCAATGCAGTTTCACATTCGATTATTTGTGATCATCTGAGCATACGGTTGTGATTAGCTAAGTTGATAACACAATGATTAAAGTATGCATGCTGGATTGTGTGCTCGGATGAGGAATTCGGAGCTTGAGAAAAATCTGATTCAGTGAAAATAATTTCTGCCGTGAGCTTGAGATGAAAAATGCAGTTGTAATCTGCTTAATTTCGACAATCTGAGCATGAAATCGTGTTTAGCTAATTAAAACTTGGATGATTAAGCTGATTAGGGCATTGCATGTTAATTTTGTGCAATCGGATGATGAATTAAGGAGCTGAGAAAATCTGTTTTGGTGAAATGAAAATTTTCGAGAACATGAATTGGAAATGTAGTTCTTAAAATGTACTTGTTTATTAACCACGAAAGTTTGGTTAAAATCCTGGACAAAGATCGTGTTACAAATCTTTGTCTTTGAATACGGGTACATGTTAGAGATTTTGAATGTTTGAAATTTTGGACTATATTGCTGTAAGAAATAATTGTTGGATGCTAAGGGCTAATGATTGATGAAGCCCTGGTGGAATTGATTGTTTGAATTGTGATTTTTTCTATATCGTCTTGGTCTGAACTTGCGTGAAAAAGTTGAACATAAATTGAAGAGATTACTTGAGGAAAAATGTGTATTTGGTTGAGCATCCGATCAGTTTTCCTTCGAGTTATAGCTGAAACTTTCATACGAGATGATCAAGATTATCTTGTAGCTTGCTAGTCACCTTTTTGCTTGTCAAGTCGAAGTAAAAACAGAAGAAAATTACGGACAAAGCACTATAAGTTAAACCGTTATATTGCTGGAATTTTTCTTGACTATTGAATCAAGGGAGAAATTAGAGTCTCTACGACGTTTCGAGATTCTAGGATTAATGGTTGAAGTTACACATATATATACACCACGGTTATAGTCTCTCGCTTTTATTTGGGATACTTTAAAGAACTCAAAACGTGAAACGCTAGAGAAGTAGAATAAATAAAAATAATAAGCAAAACTAAAGTCTAGTAAGTTACAAAGGATAATGGGGTATTCATAAGTTATACTAAATAATCGACTGGGCAAGTATATTAACTGGAATGTTGCACAAGCTATAAACGTGAAGATAGGTAGGTTTGAGGATAACAATAATAATGATAACAATAAAGTTAACAAGCTCCAAAAGTAAAATGTTGAATAGAAACTGAAAGTGTTATATTGATATTCAAAAGGTCACACTTGATTTTAATAATTTTGTCATAATACTAAGCTATAGAGATTGAGCTTAATACGATAATGCTAAAATTCGAGTGTCGGTACTTTTAAAACCCTTGTGGTTTAGTTGATGGAACTGCTTGGAGGCCTTGCATTTATTTTGTTTAAATGTGATCTGAAATGAATTTGTGGAATGCTAGGGCTAATGATTGACGAAGCCCTAGTGAGATTTCTGTTTGAAATGTTATTTTTGCTATGATGGCCAATTAAGATTTAATGTGCTTGAGTATCGGAATAAGAAATCCGTTTTGGTCCCTGAATTGGAGCAAGTTTCAAACAAGCTATTTAAATATATCTTCGCGCTAGTATGGAGCGATAACACTTAGTATTGTACGATATCGCTAGAAAATTTTGTGTAGGGATTTTCTAAAACTTTGCCGACTCGATATTTTCTTCCTTTAGTTTAAACTAGCTCTAATGTTTTTAGAAAATAATTTCACTAGTTTTTAAAACCCTAAGTCTTACTTTATTCCCTTTTCTTTTCTTAAAAATTTGTTTCCACCTAGTGTCTGGGGAAAAACTTGTTCGGTAAGAAACTTATTCAAGTAAAGTAGTTTTAGTTGCATGTTGAGAAAGAAAAATATTTTACTACCTTTACCAGTTTTAATATTAAGTGGATGGTCGACTTATCTCGAGAAAAAAATACACTAGTCATATATTAGGTAATCTTTTACACTCACAAACCCAGAACTTGAATAGAAAACTTATAATTTTAAAACTTGAATTTTCTAGGGTTTAGCGAGGAAGCGGATTTTGACTCCCAGCTTGACCTGTAACTTCACTCTTGGTGAGTGTCCCTGCCTGTTTTATGACTATTTGGTTAAAGTGCTTTATCGACTCGTTATGTGATAATTGCCAAAAATGATTGCTGATCCATCGAAGTGAGCAGTGTGTACTTTGTCACACTAGCCTTTCGGGTGGTGACTTGCTTGAAGTGTTTTCCGTGAATATCTTGCTTGCGCTTGCTAAGTGCTAAATTACTAGGCAGGGGAATGTACCACACCTTAAGGGTGGGAAGGCCTCTTATCCTGACCTGGTAATCAAGTGTTGGACGTAAAGTCGTTGGGTGAATCCCTCGACCAGTCTATAAGTGTTGGACGTAACATCGTTGGGTGAATCCCTCGACCAGTCTAAGGTATACTCGAGTATTATCGCTTCCCTATTTGTTTACTTCAGTCGAATCAATACGTGTTAGTTGTTTTAATTGATTGCATGTTTTTGGGGCACCACTGAGCTTTAGCTCACCCCACGTTCATTTGTTTTCCTTACAGGTCTTGAAGTTTGAGAGAATTTGAACTGCTTATATTTTCTGTGAATGTAATTGGACGATTTAAATTGAATTTGCGGTTTGTAATGAATTCCAAATTAAACAAGGTAGTCTTGTTTTGGGTTGCCGCTTGAAGCTGGAAAATGTGTAAACCCTAATTCTGTCATTTGGCTGGTATGTATATATTTTTGTTGTGTGAAATTATATGTATTTGGGATGGTATGACTTTAATCCTTGTAAGTAACGCGTGAAGTGTTTAAGAGCCGTCGATTGGCTATCTTCAGATGCTGTTATCGCTGAAGTTAATGTGTCTTTAGCAACTGGTCTATCTTGGGAGATTCGTTGTTGTAATAGCTTAGGTTATTCACTGAAAAGATTCGGGTTAGACTGCTTGCGTGAGTCTTGGCGAGAGCTAGGCAGACGGCTGCCAACCCTCTGGTTCGCCTTAGGGGGAAGTGGGGTCGCCACAGGTGGTATCAGAGCTCCTATCGAGCTCATGCTGGGAGAGGGTTCTCAGACTGTGGGAAATGGCCTACTTAGTGATTGAAGTAATTACTATTGTTAAGGGAATTAGATTTGTACGTCGAGTAGGAATCTCAAATATAGGTGAGTTACTCTTGGGACTGGCTAGCCTGAGCTGTGAATTATCCTATTGCTAGATTCCTGTACTCGAGTACCAGATATTTCATTCAATGGTATATTTGCAGATTGGGAAGAATTTAGTATATTGCATTATGATATGACTAGGAATCACGATTAAATTTGGAGAAGTAGAATCGAAAAGGCTAAGTCTAGTTTTTGGAAGTTAAAGGTGAAGAGCCAATAGTGAGACCTTGAAGATTAGTGCCAATTCTATTTTTGAGATGAATAATTCTACTAGTCGCTAATTGGTAAATGGGATATATGCTATCTCTCACCCAAAATATAGGTTTAGACTTAGAATTGGGTGAAATCGTAGTTTAGATAGGAACTATGCAGTTGTGAATAGCTCTAACCCTTGAGGATAGTTTTTAAAACTGAGGTGAGATAAGTTGACGAATTTGCCATTTGAGGTGAGTTATCGATGACATTGTGGTTCCTTAAGTTTTACTGGAGGATTATTTGGGACTAATGTCCAAAAGGATAAAGATAACTAGTTGTTAGGTTATTAGAAAAGCCAATGTATGAAATATTTGAGATCATTTAGAATACTTAAGAGCCATTGATGTACTTAAGTAATGATCATGTTATTCGATTTAATATTAGACGTGGTAGATCTACAATCCACTAAAGGTTAAGTTGAATCTAAACTAAGCGTTGAGCTATTAGCTATGTGGTTATAATAATTTGTGTATTGTTGTATTGTTTTCTTTCATGCTTATAAAGATTGAAGTTTGAGTTATGTATGAAAATATTGAATGTATTCGTGAATTGTTTGGCTCTTGAAGTTGTATGAAATTGGTGTGCAATGTGACTCATATTGTGTGTATGAAATTTGATGATTACGCATCTACTTTGTTATGATGTTGAAAAAAAAAAATTTCTTGAGAATTTAGAAATATCCTAGAATAGTGCAATATATATATATGAATCAAATAAAAATAAGATAGGAATATTGTGATTTGAGCAATTTGAATACATGATATAGTTGAATAAGTTACATGACTAATTAACTCTCCTTTTTCTCAATTCTCATATTGATTTTACTTACAAAAAGAATAATAATATAATAAATATTTCTATTCTCGCCTAAATGCCTTATTTCCCAATAATAGGCATAATTTAGGCAATGGACCGCCAAGTAATAGGAAGGGGACGTGGGAGACCTACTAGGCAACACCCAGAAGCGGGTGGTGATAGGGAACCTGAGGTCAATCAAGACCAAGGGCAAGAGGGAGTGGCTAGAGATCAAGTGGCCACCGCAATTAATCGGATCACTGACGTCTTAGAGCGCTTGACTGAACACCAAGCCTCTGGACCAGTGCATCACCAAGGAGGCCCAGCCGATTCTGAGGATCGGGCATTAGAAAGATTTCTAAAGTTCGGACCTCCCAAATTTTATGGAGGACCCGAACCGGAGATAGCCGAAGGCTGGCGGGAGAGAATCTCTGACATCTTCGCAGCCTTAAACTACGCGGAAGAAAGACAAGTGACTTTCGCCGCATTCCAATTTGAGGGAGCTGCTCGCTCCTGGTGGAACTTAGTGAGGGTTAATTGGGATAGGAACCATACTCCGAGAACTTGGGCGAACTTCACAAGGGAGTTCAACGCCAAATTTCTTCCACCCCTCATCCAAGAGAAGAGAGAGGATGACTTCATTAAATGTAGGCAAGGGGCGATGAGTGTCGCCGAATATGAAGTCCAGTTCACCAAACTGTCACGTTTTGCTCCTGAATTGATAGCTACGGAGCAAAGGCGCGTAAGGAGATTTGTGCAGGGACTGAACGTGGAAATACAGGAAGGATTAGCTGCCGTGCGGATAGACACATTTGCCGACGCTGTCGAGGGAGCCCAACGAGTGAAACTAGCCAAAGCCCAAGTGAAATCTTTTCAAGCTAAGAAAAGATTTGCCTCTAGCAGTAGTCGGGAGCCGACTTATGGAAATACTCCACCGGCCAAAATAGGTCGAGGAACAAGCGGAGTAAATAGCCCTGGAGCACCACGAGGAGCTCTAGCAGGAGGAGCTGGGGCAAGAAATGCAGGGGGAAGAGATAATGGAGCTAGCGGGGGACCAAATGGAAGAGGTCAACCTAGGAACGCCTCGCAAGGAAGTCGTGCGATAACTTTCCAGGGAACTTGTGGGTATTGCAAGAAACCTGGACATACCGAGGCCGGTTGCTGGAGGAAAGAAGGAAACTGCTTGAAGTGTGGAAGTAGCGAGCACCAAATTGCCGGTTGCCCGAAAATACAAGAAGATGATACCCTGAATGCTGGACCAGCCAACTCTAGAGGGAATAGGCCGAAAGTTCCTGCCAGGGTTTACGCTATAGATGACCAACCTGTACCTGATTCTTCGGAAGTCGTGGAAGGTACTCTTCCCATTTCTCATCAATTAGCTAGAGTGTTAATTGATCCTGGTGCAACTCATTCATTTGTGAACCCAACTTTTACGTTCGGAATTAATGTCAAACCCGTTAGATTACCCTTGACCTTGAAGTTAAAACACCAATGGGTAATAAGAATATAATCAGTAGCTTAACTTATAATAATTGCGAATTCTGGATCGGAGGGCATAAAATACTAGTGGATCTAATCAGATTGGACATAAAAGGTTATGATGTTATTATAGGAATGAATTTTCTAACTCATCATCATGCTAAGCTTGATTGCAGAGCAAAAGTGTTAGAACTTTGGATTTCCGGACAAGCAACTTGGGAGTTAGAAGAAGAAATGCAGAAAAAGTATCCCGATTTGTTTCTCTAGAAAATGTGAATTTTGAGGACAAAATTCATTGTAAGGAGGGGAGGATGTGGGAACCTTGAATTTTGCAGATAACTACCAATGCATACTTCAATTTCATTTTTATCTAGTATTCGTATTCCTTAATCCCTTCTAGCATTACTTTCACTTGCTTTTAAATATCAGTGCATATTTCATTCGTAGTTCTTATTCTTTCATAAATTCTAGCATTATTTCATTTGTTTTAAATAAGTACGTAAAAATAATTTTCATGTGCAAAATAATATAATTGTGCTAAACTATTAAATTACTTAGCTTTGCTACACTAAATTAATAATTCTTGAGTTATATTAAGTTTATTCCTTAAAAATAAATCCCTTAAATTTCGATAGCTAATTTTATTTCCGAATAAGGTTAAGTGTAAATAGAAACCTTAGTATTAAGATGCAATCGATAAATTTTAGACAAAAACGATACAAGTATCCTAAGTATACTTAGGACGTAAGGATTTTGATAATTGAATCTTAGCAAGATTAGGATATTATTAGGTGTTTAAATCACGTTTGGGGTAAACTTTGAATTTGATTAGAACTAAGGACTCAAGGAGATAATTGGTGAAAATGTGAAATGACTAAACTACCCTTGAACTATTTCAAAAAAAAACACCATGCAACCACAAAACCCAATTTCGGACAATCCTTATAACTTCAACACCCTCGGCCGAATGAAAAACATTCTCCATTTCCACACTCAACCTCCATCACTACCGCGCACCATTTCACTCACCACCCTCTCACCTCGCACCACTACAAAACCGTACCTCACACTTCACCTCGTTATCATCGAAGAAAGGAAAGGAACCGCGAGCAACATTTCTGTTTCGTCCGAGAGTGAGAGCTAGTTCGTGCGAGCCGGAAATTTCGGAACTGACCAAGAGAGGGAAAGGAACAAACAGTGCGGGAGCTTCCTTTCTCACCTTTTCTTCACCGCAACCAGCTGCACCTGTTTCCAGCAACAACACCATAGCTTCAACCAACCACAACCAGAACCAATTGTCGCGTGCGCAAGCCGAGAGCGAGAGAGGAGGAAATCTGATAGCATCTTCGTGCGTGAGCTGAGCACTTATCGGAGGTAATCTTTGAACTAGAATGAGTTGTTTAGGGGCTGACTAAGTTATTTAGGGACATGCATGTTAATTCTATGCCTTCGGATGATGAATTGAGGAAGGAAAATCTGATGTGCGATAGAATCGGCTTTGCCGAGAGGTTAATTAGGCAATGCAGTTTCACATTCGATTATTTGTGATCATCTGAGCATACGGTTGTGATTAGCTAAGTTGATAACACAATGATTAAAGTATGCATGCTGGATTGTGTGCTCGGATGAGGAATTAGGAGCTTCAGAAAAACCTGATTCAGTGAAAATGATTTCTGCCGTGAGCTTGAGATGAAAAATGCAGTTGTAATCTGCTTAATTTCGACAATCTGAGCATGAAATCGTCTTTAGCTAATTAAAACTTGGATGATTAAGCTGATTAGGGCGTTGCATGTTAATTTTGTGCAATCGGATGATGAATTAAGGAGCTGAGAAAATCTGTTTTGGTGAAATGAAAATTTCCGAGAACATGAATTGGAAATGTAGTTCTTAAACTATACTTGTATATTAACCATGAAAGTTTGGTTAAAATCCTGGACAAAGATCGTGTTACAAATCTTGTCTTTGAATACGGGTACATGTTAGAGATTTTGAATGTTTGAAATTTTGGACTATATTGCTGTAAGAAATAATTGTTGGATGCTAAGGGCTAATGATTGATGAAGCCCTGGTGGAATTGATTGTTTGAATTGTGATTTTTCTATATCGGCTTGGTCTGAACTTGCGTGAAAAAGTTGAACATAAATTGAAGAGATTACTTGAGGAAAAATGTGTATTTGGTTGAGCATCCGATCAGTTTTCCTTCGAGTTATAGCTGAAACTTTCATACGAGATGATCAAGATTATCTTGTAGCTTGCTAGTCACCTTTTTGCTTGTCAAGTCGAAGTAAAAACAGAAGAAAATTACGGACAAAGCACTATAAGTTAAACCGTTATATTGCTGGAATTTTTCTTGACTATTGAATCAAGGGAGAAATTAGAGTCTCTACGACGTTTCGAGATTCTAGGATTAATGGTTGAAGTTACACATATATATACACCACAGTTATAGTCTCTCGCTTTTATTTGGGATACTTTAAAGAACTCAAAACGTGAAACGCTAGAGAAGTAGAATAAATAAAAATAATAAGCAAAACTAAAGTCTAGTAAGTTACAAAGGATAATGGGGTATTCATAAGTTATACTAAATAATCGACTGGGCAAGTATATTAACTGGAATGTTGCACAAGCTATAAACGTGAAGATAGGTAGGTTTGAGGATAACAATAATAATGATAACAATAAAGTTAACAAGCTCCAAAAGTAAAATGTTGAATAGAAACTGAAAGTGTTATATTGATATTCAAAAGGTCACACTTGATTTTAATAATTTTGTCATAATACTAAGCTATAGAGATTGAGCTTAATACGATAATGCTAAAATTCGAGTGTCGGTACTTTTAAAACCCTTGTGGTTTAGTTGATGGAACTGCTTGGAGGCCTTGCATTTATTTTGTTTAAATGTGATCTGAAATGAATTTGTGGAATGCTAGGGCTAATGATTGACGAAGCCCTAGTGAGATTTCTGTTTGAAATGTTATTTTTGCTATGATGGCCAATTAAGATTTAATGTGCTTGAGTATCGGAATAAGAAATCCGTTTTGGTCCCTGAATTGGAGCAAGTTTCAAACAAGCTATTTAAATATATCTTCGCGCTAGTATGGAGCGATAACACTTAGTATTGTACGATATCGCTAGAAAATTTTGTGTAGGGATTTTCTAAAACTTTGCCGACTCGATATTTTCTTCCTTTAGTTTAAACTAGCTCTAATGTTTTTAGAAAATAATTTCACTAGTTTTTAAAACCCTAAGTCTTACTTTATTCCCGTTTCTTTTCTTAAAAATTTGTTTCCACCTAGTGTCTGGGGAAAAACTTGTTCGGTAAGAAACTTATTCAAGTAAAGTAGTTTTAGTTGCATGTTGAGAAAGAAAAATATTTTACTACCTTTACCAGTTTTAATATTAAGTGGATGGTCGACTTATCTCGAGAAAAAAATACACTAGTCATATATTAGGTAATCTTTTACACTCACAAACCCAGAACTTGAATAGAAAACTTATAATTTTAAAACTTGAATTTTCTAGGGTTTAGCGAGGAAGCGGATTTTGACTCCCAGCTTGACCTGTAACTTCACTCTTGGTGAGTGTCCCTGCCTGTTTTATGACTATTTGGTTAAAGTGCTTTATCGACTCGTTATGTGATAATTGCCAAAAATGATTGCTGATCCATCGAAGTGAGCAGTGTGTACTTTGTCACACTAGCCTTTCGGGTGGTGACTTGCTTGAAGTGTTTTCCGTGAATATCTTGCTTGCGCTTGCTAAGTGCTAAATTACTAGGCAGGGGAATGTACCACACCTTAAGGGTGGGAAGGCCTCTTATCCTGACCTGGTAATCAAGTGTTGGACGTAAAGTCGTTGGGTGAATCCCTCGACCAGTCTATAAGTGTTGGACGTAACATCGTTGGGTGAATCCCTCGACCAGTCTAAGGTATACTCGAGTATTATCGCTTCCCTATTTGTTTACTTCAGTCGAATCAATACGTGTTAGTTGTTTTAATTGATTGCATGTTTTTGGGGCACCACTGAGCTTTAGCTCACCCCACGTTCATTTGTTTTCCTTACAGGTCTTGAAGTTTGAGAGAATTTGAGCTGCTTATATTTTCTGTGAATGTAATTGGATGATTTAAATTCAATTTGCAGTTTGTAATGAATTCCAAATTAAACAAGGTAGTCTTGTTTTGGGTTGCCGCTTGAAGCTGGAAAATGTGTAAACCCTAATTCTGTCATTTGGCTGGTATGTATATATTTTTGTTGTGTGAAATTATATGTATTTGGGATGGTATGACTTTAATCCTTGTAAGTAACGCGTGAAGTGTTTAAGAGCCGTCGATTGGCTATCTTCAGATGCTGTTATCGCTGAAGTTAATGTGTCTTTAGCAACTGGTCTATCTTGGGAGATTCGTTGTTGTAATAGCTTAGGTTATTCACTGAAAAGATTCGGGTTAGACTGCTTGCGTGAGTCCTGGCGAGAGCTAGGCAGACGGCCGCCAACCCTCTGGTTCGCCTTAGGGGGAAGTGGGGTCGCCACAGGTGGTATCAGAGCTCCTATCGAGCTCATGCTGGGAGAGGGTTCTCAGACTGTGGGAAATGGCCTACTTAGTGATTGAAGTAATTACTATTGTTAAGGGAATTAGATTTGTACGTCGAGTAGGAATCTCAAATATAGGTGAGTTACTCTTGGGACTGGCCAGCCTGAGCTGTGAATTATCCTATTGCTAGATTCCTGTACTCGAGTACCAGATATTTCATTCAATGGTATATTTGCAGATTGGGAAGAATTTAGTATATTGCATTATGATATGACTAGGAATCACGATTAAATTTGGAGAAGTAGAATCGAAAAGGCTTAGTCTAGTTTTTGGAAGTTAAAGGTGAAGAGCCAATAGTGAGACCTTGAAGATTAGTGCCAATTCTATTTTTGAGATGAATAATTCTACTAGTCGCTAATTGGTAAATGGGATATATGCTATCTCTCACCCAAAATATAGGTTTAGACTTAGAATTGGGTGAAATCGTAGTTTAGATAGGAACTATGCAGTTGTGAATAGCTCTAACCCTTGAGGAGAGTTTTTAAAACTGAGGTGAGATAAGTTGACGAATTTGCCATTTGAGGTGAGTTATCGATGACATTGTGGTTCCTTAAGTTTTACTGGAGGATTATTTGGGACTAATGTCCAAAAGGATAACGATAACTAGTTGTTAGGTTATTAGAAAAGCCAATGTATGAAATATTTGAGATCATTTAGAATACTTAAGAGCCATTGATGTACTTAAGTAATGATCATGTTATTCGATTTAATATTAGACGTGGTAGATCTACAATCCACTAAAGGTTAAGTTGAATCTAAACTAAGCGTTGAGCTATTAGCTATGTGGTTATAATAATTTGTGTATTGTTGTATTGTTTTCTTTCATGCTTATAAAGATTGAAGTTTGAGTTATGTATGAAAATATTGAATGTATTCGTGAATTGTTTGGCTCTTGAAGTTGTATGAAATTGGTGTGCAATGTGACTCATATTGTGTGTATGAAATTTGATGATTACGCATCTACTTTGTTATGATGTTGAAAAAAAAAAATTTCTTGAGAATTTAGAAATATCCTAGAATAGTGCAATATATATATATGAATCAAATAAAAATAAGATAGGAATATTGTGATTTGAGCAATTTGAATACATGATATAGTTGAATAAGTTACATGACTAATTAACTCTCCTTTTTCTCAATTCTCATATTGATTTTACTTACAAAAAGAATAATAATATAATAAATATTTCTATTCTCGCCTAAATGCCTTATTTCCCAATAATAGGCATAATTTAGGCAATGGACCGCCAAGTAATAGGAAGGGGACGTGGGAGACCTACTAGGCAACACCCAGAAGCGGGTGGTGATAGGGAACCTGAGGTCAATCAAGACCAAGGGCAAGAGGGAGTGGCTAGAGATCAAGTGGCCACCGCAATTAATCGGATCACTGACGTCTTAGAGCGCTTGACTGAACACCAAGCCTCTGGACCAGTGCATCACCAAGGAGGCCCAGCCGATTCTGAGGATCGGGCATTAGAAAGATTTCTAAAGTTCGGACCTCCCAAATTTTATGGAGGACCCGAACCGGAGATAGCCGAAGGCTGGCGGGAGAGAATCTCTGACATCTTCGCAGCCTTAAACTACGCGGAAGAAAGACAAGTGACTTTCGCCGCATTCCAATTTGAGGGAGCTGCTCGCTCCTGGTGGAACTTAGTGAGGGTTAATTGGGATAGGAACCATACTCCGAGAACTTGGGCGAACTTCACAAGGGAGTTCAACGCCAAATTTCTTCCACCCCTCATCCAAGAGAAGAGAGAGGATGACTTCATTAAATGTAGGCAAGGGGCGATGAGTGTCGCCGAATATGAAGTCCAGTTCACCAAACTGTCACGTTTTGCTCCTGAATTGATAGCTACGGAGCAAAGGCGCGTAAGGAGATTTGTGCAGGGACTGAACGTGGAAATACAGGAAGGATTAGCTGCCGTGCGGATAGACACATTTGCCGACGCTGTCGAGGGAGCCCAACGAGTGAAACTAGCCAAAGCCCAAGTGAAATCTTTTCAAGCTAAGAAAAGATTTGCCTCTAGCAGTAGTCGGGAGCCGACTTATGGAAATACTCCACCGGCCAAAATAGGTCGAGGAACAAGCGGAGTAAATAGCCCTGGAGCACCACGAGGAGCTCTAGCAGGAGGAGCTGGGGCAAGAAATGCAGGGGGAAGAGATAATGGAGCTAGCGGGGGACCAAATGGAAGAGGTCAACCTAGGAACGCCTCGCAAGGAAGTCGTGCGATAACTTTCCAGGGAACTTGTGGGTATTGCAAGAAACCTGGACATACCGAGGCCGGTTGCTGGAGGAAAGAAGGAAACTGCTTGAAGTGTGGAAGTAGCGAGCACCAAATTGCCGGTTGCCCGAAAATACAAGAAGATGATACCCTGAATGCTGGACCAGCCAACTCTAGAGGGAATAGGCCGAAAGTTCCTGCCAGGGTTTACGCTATAGATGACCAACCTGTACCTGATTCTTCGGAAGTCGTGGAAGGTACTCTTCCCATTTCTCATCAATTAGCTAGAGTGTTAATTGATCCTGGTGCAACTCATTCATTTGTGAACCCAACTTTTACGTTCGGAATTAATGTCAAACCCGTTAGATTACCCTTGACCTTGAAGTTAAAACACCAATGGGTAATAAGAATATAATCAGTAGCTTAACTTATAATAATTGCGAATTCTGGATCGGAGGGCATAAAATACTAGTGGATCTAATCAGATTGGACATAAAAGGTTATGATGTTATTATAGGAATGAATTTTCTAACTCATCATCATGCTAAGCTTGATTGCAGAGCAAAAGTGTTAGAACTTTGGATTTCCGGACAAGCAACTTGGGAGTTAGAAGAAGAAATGCAGAAAAAGTATCCCGATTTGTTTCTCTAGAAAATGTGAATTTTGAGGACAAAATTCATTGTTAGGAGGGGAGGATGTGGGAACCTTGAATTTTGCAGATAACTACCAATGCATACTTCAATTTCATTTTTATCTAGTATTCGTATTCCTTAATCCCTTCTAGCATTACTTTCACTTGCTTTTAAATATCAGTGCATATTTCATTCGTAGTTCTTATTCTTTCATAAATTCTAGCATTATTTCATTTGTTTTAAATAAGTACGTAAAAATAATTTTCATGTGCAAAATAATATAATTGTGCTAAACTATTAAATTACTTAGCTTTGCTACACTAAATTAATAATTCTTGAGTTATATTAAGTTTATTCCTTAAAAATAAATCCCTTAAATTTCGATAGCTAATTTTATTTCCGAATAAGGTTAAGTGTAAATAGAAACCTTAGTATTAAGATGCAATCGATAAATTTTAGACAAAAACGATACAAGTATCCTAAGTATACTTAGGACGTAAGGATTTTGATAATTGAATCTTAGCAAGATTAGGATATTATTAGGTGTTTAAATCACGTTTGGGGTAAACTTTGAATTTGATTAGAACTAAGGACTCAAGGAGATAATTGGTGAAAATGTGAAATGACTAAACTACCCTTGAACTATTTCAAAAAAAAACACCATGCAACCACAAAACCCAATTTCGGACAATCCTTATAACTTCAACACCCTCGGCCGAATGAAAAACATTCTCCATTTCCACACTCAACCTCCATCACTACCGCGCACCATTTCACTCACCACCCTCTCACCTCGCACCACTACAAAACCGTACCTCACACTTCACCTCGTTATCATCGAAGAAAGGAAAGGAACCGCGAGCAACATTTCTGTTTCGTCCGAGAGTGAGAGCTAGTTCGTGCGAGCCGGAAATTTCGGAACTGACCAAGAGAGGGAAAGGAAGAAACAGTGCGGGAGCTTCCTTTCTCACCTTTTCTTCACCGCAACCAGCTGCACCTGTTTCCAGCAACAACACCACAGCTTCAACCAACCACAACCAGAACCAATTGTCGCGTGCGCAAGCCGAGAGCGAGAGAGGAGGAAATCTGATAGCATCTTCGTGCGTGAGCTGAGCACTTATCGGAGGTAATCTTTGAACTAGAATGAGTTGTTTAGGGGCTGACTAAGTTATTTAGGGACATGCATGTTAATTCTATGCCTTCGGATGATGAATTGAGGAAGGAAAATCTGATGTGCGATAGAATCGGCTTTGCCGAGAGGTTAATTAGGCAATGCAGTTTCACATTCGATTATTTGTGATCATCTGAGCATACGGTTGTGATTAGCTAAGTTGATAACACAATGATTAAAGTATGCATGCTGGATTGTGTGCTCGGATGAGGAATTAGGAGCTTCAGAAAAACCTGATTCAGTGAAAATGATTTCTGCCGTGAGCTTGAGATGAAAAATGCAGTTGTAATCTGCTTAATTTCGACAATCTGAGCATGAAATCGTCTTTAGCTAATTAAAACTTGGATGATTAAGCTGATTAGGGCGTTGCATGTTAATTTTGTGCAATCGGATGATGAATTAAGGAGCTGAGAAAATCTGTTTTGGTGAAATGAAAATTTCCGAGAACATGAATTGGAAATGTAGTTCTTAAACTATACTTGTATATTAACCATGAAAGTTTGGTTAAAATCCTGGACAAAGATCGTGTTACAAATCTTGTCTTTGAATACGGGTACATGTTAGAGATTTTGAATGTTTGAAATTTTGGACTATATTGCTGTAAGAAATAATTGTTGGATGCTAAGGGCTAATGATTGATGAAGCCCTGGTGGAATTGATTGTTTGAATTGTGATTTTTCTATATCGGCTTGGTCTGAACTTGCGTGAAAAAGTTGAACATAAATTGAAGAGATTACTTGAGGAAAAATGTGTATTTGGTTGAGCATCCGATCAGTTTTCCTTCGAGTTATAGCTGAAACTTTCATACGAGATGATCAAGATTATCTTGTAGCTTGCTAGTCACCTTTTTGCTTGTCAAGTCGAAGTAAAAACAGAAGAAAATTACGGACAAAGCACTATAAGTTAAACCGTTATATTGCTGGAATTTTTCTTGACTATTGAATCAAGGGAGAAATTAGAGTCTCTACGACGTTTCGAGATTCTAGGATTAATGGTTGAAGTTACACATATATATACACCACGGTTATAGTCTCTCGCTTTTATTTGGGATACTTTAAAGAACTCAAAACGTGAAACGCTAGAGAAGTAGAATAAATAAAAATAATAAGCAAAACTAAAGTCTAGTAAGTTACAAAGGATAATGGGGTATTCATAAGTTATACTAAATAATCGACTGGGCAAGTATATTAACTGGAATGTTGCACAAGCTATAAACGTGAAGATAGGTAGGTTTGAGGATAACAATAATAATGATAACAATAAAGTTAACAAGCTCCAAAAGTAAAATGTTGAATAGAAACTGAAAGTGTTATATTGATATTCAAAAGGTCACACTTGATTTTAATAATTTTGTCATAATACTAAGCTATAGAGATTGAGCTTAATACGATAATGCTAAAATTCGAGTGTCGGTACTTTTAAAACCCTTGTGGTTTAGTTGATGGAACTGCTTGGAGGCCTTGCATTTATTTTGTTTAAATGTGATCTGAAATGAATTTGTGGAATGCTAGGGCTAATGATTGACGAAGCCCTAGTGAGATTTCTGTTTGAAATGTTATTTTTGCTATGATGGCCAATTAAGATTTAATGTGCTTGAGTATCGGAATAAGAAATCCGTTTTGGTCCATGAATTGGAGCAAGTTTCAAACAAGCTATTTAAATATATCTTCGCGCTAGTATGGAGCGATAACACTTAGTATTGTACGATATCGCTAGAAAATTTTGTGTAGGGATTTTCTAAAACTTTGCCGACTCGATATTTTCTTCCTTTAGTTTAAACTAGCTCTAATGTTTTTAGAAAATAATTTCACTAGTTTTTAAAACCCTAAGTCTTACTTTATTCCCTTTTCTTTTCTTAAAAATTTGTTTCCACCTAGTGTCTGGGGAAAAACTTGTTCGGTAAGAAACTTATTCAAGTAAAGTAGTTTTAGTTGCATGTTGAGAAAGAAAAATATTTTACTACCTTTACCAGTTTTAATATTAAGTGGATGGTCGACTTATCTCGAGAAAAAAATACACTAGTCATATATTAGGTAATCTTTTACACTCACAAACCCAGAACTTGAACAGAAAACTTATAATTTTAAAACTTGAATTTTCTAGGGTTTAGCGAGGAAGCGGATTTTGACTCCCAGCTTGACCTGTAACTTCACTCTTGGTGAGTGTCCCTGCCTGTTTTATGACTATTTGGTTAAAGTGCTTTATCGACTCGTTATGTGATAATTGCCAAAAATGATTGCTGATCCATCGAAGTGAGCAGTGTGTACTTTGTCACACTAGCCTTTCGGGTGGTGACTTGATTGAAGTGTTTTCCGTGAATATCTTGCTTGCGCTTGCTAAGTGCTAAACTACTAGGCAGGGGAATGTACCACACCTTAAGGGTGGGAGGGCCTCTTATCCTGACCTGGTAATCAAGTGTTGTACGTAAAGTCGTTGGGTGAATCCCTCGACCAGTCTATAAAAATCAAGTGTTGGACGTAAAGTCGTTGGGTGAACCCCTCGACCAGTCTATAAAAATCAAGTGTTGGACGTAAAGTCGTTGGCTGAGTCCCTCGACCAGTCTATAAGTGTTGGACGTAACATCGTTGGGTGAATCCCTCGACCAGTCTAAGGTATACTCGAGTATTATCGCTTCCCTATTTGTTTACTTCAGTCGAATCAATACGTGTTAGTTGTTTTAATTGATTGCATGTTTTTGGGGCACCACTGAGCTTTAGCTCACCCCACGTTCATTTGTTTTCCTTACAGGTCTTGAAGTTTGAGAGAATTTGAACTGCTTATATTTTCTGTGAATGTAATTGGACGATTTAAATTGAATTTGCGGTTTGTAATGAATTCCAAATTAAACAAGGTAGTCTTGTTTTGGGTTGCCGCTTGAAGCTGGAAAATGTGTAAACCCTAATTCTGTCATTTGGCTGGTATGTATATATTTTTGTTGTGTGAAATTATATGTATTTGGGATGGTATGACTTTAATCCTTGTAAGTAACGCGTGAAGTGTTTAAGAGCCGTCGATTGGCTATCTTCAGATGCTGTTATCGCTGAAGTTAATGTGTCTTTAGCAACTGGTCTATCTTGGGAGATTCGTTGTTGTAATAGCTTAGGTTATTCACTGAAAAGATTCGGGTTAGACTGCTTGCGTGAGTCTTGGCGAGAGCTAGGCAGACGGCTGCCAACCCTCTGGTTCGCCTTAGGGGGAATTGGGGTCGCCACAGCGCATGTCTGCCACTAGAGCACGAGGTTGCTATCCACCAGGGGGAAATTAATTCTAATAAAGTATGTCTTGAATTTGATGCCGTTGTATCTGCTGCAAGTACTTAAACCCCCTAAGGCAGTCTTAGTTACGTTGGGGAGAATATTTAACTCCTTCTTATGGGACAAAGCACAAGACTCTAAACGAATACACTGGGCATCTTGGGAGAAGATGTGCTTCCCAACAAAGGAGAGTGGACTGGGGGTGAGGTCGTTGGAAGACATGGTCAAAGCCTTCTCTTATAAGTTATGGTGGAGACTGCATCAGAGAGGATCCATCTAGTCGGACTTTATCTCTCTAAGTATATCGGAGACCAGCACCCACTTCAAGTAGAGGTAACCAGACCGAAGGGTACATGGAAGTGGCTAATTGGTATACGGAAGATGGCTGAGGCTCACATTTCGTGGAGTCTGGGACCGGGTATGGTGGACTTCTGGCTTGACACTTTGTGTGAGCTTGGATCCCTCCGTACATTGGTGCCGGCGGATAGGGACAGCCCTCAGTTTTTGGTAGCAGAGTTCTTGGGATGGGAAGGGTGGAACAGGGACCGTTTCTTGCAATGCCTTCCGGATCACCTGGTTGATTCGATTGTGGATATCCCTTTCGACCTGGAGGGGCAGGATCGGATCATGTGGGCACGGTCAGCGTAGGGGTGTTTTTCGCTAAGCTCAGCTTGGGAGCTATGTCAGCAACGTAAAGGCGGTTTCTCGATGCATGGTATGGTCTGAAATAGGGGTGTCCCGCTGAAGATGTCTATTTTTGCTTGGAGACTGTTAAGGAACTGTGTCCCCTTGGATTCGGTGCTCCGTCGGAGAGGGCTACCCTTGGTGTCCAGATGCTCCTGCTGTCTCAAGGACGAGGAATCAATACTCCACTTGTTTGTCAATGGCCCGGTGGCACGGGAGGTTTGGGGGCATTTTGGTAATAGAGTTGGCATACTTCACTTGCTGCTTGAGGATCTTCAGATACTGTGGATGAAATGGGCCACGTCACTGCCTCGCCTCCCTGCACATCATATCAGATGTATCCTTCCGATATTGATATCTTGGTTCATCTAGCAGGGGCGAAATAAGGTGAGGTTCGAAGGACAAGCCTTGTCAGCTAGGAGGGTGATTCGAGAAGTGGTTAACTTCATACATGACTTGGGACGAGCATGGAAACTTGAGAAGGCACAGTTCTATAGGGACCTGGATAGTGATTGGGCGAGCTTGGCTAGTTCGGTGGCTCGTAAACGGCAGGCAGTGGTAGTCACATGGACTAAACCTCCAGCTCAGCGATACAAATTAAACACAGATGCTAGCGTGGTCAACGAAAGGGCTAGTGGAGGAGGGTTATTGCGTGACTCAGATGGTAGGCTTATATTCGCTTTTTATAAGGAGTTTGGGGAGAAGGGGGTCCTCCAGGCTGAGGCGCTGGCACTACTGGAAGGGTTGCGAGCGTGCGCGGCAAAGGGGGTACAGGAAGTGTTGATGGAGGTGGACTCTGCGGTTCTTGTGCCACTAGTCAAATCATTGGCTCTGGGAGGTTGGTCACACTGTAATTTGCTGAGACGGATTCGTCGACTTCTGGATCAGGTGTCTGTTTCATTTATCCACATCTTCCGTGAGGCAAATATGGTTGTAGACAGGTTAGCGGCTCTGCAAGGGTGTCCTAGTATGGTCTTTGACTCTGTTCAGCAGCTATCGAGGGAGATTTGCGGCTGCTTGGCTATGGATGCTAGGGAATTCCCATCCCTTAGACTAGTGCCTTGTTAGTTGGTAGGCTCTGTCAGTGTATTCTCTATACCTATTTTATCCTCCTCTCGTTGCCTTAGAATAAATAAAAGGGCCTATATTTCTGAAAAAAATAATAATTTTAGGGTGATTTTGCATTATGGTGGTAAAACTTCTCCATTTTGCCGCCCAACCCCACAATCTCCTCCCTTCTCTTCTTCCCACTCCTCTCTACCTTCCTTTCCTCTTCTCCAACTTTCTCTCCACCCTATCACCCGCCAACCTCCTCTTGTCCTCTCTTTTCATCCCTCATCCTTTTATTTTTTCCTCTTTTGCGTCCACCATGGACCAACCACCCCTTCCTTTCTCTTCCTCCTCCCTCTTATTCCTTTCTCATCTAGACCAGATCAAGCAAGAGCAATGGCTACAGAGAAAAATGGGGAGAGAGAGAGAGAGAGGGTAGGAATAAAGGATAAAAGGAAAAAGGCACGAAGTGTTATTAAACTTTGAACAGTTTGACTGATTTGACCAGTTTAACAAAAAATTGGCAAGACCACTATCCGAATTAATACTAGAATAAGGCAAATAATAAATTAATCATTTGCATTTATCAAGAATAAGATATATAAGACTGCATTATATGACTCGACCCAAACCCTATCTGAACCAAGAATCGATGAAAACCCTAGCTGGTTTTATAAATCATTTTTAAAGCTTTTTTCTTATATTAGCTTTATTTTTATGGTTTTCACCACCTTGCTGACATATGATATGCATTTCAGATGTCTTTTCTTAAATGGAAAAATACAATTTCAACTAAATTAAATCTACTCCATGTGTTATGTGAGTAATAGTACCCGTTCCAAATTTAGTACCATAACGGTTTTAGAAATTCTTATTTCAAAATTCAAAAGTCACATGAAGAGTAATTGTTATGTGAGAAAGAATATGAGAAATGGTATGAAATGCATGTGGATAGTTAGGCATAATGCTAACTCTCAAGAACCCAAAAAGTAAAGGGTACCAAATATTATCTTGTGAACTTTTGTATAGGTGAACTTGGTGAATATTATCAAGGAATCAAAATGATCCATAGATAGTGGATGCTCAAGGCATATGACTGGTGATCCATCACAATTCATCAAGCTCAAGTCAAAAGCAAGCGGAAAAGTAACTTTTGGAGACAATAACAAAGCCAAAACTGTTGGAATTTGTGATGTTGATAAGAATGGTCAAACCTTTGCTCACAATGTTCTTTTAGTTGACAATCTGAGCTATAACTTGTTAAACGTTAGTCAATTGTGTGATATAAATCTGTTTGTGTTATTTAAAAAGTATGAACGTCTTGTTCTTGACTCAAAATTCAACACTATCTTCAAAGGAAAAATAATTAATGAAATTTATGTAATTATTCTGGAAAATATTGATTCTTCTAGTTTTAAATGTCTTAAAGTTGCAAATAAAGACCCTTGGTTGTGGCATAGAAGGTTTTGTCATTTCAACATGGATTTGCTAAAAGAGATTTTCAAAAAGGAACTTGTTAGAGGGTTGCCAAAAATCAAATTTGAAAAGGATAAAATCTGTGATGCTTGTCAATTTAAAAAACAAGTCAAAGTTTCTTTTAAACCCAAGAAATGTGTTTCTACCACAAAAACTTTGAAACTTTTACATCTTGATTTATTTGATCCTACACAAACTACTATTTTAGGTGGCAAAAGATATTGTGTTATTGTTATTGATGATTATTCTAGATACACTTGGGTGATGTTTCTTGTACACAAAGATGATGCTTTCAAAAACTTTGTTTCATTATTTGTAAAGGTTCAAAATCTGATTGGGTTGAAAATCATCAATTTCAGAAGTGACAATGGCTCAGAATTTCATTTTTGTGGCTTTCCAGAATTTTGTGATAACAATGGAATTGCACATGAATTTTCAATTGCAAGAGTTTCCCAACAAAATGGGGTTGTTGAAAGAAAGAATAGAACACTTCAAGAGGCTGCTAGAACCTTGTTAAGTGAGTGCAATTTGCCAAAATATTTTTGGGTTGAAACCATAAATACAACTTGCTATACTATAAATAGAATTCTTTTAAGACCAATCTTGAACAAAACCTCTTCTGAGTTGATGTTTGATAAAAAGCCTGTTGTTGGATATTTCAAAGTTTTTGGTTGCAAATATTTCATTTTAAACATCAAGAAACATCTTGGTAAGTTCGATAAAAAATCTGATGAAGGAATTTTCTTGGGGTATTGTAAGAATAAGAGAGGTTTTAGAGTTTACAATCAAAGGACTCTGGTTATAGAGGAAGCTATACATATTACTTTTGATGAATCTAATGGTGATTTTCCAAAAGTTGTGGTGAAGATGATGATGTAGGTGTTCAAGAAGGACTAAAGAAACTCACAATCAATGACCAAGACACTACTTCACCGGAAAATGACTCAAAGGAAGATGATTCTCAAGACAGTCCAGCACTGGAAGACAATGACAGAGATGTTAGTACACCTACCGATCTTCCAAGAGCCTGAAAATTTGTTCAAAAACATCCTAAGGAGCTCATCATTGGTGATCCATCTGAGAAGGTCAGAACTCGTTCCTCCTCTAAACAATTGATGGATAATTTTGTATTAGTCTCACATTTTGAACCCAAAAATGTTGTTGATGCCTTGAAAGATGAGAACTGAATTTTAGCTATGAAAGAGGAGCTAAATCAATTTGAAAGGACACAAGGTTTGGACATTAGTTGAAAGATCTCAAGATCATCCTATTATTGGCACAAAATAGGTTTTCAGAAACAAAATGAATGATAAAGGTGAGGTAGTAAGGAATAAGGCCAGACTTGTAGGTAAGGGATATGCTCAAGAAGAAGGAATAGATTTTGATGAAATATTTGCACCCGTAGCTAGGCTAGAATCAATTAGGATGTTTTTAGCCTTTGCATGTTTCAAAAATTTTAAATTATTTCAAATGGATGTTAAAAGTGCTTTCTTAAATGGCTTTATTGATCAAGAAGTATATGTTGGTCAACCTCCTAGTTTGGAAAATGAGATTTATCCTAATCATGTGTTTAAATTCTCAAAAGTTTTGTATGGATTAAAACAAACTCCAAGGGCATGGTATGAACGGTAAAGTGATTTTTTGATTGAAAATGGTTTTAAAAGAGGCATTGTAAATACTACTCTTTTCACTAAACAAAGTTCAAGTGATCTTTTAATTGTGCAAATATATGTGGATAATATTATATTTGGTGTTACTAATGAGAGCCTGTGCAAGGATTTTTCCACAATTATGCAAAAAGAGTTTGAGATGAGCATGATGGGAGAATTAAATTTCTTCCTTGGACTCCAAGTGGTTCAAACCCGAGAAGGAACGTTCATTAATCAAGCAAAATACACCAAGGAGCTGCTCAAAAGGTTTGGAATGGAAGATTCAAAGCAAGTTGGAACACCTATGTGCACATCTACCAAGTTTGATAAGGATGAAGAAGGTACAAAAGTTGATGAAAAGAAATATAGAGGTATGATTGGTAGTTTACTTTACTTAACTGCTAGTAGACCTGATATCATGTTTGTTGTATGCTTGTGTGCTCGTTTTCAGTCTTGTCCAAAAGAATCTCACTTGAATGCGGTAAAAAGAATTCTTAGATATCTAAAAGAAACCTTGAAATTTTGACCTATGGTATCCTAAGTGTCATGAATTTCCTTTATGTGGATTCTTGGATGCTGATTTTGGTGGTTGTAGGATAGATAGAAAAAGTATAACAGGTATATGTAACTTTCTTCAAAAATTGCCTAGTATCTTGGTTTAGCAAGAAACAAAATGCTATTCCGTTGTCTACAACCGAAGCGAAATATGTTGCCGCCGGAGCTTGTTGTGCTCAATTATTGTGGATGAAAAATACATTGAATGATTTTGGATTAATGTATAATTGTGTGCCTATGTATTGTGATAACACTAGTGCCATAAATTTGACAAAAAATTTCATTCAACATTCTAGGATAAAGCACATAGACATAAAGCATCATTTCATTCGCGATCTTGTCTATAAGGGTGAAATTTGTGTTCAAAAGATCAAATTGCTGATATTCTCACAAAAGCCTTACCACTAGATCAATTTGTGTCCTTTAGAACAAAATTGGGCTTCTCAGAAAAAATATTCTAAAAATTCTCTGTTCACTCTTTATCGGACGTCTGATGTGTTAAAACGGACGTCCGACAGTGTTCTTGATCTGTTTTCCAGAAAGTTCAGGCTCGGACGGTCGTGTCGGATGATTTGTGAGAACCCGTAAATTTTCGTATTTTCTAGGGTTTTATTTTATTTAATCGCACGTTTTTCTGTAATTTCTTTATTAGGAAATTTTATAACTCGTTTTATGAGTAAATAGGGTTTTAAATCATTTTTCTAGTATAAGTTAATTCATGAGATTTTAGAAGTGTATACCGGGCGTGGGACCCGCTAGTGCGGAAAGTTCGGTAAAATTCGGCTAGTTAGGTTAAGTTTCGTATACCGGGATTAATTTAGCAGGTGTTAAGAGATAACTAGAGATTACTAGATGAATTGGTGTGAGAGGTACAAAAGGATAACCATGTATTAAATGAAAGTGACAAGTGTCACTTGGAGATTAAGTATTACTTTTTGACCACTATTCACTCTTTTACCATTTTACCAAATAAATCAAAAATTGACCAAAAATCTCTTCATTTCCAAGCTTCTTGTGGCCGGCCATCTTCAAGGAAAAAGAAAGGAAAACCTCTCCAAATTTCTAGCTCCAATCTTGTTCAATCTTCAATTCCAACCGTTTAATCTTGTATTTGCTCCATAAAAACCCTTAAGTGAGTGGTTATGAGGTGATTAGTGAAGTGGTTTGGAGGATTAAGGTGCTAAGTTGCTCCTTTTCTTGGGTTGTGAAGGTGAGTAACTAAGGGACCTTTCTTTCTTCTCAATAATGTTTGATTATTGACTTATGTGAGATGAAGTGATGGATTAAGGTGTTGTTTCATGACTTTTGGTGGAATTTGGTGCATTTTTCTATTTAATCATGATTTTTCTGTTTTCATATGATTATTATGGTGTGACCTTGGATGATGGTTAGACATGATCTAAAATGAAGGTAGAGGGTGTAAGTTGTGGCTATTTGCGGAAAATTTCCGCATTGAAAGGAAATTTCGGAAGTTAGGGTTTCATTTAACCCCATTCTTCTCGGTACTGTTTCTCCTAGTTAGAGGCCGAATTAGCCTTGGGTTAAAACATGAAAGTTGTAGAGGATGGTATTTTATAGTTTCCTGCAACATTTCAGCTCAATGGGAGCAACGTACCCTGTGGAAAGACCAAAATACCCATGCTTCCCTGTTTCTATCTAAAACTGAAATTCAGCTTTGGTAATTGGTTAATTTGATTGGGAATACGACTGATTTGGTTGTTTATGTCTTCTTAAGAAATATAGCCTGGTATCTTAGCTTTCGGATGGATTTGGAATCACTTGAATTGGACTTAGGTAGCCTGAATTATGGTTATTTAACCAGAATACGGTTTGTTAACCTGTTTATGCGGTTCTGGTTTGGTACATTGACATTTTGACCTAGTTGCACTACAAACTGGATTGAGTGGCCTTCTTCAACATGGTAGCCCTTTGTCTTAGCTTCAAAACAGTGTAAATTACACCTCAATCTGACAAGGATAGCTTCAGTTGTGTTAATTCCGCTAACCAACAGCAAATCTGCCTTTTGTTTCCCAACCCAAACTTCGTTTCCGCATATGTCCTAGTCTGATTTTGCACTTATACGTTCCATATGATTTTACTCTAGTGATATGTGGATTCGGTTTATGACTCGTATTTGAGCCTTATTGTGGCTCTAATTAAAGGTGTTTGATAGCTTGTGATTTGTGGGTGTTGAGGTTTGGTTGGAAAGTAAAGAAAGACAAGGGAAATGCTGTCAAAATTTTCGCGGAGCTTCTACACAGTCTCGGGAAATTTGCTATATCTTGATGTAGGAATGTCGGAATTGAGTTCCGTTTGTTGCGTTTTAAACTAGATTCATAGGGATATAAACTCTGTAAATTTCAGACCCTGTTTATGTCTGTACCATTTATGGTGATTTTTCAAATTGACTGAAATGTTGTACCTATTCTGTCTTTCACTTGATAAAAGCAGCAACTTGAGGCTTGAATTTGACTGACTTGCGTTCTGAATCTTATGAGAGTGTTCTCTGGAAAGTTATAGCCCTTTGAATGTATTTTCCAACGGTATAACTTTTACTAATTTTGGACTTACAAAACTTGAGATATGATTTTTCATATAGGGTTGTGCGAAACTGGAAAATCCTGTTTTCCTAGTATCGATCTTACTTTCATTTTTTACTTCAAATTTGGAGTTGGTCAGTCATTGTAGGTAGGGTTTTGAGGTTGTTCATGCCTTTAGGACTAATTGTTATCTTTTCACTCCAAAGTCACCTCTTCGCTTTACATTAATGGTTCATTTGGATTGGCACCTGACTTGTAATCGAGTGTTACTTGCAAATTCTACTTATTAGGTTTTGGAGTCCAGTCTTAACTGTTTGCCTTGATTGTTCTAGGAGGTGCCGGTGAGTAAAGCCATACTTGGGAAAGAAACTTTCGAAATTATCCTTGTTTGATCAGGTGAGTGCATCACTCCCCTAAATTATTGCTCAACTAGTTTTCTGTACTTGCAAATTGCTATTTGAATGTCTTTCCTGACTGTTTATCTTGTATGAGACGAGGCGTACTTTATCACACTCGTTCTCTTGCCTGTACTGAACAAACTGGAATCTATTACTTGTACTTGTTATGAACTTGAACCTGTTACTTGCACTTGTTATAAGGGCGTTTGGAAGTGTGTCCAATGACCTTCTTGTTGAACCTGAGCTCAACCTCATGGGGAGTTAGTTAAATCGAGCCAGCAAGGGCTTGGTCGAGGTATTTGACATTCCATGAGTGCCTGTTTCTAGGGAATCTTGGAGTATTGAGACTCTTGATTTCGGTATACTTTGTTTTAATATTGTATTCGCGCGTCAACCCTAGACTGGTTAAGCCAAATGGAAGGCACCCGTAGTGGACGTGGTCGTGGTCGCAGAATTAGGCAACCCACGACTGAAGGGGATACAAGGGGAACTACGTCTGAACCTAACCCTGAATCCAGGGTTGATCTGAACGTACAAGTGGCCGCAGCCATTCAACGAATGACCGACCTTTTGGCTCACGTAGTAGAACATCAAGGTAAAAATCCTATTCATCAGCCGGGAAATCCTGGTAATCATATCGAGGGTGAGGATAAAGCTCTTGAACGATTTCAGAAGTTCTCGCCACCGAAATTCCTGGGAGGACCAGACCCTGACGTGGCCGAGAGATGGCTAGAGAAGTTGATTGATATATTTGCCGCGTTACATTATACTGAGGAGCGACAGGTCACATTTGCTGTCTTTCAATTGGAGGGAGCAGCCCGTTCTTGGTGGAACATTATAAGACTGAAATGGGAAAGAGAACAAACCCCAAGGACGTGGGTGAATTTCATGAGAGAGTTCAACACGAAGTATTTTCCACCCCTGATCCAGGAAAAGAAAGAAGATGAGTTTATTAGGCTCCGCCAGGGAACTCAAACCGTCGCCGAATATGAGAGCCAGTTCACCAGGTTATCCAAGTTCGCTCCCGAACTAATCGTGACTGAGCAAAGGAGGATAAGGCATTTTGTCCAAGGATTAAATGTTGAGATCTAGAAAGACCTGGCTATAGCCCAACTCAATACCTTCAGTGATGCGGTAGAGAAAGCTCAACAAGTTAAAAGCGCAAGATTTCAAGTTTGAAACTTTCAAGCTAAGAAAAGGGGATTTCCTGGAAGTACCTCAGAGCAAGGGGATAAGGGGACGCCTCCTAAGATTGGAAGGGGAAACGGGGGAGTACAATTACCGAGAATGTCAAGTGGTGCCTCACAAAGAGACTCAGTCTCAGCTTCCCGTAGTCCCTGTGTGAGAACCCGTAAATTCCTCTTAATAATTTTCCTAGGGTTTATCCCCTTTAATGGCATGTTTTCTGTATTTTCTGGCTTAGGAAATTTTTCTGGTGAATTTTATGAGTAATTATAGCTTTTAAATGATTTTTCTAGTATCGGATAGATTTTGAGAAATTAAGAACGTATATTGGACGTGGGACCCACTAGTGCGAAAAGTTCGGAAAAAAATTCGGTCAATAAGGTTAAGTTTCGGATACTGTGTTAAATTTATCGGGTGTTAAGAGATAAATAGAGGAGGTGATTTGATTGATGTGAGAGGAAAAAGAAAGGATAGAAATGCATTTACTAAGGTGCCAAGTGTCACCATGGGATTGGAAGTAACTTAAGAGTTACTATTCATTTTTTTGACCTTTTGACTATTTGAGTAAATATCTCACAAAAATTGAAAAAAACTTACCATTTCTTACCTTCTTGTGGCCGACTTTCTTGAGCTAAGAAGAAAGGAAAATTCTTCAAGATTCTTGCTTCCATTTTGCTTGAATGTGATCATCCAACCATTTGATCTTGATTCCATTCCATAAAATCCTTTCTTCTAGTGCTACTAAGTGTCTTAGTGAAGTTTATTTGAAGGTTTAAGGTGGCCAACATCTCTACATCTCTTGTCTCTTAGGTAAGTGATGTTTGCCTACTCCCTTACACTTAATGATGCTTAAATTGTGCCTATTGGAAGTGATAGTGAAGTAGTTGGTGATTTATTTCTTTATTTGACTTGATTTGGTGAAGTTTTCAATTTTATGAGGAATTTTCTGGTTTCATATGATCTTGATGGTGTGGTTGTTTTTGATGGTTGGTAATAAGGGGCTTTGGCTCTAGTAGGTGCATATGATAGGAAATTGCAATCAATTTTGAATTTGGAAGAATTTCTGGAAAATTAGGGTTCTTGGTTGAACATTCTGTCCGAAATTTTAGGTCATAGATAGAGGCCGAATTGGACTTTGCTCAAAACATGAAAGTTGTAGGTATTGATGAGTTTGAAGTACCTGCAAAATTTCAGGGCATTTGGAGTAGTATAGAGTGAGTTATGCCGTTTTTACTGTTGCTGTTTTTGGTGAACAGAATGTCCGAACTGCGATAGGAATTGTCTGTTTTGACTGGAATTGGTTTGGATTCTGTTGTTGGTGTCTTCTGATGAAATGTAGCTGGATATCTTAGCTTTCATGTTCCTTTGGAATCAATGCAATTGGACCTGTGTAGGCTGAGATAGACGTATTACAGTTTTGTGTGATTAGGGAACCTGCAATTACGGTTCTGGCTGGGTTTTCTGCATTTTTGACCTAGTTGTGCTAGGATTTGGACTGAGAGGCCTTCTACATTGTTGTAGCCCTGTTTCATAGCTTCGAAATGGTGGGTCTTACACCCCCAACCGATAATTGTAGTGAGAGTTGTGCCATTACCGCATTATGACGTCAAAACCGGTTTTCTTATCAAGGCCTACATTAAAGCCCTTTCTTAATTTCTGGTTGCCTATGATGCTTATTTATGCATATGAAACCCTATTAGGGTTAAGATTGGTATGGCTTTATGACTCGTTATCGAGTCTCCATGTTTTTGTTTGCATGTTTAGGGCTCGCTCTCATTCCGGTCTTTTCCTAGCTAACTTTTGTACTTGTACTACTTTGACCCTAGTGAGCGGCTTTTGGGAAATGAGATGACTTTTGTGTGAAATGTTGGGACTGATTTGAGGAAATAATGAAGCCTTAATGGCTGGAAAAGTAAGAATTTTAGGGACGGTGCTGCCCAATTTTCTAGGCCGTTTGGTTCCTTTAAGTAGATTTGCCTTTTGATGGAAATGAAAGGCTTTTGGGTTGTTGACCCTAGGTCTTCATGTTATCTTTTTGTTCCAAGAAAATCATGTTTTCCACCCTCGCACTAGTATTTATTTGGCAAGGCGTACGACGTGTAGTCGAGCCTCACTTGTGCATTCCGTTTACTCAATTTTGGATGTGAAACCTTCAATTGGTTTATTTTGATTATTTTAGGGTTTTTGGCGATTAAGGCCAATCTGAAGTGAAAACTTTTGAAGTTGAACCGGTGAGTGTACCACTCCCCTCCATTGCTGTTTAACTTGATTTCTGCTCTGCAATCTGTTTATTTGTTCGAGACGAGGGTGTACTTTATCACACTCATTCTCTAGTCTGTTCATATGCCAATTTACTATGCAAAATTTGAATCTGTTATCTGTGTCTGCATCTGTTCGGATTTCTATGACCTATGAGCTCAATCCTGTGGCTAAGTTATTCGAGTCGGGCCGGCAAGGGCCTGGACGATTAGATAACGAACCACGGTAGTCTGTTCGGGGATTTTGGGTATTGAGACCCTTGATTCCGGGTATACTCGAGTATTACCATTTTGTTCGTTTGAGGTGAGCGGGCCCGGTAAAGGGGTGGTTGGTGGACGGAATTCGGTGATAAGAGGGGTCTACGGACGCATTGGTTTTATATACGTTGACGGAGAGTCAACCGGTTTGGATCAAGTATTGCGCTGGAAATTTGGCTCCTGAGAGCCACCCGTATCCTTCTGATTTGAATCATTGGTTCCTTTGCTTTACATCTGACATGTGTATCTGATTTGTTAAATGTGAAATGCCATGATTTTTCTGCTATATGTTTGGTACCTCATTGAGCGCAAGCTCACCCCTTTCCGTTCCTTTTGTTTTCCTTACAGGAAAATAAACCCTTTTGGTCTGGATTTGACAAATGGCTGCCAAATTGAGCTAGTTGAACATATCTTTTGTATAGCTCATGTATTAAAACCCTAAGTGTACTTTTGGGGCGTTTTCTCTTTTGATTTGGCAAACCGTGTGTATATATTAACTTTTGAAAACTTTTGTATGTCATTTTGATTTGTAAACGCTAAAGTTCAGATGTGAATGTTTGTTGGCTATTTCGGTTGGGTTCTGACGGGTCGGTCACTATTCATGGCCGACTTCGGATTTCATGTTTTTTTAAATTTTGGGTTATTGTACCATTTTGACTCGTTTACGCTCGTTCGTAAGTTCCGGATCACTATAGATAGTTCTAGTCTGCATCGTGAGTCCTGGCGAGAGCTGGGCAGGCAGTCCGCTCACCCCTTTGGTTCGCCTTAGGGGAAAGTGGGGCTGTTACACCCTGCGGGTACTGTGGGAAGCCGAATCACACAGAGAAGGTCTGTTGGAAGAAAGGAAGAAAATGTCTGCGTTGTGGGAGCGCTGATCATCAAATCGCAAACTGCCCAAGCCGATCTCGAGAAGGGAGCAGGAACCAACAACCAACCACGACCAACCCTGACCAGTCGAAGGGGGAGAAGAATGGACTAAAAGTGTCAGCTCGGGTGTACTCTTTAGAACAAGATGAAGTCTCTGACCCATTTGAGGACATGGAAGGTAAGATTCTAGTATCCCACCGTTTGCCCGCTAGAATGGTGTATAAGAATTGCAATTTGGCAAGGAAGAAGGAACTAGACCAAAGAATTCAATGAGCCTGGTTAGTGAAGGGGTACAGATTGGTTAGCTAAGTATGATACTCAATTTAACCGTGAGAAGGAAGCAGTAAAATTCTTGTATTCCGAAGAAGGCAATGGTAAGGAATTTCGAGGACGAAATTCTATTAAGGGGGAGAGAGTGTGAGAACCCGTAAATTTTCGTATTTTCTAGGGTTTTATTTTATTTAATCGTACATTTTTCTGTAATTTCTTTATTAGGAAATTTTATAACTCGTTTTATGAGTAAATAGGGTTTTAAATCATTTTTCTAGTATAAGTTAATTCATGAGATTTTAGAAGTGTATACCGGGCGTGGGACCCGCTAGTGCGAAAAGTTCGGTAAAATTCGGCCAGTTAGGTTAAGTTTCGTATACAGGGATTAATTTAGCAGGTGTTAAGAGATAACTAGAGGTTACTAGATGAATTGGTGTAAGAGGGACAAAAGGATAACCATGTATTAAATGAAAGTGACAAGTGTCACTTGGAGATTAAGTCTTACTTTTTGACCACTATTCACTCTTTTACCATTTTACCAAATAAATCAAAAATTGACCAAAAATCTCTTCATTTCCAAGCTTCTTGTGGCCGGCCATCTTCAAGGGAAAAGAAAGGAAAACCTCTCCAAATTTCTAGCTCCAATCTTGTTCAATCTTCAATTCCAACCGTTTAATCTTGTATTTGCTCCATAAAAACCCTTAAGTGAGTGGTTATGAGGTGATTAGTGAAGTGGTTTGGAGGATTAAGGTGCTAAGTTGCTCCTTTTCTTGGGTTGTGAAGGTGAGTAACTAAGGGACCTTTCTTTCTTCTCAATAATGTTTGATTATTGACTTATGTGAGATGAAGTGATGGATTAAGGTGTTGTTTCATGACTTTTGGTGGAATTTGGTGCATTTTTCTATTTAATCATGATTTTTCTGTTTTCATATGATTATTATGGTGTGGCCTTGGATGATGGTTAGACATGATCTAAAATGAAGCTAGAGGGTGTAAGTTGTGGCTATTTGCGGAAAATTTCCGCATTGAAAGGAAATTTCGGAAGTTAGGGTTTCATTTAACCCCATTCTTCTCGGTACTATTTTTCCTAGTTAGAGGCCGAATTATCCTTGGATTAAAACATGAAAGTTGTAGAGGATGGTATTTTATAGTTTCCTACAACATTTCAGCTCAATGGGAGCAACGTAGCATGTGAAAAGACCAAAATACCCCTGCTTCCCTGTTTCTGTCCAAAACTGAAATTCAGCTTTGGTAATTGGTTAATTTGATTGGGAATACGACTGATTTGGTTGTTTATGTCTTCTTAAGAAATATAGCCTGGTATCTTAGCTTTCGGATGGATTTGGAATCACTTGAATTGGACTTAGGTAGCCTGAATTATGGTCATTTAACCAGAATACGGTTTGTTAACCTGTTTATGCGGTTCTGGTTTGGTACATTGATATTTTAATCTAGTTGCACTACAAAATGGACTGAGTGTCCTTCTTCAACATGGTAGCCCTTTCTCTTAGCTTCGAAACAGTGTAAATTAAACCTCAATCCGACAAGGATAGCTTCAGTTGTGTTAATTCCGCTAACCAACAGCAAATTTGCCTTTTGTTTCCCAACCCAAACTTCGTTTCCGCATATGTCCTAGTTTGATTTTGCACTTAAACGTTCCATATGATTTTACTCTAGTGATATGTGGATTCGGTTTATGACTCGTATTCGAGCCTTATTGTGGCTCTAATTAAAGGTGTTTGATAGCTTGTGATTTGTGGGTGTTGAGGTTTGGTTGGAAAGTAAAGAAAGACAAGGGAAATGCTGTCAAAATTTTCGCGGAGCTTCTACACAGTCTAGGGAAATTTACTATATCTTGATATAGGAAAGTCAGAATTGAGTTCCGTTTGTTGCGTTTTAAACTAAATTCATAGGGATATAAACTCTGTAAATTTCAGACCCTGTTTATGTCTGTACCATTTATGGTGATTTTTCAAATTGAGTGAAATGTTGTACCTGTTCTGTCTTTCACTGGATAAAAGCAGCAACTTGAGACTTGAATTTGACTGACTTGCGTTCTGAATCTTATGAGGGTGTTCTCTGGAAAGTTATAGCCCTTTGAATGTATTTTCCAACGGTATAACTTTTACTAATTTTGGACTTACAAAACTTGAGATATGATTTTTCATATAGGGTTGTGCGAAACTGGAAAATCCTGTTTTCCTAGTATCGATCTTACTTTCATTTTTTACTTCAAATTTGGAGTTGGTCTGTCATTGTAGGTAGGGTTTTGAGGTTGTTCATGCCTTTAGGACTAATTGTTATCTTTTCACTCCAAAGTCACCTCTTCGCTTTACATTAATGGTTCATTTGGATTGGCACCTGACTTGTAATCGAGTTTTACTTGCGAATTCCACTTATTAGGTTTTGGAGTCCAGTCTTAACTGTTTGCCTTGATTGTTCTAGGAGGTGCCGGCGAGTAAAGCCATACTTGGGAAAGAAACTTTCGAAATTATCCTTGTTTGATCAGGTGAGTGCACCACTCCCCTGAATTATTGCTCAACTAGTTTTCTGTACTTGCAAATTGCTATTTGAATGTCTTTCCTGACTGTTTATCTTGTATGAGACGAGAGCGTACTTTATCACAATCGTTCTCTTGCTTGTACTGAACAAACTGGAATCTATTACTTGTACTTGTTATGAACTTGAACCTGTTACTTGCACTTGTTATAAGGGCGTTTGGAAGTGTGTCCAACGACCTTCTTGTTCAACCTGAGCTCAACCTCATGGGGAGTCAGTTAAATCGAGCCTGCAAGGGCTTGGTCGAGGTATTTGACATTCCATGAGTGCCTGTTTCTAGGGAATCTTGGAGTATTGAGACTCTTGATTCCGGTATACTCGAGTATTACCACTTTCATTCTTGTTTGGCGTTCGGGCCTGGTAAGGGGGTATGATTGGTGAACGGGATTTGGCGTTAAAGTGGTGATCTACTGGACTGGTTCCTTTATTTGAACGTTGACGGAGGGTCAACAAGGCTGGATCAAGTATTGCAACGGGGATTTGGCTCCTGAGAGCCACCTGTATCCTTTAAATTGTGATGTTCGTTCATTTCTTTTACTTGATGCGGATATGTGTCCTATAAATATTTTCTCATCATTTCTACTGTTATATTTTTTGTACCTCATTGAACTTCTAGCTCACCCCCTTTCGTTATCCTTGTTTTCCTTACAGGAAATCACCTTTTGAAGACTATGATGTTTGAAGCATGAGTTGAGCTAGTTTTAGTATTCTTTTGTATAGCTCCTCGATGGTTGGAAAACCTTACATGCATTTTTAACCAAACAATTCCCTTTTGAATTGTAAATTTGCAACCATGTGTATATAAAAGTGTTTAACCATGTTCCTAAGTTGATTTGGTTTGAAAATGTTCTTTTCTAGGGTTATCTAAAGTTGTTGTGCTTGTTTGGGTTTCGGACAGTGCATGTTATCTTCTCAAAGTTCTTTTGAGCGGTTGGTAGGGTTTACGCTCGTTCCGGATTCGTAGTCCTGACGAGAGCTGGGCAGGCGGTCCGCCGAACCCTTTGGTTCGCCTTAGGGGGAGGTGGGGCTATCACAGGTGGTATCAGAGCAGCTTCGTGTGGTCTCTGCGCGGAGTGAGCTTGGGCCAAGTGGTGTTATGGTCCCGATTCCGTGAAAGTGTACGAATGTATAAGTGCTCTTTGAGCATAAGCTATGGATCGTGAAGTGTTATAAGATATAAACCTTTATCATGGTGCTTTGGGATAGTAGATCTGTAGGTCGGGTAAGAATCTCGATTGTAGATGAATTACTCTTGGGACTGGCCAGCCCGACTTGTGAAGTTATCTTATTTTGGGATTCTTGTACCCGACTATTAAATAGATAAGAGCCTAGGTTAGAAATGACTTGGGCAGACTTGAAATTTAATTCTATGGAACGTCTTGTGATGTGTTAGGGTAAAACTAAGGATGATTGACCCTGCCTAAGATATAAATTGTATTATTCTCGTAGATTGTGCCCGAAACCCTAGAGAGGGACAGCTTTTAGTTGGTTGCTCTTGTACCATTGGCTTAGTTTGTATCACGAAGGATGTTTTCTTTTGCTTGTATCTAATTGACTGCTACTGTGTGATCTGTCTGTGTTAGATGTGTTACATGTATATTGCCTACTTTTATCACTCATACCTGCATACTTTGTTTTAATATTGTATTCGCGCGTCAACCCTAGACTGGTTAAGCCAAATGGAAGGCACCCGTAGTGGACGTGGTCGTGGTCGCGGAATTAGGCAACCTACGACTGAAGGGGATACAAGGGGAACTACGTCTGAACCAAACCCTGAATCCAGGGTTGATCTGAACGTACAAGTGGCCGCAGCCATTCAACGAATGACCGACCTTTTGGCTCACGTAGTAGAACATCAAGGTCAAAATCCTATTCATCAGCCGGGAAATCCTGGTAATCATACCGAGGGTGAGGATAAAGCTCTTGAACGATTTCAGAAGTTCTCGCCACCGAAATTCCTGGGAGGAGCAGACCCTGACGTGGCCGAGAGATGGCTAGAGAAGTTGATTGATATATTTGCCGCGTTACATTATACTGAGGAGCGACATGTCACATTTGCTGTCTTCCAATTGGAGGGAGCAGCCCGTTCTTGGTGGAACATTATAAGACTGAAATGGGAAAGAGAACAAACCCCAAGGAGGTGGGTGAATTTCATGAGAGAGTTCAACACGAAGTATTTTCCACCCCTGATCCAGGAAAAAAAAGAAGATGAGTTTATTAGGCTCCGCCAGGGAACTCAAACCGTCGCCGAATATGAGAGCCAGTTCACCAGGTTATCCAAGTTCGCTCCCGAACTAATCGTGACTGAGCAAAGGAGGATAAGGCATTTTGTCCAAGGATTAAATGTTGAGATCTAGAAAGACCTGGCTATAGCCCAACTCAATACCTTCAGTGATGCGGTAGAGAAAGCTCAACGAGTTGAAAGCGCAAGATTTCAAGTTAGAAACTTTCAAGCTAAGAAAAGGGGATTTCCTGGAAGTATCTCAGAGCAAGGGGATAAGGGGACGCCTCCTAAGATTGGAAGGGGAAACGGGGGAGTACAATTACCGAGAATGTCAAGTGGTGCCTCACAAAGAGACTCAGTCTCAGCTTCCCTTGGTCCCTACGGGTACTGTGGGAAGCCGAATCACACAGAGAAGGTCTGTTGGAAGAAAGGAAGAAAATGTCTGCGTTGTGGGAGCGCGGATCATCAAATCGCAAACTGTCCAAGACGATCTCGAGAAGGGAGCAGGAACCAACAACGAACCACGACCAACCCTGACCAGTCGAAGGGGGAAAAGAATGGACTAAAAGTGTCAGCTCGGGTGTACTTCTTAGAACAACATCAAGTCTCTGACCCATTTGAGGACGTAGAAGGTAAGATTCTAGTATCCCACCGTTTGCCCGCTAGAATGGTGTATAAGAATTGAAATTTGGCAAGGAAGAAGGAACTAGACCAAAGAATTCAATGAGCCTGGTTAGTGAAGGGGTACAGATTGGTTAGCTAAGTATGATCCTCAATTTAACCGTGAGAAGGAAGCAGTAAAATTCTTGTATTCCGAAGAAGGCTATGGTAAGGAATTTCGAGGACGAAATTCTTTTAAGGGGGAGAGAGTGTGAGAACCCGTAAATTTTCGTATTTTCTAGGGTTTTATTTTATTTAATCGCACATTTTTCTGTAATTTCTTTATTAGGAAATTTTATAACTCGTTTTATGAGTAAATAGGGTTTTAAATCATTTTTCTAGTATAAGTTAATTCATGAGAGTTTAGAAGTGTATACCGGGCGTGGGACCCGCTGGTGCGAAAAGTTCGGTAAAATTCGGCCAGTTAGGTTAAGTTTCGTATACCGGGATTAATTTAGCAGGTGTTAAGAGATAATTAGAGGTTACTAGATGAATTGGTGTGAGAGGAACAAAAGGATAACCATGTATTAAATGAAAGTGACAAGTGTCACTTGGAGATTAAGTCTTACTTTTTGACCACTATTCACTCTTTTACCATTTTACCAAATAAATCAAAAATTGACCAAAAATCTCTTCATTTCCAAGCTTCTTGTGGCCGGCCATCTTCAAGGAAAAAGAAAGGAAAACCACTCCAAATTTCTAGCTCCAATCTTGTTCAATCTTCAATTCCAACCGTTTAATCTTGTATTTGCTCCATAAAAACCCTTAAGTGAGTGGTTATGAGGTGATTAGTGAAGTGGTTTGGAGGATTAAGGTGCTAAGTTGCTCCTTTTCTTGGGTTGTGAAGGTGAGTAACTAAGGGACCTTTCTTTCTTCTCAATAATGTTTGATTATTGACTTATGTGAGATGAAGTAATGGATTAAGGTGTTGTTTCATGACTTTTGGTGGAATTTGGTGCATTTTTCTATTTAATCATGATTTTTCTGTTTTCATATGATTATTATGGTGTGGCCTTGGATAATGGTTAGACATGATCTAAAATGAAGCTAGAGGGTGTAAGTTGTGGCTATTTGCGGAAAATTTCCGCATTGAAATGAAATTTCGGAAGTTAGGGTTTCATTTAACCCCATTCTTCCCGGTACTGTTTCTCCTATATAGAAGCCAAATTAGCCTTGGCTTAAAACATGAAAGTTGTATAGGATGGTATTTTATAGTTTCATACAAAATTTCAACTCAATGGGAGCAACGTACCCTGTGAAAAGACCAAAATACCCCTACTACCCTGTTTCTGTCCGAAACTGAAATTCAGCTTTGGTAATTGGTTAATTTGATTGGGAATACGACTGATTTGGTTGTTGATGTCTTCTTAAGAAATATAGCCTGGTATCTTAGATTTCGTATGGATTTGGAATCACTTGAATTGGACTTAGGTAGCCTGAATTATGGTTATTTAACCAGAATGCGGTTTGTTAACCTGTTTATGCGGTTCTGGTTTGGTACATTGATATTTTAATCTAGTTGCACTACAAAATGGACTGAGTGTCCTTCTTCAACATGGTAGCCCTTTCTCTTAGCTTCGAAACAGTGTAAATTAAACCTCAATCTGACAAGGATAGCTTCAGTTGTGTTAATTCTGCTAAACAACAGCAAATCTGCCTTTTGTTTCCCAACCCAAACTTCGTTTCCGCATATGTCCTAGTTTGATTTTGCACTTATACGTTCCATATGATTTACTCTAGTGATATGTGAATTCGGTTTATGACTCGTATTTGAGCCTTATTGTGGTTCTAATTAAAGGTGTTTGATAGCTTGTGATTTGTGGGTGTTGAGGTTTGGTTGGAAAGTAAAGAAAGACAAGGGAAATGCTGTCAAAATTTTCGCGGAGCTTCTACACAGTCTAGGGAAATTTACTATATCTTGATGTAGGAAAGTCGGAATTGAGTTCCATTTGTTGCGTTTTAAACTAGATTCATAGGGATATAAACTCTGTAAATTTCAGACCCTGTTTTTGTCTGTACCATTTATGGTGATTTTTCAAATTGAGTGAAATGTTGTACCTGTTCTGTCTTTCACTGGATAAAAGCAGCAACTTGAGACTTGAATTTGACTGACTTGCGTTCTGAATCTTATGAGGGTGTTCTCTGGAAAGTTATAGCCCTTTGAATGTATTTTCCAACGGTATAACTTTTACTAATTTTGGACTTACAAAACTTGAGATATGATTTTTCATATAGGGTTGTGCGAAACTGGAAAATCCTGTTTTCCTAGTATCGATCTTACTTTCATTTTTTACTTCAAATTTGGAGTTGGTCTGTCATTGTAGGTAGGGTTTTGAGGTTGTTCATGCCTTTAGGACTAATTGTTATCTTTTCACTCCAAAGTCACCTCTTCGCTTTACATTAATGGTTCATTTGGATTGGCACCTGACTTGTAATCGAGTTTTACTTGCGAATTCCACTTATTAGGTTTTGGAGTCCAGTCTTAACTGTTTGCCTTGATTGTTCTAGGAGGTGCCGGCGAGTAAAGCCATACTTGGGAAAGAAACTTTCGAAATTATCCTTGTTTGATCAGGTGAGTGCACCACTCCCCTGAATTATTGCTCAACTAGTTTTCTGTACTTGCAAATTGCTATTTGAATGTCTTTCCTGACTGTTTATCTTGTATGAGACGAGAGCGTACTTTATCACAATCGTTCTCTTGCTTGTACTGAACAAACTGGAATCTATTACTTGTACTTGTTATGAACTTGAACCTGTTACTTGCACTTGTTATAAGGGCGTTTGGAAGTGTGTCCAACGACCTTCTTGTTCAACCTGAGCTCAACCTCATGGGGAGTCAGTTAAATCGAGCCTGCAAGGGCTTGGTCGAGGTATTTGACATTCCATGAGTGCCTGTTTCTAGGGAATCTTGGAGTATTGAGACTCTTGATTCCGGTATACTCGAGTATTACCACTTTCATTCTTGTTTGGCGTTCGGGCCTGGTAAGGGGGTATGATTGGTGAACGGGATTTGGCGTTAAAGTGGTGATCTACTGGACTGGTTCCTTTATTTGAACGTTGACGGAGGGTCAACAAGGCTGGATCAAGTATTGCAACGGGGATTTGGCTCCTGAGAGCCACCTGTATCCTTTAAATTGTGATGTTCGTTCATTTCTTTTACTTGATGCGGATATGTGTCCTATAAATATTTTCTCATCATTTCTACTGTTATATTTTTTGTACCTCATTGAACTTCTAGCTCACCCCCTTTCGTTATCCTTGTTTTCCTTACAGGAAATCACCTTTTGAAGACTATGATGTTTGAAGCATGAGTTGAGCTAGTTTTAGTATTCTTTTGTATAGCTCCTCGATGGTTGGAAAACCTTACATGCATTTTTAACCAAACAATTCCCTTTTGAATTGTAAATTTGCAACCATGTGTATATAAAAGTGTTTAACCATGTTCCTAAGTTGATTTGGTTTGAAAATGTTCTTTTCTAGGGTTATCTAAAGTTGTTGTGCTTGTTTGGGTTTCGGACAGTGCATGTTATCTTCTCAAAGTTCTTTTGAGCGGTTGGTAGGGTTTACGCTCGTTCCGGATTCGTAGTCCTGACGAGAGCTGGGCAGGCGGTCCGCCGAACCCTTTGGTTCGCCTTAGGGGGAGGTGGGGCTATCACAGGTGGTATCAGAGCAGCTTCGTGTGGTCTCTGCGCGGAGTGAGCTTGGGCCAAGTGGTGTTATGGTCCCGATTCCGTGAAAGTGTACGAATGTATAAGTGCTCTTTGAGCATAAGCTATGGATCGTGAAGTGTTATAAGATATAAACCTTTATCATGGTGCTTTGGGATAGTAGATCTGTAGGTCGGGTAAGAATCTCGATTGTAGATGAATTACTCTTGGGACTGGCCAGCCCGACTTGTGAAGTTATCTTATTTTGGGATTCTTGTACCCGACTATTAAATAGATAAGAGCCTAGGTTAGAAATGACTTGGGCAGACTTGAAATTTAATTCTATGGAACGTCTTGTGATGTGTTAGGGTAAAACTAAGGATGATTGACCCTGCCTAAGATATAAATTGTATTATTCTCGTAGATTGTGCCCGAAACCCTAGAGAGGGACAGCTTTTAGTTGGTTGCTCTTGTACCATTGGCTTAGTTTGTATCACGAAGGATGTTTTCTTTTGCTTGTATCTAATTGACTGCTACTGTGTGATCTGTCTGTGTTAGATGTGTTACATGTATATTGCCTACTTTTATCACTCATACCTGCATACTTTGTTTTAATATTGTATTCGCGCGTCAACCCTAGACTGGTTAAGCCAAATGGAAGGCACCCGTAGTGGACGTGGTCGTGGTCGCGGAATTAGGCAACCTACGACTGAAGGGGATACAAGGGGAACTACGTCTGAACCAAACCCTGAATCCAGGGTTGATTTGAACGTACAAGTGGCCGCAGCCATTCAACGAATGACCGACCTTTTGGCTCACGTAGTAGAACATCAAGGTCAAAATCCTATTCATCAGCCGGGAAATCCTGGTAATCATACCGAGGGTGAGGATAAAGCTCTTGAACGATTTCAGAAGTTCTCGCCACCGAAATTCCTGGGAGGAGCAGACCCTGACGTGGCCGAGAGATGGCTAGAGAAGTTGATTGATATATTTGCCGCGTTACATTATACTAAGGAGCGACATGTCACATTTGCTGTCTTCCAATTGGAGGGAGCAGCCCGTTCTTGGTGGAACATTATAAGACTGAAATGGGAAAGAGAACAAACCCCAAGGAGGTGGGTGAATTTCATGAGAGAGTTCAACACGAAGTATTTTCCACCCCTGATCCAGGAAAAAAAAGAAGATGAGTTTATTAGGCTCCGCCAGGGAACTCAAACCGTCGCCGAATATGAGAGCCAGTTCACCAGGTTATCCAAGTTCGCTCCCGAACTAATCGTGACTGAGCAAAGGAGGATAAGGCATTTTGTCCAAGGATTAAATGTTGAGATCTAGAAAGACCTGGCTATAGCCCAACTCAATACCTTCAGTGATGCGGTAGAGAAAGCTCAACGAGTTGAAAGCGCAAGATTTCAAGTTAGAAACTTTCAAGCTAAGAAAAGGGGATTTCCTGGAAGTATCTCAGAGCAAGGGGATAAGGGGACGCCTCCTAAGATTGGAAGGGGAAACGGGGGAGTACAATTACCGAGAATGTCAAGTGGTGCCTCACAAAGAGACTCAGTCTCAGCTTCCCTTGGTCCCTACGGGTACTGTGGGAAGCCGAATCACACAGAGAAGGTCTGTTGGAAGAAAGGAAGAAAATGTCTGCGTTGTGGGAGCGCGGATCATCAAATCGCAAACTGTCCAAGACGATCTCGAGAAGGGAGCAGGAACCAACAACGAACCACGACCAACCCTGACCAGTCGAAGGGGGAAAAGAATGGACTAAAAGTGTCAGCTCGGGTGTACTTCTTAGAACAACATCAAGTCTCTGACCCATTTGAGGACGTAGAAGGTAAGATTCTAGTATCCCACCGTTTGCCCGCTAGAATGGTGTATAAGAATTGAAATTTGGCAAGGAAGAAGGAACTAGACCAAAGAATTCAATGAGCCTGGTTAGTGAAGGGGTACAGATTGGTTAGCTAAGTATGATCCTCAATTTAACCGTGAGAAGGAAGCAGTAAAATTCTTGTATTCCGAAGAAGGCTATGGTAAGGAATTTCGAGGACGAAATTCTTTTAAGGGGGAGAGAGTGTGAGAACCCGTAAATTTTCGTATTTTCTAGGGTTTTATTTTATTTAATCGCACATTTTTCTGTAATTTCTTTATTAGGAAATTTTATAACTCGTTTTATGAGTAAATAGGGTTTTAAATCATTTTTCTAGTATAAGTTAATTCATGAGAGTTTAGAAGTGTATACCGGGCGTGGGACCCGCTGGTGCGAAAAGTTCGGTAAAATTCGGCCAGTTAGGTTAAGTTTCGTATACCGGGATTAATTTAGCAGGTGTTAAGAGATAATTAGAGGTTACTAGATGAATTGGTGTGAGAGGAACAAAAGGATAACCATGTATTAAATGAAAGTGACAAGTGTCACTTGGAGATTAAGTCTTACTTTTTGACCACTATTCACTCTTTTACCATTTTACCAAATAAATCAAAAATTGACCAAAAATCTCTTCATTTCCAAGCTTCTTGTGGCCGGCCATCTTCAAGGAAAAAGAAAGGAAAACCACTCCAAATTTCTAGCTCCAATCTTGTTCAATCTTCAATTCCAACCGTTTAATCTTGTATTTGCTCCATAAAAACCCTTAAGTGAGTGGTTATGAGGTGATTAGTGAAGTGGTTTGGAGGATTAAGGTGCTAAGTTGCTCCTTTTCTTGGGTTGTGAAGGTGAGTAACTAAGGGACCTTTCTTTCTTCTCAATAATGTTTGATTATTGACTTATGTGAGATGAAGTAATGGATTAAGGTGTTGTTTCATGACTTTTGGTGGAATTTGGTGCATTTTTCTATTTAATCATGATTTTTCTGTTTTCATATGATTATTATGGTGTGGCCTTGGATAATGGTTAGACATGATCTAAAATGAAGCTAGAGGGTGTAAGTTGTGGCTATTTGCGGAAAATTTCCGCATTGAAATGAAATTTCGGAAGTTAGGGTTTCATTTAACCCCATTCTTCCCGGTACTGTTTCTCCTATATAGAAGCCAAATTAGCCTTGGCTTAAAACATGAAAGTTGTATAGGATGGTATTTTATAGTTTCGTACAAAATTTCAACTCAATGGGAGCAACGTAGCCTGTGAAAAGACCAAAATACCCCTACTACCCTGTTTCTGTCCGAAACTGAAATTCAGCTTTGGTAATTGGTTAATTTGATTGGGAATACGACTGATTTGGTTGTTGATGTCTTCTTAAGAAATATAGCCTGGTATCTTAGATTTCGTATGGATTTGGAATCACTTGAATTGGACTTAGGTAGCCTGAATTATGGTTATTTAACCAGAATGCGGTTTGTTAACCTGTTTATGCGGTTCTGGTTTGGTACATTGATATTTTAATCTAGTTGCACTACAAAATGGACTGAGTGTCCTTCTTCAACATGGTAGCCCTTTCTCTTAGCTTCGAAACAGTGTAAATTAAACCTCAATCTGACAAGGATAGCTTCAGTTGTGTTAATTCTGCTAAACAACAGCAAATCTGCCTTTTGTTTCCCAACCCAAACTTCGTTTCCGCATATGTCCTAGTTTGATTTTGCACTTATACGTTCCATATGATTTACTCTAGTGATATGTGAATTCGGTTTATGACTCGTATTTGAGCCTTATTGTGGTTCTAATTAAAGGTGTTTGATAGCTTGTGATTTGTGGGTGTTGAGGTTTGGTTGGAAAGTAAAGAAAGACAAGGGAAATGCTGTCAAAATTTTCGCGGAGCTTCTACACAGTCTAGGGAAATTTACTATATCTTGATGTAGGAAAGTCGGAATTGAGTTCCATTTGTTGCGTTTTAAACTAGATTCATAGGGATATAAACTCTGTAAATTTCAGACCCTGTTTTTGTCTGTACCATTTATGGTTATTTTTCAAATTGAGTGAAATGTTGTACCTGTTCTGTCTTTCACTGGATAAAAGCAGCAACTTGAGACTTGAATTTGACTGACTTGCGTTCTGAATCTATGAGGGTGTTCTCTGGAAAGTTATAACCCTTTGAATGTATTTTCCAACGGTATAACTTTTACTAATTTTGGACTTACAAAACTTGAGATATGATTTTTCATATAGGGTTGTGCGAAACTGGAAAATCCTGTTTTCCTAGTATCGATCTTACTTTCATTTTCTACTTCAAATTTGGAGTTGGTCTGTCATTGTAGGTAGGGTTTTGAGGTTGTTCATGCCTTTAGGACTAATTGTTATCTTTTCACTCCAAAGTCACCTCTTCGCTTTACATTAATGGTTCATTTGGATTGGCACCTGACTTGTAATCGAGTTTTACTTGCGAATTCCACTTATTAGGTTTTGGAGTCCAGTCTTAACTGTTTGCCTTGATTGTTCTAGGAGGTGCCGGCGAGTAAAGCCATACTTGGGAAAGAAACTTTCGAAATTATCCTTGTTTGATCAGGTGAGTGCACCACTCCCCTGAATTATTGCTCAACTGGTTTTCTGTACTTGCAAATTGCTATTTGAATGTCTTTCCTGACTGTTTATCTTGTATGAGACGAGGGCGTACTTTATCACACTCATTCTCTTGCCTGTACTGAACAAACTGGAATCTATTACTTGTACTTGTTATGAACTTGAACCTGTTACTTGCACTTGTTATAAGGGCGTTTGGAAGTGTGTCCAACGACCTTCTTGTTGAACCTGAGCTCACCCTCATGGGGAGTTAGTTAAATCGAGCCAGCAAAGGTTTGGTCGAGGTATTTGACAATCCATGAGTGTCTGTTTCTAGGGAATCTTGAAGTATTGAGACTCTTGATTCCTGTATATTCGAGTATTACCACTTTCATTCTTATTTGGCGTTCGGGCCCGGTAAGGGGGTATGATTGGTGAACGGGATTTGGCGTTAAAGTGGTGATCTACTGGACTGGTTCCTTTATTTGAACGTTGACGGAGGGTCAACAAGGCTGGATCAAGTATTGCAACGGGGATTTGGCTCCTGAGAGCCACCTGTATCCTTTAAATTGTGATGTTCGTTCATTTCTTTTACTTGATGCGGATATGTGTCCTATAAATGTTTTCTCATAATTTCTACTGTTATATTTTTGGTACCTCATTGAGCTTCTAACTCACCCCGTTTCGTTATCCTCGTTTTCCTTACAGGAAATCACCTTTTGAAGACTATGATGTTTGAAGCATGAGTTGAGCTAGTTTTAGTATTCTTTTGTATAGCTCCTCGATGGTTGGAAAATTTTACATGTATTTTTAACCAAACAATTCCCTTTTGAATTGTAAATTTGCAACCATGTGTATATAAAAGTGTTTAACCATGTTCCTAAGTTGATTTGGTTTGGAAATGTTCTTTTCGAGGGTTATCTAGAGTTGTTGTGCTTGTTTGGATTTCGGACAGTGCATGTTATCTTCTCAAAGTTCTTTTGAGCGATTGGTAGGGTTTACGCTCGTTCCGGATCCGTAATCCCGACGAGAGTTGGGCAGGCGGTCTGCCGAACCCTTTGGTTCGCCTTAGGGGGAGGTGGGGCTGTCACATGATTCACTTCGTTCGGCCGTCTGACACTCAAAAACTGCGTCTTATGAGACAGTTCCTTCCTTCATTCAGTTCATAATTCTTATCGTTGTCTCGGACGCAACTCTTCGTCTTCTCCCATTTTCAAAATTCAAATTTGTCTCTCTTCTGAACGAGTTCCAAGAAATTGATTTGTCCAACACCATCATATTCCTATTGCCCCTTCATTACCCCTCGTAACTTCCTCCAACTGTCAACTACTCCATAAATCCTAATTCTCACCTGAAACCTTAACCTCTCAAAATTCACTCTCTGTGGACGATTCAAGTATCCATTGTAGTTCATACTGCACATTCAATCAATTTGATACATATTTGCATTACACTTTACAACAAAAACACACTGCATTGCATCATGGTGAGAATAAGAGGAGGATCTACTGGAGCCGAACGCACTTTCAGGCTTAGAGATGAAGATGTTGAGATTGTCGAACCTTCCACCAAATCTTCCAAAAGAGAACTGAAACTCGTGGTGGAAAGACGAAGTAGTCTACAAAGAAGAATTAGAATGTTCAAACTGGTGAGCCATCTGTTGAACCATCTGTTGAGTAGATGGATGAGCATCAAACTGAAGAGCATCCAGTTAGTGATAGTGAAGAAGAACCGGAGCAGCCCACTAATGCTGATGCATCCGCCACGAAATCACCCAGAATAGTGACGGAATCTCATAATAAAAAGGGAAAAAAGGTTCTCTAATAGGAAAAGGACTGCTCAAACTAAGGAAAGGCAAACTGCTAATCTATTGTTGAGCAAAGTGAGGAACAGCAGGCTGCTGAGCAAAATGTTGAGGTTCAGCAAGCCCCTGTGACTTCCACCAGAAAGTCACCAAGAACAAGATCTGGTGGACAGACCGATGCACCTGTTGCTCAGCGAAGTGCAAAGAAGAAATGAACTGCCAGGGAGCAACCCGAGGCTCAAACTACAGAGGAACCAACCCCTTTACCCAAGTTCATTGATGATGATGCCAGGGAGAGATTCGAATGGATCTCACAGAAAGGCTTCATCACTCAGAGGACTATCATCCCATACAAATTTCATAAGCTTGACCTTGAACCAGTTCTTAAACTTTTTGAATTTCAAAAATGGACTCATTTTCTGACCATTCCAAACACATACTATCCTGACATGCTTCATCAATTTTTTGCCAACCTTAGGAAGGGTAGATCACACATTGATCTAGTTTCACTTGTCAATTCTGTTAACATAGAGTTGAACCCTGACATTGTCAACACTGTTCTGGAAACCAAAATTGAAAATGGTTTTAAAGAAAAAATTACAAACTTCTTTTCATATGAAGAATTTCCTTCTGCATATCATAATTTTCATGTTGCTAAATTGATTACTTATTTTCAAACTCATTTTAATACTCCTGCTGAGGCAAGATTGAAGGATCTCAGTCCTCAAAACTTGATCATCTTTTCTATAATTTTGAATCTGTTGGTCCCTACTGATGGTCATAGGACTGATGCCAACAAAATGGAGCTTTACTTGTTCTATTGCTTTCTTGAAAAAATTAGAATTGATTTTGGCTTTGTTATGTGCAAATTCTTGCTCAAAATCAGCACTGATAGTCGTAGAAAATTTTTCTATAAAAAATTTTTGACTCCTATCTTTGCTCATTTTCAAATTCCCTTTACTGAAAAATCACCAAAAGAAAGTGCATCAACTGTTTTCTCCAAAACTTATTTTGAAAGAAAAAATCTGAAATTTTTTTAGGGTCATTGGTGCTACAAGGAAACTGTTTCGGAGTCTAGGAGAAAGAATTCTCATGAAACTCCTGTTACCTCTAGAACTCCTCGAGATCAGTCTATGTTTGTCTCACCCTTTACTATCCATGCTAGAAAGTCAGCCACTAAATTCTCTTCATCCAACTCTGAGGTCATTTCTTTGCTTGAGAACCTCAAACAACACATCCTACTCCTTGAAGATGGTCTGATGATGACCATGTTATACGAACAACAAGCCACCTTCATTGACAAAAGGAATCTACTTGTGCCTCCCATTCCTCAAAACAATGAGAATGCACACCAAAAGGAGCCTAGAACTGAGCCAACTACTGAAACTACCCCAGAGTACCGTGCCTCCAGTTCTCAGCCACAGGACAAGGGAAAGGCTCCAGCAACTGAAGAAGAAACTGAAGAGGATGATGATGAGGACACTGAAGAGGAAGAAGTGGATCTTGCTCAGTTTCGCCTAGCAAGAAGGAGGTCTGGATCGTCCAAAATTACCATTTAGGCACTTCTAGGCAAATGCACTTCATGACTAGGATGGTAGTTCATAATAGACTTTTGGCATCTCTTGCATTTTAAACATTTCGTGTGTTTTGTATTAAGAATTCTATTTCCCTTCCTCTGCTGGTCTGTAAAACTATTTGGTTATCTTTTTTGTTTCGAATAAATGTTGCTTTTGTGGATTATCCTGATTTTTGGATGAATGTTGCTTAATTTAGTTTGACATCTGATTTCTGATATTGACTGGATGAATGATTGTTGTTGACAATTGCCAATATTGATGATGTTGTGTTCTGGCTTCTGGTTTTGCTGATAAGTGTTGATAGTATTGCTGATAATTGTTGATAGTTTTGGCTTCTAATATTGCTAGAAATATTAATGATGTGTATCGGATACTGGATTCTGATTGATTCAATGATGACAAAAGGGAGGAGAAATGGATATGTAATCTATACGTGAGGGGTGTCATTCTAAGGGGGAGTATCCACTCAGGAGGAGTGTCAAGTAATCTATATGTGAGAGGATATTATTAGTATCCACTCCTTGGATGCATCAAGTAAGGGGGAGTTGTGCCCTAATTATTTTTCTCAATCCATTATTTTGTTATCATCAAAAAGGGGGAGATTATTTATCTCAATCTGTAGCTTTTGATGATTACAAAACAAATGGATGTTACTAATGTTCTCTCAATAGATCCTTTCAGAAATGGAGCAAAACAGGTTCAAAACTTAAGCACAAAGGATGTTGAAGCTACTGTCAGACGCACAAGAAGATTGGATTGGACGTCCGACAACCTTTGCGCAACTTCGAACGCATGAAGAACTTCACCCTCAGACGTCTGAAGATATTGAGTCATTCTCTCTAAGCTCACTGACCTCGATCAGACGCACATCATCAGAGCACTGGACGTCCGACAAGTGTTACGACACTTCGGACGCAAAGCCTTGGAGGCACCGGACGTCCGAAAAGAATTGAAGAAGAATTCTCAGTTTCACCTCCTACATTCGGACGCATACATTGAAGGTACCGGACGTCCAAAATAGTTCAATTACTTCAATAGTGTAGTTTTGTGAGGATTATCCGAGTGATAGTAAAACTTTCTTACTTGACCAAGTGTGGTTTGGGGCAAGGAGGAAGTGATCCTTCTTTTGTACACAAAAGATTGGTTGTAAGTTGATCAACTTGAAGAAACTTGCTCTATAAAGTGATATTCAAACTCAAGAGGAGTTTAGTATTTGGTTTGATACTCTATCTCTTTTACTTACTGTCTTGATATATAAATTGCTCATCTTTTCTACTCACAAACACTTGTACTTTCTCATCAATTGCTCCATTGTGTGGTCTTTTAGAAAAAGAGGGCAAGTACTAAAAAAGTGACTCATAACTTGGCCAGTTTTTAAACTACCTAATTCACCCCCCTCTTAGGTTGTCTGCGATCCTTACAATTGACGAATCCTTGACTTATAAAGAAAGGCCGGTACAGATCTTAGATCGAAAAGTAAAGGAATTAAGGACTAAACATATACCCTTGGTAAAGGTTTTGTGGAGAAATCATGAGGTTGAGGAAGTTACTTGGGAAGTGGAAAAGGACATTCGTGCAAAATATCCTGAGCTATTCAGTGATCAAGGTGAGAATTTCGAGGATGAAATTCTTTAAGGGGGAGAGAGTGTGAGAACCCTCACTTTAAAACACAATTCTACTAAACTACATGCCTTGCCCAAAGATTTAAATAACTTATAACATGTCCTTGCATTGCAGTTTACATGCATTATAACATTTCCTTGCATTGCACTTTATTACTTTTATTTGAATTGTAACATTTCCTTGAATTGGTTTTATTTTATTTCACAACACACACTTTGACCAAATATTCTTTTATTTGTGGTTGGGATTTTATATGATAGTTTAGGGGTGTTAGTAAGACAATGGAAACATTTGGAGGATAGAAACAAGATTTGACAAAGATTAGAGAGAGAATGACCAAGATTGAGACAAGTGACCAAACCCTAGCCATTCAACCTTTTGACCAAAGAATTAGAGGAATTTTAAATCATTCTTAGCTCCATTTTTCTTCACTTTGGCCGGCCCTCTTAGCTTCCAAGAGAATGAGAAAAAAATCCCTTTTTATGCTTTCTAAACCTAGTTTGATCTTCAGAGAAAAATCAAAAGTGAAGGACTTGAGTTAGTGAGTGAACTACTACCAACCCTAGTGTGTGATTTTCAAACTTGAAGCTTTTGGTTTGGTGGTTGTTTTGGGTGACTCAAGCTTCTTACAAGAGAGGTATATGATCCTTAATTCTTGGTTTTATGGTGTTATATCAAATATTTAAAGTTTTGAGGGTAAACTAGAAGTTTTATGGATGTTACTTGTGGTTAAATTTCTTGAACTAATTAAGTGGTAGTTGGGTTTGTTGGTTAGCCTACCATGTGTTTGATTAATTGTTAAAGCTTTGTTTATGGTTTATTTGATGTATTAACATGTTTTGGATCCTTTTTGGGTTAAGGATAAAACTTGGTATGATGTTTAAGTTAGTCTTCATGAAAGGATGAAAGTTGGTGAAACAAGTGAACTAGTGGACTGTTTTTCTTTCCTTGGCTGACTGGTTTTGGAAGGGGAGGTTTCTTCTTGATTTTGTGGTTCATTTGCACCCTCATTAAGCCTAAGTGACTTGGCTAAACATTGGTTAAATTTATGTGTGAGTTAAGATGGAAATGAAGCAATTAAAGTGGTGGTTTTGGACAACTAGTGGACTGTTTTGGTTCTTGTTGTTGGCTAGAATGTTTTGGTTCACTTGATCATTATGTGTGTTACATTTTGAGCTCCAATGGTATTAGGTAACATGATCCCCTGTATATGAACCATAGGAGTTCGAATTGGTTGAAATTGATCCAAAACAAGTGAAGTTAACATCAAGAACTAGTGTAACTTTGCTAAGGTTTTAGGGCTGATCAGAACTGAAAAATCAGCCAACTTCCTTGGATTACTGGTATTGATAGAAGACCAACCAGAGGGTTCATTTGGTACCGTTAGAAAGCCCTTCGAGTCTAGTTTCCAATGCCACTAACGGCACCTGATTTCGACCTTCTTACAGTGAGATATGATCGTTTTCCCAAGACTGTAAGGGCACGACTGTTTTACCTGCAAAGAAGACTTTGAACTTGAATGAAAATTTTCTTTTGCCCAACTTTCTTACACTTTGTAGACACTAAAATTTTAGCCTTTCTTTTTTTTATTATTTCATTTAGTTGATTTTGTTTTAATTTTTGTTTATTTTTATCTTATTTTAATTTTGTTAAGAAAACCATTTTTATTATTCATTGGAAAAAAAAAGAAAAAAGAAAAAAGAGAAAAATCATCAATCAAACACAAAAATTTTACCATTTTTACTCTAGTTGATTTTGCTTAAATTTTTGTCTATTTCCATTTTGTTAAAGAAAATCATTTCTTTTTTCATTCATTGGAAAGAAAAGAAAACTAAAAAAAAAAAGTGTTCACGCGCGCGTTTTCTTGCTTCATTTGCCGGTACAAGAACCAGCTGGTACAGGACCTCGCAGCTGGAAATGAGAAGCAACAAATGGGATTTTTTCTTCAAGACACAACGCCACTCACTCACCAGAAGATGTCAAGAATGTTCTGGAAATAAGAGCATCAAACAGCTCAAATTTTGGCCAGAAAATGCAGCAAAGAAACTACCATTGAAGCTAGGTTTTGGGGATATTTGATGCATATAAAAAGGCCATAAAACAAGAAAAGAAAGGGGTTGGCGGCTAGAGAAAAGAAATCGAAAGTGTGAGATAGAGAGTTTTGGGGCTGGGCAAAGAAACCTACGGGCTGGACAGGAGAAAAACTAGGGAAGAAAAGAAAAGGATAAGGCGGCGGAGAGAGTAAAAAAGGGAGAGAAAGCAGGGAAAAAAAAGAGCGCCGAGAGTGAGAGAGAGCTTGAGGGCTGAGTAGGGTAGAAGGAAGAAAAGAAGCTCTCGGCTTACGGGCAACAACAGAGAGATTGAGAGAGGGTGGTTGCGGATAAGAAACCAGAAGCAAAAGGCTTGGAAAATCTAGAAAAAGGGAGGAAACTGTCGGGGCAAGCAAAAGGAAAGAAAGGGGAAAACCTAGGGGCTGAGAGGAAGGAACAAGAAAGAACTGCAAAAGAAGAGAGCTTGGAGTCTTCGGCTGGAGGAGAAAGGAGAGAGATTAGGATTTTCGGTTGAGGAAACAAGGAGAAAGAAGGAAAGTGAACTCAACACAGGTTGCAGTGCAGAACCCAGTTCATGGTTTCACTGAATAAGTCCCAGTAAATCCACCGCAATGGACACAGTGCAGTCTCCAATCTCAGATCAAGAAAAGTGACCTCCATTTTAACTTCCAGGTATTGATAACCATTGCTCTCCTCCTCCTGTAGTTTGAAATTGTATATGTTGACTTCAACGTCTCATTTGCTTCCGAAAATGTTGATAAAGGTCCAAACTTTGAGTCTCTGTTTGCTTTTCATGGTGATGCTAAGCTTGTTAACGGCCATGATAAGTCAGAACCAGATTTGCTGAACTGAAACCTGGTTTCGGTTCAATGTTAAACCAATATGCATCAACTTTGCGTCTGATTCGATTGAAACTAAAGGCTCATGGTTGCTGTTCTCTTGTTGTTTCCCCATTTTCTTCCCGTTCATTCTTCATCCAATGATCTGTTCCTTTTTCTACAAATTTGATAGCTTAGTTGATTTTTTTTTCGGTCACTATGCTGGGGGGTTGGGGTGGTTTGTTCCTGTTAAAAATGACATGCCATGTTTTTCTTCTCCTCCTTAGTTGATTTGTGCAATAGACCCCTAAAATTTGTATTTGACCCCTCAAACTTCTTTAATTTTTGCAATTGGATCCTTGTTTGTTTTAATTTGTTGAATACGGGTTGTTTAGTTTTATTTGAATACTTTGATTAATTCAATTTCGTGTTGATTTTCATTTCATGTGATTATTTCTTAATTAAAGTAATGCCTTGATCTTTTTCTTATTTTGGAGGTAAATCAGTAATTTCGTTTCACTAGATCACCAATGCAAGGGAGGTACACTCTACTCCTTTATTTTGATTTTATTTGACCCTATGTGCTCCTATGTGATCTTATGTGTGATATTGCATGCTTTTGAATGTTTTTTATTTCATTTTAGTTGTTTTAATTTAGTATATTTGTTTTATTTTAATTTTTGGCTATTTTAGAGGCATTTAAATGCCAAGTTGTAATAGTTAGGGATTTATTTTTTTATTTATTTTACTCCTTCCCCCCCTTTTAGATTGTAGTTAGGGCCCCCTAATGTAATAGTTAGGGCTTTATTTGCTTTATTTGTCTTATGTGTTTTTGCATGCTTCTGTGTTACGCGTGACTTACTTTTTTAGGCTCTTGCATCTAGATATCATGCTTATGTGTTATGTGTTTATATGATCTTATGTGTTTACTTGCTTTATTATGTTTTATACTATTAGTTTAGTTATAATCAATGTGTGTCGTCACCACACTAGTCCAACGCTAGTTGTGGTTCCTTTTTTCGATTTCTCACTAGTCCAACGCTAGTGAGAAAAATAGAGACATGGGCTAGTCCAAAGCTAAACCCTTAGGGACCAATCACGCGTTAGATCATGTTTGTGTGACAATCACTACATTTTCATGCATATTTTCCCCTTTTTAGAGTTTTTTTATCATTTCGCATGGCATCCCCTTATATGTGTATCCCTTGTCCCATATTTCCTTTATATATATCTCTTATCCCATATTTCCTTATATATGTATATCTCTTACCCCTATGTGTGAAAACATGACATTAGACTTGCATTTCATATAAGAAAATTAGAGATAGGTTCGTACATTTGCTTGATTAGATTAGGGAAATAACCCCTCGAATATGGGATATGGACGAATTTGGTTTTCTAACCATAGCACACTCGTATTCCCTCTATTAAAGGGAATATTGAAGTCATGAGTATTAGCCCCCTGCACCCGCTATGATGCATTCCTCTAGGTCATGTATATTTGTATAATTATTATTTTTCTTTTCTTTTCTTAGAGTCTCATATTTTGTACATTCGTGACCTCTTCAAATAATTACTTTTGGTCATCATAATCAATGCGATTTGCACCAACTAAAATTCGAAGAGACATGTTGATCCTGATACATTAGGTCTAGGGTTTGTATTTATATAGTGACTTCCAAATGTGATAAATTTTTAGGTTAAAATAAGAAAATTTTTGACTAAATCACGCAACTAGCTTTGGCTAGATTGAAAGGGTGCCTTGGATTTTGTGCTTGCCTTCCCTTTCTTCAACCATGACTCTCGACCCATTTTCTCTGATTTTCGAAAACTTGGAGTCGTTTAAAAAGGGTTTTTCTCTATTTTTTTCTTTAAAAAATTCATTTTAGGTGACTTGGTACACCTTAACTCAATACCAAGTGGTGACTCCTATCTTTCATTAAAAACCCTTTTTTAACTATTATTTTTGGGTCAAAACCGTCACACTTTTAAGTCCCATTTAGACCCATATTTTCTTTATTTACTTTCTAAAAATGAAAAACTCATTTTTCGCTCAAAATTAAATCAAAATTCATTTTTCACTGAATAAACTCGTTATTTTCTTTATTTTTCATTAAAAATGGGGTGCGATAGATTAGCGACTCCACTGGGGATTTTGAGAGTTCGAGCATTTGATTTAGTCAATTTTTTTCTTTTTCTAACCTTCTTATATATCACATTTGGAGGTTTTAGGTTGCATTCTTCTCTTTCCATTTTCTTTTCCTCTTTTAGGATTTTTTGCATTTACCCCACCCGTAATCACTCCTCGTACACTATGTATGTGATGAATGGATTGTTTATTTATTTGCTTTTACTTGTATCGCGCTTGCATTTTTGGGTGGGGGGAATAGTCACCCTAGAACCTTCACCTGCCTTTGATGGTATTAATCCCTCCCTTCAAAAGGAAGCACTTCATACGTGCACGCATGACTTTTTACCCTATTTTGTCTTTTTCGTGGGCGCTTCCCACACTTCCTTGTAGGATTAGAATCGATTTCCTTAAGTAGGCGGATGGTGTGCCCTGCGCCCATAGCGATGCCTAAGAGATCACTCGAGCCACCGACCGAAGGCCCTGGGATTGATGACCCTTTGCCTTTTGGTCTGAAAGCTTGAGAGCCTGAAGCCTGATCGAGTCTAAATACATTAGTAAGCCAAATCTCATGCATCCAGGATAGAAATTGCCTAAGTTCGAGTCGACCTTACCCAAATAGGAATATTAGGCACGAAGGGAAGGATTTCACCCCTCCCTAATTGTCACAACATGTTATGTGTTGAACTAATATTTCCCTATTTTCTCGTCTTTTGTATTCACCAATGCTAGAAAATAAGAGATCTGGCATGATCCTCTTTTAGAGCCTAACCTCTTATATAGCCTATTGCAAGTTTAAAATTTCGACATATTGCATTTGTACATTAATAATTGCACATCATTTAAGGCCCACCCTGGCATATGAAAGGTGTGACAGCCCCACTTTCCCCTAAGACGAACCAAAGGGTTCGGTGGGCCGCCTGCTCAGCTCTTGCCAGTACTCGTTCATTCACTTCAACAAAATAAGATAAAACCTCTAAGAAAAGTAAAACAAAACCAATTCCCAAACTTGAAACGCATGCTTACATTCATTTCTTTCTCGCAATAAAATACAACCCAAATATAACAAAAGCTTTAAGTTCCAATACTTCCAACCCTAATCAAGCACTAGAGCGGGTACACATTGAAATTTTCAAAAGGACTAGACGATGCTATTCTATACAGGTCTCTCACCCTTGCTCGCATCCCCTGTAAGGAAAACAAAACTAATAGAATGAGCTAAAAGTCCAGTGAGGTTCCGGACACACAATGTACTTAACCAAGGACATTAATCATGTAACAACAAGTAATCCAGGAAACATTGACAATATAAAACAATGATAATACATTCATTAAAAGGCTACAGGCTCACATAGAGCCTTTCGTTCTTTCATTCACCTTTCATTTCCTTATTCCTCCAATCATTTTAAAATGTAATTTGTAAGTCAAAACCCCTCCATTGACATTGTCACTCGTTCATTCATTTCATTCTTCCCCCTTCTGGACATTGGCCAGACTCCACCCGACAATGTGGTAATACTCGAGTATACCAAACTTTCACCCAGGGTCACCAAATCGCCCGACCGAGTCCGCTTCTGGCTCGAGTCGACCGGCAACGAAGGGCAAGGGCCCAATTCAGCTACAAGGCTTACATTCATGCACAACTAGCGTATAATCAAATAATCATTGAAAATTTCACATTTATTTAGGTCGAGTGCGATAAAGTACACTCTCGCCTAGCAAAACTCAGTTTCAGCAATCATTGAAAACATTTAACAGTTAATCAAACATCCACAACAAGTCACATAGTTAATGGAAACATAACGTACAAAGAACACTCACCTATTTAAGCAAAATAACGTCCAAAATATCCTTCCGGATAATACCCTCAATCACCAAGGAACCCTAATAATAACCAAGGGAAAATATTACGGTTAAATCATCCAAAGTTTAGGTGAACCAAAGAAAATCCGAATAACTACTAGTACAACGTATAAATATGATTTTGGAAGTGAAAAGAGTACATTTAAACCAAAGGACATGAGTAAAATATTTGTAAAACTTATGCTCACTCGTAAAACTTTAAAATCTCCATTTGAGTCGAAGTGACAAAGAAAACGTATTTCTATTAGTCGTAAATTTCATTTTTCCAAGGGTACAAGTTTCGGCCAAATTCTAACTTATATACCTCGATAAAGAAGACGCAAATATTCTAGATGGTTCAAGTGGTATTCATTCTCAAATCCTTACGCAAATCGCGAGTATATCTACTTAGCCCTCGAGCGTAAATTTGGGCAGCACGCCCTTTGTATTTACCTATTTTTCAGTCATTTATGGCTTCATTCTTTTCCTCAATCAGTCCCAAAATCACACACAAAATAATCTCATTACAATAGCTGTTCAATACGCTCAACGTCATACAATTACAAAACCATGCTACAGAAATGACCGGAAATAAGGTTTAACGCAAAAAGTAAAAGACAGGTTCGACGTCTCTTGGCGTATTGGTCACAACCGAAGCTACGCTTATCAGATTGGGGTGAAATTTATATCATTTCGAAGCTAAGGCAAAAGGATACAACTTCGATGAAGATTACTCAATCAGTTCATAGTGTATCCAAGTCAAATTCATCGTTTACAGAACCAAAATTTCACCGTCAGGCTGGTTAACAGTACTGTATTCAACTGACAATAACTCAGGCTACAAAAGTCCGATTGAGGCGTTTTTAGAGGCGTTGGAAAGCTAGAACATAGAACTATAACTTTTATGTTTTGGCCAAATGCTAATTCAATACAGATCAAGGTGGAAAAATGCGGCCAGAATGGTGAAATGTGAAAACGGTCCACAGAGCTCTACCTGTGGCAGTCAAGGGTAGTTTTGTCTTTTCACAAGCTACAGTACTCGGATTGAGCTGAAATTTTACAGGAAGCTATAAAATATCATTTCCTACAACTTTCATGTTTTAACCTAAGGCTGATTCAGCCTCCATCATGGCCGAACAGAACAGGGTAAGATGAAAACCCTAAAACTGAAATTTAACATAACTCTAGCTCAACCCATGAAATTTTCCACAAAACAACATCTATAACAACTATAAGACACTAATTAGCAATTAATTGAAGTAAAGAGGAAGTTCTTGGCAAAATACCTTGAAAACTCAAGAAAAATGGTAGCTTAGTATCTTTCCTCCCAAATTGACTCCACAAACACCTTGGAAACTACCTTAACTAACACTTTTATGGAGTAGTTTGCGATTTAATCGGTTGGAACTCAAGATTTGGACAAGAAATTGAAGTGGAAGATGAAGAACTCTCTTGGTTTTTCTCTCAATATTTTCAGCCAAAGAAGACAAGAAAGTGAAGGAATTTTGGTCAAAAATCTGATTTTAGTAAAGTTAATAACCTTGGTCAAAAGTCCAACTTCCAATAGTTTTGTAACAAATGGCACCTTAGGGTTCAAATCTCATCCTTTTGTCTACCAATGGTTAATCTATCTAGCTAACCTCTAACTATCTCCTAGCACCTTGTAAAATAATAACACTTAGCACAAAAATCACTTAATCACCAAAATTTTATCGCACTAGCGGGTCCCACGTCTATAATGCGTTTCAAATTTAACGTACACTAATTTATAATAGGAAAATGATTTAACACTGTACTTGCTTATAAAAATGTATAGAGACGTTAATATTTTAAAGGCAAGTTTAAAAATGTAGGCAAAAATAAAATAATGCTTAGAAAATGTGAAAATTTTCGGGTTCTCACAATGTAAGGATCGAAGACAACCTAAGAGGGGGTGAATTAGGTAATTTAAAAACTAGCCAAAATATGAGTCACCTTATTGAACTTGCTTTCCTTTTCTAAAGGACCTCACAGAGAAACAATTGATTGACTAGCACAAGTAATTTGTGAGTAAAAGAAGCAAGCAATATATATATAGCAAGACAGTAAATAAAGGGATGGAATGGCAGACCGAGTTTCAAACTTGACTAAGTTTGAATATCACTTTATATATCAAGTTTCTTCAAGTCGATCAACTTTCAACCAATTTCTTGTGTACAAAGGAAGGATCACTTTCTCCTTGCCTCAAGTCTAACTCGATCAAGCAAGGAAGTTTTACAATCACTCGGATAACCCTCACAAACCTACACTATTGAAGAAATTGAGACACACTTGAAAAGCTAAAAGAAGACTACACAACTAAGAGTACAAATCTTCTTTTTGGAGTATTCTTACACTCGAAACACTCAAGATCTGATGTAGCCTTAATGTGTAAAGTTTTTTTCGAAGAGTTGACTAATCTCTATTTATAGGAGACCAAAAAATTCTTCAATAAATGCTGTCAACGGATAGAAGGCAGCTGCAGAGTCAACTAGCCGTTGGTAGTGTCGGACGTCCAGTACTCTGATTTTCTGCGTCCGAACGAAGACAGTGAGTTCAAGACAATTTCTTGAGATTCGTAGGATGTCCGGTCCTTCCACAGTAAACGTCCAAAAGTGAACTCGTAAATCCTTCTTCATTTCTTTCAGACGTCCGATGCTCCAGTGTTTTGCGTCTGAAGTATTGCAACGTTTTTCGGACGTCCGGTACTGAGGTATTGTGTGTCCGATCGAGGTCAGTGACGGCTTTATTATCTTCGGACGTCCGAGTGTGAGTTCTTCATGCGTCCGAAGATACTCAATGGTTGTCGGCCGTCCGATATGGTCCTTTTGTGCATCCGACAGCTATTTCAGTAATCTGCCAAACTTGATCCTATTTTGGCTTCAAGTCTTTGACCTTGTTTTTGTTCCAAATCCTGTAATAATCTCTTCAAAGAATATTAGTGACATCCAATTATTTTGTAATCATCAAAAGTTATGAACTGAGATATACAATCTCCCCCTTTTTGATGATGACAAAACATTGGATGGAGCAAGAATAAATTTAAAATTTTTATTGCAGCTCCCCCTTGCACAACTCCCCCTCAAAACGACTCCCCCTTCCTTATAGATTTCATGACGAGAGTATACGCAACTCCCGCTCACTTATAAGATCCATATCCATTTTACTCCCCCCTTTTTGTCATCATAAAACAGCCATATGATCAATAGATGATCCAACCAGTTTTGTCAACATTACCAATTTGTCAACCAAATTTCGTCAATAGAAATTACCAATCAGACGAAATATATCAACATTATCAGCAAACAGCAAAACCAATCAGCAAAGGATAAAGACATTCATTCACAGCAAAGGATAAAGACATCCATCAGTTAGCAAAATAACACCAGTTTTACAGACCAAAAAGGAATTATGATCCTTCATACATAGCAAACCAAAAGTCTTTCAATGCATAAGATGAACTATTGTCCTAATGATGAGGTGCAGTGTCCTAGTAGTGCTTAGATGGTGATTTTAGATGATCCAGGCCTTCTCCTGGTTAGACGAAACTGCTCAGGATCCACTTGGTCTTCGTCCTCAGTCGCTTCATCATCTTCTTCAGTTGACTCCTCAGTTACAGGAGCCTTGCATTTATCTTTGAGCTGAGAGCTAGAAGCATGTGCCTTTGGAGTGGCTTCAGTACCAAGGAGTATGCTCTGTGGGCTGAGATCTTGGCTCTTTTTGATGAGCACTTTCATTGAATTCAGGGATTGGAGGCACAAGGAGATTCCTTTTTTCAATGAAGATGGACTGCTGGGCAGGGGACATGGTCATCATGAAACCATCTTCAATGAGCAGAACATGTTGTTTGAGGTCCTCAAGCAAGGAGATGACCTCAGAATTGGAAGAGAGTGACTTGCTGGCTGATTTTCTAGGGTGGATGGTGAATGGAGAGACATACATGGACTGATCACGAGGAGTCCTAGGAGTGACAGGGGTTTTGTGAAGATTCTTTCTCCTAATTTCTGCAATAGTCTCCTTATGACACCAATGGCCCTCAAAAAATTTCAGATTTTTTCTTTCAAATATGCTTGTGAGAAAACTGTTGAGGCACTGTCTTTGGGTGATTTTCCAGTAAAAGGGATTTTGAAATGGACAAAGATAGGAGTCAGAAATTTTCCATAAGATAGCTTCCTACAACTATCAGTGCTAATCTTGAGCAGAAATTTGCACATTACAAACCCAAAATCAATTCAGACTTTTTCAACAAAACAGTAAAAGAGATAGAGCTCCATTTTGTTCGCATCAGTTCTATGGCCATCAGTGGGCACCAATAGATTTGAAATGATGGTAAAAATGATCAAGTTCTGAGGGCTAAGATCTTCTAATCTTGCCTCAACAGGACTGTTGAAGTGTGATTGAAAATAGGTCATGAGTTTAGCAATGTGAAAATGATGATAAGCAGAGGGATATTTCTCATATGAAAAGAAATTTGCAACTTTTCCTTTAAAACTAGCTTCAATATTTGTTTTCAGAATGGAATTCACAATGTCAGGAGTTAACGTGATGTTTACAGAGTTGACCCTAGATATGAGTTCAGTGTGTGAATTACCCTTTCTAAGATTTGCAAAGAACTGATAGAGCATACCAGGGTAAAAAGTATTGGGGATGGACAGAAGATGAACCCATTTTTGGAACTCAAAGAGTTTAATGATAGGTTCGAGGTCAAGCTTACGAAATTCAGGAAGAAAAATGGTCCTTTGAGTGATGAATCCCTTTTGTGAGACCAACTCAAATCTGTCTCTGACCTCATCATCAATGAATTTTGGCAGAGGAGAAGGTTCCTTAGCAGGCTGAGTCACTGGTTCCTTTCCAGAACGTTTCCTTTTTGCAGTTTGCTTGGCAGACAGCTCAATATTCTGAGCCTTAAACCTTGTCCGTGGAGATTTTCTGGTACATGGCTCAGGGGTGTGCTGAACCTCAGCATTTTTCTCTGCATTTGATTGAGCAGTGCTTCCCTTTTGGGCAGACCTTTTTCTTTTCCCAGGTGATTTTGTGACAGTCACTTCAGCATGGGTGGGTTCCTCCATTTTTTCTGCATTCCTACTCACTAGATTTTCTTCCGAGTGATGCTCTTCCATCTGCTCATCAGATGGCTAAATAGTTGGAGCATCTCGCTTCCTTTGAGCAGTTTGCTTCATCTTTCCCTTTCGATATGCAGTTTTCTTTTTGGATACTTTGGTGGAGGGTTCCACAATTTCAATATCCTTATCCCTAAGTCTAAAAGAACGTCCGACCCCCGCAGAACCACCTCTAAATCTAACCATGATATAGTGTAGTTGGATATTGATATAGGGAGTGGTTCAGAGTGAATGAGATATATGAAGAATGCAATATGAATTAATGTTGATGCACGAACCAACCACAAGAAGTTAGTTTTGAAAGCTTAGGGTTTCGGATACAAATTTGGCAAATATGAGGCAGTTGGAAGTTGGAAGAGGTCAATATGTCTAGATGACGGGCAATAGGGGTGTAATGGCGTCTATTGAATCAATTTCTTGGAACTTGATTAGAGGAGAGAGTAATTTGAAATTTGAATTTTGAGAGAGAACTGAAGAGTTGCGTCCGAGACAAAGAAAGTAAATGAACTTAATGAGGTAGGTGGCTTCCGTATATGGAGCAATTTTTGAGTGTCGGACGGCCGAACGAAGTGACGCGTCCGACGCAATCGTTCGAACCAGAACTCTTTTGACAAAAAAATGAAGAATACTGTCGGACGTCCGTTCTAACTTATCGGACATCCGATAAGAAGTGACCAAAGGGAAACTTAGAGAATTTTTTCTGAGACGCCCAGTTTTGTTCTCAGATACTCAAATTGATCCAGTGGAAGAGCTTTTGTGAGGATATCAGCAATTTGATCTTTAGAACAAACATATTGAACATAAATTTCACCCTTGTAGATAAGATCGCGAATGAAGTGATGCTTAATGTCTATGTGCTTAGTCCTAGAATGTTGAATGGGATTTTTTGTCAATTTGATGGCACTAGTGTTGTCACAAAACATAGGCACACAATTATACACTAAACCAAAATCATTCAATGTATTTTTCATCCACAACAATTGAGCACAGCAAGCACCAGCAGCAACATATTCTGCTTCGATTGTAGATAATGAAATGGCATTCTGTTTCTTGCTGAACCAGGATACTAAGTAATTTCCAAGAAAATTACATATACCAGTTGTACTTTTTCTATCTATTCTACAGCCACCAAAATCAGCATCAGAGAATCCACACAAGGGAAGTTCATGACACTTAGGATACCAAAGGCCAAAATTCAAAGTTCCTTTTAAGTATCTAAGGATTCTTTTTACCGCATTTAAATGTGACTCCTTTGGACAAGACTGAAAACGAGCACACAAGCACACAGCAAACATGATATCAGGCCTACTAGCTGTTAAGTAAAGCAAGCTACCAATCATACCTCTATACTTCTTTTCATCAACTTTTGTACCTTGTTCATCTTTATCAAACTTGGCAGATGTGCACATGGGTGTTCCAACTTGTTTTGAGTCCTCCATTCCAAATCTTTTCAACAGTTCCTTGGTGTATTTGGTTTGATTGATGAACGTTCCATCTTGAGTTTGTGTCACTTGGAGTCCAAGGAAGAAATTTAATTCTCCCATCATGCTCATTTCAAATTCTTTTTGCATGATTTTGGAAAAGTCCTTGCACAGTCTCTCATTAGTAGCACCAAATATAATATCATCCACATATATTTGTACAATCAGAAGATCACGCGAACTTTGTTTAGTGAAAAAGTAGTATCCACTATACCTCTTTTGAAACCATTTTCAATCATAAAACCACTCAAACGTTCATACCATGCTCTTGGAGCTTGTTTTAAACCATATAAAGCTTTTGAGAGTTTAAAAACATGATTTGGACAATTTTCATTTTCAAAATCAGGAGGTTGATCAACATAAACTTCTTGATCTATAAAACCATTTAGGAAAGCACTTTTAACATCCATTTGAAATAATTTGAAATTCTTGAAACATGCAAAAGCCAAAAACATCCTAATAGATTCTAACCTAGCTACGGGTGCAAATGATTCTTCAAAATCTATTTCTTCTTCCTGAGTATATCCCTTAACTACCAATCTGGTCTTATTTCTGACTACCTCACCTTTGTCATTCATTTTGTTTCTAAATACCCACTTAGTGCCAATGATAGGATGATCTTGTGGTCTAGCAACTAAAGTCCAAACCTTGTTTCTTTCAAATTGATTTAACTCCTCTTTCATGGCTAAAATCCAGTTCTCATCTTTTAATGCATCAACAACATTTTTGGGCTCAAAATATGAGACCAAGGCAAAATTATCTATTAGTTGTCTAGAAGAGGAAGGTGTTCTAACCTTTTATGATGGATCACCAATGATAAGTTCCTTAGGATGGTTTTGGACAAATTTTCAGGCTCTTGGAAGATCATTAGGAGTGGTAGTGTCTCTGTCGTTGTCATCCCTAGCTGGACTGTCTTGATTTTCATTTTCCTTTGACTCATTTTCTGATGAAGTTGTGCCTTGATTACTGATTGTCAGTTTCTTTAGTTCTTTTTGAACACCTGCGTCATCATCTTCACCACAACTTATGGAAATGTCACCATTAGATTCATCGAAAGTGATATGTATAGCTTCCTCTATAACCAGAGTCCTACGATTATAGACTCTAAATCCTCTCTTGTTTTCACAATATCCCAAGAAGATCCCCTCATCAGATTTTTTATCAAACTTACCAAGATGCTCCTTGATGTTTAGAATGAAGCATTTGCAACCAAAGACTTTAAAATAATCAACAACAGGTTTTTTATCAAACAACAGTTCATACGAAGTTTTGTTCAAGATTGGTCTTAAAAGGACTCTGTTCATGGTATAGCAGGCAGTGTTTATAGTTTCAGTCCAAAAGTACTTTGGTAAATTGCATTCACTAAGCATGGTTCTAGCAGCCTCTTGAAGAGTTCTATTTTTCCTTTCAACCACTCCATTTTGCTGGGGAACTCTAGCAATGGAAAATTCATGTGTGATCCCATTGTTGTCACAAAATTCTGGAAAGCCACAAAAGAGAAATTCTGTTCCGTTGTCACTTCGGATTTTTATGATTTTCAAACCAATCAGATTCTGAACCTTAGCAAACAGATAAACAAAGTTTTTGAAAGCATCATCTTTATGTGCAAGAAACATTACCCAAGTGTATCTAGAAAAATCATCAATAACAATAAAACAGAATCTTTTGCCACCAAGGCTTGTGGTTTGAGTAGGACCAAAAAGATCAAGATGTAAAAGTTCTAAGGGCTTTGAAGTAGAAACACACTTCTTGGGTTTAAAAGATACCTTGACTTGTTTTTCAAATTGGCAAGCATCACAAATACAGTCTTTACAAAAGTTGAGTTTTGGAAGCCCTCTAACCAGATCCTTTTTGGAAATCTCTTTTAGCAAATCCATATTGAAATGACAAAGCCTTCTGTGTCATAACCAGGGATCCTCATTTGCTACTTTGAGGCAACTGAGGCTGGAAGAATCAACTTTCTCAAGAGTAACTACATAAATGTCATTAACTCTTTTTCCTTTGAAACAATGTTGAACTTTGAGTCAAGAACAAGGCATTCATGTTTTTTAAATAACACAAATAGATTCCTATCACATAATTGACTGACACTTAGCAAGTTATAGCTCTGGTTGTCAACTAAAAGGACAATGTGAACAAAAATTTGATCATTCTTACCAACATCACCAATTCCAACAGTTTTGGCTTTATTATCATCTCCAAAAGTAACCTTTCCACTTGCTTTTGGCTTGAGTTTGATGAACTGTGATGCATCACCGGTCATATGTCTTGAGCATCCACTATCTATGAACCACTTTGATTCTTTAATAATGTTTACCAAGTTCACCTACACAGAAATTCACAAGATAATATTTGGTACCCATTACTCTTTGGGTCCGTGAGAGTTAGCATTATGTCTAACTATCCACATACATCTCATACAATTTCTCATGTTTTTCTTAACATAACAGTTGTTATTCATGTGACCGAATTGACAACAAAAACTGCACATAGTTGATGGATCATTCAAATGAACAGATTTAACAAAACTGATTTGACATCTCCTATGAATGGTAAAATCATTTGCATGATAATTTAACTTGTTCTGATGAGTGCTAAAGTGAGATTTTTTATCATTCCTTTGAAGGTAAATCTGTTTCTGATGTTGAAGCCACTGGCCAAGATCATTCATTCTATTTTTCAAACAATTTTGTTCATTTTTGAGTATGTCACAGAAATTTGTTTTTCTTTCAAGTTTAGCATGCAAATCTAATTCAATCCTTTTCAGATTATCATTTTCATTTTTCAAGTGTTTGTTTTGTCGATAGAGATTTGCATTGTATTGAATTAGAAAGCTGATCTTCTGTTTTAGTTCTTTGTTTCTGACATAGGATTCTTTCAAACTGTTATGCATTTTTTCTAAAAATGAATTAACATCATCATCAGATTCACTGTCACTATCAGTTAGAGAGTTACATGTAGTTACCTCTTCATCACCAATGGCCATGAATGCCACTTGGGCAGATTCCTCTTCTTCTTCGACTTCACCTTCTGAATTGCAGTCATTCCAGGTGATCTGAAAATTGTTGAACCTTGGTTTTCGTTCTACTTTGCTCTCCTTCTTCCTTTTTGTTGGACACTCATTTGTATAATGTCCAGATTGGCTGCATTCAAAACACTTATCAGTTTACTTTTTGTTAAATTCTAGCTTCCCTTTATTTCTCAAGTTGTTGGATTGATTCTGGAAGGAATTGCTTGGGCCACCTTTTCTGAATCTCCTCTTGTTGAGTATTCTTTTGAAGCCTCTTGTGATGAGTGCAATGTCACTGTCATCACCTTCCATGCCTTCTCCATCCAGCGAGGCAGTATCCTCTTCATCTTGTGAAGCTTTCAAAGCAATACTCATCCTCATCTTTGTGTCTTCTTCTCCCTGCACCTTGGATTTTAGTTTCAGCTCATAAGAGATTAGAGAGTTGATAAGAGATTCAATGGATAGGGTATTCAGATCTTTAGCTTCCTCTATGGCGGTCACCTTGCTCTCCCAATCCTTTGATAGGGCATTCAGAATTTTTCTGTTTTTCTCACCTAGAGAATAGTTTTCTCAAGCACTTCTAGATCCTTGATAAGATCATTGAATCTGCAGTACATCTTGTCAATATTTTCATGAGGTTCCATCATAAAGGATTCATGCTTAGTGACCAGGATGGACTTCTTTTGCTCTCTCACATTCTCGCTTCCTTCGTGGATTTCTCTAAGTTTATCCCAAATTTCTTTCACAGATCTGCAGCCTTTGACTCTAATGGACTCATTTGAATCTAGAGCACTATATAATACATTCATAGCCTTGACATTTAGAGTAAGATGAGTTCTATCTTCCGCAGTCAACTCACTTCTTGTTTTCGGTCTCGGCCTATGAGTACCATCATCAATAATACAGGCATCATATGGACCCTCATTAACAATAAACCATAACTCAATATCGATAGATTGTAAGAAAATGATCATCCTCTCCTTCCAACTCACATAGTTTGACCTATTGAACATAGGAGGTCTGGTGACAGATTGTCCCTCAAAGAACATGACATTGTTGGTTGTCATTTTTACTCTCAGGCCGATTGAGCTTAATCTCTAGGAGACCAAACTCTGATACCAAATGTAAGGATCGAAGACAACCTAAGAGGGGGGTGAATTAGGTAATTTAAAAACTAGCCAAAATATGAGTCACCTTATTGAACTTGCTTTCTTTTTCTAAAGGACCTCACAGAGAAACAATTGATTGACTAGCACAAGTAATTTGTGAGTAAAAGAAGCAAGCAATATATATAGGAAGACAGTAAATAAAGGGATGGAATGGCAGATCGAGTTTTAAACTTGACTAAGTTTGAATCTTGACTAAGTTTGAATATCACTTTATATATCAAGCTTCTTCAAGTTGATCAACTTTCAACAAATTTCTTGTGTACAAAGGAAGAATCACTTCCTCCTTGCCTCAAGTCTCACTCGATCAAGCAAGGAAGTTTTACAATCACTCGGATAACCCTCACAAACCTACACTATTGAAGAAATTGAGACACACTTGAAAAACTAAAAGAAGACTACACAACTAAGAGTACAAATCTTCTTTTTGGAGTATTCTTACACTCGAAACACTCAAGATCTGATGTAGCCTTAATGTGTAAAGTTTTTTTCGAAGAGTTGACTAATCTCTATTTATAGGAGACCAAAAAATTCTTCAATAAATGCTGTCAATGGATAGAAGGCAGCTGGAGAGTCAACTAGCCGTTGGTAGTGTCGGACGTCCGGTACTCTGATTTTCTGCGTCCGAATGAAGACAGTGAGTTCAAGACAATTTCTTGAGATTCGTAGGACGTCCGGTCCTTCCACAGTAAACGTCCGAAAGTGAACTTGTAAATCCTTCTTCATTTCATTCGGACGTCCGATGCTCCAGTGTTTTGCGTCCTTAGTATTGCAACCTTTTTCGGACGTCCGGTACTGAGGTATTGTTTTGTCCGATCGAGGTCAGTGATGGCTTTATTATCTTCGGACGTCCGAGTGTGAGTTCTTCATGCGTCCGAAAATACTCAATGATTGTCGGCCGTCCGATATGGTCCTTTTGTGCTCCGACAGCTATTTCAGTAATCTGCCAAACTTGATCCTGTTTTGGTTTCAAGTCTTTGACCTTGTTTTTGTTCCAAATCCTGAAATAATCTCTTTAAAGAATATTAGTTACATCCAATTATTTTGTAATCATCAAAAGTTATGAACTGAGATATACACACCAAAGGTCCCTTTAGGTCATGTTTTCATTTCAAATTGCATTTTTATTGCTTTGATAAATTGGCATCATGCATCAAACTTTAGAGGGAATGCCATTTAGGGAAACTCACGTTAGGAATAAAGCCACCTTGTGTCTCGGATACTTAATCCAAGGAGACTTGCACGTTTACATTTTTGTAACATCCGGAGGGGTAGTGCACAAGGTAAGGTAGGATCCGATCATTTTCATTAAGCGATCTTTTGTACATTAGAATATGAGCCTCTAATACTCTTTTTTTTTTTGGCCTATTGTATCAAATTGGTAAAATCCCTTGCATAAAGGACCTTAAATTGAATAAATTCATGAATGACTCCTCATTATTGAGACAATAAATGAATCAAAGCCAAAATATTGATTGCAGAAGGCTCATAGACTAATGCGTTGGCAACAAGAGTGTCAAATTAGGGTTTTTATCAATTAGGTAAGCCAGTCTATTTTTAGCAAATCATCAACCCATTTGACCAATTAGAGTTTCAATGTCAAATTTCAAATTGGGAAACCTAGTTGATTTTGAGAAAACCATCCGTTGCATCTAGCCATTTGATCAGCTGGGGCTTCGATTCATGTTTCACTGAGAAAATTTGTTAACAAATTTCAATCTCTCCAATAGAAAGTTCTTCAAGGTCAAATCGGTGTATTTTTACAAACTCTCGTATCAATCAAAGCAATCAATCCATTCGAACTTTACCCTTGTTCTATCAGGCTAGAAATCTCCCATCGTTCAATTGGCCAAAATTTTGAAATCACCTTCCAATCGAATGGCAATAAGTTGATCGGATCCATCAGATATTGTATAGTGCCTACCCTGAAGGATTGCATTTTCATGCTAGGCCAACTCTTGGCGTAAAAAAGGTCCCCCAATAGGACATGCATCCGAATTACATCAATATATACTAACTCGTGTCTTTTTCTTTTTCTTTCTTTTCTTACATTATCAACAGCTGGTCAAGAGAGGAATTTAAATAGGATTTTCTAAAATGCCAGGTGTTTTTTAAACATAATTACAAGAAGAAACCTATCATCACACGATCTCGCAGCCGAGCTTTTAGAAACGTGTAAACATGAGTGTATATCCAGAATCATCTGACAGGTCCACCACGGCACCTCCAGCAGACACTGCAAATTAACCATCTCCTCTATCCCATACCCAAGTTACCTTTGCACTGTCCTTTGTAAACATACCCAAAGAGACTTTCACCTACCCTACTTCTAGTTCTCCATATACTCACCCCCATAACATCCAAATCAACCCAGCCAACATTCAAATGCGTCAGAATTGCCTAGACTCTCAAGTACCTCATCACACCACCTTTGAGGCATTTACCCCCAATGAAGAAATTTGAAAATCCTGGAAGGGGCTAAATTAGTGAGATTCCTCCCTCTTGAAGGGAAGTTTCGATAAATCTGGAGAATTATTTTGGTTAAAGCCAATAGAAAATCGTTCATGCGTGTGTTTTTTATTTAACTATATTTTTTGTAAATAGTTTTCAATCAAATGGCTTTTGAAGACACGTTTCGTTTAGCAAGTAACATGATATTAAGTTTGATTTTTTTTTCTTGAAATGCAATAAAATGTATAGTTATATGTACTGCGACTTGCACATTCTTTTTAGATGGCCCAGAATAAAACACCCTGACCCTTTGGATATTACCATTCCGAAATTTGATGGCTGTAATTTCGATGCTGCATGAATGTAGGAATGGCGAGGAGGTATCCGAACATATTTCAGAGAGATTCAAAGGAGGAACTCAGACCGAATAGGGATCAAGATGAAGGAAATAAAATTTGTGATCACTTGAATAAAAAGCAGAAAAGGGGGCTGATGGAAAGCAGTGTCAAGAACAATAATCTTTATTTGATGAGAAGCAGCCAAATGCAGTCAAAAGGAGCGACCTGTGCTTACAATAAAAGGGTCAAATCGTGACTACTCGAAAGAGAGACAAAATGTTGAGGCAACTATTGTCGGTGCAAGATTGGAAACGCTTTGTTGTCAAAAAAAAAAAGAAAAAAAGAAGCAGAGGAAAAGAGAAAAAGGAAAAGAAAAAGGAGGGTATTGTCCGGCGGATCACTTATGTTTCACCGATATGGATGAACAGAAATCTTCCTCAGTCAATTAGTTCAGATACATGCAAAAAAATTCACACTAATGGAAGTTTCTTTTCAGAGTTAATGTAAGGAACGGAATAAAAGTCAGGTTCTCTTCTTTTCCAATCAAACACTCTATCCCTAGTTATCCCTTTTGAACCTTCAGAATAAATCATTTCGTTTGACAACCCCCGAGGATCGCAAACCCCACACTAGGGCAAATTTAGTTTTGAAAAAGAAAAAGAGAGAAAAAACCCCACACTGGGGCAAATTCAATTTTTGAAGGAAAGCTGAAAGAAAAGGAAATGAGCAAAAGAAAACCTCAGTTAAAAATAAACTGGGGCAAATTGTGAACATTTCAAAAGATGAATGGAATGACAGAAGAAAAAAATGAAATGAAAGAAAAGAGAACCTCAATTAAGAATAAACTGGGACAAGTTTTGATTTAACCTTAATATAGGGTTGATGCAACAATGCAATCTTAGATCATTTAAACCACTTTTGAAATCCGCTTTCAAGCCTTAACTTTTCTAAACACCTCACCTGATCCCATTACAAAAGTCGAAAGTCCTGACTTCTGTTCTTTACAATATCTCTGTCAAGAAATTTGCTAATTAATTGGCAAATGATGTTCATATACTGATGCCAGGAAATTTTTTAGATGTATTTCTGAATTGATTAGGTGTGAGGTTGACACTGCTCATTATGTGAAAACCTGCAATGATGCCTTTTAAAAAAAAATCAAGAAGGAAAATAAAGTAAAAAAAGAAAAAGAAAAAAACAAAAGGATGAAGGGTAATCTTGGTGAAAACCAGAAATGACACTAAGGTAGGGTTGCAAAAAGAAAGCAAAGGTGACTCAGTTCATTGGGATTCCTTTTCATATTATGATTTTTTTGCTGGCGTTGAATTTCGGATGGACGATATCCAAAGGGTCAAACGGGGCACTTTGTTAAAGGCCAAAGTATTTTGGTCATCAGCATGGATTGCTGGATTTATGATTCATTTCTCTAAGGTCATTTTTTTCTTTCAATGCAAGTCGATGGTTACTTTTTGCATTACTTTGGTTTTGACATTTTTGTATAAAAATTCTTTGGGTGTTGCATAGTTTCATTTGTCTCATTGAATTTTATCAAATGACAGTTTCCTCGATTTCTCGAAAGGTGCATATGTATAAGTGTTCATGTTAAGTTAGCATTGGAAGCTAAGGCAACCGGGATGCAATTTACAGTACAAGGTTGGGTTTCGTAGCATTGAGGAAAAAACATCAAAATACTCATGTTTACACGTTTCTTGAAAGCCAGACGGATCGAATGGTGGTGGCATTATTTTGATTGTTTCACATAGCAAAACTGGAAAAAATTATTTTTGTAATAAAGTCATGGAATGTCGCCCAACAATTAAACATTCAGGTTTCAAATAGAAGAAGAAGTGCGAATCAAGGTCTTAAGGAGGAGCAACAATGCCACAATGCAAAACAAAAATTATTGGTTGTACAAAAATTGATTCAAACTGGGGCAATTTTTGGAAAAAAAAATTTAGGTAAGTTTTTAAGAATTTTTTCATGCAATAACGTGTTTTTTTTATCACCATTAGCATCGAGTTTATCTCACTATCATGTGTTTTATTTTTCTATCACCGTTAGTATCGAGTTTATCTCACTAACGTGTGTTTCATTTTTCTATCACCGTTAGCATCGAGTTTATCTCACTAACGTGTGTTTTGTCTTTTGTATCCATTAGCATCGGGTCCAACCTACTAACGTGTTTTTTTCTTTCACCGTTAGCATCGAGTTTATCTCACTAACGTGTGTTTCATTTTTCTATCACCGTTAGTATCGAGTTTATCTCACTAACTTGTGTTTTGTTTTTTTTTCTTTTATCGTTAGCATCGAGTTTATCTCACTAACGTGTGTTTCTTTTTTCTATCACCGTTAGCATCAAGTTTATCTCACTAACGTGTGTTTTATTTTTCTATCACAGTTAGTATCGTGTTTATCTCACTAACGTATTTCTTTTATCACCGTTAGCATCGAGTTTATCTCACTAACGTGTGTTTTATTTTTCTATCACCGTTAGCATCGAGTTTAGCTCACTAACGTGTGTTTCATTTTTCTATCACCGTTAGCATCGAATTTATCTCACTAACGTGTGTTTTGTCTTTTGTATCCGTTAGCATCGGGTCCAACCCACTAACGTGTTTTTTCTTTCACCGTTAGCATCGGGACCAAACCACTAACGTAGCTTCTATCACCGTTAGCATCGAGTTTATCTCACTAACATGTGTTTTGTCTTTTGTATCCGTTAGCATCGGGTCTAACCCACTAACGTGTTGTTTATATCGCGCTGGGATCGGGTTTCATCCCACCAACCTCGGCAGGATCGGATTTTATCCCGCTGACCGTTTATACCTTGTTGGGATCGGGTTTTATCCCGCCAACCTCGGTAGGACGGGATTTTATTCCGCTGACCGTTCATATCATGTTGAGATAGGGTTTACCGGATTTTATCCCACTGACCGTTCATATCATCGTTGGGACCAGATTTTTATCCTTCCAACCTCGGCAGGACCGGATTTTATCCCGCTGACCGTTTATACCTTGGCAGGACCGGATTTTATCCCGCTGACCTTTTCATGTTTCAGATCAAAGCAGAATAATTATAGGTAAGTATTTGGTGTCTTGAGTCTCTTCGAAACTGAAACAAAGAGGGCAAGCTGTAGACATCAAAATTTTAGCCTTTCTTTTTTTTATTATTTCATTTAGTTGATTTTGTTTTAATTTTTGTTTATTTTTATCTTATTTTAATTTTGTTAAGAAAACCATTTTTATTAATGATTGGAAAAAAAAGAAAAAAGAGAAAAGAGAAAAATCATCAATCAAACACAAAAAATTTAGCATTTTTATTCTAGTTGATTTTGTTTAAATTTTTGTCTATTTCCATTTTGTTAAAGAAAATCATTTCTTTTTTCATTCATTAGAAAGAACAGCTGGTACATTTCTTTTTATTCATTTCTTGCTTCATTTGCCGGTACAAGAACCAGCTGGTACAGGACCTCGCAGCTGGAAATGAGAAGCAACAAATGGGATTTTTTCTTCAAGACACAACGCCACTCACTCAGCAGAAGATGTCAAGAATGTTCTAGAAATAAGAGCATCAAACGGCTCAAATTCTGGCCAGAAAATGAAGCAAAGAAACTACCATTGATGCTAGGTTTTGGGATATCTTATGCATATGAAAAGGCCACAAAACAAGAAAAGAAAGGGGTTGGCGGCTAGAGAAAAGAAACCGAGAGTGTGAGATAGAGAGTTTTGGGGTTGGGCAAAGAAACCTACGGGCTGGACAGGAGAAAAACCAGGGAAGAAAAGAAAAGGATAAGGGCGGCTGAGAGAGTAAAAAAGGGAGAGAAAGCAGGGAAAAAAGAGAGCGCCGAGAGTGAGAGAGAGCTTGAGGGCTGAGTAGGGTAGAAGGAAGAAAAGAAGCTCTCGGCTTACGGGCAACAACAGAGAGATTGAGAGAGGGTGGTTGCGGGTAAGAAACCAGAAGCAAAAGGCTTGGAAAATCTAGAAAAAGGGAGGAAACTGTCGGGCAAGCAAAAGGAAAGAAAGGGGAAAACCTAGGGGCTGAAAGGAAGGAACAAGAAAGAACTACAAAAGAAGAGAGCTTGGAGTCTTCAGTTGGAGGAGAAAGGAGAGAGATTAGGTTTTTCGGTTGAGGAAACAAGGAGAAAGAAGGAAAGTGAACTCAACACAGGTTGCAGTGCAGAACCCAGTTCATGGTTTCACCGAATAAGTCCCAGTAAATCCACCGCAATGGACAAAGTGCAGTCTCCAATCTCAGATCAAGAAAAGTGACCTCCGTTTCAGCTTCCAGGCATTTGATAGCCATCGCTCTCCTCCTCCTGTAGTTTGAAATTGTATATGCCGACTTCAACGTCTCATTTGCTTCCGAAAATGTTGATAAAGGTCAAACTTTGAGTCTCTGTTTGCTTTTCATGGTGATGCTAAGCTTGTTAATGGCCATGATAAGTCAGAACCAGATTTGCTGAACTGAAACCTGGTTTTGGTTCATTGTTAAACCAATATGCATCAACTTCGCGTCTGATTCGATTGAAACTAAAGGCTCATGTTTGCTGTTCTCTTGTTGTTTCCCCCTTTTCTTCCCGTTCATTCTTCATCCAATGATCTTGATACGTTCCTCGATCAACACGTTTCGAGACACGTAGCACGTTTGCCCAACGATCTAGCGAGGATGTCCAACGCTTGGAATTGCGGGGTCTAGAACCAAACGGACGACACGATATGATTCAAGACGGTAGACGACACTCCGATGAAGGTGAATACTCCAGGGGAATAGGTCGGTAGAACAATCTAGGACAGAACGCAAGACTGCTCAAAACCCTTGCCAAAGCAAGTAAAGGGGTCGAATCTCTCTCTCAAGAAGAATCGAAAATATGCAAAACTTTATTGATAAAATGTCCACCTAAAACCTTACAAAGCAAGCCTATTTATAGGCTAAAGTGACTGAAACCCTAAAGGCTAGGAAAAGGAAAAAGTCGGCCCATGTTTTTGGAACAAGATGGGCCGGCCCATGCTCTTACTTAATCATTAACTAATTGCTAACTAATTGATGGGGCCTAAGGCCTTATTCGCTTGGTGGCCCGCTTGACTCTTCGTGGACTTGGATCATGGTGTAAACGACTCGATTGTCTCTCTCCAAGCCCTCAATATCTTAGTGAACTCCATGTTGGTCTTGAACGTTCCTTGAATTGCTTAGCCCGTGCACATGTGACTGGGCCCAATGGTACTTGAACTGGGTCATTGGTGGGCCAAGGTCCGTGCACACATCAGTCCCCTCCTCTTAAGAAGGATTTGTCCTCAAATCTAGATGGGGATGGAAGTTACTAACAAGAGTTAGTAGTATGACAACTCAAATCGATAGTGCGTTTGGAAGTCAGCCACGTTGGGAACAAATGAAAGGTCACGAGCCAAGTTAAATGTCGTTTGGTCAGCTTCATTAGGCTCTCAAACAAGGACATGCGCCAAGATAGGAAAGAGCTTGTGTAAGGCTCGCGAAACTTCCAGGTGGCAATCCAAAGCGCTCTAATCATCCTTCGGCCATGCATTGTTATAGTGTCACCATTCTCATGCACAAGATAAGGATTTTCAGAATGATGCTCATGGGAGCAAGAGAAATTCCAAATCGGGTTTGTCAAGGTGGTATGACTCGTCCCTGGTTGTTGCTGATTTGGCACAACTTGCCTATTTGGAGGTGAAACATTGAACCAATCGGGTTGCACTTCCCTAGAAGTACGAACCAGTGATGTTAGACCAACGTTCGGATCTTTATTGACACATTTGTGGGTATCACCCGACAAAAGTGGCAGCAATGAAGTGAGACGCACTCCATACGAATCATATGAATTTGTGCAAGTTGGAGTTGGTGAAGTAAGCTCGTGGTGACCAGCTTTTGGACATGTGAAGAAGCACGAACATGCTCCACTTTCAGCAGGAATAAGCACAAAATCGGGTTGCAAGTCCTTAACCATAGTTGGAAAATTTTGGACAGCGTTACAACCTACAAAAACAAAATAACCTTCAACTTGAAGCAATTCGGAAATCGGGTAAAGAACTAATGGTACATTATTAACTAGATGGTAAGAAGGTGTAGAGCAAGATGGAAATGAGAAAACTCCCTTTGACACTTCAATATTCCTTCTACCAATTGATTCAACTTGAGATGCCAGTGCTAGTCCTTTACACTTCTCTTTAACACCTACATGAGAGCGACAAGAGTTAGTGCTAGTATCATGCTCAAAATAAGGCAAAGGTGAGGAATAAACCATAGGTAGAGAACAAGCAGTAGAATCTGAAATTTCCCTTTTAAGACGAGCTCGAATCAATCCTTCAATGGTGTGGACAGGTTTGAGTTGACATGGTTCCATGAATTGAGACCAAAGAGATTTAGCTCCTAGAAGACAAACTCCATGGAAACTCGCAAAGTGTCCAAGTGACATGGGAATGGAACATGCCATGACCAACTCTACTTGACTTTGTTTAATCTGCACAAAAGAAGAGGTACTAAACAAAACACATGTTAGCTTGTTAGCAAACAACACGTCCAGACTTTCAACTTTTGCGAACATGGCCAACTCCTCCTCTTTACTCATCAATAAGGCCAAACTATTCTTGCCTTTTCCCACTCCATTTGTCTCGGACCATTGTCCATTCATTGCACTTGAGTTCGGATTATGTTCATGGCTTAGTTGCATCTCATTCATAGAGGGCTCTTCAATCGACGAGGGACTAGGATGAATATTTCCTTTGTTACCACCGGTCGACACATGATTAAGTTGCTCCAAGTGGGAATCCCATACTTGGCTAAGTCTTTCCATCATGTCATCAATCAATGCATTAGTCCGACTTCGGAATTTATCCTTTGATTCACGAAGCTTTGACTCAATTCGAGAATTCTCAAACTCCTCGTCTTGATTGTCAAGACACTTCTTAGATGCACCTCGTTTGCTTGAAGTTGACCTCGATTTAGATGCTCTACGCAGACTTCTTTGGTCCTTCTCATACTCATCACAATCTTGTTTATACCTTTCATATACACACAAAGCACGGTGGCGTTGCATCTCCTCCCGGAGTGAATGATACCCATGTTGTGAACTGGATTGCATGGAACTAGAGTACTTGTGAGTAGGCATCTTGAGACCCCTCCTCTTGAGAGGCTCATTCTCCAAGAATTCTTGGTTGTATCGGTAAGACGCAACTTCTCTAGGCATGAGTGCGTGACCTGCCAAAATGGTAAGCAAAGAAAAGGAGATTCCTCACGTCACACAAGCTCACGTGTATGTGCTCATCCCTCGTGTATCTCTCGAAGCGTTCTAATGGACTTACCAAATACCTTTACCTGTTGGATTAGGTAGTTGAGAAATGCTGCTCAAGTCCAACAACCGTTACCAACCTTTCCACAAGTGTAACCACAAGAATGTAGGAGAAAAAGTAGGAAAGTGTTCCTAAAATCTAGGAGAAAATATAGGAGCAAATGTAGGAGAAAATGTAGGAAAGTTTCCTAAAATCTAGGAAGAGAATATAGGAGATTTTCCTAAAGTGGATGAGAGAATATAGGAAAGGTCCTAAAAATGGGTGAGAGAATTTGAGGAGAGTTTCCTAAAAAAATGGATGAGAGAATTTAGGAAAGTTTCCAACAAATGGATGAGAGAGTTTTAGGAAAATTTCCAAAAAAATGGATGAGAGAATTTAGGAAAGTTTCCAAAAAATGGATGAGAGAATTTAGGAAAATTTCCAAAAAATGGATGAGAGAATTTAGGAAAGTTTCCTAAAAATAGATGAGAGACTTTAGGAAAGTTTCCAAAAAAAAAAAATGGATAAGAGAGTTTGGGAAAGTTTCCTAAAAAGGTAGGAGAGAGAGTGTCCAAGTGAGTACAAAGAGTTATCCAAGTGCTTTACTTAGTTTCCTAATTGATTTTGGAAACAAGTTAGTTTTTTGGAAACCTTTTGAAAATCTTTTTCCTCTTGAACAACTTTTGGTAACCTTCTTGAAACAACTTTTGGTAATCTTCTTGAAACAACTTTTGGTAACCTTCTTGAAACAACTTTTGGTAACTTCCAAATTCTACTCCAAGAAAGATTGCACAAATCAGATTTGGTTCCCTATTCAAAACAATTCGGTTGCCCCTTTCTTTCCTTTCCTTTTTTTTTTTTTTCTTGCCAACCGATTCCTCTTTTCTTTCTTTTTTTTTTTGTTTTTGTTTTCTGTTTTTTTTTTCTTGACTACAACTATCAACCACGACACAAAACAAGGAAGTCCACAAATAATAACTACCAAAAACTCCAAGATCTTTCAAGAACTTTCAAGGAAGTTGTCAGGAACTTCAGAAATTTCAAGATTGTGGTCAAGAATTCAAGAAGCTCAAGATTATTGTAAGTTCTCTTCAAGATTCACAAAATTCCAACAAGTTTTGCCAAAATCCAGATTTGAAAACCAAGTAAACAAGTTGGATAACACAAACAACAAGGCTGGACAGATTTGTATTCGGATGAACAGTAACTATGAACAGTGTCGGTGAACAGTATGATGAACAGTGTTGGATGAACAGTAACGGTGACCAGTGACTCTTTTTTTTTTTTTTTTTTTGAACAAGGCAGCGGAAAGTACTAAGAATTCTACGACACAATTATGAAAAATATGGATATAACGAAAGATACCTCTACCAAAGCTCTGAAGCCAACTGATACGTTCCTCGATCAACACGTTTCGAGACACGTAGCACGTTTGCCCAACGATCTAGCGAGGATGTCCAACGCTTGGAATTGCGGGGTCTAGAACCAAACGGACGACACGATATGATTCAAGACGGTAGACGACACTCCGATGAAGGTGAATACTCCAGGGGAATAGGTCGGTAGAACAATCTAGGACAGAACGCAAGACTGCTCAAAACCCTTGCCAAAGCAAGTAAAGGGGTCGAATCTCTCTCTCAAGAAGAATCGAAAATATGCAAAACTTTATTGATAAAATGTCCACCTAAAACCTTACAAAGCAAGCCTATTTATAGGCTAAAGTGACTGAAACCCTAAAGGCTAGGAAAAGGAAAAAGTCGGCCCATGTTTTTGGAACAAGATGGGCCGGCCCATGCTCTTACTTAATCATTAACTAATTGCTAACTAATTGATGGGGCCTAAGGCCTTATTCGCTTGGTGGCCCGCTTGACTCTTCGTGGACTTGGATCATGGTGTAAACGACTCGATTGTCTCTCTCCAAGCCCTCAATATCTTAGTGAACTCCATGTTGGTCTTGAACGTTCCTTGAATTGCTTAGCCCGTGCACATGTGACTGGGCCCAATGGTACTTGAACTGGGTCATTGGTGGGCCAAGGTCCGTGCACACATCAGATCTGTTCCTTTTTTTGCAAATTCGATAGCTTAGTTGAGTTTCTTTTCGGTCGCTATGCTGAGGGTTGGGGTGGTTTGTTCCTGTTAAAAATGACATGCCATGTTTTTCTTCTCCTCCCTAGTTGATTTGTGCAATAGATCTAAATATTGAATAGTTGAAGGTCGTGGAAAAATGGCGGCTAGAAAGTTGTAGAATAGAGAAACCAGTGAGGAAGACGGAAGATTCGAACCATTTGCATGAAATATTTTCAGAATTGCATTTTGGCCCCTATGCTTCTAAACAATTCCGATTTGGCCCAAAAAGTTGAAAAAATCAATCAGTTCTTGTCTTTAAACTGTTAACTTTCTTTGGCATGCTTTAATGTGATGTTTGGACAGGTTGGTCATAAGTTTTAGGAGAGAATTTCGAGGTTTAATAGTTTTTGAGAGATTTATGATTTTGATTTGGATTTTTAGTGAAATTTTGGGGTATTTTTGTTGTTTAATTGTAACAAATGGTTTTTCATTTATTTTTTGGGAGTTTTAGTTTTGTTTTGGTGGGTTTCATCTTAAGCCATTAATTTTAATTTAGACCCCTAATATTTGTATTTGACCCCTCAAACTTCTTTAATTTTTGCAATTGGATCCTTGTTTGTTTTAATTTGTTGAATATGGGTTGTTTAGTTTTATTTAAATGCTTTGATTGATTCAATTTCGTATTGCTTTCCATTTCATGTGATTATTCCTTAATTAAAGTGATGCCTTGACCTTTTTTTTATTTTGGAGGTAAAGAAGTAATTTCGTTTCACTAGGTCACCAATTCAAGGGAGATACACTCTACTCATTTATTTTAATTTTATTTGACCCTATGTGCTCCTATGTGTGATATTGTATGCTTTTGAATGTTTTTTATTTCATTTTAGTTGTTTTAATTTAGTATATTTATTTTATTTTAATTGTTGGCTATTTGAGAGGCATTTAAGTGCCAAGTTGTAATAGTTAGGGATTTATTTATTTATTTATTTTACTCCTTCCCCCCTTTTAGATTGTAGTTAGGGTCCCCTAATGTAATAGTTAGGGCTTTATTTGCCTTGTGTGTTTTTGCATGCGTATGTGTTACGTGTTACTCACCTTTTTAGGGTCTTGCATCTAGATATCATGCTTGTGTTATGTGTTTATGTGATCTTACGTGTTTACTTGCTTTATTATGTTTTATATTATTAGTTTAGTTATAATCAATGTGTGTCGTCACCACACTAGTCCAACGCTAGTGGTGGCCCCTTTCCCGATTCCACACTAGTCCAATGCTAGTTGTGGTTCCTTTTCTCGATTTCTCACTAGTCCAACGCTAGTGAGAAAAATAGAGACATGGGCTAGTCCAAAGCTAGACCCTTAGGGACCATCCACGCGTTAGATTATGTTTGTGTGACAATCATTACATTTTCATGCATATTTTCCCCTTTTTAGGGTTTTTTGTCACTTCACATGGCAACCCCCCTATATTTATATCCCTTGTCCCATATTTCCTTTATATATATCTCTTATCCCATATTTTCCTATAGATGTATATCCCTTACCCCTATGTGTGAAAACATAACATTAGACTTGCATTTCATATAAGAAAATTAGAGATAGGTTAGTATATTTGCTTGATTAGATTTGGGAAATAACCCCTCGAATATGGGATATGGACGAGTTTGATTTTCTAGCCTTAGCACGCTCGTATTCCGTCTATTAAAGGGAACATTGAAGTCATGAGTATTAGCCCCCCGCACCCGTTATGATGCATTCCTCTAGATCATGTATATTTGTATAATTATTAATTTTCTTTTCTTTTCTTAGAGTCTCATATTTTGCACATTCGTGACCTCTTCAAATAATTACTTTTGGTCATCGTAATCAATGCGATTTGCACCAACTAAAATTCGAAGAGACATGTTGACCCCGATACATTAGGTCTAGGTTTTGCATTCATATAGTGACTTCCAAATGTGATAAATTTTTAGGTTAAAATAAGAAAATTTTTGACTAAATCACTCAACTAACCTTGGCTAGGTTGAAAGGGTGCCTTGGATTTTGTCCTTGCCTTCTCTTTCTTCAACCGACTCCCGACCCCTTTTTTCTGATTTTCGAAGATTTGGAGTCTTTTAAAAAGGATTTTTCTCTACTTTTTTTCTTTAAAAAATTTATTTTAGGTGACTTGGCACACCTTAACTCAATACCAAGTGGCTACTCCTATTTTTCATTAAAACCCTTTTTAAACTATTATTTTTGGGTCAAAACCGTCGCACTTTTAAATCCCATTTAGACCTATATTTTCTTTATTTACTTTCTAAAAATCAAAAAGTCATTTTTCGCTCAAAATTAAATCAAAATTCATTTTTCACTGAATAAACTCGTTATTTTCTTTATTTTTCGTTAAAAATGGGGTGCGACACACTTGTCAAACTTGTTTTCACATGACATTTTACTGCATTTTGGGCCTAACTTGCATGGTGAATTGAGTAGATTTAACTACTCACTTGGTCACCTAATGAGCTCACATTTGGGTTGGAAATGAACCTAGATTGTTAACGATTTCACTCGTTGCCCTAGGATTGGGAAACAGAAGTGATCATAACCAAAGGATTTGACGTTTGATCACTGCATTGCTTGATAGGTGAGTGTTCCACTGCCCGTTAACTGTCTATGTGAAATACCTGAATACTTGATTTGCGACTGGTTGAGCAAAACATTGTTTTGACAAAATTGAGGAGAGCGTGTATGTCGCGCCCCACTTTTTGATGAGGTGTGGTGTGTGAGTAGTGGAATGTGAACGTGTGTAAAATGAAAAGTAAAAAGGCCATGGGACTTGAGAATGCGACGATTTGGCCAAACAAAGTTCAAAAAGGGTTTTTAATGAAAAATGGAGTCGCCACTTGGTATAAAGTTAGGGTGTACCAAGTTACCCAAAAATGAGTTTAGTATTTTTAAACGAAAAAGTAGACAAACCCTTTTAAGAACTTTTAGGTCTACGTAACCAAAAACAGGGATCGGGGGTCACATTTGATAAGGGAGAAGGCAAAGGCAAAGCCTAAGGCACTCCCTTACCCTAGCAAGAGCTAGTTGCGTGATTTAGCCCCACTTTTCCTAATTTTTCTACCCAAGGTATGTATCGCATGTTGGATATGACTAATGGATGCGAAAAGGAAAGAAAAATGCAATCCTAAATCTAGAATGTTTCTCATGAGGCTTTTAGGTCCCAACCACATGAATTGTGGTGGCCAATAAGGAAAGCTCTCAAGGAAGTCGTGATTAATGCAAGTGAGGACTTAAGTGCAAGTGTGCAAGTGTGAGAAAATAAAGGTGTTTTTGTGTGCAAATGAATGAAAATAGGATAGTAGATACATATAAGTGCAATTGGGTGCCATTTGTGAGATAGAAAAATAAATAAGTGATAGGAAAAGTGTGTGAACATAGCATGTGGATTGCAAAAATAAGTAGTGAGAAAATGTGAATAAAAGAGTGAGAAAGTGAAATCAAAATGGGAATGCGTGAACTTAGGGGAATGCATCAAGTCGGGTACGGGAATGACTCCTAACTTTTCGACTTTGATTTTCCCTTTGATTGGAAGGAAAGACTAGCGTGCTAAGGCTATTGAGTAGCCACACTCGCTCGTTTCCCTCATCGAAAGGGGACTCTTCAAGCAAATGTACCCTATAACTAGTATGAGGTGCAAGAATCCTAAAATGAGGGGAAAAGGGGTTCGAGGAGCATGCCAAATGATAAAAACTAAGAAAAATGCATGAAATGTAGTGAACATGCAAGTATGCACTAACGAAAAGGGACGGCCTATTGGGTCTAGCGTTGGACTAGCCCTTTCTATGAATTCCTACTAGCATTGGACTAGTGGAAACGGAACAAAGAACCACAACTAGCGTTGGACTAGTGTGGTGACGGAAAAGGGGCCACTACTAGCGTTGGACTAGTGTGGGGACGTACATTCATCCATCAAGTTCATTTATGACTATAGAAAGCGAGTAGACATGCGAATCACTTGTAAACACGTAGCACATAACACTTAGCATGCTCGACTAGATGCAAGGGCCTAATAAAGCAAATTAACACATAGCAACAAAAGCAAGCAATGAACCTATTACATTTGCTAACTAAAACAGGAAAAGGGGAAGGGGAAAATGGACCAAAATGCTCTCCAAGCCCTATCTATTACAAGCCAAGAGGTGTACACATACCCCATAATGAATAACTTAAATAAAAGGCAAAAGTAAATGAAATAAATGAAAGGAATTTAAGAAAGGCAAGGAAAGCAACGTAGACATGCAATTCACACTTAGCACGTTGGATCACATATGAGAAATGAAAATCAAGGAGATAGAGGTTACCTCCCTTGCAATTGGGCCCCAATGAAGTGAAATCACTTATTTATCCTCCAAAATAAAAGAAATGGTCAAGGTACCAATTTATTTGGGAAAATTAAAGGAAATAGGCAATCACAAGCTCACTTGATCGTAAAGCCCCTAAAGTCATGACTTGAGTGCACTTGACACAAAGCATAGTAGTTAATTGAAGCAAACAAGCAAAGAAGTTGCACAAATTAAAATTATCAAGGACCAATTTGATGAAATTCTTTAATTGATTGGGTCCTAGTGGAACAAGAAGAGATTTGAGGGGTTGGAATGTAATTTTCTGGAAATTATTTCATGCAAAAGCATGCAACCCACGTAGAAAGCTTTCTGCAAATATTTTCTTAGGCTTTGAAGCCTTTACAACTTCGCATGACAGATTTTCTAAGAAAACAAAACAAAACTCTCAAACCAAAATCCAACTTCAAGTTCCTACCAAACTCATCATACATGCAAGAGCCAAAACGAAGATGATTTCTATGCAAATCTGGTACAACAAACTGAAAATCATTCCAGCAACAAAAAGACTTTCAGCAACAACGAATGAAGCTTGCTGCAATTTTCTTACCAATTCAGATTTTTATCACAGCTTTGATTAGATGTTTTTAAAACCCAACATCACAACCCTAAACCAAGCCACTAACTATACCACCACCATGACCCAAACAAACTGGAAACTCAAGAAGATATCATGCAAAATTCTGGAACACTTGTACAAATGATTCAGCAGTTTCGATGGTTCATATTAGCAAGTGTTCAAGCGTAAAATATTTCTTTTGACCCAAATAGGCAAACTCAGCACAAATTTTTCCTTTTCTTACCTTCGGCATGAGATTAAGCATGCAAGTCATGTATGAAAGCTCAACAAACCAGTCACGGAAAAGAAAACATCACAGAAAAATGTAGCAGCTTTGCTGCGAATTTCATAGCTTCAAACTTGCGTAGGTTATGTTAAACTCACCATTGTTACCACAACCCACATATCGGACTACCAGCCAACAAACAAAACTTACCATTTTGCTCCATTTAATCCTAAAGCCAACATCAAACATTGCAGAAACAACCAAAACAGCTAAGCAACACATAAGGAAAACATCCGAAACAGACTTGTTCAAAGTCTTTATACCATTTTCTGGATTCTGCTCGTTCATCATACGAACAGAAACTATGAGCTTAAACAGGCATTCATGACACTAGCTTAAAGAAACTAAATTTCTACCTTGAAAATCGATCTAAAATAAACCCTACTACAGATTTGTTTCTGCCGAAAAAAATTCTGGATGAAGATCAATCCAAGTTGGAAAACTTTTCTGCAATATCTTTTCGGCCAAGACATAAACAAGCAGAATACCGACTCATTACCCCAACTTCAGATTTCTCATGACCCAAATAAGAACCCTCAAACGCATTGAAGCTGAGACAGAACCAGTAAACAACAAAAACATGCAAGCTAACGACTAAAGATAGCAGCTTTTGGGCTGTACAATAAAAAGGGAACTCATGAAACATCATCTGTCCAGCAACCAGATTTCGTATGAAATGAAAAATAGGCAGAGAAAGGGTCGAAGGCTACCTGTTCACCACCTTTGGATTTGCAGCTTCAGTTTAAATGCGAGGCAGATTTGGATGAGGTAGCTACCTGGGCTTCTCTCGGTCCTCCTGTTTGCCTCCCTGATTTTGCTGCTCTCCACCGTCAACTTAGAACCTCCGTAGCCTTTTCTTTCTATAGCCGCCAACTGCCCCTTTCCCACCTTGCTTTCTCTCGCTTTTCTCACTTCTCCGATTGCAGCCTCACCTTAGCTCTCTATCCGTTCATTCTCTACCCAACTCCCTCGTTCTCTCCTGCTTTCCGTTTTTCTTCCCGTTAGCTCCCATCCCGTCGTTTGCTTTCTACAGCCGTCACTCTCTCAAAACTTCCCTAGAATTTTCCTCCCTTTTTACCGCCTGTTTGCTTCCTTCCGTCGCCCTCTCTCCTTCTGTTTTCTTTTCCCGCCGCCAACTAGCCCCTCAAACTCTCACTTTATCCCCTTTCCAGCTACCACAAAAAGCTGCGTTCTTTTCTTCTCAGACCCTAGTCACTCATCTCTCTCCACCAGCCGTCAAGTTTTCTCTGGTTTTTTCTTTTCTTAGCCGTTCCCCTCTTTTCTTTTCCCCTTGCTGTTTTTCTATCTCCCCATCCCTTCTCCTGCTTGCGGCTGTTCTTCTTTCTTGTATTTATACCAGGCCAACCCTCACCTCAAGGGTGAGGATGGAAGAGGAGATTCCTCTTCAACCCAGGCCATCCGATGGCCATGTACCACTCTTCTTTGCAAGCTGCCAAAATACGCAGCTTGCATGCCGCGGCCTCTTCTTTTTTTTTTTTTTTTTTTAAAGTAATTTAGCAAAATGATAATAAAATTAAGTAAAAACCAACAATTTAATTAACATCAGGTAAAAATAAATAAACTAGAAATAATAAACAGCAAAATTGTAATTTTTCATTTTTCTTTTCATTTTTCATCATTTTTCACTTTTTTTCTTTTTTTAATGCCAAAATGTCTAAAAATGAGATTAGTAAAACCAAACTAAAATAAATATCAATAAAACTAATAATGAAAAATAAAGTCAAAAATTTGGTGTCTACAGTTTGCCCCTCTTTGTCTGAGTTTTGGAGAAACTTGAGACAAACAAGTAGACACCAAATACTTACCTGCATTATTCGGCTGCGAAAGATTCCAACAATTGCCGCCCTTGAAACGAGGACTGATTTCTTTATCAAAATGTTGAAATGGGTTTGACCCAAACAGGAATTTAAAACGGGACTGACCCGAACAAGAAATTTAAACGGGACTGACCCGAACAGGAATTTAAACGGGACTGACCCGAGCAGAAATTTAAAAGGGACTGACCCAAACAAAATTTAAACGGCGGGACTGACCCGAACAGAATTTAAACGGGACTGACCCGAACAGAAATTTAAACGGGACTGACCCGAACAGGAATTTAAACGGGACTGACCCGAACAGGAATTTAAAACGGGACTGACCCAAACAAGAAATTTAAACGGGACTGACCCGAACAGGAATTTAAACGGGACTGACCCGAACAGAAATTTAAACGGGACTGACCCGAACAAGAAATTTAAAATCATGATGCACACTAGTGGGACTGACCCACGGCTAGTGGCGATAAAAAGTGAAACGCTCATTAGTGGGACTGACCCACGGGATAGACCCGGATAGAAATGTAGATGGGATAGACCCACGGGATAGACCCGGACAGAAATGTAAATGGGATAGACCCACGGGATAGACCCGGATGGAAATGTAGATGGGATAGACCCACGGGATAGACCCGGACAGAAATGTAAATGGGATAGACCCACGGGATAGACCCGGATGGAAATATAGATGGGATAGACCCACGGGATAGACCCGGACAGAAATGTGAATGGGATAGACCCACGGGATAGACCCGGATAGAAATGTAGATGGGATAGACCCACGGGATAGACCCGAACAGAAATGTAAATGGGATAGACCCATGTTTAACGGCAATGAAACTCGCGCTAGTGGGACTGACCCATGTTTAGCGGCGAAGAAAACAAAATGCACACTAGTGGGACTAACCCATATTTAGCGGCAGGGTAAAATGAAAGGCGCACTAGTGGGACTGACCCAACGGCTAGTGGCGGTACAAAATGAAATGCTCACTGGCGGGACTCACCTCACGCTCCAGTGGCTGTGAAAATGAAATGCACACTGGCGGGACTAACCTCATGCTCCAGTGACTGTGAAAATGAAATGCTCACTGGCGGGACTAACCTCATGCTCTAGTGGCTGCGAAAATGAAATGCACACTGGCGGGACTAACCTCATGCTCCAGTGACTGTGAAAATGAAATGCTCACTGGCGGGACTAACCTCATGCTCCAGTGACTGTGAAAATGAAATGCTCACTGGCGGGACTAACCTCATGCTCCAGTTCCAGTGGCTGTGAAAATGAAATGCTCACTGGCGGGACTAACCTCATGCTCCAGTGGCTGTGAAAATGAAATGCACACTGGCGGGACTAACGGGACTAACCTCATGCTCCAGTGACTGTGAAAATGAAATGCTCACTGGCGGGACTAACCTCATGCTCCAGTGGCTGTGAAAATGAAATGCACACTGGCGGGACTAACCTCATGCTCCAGTGACTGTGAAAATGAAATGCTCACTGGCGGGACTAACCTCATGCTCCAGTTCCAGTGGCTGTGAAAATGAAATGCTCACTAGCGGGACTAACCTCATGCTCCAGTGGCTGTGAAAATGAAATGCTCACTGGCGGGACTAACCTCATGCTCCAGTGACTGTGAAAATGAAATGCTTACTGGCGGGACTAACCTCATGCTCCAGTGACTGTGAAAATGAAATGCTCACTGGCGGGACTAGCCTCATGCTCCAGTAGCGATGAAAATGTCTTGACAATCGGACAGTGGGATCAAACCCGAGCCTGCCGTGATGAACTTGATTTGACTTTTTGATTTCTTGATTTTTTTTTTGATTTTTTTGATTTTTTAACTTTTCCTGACTGAGAGAGACTTGTCGAAATAATTTGCCCCAGTGTAGGGCCCTTTTCCCTTCTTTCTTCTCTTTCTTCGGCATCGGCCTTCCACAACTCAGAAGCTCTTTCGTTGATGACTATGAATACCTGCACAGGGGGCTTGCCAAAGTATGACATGCACTTGAATTATTTTTTTTTAAAAAATTAATGCAACTACTACTCATGGAAAGAGTAGCGTGATTGATTTGAAAATCTTGCTTGAATCTTTGATGAAATCCTCAAATGAACTATAAAAAATTTGCCCCAGTATGGGCTTATTTTACGAAATCTTGCAAATAAAAATTTTGCCCCAGTGTGGGTCCATTTGATTGCAAAAATTGATTTGGATGCTTCTCCATTTATTTGAACAAAGTAAGAAACTGTGTTTCCCATAGTGTGAAGAAAATGGAACGTCTTGCTTAACTCATACAGAAAATTTCATGATGAATTTCTCAAAATAATGCCAAATTACAAAAGATTTCTTTCTCACTTAAGCATCGATGCTTTGGGTAATGGGTCATCATTTCCCGTTGGCTCATCTTTCGGGACCAATCAAGTAGGCGTTATTTCTGATTTGGAAGTGGTCAAAGGAAAATGAGAGGTCAAGATTTGTCTGGTTCTTGTGCCCAAAATTGTAATGCATTCAACATCACATCCTAGTGAAAGCAAAGAGTTTGTCACCCTTATTTCTTAAGAAAACGTAGTCCACATATGAGCTTTATAGGCTTGCAACAATATGGATAGAAACTATAGCTAAGCATGCAAAAACGGGTTATACCCTTTGATCACAAATGATTGATGGATTTTCTTAGAAGCATGACCTTTGTTTTGAGTTGTCATGAAGGAATAAGTCAACGATGGACTTTTATGGGCTTGTAATGTGGCTTGAAGACGATAGTTAAAGAAATAATTTTCAAGGATATTGCACCGAAGATCGCATTTTTCAACATTGCCCTCATCTGGACTCCAAGATTTTGGAGTTTGTTTGACTTTTTATCATCGTTCAACAGGGTCTTTCAACATCAAATCTTTTTGCATTTTTCTTTTGCATTCATTTCGCTCGCTTTTCCTTTTTCTTTTCCTTTTCTCAAAAGTGCCCTCGCGGGGTTTCACATGAAGAGCAGTGTCAACCTCACACCTAATCAATTCAGAAATACATTCAAAAAATTTCTTGGCATCAGTACATGAACATCACTTGCCAATTAGAACATTCCTTGACGGAGATATTGCAAAGAACAGGAGTCAGGACTTTCGGCTTTTGTAATGGGGGTCAGGTGGGGTGCTTAGAAAAGTTAAGGCTTGAAAACGAATTTCAAAAGTGGTTTGAAGAATCTGAGATCGCATTATTGCGCCAGCCCTATTTTAGGGCTAAATCAGAATTTGCCCCAGTTTATGCTCAATTGAGGCTTTTCACTTTCATTTTCTGTCTTCTTTTGACTTTTCGGCTTTTTGCCATTCTTTGAAATTTGCCCCAGTTTATTTTTGAACTGAGGTTCTCTTTTCTTCTTTTGTTTTTGAATTTGTTGCTTTTCACTTTTTCACTTCTTGAAATTTTCCTTTTCAACTCAAACTTGCCTCAGTGTGGGGCTTGCGATTCTCAGGGGTTGCCAAACGAAATAATTTGTTCTGAAGGCTCAAAAGGGATAACTAGGGATAGAATGTTTGATTGGAAAAGAAAAGGGCCTGACTTTTATTCCGTCCCTAACAATAACTCTGAAAGGAAACTTTCGTTAATGCGAAATTTTTTGCATGTATTTGAATTAACTGACTGAGGAAGACCCTTGTTCATCCATATCTGTGAAACATAGGCAATTCGTGCGGAAAAATCTCTTCATTTTCTTCTCTTTTTTTTCAAAATTGGAACCCACGTGGAATCAAATTTCCGCAATTTACGGTTCCCTCCTTATTCTATCATTTTTGTTTTTCCCCTTTTTGGAAAATTCTCCAATCTTCCTTTCCCAATGTGGGGTGCGATCATATGTGCACTCGAAAAGAACCACCAATTTTTAGCTCAAATGAGGATGCAAGGGATGATCAGTGTTTAGGTTGTAGAAACGATGGCCAAAGTATCATTCTTACGCCTCATGACAACCAAGTAAACGAATTGCTCGTTGAGAATCCATTCCCTTTTGAAAATTTTCCCAGTGTAGGGTAGTGATCATTAAGGCTCTTATTTGAAACGAAATTATTCTTTCAAAGGCTCAAATGGGAGAGCAAATGATAAAATGTGTATAGGTAGAGAAAAGAATGCTCGAAGTATCATTCCAAATTTTCCAAACAAATAAGAATAATGCACATTTTTGCTTTCACTTAGATGTGATTGAATCGGATTAGACACCGCAGACATTTTCATGCAAAAGTTGCCCCAATTTGCAATTTATCAATCAATGTGACTGATTTTATTTTGGGGTTACGTGAAGGAGAAAGGTATCTCATGGGCCTTTTGAGCGACCTCTTTCAATTTTCAGGCTGGAGGTTGAAAAAGCTCTCAATTCGGTCTTATTTCTTAAAATTCATCATGAAACCTCTTAATGAGCTCAGTAAAGAATGAAATGTACACGAGTATTATACAAAACAAATAATTGTCTGAACAAAAGCTTCATTATTGCCAATGTTTGAAAAATTTTAAAAGCAATACATATGAGAAACATTCTACAAAATTCCTTTGCACATGTATACACATTTTCTCTCTTAATATCCCCTTTTCTTTGAGCAATGAAATCCCTTAGATGTTTCGCACAAGCGCTTTCAAATGAATTTTCGACTTCACATTGTAGGGTCTGCCCAAGAATCAAGTAATACTTGTAATTTTCAAACCTTATCAGATATTTTCACCTTATTGAACTATTTTTATGAATGCAGGGGGGAGGGGGAAAAATAAAAGAAAAATACCCAGAGTTAGTAAGCAAGAATAAAAAAATTGGTATGCATGTCCTATGGGGGAACCCTTTTATGCCAAGGGTAGGCCTAGCATGAAAATGCGATCCTCTAGGGTAGGCACTATACCATACCTGATGAATCCGATCAATTGATTGAGTGAAAAATGATTTGAAAAATTTGGCCAATTTGGAATGAGAAGAAACATTCGTCCTAAAAAATGAGGACAAAGTCCGAATGGATCGCCTGTTTTGATCAACACATGATGTGTCAAAAGGGGTAAAATGGTCAAATTCATTGAATGAAATTTGATTATTTATTGAAAATTGAATGGATAACCCTAAAAATGAATTAAACTAATCAAATGAATTGAATGAAATCAATTGATCAAACCGATCGAGTGAAAGAATGATCTATTCAAAATTGACCGAATTGTCCTAAAAATAGGTAAACTGGTCAAATGGATCGGAAAATTGACTAAATCACCCTAAAAAGGGTAAACTGGTCAAATGAAATTGAACGAATCTGATGATTTGAATTTATTCAAAATTGATTGAGTTGACCTAAGAATGGGTAAACTAATCAAATGAATTGAATGAAATTGGTGATCTTATTCAAAAATCGACTAGATTGCCCTAAAATGGATAAACTAGTCAAAAATCGCCTAGGTTGCCCTAAAAATGAACAAATTGATAAAATGGACTGGATGAAATTGATGTATAAAATGATCCAATGGACTGAATGGAATTGACGGCTTATTGCGATGCATTAGTCTATGAGCCTTCTAATAATCAAATTTTGGCCTCAATTTATTTATCGTCTCAATAGCGAGGAATCATTTGTGAATTTCTTCAAATTCATGTCCTTTTTGCAAGGGATTTTTACCGATTAGATAAAATGGCTAAAAAATGATTATTAAATGCTCATATTCCAAAGATCGCTCTATGAAAATGATCGGATCCTACCTTACCTTGTGCACTACCCCTTTGGATGGTACAAAATGTAAACGTGCAAGTCTCCTTGGATTAAGTATCCGAGACACAAGGTGGCTTATTTCTAGCGCGGGATCGCCTAAATGGCATTCCCTTTCTAGGGTTTATGCATGATGCCATTTTATTAAAGCAGTAAAACATGCAATTTGAAATGAAATCATGACCTAAAAGGACCTTTTATACGCCAAGATAGGCTTAGAATGCTATGCAATTATTAATCTATGAATGCAATATACCAAAATCTTTAAACGTGCAATAACCTATCTACGAGGGTAGGTTCTAAAAGAAGGTCATGCCAGACCTCTTATTTGCTAGGGTTTGTGAATGCAATGGGGACACAAAACCAAGAAAAGTTAGTTCAGCCAGATAAATACACATAACACATTGTAGCAGCGAAATCAACACAAAGAAATAAAGCAATAAAAGGATGAAAGGGATGGGACCCCTCCCCTCGTGAATAGTGTCCCTAATAGGGTAAGACAGACGCTATCCTAGGTAAAACTATCATGGATGCATGAGGTTGGGGCTCACTAATGCATCTAGACTCGATAGGTTTTAGGTCCCCGAGCCTTCAGACTTAGAAATCAAAGGTCATCAATCCCAAGGTTCTTTGTCGGTGGCTCGAGCGATTCCCCAGACATTGCTACGCACACGTCGTGTCACGGCCACATGTCTGAGTGAATCTATCAAAATCCTCAATCTTCGACTAAAAGCTAAAGGCTATTAACCCAAAGCTTAAAACGGAAGATTAAGTGACCCCTCGGATCATGCTACGCACACGTCGTGTCACGATCACATGTCCAAGTGGGTCGCCTAAAATCCTAATAGGGTGGAGTGGCGTGACAAGCCACTAAAAGAAAAATAAATGAGGGGTGAAAAATTAAAGCGTATGCACGTATGCTAGTGCTCGTTTGGAGGGGAGGGATCAAGAAACAATGCGAGGCTCTAGGGTGATGTCCCCCACCCAAAATGCAATGCAAGCGCGAGATAAATAAGTAAACATACATCCAATCAACCAATCATACATTCGTGAGTGAGGGAGTAATTTGAGATGTGTGCGAGGCCAAGGGGTCCTAAAAGGGAAAATGCAACCCTAATATCCACATACCATGCATAAAAAGGGTAGAAAAAGGAAACGAATGGCTAAGTCAAATGCTTGGACCCACTTAGGAAGTCCCCAGTGGAGTCGCCAACTGTCGCGCCCCACTTTTTGATGAGGTGTGGTGTGTGAGTAGTGGAATGTGAACGTGTGTAAAATGAAAAGTAAAAAGGCCATGGGACTTGAGAATGCGACGATTTGGCCAAACAAAGTTCAAAAAGGGTTTTTAATGAAAAATGGAGTCGCCACTTGGTATAGAGTTAGGGTGTACCAAGTCACCCAAAAATGAGTTAGTATTTTTAAACGAAAAAGTAGACAAACCCTTTTAAGAACTTTTAGGTCTACGTAACCAAAAACAGGGATCGGGGGTCACATTTGATAAGGGAGAAGGCAAAGGCAAAGCCTAAGGCACTCCCTTACCCTAGCAAGAGCTAGTTGCGTGATTTAGCCCCACTTTTCCTAATTTTTCTACCCAAGGTATGTATCGCATGTTGGATATGACTAATGGATGCGAAAAGGAAAGAAAAATGCAATCCTAAATCTAGAATGTTTCTCATGAGGCTTTTAGGTCCCAACCACATGAATTGTGGTGGCCAATAAGGAAAGCTCTCAAGGAAGTCGTGATTAATGCAAGTGAGGACTTAAGTGCAAGTGTGCAAGTGTGAGAAAATAAAGGTGTTTTTGTGTGCAAATGAATGAAAATAGGATAGTAGATACATATAAGTGCAATTGGGTGCCATTTGTGAGATAGAAAAATAAGTAAGTGATAGGAAAAGTGTGTGAACATAGCATGTGGATTGCAAAAATAAGTAGTGAGAAAATGTGAATAAAAGAGTGAGAAAGTGAAATCAAAATGGGAATGCGTGAACTTAGGGGAATGCATCAAGTCGGGTACGGGAATGACTCCTAACTTTTCTACTTTGATTTTCCCTTTGATTGGAAGGAAAGACTAGCGTGCTAAGGCTATTGAGTAGCCACACTCGCTCGTTTCCCTCATCGAAAGGGGACTCTTCAGGCAAATGTACCCTATAACTAGTATGAGGTGCAAAAATCCTAAAATGAGGGGAAAAGGGGTTCGAGGAGCATGCCAAATGATAAAAACTAAGAAAAATGCATGAAATGTAGTGAACATGCAAGTATGCACTAACGAAAAGGGACGGCCTATTGGGTCTAGCGTTGGACTAGCCCTTTCTATGAATTCCTACTAGCATTGGACTAGTGGAAACGGAACAAAGAACCACAACTAGCGTTGGACTAGTGTGGTGACGGAAAAGGGGCCACTACTAGCGTTGGACTAGTGTGGGGACGTACATTCATCCATCAAGTTCATTTATGACTATAGAAAGCGAGTAGACATGCGAATCACTTGTAAACACGTAGCACATAACACTTAGCATGCTCGACTAGATGCAAGGGCCTAATAAAGCAAATTAACACATAGCAACAAAAGCAAGCAATGAACCTATTACATTTGCTAACTAAAACAGGAAAAGGGGAAGGGGAAAATGGACCAAAATGCTCTCCAAGCCCTATCTATTACAAGTCAAGAGGTGTACACATACCCCATAATGAATAACTTAAATAAAAGGCAAAAGTAAATGAAATAAATGAAAGGAATTTAAGAAAGGCAAGGAAAGCAACGTAGACATGCAATTCACACTTAGCACGTTGGATCACATATGAGAAATGAAAATCAAGGAGATAGAGGTTACCTCCCTTGCAATTGGGCCCCAATGAAGTGAAATCACTTATTTATCCTCCAAAATAAAAGAAATGGTCAAGGTACCAATTTATTTGGGAAAATTAAAGGAAATAGGCAATCACAAGCTCACTTGATCGTAAAGCCCCTAAAGTCATGACTTGAGTGCACTTGACACAAAGCATAGTAGTTAATTGAAGCAAACAAGCAAAGAAGTTGCACAAATTAAAATTATCAAGGACCAATTTGATGAAATTCTTTAATTGATTGGGTCCTAGTGGAACAAGAAGAGATTTTGGGGGTTGGAATGTAATTTTCTGGAAATTATTTCATGCAAAAGCATGCAACCCACGTAGAAAGCTTTCTGCAAATATTTTCTTAGGCTTTGAAGCCTTTACAACTTCGCATGACAGATTTTCTAAGAAAACAAAACAAAACTCTCAAACCAAAATCCAACTTCAAGTTCCTACCAAACTCATCATACATGCAAGAGCCAAAACGAAGATGATTTCTATGCAAATCTGGTACAACAAACTGAAAATCATTCCAGCAACAAAAAGACTTTCAGCAACAACGAATGAAGCTTGCTGCAATTTTCTTACCAATTCAGATTTTTATCACAGCTTTGATTAGATGTTTTTAAAACCCAACATCACAACCCTAAACCAAGCCACTAACTATACCACCACCATGACCCAAACAAACTGGAAACTCAAGAAGATATCATGCAAAATTCTGGAACACTTGTACAAATGATTCAGCAGTTTCGATGGTTCATATTAGCAAGTGTTCAAGCGTAAAATATTTCTTTTGACCCAAATAGGCAAACTCAGCACAAATTTTTCCTTTTCTTACCTTCGGCATGAGATTAAGCATGCAAGTCATGTATGAAAGCTCAACAAACCAGTCACGGAAAAGAAAACATCACAGAAAAATGTAGCAGCTTTGCTGCGAATTTCATAGCTTCAAACTTGCGTAGGTTATGTTAAACTCACCATTGTTACCACAACCCACATATCGGACTACCAGCCAACAAACAAAACTTACCATTTTGCTCCATTTAATCCTAAAGCCAACATCAAACATTGCAGAAACAACCAAAACAGCTAAGCAACACATAAGGAAAACATCCGAAACAGACTTGTTCAAAGTCTTTATACCATTTTCTGGATTCTGCTCGTTCATCATACGAACAGAAACTATGAGCTTAAACAGGCATTCATGACACTAGCTTAAAGAAACTAAATTTCTACCTTGAAAATCGATCTAAAATAAACCCTACTACAGATTTGTTTCTGCCGAAAAAAATTCTGGATGAAGATCAATCCAAGTTGGAAAACTTTTCTGCAATATCTTTTCGGCCAAGACATAAACAAGCAGAATACCGACTCATTACCCCAACTTCAGATTTCTCATGACCCAAATAAGAACCCTCAAACGCATTGAAGCTGAGACAGAACCAGTAAACAACAAAAACATGCAAGCTAACGACTAAAGATAGCAGCTTTTGGGCTGTACAATAAAAAGGGAACTCATGAAACATCATCTGTCCAGCAACCAGATTTCGTATGAAATGAAAAATAGGCAGAGAAAGGGTCGAAGGCTACCTGTTCACCACCTTTGGATTTGCAGCTTCAGTTTAAATGCGAGGCAGATTTGGATGAGGTAGCTACCTGGGCTTCTCTCGGTCCTCCTGTTTGCCTCCCTGATTTTGCTGCTCTCCACCGTCAACTTAGAACCTCCGTAGCCTTTTCTTTCTATAGCCGCCAACTGCCCCTTTCCCACCTTGCTTTCTCTCGCTTTTCTCACTTCTCCGATTGCAGCCTCACCTTAGCTCTCTATCCGTTCATTCTCTACCCAACTCCCTCGTTCTCTCCTGCTTTCCGTTTTTCTTCCCGTTAGCTCCCATCCCGTCGTTTGCTTTCTACAGCCGTCACTCTCTCAAAACTTCCCTAGAATTTTCCTCCCTTTTTACCGCCTGTTTGCTTCCTTCCGTCGCCCTCTCTCCTTCTGTTTTCTTTTCCCGCCGCCAACTAGCCCCTCAAACTCTCACTTTATCCCCTTTCCAGCTACCACAAAAAGCTGCGTTCTTTTCTTCTCAGACCCTAGTCACTCATCTCTCTCCACCAGCCGTCAAGTTTTCTCTGGTTTTTTCTTTTCTTAGCCGTTCCCATCTTTTCTTTTCCCCTTGCTGTTTTTCTATCTCCCCATCCCTTCTCCTGCTTGCGGCTGTTGTTCTTTCTTGTATTTATACCAGGCCAACCCTCACCTCAAGGGTGAGGATGGAAGAGGAGATTCCTCTTCAACCCAGGCCATCCGATGGCCATGTACCACTCTTCTTTGCAAGCTGCCAAAATACGCAGCTTGCATGCCGCGGCCTCTTCTTTTTTTTTTTCTTTTTTTTTTTTAAAGTAATTTAGCAAAATGATAATAAAATTAAGTAAAAACCAACAATTTAATTAACATCAGGTAAAAATAAATAAACTAGAAATAATAAACAGCAAAATTGTAATTTTTCATTTTTCTTTTCATTTTTCATCATTTTTCACTTTTTTTCTTTTTTTAATGCCAAAATGTCTAAAAATGAGATTAGTAAAACCAAACTAAAATAAATATCAATAAAACTAATAATGAAAAATAAAGTCAAAAATTTGGTGTCTACAGTGTACTTTATCATACTCGACCTCATTTGATTTCACTGAGGCTCTATATACTGCTATCATGAGATATAATTTCTTTATATTTGACTATATGTGAGTTGTTTGGGTGATACCCCATCAACTACTGTGACTGTTTGGGTACTCAACCTCATAGGTGAGTCAGTTGTATCGAGCCAACAAGGGCTTGGTCGAGAAGGCCGATAAACCCTGAGGACTGTTTTCTGAATCTGGATCCGGTATACTCGAGTATTACTTACTTACTGTTTGTGGTGTTCGGGCCCGGTAAGGGAGTTGATTGGTGGACAGGAATTGGAGAAAATGGTGCTTTACGGACATTGTGTTCTTAAATGCAAACGTTGACGGAGAGTCAACGGATTCTCGTATGATCAAGCTCAAGTGGATTTGGCTTTTGGAAGCCACCCATATCCTTGAATTGAACTGTGATTAAATTGTTATAGTACAATTTGGTGCTTACTTGTCTACATTACGCCTTTACTTGGCTATGTGCTTACGTGTTTATTTGGAACCTCATTGAGCTTTAACTCACACCACTCCTTTTATTTTCCTTAACAGATTGGGGATGGACTTATGGTCAAGAACTTTCATAATTTAACTTTTGTCTTGAACTTGTACTTTGGCTTGTAGCCCTTTTGTTTAGAAGACCTTTACTTTGGACTCTTGTAAGCTTGAATTTGTAAGTTCGACATATGTCTTGTAAATTAAGTGTGAAGTGGTAAGTTTGATATTTGGCTCTCTATATTCTAAGTTTGGAAAGTTGATATGGTGATTATATTTCCATTAGGGTTTGTACTCCCTTCCTTGAAGATATTTCATTAGTTATCTTGAGTTACTAGTTCTTTATTCGACTGAGCCCCGGTGAGAGTTGGGTAGGCAGTTCGCTGATACCCTAGGGTTCGCCCTAGGGAGAGGAGGGGCTGTCACACCTTTGCATTTCAAAGAATGCCTTTTGGATTGTGTAATGCACCTGTCACTTTCGATGTTGCATAATGACAATTTTTTCCGATTTTAATGAGAAAATTATGAAAATTTTTATGGATGACTTCTTTGTATTTGGATCTACTTATGATCATTGTCTTAACAATTTAGATCTAATTTTGTAGAGATGTGAAGAAACAAATCTGGTACTCAATTGAGAAAAATGTCTGTGACGCCCCGAAAAAAAAATGAGTTTGAGAACCCGGAAATTTTCTAATTTTCTAGGGTTTATTTTTTTTAAACGCCTGCCTTTTCTACATTTTCTTGATTAGAAAAATTCCCCAGATCAAATTTATGAGCAAATATAGTTTTCAAATGATTTTTCTAGTATCGGTTAGTTTTTGAGAAATTAAAAGCGTATTTTGGACGTGGGACCCGCAAGTGCGGTAAATGCATTATATTTTTGACAACTTGTTGGAATTTTGTATTAAGTGATATTAGTTTACAATGTGTTAAGATATTTGTATTGGAGAGACAAAAAGATAAGTTTTAAACCTAAAGGTGACAAGTGTCACCATTGTATTGGAAATAGCTTATGACTTACTATTCACTTTCTTGACTTTTTTTGACCAAAGGTTTAAATATCAAAAAAATGCACAAAAATCACCATTTTCTTACCTCTTATGGCCGGCCCTCTCCTTGCAAAGAAGAAAGGAATTTCTTCAACTCTCAAGCTTCCATTTCACTCAATCTTGCAAGAACAAAAGCCTACACTAGATTCTATTCCATAAAAACCTTTCTTCTAGTGCTTGTAAGTGTATTAGTGAAGTTGTTTTGAAGCTCTAAGGTGGCCAACCTCTCTATCTCTCTTAATTTCTTGGTAAGTGATGCTTGAACACCCTACTACACCTAATGATGGTTATATTATGCTTAGAAGTGGCTTGAGTGTTGGATTATATGATTTATTTCTTGGTTTGGCTTGATTTGGTGAAGTTTTCCATTTTATGAGGAATTTTCTGGTTTCATATGATTTTGATGTTGTGGACTAGTATGATGCTTGGTAATAAGGGGCTTTGGCTCTAGTAGGTGTGAATTGTTGTTAAATGCAATCAATTTTGGATTTGGAATGAAATGTGAAAAGTTAGGGTTCTTGAACCCCTATTCTGTCCGAAATTTTAGGTCATAGCTAGAGGCCGAATTGGACTTTGCTCAAAACATGAAAGTTGTAGGTATTGATGAGTTTAGTGTGCCTACAAAATTTCAGGGAAATTGGACAAGTGTAGAGTGAGTTATTCCGTTTTTACTGTTGCTGTTTTTGGTGCACTGAATGTCTGAACTGCGATAGTAATTGCCTGTTTTGACTGGAATTGGTTTGGATTTTGAAGTTGGTGTCTTCTGATGAAATGTAGCTGAATGTCTTAGCTAACATATGCCTTTGGAATTTCGGCATTTGGACTTGTATGGACTGAGATATACCGATTACAGTTTTCTGCGTTTTGCAAACCTGTTTTGGGAATTCTGGTATAGTATTTCGTATATTTGACCTAGTTGTGTTAGGAACTGGATTGAGTGACCTTCTACATTGTTGTAGCCATGTTTCATAGCTTCGAAACGGTGGGTCTTACACCCCTAACCGATAATTGTAGTGAGAGTTGTGCCATTACCGCATTATGACGTCAAAACCGGTTTTCTTATCAAGGCCAACATTAAAGCCTTTCTTAATTTCTGGTTTGCTTTCATGCTTGTATATGTTTATGAAACCCTATTGGGCGATAATTGGTTTGACTTTATGACTCGTTATCGAGTCTTATGGTATTTGTTTACATGTTCTAGGGCGTGACGATAGCTCACGACATTCTCCTGACGGAAGTGCATGAAATAGCACTTAATTGATTGGTGAGTGTACTACTCACTTGTGTGCTATTATATGGCTTTGATATTTGAACTTGAGATGTTGTATGTTAATGGATTGATGTGAGAGTGTACTTTATCACTCTCACTTATTGTTTCACATGTTATTGAAAAGTTATTGGAAAGTTATTGGAAAGTTATATGAACTGATATATGAAATGAAATACATGACTTGATATCGATTGGACAAGTATCCAACGACTACAAATGTTATCATTGAGCTCAACCCCATTGGTAGTTGATTGAATCGAGCCGACAAGGGTTTGGTCGTGACAATTAATGAGGCTTGGGTAAAGTTATAAGGAATCTTGTAGTATGAGAGACTCTTGATTCCGGTATACTCGAGTAATACCACAGTGCAAGTGTTTGGAGTGCGGGCCCGGTAGGGGGATGTTTGGTGGAAGGAATGGGAGAGAAGAGGAGTCTACGGTTGGTCACTCTTCAACATTGACGGAGAGTCAATGAGGTTGGATCAAGACATAAGCGTGGAAATGGGCTCTTGAGAGCCGACCGTATCCTTTCACTGATTTACTTTACTTCGAAATTGCATACTTGAATTGAATGGTTTTGCTTATGTGATCTTAATTGCTATTGTGATAGTTGCTCACTGAGCTTTAGCTCACCCCGTTCCTTTTGTTTTCCTTACAGGAATATGACTCTTTTGGAATGAATTTTGATAAATGGTTGCCAAATGAACTAGATGAATGACTCTTTTGTATTGTATATAAAATGGGACCCTAAATGTATCATTAGGGCCGTTTTTTCACTTTTGTTTTGGCAAACCATATATGTAGTGACTTTTGTATCACTTTTAAATGTCATTTTTGGTTTGTAAAGGCTAAATGTTTTGTGGTTTATGTAATTCGATGTTTGGTTGGGTTCGGGCGAGTCGGTTACTATTCATGGCCGACTCCGGATTTTGTTTCTTTTATTTTGGGTTATTTTGCCCTTTTGCCTTATTTGCGCGCGTTATAAGTTCCGGAACGTGAAAGATCGCTCTATACTGCACCGTTAGTCCTGGCGAGAGCTGGGCAGGCAGTCCGCTAACCTCTTTGGTTCGCCTTAGGGGAAAGTGGGGCTGTCACAGGTGGTATCAGAGCTTAGGCTTCAGATCTCTGTAGTGTGTCCTAGGCTTGAAGTTTAGGATGCCGGACTGTGGGTTTGATTTGACTCTGGAGAGATTTTTGCGGGATGTCTTGACTTGATTGGTACAAGAGGGAATGTCGAGGACGACATTCTTTTAAGGAGGGGAGATTGTGACGCCCCGAAAAAAAAATGAGTTTGAGAACCCGGAAATTTTCTAATTTTCTAGGGTTTATTTTTTTTAAACGCCTGCCTTTTCTACATTTTCTTGATTAGAAAAATTCCCCAGATCAAATTTATGAGCAAATATAGTTTTCAAATGATTTTTCTAGTATCGGTTAGTTTTTGAGAAATTAAAAGCGTATTTTGGACGTGGGACCCGCAAGTGCGGTAAATGCATTATATTTTTGACAACTTGTTGGAATTTTGTATTAAGTGATATTAGTTTACAATGTGTTAAGATATTTGTATTGGAGAGACAAAAAGATAAGTTTTAAACCTAAAGGTGACAAGTGTCACCATTGTATTGGAAATAGCTTATGACTTACTATTCACTTTCTTGACTTTTTTTGACCAAAGGTTTAAATATCAAAAAAATGCACAAAAATCACCATTTTCTTACCTCTTATGGCCGGCCCTCTCCTTGCAAAGAAGAAAGGAATTTCTTCAACTCTCAAGCTTCCATTTCACTCAATCTTGCAAGAACAAAAGCCTACACTAGATTCTATTCCATAAAAACCTTTCTTCTAGTGCTTGTAAGTGTATTAGTGAAGTTGTTTTGAAGCTCTAAGGTGGCCAACCTCTCTATCTCTCTTAATTTCTTGGTAAGTGATGCTTGAACACCCTACTACACCTAATGATGGTTATATTATGCTTAGAAGTGGCTTGAGTGTTGGATTATATGATTTATTTCTTGGTTTGGCTTGATTTGGTGAAGTTTTCCATTTTATGAGGAATTTTCTGGTTTCATATGATTTTGATGTTGTGGACTAGTATGATGCTTGGTAATAAGGGGCTTTGGCTCTAGTAGGTGTGAATTGTTGTTAAATGCAATCAATTTTGGATTTGGAATGAAATGTGAAAAGTTAGGGTTCTTGAACCCCTATTCTGTCCGAAATTTTAGGTCATAGCTAGAGGCCGAATTGGACTTTGCTCAAAACATGAAAGTTGTAGGTATTGATGAGTTTAGTGTGCCTGCAAAATTTCAGGGAAATTGGACAAGTGTAGAGTGAGTTATGCCGTTTTTACTGTTGCTGTTTTTGGTGCACTGAATGTCTGAACTGCGATAGTAATTGCCTGTTTTGACTGGAATTGGTTTGGATTTTGAAGTTGGTGTCTTCTGATGAAATGTAGCTGAATGTCTTAGCTAACATATGCCTTTGGAATTTCGGCATTTGGACTTGTATGGACTGAGATATACCGATTACAGTTTTCTGCGTTTTGCAAACCTGTTTTGGGAATTCTGGTATAGTATTTCGTATATTTGACCTAGTTGTGTTAGGAACTGGATTGAGTGACCTTCTACATTGTTGTAGCCATGTTTCATAGCTTCGAAACGGTGGGTCTTACACCCCTAACCGATAATTGTAGTGAGAGTTGTGCCATTACCGCATTATGACGTCAAAACCGGTTTTCTTATCAAGGCCAACATTAAAGCCTTTCTTAATTTCTGGTTTGCTTTCATGCTTGTATATGTTTATGAAACCCTATTGGGCGATAATTGGTTTGACTTTATGACTCGTTATCGAGTCTTATGGTATTTGTTTACATGTTCTAGGGCGTGACGATAGCTCACGACATTCTCCTGACGGAAGTGCATGAAATAGCACTTAATTGATTGGTGAGTGTACTACTCACTTGTGTGCTATTATATGGCTTTGATATTTGAACTTGAGATGTTGTATGTTAATGGATTGATGTGAGAGTGTACTTTATCACTCTCACTTATTGTTTCACATGTTATTGAAAAGTTATTGGAAAGTTATTGGAAAGTTATATGAACTGATATATGAAATGAAATACATGACTTGATATCGATTGGACAAGTATCCAACGACTACAAATGTTATCATTGAGCTCAACCCCATTGGTAGTTGATTGAATCGAGCCGACAAGGGTTTGGTCGTGACAATTAATGAGGCTTGGGTAAAGTTATAAGGAATCTTGTAGTATGAGAGACTCTTGATTCCGGTATACTCGAGTAATACCACAGTGCAAGTGTTTGGAGTGCGGGCCCGGTAGGGGGATGTTTGGTGGAAGGAATGGGAGAGAAGAGGAGTCTACGGTTGGTCACTCTTCAACATTGACGGAGAGTCAATGAGGTTGGATCAAGACATAAGCGTGGAAATGGGCTCTTGAGAGCCGACCGTATCCTTTCACTGATTTACTTTACTTCGAAATTGCATACTTGAATTGAATGGTTTTGCTTATGTGATCTTAATTGCTATTGTGATAGTTGCTCACTGAGCTTTAGCTCACCCCGTTCCTTTTGTTTTCCTTACAGGAATATGACTCTTTTGGAATGAATTTTGATAAATGGTTGCCAAATGAACTAGATGAATGACTCTTTTGTATTGTATATAAAATGGGACCCTAAATGTATCATTAGGGCCGTTTTTTCACTTTTGTTTTGGCAAACCATATATGTAGTGACTTTTGTATCACTTTTAAATGTCATTTTTGGTTTGTAAAGGCTAAATGTTTTGTGGTTTATGTAATTCGATGTTTGGTTGGGTTCGGGCGAGTCGGTTACTATTCATGGCCGACTCCGGATTTTGTTTCTTTTATTTTGGGTTATTTTGCCCTTTTGCCTTATTTGCGCGCGTTATAAGTTCCGGAACGTGAAAGATCGCTCTATACTGCACCGTTAGTCCTGGCGAGAGCTGGGCAGGCAGTCCGCTAACCTCTTTGGTTCGCCTTAGGGGAAAGTGGGGCTGTCACAGGTGGTATCAGAGCTTAGGCTTCAGATCTCTGTAGTGTGTCCTAGGCTTGAAGTTTAGGATGCCGGACTGTGGGTTTGATTTGACTCTGGAGAGATTTTTGCGGGATGTCTTGACTTGATTGGTACAAGAGGGAATGTCGAGGACGACATTCTTTTAAGGAGGGGAGATTGTGACGCCCCGAAAAAAAAATGAGTTTGAGAACCCGGAAATTTTCTAATTTTCTAGGGTTTATTTTTTTTAAACGCCTGCCTTTTCTACATTTTCTTGATTAGAAAAATTCCCCAGATCAAATTTATGAGCAAATATAGTTTTCAAATGATTTTTCTAGTATCGGTTAGTTTTTGAGAAATTAAAAGCGTATTTTGGACGTGGGACCCGCAAGTGCGGTAAATGCATTATATTTTTGACAACTTGTTGGAATTTTGTATTAAGTGATATTAGTTTACAATGTGTTAAGATATTTGTATTGGAGAGACAAAAAGATAAGTTTTAAACCTAAAGGTGACAAGTGTCACCATTGTATTGGAAATAGCTTATGACTTACTATTCACTTTCTTGACTTTTTTTGACCAAAGGTTTAAATATCAAAAAAATGCACAAAAATCACCATTTTCTTACCTCTTATGGCCGGCCCTCTCCTTGCAAAGAAGAAAGGAATTTCTTCAACTCTCAAGCTTCCATTTCACTCAATCTTGCAAGAACAAAAGCCTACACTAGATTCTATTCCATAAAAACCTTTCTTCTAGTGCTTGTAAGTGTATTAGTGAAGTTGTTTTGAAGCTCTAAGGTGGCCAACCTCTCTATCTCTCTTAATTTCTTGGTAAGTGATGCTTGAACACCCTACTACACCTAATGATGGTTATATTATGCTTAGAAGTGGCTTGAGTGTTGGATTATATGATTTATTTCTTGGTTTGGCTTGATTTGGTGAAGTTTTCCATTTTATGAGGAATTTTCTGGTTTCATATGATTTTGATGTTGTGGACTAGTATGATGCTTGGTAATAAGGGGCTTTGGCTCTAGTAGGTGTGAATTGTTGTTAAATGCAATCAATTTTGGATTTGGAATGAAATGTGAAAAGTTAGGGTTCTTGAACCCCTATTCTGTCCGAAATTTTAGGTCATAGCTAGAGGCCGAATTGGACTTTGCTCAAAACATGAAAGTTGTAGGTATTGATGAGTTTAGTGTGCCTGCAAAATTTCAGGGAAATTGGACAAGTGTAGAGTGAGTTATGCCGTTTTTACTGTTGCTGTTTTTGGTGCACTGAATGTCTGAACTGCGATAGTAATTGCCTGTTTTGACTGGAATTGGTTTGGATTTTGAAGTTGGTGTCTTCTGATGAAATGTAGCTGAATGTCTTAGCTAACATATGCCTTTGGAATTTCGGCATTTGGACTTGTATGGACTGAGATATACCGATTACAGTTTTCTGCGTTTTGCAAACCTGTTTTGGGAATTCTGGTATAGTATTTCGTATATTTGACCTAGTTGTGTTAGGAACTGGATTGAGTGACCTTCTACATTGTTGTAGCCATGTTTCATAGCTTCGAAACGGTGGGTCTTACACCCCTAACCGATAATTGTAGTGAGAGTTGTGCCATTACCGCATTATGACGTCAAAACCGGTTTTCTTATCAAGGCCAACATTAAAGCCTTTCTTAATTTCTGGTTTGCTTTCATGCTTGTATATGTTTATGAAACCCTATTGGGCGATAATTGGTTTGACTTTATGACTCGTTATCGAGTCTTATGGTATTTGTTTACATGTTCTAGGGCGTGACGATAGCTCACGACATTCTCCTGACGGAAGTGCATGAAATAGCACTTAATTGATTGGTGAGTGTACTACTCACTTGTGTGCTATTATATGGCTTTGATATTTGAACTTGAGATGTTGTATGTTAATGGATTGATGTGAGAGTGTACTTTATCACTCTCACTTATTGTTTCACATGTTATTGAAAAGTTATTGGAAAGTTATTGGAAAGTTATATGAACTGATATATGAAATGAAATACATGACTTGATATCGATTGGACAAGTATCCAACGACTACAAATGTTATCATTGAGCTCAACCCCATTGGTAGTTGATTGAATCGAGCCGACAAGGGTTTGGTCGTGACAATTAATGAGGCTTGGGTAAAGTTATAAGGAATCTTGTAGTATGAGAGACTCTTGATTCCGGTATACTCGAGTAATACCACAGTGCAAGTGTTTGGAGTGCGGGCCCGGTAGGGGGATGTTTGGTGGAAGGAATGGGAGAGAAGAGGAGTCTACGGTTGGTCACTCTTCAACATTGACGGAGAGTCAATGAGGTTGGATCAAGACATAAGCGTGGAAATGGGCTCTTGAGAGCCGACCGTATCCTTTCACTGATTTACTTTACTTCGAAATTGCATACTTGAATTGAATGGTTTTGCTTATGTGATCTTAATTGCTATTGTGATAGTTGCTCACTGAGCTTTAGCTCACCCCGTTCCTTTTGTTTTCCTTACAGGAATATGACTCTTTTGGAATGAATTTTGATAAATGGTTGCCAAATGAACTAGATGAATGACTCTTTTGTATTGTATATAAAATGGGACCCTAAATGTATCATTAGGGCCGTTTTTTCACTTTTGTTTTGGCAAACCATATATGTAGTGACTTTTGTATCACTTTTAAATGTCATTTTTGGTTTGTAAAGGCTAAATGTTTTGTGGTTTATGTAATTCGATGTTTGGTTGGGTTCGGGCGAGTCGGTTACTATTCATGGCCGACTCCGGATTTTGTTTCTTTTATTTTGGGTTATTTTGCCCTTTTGCCTTATTTGCGCGCGTTATAAGTTCCGGAACGTGAAAGATCGCTCTATACTGCACCGTTAGTCCTGGCGAGAGCTGGGCAGGCAGTCCGCTAACCTCTTTGGTTCGCCTTAGGGGAAAGTGGGGCTGTCACAGGTGGTATCAGAGCTTAGGCTTCAGATCTCTGTAGTGTGTCCTAGGCTTGAAGTTTAGGATGCCGGACTGTGGGTTTGATTTGACTCTGGAGAGATTTTTGCGGGATGTCTTGACTTGATTGGTACAAGAGGGAATGTCGAGGACGACATTCTTTTAAGGAGGGGAGATTGTGACGCCCCGAAAAAAAAATGAGTTTGAGAACCCGGAAATTTTCTAATTTTCTAGGGTTTATTTTTTTTAAACGCCTGCCTTTTCTACATTTTCTTGATTAGAAAAATTCCCCAGATCAAATTTATGAGCAAATATAGTTTTCAAATGATTTTTCTAGTATCGGTTAGTTTTTGAGAAATTAAAAGCGTATTTTGGACGTGGGACCCGCAAGTGCGGTAAATGCATTATATTTTTGACAACTTGTTGGAATTTTGTATTAAGTGATATTAGTTTACAATGTGTTAAGATATTTGTATTGGAGAGACAAAAAGATAAGTTTTAAACCTAAAGGTGACAAGTGTCACCATTGTATTGGAAATAGCTTATGACTTACTATTCACTTTCTTGACTTTTTTTGACCAAAGGTTTAAATATCAAAAAAATGCACAAAAATCACCATTTTCTTACCTCTTATGGCCGGCCCTCTCCTTGCAAAGAAGAAAGGAATTTCTTCAACTCTCAAGCTTCCATTTCACTCAATCTTGCAAGAACAAAAGCCTACACTAGATTCTATTCCATAAAAACCTTTCTTCTAGTGCTTGTAAGTGTATTAGTGAAGTTGTTTTGAAGCTCTAAGGTGGCCAACCTCTCTATCTCTCTTAATTTCTTGGTAAGTGATGCTTGAACACCCTACTACACCTAATGATGGTTATATTATGCTTAGAAGTGGCTTGAGTGTTGGATTATATGATTTATTTCTTGGTTTGGCTTGATTTGGTGAAGTTTTCCATTTTATGAGGAATTTTCTGGTTTCATATGATTTTGATGTTGTGGACTAGTATGATGCTTGGTAATAAGGGGCTTTGGCTCTAGTAGGTGTGAATTGTTGTTAAATGCAATCAATTTTGGATTTGGAATGAAATGTGAAAAGTTAGGGTTCTTGAACCCCTATTCTGTCCGAAATTTTAGGTCATAGCTAGAGGCCGAATTGGACTTTGCTCAAAACATGAAAGTTGTAGGTATTGATGAGTTTAGTGTGCCTGCAAAATTTCAGGGAAATTGGACAAGTGTAGAGTGAGTTATGCCGTTTTTACTGTTGCTGTTTTTGGTGCACTGAATGTCTGAACTGCGATAGTAATTGCCTGTTTTGACTGGAATTGGTTTGGATTTTGAAGTTGGTGTCTTCTGATGAAATGTAGCTGAATGTCTTAGCTAACATATGCCTTTGGAATTTCGGCATTTGGACTTGTATGGACTGAGATATACCGATTACAGTTTTCTGCGTTTTGCAAACCTGTTTTGGGAATTCTGGTATAGTATTTCGTATATTTGACCTAGTTGTGTTAGGAACTGGATTGAGTGACCTTCTACATTGTTGTAGCCATGTTTCATAGCTTCGAAACGGTGGGTCTTACACCCCTAACCGATAATTGTAGTGAGAGTTGTGCCATTACCGCATTATGACGTCAAAACCGGTTTTCTTATCAAGGCCAACATTAAAGCCTTTCTTAATTTCTGGTTTGCTTTCATGCTTGTATATGTTTATGAAACCCTATTGGGCGATAATTGGTTTGACTTTATGACTCGTTATCGAGTCTTATGGTATTTGTTTACATGTTCTAGGGCGTGACGATAGCTCACGACATTCTCCTGACGGAAGTGCATGAAATAGCACTTAATTGATTGGTGAGTGTACTACTCACTTGTGTGCTATTATATGGCTTTGATATTTGAACTTGAGATGTTGTATGTTAATGGATTGATGTGAGAGTGTACTTTATCACTCTCACTTATTGTTTCACATGTTATTGAAAAGTTATTGGAAAGTTATTGGAAAGTTATATGAACTGATATATGAAATGAAATACATGACTTGATATCGATTGGACAAGTATCCAACGACTACAAATGTTATCATTGAGCTCAACCCCATTGGTAGTTGATTGAATCGAGCCGACAAGGGTTTGGTCGTGACAATTAATGAGGCTTGGGTAAAGTTATAAGGAATCTTGTAGTATGAGAGACTCTTGATTCCGGTATACTCGAGTAATACCACAGTGCAAGTGTTTGGAGTGCGGGCCCGGTAGGGGGATGTTTGGTGGAAGGAATGGGAGAGAAGAGGAGTCTACGGTTGGTCACTCTTCAACATTGACGGAGAGTCAATGAGGTTGGATCAAGACATAAGCGTGGAAATGGGCTCTTGAGAGCCGACCGTATCCTTTCACTGATTTACTTTACTTCGAAATTGCATACTTGAATTGAATGGTTTTGCTTATGTGATCTTAATTGCTATTGTGATAGTTGCTCACTGAGCTTTAGCTCACCCCGTTCCTTTTGTTTTCCTTACAGGAATATGACTCTTTTGGAATGAATTTTGATAAATGGTTGCCAAATGAACTAGATGAATGACTCTTTTGTATTGTATATAAAATGGGACCCTAAATGTATCATTAGGGCCGTTTTTTCACTTTTGTTTTGGCAAACCATATATGTAGTGACTTTTGTATCACTTTTAAATGTCATTTTTGGTTTGTAAAGGCTAAATGTTTTGTGGTTTATGTAATTCGATGTTTGGTTGGGTTCGGGCGAGTCGGTTACTATTCATGGCCGACTCCGGATTTTGTTTCTTTTATTTTGGGTTATTTTGCCCTTTTGCCTTATTTGCGCGCGTTATAAGTTCCGGAACGTGAAAGATCGCTCTATACTGCACCGTTAGTCCTGGCGAGAGCTGGGCAGGCAGTCCGCTAACCTCTTTGGTTCGCCTTAGGGGAAAGTGGGGCTGTCACAGGTGGTATCAGAGCTTAGGCTTCAGATCTCTGTAGTGTGTCCTAGGCTTGAAGTTTAGGATGCCGGACTGTGGGTTTGATTTGACTCTGGAGAGATTTTTGCGGGATGTCTTGACTTGATTGGTACAAGAGGGAATGTCGAGGACGACATTCTTTTAAGGAGGGGAGATTGTGACGCCCCGAAAAAAAAATGAGTTTGAGAACCCGGAAATTTTCTAATTTTCTAGGGTTTATTTTTTTTAAACGCCTGCCTTTTCTACATTTTCTTGATTAGAAAAATTCCCCAGATCAAATTTATGAGCAAATATAGTTTTCAAATGATTTTTCTAGTATCGGTTAGTTTTTGAGAAATTAAAAGCGTATTTTGGACGTGGGACCCGCAAGTGCGGTAAATGCATTATATTTTTGACAACTTGTTGGAATTTTGTATTAAGTGATATTAGTTTACAATGTGTTAAGATATTTGTATTGGAGAGACAAAAAGATAAGTTTTAAACCTAAAGGTGACAAGTGTCACCATTGTATTGGAAATAGCTTATGACTTACTATTCACTTTCTTGACTTTTTTTGACCAAAGGTTTAAATATCAAAAAAATGCACAAAAATCACCATTTTCTTACCTCTTATGGCCGGCCCTCTCCTTGCAAAGAAGAAAGGAATTTCTTCAACTCTCAAGCTTCCATTTCACTCAATCTTGCAAGAACAAAAGCCTACACTAGATTCTATTCCATAAAAACCTTTCTTCTAGTGCTTGTAAGTGTATTAGTGAAGTTGTTTTGAAGCTCTAAGGTGGCCAACCTCTCTATCTCTCTTAATTTCTTGGTAAGTGATGCTTGAACACCCTACTACACCTAATGATGGTTATATTATGCTTAGAAGTGGCTTGAGTGTTGGATTATATGATTTATTTCTTGGTTTGGCTTGATTTGGTGAAGTTTTCCATTTTATGAGGAATTTTCTGGTTTCATATGATTTTGATGTTGTGGACTAGTATGATGCTTGGTAATAAGGGGCTTTGGCTCTAGTAGGTGTGAATTGTTGTTAAATGCAATCAATTTTGGATTTGGAATGAAATGTGAAAAGTTAGGGTTCTTGAACCCCTATTCTGTCCGAAATTTTAGGTCATAGCTAGAGGCCGAATTGGACTTTGCTCAAAACATGAAAGTTGTAGGTATTGATGAGTTTAGTGTGCCTGCAAAATTTCAGGGAAATTGGACAAGTGTAGAGTGAGTTATGCCGTTTTTACTGTTGCTGTTTTTGGTGCACTGAATGTCTGAACTGCGATAGTAATTGCCTGTTTTGACTGGAATTGGTTTGGATTTTGAACTTGGTGTCTTCTGATGAAATGTAGCTGAATGTCTTAGCTAACATATGCCTTTGGAATTTCGGCATTTGGACTTGTATGGACTGAGATATACCGATTACAGTTTTCTGCGTTTTGCAAACCTGTTTTGGGAATTCTGGTATAGTATTTCGTATATTTGACCTAGTTGTGTTAGGAACTGGATTGAGTGACCTTCTACATTGTTGTAGCCATGTTTCATAGCTTCGAAACGGTGGGTCTTACACCCCTAACCGATAATTGTAGTGAGAGTTGTGCCATTACCGCATTATGACGTCAAAACCGGTTTTCTTATCAAGGCCAACATTAAAGCCTTTCTTAATTTCTGGTTTGCTTTCATGCTTGTATATGTTTATGAAACCCTATTGGGCGATAATTGGTTTGACTTTATGACTCGTTATCGAGTCTTATGGTATTTGTTTACATGTTCTAGGGCGTGACGATAGCTCACGACATTCTCCTGACGGAAGTGCATGAAATAGCACTTAATTGATTGGTGAGTGTACTACTCACTTGTGTGCTATTATATGGCTTTGATATTTGAACTTGAGATGTTGTATGTTAATGGATTGATGTGAGAGTGTACTTTATCACTCTCACTTATTGTTTCACATGTTATTGAAAAGTTATTGGAAAGTTATTGGAAAGTTATATGAACTGATATATGAAATGAAATACATGACTTGATATCGATTGGACAAGTATCCAACGACTACAAATGTTATCATTGAGCTCAACCCCATTGGTAGTTGATTGAATCGAGCCGACAAGGGTTTGGTCGTGACAATTAATGAGGCTTGGGTAAAGTTATAAGGAATCTTGTAGTATGAGAGACTCTTGATTCCGGTATACTCGAGTAATACCACAGTGCAAGTGTTTGGAGTGCGGGCCCGGTAGGGGGATGTTTGGTGGAAGGAATGGGAGAGAAGAGGAGTCTACGGTTGGTCACTCTTCAACATTGACGGAGAGTCAATGAGGTTGGATCAAGACATAAGCGTGGAAATGGGCTCTTGAGAGCCGACCGTATCCTTTCACTGATTTACTTTACTTCGAAATTGCATACTTGAATTGAATGGTTTTGCTTATGTGATCTTAATTGCTATTGTGATAGTTGCTCACTGAGCTTTAGCTCACCCCGTTCCTTTTGTTTTCCTTACAGGAATATGACTCTTTTGGAATGAATTTTGATAAATGGTTGCCAAATGAACTAGATGAATGACTCTTTTGTATTGTATATAAAATGGGACCCTAAATGTATCATTAGGGCCGTTTTTTCACTTTTGTTTTGGCAAACCATATATGTAGTGACTTTTGTATCACTTTTAAATGTCATTTTTGGTTTGTAAAGGCTAAATGTTTTGTGGTTTATGTAATTCGATGTTTGGTTGGGTTCGGGCGAGTCGGTTACTATTCATGGCCGACTCCGGATTTTGTTTCTTTTATTTTGGGTTATTTTGCCCTTTTGCCTTATTTGCGCGCGTTATAAGTTCCGGAACGTGAAAGATCGCTCTATACTGCACCGTTAGTCCTGGCGAGAGCTGGGCAGGCAGTCCGCTAACCTCTTTGGTTCGCCTTAGGGGAAAGTGGGGCTGTCACAGGTGGTATCAGAGCTTAGGCTTCAGATCTCTGTAGTGTGTCCTAGGCTTGAAGTTTAGGATGCCGGACTGTGGGTTTGATTTGACTCTGGAGAGATTTTTGCGGGATGTCTTGACTTGATTGGTACAAGAGGGAATGTCGAGGACGACATTCTTTTAAGGAGGGGAGATTGTGACGCCCCGAAAAAAAAATGAGTTTGAGAACCCGGAAATTTTCTAATTTTCTAGGGTTTATTTTTTTTAAACGCCTGCCTTTTCTACATTTTCTTGATTAGAAAAATTCCCCAGATCAAATTTATGAGCAAATATAGTTTTCAAATGATTTTTCTAGTATCGGTTAGTTTTTGAGAAATTAAAAGCGTATTTTGGACGTGGGACCCGCAAGTGCGGTAAATGCATTATATTTTTGACAACTTGTTGGAATTTTGTATTAAGTGATATTAGTTTACAATGTGTTAAGATATTTGTATTGGAGAGACAAAAAGATAAGTTTTAAACCTAAAGGTGACAAGTGTCACCATTGTATTGGAAATAGCTTATGACTTACTATTCACTTTCTTGACTTTTTTTGACCAAAGGTTTAAATATCAAAAAAATGCACAAAAATCACCATTTTCTTACCTCTTATGGCCGGCCCTCTCCTTGCAAAGAAGAAAGGAATTTCTTCAACTCTCAAGCTTCCATTTCACTCAATCTTGCAAGAACAAAAGCCTACACTAGATTCTATTCCATAAAAACCTTTCTTCTAGTGCTTGTAAGTGTATTAGTGAAGTTGTTTTGAAGCTCTAAGGTGGCCAACCTCTCTATCTCTCTTAATTTCTTGGTAAGTGATGCTTGAACACCCTACTACACCTAATGATGGTTATATTATGCTTAGAAGTGGCTTGAGTGTTGGATTATATGATTTATTTCTTGGTTTGGCTTGATTTGGTGAAGTTTTCCATTTTATGAGGAATTTTCTGGTTTCATATGATTTTGATGTTGTGGACTAGTATGATGCTTGGTAATAAGGGGCTTTGGCTCTAGTAGGTGTGAATTGTTGTTAAATGCAATCAATTTTGGATTTGGAATGAAATGTGAAAAGTTAGGGTTCTTGAACCCCTATTCTGTCCGAAATTTTAGGTCATAGCTAGAGGCCGAATTGGACTTTGCTCAAAACATGAAAGTTGTAGGTATTGATGAGTTTAGTGTGCCTGCAAAATTTCAGGGAAATTGGACAAGTGTAGAGTGAGTTATGCCGTTTTTACTGTTGCTGTTTTTGGTGCACAGAATGTCTGAACTGCGATAGTAATTGCCTGTTTGGACTGGAATTGGTTTGGATTTTGAAGTTGGTGTCTTCTGATGAAATGTAGCTGAATGTCTTAGCTAACATATGCCTTTGGAATTTCGGCATTTGGACTTGTATGGACTGAGATATACCGATTACAGTTTTCTGCGTTTTGCAAACCTGTTTTGGGAATTCTGGTATAGTATTTCGTATATTTGACCTAGTTGTGTTAGGAACTGGATTGAGTGACCTTCTACATTGTTGTAGCCATGTTTCATAGCTTCGAAACGGTGGGTCTTACACCCCTAACCGATAATTGTAGTGAGAGTTGTGCCATTACCGCATTATGACGTCAAAACCGGTTTTCTTATCAAGGCCAACATTAAAGCCTTTCTTAATTTCTGGTTTGCTTTCATGCTTGTATATGTTTATGAAACCCTATTGGGCGATAATTGGTTTGACTTTATGACTCGTTATCGAGTCTTATGGTATTTGTTTACATGTTCTAGGGCGTGACGATAGCTCACGACATTCTCCTGACGGAAGTGCATGAAATAGCACTTAATTGATTGGTGAGTGTACTACTCACTTGTGTGCTATTATATGGCTTTGATATTTGAACTTGAGATGTTGTATGTTAATGGATTGATGTGAGAGTGTACTTTATCACTCTCACTTATTGTTTCACATGTTATTGAAAAGTTATTGGAAAGTTATTGGAAAGTTATATGAACTGATATATGAAATGAAATACATGACTTGATATCGATTGGACAAGTATCCAACGACTACAAATGTTATCATTGAGCTCAACCCCATTGGTAGTTGATTGAATCGAGCCGACAAGGGTTTGGTCGTGACAATTAATGAGGCTTGGGTAAAGTTATAAGGAATCTTGTAGTATGAGAGACTCTTGATTCCGGTATACTCGAGTAATACCACAGTGCAAGTGTTTGGAGTGCGGGCCCGGTAGGGGGATGTTTGGTGGAAGGAATGGGAGAGAAGAGGAGTCTACGGTTGGTCACTCTTCAACATTGACGGAGAGTCAATGAGGTTGGATCAAGACATAAGCGTGGAAATGGGCTCTTGAGAGCCGACCGTATCCTTTCACTGATTTACTTTACTTCGAAATTGCATACTTGAATTGAATGGTTTTGCTTATGTGATCTTAATTGCTATTGTGATAGTTGCTCACTGAGCTTTAGCTCACCCCGTTCCTTTTGTTTTCCTTACAGGAATATGACTCTTTTGGAATGAATTTTGATAAATGGTTGCCAAATGAACTAGATGAATGACTCTTTTGTATTGTATATAAAATGGGACCCTAAATGTATCATTAGGGCCGTTTTTTCACTTTTGTTTTGGCAAACCATATATGTAGTGACTTTTGTATCACTTTTAAATGTCATTTTTGGTTTGTAAAGGCTAAATGTTTTGTGGTTTATGTAATTCGATGTTTGGTTGGGTTCGGGCGAGTCGGTTACTATTCATGGCCGACTCCGGATTTTGTTTCTTTTATTTTGGGTTATTTTGCCCTTTTGCCTTATTTGCGCGCGTTATAAGTTCCGGAACGTGAAAGATCGCTCTATACTGCACCGTTAGTCCTGGCGAGAGCTGGGCAGGCAGTCCGCTAACCTCTTTGGTTCGCCTTAGGGGAAAGTGGGGCTGTCACAATGTCACTTTATGGTTTGTGAGGGTATCATTTTAGGCCATAAGATTTCTTCAAATGGTATGGAGGTAGATCAAGCAAAAGTGAAAGTGATTGAGAGAATGCCTCCACCAACCAATGCTAAAGGCATTCAAAACTGTCTTGGACACGCGGGGTTGTATTGGCGGTTTATTAAGGATGTTTTCAAGATTGCTAAACCTCTATGTGATTTACTTGCCAAAGATACTCCTTTTCACTTTAATGATGAATGTTTATTTGCTTTTAATAGATTGAACAAGGAACTTGTCTCCATACCCATAATAACGTCACTGGATTGGAGTTTACTATTCGAATTGATATGTGATGCTAGTGATTTTACGGTGGGAGTTGTTCTTGGGCAAAAGCATGATAAGATATTTCATGTCATTTACTATGCAAGTAAAATGCTCAATGAAGTTCAAATCAATTATGCGACAATGGAGAAGGAGTTGCTTGCGGTGATATTTGCATTGGATAAGTTTAGATCTTATCTAGTAGGATCTAAAGTCATTATCTACACCGATCATGTGGCTCTTAAATATCTTTTAAATAAGAAGGATACAAAGACTCGATTAATTCGGTGGATTTTATTATTGTAAGAATTTGATTTGAAAATCAAGGATAAAAAAGGATTGGAGAATCTAGTCACGGATCATCTTTCTAGACTGGAGAACACCCTACAAGAAAACCAAATTCCTATTAAAGAAGAGTTTCCAGATGAGTTCTTATTGGTTGTTCAAAAGTCACCATGGTATGCCGATTTAGTCAATTTTGTGGTTAGTGGAGTGCTACCAAGTGATTTAAATTTTCACCAAAGAAAAAAAATTTTAAATGATGCCAAACATTACTTTTGGGAGGAACCGTTCTTCTACAAACATTGTGTGGATGGTATAATCAGCAAATATGTTCCAAAAGAAGAGATACATAGCATTTTATTGCATTGTCGCACCCTTGAAACGGGAGGACATTTTAGTACAATTAAGACCGAGCAAAGATATGGCAATTGGGTTTTTATTGGTCTACTATGTACCAAGATGTTAGAAATTGGATTAAGAATTGTGATCAATGCCAAAGAACTGGTAATATTTCTAGGAAGAATTAAATGCCTCTAATTACATATTTGGAAGTTGAATTATTTGACGTTTGGGGCATCGACTTTATGGGACCATTTCCTAACTCTTTTAATAACAAGTATATTCTTTTAGCAGTTGACTATGTCTCTAAGTGGGTGGAGGCCATTGCCTCACAAACTAACGATGCAAAAATTGTGCTTAAGTTCCTTAAATGGAATATATTTTGCAGGTTTGGTGTCCCAAAAGCAATTATAAGCGACGAAGGTAAGCATTTTTGTAACAAATCCCTTGACACTTTGTTGTTTAAATATGGAAGTAGGCATAAAACATCACTTCCTTATCATCCTCAAGCCAATGGCCAAGCGGAGTTAGCGAATCAGGAGATCAAACTCATTCTGGAGAAAATTGTAAATAGATCGAGAAAAGATTGGTCAAGGAAGTTAGAAGATGCCTTGTGGGCGTATAGAACGGCATTTAAAATGCCATTAGGAATGTCTCCATATAAACTCGTTTATGGAAAAGCGTGTCATTTGCTTGTAGAAATAGAACATAAAGTTTATTGGGCCATTAAGGCTATTAATTTCAATTTTAAACCTGCAGGTGAAAGGAGAATGCTTGAGCTAAGCGAGTTGGAGGAATTGCGCTTAACTTCATATGACAATGCCAAAATTTACAAAGAAAAAATGAAATTTTGATATGACAAACACATCCTCCCTAAGCACCTTGAGGAAGGACAAAGGGTGCTATTGTTTAACTCAAGGCTTAAATTGTTCCCTGGAAAGCTTAAGTCTCAATGGTCCGGCCCATTTGAAATGGTTTGAGTATTTCCATATGGAGCAGTGGAAATTAAGGGAGAAAATGGTGCCACATTCAAAGTGAACGGTCAACGATTGAAACCTTATTTGGTCAGAGAGATGGTTCCTAAAGGAATGATTTACTCCCTGAGAAACTCATTCGACCATTGAAGATGAATGAAGAAAGTTGAGCTCAATGACTTTAAACAAAGCACTGGTTGGGAGGCAACCCAACATTAACATTATAGTTGCGTTTGTTTTTAGTGTATTTCTTGCAGTTTGGTTTGAAGTTTAGCTAATTAAGCGTGTTTCATTGGTTCTGTAGGGGCTACCGAAGTCTGAAGGTTCATCTTTGAAGTTAACTTGGAGAGCTAAAGTTGAAATGAGGAAGTTTAATCTTGCTTACTGATTTTGAGTGCTTAAAAGTTCTTAATAATAAGTTAAAAGATGCATTTTTTATGAGTTTTAAGTGAGTTTTGGTGTTAACAAGTATGTATGTGTTCATGTGCTCATTTGAAGTGCTTTTAGTACTAGTAAGTGCATTTTTCATGTCAAAATGCAAAAATGACCCAACAACTTGAACCCTTGATTTCTGATCGAGATGTTTCTGATTCATTTTAAAGGGGTAGAGTGGTTGTTTAAAACATATTACACTTGTGTGTGGTGAAAAAAGTTCAAAAACTTTCATCTCAAGTGTAGTTCGGAAATTGCAGAAAAAAGTCGTCAAAATTGGAAAAATTGCAGTTTCTGCCATATTTACAGAAAACAGGGATCGAGCTCGGATCCAATGGAGAAGCGTTGGATCCGAGGGCTCGGCCGAAGATCTGTTCTAGCTGATCCGAGATTCAACCGATCCGAGCCCTGATCCAATGGATCCGACCTCGGATCAGTCCTGAATCCTTAAAAAAAACGGGCTCCTTCTTCATTTTTCAAACTTCCTTTTCTTCTTCTTATTGCCGCCTCTCAAAACCCTAACCACCTTGCCCAATCTTCAATTTCAACCAATAATCTTCCAATCTTTCACAATAAAAACATTCCCCAACCCTTGCTGATCATTAACTCCCAACTATTTTGCATTACAAACATCAATTTGGGAGTCTTCAATCTTCAAAAAGCAAAAAAAGGCCAAACCGAAATTCATCATTTTGGGGGACAAAATTGTACTTTTTTTTCCTGCATTTTGCATGTTTACACCCTCTAGCATCACTCTACAGATTTGAGGTAAGATTTCTCAATTTCTTGTTGTATTTTAGAACTCCTTTTTTTTTGGCTAACCCCGTCCACGGGGAGAGACGCCACCCCAGCTTTTATTCATATTGTAAACCATAGTACAAACGAGACCAAATTACACAAGGTCTAGGGCTAGGGGTTTCGCACCTTCCTAAAAGAAAGCAACTCCATGCTATCTAGTCTAATTCCTCTGCGGGCCAGACGCGGCCAATCACTCCAGTGCTCATAAAGCTGAACAGCTTGGTGAGGGTGAGCTACCCCTATATTAGCCAAAATATCTACCACCTTGTTTGCCTCCCTAAAGCAATGAGAGAACCTAGTCGGGTCTCCAGCCAACTTCCATCTTTGTCGGACCTCCCAGCGAATATGCCAAGGACAATGCAGCCGACATTGAAGAACCCCAACCAAGACTAGAGAGTCTAACTGAATGCTAACATTTGAAATCCCCTTCTGAGCACATATCCAAAGTCTCGTCAAGAGAGCCAGTATTTCGGGGTGAAGGTTAGATGTCACCCCAAAAAAAGCCAAGAAACCCACCAAGTCCCAGATTACCCTTGGAACAGCCATCCGTGTTCAAGGTAAGCTCCCCCACTGCAGCCGGCTTCCAACAAACCAATTTAAAACCAAACCTCCGACCCGATTGAGACGACCTTTCATACAACTGCATAAATGACTGAGCCTCAACACGCTGCTTGAGCTGTCCTTCAAGCAGCAATTTAGTCTCCAGAAAAATAGCCTGACAAATAGAAGTGGACCGCGACTGGATACCTTGAAAATCTGCTCTATTCCTAGCCTTCCAAAGATCCCAACAGACAAGGCTCGGGAGAATATGATAGATAGCCGGCTATCTCTCCGAGCTAGGCGAGGCCAACCACCAAGAAGCCAGGTGGGCCAGCCCAAACGGGACTATACTAGAGATGCCACATAGCCCCCCAAAAAAAGCCCAGACCTCCACAGCAACCTGACCCGTTGCAAAAACATGTTCAAGAGATTCAACTGACGGGAAAGGACAACGCACACTCTTTGAAGGAACATGAAAACCAAGCATATTGAGCACGTCATCTAAGAGCAGCCGACCCAATAAAAGCCGAACCATGAAAAATTACACTTTCACCGGGGTCGGGTTGTACCAAACCCTAGAGAGCATAATTGAAGAATTGCATACTTTTCGTACCTCCTGGTAGGCCGAGGCTAAGGAGAATTTCCCAGACCTCACTGGCATCCATGCCGCCTCATCCGCAAGCTGTTCAGTCGGGACCGGCTTCCTCAACACAGTAGAAATAATATCTCGTGGGAGAACCTGAGACAGCAGCTGGGCATTCCAGTGACCCTGAGTGATAAAGTCTCGAAAAGACAGATTCAAGACAACTGGAGTTCTGAGAAATAGCGCTCCGCTCCCCAACCAATTATCATACCAAAAGTGACACGACCCGCCCTGTATCAACCACAACATGGAAAGCTCAACTTGTTGGCTGACGTCTAACATTCGTCTCCAAGTTGCTGAAGCAAATGGCTTGCACTCCGCTTGGCAAGGATGGATTCCCCGACAATATTTCTCGCGTATGAAAGTTGCCCAAAGAGATGACCTTGTCCGAAATTGCCACCATAACTTGTAAGAGAAAGCTGTATATACATCCCTTGTGAGAACCCGTATTTTTTCCCATTTTCTAGGTTTTATTATTTTTCATGGCTTGTTTTCTGCATTTTCGTGAGTAGGAAAAAAATTCTAGATATTTTTAAAGAGCAGATATAATTTTTTAGATGATTTTTCTAGTATCAAATAGGTTTTGAGAAATTAAGAGCGTATACCGGATGTGGGACCCACTAGTGCGAAAAGTTCGGAAAAATTCGGCCAACTAGGTTAAGTTTTGGATACTGGATTTAATTTACCGGGTGTTAAGAGATAAATAGAGGTTGCTATTTGGATTGGTGTGAGAGGGAACAAAGAGATAGAGTTGCATTAAATAAAGTGACACGTGTCACTTGGAGATTGGATGGGACTTTTGACTACTATTTCATGTCTTACCATTTGACTTAATAAACTCAAAATTTACCAAAAAAAATTGCTCCATTTCAAGCTCTCTTGGCCGACCACTTCAAGGAGAAAAGAAAGAAAGAAACTCTCCAAGTTCTTGATTCCATCTTGCTCCAAATCATCAAACCAACCATTTAATCTTGCAATTTCTCCATAAAACCTCTTCACTTAGTATTAGTGAGTTGATTTGTGGAGTTATTTGGAAAGCTAAGAGGACCTATTGCTCTCTCTCTCTCTCTTGTTTCTAAGGTGAGTTATGAAGAACCACTCTCCTCCCTCTAATGATGCTTAATTGATGCTTAGTGGTGGTATAAGGTGCCACTTTATGGATTATATTGTGATGTTTGGTTGAATTGATGAACTTTTATAATTTTTTGGGGATTTTCTGTTTTAATATGAACATGATTGTGTGGCTATATATGATGATTGGAAATGATGTTTAAGGACTCTATGAGGTGGAAAAAGTGGTTAATTGCAAACAATTTCTGTTTTGGAAGAAATCTTGGAAAGTTAGGGTTTATGATGATAACATTCTGCCCGGTTTTGTAGCTCCTAGTTAGAGGCCAAATTGGCCTTGTATTAAAACATGAAAGTTTTAGGGAATGATATTTTAGAGGTGCCTACAAAAGTTCAGGTCAATTGGAGTAGTGTAGGATGAGAAACGTCGAAATTACCCTTGCTGTCCTGGTTTTATCCGAATGTAAGAATTGCGCCTGTAATTGATTGTTTTGGTTGGAATTGCTTCGGAATTGGTTGTTGAGGTCTTCTGATGAAATGTATCCCTGTTTCTTAGGTTTCAGGTGGTTTTGGAATTTCTGGATTTGGACTTGGATAGCCTGATTTATGATGTTTCCGCTAGAATGCATTTTGTGAATCTGTTTTACGGTTTTGGTGTAGTATCTTGCATTTTTGACATGGTTGCACTCAAAACTGGGTTGAGTGACCTTCTGTAATGTTGTAGCCCCTGTCTTTTAGCTTCGAAACGGTGTATCTTACACCTTTATCCGATAATCGTAGTGCCTTGGGTGCCATTACCGCAAAAAGAGGTCAAAAACTATTTTTTTCAGGGCAAAGCTAATTCTATTTCCGGATTTTCTGGTTTCCTCTATTGCTTGTGTATGGTTAGGGAACCCTGTTTTGGTGGTATGCAGAATTGGTTTATGACTTGTAATCGAGTCTTATTGTGTTTATTTGAATAGTTTAGGGCTTGACTGTCATATCCGGTCATTTCCTAGCTAAATTTTGTACTTGAATGCCATTAAGCCTAGTGAACGGCTTTTGGGAATGAGATTATTTTTGTACGAACTGTTGGGACTGATTTGAGGAAATAATGAAGCCATGATGGCTGGAAAATAGGTAAACACAAGGGATATGCTGCCGAAATTTTTCTTGAAGGCTAGTTGGATTTACTTGTGATTTGAACGAAGGGCTTTTGGGTTGTTTGAGCCTAGGTCTTCATGTTACCTTTTCGTTACCAAAAATCATGTTTTGCACTCTTGCTTTAGTAATTATTTGGCGAGGCATACGACTAGTAGTCGAGCCTCACATGTGCATTCTGTATACTCAATTTTGAAAGTGGAACCTTCAATTGTTTTCCTTGGATTATTTTAGGGTTTCTTGGTAATTAAAGCTCTCTTTTGGGAGGTATCTGCACTGACCCTGGTGAGTGTACTACTCACTTGTGTGTTACTATATGGCTTTGATACTTGAACTTGATGAGTTAAATGTTTATTGTACCATTGATATTGATTGAAGTGAGGGTGTACTTTATCACTCTCACCTATTTCTCATGTTATTGGAATGTTACAAGAAATGTTACATGAAATGAAAAGTATTTGACTTGGTGGCGTTTGGACGAGTATCCAACGACCATGCTTGTTACCATTGAGCTCAACCCCATTGGTAATTGATTGAATCGAGCCGGCAAGGGCTTGGTCGTGACAATTAATGAGACTTGGGTAAAGTTATAAGGAATCTTGTAGTATGAGAGACTCTCGATTCCGGTATACTCGAGTAATACCACAGTGCAAGTGTTTGGAGTTCGGGCCTGGTAGGGGGATGTTAGGTGGAAGGAATGGGAGTAAAGTGAAGTCTACGGTTGGTTACTTTTAAACATTGACGGAGAGTCAATGAGATCCGATCAAGAATGCAAACGAGGAAAAGGGCTCTTGAGAGCCGCCCGTATCCTTTTATCGTTATTATTGATGTGTGTCTGTATTTACTTTTGATGAATTGGACTGAAAAGCTTGATGCATCTATGAACTCGGTTGCTTGAGTGGTACTATCTCACTGGGAAATTAGCTCACCCCGTTCCTTTTGTTTTCCTTACAGGAATCTGACTGCTTATGGAATGACTTTTGATAATTGGTTGCCGAATGAACTAAATGAATATCCCTTTTGTATAGTTTATGAGTTGAAACCCTACAAGTGCCTTTGGGGCCGTTTTCACTTTGATTATGGCAACCGTACATGTATTAATTTTTGAGTACCTTTCATATTCCGTTTTGGCTTGTAAACGCTGAATTTGATGTTGTATATGTATCTTTGATGTATGGTTGGGTTCTGACGGGTCGGTTACTATTCATGGCCGACTCCGGGTTTCATTTTTTTATTTTGGGTTATTTTGCCATTGTGACTTGTTTACGCGCGTTATAAGTTCCGGAACGCGATAGACCGCTCTAAACTGCACCGTTAGTCCTGGCGAGAGCTGGGCAGGCAGTCCACTTACCCTTTGGTTCGCCTTAGGGGAAGGTGGGGCTGTCACATCCCTGAGCTGTCGAAACCCTCCTCCTTCCTCAGGCGGAAAACACAATTTAGCCCATCCTATCCAATGGTACCTTAAGCCCTCCTCCGAAGAACCCCATAAAAAGTTGGCACAAGCTCTCTCTATGATGCTGAACACTGCTTTGGGCATCACTGCAGCAGAAAGCAAGTGAATCGAAACAGCGGAAAGAACATGCTTGATCAAAGTGAGCCTCCCCCCGAAGACAAAAACTTAGACTTCCAAGACAAGATTTTCCCCAGAACATTTTGACACACTTCCGCAAAGTAGGCCGTCTTACACTTGTCGATATACAGAGGGAAGCCTAAGTAACGGGTAGGAAATACCTGCCACGAGAACCCCGTAATCCGCTCAATTACCCTACATCTTGCAATGGATAAGGACGAGTGAACCAAATAGCCACTCTTTTGAGTGTTGACCATCTGACCAGAGGATCGTTGATACATATCCAGTACTCTCATAACACGGCGTAAAGCTGCTATGGACCCATTAGCTAGGATTAGCACGTCATCCGCGAATGCCAAATGGGTTACCCAGGGCAGCCCTGGAGTACCTTAAACCCCTGAGTTTTCTGACATGTTTTGGGATACGCATATTAGTTGTAATTTTTTGTTGTTTTAATGCTGTATTATGCTTAGAAATGTCATTAAACTTGTTTTGATACTTAGTATTGAGAATTTGTAACTTTGATGAAGAATTCTTATTTTCTCTCATTTATTAAGCTAATAGAAATTGTCACAATTTGTGACGACCCCACTTCTCCCAAGGGCGAACCCAAGGGTATCGGCGGGCCGCCTGCCTAGCTCGCGCCAGGACTCAAAACCTAAAGTTCGAAAGAGCACTAAATACAATATATACAATCCCAAAAGTTATATTCACATCTTCAAAAGTCTCGAGTCAAACTACTCTAATATACTACAATCACAACCAGCAGAAGATAGACCCTAAGAAGGGTCCTTATACAAACCACCAAAACAGAAACAAACATTCTAACTATTCAACTATTACAAGCCAATCTAACTATACTAGTATACGAGCCAAAAGTCCCCGCGTCGGCCCCTGCTAAGGAAAACAAAAGGAATGGGGTAAGCTATATGCTTAGTAAGTAAACAGGGGCGAAAGCATAAATTTCACATAACAGTTACACAATAAGAGTAAAGCAAAAGCAGAAAAGTAACATCACATAATAAGGATACAGGTGGCTCCAAAGCCAACTCATATGCCATGCGTGATCTCCTGCCGACACTCCGTCGACTGCAAATAATAGTCCGTAGAACTTCACTTGTACACCCACCGACACCTTATCACCCTCACTGGCCAGTCACCTCACAAACTTGCCCGGGCGAACGAAATCACAAACTTGAGCTTGAGTCACAAGCTCGGGTCACAAACTTGGTCACCTTCTCGGTGAACCGGATTCACAAAATTGGTTCATAACATGAACCTACAAACTTGGTGACCTCAGACTAAGTTGGACTGCCTTCGACCAAGCCCTAACCGGCTCGAATAGTCCAACCAGGTCAAGAGTTCGCCCCAAACTCACAAACTTCACAAAATTATTCAAAATCACAAACTTTGCAAACTTCACAAACTTTGTTCGAAAGTCGCCCCGAGCCACAAGCTCAAGGGTTTTGGTTCCAAAAGGTTCATATACATATGCCAAGTACAATTATACATTCAAATTAGGGTTTAGGTCGAGTGCGATAAAGTACACCCTCGCCTAAGTGCCCTTTTCACATATCTCAAACACATAGCAAAGAAAACACACCAAACCGGCCTGAATACTTACACAGAAACTGAAATAGCAAAAGTACGAAGTCGGATCGAAATGAACAGCTAGTAGTGGGCCCCACCAGTTCCGCCCAGCTCACCACCGTCTGAAATAGAAGATTGTGTCACATAATATCGCAAACGGCTACTATCGTGCCTAAAACAAGCAAAACGGCAAAAACGGCACGCGCGCACGTAAATATGACGAACGGAAATGGAGACGGCCGTTAGCGGAAACGGCAGATTTGACACTCGTTTCTAGTTTACTCATAAGTTGAGCTACGAATATCGGATTAAGGCGTATGAGACGCCATATCGAAGCTTAAATGATGAAAAACAACTGTTATGAAGACATCCAGAACTGAAACTGGAGGCTTTAGTCCCAAATGAACCAAACACAATCACTTACAAAATCTGGCAAATGCACAAATGGTCAGTTTTGAGTGCAAACTGTTTTCTATGCTACACATGGTCAAAAGAGCTGAAAATTGGCAGTTAGATAGTTCATTCCAAATGGAACAACTTTCATGAAGGTTGGCAATCCAAATTCGGAACGGAAATTGGTCATCAGGACCAAAACAGATTTCTGGTCATTTTCACGGGCAGGCCTTGTTTGCTCGGCTATATCTCAGGTTTTATAAATCCGATTCATGAAATTCCAAGGGCGTTAGAAAGCTCTGATATAGGGCTATAAGTTTGGTGTTTTGGTCGGAAGCCCAAACAGCTTGTAACTCAGTCAAATGTGAAGCCAAAGTTCCAGCCATAAACTTTCCAAAAACGTACCAGAATCACAAACCGTATTTGACCTCAATATGCGGTAATGGCACCAAATTCACTACGGTTATCGGATGGGGGTGTAAGACCCACCATTTCGAAGCTAAGAAACAGGAGTACAACAATGTAGAAGGCCACTCAGTCCAAATCCTAGCACAACTAGGTCAAATATGCAAAATACAAATCTAGAATTACCAAAACAGGTTTGCAAATCACATAAAACTGTAATCGGTATATCTCAGTCCATACAAGTCCAAATGCCGAAATTCCAAAGGCATAAGTTACCTAAACCGTCCAGCTACATTTCATCAGAAGACACCAACATCCAAATCTAAACCAATTCCAGTCAAAACAAAAGATTACAAGCGCAGTTTTCACATTCTGAGCAACCCAGACCAGCAACAGTAAAATCGACATAACTCACTCTACACAAATCCAAATGACCTGAAATTTTGCAGGCACTTCAAACTCATCAATACCTACAACTGTCATGTTTTGAGCCAAGGCCAATTCGGCCTCTATCTAGGACCAAAAATTTCGGACAGAATGAAGAACCAAGAACCCTAATTTTCCAGATTTCCTTCCAAATCCAAAATTGATTGCAATTTTCTATCATATGCACCTACTAGAGCCAAAGCCCCTTATTACCAACCATCAAAAACAATCACACCATCAAGATCATATGAAACCAGAAAATTCCTCAAAAAATAAAAAACTCAACCAAATCACTTCAAACCAAGAAATAATCCACAAATTTCAGCACTCTAATCACTACTAATCATATCTTAAGCATCAATAGGTGTAGGTGGAAGTTTAAGCTTCACTTACCAAGAAATCAAGAGAGAGGAGGATGTTGGACACCTTAAACCTTCAAACTAACTTCACTAGAGCACTCACTATCACTAAAAGGTAAGATTTTATGGAGTTATGGAGTGGAATTGGATGTAACAAATGTTTTTAGGTGATTTGCACCAAGTAGAAGCTTGAAATGTTGAAGAACCTTCTTCCTTTGGAGCTTGAGAGGGCCGGCTATGGTGAAGAAAGAATGAGGAAATTTTAATGAATTTTGAAAATATTAAACCTTTGGTCAAAAAAGTCAAAAATATGAATAGTAATTCTTAAAGTCCAACCAATAGGAAAGTGACACTTGTCACCTCCATTAATGCCTTCTTATCTTTCTTTTCTCTCTCACATCAATCACTTCTCACTCTCTACTTATCTCTTAACACCCGATAAATTTTACACAGTATCCGAAACTTAACCTTATTGGCCGAATTTTTCCGAACTTTTCGCACTAGTGGGTCCCACGTCCGATATACGTTCGTAATTTCTCAAAAACTAACTAGTACTAGAAAAATCATCTAAAAACTATATTTACTCATAAAAATTATCTGGGGAATTTTCTAATAAAGAAAATGTAGAAAAAAACGAATTTTCAATCTTAACCGGAACTTAGGGTTTAAATCTTAATTCCTACTTAGGGTTTTCGAAATACTCCCAAAACCAAACGTTACCGCCAAATTAATGAATATATCAACGTAGTACGAACTGGGGCCTCACACAATTCGCCTGTGTTTTCATGTTTTGTTTTTGGTGAATTTGACTTGTTTAGGATTGTTAGAATATTTTGGTTTCTTTGCACGTCAGAATGTGACAATTTGGATGAACATTGCTAAAAAAGGATTGAAGAAGAATATCATGAGTCATATGTGAAATGTTAAGATCCTAGAATGTTAGGGAATGGTAATTTTTAGGTGATTTTAGGTGACTTTAGAGGTGAAAATGTTTGTAATACTTTTCTTTCCAAGTTGCTTCAGCATTGAAAGTGAATTGTATGAGTTGACAATGCAAAATGCTTAAGTTTACTATTCAACTCATTAATGTGGATTGGTTGGAATTGAAAAAGATGATTAGAATAACAATTTGACTTTAATGGAGTCTTTCTGAGTTTAATGGCTTTTTTTTGTACGCTCACATGAGTTAACTTGCTTGCTTATAAAGGCAAAATGGTTCACACAAGAAGAGCCGTTATTCGTGAGCCTACTCCTTCACCAAGTCTTGAAGAAACACCTTCCTCAAAGGAAGAGTCCTCTTCACCTGAACAACCACCGCGGTCAAGATGCAAACAAGCATCTACAAGTTGAGAAGAAGAACTTGCTGAGTATGACATCACTCGGTTCCGTCACTCGAGAATCAAGAGTGGCATGGCGCTGGGTTGGCAAAAGAGATTATCACTAAGAAATACTTGGCGCCCGAGATGGATGACCACTACAAAGTGTCGACGGCATTTACTCGACTTGGATGGCAAAACATTCTTCAATTGCCATGATACTATTATCCAAATTTGGTGAGGGAATTTTACGCAAATGTGGAGGATAAGCACGGACACAGTGGTAACAAGATTGTTTCTTGGGTCTGTGGGAAACGGTTAGTCATCAAACGGGAAACAATCGCTAAGTTCATCAAGATCAAAGATGAAGGAGTTGACGTGAAGTTAACTAAGGAATTTAAGGCACGTGACCCTTGGCAAATTGAGGAAGCTGTGGCATGCCTTAAGGGGCAATATAGAGATCGACGATGTTCCAGGAAAAATATAGTGTATGCAGACTCATTTGAAGCTCGATACCACTTAATCTATTATCTTTTTGCGCATAATGTGGTTCCTAAGAAAAGTGGTAAACGAGAGCTTCGGAATAGTGATATCTATTTCCTTGACAAAATGATTCATGGAGTGGAAGCCCAACTAACTGGCATTCCGTTGCCGAGTGTGATTATAAGTTACATGTGCACCACAGCTAGGATGCGACCCAGCGATTCTTGCTTTGGATTTCCCCGACTCCTATCTTTGCTGTTTGAAAAGCTTCAAGTTAACGTTAGTACGGAAAAGGCAATGACCACCAAGTCCATTGATGAGGTGACGATCACTTTGCTGAAATCATTGGCAATCCCTACATACTTTGATGCTTCTTTGCTTCAAGAATGGGCTATTGGCGAAGCTTCTATGTCCACTCAACCTCCACCGGAAGTTCAAGAGCCCGAAGCGCAGCCATCTCAACCGACTCCTGTTCCACCTCCATCACGTCCCTCCAGGTCTAGGTGGCAAGAGATCTTAAACGCTATATGCTGCATGGAGACAAAGGTAATGGAGCGGATTGAGCAACATGAGCGCCATATGACTGAGCGATTGAAGAGGCATGATCGACGTCTTCGTGCTTTGGAGGACCATTTCTAGATCCGACATTCACCTATGCCGACTCCGACTCCAATTCCTGGCGAGGGTCACATGGTGTCCATTCCCGAACCACGAGGCGAAGTGGAGTCAAGCGATCTGCAAGAAGCTCATGTGCAAGTCAGACAAGAAGAAGCTTCAGAACTCAGCGGCCCCTCAACTTAATTTCCATTGTTTTAAAGTGTTTTTCTGTTGTTTAGTTTCAATCTTTCTTTTATTTTGTCAATTGTCTTTTGTTTAGCTTATGTCCCTACTGCTATGTATCTCCCCCTGCAGTTTAAGTAGATTTTGGGATGTTCGTGATGGTCATAATGACAGCCGGATCTCTCCTCCACTTTAGGGAAGTATTGTTTCTTTACCCTTCCTTCACATTGAGAACAATGTGAATATAAAGTGTGAGGGAGGTGTAGCTTATATTTGCTTGTTTTATGGTTGTTAGTGCATGTTAGTAGTTATCTTTTGTTGAGAAATATTGGAAATGATTGTGGAAATGTGGATTATGATGAATTCTTGTTGAACTATGGTTTGCTGGCAGGGAGTTTCATCCATTTATAGGGAAAACTCTGCCAAAATCTTTTTCAAAATTGCACAATGACCCAAGAAGTTGTTAAGGTTATCAAATTCCCCTAATTGTTGACCAAATGTAAATCTGCTTTAGAAGAATTTATTTCTCCCGTGACGTGAATATTTTACATTGATTTCATTTGATAAAGTGTGAGTTTTGTTGTGTTTTTAGGTGTTGATAGCCATGTTTAACCCCTTTTAGTGAAAAATTTCTTCAAGTGTTAACTAGTTAACTAAATTTGCAAAATGAGTGGATTAATGTAGAAACATATGGTATTTTGTTGGTAATTAGTGCATGAAACACTCTTTCTAGTTGAAGCAGATGCAATGCAATTCATTGATACTAACTGTACGTGGAACAAGAAGAGGAAGTTGCGCGAAAAAGGAAGAGGATTGAAGCTACAAACAGGGGAGAGGATTCGAGCTCAGATCCATTCCCAAAGGCCACACATGCGAGCCCTCGTCTGTGATTCTGGAGAAGTTGATCCGAGAGCAGATGATCCGAGCTCAGATCCATATTGAATAGCTCTCGGATCTTGCTACAAGAAAAGTGAAAGAAAATGGGGAAGTTGATCCGAGCTCAGATCTGTGTGGAAGCCCTCGGATCTTAGGTCTCGGATCTTTCTCTTTTCTCTGCAATTTGCAGAACAACTTGTCTACATTTCACACTTATTTTTTTTACTCTTGTTTCACAACAATTTCGGCTAGAAGCTGGAAAAGCATCTTGTACACTTGAAGAAGAAATATTGGAGATTCCAATGAAGGGCATTTTTAAAACAAGAAGTGAAGAAACAAGTTAAAAAAGCACATTATTGAAGAGAGAAAGGGAGAGGAAGAGACTATTCTTTCTTTTCTCTCTAACTAGTTTAGATATACTTGAAGATCTAGTTTTTCTTTCTATTGAAGATTTTCTTTCTATTGAAGAACTTGAAGAACTCTTGATGTATTAAAGGATTTTTTTGATGGAAATGAGGATGATGGAGCTTGAAGATCATGTTTCTTCATTTGAATAAGCATTTCTTCCTCTTTACTCTCTTTATTTGTCTCACTAATGCTTTGTTACATTAGAGATATGAGCTTTGTTGTTAAATCTACCATGTCTAGCTAAATCTTCTTGTTCTAGGGATAGATAAAGCTATTGGTGCCTTGAATATGGATGAATAGAGTTGATTATTGCTACATCTTGTACTTGCTAGTTTATTTATTCATGCTTTAACACTTGTGAATGCTTGATTATCATTTACAAGTCATTTTAGTTGTCGTTAATCTATGAAAATAGTTGACAATAATGGAAAATGAATGAATGGAACCTAAGGAGTAGACACATGAAAGTAGTGGTGTACGTAGGTGCATGTTTATTATATTTCTAGTGCTAGATCTGGTTTATACTTGAGATTTCATCACGAAAGTAGGTAAACCCTAGTGTAGACTAAGTTCGGTTCATTGGCGAAAGCAAGTTCCGATGATTTGAGTGAAATGTACCCTTATCAAGACAAAAGTATGAGTGATAGTTAGTTAGTTCATCCATGATTAGGTACTTGTGGTGGATTCTATACCCTAGAACATTAGTATTTAGTTGAGTTATTTCGAGTTATTAACTTGCATTGTATTACTTTAGCATTTACCTGATTAATCTAGTTAAAATTCCTTATAAGTGTAGTTAATAGAGTGAGCCGAAAGTCTTAGTAATTCATAGCTGAATTCCCTGTGGGATCTGTGACGGCCCCACCTCCCCCTGGGCGTACCCTAGGGTTTAGCGGACCGCCTGCCCAGCTCTCGCCAGGACTCACTCACACGCATCAATTAAAATAAGGTGCAACCTCAATAATAAACGAAATAACGGTTCCCAAGTTTGGAACATACAAATACATTCATTTCTATTTCAACCATCCATAGATAATAAATAACATCGCAATTCAAGCTTATAATTTACATTGATGCCTAATCAGGATACAAAGTCTCAATAAACCCAAACTGGTTCAAAGTGTATACAATCCAGGTACAATCATCCTATCGAATGATAGCGCGAGTACAAGTCAAAAGTCAAAACAACTAGGCTACGCTAGTCGTTACATATCTCACGCCTCGCTCGTACCCCTGTAAGGAAAACCAATGGCGTGGAATGAGCTAAAAGCCCAGTGAGGTTCCAAATAGCAAATTAACCATTATTTATAAGTACAAGTTTTTGATATAGCAAAGTAACGAGCATGAAGAGTTCATAAAAGTGAGCAATAACACGTCAAGTAGCAATCTCAAAATGAGCGAGTGTAAAAGTTTTTCAGAAGAGTCAATAACCCAATAAGCAATAATCATTCCAAAGTATAAGGATACGGATGGCTCTCAGTAGCCAAATTCCCATTGCATTACCAGAAGCTTGATCACGTAGTAGTTGACACTCCGTCAACTTTCAAGTAAAGGAACCAATCCAGTAGAGCACCACTTACGCTACTCTCCGTCCACCATTCAAACCCCCTACTGGGCCCAAAATCCTCAAGAAACACGGGTGGTAATACTCGAGTATACCGATTAGTCGAGGAGATATCACTCCACTCGACAAACATGAGACCCAGGGTTCGTTACCCAATCGACCAAGCCCTTGCTGGCTCGACTCGAGTTACTTGCCGCAGGGTTTCTGGAATTCCAGAAAGTGCGCACAACATAAACAAGTATATCAATTCAATTTCAACAATAAACAAGTATATATCAAGTAAGGGCAAGTGCGATAAAGTACACTCTTGCCCGATCAAGCCAATCATATATCATTTAATCATATTGATCAAGTATTGAAAACAAGTGTCCAGTTCAATCAGGTATTTGGAAGCACTCACCCAAAATGAAGTGCCCCTAGTAATCACGTCGGGGTTATACTCCTGGTTCGGAGTCCAAATCTGCGATAAAACTTTGTTTCAGAACTTTGAAAATTGACTAAGGTTCGAAACTTAGACGTTTCGTTCAATAAGAATCAAGAAATGGAAATTCACTTGGAGAATATTCGTGAAACACACGCTCGCTTTTCAAACTATATAACTTTGTAACATTTATATTTGAAAATGCCATTTGAGTCGAAAGTACAAGGAAAACATGTCCCGAGCAATCATTATTTTATTTCTCAAGGGTACAAGTCCGGCTAGGTTCTAACGTATAACCCTCGATAAACAAAGTAGCCAATGTGCCAGATGGTTCAAGTGATATTCATTTACCAACTTTACTCAAGTCGCAAGTGTATTTCTCTAGTCCTCGAGCGTAAATTTGGGCAGCACGCCCTTTGTGTTTACCTAATTTTCCAGCCATTTATGGCTTCATTATTTTTCCTCAGCCAATCCCAAAGTCATACATATCATAGATTCAAGTAAATAGCCATTCCATAGGCTCATAACAACATAAGAACAAAAATCAAAGTGATAACAAGTGCGGAAATGTAACCTAGCAAAAGACAGATTTGACGTGTGGTTGCGGAAAGAACACGTCCGAGGCTACGCTTATCGGATTGAGGCATAACTTATACCGTTTCGAAGCTAAGACATAGGGCTACAATTTTTATGAAGATCACTTAGTCCAGTTTCTAATACAACCCAGTAAAATTCCCAATTTACAGAACCAAAATCCAACTAGTCGGCTAATTAACCGCACTACATTTAAATGACTGTATCTCAGGTTACCAAGGTCCGATTAAGGTGTTCTTGGAGGCATTTAAAAGCTAAGACAGAATACTAAAACTTTCATGTTTTTCTAAATAGCTAAATCAGTGCGGACCATAGTGAATAAACATGATAAACTGGATAAACTGACCAAACGGACTACTGGGAAAAACCTTAAAACAGTGAGAGTATTTTGGTCTTTTCATGGGCTACGTTGCTCCGATTGAGCTGAAATTTTGTATGAACCTATAAAATACCATTCTATACAACTTTAATGTTTTATTCCAAGCCCAATTCGGCTTATAACATGGTGCAACAAAAACGGGCAGAATAGGGTGAAAATTTCCAGAAATCTGAAATCTTTTGGTTTCAATGATAGTTTTCTTAATTTCTTGCTACACTTGCTACCAAAACCCCCTATATAACCTTGGATACAACATATATCAATCATACATCAAGTATAGGCAGCAGGTCATCAAACCCTAATTCATGTAACAAAAGGGAAAATTACCCAAAACATGATAATAACCGTCATTCATCACAATATTGAGGAGCTAAGCTAATTTAAACAAGATTAAGAGTAAAATTTTGGGAAATCATCATCCTTACCTTGCTTAGTGTCTACCAAGAGCAACCCTAGCTTTCCCCTTCAAAATTTCACCAATAGCTCACTAAATAAACACTCAAGGGTGCCTTTAATCGGTTTAGTTTCTTTGTTTCCTCCCTTGGTTGCTAGATTCAAGAAGAAATGAAGAAGTTTTTCTCTTGTTCTTTCCCTCTCTCTATCTCGGCTCTTCAGCAGAAAAATGAAGGAGTATGGAGCAATTTGGGGGATAAGAAGGTTGGACAATTGTCTTGGTCAATGGCCCCTAGTGGTGTGACACTTGTCACAACCCTTACCAAGTAAAATTTTCTTTTTCTCTCTTGTATTTTCAGCCCTTAATTTCGGTCAAGCTTAGCTGGAAATTAGGAGATATTTTGCTCAAATTTTAATGAGCTTGTATGGTAAGAAAGTGGTGGTCAAGTGGTGGGTTCAATCGGTAGCACACGGTACACGTCGGTTCGCACCGTTTTTCCTTAAATCACACGTACTAGAGTTTTTTTACTTTCTATTCACTAACTTTATATCATTGCTCCTAATCACATATTATTTCTCACCTAAAAGTCACTCTTAAGCACCAAATTTGATCCTCCCTCCGCACCGGATAATTACACTACGGAACAACGTGAAAACCCTAACTTGCTCCAACTTGAAAACGAAAAGTGAAAACCTTTACTTTCATGTTCATTTACACTTATTGTGGGATAATTGGGTGGTAGGGCTATTAAAAAATCATAATTTCCAATTAAAAGGGCATTTTTAAGAAAACGTGAGGGATTTTACAATTCCATAAATTGAATTTCGGGTTCCGGTTGAAATATGAGAAATTTGAAAAAACGGTCAGTCACAAATGAAACTAGGGTTTTGATTAGACTTTATTTCTAGAATTTAGGGTTTCTAGTCTGTAAAATAAAACAATAAAATAAAGAAACCATAATACTCTCTTTGAGGCTAAACAACAATAGTATCCAAAAAGTTGGGGTATCACAGGATCGATCCTAATTTCCTTATATACTACAATTCACGACCCGTGCATTTGCGGTTAACGAGGGATTAGGTTAAAATTTAGAGCGCAGATATAGTCCTCATCAATCATTATTGGGACGTCCGTTGCATGTCGATATGGCGACTAAGAATTTACATTGGCCTTCAGTTGCGAGAGTACTTATAGAACTTGATGTCTTTAAAACCTCCAATCCGACGGCTATGGATAGGGGACACCGATTGAGAATTTAGGCAGCAGATTGAATATGAATTCTAGCTAGAATTTTGCTCTTTCTATGAGAGGATAGGCTTTCTGGAGGACTTGTGCTTTAAGAAAAATCCTAGCTTGCGGCTGCCGAAGAACTCTGCAAGCAGAAGAGTGAGCCAAGTGTATGTTACGAAGGATCACGGTGCACAGATGAAGTGGATGAAAGGCGTGTTGGTGTCGGAGGAAGATGCTCAGGTCATTGCTGCAACTTTTAACAAAGCCAACGAATAGTGTGGTCTTCAACCTACTGCAGCTCTAAGCAACACCACCGACCAATTGGTTGTGCAACCTGTACTAGCCGAAGAGGTGGGATTGAAGGCTAAGGGCAAGGCGCAGGTCATGGAAGACAATGACCAGTTGTCGAACGGACAGTCATTAGCGGTAAGAGCAGGTGACACTGTGACGACCCCACCTCTCCCTAGGACGTACCCTAGGGTTTAGCGGATTGGCTACCTAGCTTTCACTAGGACTCACTCACTCACTTCAAGAAAATAAGTTACAACCTCAAAAGTAAAGGAAACAACAGTTCCCAAGTTTAGAAAGTACATTTACATTCATTTCTATCTCAACCATTCATACATATCTGAATATAACAAGAGATTCAAGTTCTAGTTGTACTTCAAACCCTAATCGAGCACTAGCGCTAGAAGAATTACAAAAGTTAAAAGTCTAAACCAAACTAGCCTTTCCAGCTTCACACCTATGCTCGTACCCCCTGTAAGGAAAACAAAAGCTAATAGAGTGAGCCAAAAGTTAGTGAGGTTCCAAAACTTCATGCAGACCCAAGTAGCAAGTTGGCCATATGTAAAACTTGAAATTTCAAAATGAGCGAGTGTAAAGTTCATAAAAAGAAACAATAACACTACAAGTAACAATCATTTCAAAGTATAAGGATACAGATGGCTCTCAAGAGCCAAATTCCCATTGCAGTACTTGATCAGAACCCGTTGATACTCCGTTAACATTTAAAGAAGCAAAACCATGATCGTAGATCTCCACTTTATACCAATTTCCATCCACCAATCAACCCCCTTACCGGACCCGAACTCCAAAGTAAGAGTGATGGTAATACTCGAGTATACCAAATCCAGTGGACCATATCCAAAGGATTATACAATAAACAATAAATAGTACCTATGGTTCGCCAATCTCCTCGACCAAGCCCTTACTGGCTCGATTCGACTGACTAACCAATAGGGTGAGGATAAAAGTAGTGAGACGGGATGAGAGGCATCTCCCACTCGGATTGAGTGTGGTACATGCTACCGCTCAGTACTTACAAGTCAAGTACAAGCTCCAATACAAATACAGGTCAATCAAGCTCAAGCAAGTATGAGATCATTTAAGAAGGGGAGGACGAGTGCCATAAAGTACACTCTCGCCTTATCCAAACAAGTCAAGCATTATTTAATCACATTAGCAAATCATTTCATTCAAAGATCAAGTTCAATCATGCATTGCAAAACACTCACCAATGAGTTATTGCTTTTCAAAACCACGCTCTAGTTCAACTCCTTGGCTGGAGTCCAAATTTGCGATAAAATACCGTTTAACAGTTTGCAATCAATTAGGGTTCAAAATATAGGGGTTTCACTTAAAGAAAATCAAGTAAATAAAACTCATTTAAGTAGTACTCATTTTACTTATCAAACCCTAGAAAATTTATGCTCGCTCTTTTGGTTTCGATAAGGAAGCAAGTAAAACGTTTAAGTTCGCAACTTGGTCTAAAAGACGAGGAAAACGTATTTATAGCGGTCGCTAATTTCGCCTTTTAAAGGGTACGACTTTTGGTAAAAATTCAGCTTATATACCTCTACTAAAGAAAACTTGAATACCCTAGACAATCGAAGTCCAATTCATCCCCGAATCACCGCTCAAGTTCCAAGTTCACTCACTTATCCCACGAATGAAAATTTGGGCAGCATACCCTTTGTATTTGTCCAATTTTTCAGCCATTTAAGGCTTCATGTTTTTCCTCAATCAACCCAATTCAAACACCATGAATAAACATATCAAGATAAATATAACTCATTTCTAGCAAATATTCAACCACTACCAAAACTGGAATTTTCTCACCAATGCTGGAAATTCATCTTTTAATGCTAAAAAGTCACAATCATGCCATTAATCACCTCACAAATTCCATATCCAAACTCAATACCAACATTTGCTAGTTAAACAACATAATCAAGGCTGAAAATTACCAAACCCTAGCTGAAATTTTCACTAAACAACCCAAAACTAGAAAATCATCCATAATATTCCAAAATTCAAAGCTTCTATAGCATATTTAGCAAGATTAAGAAAAATAAAAGGAAGTTTTAGACTTATACCTTACAAAACCTCCTTGAAAGTGAGGAACCAAGTTATTTCTTCCAAAACTTTCACCACACCAAGCTTCCTAACACCCTTGATGCAAGTTTAATCGGTTTAGTTTTTGTGATTCAACTCAAACAAAGCAAGATCAAAATGGAAATGGAAGGTTTCTCTCTCTTTTTTTCTCTCCCAAGAATTCGGCCAAGCCAAACAAAAATGAAGCAAATTTGGTCCAAGAGAAAGATAAGGGGAAAGAAAGGTGTCTTAGTCAAACAACCCTTGGATTTTTGACACTTGGCAAGGCCAAGTTTTCTCTTTTTTTTTTTTCCTTTTCTTTCCTTTCTTTAGTCAAAAGTGGTAGCTGACTTAAGGGTAATTTAGGAGAAATTAAATGAAATAAAATCAAGTGGTGTACTCAATCGGTAACAAACGGTGCACGTCAGTTTCAAGCCTATTTTCCTTAACTCTCTCGTATTTGTGTTTTAACTTGTGATTCACTAACTTATTCTTAGTACTTCTAATCACACACTTCCTCTTACTTAATACTCGTTCTTATCCACCAAATTTAGTACACACACCTCACCAAGTGATCACACTACCAACATGCGCAAAACCCTAATTTGTTCTAACTATAAAAGTAAAAGTAAAACTCTCGATTCTATTATATATTACAACTATTGAGGGAATAAAATGAATAGTAAGGGAATTATAAAATAATTTATTCAAAAATAATAGGAAATTATAAGAAAATATAAGCAAATTTTCAAGTCGTCACAGACACCAGCATTCCTGGAGTCCTTCTGGACTGTTCTACGCTAGCTGTAAACTCAGGACCAGAGGCTCAGGTCTCCACGCCAAGGCCGTTGTTATTGAACCATCACGCTGAGCGATTAGAGGGCCATGCTGTGAGGAAGGCTGCACATCGGAGTCCTATGGATAATGTTGTGACTGATGGGGGGATTGGTAGCTTGAAGTCTGCTTCATTTATCCCTGTTCCTCAAACTAATTCATTTTCTGCGTTGGAGAATATTGATGCTTTCGATCTTGATACGTGTTGGGGAGCATCCTCACTATCTTTTTCTGACCAGTTGGGGTCTCCCAGATGTAGTGACGGAGTGAAGGTGAAGCTGTCGAGGAGACAGTCTGTTGGAAATCTGGCCGTGGCAAGTGGGTCTATGGAGGAATTGAGGATATTTAATAGTCAATTTGGGGAGCGTTTGAATCGTCTTTCATTGGCAGACAAGGATTGTCCTCGCATAGCAGTGATAGATAGCAAAGACGTACAGTTGTTGAACAAGCTTGGGAAGAAAGGTAGGCCCACGAACTATAACAAGAAGTCGTCGAAATTTCACTCTTGAGTTACCTCTTCCTTGTTTCGCCATGATTAGTTGTCCTAACATATTAATATGGAATGTCCGGGGTATTTCTCATCGGGATACTCAACATCATATGCATAAATTATGTATACAACATAGTATTTCTTTACTAGTGCTTATTGAACCGATAACAAGTGAGGTTCAATTAAAGTTTATTCGACATATGCTTCGTTTTGATAATGGCCAAAGTTTTTTGGAAAATCGCATGTGGGTGTTATGGATAAACAATCTGCAGATTTCCTTTCGTGAGCATGTTGATCAGTTGGTCAACATGAATATTATGAGTTATTTAGGCCTATCCTTTTGTTTTTCGACTGTTTATGCCAAATGTAAGAGGGTTGCTCATAGGTGTCTTTGGTCGGCTTTAGAGGATGTCCATGAGGAGTGCACGCTACCTTGGATTGTGAGAGGGATTTCAATGTGATTTCCTCATCTGTCAAATGAGTGGAAGGAGTTTTAACTAATATTCGGAACATGATGAGTTTAATAGTATGATTGTGAATTGCCAATTACATGATGTTGGATTTGAGGGAAGCCCCTACACCTCGTTACTTGTTCAATTTGGGTCAGGTGTTAAGTCTAGGGCTTCAATTTTTGGTTCTTAAATTAAGTCTAGGTGTTAAGTCAGGATTTCTGGATGTTGTAAAGCATGCTTGGGAACAACCTCTGGTAGGGGTTGGGATGGCGAGATTTTTTAATAAATTGTTCATAGTTCGGAAAGAATTGAGGGCTTGGAACCTATTGACATTTGGGAATATTTTTTCCTGGATGAAACAAACTGAAGAAACCCTGAAACTACGTGAATTGGAAAATGATTCTCTTCGGAATGAGCCCTCCAAAATTGTGTTGAACGAGGCTCGTGCTAGGTATACCCATTGCTTGGTGATGGAGTGTCAGTATTGGCATAAAAAATTGAGAATTCAGTGGATTCAGAAAGGGGATGCCAATACCAAATTTTCCACTCGTTCGTCAAACAACGCCATAATGCTAATACTATTTTTAGATTAAAGGACGATAGTGGAGTATGGCTAGAGGATGAGCAGTAGTTACAGGCCTCAGTAGTCCAATTTTTTTCTAAGTTGTTTAGCGCTGAGCGCAAGGGTCGTTGGTCTCCGGTTCTCCCATTTCAATTGCCGCAACTAGACCAAGTGGATAATGATCTTCTTCGAGCTTTACCGTCTCTGGAGGAAGTGCGTTCTGTAGTTTTTACTTTGAGTGTTGAGAGTGCCCCCGGCCCGGATGGCCTTAATGCATGTTTTTATCAGAGCCACTGGTGAATAATTCAAGATGATTTGTTATTATCAATTCATGATTTTTTTCAAGGGAGCTCAGTAACCTCAGGGGTTTACCAGTGCCCTACTAGTTCTTATTCCTAAGGTTCAGGGGGCTTCTCAATGGTGGGATTTTAGGACTATTAGCTTTTGTAATGTCAGTTCCAAGATTATTTCCAAACCTTTGGCTAACAGACTTAATACATTGCTACCCAAGTTAATCTCGTCATGGCAAACCAATTTTGTACCAGGAAGAGGGATTGTCGATAATATTCTCTTAGTTCAGGAGTTGGTGTTGGAGTTGGATAAGAGATTAGAACATCCTAATCTGATGCTTAAGTTGGACATGGAGAAGGCATATGACTGTGTTGAATGGTCCTTTTTGCGGTTTATGTTGAGGAAGTTTGGATTTTAGGAATGGACGATTGACTTGTTATTTCGTCCCTTGTCTAATTGTTGGTTTTTGGTATTGGTAAATGGAGTTCCTACTGTTTGTTTAAATCCTCATGCGGTGTTTGGCAAGAAGATCCTCTGTCTCCTGGGTTATTTTTAATTGTTGCAGAATTTTTAGGGCGTGGTCTACATAATCTTTGCTTGGAGAATGAACGGTGCTTCTATGTCTCTGGTGGGTCTCGGGTTCCTTGTCTGGCGTTTGCAGATGTCACGCCCCGAGCCCGTACGTGCCCGTCACATGACACCCGCCGTACTCCCAAGTCCCACTCAAGAATACAAGGCTACATTAACTAATTTAACTTTGACAGTACCAAACAATTTAACTAAATAAAGTGCGGTACGAACTACATATAAAAGGACGTCTCCGAATAATCAAGACGTTCGTACATTTATTCTCCAATTGAAACAGCGGAAACAAAGGTAAATAAAACCAACAACTGGACGTAGCCAGCCTGCCAACTTCTATTCATTTAAAACTAATAAAAGTCATCCTCAGGGTCTTCTACGTAAACCAATTCATACTCTTCAGAATCTGTAAAAATGGTAAGAAGTGGGTTTAGCGACACATCGCTCAGTAGGTAATATTTACCCCTCTATTGGACCATGCACTCTTAGTTTTATAGATACATATACAAATATAAGTATAACTCAAATCGTTTGCATATCATTCACATCCGTAATTTTGAAAGTAATGTCATTTGTAAAGCAATCAGTAGTAAATAAGGACAAGCAATTCAAAAGCATCTTATTGATAGCTGTACATGAGAAATTGTAAAGTCATAAATCATTTCGTCTCAAGTCACAAATCTCCTCATATCCATTCGTAAATCAACTCATATCAGTTCATAAGTCTCATTTCAAATCAGTTCATAAATCATTCCATCAGATCAGCTCATAACAAGTACATGCAATGACCGGCTACTGAGTACTCAGCCTAGAGATTAGACTCCTTCTAGGTGGGCGACCAATAGATTTCATGACTATCGATTGATCTCATTTCATTCTTGGGTCAATCGGCCGGACTTTATACCAGGCTACCATAACCTTGTCAATCGGTTGGGGTTTATACCAGGCTACCATGACTTTGTCAATTGGTTGGGCTTTATACCAGGCTACCATGACCTTGTCAATCGGCTGGGCTTTATACCAAGCTACCACGACCTCGCTAATCGACTGGGCTTTATACCAGACTACCATGGCGGTTAGACAGGACTATAGCCCCTACCGTCTATTCGATGACTGCTCTGAGTTTTACTTGTCAAAATTCATTTCATATACCGAGGGATTCACCCAACGACGCAACTACATTTAGATTCACGAGAAAACGTTTCACGCAAGTCACCACTCGAACGGCTAGTGCGATAAAGTACACACTGCTCAATTCGATGGATAAAAAAAAAACTATTTTTGCAAGTATCACATTTCAAGTCAAGAAAGCACTTTAACCAAGTAGGAATAGAACAAGCAGGGACACTCACCAAGAGTGAAGTTACTGATCAAGCTGGGAATCAAAATCTGCGTCCTCGCTAAACCCTAAAATACCAAATTTTAAAACTATAAGTTGGCTATACTAGTTCTAGGATTACGTAGGAAAATTATTCGTAGTATAGCTAGTTTATTTGCTTGGAATAAGTCAACAAACCATGTAGTATTAAAATTAGCAAAATACTTTGTAAAGTTTCTTTAATATTACTTTTCTTGTAAAAGTGTTACTAGAACAAATCTTACGTGAAATAATGTTTCTTGCCAAACAAGCTTTCTACGCTTTTTGCTAAAGTTAGTAAAGACTCACATTTTGTAACTTTTCCTATAGACAGCTAGCCAAGGGCAAATCTTAAGAAAGAAAAGAATTAAAACAAGACTTAGGGTTTTAAAAGCTAGAAAAATTATTTTCTATAACTATCAAGGCTAGTTTAAGCTAAAGGAAAATTGTCGGGTTGGCAAAATTTAGGGCAAAATACTAAATACTGAATTTTATCGTTTAATACTAGCGTAAAAATATTTTTGATTAGCTTGATCAAAATTGCTCGAGTTCACAGGGTCGAAACGACTTTCACAATTTCGATTCCATTTCGAAATCACATTATGGCTCAAATTTGTCGACATGGTAAAATCACATTTCAAATAACAAATCACTAGGGCTTCGTCAATCATTAGCCCTAGGTTTCAACAGGTTTATCTTTGGTCAAAAGTAAAACAAATAGCCAAGGCTTCGTCAATCATTAGCTCTTGGTTTTGGCACGCTTATATCATATCACGATTTAATCCAAACAGATGTAATAACCAGCAGCTATTATCAAGGCTTTAACACTTGTGAAAATCACTCAAATGGCCAAGGGCTTCATCAATCATTAGCCCTTAACATCCAACAATTATTTATTATTGCGATAGAGCCAAAATTTCGAGCATTTAAGACTCCAACATGCACATGAACACAAAGACAAAATTTGTAACACTATCTTATCCAAGATTTCAACCAAACTTTCATTGTTCATCAACAAGTACAGCTTAAACATTTTTCCAGCAATTACATTCCGACATTTTTGGTTCAATCTTTCAATATATCGAATATTTCATCGCTAAAAAATACACATCTCTCATGCATTTCTAACCCATTACATTCCAAGGAAAAATTCCAGAAATCAAATGAAGAATTTCTGCTCAACCTCTCGGTCATTAATATTTCCAGCACTTGCGTGGTTATACTCTAGCTTTTCTTTCGGCTAAACCAGTGTTTTAAGTACTCAAATTCCTCATGCAGATGCTTGACCAATTGATTAACATTTCTAGCTCAGAATTAAGTTCAAACACGGTTATAATTATCCCCAAAATTCCAGAAATTTCCCAGCTGTCCTCGGATGATCATGAATGCAACTGATTTCATTTCATTTTTATTTTCTGTTTTAAAACCAACCAAATAACTGCATGCAGAGCTTAGTTATCTTTTTAATGACTAGCTAATCACGGTTATTGGCTCAGAACATCCAGATTAAACCAAATAAAGCTTCATTATTCTTGGTTAGTTCTCGGCAAAAAAAATCAGAAACTTTCCAGCATTTGCTCAATCACAATCCAAATTTTCCTTCGGCTAAAACCTTGTATTTTTCACTCAAATCTCACGTGCACAACTACTGGACTAATTAGCTACCATTTCCAGTCCACAATTCAGTTCGGCAACAACAATATTCATCCATTGTTCCAGAATTTTGTGCAATTACTCTCGGATGAACTTGCATGCAGCAGGATTCTGCTTTATTCTTACTTCCTGGCTCAATCGAGCTAATTTAACCTCATGCAAGACTTAATTATTTAGTTTTTAGTTGGTTAATCACAATTAAAATCTCAGATCATCACAGTAGAGCAAATTTGAAGTTGCATTTCCTAATCAATCTCTCGGCCGAGCCATGACTTCCAAACAGATTTTCCTTTTCTTCCTCATTTCATCATCCGAGCATATAAACATGGCATGCATGTCTTAATCATCATGTTTTCACTTAGCTAATCTAAGTTTCGAATTTACCTCGGCTAGGAACTCAGCTCACGTACAAGAAAGCTGCAAAATTTTTCTCTCGGCTCACGCACAGGTTTGGTTCTGGTTTTTCTGGTTGCAGCTGAAATGGTGTTGCGGTTGGACTGATGAAATGGCTGCAGCTGGTGGAGGTGAAGGTACAGAAAGAACTCACGCGGTGGTCTCCTGGTTTCTTCCCTCAGCTCGCGGACAAAACAGAAAACTGCAGCTCGGGCTTTCTTTTCCTTACTCTCGGTTGCAGCAGCAGCTCTCACTCCTCTTGGTCGATACTCACGAGGTAAGGGAATGAGGTGGTCTGTTGTTGTGGTCTGAGGTGAAATGGTGGAATGGAGTTGCGGTTTTGAGGGAGGTTGAGTGCATGGAAGGGTTGAGTGTAGAAATGGTAGAAGTTGCATTGGCCGGATGGGGTGGTGAGTGATGATGTTGTTCGAAAATGTGTTTGGATTGCATGGAAATTTTGAGATTGTATGGAGGGCATTTTAGTCTTTCCACATCTCTTCCTAATATCCACTTGAGTTCCTTAATTCTAACTTAACTCCAAATTTATCCCGGATATAAATTAAGCTCCTAATAATACACTAATCTTGCAAGGCTTCAATTATCATAATTTTATGTCTTAAGTATGTTTAGTATACTTGTGTCATTTTTATCTATAATTTGTTGATTGCATCTTAATACTAAGGTTTCTATTAACCCTTAACGTTATTAACGATTAAAGTTTAGCTATCGGAATTTAAAGAAATTAATTGTTAAATCAATGGAATAATTTACCTTCGAAGTATTAATTTTAGCATAACAAGACCAAGAGTTTATTAGCTTAGCGGAATTGTATTATTTTTCACTTAAAATTATGGTCACGCACTTATTTGCGAGCAAATAGTTAAATAAAAAAAATGGTGCTAATATTTATTAAAGAATAAGAAATGCAAATAAAATATGAAATGATATTTGTATATATATTTTCAGGGTTCTCACAACTACTATCTTACTATATTTATTTATAATTTATGATTATCCATTATTATTATCACCATCCTCGTCGTCGCTAATTTATTTTATTATCACTTATATATATATATTAGATAGTTACTATTACCTTCCCCTTTATTTCCACTTTTAGGCGTGTGTAGGTGTTATTATTATTTGTATATACATGCACCCATACACACATATATATATATTGACTTACTATAATTATCTTAGTTTATTCCACTCGTATCTACATTTTTATCTCTGTCTATATCCTCCATTTACTTCCTCCATGTCCATATTGTGATTGTCCCTACTATTATGTTTATTAATTATAATCCACCCTTATTATTGTTATTATTATTATTATCATCATTATTATTATTACTATTTTACATGTTTCATTTGACTATTTAGAACTTATCTCACTTTGTCTACATTAATCTAATAAAGTTAGATAAAGACGTTTTAGATTTTCCTTTAAGCATCTTAGACGTAATTAATTAAATATAAATTTTATATGACCACTACTTCAATTCTAATGGTTACTTTAGATTGGGTCCTGAATTTTAATACCCATGGTAACCCATAAAAATGGAGTAATTATATATATATAATTTATTTATTACACATTTACTAAATTTATACTATAGTTTAGTCCAACTTAAATTGCTTCCCCTTTTATTTAATTATTATTATTTTATTTATTATATTTTATTATATATACATGTATATACATTTTTTTTATTTTTTTCTCCTTCGGGTGGGGCCCATGGCCAACCATGCCTGACCATGGTCGCCAGACTCTCTGGCGACCCAATACCTCGATTGGTTGGCCAAAAGGCCAACCATACTTTTGTTCCATTGTCGCCAGCACTTGCTGGCGACATCTATCCATGATGATTTTTTTTTTCGGTCTTGGGTTTGCCGAAAGGCCAACCTTTGCAAATTCTTTTTCTGCCGCCAAAGATGGCGGTCCTTTTTTTTGTGTGTGTGGCGTTGCCGAAGCAACGCCTAGCCCAAGACAGAGCCTTTGTCCCCCCCCCTTTTTTTTGTTTTTCCTCCACCAAATTTGGGCAACCTATTTACTCACAGATTCAAATCTAACACCACATTCCTACGGATACACATATGAATCTTCCTAGAATATATATATCTATATATATATAGCAACAAACCATATTCGTAAAATTCCTAGGACCATTTGTAAGGATCGAAAACAACCAATCGAAAAGCCTATCAATAAGCAATTAAAAGATCACAGTATAACAATAAATAAATAAAAGGGAAAGAATTGCAAACCAATTAACTACCCAACTCCTCTTGAGCTTGTAGATTAATTCAAACAAGTTTCTTCAAGTTGATGAATTACAATCACTCATGTGTACAAAGGAAGGATCACTTCCTTCTCGCCCCAAGCCGCACTTGGTCAAGCAAGAAAGTTTTACTATCACTCGGATAACCCTCACAGAACTACACTCATGAAGTATTCACTCACAAATGAAAAGCTTACAATGAACCTCACACCACTAAGACTACAAATCTTCTTTGAAGAGTATTTTTTCACTAAAAGCACTCTAGATCTTTTGTATCTTCAGTGTGCAAAAGTTATTTGAAGATTCTGACCATACTCTATTTATAGGAGATCAACAAAGTGCTTCATTAAAGTTTCCAACAGATAGAAAGTAGCTGAACAGTCAACTAGCCGTTGGGAGTGTCGGACGTCCGGTACTCCTGTTTTTTGCGTCCGACAGCAGGTAGTGAGCTTAAGAGATTTTCTTCAATTCTTTCGGACGTCCGGTCGGTTGGTTTTCTGCGTTCGAAGGTTTGATGTAAAACTGGGAATTTTTCTTCATTTCTTTCGGACGTCCGGTAGTCTGGTTTTCTGCATCCGAAGTGTCGCAACGATTATCGGACGTCCGATCCTGACTTCTTGAGCGTCCGACAGCTTCAGCATACTTTGTCCCTTTCAAATGTGATTAATCTTTGAATCTGATTTGCATCATAGCTGAAAGTATATCTTGGAGAAATATTAGTATTATCCATTGTTTTGTAAACATCAAAAGCAAGGGACCAAGGCCAACATTCTCCCCCTTTTTGATGATGACAAAACAATGGATGGAAGAAAGAAAAAATAGAGCATATGAGCATAAGCTCCCCCTCACTCATAGCATCCAAACTTATAATTTCAGAAAAATTCCCCCTTACACATATCTCTCCCCCTTTTTGTCATCATAAGATGAGAGTAAAAAACCAACTATCATAATCCAGCAACAATAACAGAGTATAAAAATCGAAAAATGACAGCAATCACCAACATATCACAGAGAATTTGATATCAAAAGAAGTATCAACATATGACAGAGATTTTTGACAAAGCAAATCAGAATCGTTCTTTTCTCTCCCCCCTTTTTGACATCATATAAATTCAGTAATATCCAAAAACATCAAGGAGAACTCAGTTCTAAGCATCAGAAAAAAATCAAAAGAGAAATACAACAAAAACATTATGAACAAGAATCTCTTCAATCTTACCAATATCTCCTACTTGTTAGAGTTAGTATCATGTCTAACTATCCACATGCATTTCATGCCTTTTTTCATATTCTTTCTCACATAGCAATCACTTTTCATGTGACCTTTTTGACAACAGAAATGACACATAATCAAGGAGTTATTTACATGAACAGGTTTAATAAATCTTACTTGTCTTCTCTTATAAATAGCAAATTCATTTGCATTCTGATTCAGCCTTATCTGATGAGTACCAAAATTTATCTTCTTCTCATAAGTGCCAAAATAAGGTTTTGTTCCATTTTCCTGAAAGCAGTTTTGTTTCTTATATTGTAGTAACTCATTTAAATCATCCATTCTTCTTTTCAAATCACTTTGTTCCTTTTTGAACAATTCACAACACTTCTTTTTTCTGTTAAGCTCAAAATGTAAGACAGTCTCATTCTTTTTGAAGTAGTCATTTTCAGTTCTCAACTTTTTATTTTCTTGAAAGAGACGTGCATTATCCTGAAGAAGAAAGCCAATTTTATGTTTTAATTCCTTGTTTCTAGCATAAGACTCTTTCAAACTATCATGCAATTTTATAATGAAAGATTCAAGATCATCATCAGTTTCATCATCACTTTCAAATTGAGAGTTAGAAGATGTTACCTCATCATCTCCAATGGCCATGAAAGCCAATTGAGCAGATTCTTCTTCCTCTTCAATTTCACCATCGAAATTGCATTCATTCCATGTGAACTGGAAGTTATTGAATCTGGATTTTCTTTCACCTTTTCTCTTCTTCATTGGACACTCACTTGCATAGTGTCCAGGTTGATCGCATTCAAAGCACTTATCAGTTTACTTTTTGTTGAACTCTAGCTTCCCTTTGTTTCTCAAGTTGTTGGACTGATTCGAGAAGGAGTTGCTAGGTCCACATTTTCTGAATTTCCTCTTGTTGAGTATTCTTTTGAAGCTTTTCGTGATGAGTGCAATATCACTGTCATCACCTTCCATGTCATCTTCATCTAAGGAGGCTGAATCATTTTCATCTTGTGAGACTTTTAGAGCAATACTCTTTCTGACCTTTGCATCCTCTTCCTCTTGCACTTTGGACTTAAGTTTCACCTCATAAGAGATTAGAGAATTAATAAGTGATTCAATAGGCATAGTATTCAAATCTTTAGCCTCTTCAATAGCAGTCATTTTATTTTTCCAATCATTGGATAAGGCATTCAGAATTTTTCTGTTTTTCTCACCTAAAGAGTATTCCTTTTCCAGCACCTCCAAATATTTAATGAGGTCATTGAATCTACAATACATCTTATCAATATTTTCATGATGTTCCATCTTGAACGATTCATATTTGGTAACCAGAATAGATTTCTTTTGTTCTCTAACATTCTCACTACCTTCATGGATTTCTCTAAGTTTGTCCCAAATTTCTTTAGCGGACTTACAACCCCTGACTCTAATAGATTCATTTGAGTCTAAAGCACAATATAACACATTCATGGCTTTTGCATTTAAGGTGAGATGAGCTCTATCCACAGCAGTCAGTTCATTTCTAGTTTTTCGTCTAGATGTACGAGTATTTTCATCTATAAGAGAGGCATCATATGGACCTTCACTAATAATAAACCACAATTCAATATCAATAGATTGCAAAAAAATAATCATTCTTTCTTTCCAACTCACATAATTTGACCCATTAAACATAGGTGGTCTAATCACAGAATGTCTTTCAAAAAACATGGCATTATTGGTTGTCATATTTACTCCAAAGCCGATTGAGCTTAATCTCTAGGAGACCAAGCTCTAATACCAATTGTAAGGATCGAAAACAACCAATCGAAAAGCCTATCGATAAGCAATTAAAAGATCACAATATAACAATAAATAAATAAAAGGGAAAGAATTGCAAACCAATTAACTACCCAGCTCCTTTTGAGCTTGTAGATTAATTCAAACAAGTTTCTTCAAGTTGATGAATTACAATCACTCTTGTGTACAAAGGAAGGATCACTTCCTCCTCGCCCCAAGCCGCACTTGGTCAAGCAAGAAAGTTTTACTATCACTCGGATAACCCTCACAGAACTACACTCATGAAGTATTCACTCACAAATGAAAAGCTTACAATGAACCTCACACCACTAAGACTACAAATCTTCTTTGAAGAGTATTTTCTCACTAAAAATACTCTAGATCTTTTGTATCTTCAGTGTGCAAAAGTTATTTGAAGATTCTGACTGAGGATGCTCACCTCGGCCATCCTTCAAGCCCGAGGTGAACTCACCTCGTCCTTCATCAGAGCTCATCCGCGTCTCGGGCATATCCCCTAAGCTCGGCTAAATCCCTAGTCTACCGGGTAGGTGACCTCGGCGCCTTCACCTCAGCTGCACGCTAATGATGTCAGGACACCTGACATCACCCGGGACCAGTGTGCTTTATCTGAAAAGCACTGTTGCACTTAATGGCTACTGCAAAGGACTCCCCGTCACCCTATCCAGGCGGCTACAGTGTCAGAGTCAGGCCATCTGACAGGGAGCAGAGCCGTAATGGCAGGACATGGGTCCCACCGGCATAAGACCTCCGTCCTGCCCTCCACTCTCACTCTATAAATACCCCACACACTCCCAACAAGTAAGATACACTGTTCATTTGCTCACACTCTAGCATATTTCTCGTTCTCATACTAACTTGATCGTCGGAGTGATCCCAGGGGAGAAGCCCCGCCATTCACTTCGGACAAGGAGGTTGACTTCGGATCCAGGAGTTCACCTCACCTCATCTCAGAGAGGACTGATTCAGGTCAGTTTAGCTACCAACCAAAAATCGCCTCTTCACTGACCAAACTCTATTTATAGGAGATCAACAAAGTGCTTCATTAAAGCTTCCAACGGATAGAAAGTAGCTGAACAGTCAACTAGCCGTTGGGAGTGTCGGACGTCCGGTACTCCTGTTTTTTGCGTCCGACAGCAGGCAGTGAGCTTAAGAGATTTTCTTCAATTCTTTCGAACGTCCGGTAGGTTGGTTTTCTGCGTCCGAAGGTATGATGTAAAACTGGGAATGTTTCTTCATTTCTTTCGGACGTCCGGTAGTCTGGTTTTCTGCGTCCGAAGTGTCACAACGATTATCGGACGTCCGATCCTGACTTCTTGAGCGTCCGACAGCTTCAGCATACTTTGTCCCTTTCAAATGTGATTAATCTTTGAATTTGATTTGCCTCATAGCTGAAAGTATATCTTGGAGAAATATTTGTATTATCCATTATTTTGTAAACATCAAAAGCAAGGAACCAAGGCCAACACCATTAATTCAACTATTAAAACTTAAAAAAGAGAAGTTTTTCTTACGTGATGTCGAGACTTACAGGTTTAGGTGCCTAGTCGTCGGATCGATTGACGGTGACGCCTGCTTCTCCTTCTCTCCTCTCTGACGGCTCTTGCTCTAAGGAGACAGACGAAAGAAAGGTAGGAAGGTGTTATTTTTCTCTCTAGGGTTTCAGTAAAATCCTAGACCCTAATACTACCCAATAGTAGGTAGTTTAGATAGGAATTTTAACTATTGTGAACTTTCACCCTATCTTATCTCATCTTACCCCTTAATTAACCATTTAACCTAACCTGTAATTATTTTTTTTTTCTTTTACCCATAGTAAATTACCATTTAATTAAATTGGGCAAGATAAAATGAGCCCAAAAATCGTGGGTTTTATATTCTACCCCCCTTACAAAAAGTTTCGTCCTCGAAACTTATGTACCTTGATAAGAAAATAGGGATGTCTATTCCGCATGTCTGCTTCAAACTCCTACATTGCCTCTCGTGGTGTATGGTTCGTCCATTGCACCTCCAAGTAGGGTATGATACTTCTCCTTAGAACTTAATCCTTGTGACCATGGTTCTCAAAGGAACTTCCTCCACTGATAAATTTTCCCTTACCTAGATGGATTAATCCTCCAAAATATGGCTCGAATCTGATACATACTTCCTCAGTTGGGTGACATGAACTACGTTACGTATCCTCGACAAACCGGTGGAAAAGTCAGTCGATACGCTAGGGGTCCAACTCTATCCAATATTCCGTAAGGTCCTACATACCTTGGAGTTAACTTATCACTTCTTCCAAATCTCATCACTCCCTTGGTAGAAGATACTTTCAAATATATATTTTTTCTTGATTGCAATTCTAAAGGTTTTCTCTTTAAATCCGTACAACTCTTGTTTCGGTCTTGCACTACTTTTAGTCTTTCTCGAATAACCTTAATTCTCTCCAAGGGTCTTTCCACCAAATCCGGGCCAGTGATCAGTTTCTTACCCACTTCATCCCAATATAAGAGAGATCCACACTTTCGCCCATACAACGCTTCAACTGGTGCCATACCTATCCCGCTATGATATTTATTATTGTACAAAAACTCCATTAGTTTCACCAACCTATCCCAACTATCCGAGAAATCTAGAACACAAGCTCTTATCATGTCCTCCAATGTGTTGTATGACTCTTTCTGACTGTCCATCCATTTGGGGGTGGAAGGCGGTATTTAGTCTTAGGTATCAGTCCCCATAATCTCTTGGTAGGTCGATTAAAATCTAAATGTGAATTTAGGGTCCTAATCCGACACTACTTTCACAATTAGATTTTAAGTTAGGTATCACATTCTCTTCCCCTTTTAAAGGTTTCGTTCTCGAAACCTACAGGATATAAATATCAAAATAAGCTGACAAAATTTCCAATTTTCTTGCAATACATCTTGGGAATTATTCCTACAATATCTAAATTGGATTTCCTTATTTAATTCAATCAGGCTTCCACTGCGCACTCTTATTATCCTCAATACCTCTTATCTTCATATTTATATAGCTTAGATGGGCATAATCTCTCTCACAAATCCCGCATTCTAAATAGTAGCTTATAATGCTCCATAGAGATCAACCTATAGAAAGGATGCCGTAAACACTAACAGTACCATTTCTTCTTTTGTCACACATTTTATCACAACTTACTTATCCACTGTCATAAAATAATCCTTATTTCGATATATGGGTTCCTGTCCACTGTATTTGTAATTGGTGATGGAAATCCCTTATTTTTCTCAAATTTCATATCTATCTAATTTTAAATTCCAGAGAGATCAATAATACCTCAAATAGAATCACTCCTATTTTCAGATCTTATAACCTAAGTTATTATACCACTAAATGCCATGGGAATCTTATTTCCTTTGGTCATTTTTTTTTCCTAGCTCAATTCAATTTTCGAAAATATTAATATCTCAAACATCATTTCACAAACTTCTTGATGATACAAAAATATAGAAAATTTTATACAAAAATTATCACCAAATCCTCATATTGAAATATAATAACTTTGGTAAAATATTTATCTATGTGTAGAATTTCGAACTCATACAGGTTTAGAAACTGAAAGTATTTTGAAATACATAAGTCAACTAACTATACTTCTTACAGCATTAGAATTTAGAGTACAAAGAGAATTTGTCAAGAATTATTGTTAAATTTTTTTTTATACGATAAGAATTTTTTTTTTTTTTGTAGAATACATTTAGCTAAAGCTCTTTTTGGGATTGGATGAGTATATAGAAAAAATATTTTGCACAGGATTATAGGATATAATTATTTAATGTATTTATTCTTTTTTTTTTCTTATAGATATATACATATATATATTTAGAAACTATATTTACCAAGCAACTGTAAGGTAAAGGTACATATTTAAAAATTTTGATTAAAAACTATTTGTGCAAATAAAATTTTGGTTTCACTGTTTATTCATTTTTAGGTAAAAAGTATGTAAAATTATATATTGTAAGAAATCTATAAAATATTTATTGCCTGATCATGATGTAATAATACCAGAACTAATAATATCAGCTAGTTTAATAAATGTCTTGAGCATTAGATCTAATTATCGTAAACCTCAAAATAAGTCAACAAAATTCCAAGATCCAACGTGTATTGCTTGCATTTGATGACATCATATTGTTGATCATTCATACTTTTGTTGTGCACTCTAATTTCCTCAATATTTTCAGTTTTCTCTATACCAGACTTCAACTAGACATAAGATTATCCATAAATCTAACATCCTAAATGATAAACTTAAAATGTACTATAGAGATCAAAACTTACAAAAAGAAAACCCTAAATACCCTTTTATTATTTTTTTTTTTTGTAAGTGTCAATCATATTTGGCAGATAGGCTTGGTTACCTTTCCAACTTAACATATGGATAAAGTCACCACTTACTTACTACAAATAATCATCATCTCAATACCTGAGGTCATTCCAGTAAATTTGTAACCTAAAATTCTAATACCATTAAATGTTATGGAGTCACTTATTTTCTTTTAATCCCTTATCCATTTCATTCCAATTCTCAAAATCACAAATATCTTCAGTATCTTTATACCTACTTCCATCTATTACAACTTGAGCTATAATACCACTAAATATCATAGGAATCACTTGATCTGTTTGGCATCTCCTTTCCATTTCCAAAATCCTTAATATCCAAACATCATTTCTCACACTTCTGGATCATAAAACCTAAGCTCTGATACAACTAAAAAATCACAGCAATCTCTTATTTCTTTTGATCTATTTTTCCATCTCCTTTTAATTTCCAATAGACAATACTTCAAATACACATAATATTTCCTACACGTCCGACATCTTAAACGTAGAGTGTACTACCAAAATTACATCCAATAAAAGGACATCATAAACACCAATTGCACCATTTCAACTATTCACACATGCAAATTTTCAAGCCTATTTTTTTAGTCACAATTGATCATTTCCTAGGGTGTACTTCATCTAAAAGGTAAATCGTACCTCAAACTCTATTACCATTAAATATTATGAAAGTCTCTTATTTCACAATATTCTATCCAACCACATTCCCATTTTCTAAAATCACTAATATTACAAATATCATTCAACATACATCTAGATCGCATAACCTAAACTTTGATAACATTAAAAATCACATGAATCTCTTATTTCCTTTAATCCTCTTTTTCTTTTCATCTCATCTCAATTCTCAAAACCCCTAATACCTCAAAAACCATTTCACATACTTCTGGACCATATAACCTAGGCTCTGATACCACTAAAAATGTCATGCCCCGAACCCGCACGTGCCCGTCACATGACACCCGCCGTACTCCCAAGTCCCACTCAGGAATACAAGGCTACATTAACTAATTTAACTTTGACAGTACCAAACAATTTAACTAAATAAAGTGCGGTACGAACTACATATAAAAGGACGTCTCCGAATAATCAAGACGTTCGTACATTTATTCTCTCATTGAAACAGCGGAAACAAAGGTAAATAAAACCAACAACTGGACGTAGCCAGCCTGCCAATTTCTATTCATCTAAAACTAATAAAAGTCATCCTCAGGGTCTTCTACGTAAACCAATTCATACTCTTCAGAATCTGCAAAAATGCTAAGAAGTGGGTTGAGCGACACATCGCTCAGTAGGTAATATTTACCCCCCTGTTGCACCATGCACTCTTAGTTTTATAGATACATATACAAATATAAGTATAACTCAAATCGTTTGCATATCATTCACATCCGTAATTTTGAAAGTAATGTCATTTGTAAAGCAATCAGCAGTAAATAAGGACAAGCAATTTAAAAGCATCTTATTGATAGTTGTACATGAGAAATTGTAAAGTCATAAATCATTTCGTCTCAAGTCACAAATCTCTTCATATCCATTCGTAAATCAACTCATATCAGTTCATAAGTCTCATTTCAAATCAGTTCATAAATCATTCCATCAGATCAGCTCATAACAAGTACATGCAATGACTGGCTACTGTGTACTCAGTCTAGAGATTAGACCCCTTCTAGGTGGGCGACCAATAGATTTCATGACTATCGATTGATCTCATTTCATTCTTAGGTCAATCGGCCGGACTTTATACCAGGCTACCATAACCTTGTCAATCGGCTGGGCTTTATACCAGGCTACCATGACTTTGTCAATCGGTCAATCGGCTGGGCTTTATACCAGGCTACCATGACCTCGCCAATCGACTGGGCTTTATACCAGACTACCATGGCAGTTAGACAGGACTATAGCCCCTACTGTCTATTCCATGACTGCTCTGAGCTTTACTTGTCAAAATTCATTTCATATACCGTATACATAACTCTTTGCTTTCATAAAAGATTCAGCTCATTTTGTATATAAGAACATATCCAAACATTTCAAATAAGTCACATGGCCCATTTTTGTAGAGTAAAATATAACTTTCATAAATATCCAAGTAAAGCATTTAATCAAACACCTTTCGAGTCAACTCAACAAAATCGGATTGAAAACAAGAATTTCATTTTGCACATTTGAAATCTCAGAAGGGTAAGTACCACCTACCTCTGTTTGGCTGCTCGAGTGGAACTACCTTAAGTCCTTGTACCGTACCTATCAAATGCATGAGTTCCCTAATTAGTTGTTCTTCCTATAGATGTATAAATATACAACCTCTCAGTAAGTACAAGATTCATATCTAGACCATTATATGGACCCTAATAGCATTTCCCTCCAATCGGATGATTTCTATTTTTTTTGGAAAGTTTCCTAATTAAAAAAGTTTCTATTTTTAGAAAGTTTCTTAATTTGGAAAGTGTTCACTTTGTAAAGTTTCCTAATTTAGAAGAAAATAATTATTCACAATCCTGTTTATTATCCTCACTACTATCTTACTATATTTATTTATAATTTATGATTATCCATTATTATTATCACCATCCTCGTCGTCGCTAATTTATTTTATTATCACTTATATATATATATTAGATAGTTACTATTACCTTCCCCTTTATTTCCACTTTTAGGCGTGTGTAGGTGTTATTATTATTTGTATATACATGCACCCATACACACATATATATATATTGACTTACTATAATTATCTTAGTTTATTCCACTCGTATCTACATTTTTATCTCTGTCTATATCCTCCATTTACTTCCTCCATGTCCATATTGTGATTGTCCCTACTATTATGTTTATTAATTATAATCCACCCTTATTATTGTTATTATTATTATTATCATCATTATTATTATTACTATTTTACATGTTTCATTTGACTATTTAGAACTTATCTCACTTTGTCTACATTAATCTAATAAAGTTAGATAAAGACGTTTTAGATTTTCCTTTAAGCATCTTAGACGTAATTAATTAAATATAAATTTTATATGACCACTACTTCAATTCTAATGGTTACTTTAGATTGGGTCCTGAATTTTAATACCCATGGTAACCCATAAAAATGGAGTAATTATATATATATAATTTATTTATTACACATTTACTAAATTTATACTATAGTTTAGTCCAACTTAAATTGCTTCCCCTTTTATTTAATTATTATTATTTTATTTATTATATTTTATTATATATACATGTATATACATTTTTTTTATTTTTTTCTCCTTCGGGTGGGGCCCATGGCCAACCATGCCTGACCATGGTCGCCAGACTCTCTGGCAACCCAATACCTCGATTGGTTGGCCAAAAGGCCAACCATACTTTTGTTCCATTGTCGCCAGCACTTGCTGGCGACATCTATCCATGATGATTTTTTTTTTTTTCGGTCTTTCGGCCAACCTTTGCAAATTCTTTTTCTGCCGCCAGAGATGGCAGCCCTTTTTTTTGTGTGTGTGGCGTTGCCGAAGCAACGCCTAGCCCAGGACAGAGCAGCCGCTGCTCTGTCCCCCCCCCCCCTTTTTTGTTTTTCCTCCACCAGATTTGGGCAACCTATTTACTCACAGATTCAAATCTAACACCCCATTCCTACGGATCCACATATGAATCTTCCTAGAATATATATATCTACATATATACAGCAACAAACCATATTCGTAAAATTCCTAGGACCATTAATTCAACTATTAAAACTTAAAAAAGAGAAGTTTTTCTTGCGTGAAGTCGAGACTTACAGGTTTAGGTGCCTAGTCGTCGGATCGATTGACGGTGACGCCTGCTTCTCCTTCTCTCCTCTCTGACGGCTCTTGCTCTAGGGAGACAGACGAAAGAAAGGTAGGAAGGTGTTATTTTTCTCTCTAGGGTTTCAGTAAAATCCTAGACCCTAATACTACCCAATAGTAGGTAGTTTAGATAGGAGTTTTAACTATTGTGAACTTTCACCCTATCTTATCTCATCTTACCCCTTAATTAACCATTTAACCTAACCTGTAATTATTTTTTTTTCTTTTACCCATAATAAATTACCATTTAATTAAATTGGGCAAGATAAAATGAGCCCAAAAATCGTGGGTTTTACAGCAGACGATATCTTGATATTCTCAAGATGCTCAGTAGAGTGCCTAGATGGCATTAGAAATTTTTGGAAGGACTATCAAGCATTTTATGGCCAAAAGGTCAACGAAAGGAAGAGTTCGTTCCTTATCTCTAATAGGGCCACTGACAACGATGTTGCAATGGTGGTTTCTAAGCTAGGGTTTCAACAGCAACACTTCCCTTTCACATATCTGGGAGCGCCCATTTATAGAGGTCATTGTCAATGCATATTATTTGATGGCATTATAGACAAGCTGCGCAATGCCTATTCAGCCGGAGTTCAAAGCTTCTGTCATCCAGCGGCAAGATCATTCTTATACGACACGTACTGTCATCGATACTAGTGTATCTACTTTAGGTTTTGCAACCACCCAAACAGTTGCTTGACCGCATAGGGAAGATTTGTAATAATATTTTGTGGGACCGTAACACTCAGAAGGGGATTCATTGGTTTTCTTGGGAGAAAATGTGCTACCTTACGGAAGAAGGCAGTCTTGGTGTTCGGGATTTTGGGGACATGGCTAGGACTTTTTTTGTAAGTTGTGGTCGAAACTAAGGGCTGATAATAGTATTTGGGCAGATTTTATGCATAAAAAATATATTAAGGGGTGTCACCCATGCCGTGTCTCAGTAATGAGACCTTCTAGCAGTTGGCCAAGGTTGGAGGATATTAGGAAATTTGCGAAATCCCGGATTTGTGGTGTATTGGTAGGGGATTTGTAGATTTTTGGTGGGACAGGTGGCTGATTGATGTTCCATTGGCAGAATTTCTAGGGGTAGCTGATCCTCCTCATACTCTGCTGGCGGAGTTTTACTGTTCTTCAGGATGGAATGTGCATCGCTTACGACAGATTCTCCCTGGTAATTTAGTGGATAAAGTAGTTGATATAGTTTTGGACCCCTCGGCTCAAGACCGTATGGTGTGGGTATCGTCAGGGTCAGGTTCATTCGCTGTTAAATCTGCTTGGATGGAACTCAGGCAAAGAAGGAGCATTTCATGGGTTGATAAGGCCTATTGGACCTCTATTTTACTCCTTAAAGTGTCCTTTTCTATTTGGCATCTACAGAGAAATTTCCTCCGTGTGGATGAGACTCTGCAGCGCAAGGGTCTAGTAATGGTTTCTCGTCGCTCATGCTGTTTAGCGGATCAAGAAACGTTGCACTGTTTATTTTTAGAGGGACCTATGGCCCGTCATGTATGGTATCATTTTGCAAGGCAGTTTGGGATGGTGCACCTCATACGCTCTTCTATATCTGCGATGCTTAGCTCCTAGCTGTTGTCAATCTCCTCTGGCTCCCTGGATCATATTCCTGTGGTTATGCCGGTGGTTGTATTTTGGTTTATATGGAAGTCTAGAAATAATGCATGGTTTCATGTGGAGGGCCATAGTGAGCAGAGAGTGATCTTCCTGGTTAACGCTTTCTTGGAGCAGCTAGGTGCAGCGAAAATTTTTAAAAGAACACATTTCTCAGCAGATTTGGACTGTGGTTGGGCTAACATGGAGGTCCCTCAACCTTTTATTAGGCGGTGGCACCTTGTCACTTGGAATAAACCAATATGCCCTCAGCTTAAGCCAAATACGGATGCAAGTGTGCGTAATGGTCGAGCTTTTGGCGGCGGGTTCTCCGTGACCATGAAGGCAAATTGATCTTCACCTTCGACAAAGAGTTCGGGGAGGAATGTGTACTTATGGCCAAATGCTTGTCTTTACTTCATGGACTCCGTTTATGTCTTGGTAGGAATTTGGTTTCATTTCAGGTGGAAGTTGATTCACAACCTCTAGTTCAGATGATAAAGTCTACCTCTCTGGCATCATGGCCATTATCTAATATTCTTTGTCAGGTGAGAAGGTTTCTATCTTTAGCATCAGCAAATATTGCTCACATTTTTCCGAGAGGCAAATTCCGCTACTGACATGCTCGTAGCACTTGCTTTACCTTCAAATACGCTTTTTCATTCGGTCTCTGACCTTCCGCCAGCTATGCAAGCAACTTTGCTTCTAGATAGTATGCAGGTTCCTTCATTGAGGACTTCCACTGTAAGGGAGTTGTAGTCCTTTTTAACTTGGTGTCGATCCCTGTGCTGAGGCCCCACCAGGCTCTCCTCAAGATTGTATATTCTTTGATTATTAATAATAAAAGTTGGCTAGCATCCCACCCCTGCGTGCGTACGGGGTTTGCCGTGGAAAAAAATTATTAAGGGTATATTTGGCATCAAAAAAGGAAGAAACACGATTATATACTATAGTAATAGAATACGGATAGAATAAAAAAATTAATTTAAAAAATGTATTTAAATCCATTCACTATCCAATTTATTTCTTTTATATCGGGAACCTTTCAAAACATAAGGATGGCAATCATATCATCAAGTAATCCACCCCAAATAATAAATACATCCACTTAAGCTACCTAAAAGCATTTAATTGATGCCGCATGACACTAATTTAAGCATCTTTACAACTACAGTAGATTTTTTTTTTTGCTTTTAGTAAAGTAAAAGTTTGGATAGTTTTTACTCTAATTACTACCACAGGTCAAAGAATACCTCCAGGACCATAGGTCATTTTCAAGGATAATGATTACTTGGTTTATCAAGCACTTTCACTACTACAAAAGTGTCCTTTTATGACATTCAAAAGCGTCATTATAAATCTATATCATGACGTTTAGGCTATAATGACGCTCTACTGAAAGCGTCGTCCATTCTCGCGTCACGATAGGTTTATGATAGTTTTACGTGTCCCAATTTATCATTATTATGACATTATTAAATGTCATTATTTATGCCTATTATGACACTTTATAATGACAAGAAATGCTTGAGTACAATAACATATCACAACACTTTTTTAATATAAGTAGATAGCAATATTATGACACTTTTGAAGAGTAACTAGATCAGGCCTTTATGACATTTTCTACTTGTTAGTATAGCATCCAAATTAAAGTGTTTCAACTTCCTGTTGCATATTATCTAACGTCAGAAATCACATTTCATCCTGCTGCACAAGCATCTCAGATCCTAAATTTTGAAGGATTGTAACGTAGCTAGTACAATAATATAAAAGAAGCAATGCAATCATCCAAACTTGAGCAAAAGTACATCATCCAAAAAATCCACACCAAAAGTGTCTACAAATTACATACTAATTTAGATGATTTTAAATTAGTCGTGTACATATGAAGGACACCTTTAACAGCAACTCAACTACAAAGTAAGGAAGATGTCTTCAAAAAACTGCCACTTGACCCAATGTTGCTTTAGTTTTCTTCAATATTCACCTACAAGTGTCGTAAACCAAACAAGACAAATTACAATTCACACAGGCAAATGAGATGATGAATAATAAACACAAACAAATATAAGAGAAAAAGAATCCACTCCGTGACTAGCATAACTCCGATCCCCACACGTGGACAAGCAAAAATATTCCAGCTTATAAGTTAAACTGGAATAAAAATTCTCAATCAGCTCTGGATTGGCCTGCTCGGGAAGAAAGGATAATCCCAACAAAAAAGCTTTGGCTGTGGTGCATTTGCTCTGCAGTAGTAACATAAAAATTCTGAAGCACACTTGATAGTGGACATAAAATAAGTAACGTTAGATACAGAAAATCACTAATGGTGCATAACAGCATGATAACTGCTGAGCCCAGGAGATTCATCATAAATCATAAATGAACAAAAATCAAACTAAAAGCTTTTCTGTTCTAAGTTTAAAGACTATGCTAAGAGTGGGAAACTATTTTACTAATTACAACTCAAAGGTGACTGACGGGTTGTAATAAGTAGAGCAAGAAGTTTATCAGTTGGAACAAGCAATAGAAGGACACAATCACTAAAGAGTAGTCCTTCAAAGTAACCTCACAACACTTACTTTTCTTTTTTGCATGTTTACCTGCCATAAGTATTTTATGATAAGGAATATTTTAAGTTATGTAAAGCATCAGAGATTCAAGTCTCTCTTTCTTTCTTTCTTCTTGTTCTTCTTTTTTATTTTTTAACACAACTACATTGAAAAGTAGGTTCATGAAACAAATATTAAAATACAAAGAAACTGGAAAGTATTAGGTACTTTAATATAAGGAGCAACATATCTGGGCACTGACATTGACATTGAGCTTGCCAATTGGGTAGCAGAATCTGGGCATTGAGGAAGTCAGGCCTACCCAAGACCCTTGGATCCTCTAACTTAATACATGCCCTTTACAATGGCATTTGAGACAGTTTCTCGTAATTATAGTTTCATAATTTTACTTACTACCTTCATCTTTGCAACAAAATCAAGTTTCTTCACATCAGCTTACGATCTCTACATGTTTGTCTACTAATGGTACAGAGCTACTATGTTTAGAAAGTCAACATAACCACTAGTTTGTCAGCTACCGAAGTTCATTAATAATCATCTATCTAATGCAGGTTGAAATGCAAAAAGGCAACTACCATACTTCACTTCATGATCTTTAGGTTTCTAGTGAAATTCAAGAGGCAACAATAAATAGCAGGCTGATTTATTACAAAACCAGAAATTCCACAAGATAAGGAGCACGAATAGTAATACAATATGGAAATGCGAATTAACCCTGAAGTAAAGTTACAATAAAACATGGAGACCAGAAATGCATAACACATTCACATAGTTTTCTAGGAAGACAAGCCCCTAATTAGAGTCAAACAATCTCAGATGCAGTAGGCTTATCCCATACTAACATGTACCTTATAACATCTGTTAGAAGTACCATGTATTCTCATGAGCTCTACTATTCTACAAGGGACTCTATCCTGAAATCCCAGCAAAATGAGCAGAAACAAGCTCCAAAAAGTGAAACCGATATATGTTTCAAACAAAAAAGGCCTAAACTAAATGTAAGTTAGTTAGTTAGACACAGATATCCAACCAATAGAAGCACAATTTACAAACATCAGCAAAAAAATAGCTGCAAGAACCAACACAAATAGACAATACATCTCTTTAATCAGGACAAAAACAAGTTAAACTACCTGATACCAGCATCACCGACAATTCTGATGGCCATTCCCGCGGAAAGGCCAGTGAGACCGCAAGCCAAGCCAGAAGAAAGATGTGCATAGCCATCAAAGAGGTAATAAGCTTTGGTCTTAGAATTAATTCCAGTACTGATGACGACAACAATAATCAAACCGTAGATACCCAGCACACCAGCCATAACAACCGGGACGATCGACTTCATCACAAGCTCTGGTCGCATCACCCCCATTGATTCCACTCCTACCCACTCTTCGTTGTCCCATAAGCAGCTTCCATGCCTAAATTCCCATAATAAATAGGAAAAATGAAAAACATAAATCGACATGAAATTTGATAAAAAAAAATGTAAACGTAGTTATCTATGTTAGGGTTAGGGATCGTACAGGAGAAGACAAGGGCGGCAGCCGCGCCGAGGAAGCCAAAAAAAGGAGCAATTTCATCGCCGCTAAAAGTTGATGACATTTTTCTTCAGATTAAGATCGCTTTTAGGTTACAAACTAGAAAATTGATCGGAAATTCGATCGAAAGAGCTTTCCGGAATTGGGGGCTCTCTCTCTCTATTGCAGCGATCCGATTGGTAATTTTGGGTGTTTTGACACTGCTGCGCTGTTCCGCTCCAGATCACATGTTTCAATTGGAATGATTGGTTTTATCCGGAGAGAAAAAATTGGGGGATGAAAGAGTAGAGCTTGAGATCAGGTAGGTTCTGGAGGAGGGCTTACAAATTTTTTGAAAAAAAGGCGTCTTAGCGGAGAGTTTCAGCATTTTCTGTTTTTTTTTTCAATCTGTTTCCAGCCATTACGACATCGTTATGGTGTTTTCTTTTTCTTTTTAATGACCATTCCTATTGCATGTCATATTAAGATTGTATTATGACATTTTTCTAAAAGTGTCATAATAGATGTGTCATTAAAGACTATTTTTGTAGTAGTGTTTCATGTATAAGTAATCTATTATAATTTATTGAATAGGAGATTATTTGCAACTTTTATTTATAATAATACTTTAACACCTTGTGATTTTATGTATGGGAAATAAGTTTAAAAAATAAAAAACATATTTATGATGCAATTAGAATAATTTAAAAAAATCACTCTCCAAATAAGGTAAATTGAAAAAATAAATGTTGATTGCTTTTCCAATTCCTCTTCTATTATGGTACTAGAGACGATTGCTATACAACTGTGTCAATGTCATCATTGATATGAATAGAGGAACTATAGACTTGACTTCAATTCGGACTACAGACTTTTCAATAGCTAACTTAGAGAGCCACACTTATCTTAACCATGCCTAAAATTTTTGCAGTTGGCACTTTGTACTTGCAAGTAATATTCAAATATTCTCTCCTATCGGCATTAGATGCTCTTTTTATTGTTGTGCTCTTTTGATTGTTTAGGAGCAACTAGAATTTTGCTAGTTGAAAATGGCAAGAGGTGACAATAGCAGGAAGAGGCCACTAGAAACGAGCTATGAGACATCAAGTGGCAAGCTCCTTCTCGAGATGTTTGGCCAAGTTGGTTTCCATCAATTTGATGGCTATGGTTCAATCAATTTTTCTGACTTTGGGGCAAGATTGCAGGGGTGGGTTGTGGGAGTGAATTTTTTGTTTTTGGTTAATGCAATATTTATTTCTTAGTTTTTTTGGCTTAATATTGATCTATAATGGTTCATTATGTCAAAATTTGTGACTATAATGGCTGGTGGTTGCTTTTATTTGTTTGAAAAGTTTACATTTTGAAACAGTTAATGTCATTATTGGAAAAAGAAAATCTTGTTTTCAGGTGATTAACTTTTGTATATGCAAATATTTTCTGGACTAGTTGTAAAATCTTGACCAAGAATCCTAAGATTTAAGAAAGAATTCAACTATTTGTTACTTTACATGGATATTTGGTTTTCCATTGGAAAAACATGTTGATGTTAATGGTATAATTCCAATTTAGCTTAATCCATGCAAGTCTAGTAGACTTTAGGTTCTCCTAATTGGCCACCGCTAAGGATATTGCTTTGAAACTTTTTAATTAGCTACCTATTTCATTTAATTGTTTTTTCAAGCTTTATTCCTTCTCAATTGAAAAATTCTTAGCATTGTATCCACCAATATACCTCAAAAACAATATTATATGTGATTGGTGCAAGTTTTTTTTTTTTTTTTTTTTGGAAGGAGGGGGGGAGTGGTGTGTGGTGGAGGAGGATTCTCTTCCTCTATAGTATACTCAATTGTGAAAGTTTTATTTCAATGTTCATTTTTAAGCACACTATTACTAGTATTATTGGTAACTCAAAAATGTTTATGATGATTAGAAAGTATATGCTTGTTACTTGTCTCATTTATCAATTATTTTACATTAGATGTTGTATGTGGTCTTACAAGATAGCACTAATATGGTCTATTAGTATCTGTTTTCTGGTGCGATGACAGGTTTGTGGCTGGACATAGGTGTGGTAATAAGCAGTTCCATAGGTTGGAAGTATGGGATGAACTGGTGGATGAAGAAGGGAATGAGTCAGCTGAGGAGGAAGATACACTAGATGAAGGTAAGCTAGCCCACATATCCCTCAATGCTATGACCAGCATGTCGGTACCAAACTTCAGAACCATGAGGGTCACGGGACACGTTGGAAAGCAAAATGTGAACATTTTTATAGACTGTGGCAGTTCACACAATTTCATTCATCCTAGGGTGGTGCAGAAATTAGGGGTCAAAACCATGAAGGTTGAACCATTGGTGGTAGAAGTAGCAGATGGGAACAAATTAACCACCCAAGACCTCTATCCTGGATTCACGTGAAAGATGCAAGGGCAGGAATTCAAGGCAGATCTATTGGTGTTGCCTGTGGGAGGATGTGAGCTGGTTCTTGGTATGCAATGGTTGACGACTCTTGGAGATGTAAAGTGGAATTTCCAGGAGCTCAGAATGGAGTTTATACGGCATGAGCACAAGGTGGTTCTGAGAGGGATGAAACAACAAGGGTTGTAGTTAGTGAAAAGGAAGAAGATGCAAAAGATCCTTCAGAAACCTGAACAAATTGTGACAGCACAACTTTGATGCTATGGCTGCTGAAACAGGTGGAGATCAGGTTAGTAGTTTAGTAGAACTTGAACAACTATTGAATGACTATGATGACGTGTTTCAAGAACCTAGTGGACTACCTCCAGAAAGATTGCATGAGCACAAGATTATTCTTAAAAATGGGACAGAACCTATCAATGTGAGACCCTACAGGTATCCTACGTTTCAGAAAGGAGAAATTGAAAAACTAGTAGCTGAAATGTTAGCTTGTGGTATTATTAGACCTAGTTCAAGTCCTTTTTCCTCTCCTGTGGTGTTAGTAAAAAAAATGATGGATCGTGGAGGATGTGCGTTGACTACAGACAATTAAACAGTGCCACCATAAAGAACAAGTTTCCTATTCCCTTAATAGAAGAACTACTGGATGAGTTATTTGGAGCTAAGTTCTTTACTAAATTGGATTTACGATCCGGTTTTCACCAGATCAGGATGAAGGCTGAGGATGTTGAAAAAATAGCTTTCAGAACTCATGATGGACATTATGAGTTCTTGGTTATGCCCTTTGGGCTGACAAATGCTCCCTCTACCTTTCAAAGTCTCATGAATGACATCTTTCGACCATTTCTGAGGAAGTTCATTTTGGTTTTTTTTTATGACATCCTGATATACAGTTGTAAGTGGAAGGAGCATCTGCAGCATCTTGGAACTGTGTTTGAGTTGCTGAGAAGTAACTCTCTGAAGGTTAAAAGGAGTAAATGCACCTTTGCTCAACAACAAGTCGATTACTTGGGGCATGTTATTAATGCTGAAGGAGTTCAGGCAGACCCTCAAAAAATCTCAACAATCATGACTTGGCCCATGCCTCAGACTGTTAAGGAGCTCCGGGGATTTTTGGGGATCATAGGGTACTACAGGAAATTTATACAAGATTATGGAAAAATTGCGAGGCCATTAACAGATTTGCTCAAAAAGAATCAGTTCCAGTGGCATGATGGTGCTACTAGAGCTTTCAAGGAATTACAGGAGGCTATGAGTAATCCTCCTGTTTTGGCCTTACCAGATTTTACTCAGGGATTTATTGTGGAAACTGATGCATCTGGGAGTGGGATTGGAGCGGTACTGATGCAAGGAAGGAGACCTTTGGCCTTTTTCAGTAAGTCATTGGGTTCCAGGCACTTAGCTTTGTCTGTGCATGAAAGAGAAATGTTGGCTATAGTAACTGCAGTACTGAAATGGAGAGCCTATTTAGTAGGGAGGCACTTCACTATTAAAACAGATCACCAAAGTCTGAAATACTTGATGGAGCAGCGGGTACACACTCCTTTGCAGCAGAAGTGGATAGCAAAACTAATGGGCTTTGATTATGAAGTTCAGTATAAGAAGGGAAGGGACAATGTGGGTGCGGATGCTCTGTCCAGGAGACCTCAGGAGGGCAGTGTGGTAGCTACTATGGTTACCATAACTACCTCATTAATTCGGGACATACAACAAAGCTGGCAGCAAGACGCACACGTTCAGGAACTGATTCAGAAGATTAGCACTAATGATCAGCAGTACACAAACTACTCATGGCAGCAGGGAATGCTAAGAAGGAAGGGCGAGTTAGTGGTTGATGATGATGCAGCCTTGAGGCATAAATTGATTGCTTTATGGCATTCTGGTTCTCAAGGAGGACACTCTGAAGTAGAGGTAACCTACAGGAAGCTTAAACAGGTTTTGTACTGGAAGTCTATGTTCAAAGATGTAGCTCACTTCATAGCAGCCTGTGACGTTTGCCAGAGGCATAAAGAAAATAATGCAGCTTATCCGGGGCTGCTACAACCTTTACCTATTCCTTACAAAATTTGGACTGACATCTCCATGGATTTTATCGAAGGGTTGCCTGTATGACATGGCAAGAAGGTGATTTTAGTCGTGGTAGATAGGCTCAGCAAGTATGCTCACTTCATAACTATATCTCATCCTTACACAGCTATCTCTATAGCTCAACTGTTCATGGATCATATTTACAGGCTGCACGGCTTGCCCCAGACCATTGTGAGTGATAGAGATCCTACATTTTTGAGTTCGTTCTGGCAGGAGCTTTTTAAACTACAACATGTCCAGCTGAACATGTCGACTGCCTACCATCCTCAGAGTGATGGTCAAACAGAAGTGGTTAATAGGTGTTTGGAAAACTACCTCAGGTGCATGACTAGTAATCATCCCAAAGACTAGAGTTCGTGGCTACCCTTAGCAGAATTTTGGTATAATACCAACTATCATTCTTCTGTTAAAACCACTCCCTACGAGGTAGTGTATGGACAGTCTCCTCCTGTTCATATTCCTTACCTTCCGGAGGCTACAATTGTTGAGTCTGTTGATAGGAGTTTGAAGGCATGAGAGAAGGTTATTCATCTATTGAGGCACAACCTGACTAAGGCTCAGCATAGGATGAAGCAAATGGCTGACAAACATAGATCAGAAAGGTAGTTCTGCGTAGGAGATTGGGTTTCTGTCAAGCTGCAACCTTATCGACAACATTCGCTCAAGTCTCACCATTTTCAGAAGCTCTCGCCACGCTATTTTGGTCCATTTCAGGTGTTAGCAAAAATAGGGACAGTAGCTTATAAACTGGCATTACCCTCACATGTTCACATTCATGACACATTCCATGTTTCTGTCCTAAAGAAGAAGGTGGGTGCAGGGTCCTTTCATGCTCAAATTCCTTATGGGGTCACGCATCAAGGGCAGCTCATGATGGAACCAATTGCAGTATTAGATAGACGTCTGGTCAAGCGCGGACGGGTCGCTGCTACTCAAGTGTTGGTTCAATGGAGTAATAGCTTTCCTAAGGATGCTAGCTGGGAATTTTTGCAAGACTTGCAGCAGCAATTTCCCCATTTCAGTCCTTGAGGACAACGACCAACTTGAGGGGAGGGTATTGATGCACCAGAATTCTCATCTCTGCACTGACCTTATTTGTTTTGGTTGTTATTTGTTTTGGTTGTTATTTCACGTGAACAGTTGTAACCATGTAGTTAGTACGTTGCATGTTGTTAGTACGTAGCTATACAATTAGTGGGACAGCTGGATGGCATGATTCTTGCTCATATCAGCTGGGGTCATCAGCTAGTCAGTTAGTTAGAGGTAGCCGACTTAATGAATCTATAAATAGGAAGCTACTCACGCAGGCTATCATCTGATCATTCATTCTGTAAAAGCTGCTACTCATCATTTTGTCTACTACTTCTCTAAACTCAATAAACCAGATTTTCATTCCTTGGTCTACGAATTATTTCTCCACCACCTTTGTAATTCCTTGATCAAGGAACCTGGATCTCCACTGTCCTCCGCATCATAGCCATAGTGTTAGGACTCGTAAAAATTTACCTATTTTAAACTCCTATTACCAGATTATTTAAATATTTTATTGTCCGTTTGCTCCGAATATTTTATTTCAATCTTTTTAGACCCAATTACATGGAACTATGACTTGCAAATATTTTTAAAATATTCCGTTAATAAATTTAATTTTCGGAAGCTCGTTTAGTGAGATTTAGGGAATACGTGTTTGGAGACAATAATCGATTTGAGAGTACAGTGACTTTGGAGATTGAAGACTCATACATTAGTTTTAAAATGGTTATTTTTATGTTTAAGTACTCAAGTATTAGTTAGTGATACTGTCGTTATAAGAATTTCTTGGAAATTTCATTTTATCGTGCACAAATCGAAAGTACGCGTTTTCGCGCGCGCGATTAATTGAGGAACTTTAGACCTTTATTTTTAGACCATTAAGAGTGAATAATAATAGTATGAATGGAAGTGCATTAGAGGTTTAGTGCACAAGTGAAACAAACCCGAGAGGAATCGGGCACGAAACGCGCGCGAACGCGCACTATTCCTAGTTGACTTTTGGGACACTTTTAGCCATACATTTAAGCTTCTCAAGGAAGCTTCATTTTCAGCAAAAACACTCTCTCCTTGCTCAAAGCAGCCGTGCACCATAGGAGGAAAAAAGGAAACCAAAGCTCTTCAATTCTTGCTTCATTTCTTCACCAAATCATCTCAAAATTTACACACAACTTGCAAATCACTTGGTGATCATCTTAAGCTAGGAAAGGGGCTTCATTTGCACGGTTTTCTTGAGCTCCATTGGACCGAAAATTTCTGCCTTGATCATCTAAGAAGGTATACAATGATCAAACCTTTGATTCTTGATTTATGGAAGTTATATTGCACTTGTGATCTTATAAATTCATATGGGTAGTTTTGGATGGTTGGAAATTTTGTGTGTGGGCTCTATGAAATCCCACTATGGCTTGATGGACTGATTTGATGAGATTTGATGTTGTTTATGTTGGATTAGTGTTTAATCTTGTGGAAATGAGTTGTATTGTTGAAGAAAGTTCAAAGGAAGTGAAGATGAAAATTTTACCCGTTCTGCCCTTGTCATTGCCGTGACCCTTAGTGCATTTTTTTGTGGTCCAAATGACTTGATTCTGATGTATATGTGTAATATAGGTTGTGTATAAAGTTTTCTAAAAAATTTACATGATTTGGATGAGTGCATGTTGAGATTTCGAAAATTTGCCAAAGCTGGAATTGTGTCCCGTATTGCTCTGGCAGTGATTTTGTTTCAGCCATAACTTTTTACTCCGACGTTGAAATTGAGTGTCGTTTGTGGCACTAGAAACGAGACATTTCCAGTTTTCCAACGGTATAAAATGCAGGTCTTGATTCCACCTGACTGATCTGTACCAACCTTGTAAAGTTGCCTGTTCTGTTTCGCGTCTGTACTGGAAGTTCTGTTTTAAACAGCGACTTGATGCTCAAAAATGAGCTACTTGTGGACAGAATTTTAAAATGATTTCTTCTGACAAATTGTAACCTTATGAATATAGTTTTCAACGCCACCAACCACGCTCAATTCTGAGTTGAATTGAGTAATATGTGGCCAAATTACAGAACTGTCTTCGTATAAGAAAACCCTTATTTCGGACTGATTTATAGCAAATCTTGATTTGGGACTTGTTATTCGAAATCGTTGGTGTTAATCACCTACCAAATGTATCTTAGATGTTTCTTAGACATTTTTTACCTAAATGGACCATGTTTGAGAAGATTTCTTTGGCCAAATGTTTAGAAAAGAGAAATTTACATACAAGACAGATTTGCCTTGGAAACTTGGGGGAATTTAATGATTTTGTTAACTGACTTTCCATACGTATTTTTCTATGAAATTTTACAGAGGAATAGCCCTTATATGGTAGTATAATCATACCAAATTTGGTGCCATTCGGAGTCCGTTTCGATGTTCAACCAAAGTCCCAACATTCGTGAATTAAATCTGGAATTTGGCCTAACGGTCTCACTTTTTCAGTAACTTTGAGCCGCCATATATTGGTTCTCAAAACTCCAATTCTTGTTCCACTCTTTGTGTTAAAAACTTTGATTTTAACTCTAATTGAGTTCCAAATTTTAGAGGTTAGTTCGGATGGTACGAAATTTGCCGAATTTCCAAACTTTGCCGAAAATCAACCCAAATCTGTCTTGGCATTCCAAAACAACCATTTTGAGCCAAATTTTGAATGTTTTCCATTTGGAATCATGGAAAGGTGTCTTCTAGGAACTTTTAGTACTTTGGAAGTAGTTTTCAACGGTACCAAATTTTCAACCAAATTTTCAAATTTTGGACTTGTAGAGAGTGAGATACGATTTTTCAAAATATGTGTAACAAATCTGAAAATTCCTAACTTAAAAGAAATGGAGTTTTTCAAACTCATCTTTTTCATTCGATATCACTTGATCATTTTTTATTTCAAAGATGAAAATCAAATTTCGCCTGTGTTTTAAAACCCCTCTTTTGAGCCTCGATTTACAAGTAATTCAGGCTCATTTTCGTGAAATTTTTTAGATTGTACAAGTGTGCAATCTTCCTGGATAATTGGGGTTTATAAGTGATATTTCATTATTAATTGCTCAGGCACTCAAGAGGACCTCCAAGAGGATCTCACGGGAGACGCCTAAAAACAAACGCTTATGCATTGTTACTTGAATCACTTGGTGAGTGTCAAGTGCATGAATTGTTGATAAATGCTTGAATTGTTAATTGAGTATTATGGAATTGTTGAGACGAGTGTGTACTTTATCGCACTCGTTCTCCCTTAAGTGATGCTATAATTGAATTGTGTTATGTGAATTGATATTCAAATTGTGTGAAGTAAATTGCTATGTGAACTAAGTGAAGTGTTGCCATTGCAAAATTTCATTTGTGTTGACTCGACGTGGATCGAAGTAAATCTTATCGACCAATCATATTTTACTCGTGGGGACGCCCTTGTCCTCTCTCTCTCTCTCTTTGAACTACGTGGTACTTAAGATTTGAAAACATATGATTTGGTAATTGTACATGAACACGTTTAACTCGTAAGCTCTGAGCGGAAGCATGTACCACACCAATTTGGGTGGGAGGTACCTCTCATACCGTCTCAGTGTTATAATCGGTTCCCTGAGCGATAGTATGTACCACACCGATTCGGGTGGGAGGTACCTCTCATGTCGACTCAGAACCGTAAACAATAATTGGTAATCGTACACGAATATGTTTAATTCATGAACTCTGAGTGGATAGCATGTACCACACCAATTTGGGTGGGAGGTACCTCTCATACCGTCTCAGTGCTATAATTGGTTCTCAGAGCGATAGCATGTACCACACCGATTCAGGTGGGAGGTACCTCTCATGTCGACTCAAAACTATAAATAAAGTATAAGTCGATTGGAGCGATGTCTCATCGACCACTGAGCGATAGTATGTACCACACCGGTTCGAGTGGGAGGTACCTCTCATGTCGACTCAGAACCATAAACGTATAATCGATTCCCTGAGCGATAGCATGTACCACACCGGTTCAGGTGGGAGGTACCTCTCATGTCGACTCAGAACGATAATTGGAAAAGTGAAGTTCTACGGACTTGATTACCTACCCGGATGACGGAATGTCATCACGAAAAAGTATTGGCTTGAACTTTGGCAAAGAAAGTAGGAATTGGCTCATAAGAGCTCCTGTATCCTGTATCCTTAGCTGTAATTCTCGCTTAAATGGTATTGTTATTTGAACTACGTGTTTTGCATGTTTTCTTGGCCTCACGAGCATTCGCTCACCCCGTTAGACTTGTTTTTCCTTAACAGGAACTGAAATGGAAGGAATTATGGAGAAGTCGACTTGATGGCCCCTTTTGATTAGAATTTTGAATGTATTTGTTTAGAAATTGATTTTGGAAGTTGTATATTTTGGGAATGTAAGATATCTTGGTAGCTTATGATGTAAGACTTGAACGATTATTAAGGAATTGACCTTCATTTATATCTTCGACTTTTAGTATCGATTGGTTATTCTTAAGTTTGAATTGAAGTTGTACCGAGTCCTGGCGAGAGTTGGGCAGACGTCCCGCGGATACCCTTGGGTTCGCCCTTGGGAGAAGTGGGGGCGTCACACATAACCCCGGTCTAGGTTTGTTTTCCAGAACTACCAATCCCCTTCTTCAAGAAAAGCCATCTGTTCAAGTTAGCTTCGACAATAAGGCGTTCGCTGAAGATCGACGCAGCTACTGGCGACCTATGTCAGCCATCTATGGCACAGCTATTGGTCGAATTGGATATTTCTCAAACAGTGAGGCGTATTTGGATCGAAGATGACCATTATGGTTTTTGGCAGCCAGTTGAGCTTGAAAATTTGCCATCGTACTGTGCGTTTTGTAGAATGTTTGGCCACATCAAAAACCAATGTTTTCATAAAGATCCCTCTCTTCATGCTACCAAGAAGGGGCAGGAACCTTTCCCTAAAACTCAAAAAGTGAGGCAACTATTTGTTCCTAAGGCAAAGACTGACAAAGGGAAGGAGATGATGGTAGAACCAGTTTTGTTTCCATCGTCTAATATCGTAAAATTGGGAGTTGAAGAGGCAACGACAGCAGTGGGCAATCTGGAGACTCATCCTGATTTGGAGGATTCACGATCTGCTCGTTCTTGTGAGCAGGTCCAGCAGCAGCTACGTAGTTCGTTAATAGTTGCAGGTGTTGAGGTGGAGCAGAGTGTTGATGGGATATTGGTGCAGCGAGCTAGGGAAGAAGATTACCAGGGGCAGCAGGCAGCGTATAATGTTCCTTTCTCTTCAGCTGAGTTGCGAGCCACAGTGTCAGATAACAATCAATTGCTGCTACCTATTGCTCCAATTCATGATAACAGCTTTAGACTCACCATCTTGGACCTTCAACGGCTGGAAAATGGGTAGTAAGTTGCGCTAGCTTTCGCACCGACGTTGGAGGAGTGTACAATACTTCCAATTCATTTGTGGTCTTACAATAGAATGTAAAGGAGCTAGATGACTTCGTCAAATAGCAGCTGGATTGTGTTTGTCATTTTGCTGGCACTTCCTGTGAGAACCCGAAAATTTTCATATTTTTTTAAGCATTATTTTATTTCCTTGCCTACATTTTGTACTAATCTTTAAAATATTAAATTTTCAATACATTTTTATAAGTAAGTACAGTTTTAAATCATTTTCCTAGTATAAGTTAGTATGCGTTAAATTGAAAGTGCATTATAGACGTGAGACCCGCTAGTGCGATAAAATTTTGGTGACTAAGTGATTTTTGTGTAAAGGAATATTAGTCTACAAGGTGCTAGGAGATGATTAGAGATTAGCTTGATAGACTAATCATTGGGAGTGAGAAGATAAGCTTGAACCATTAAAAGTGCAATGTGTCGCGACCCGATTGGATGGTGGACTTGCCTAACTTTCTTACCTTTACTAAAAGATCAATTTTGACCAAAATCATCTTCATTTTGTACCCTTCTTGGCCGAACCTCTTAGAGGAAGAAACAAGAGAAACTTTTCAACTTCAACTTCAATCCCTTGCTTCAATCTTGATTTCCAACCATTGAAATTGTAAATTACTCCATCAAAGTTGTTTACTAAGGAGGATTAAAGCTTCTAGTGGAGGGATTTGTGAAAGGAAAACCCTAAGTTATCATCTTTCTTGAGGTGTTAAGGTACTTTGCTTACAAACTTCCTCTTTGTTCATGCTAATGTCAAATTAATGGCTTTTGGTGGTTAAATATGCTATTGTATGGAAGATTTATGGTTTGAGGTAGAGTTAGATAAATTTCTGATTTTCTTAGGAATTTTTCTATTTTTATATGATAGTTATTGGTTGGCCATGAATGATGGCTTGATATGGTGTAAAATGAAGCTTTTATATGTTAGTTGTGGTTGTTTGCGGAAAATTTCAGTTTTGTGCGGAAATTTCAGTTTTAGGGTTCCAATCTGTCCTATTCTGACCGGCTTTATTCGTGCATGTTAGAGGCCAAATCAAGCTTAGGTTAAAACATGAAAGTTGTATAAAATGGTGTTAACTAGCTGCCTACAAAATTTCAGCTCGATCCAAGTACTGTATCATGTGAAATGACTGAAATACCCTTGACTGCCCATGAGCCCTGTTTCGCGGACAGATTTCTATTTTCGTGGGGATTTCCATTTTTGACCATCAAACTGCATGATTTGGCTTTGGAGGCCTTCATAAGGAATGTAGGTATATGTCTTGGCTTCGAAACGCCATAAGATTCATTTCAATCCGATAAGTATAGCTTCGGTTGTGGTTGTTATGCCGAAAGGTGTTTTATCGCCTATGATTTGTATGTGAAATTGTATTTGATTTGGGATGAGATTTGGTATTTGATTGTAGGATGGAAAGTGAAGAAATTAAGGGGAAATGCTGTCCGTTTATTTTCTTGAAGTTTGAAAAAGTAAAAGTGAGATTTGAAATGTGATTTAGGGATGCGTTGGACTTACTTTTCTTAGACTTACTTAGGTTCACTTTAATGATGTTACTTGAACTAGATTCCATTTGAACTTGTACCTTTTCGCATGGTGAATGAGACAACCGTTTTAAGCATGATACTTAGCTACAAATGTCAAGTTTTGAACTTCAAATGGTTACTCATTTTCTTTCCGAAACAAAGAAGAATTGCCTAGGGTTTCTCGGCCGTAAGAATCTAAATGTACACTTTTTACTTTAAAACTCACATTTATATATTGTACTAGTAAGTATTCGGATTTTCTTTGAATTACTTAAACTTTTGATGGTTGGACTGTGATAGTTTCTCTTGGTTATCTTAGGGTTCCTTGGTGATTGAGGGTATTACGGAAGGATACTTTGGACGTTATTTTGCTTATATAGGTGAGTGTTTTATATACGTTTTGTTTCCTATGACTATGTGGATTGTTGTGACTATGTGATTAATTGTGAATATTTGATTAAATGTTAATTGTTTTCAATGATTTCTAAAAATGAAATTTTGCTAGGCGAGTGTGTACTTTATCGCACTCGACCTAAATGAAATGTGAAATTTTCAATGTTTACGTGATTAAATGTTAGTTGTGCATGAATGTAAGCCTTTTGGCTGAATTGGGTCCTTGCCCTTCGTTGCCGATCGACTCGAGCCAGAAGCGGACTCGATCGGGCGATTTGATGACCCTGGGTGAAAGTTTGGTATACTCGAGTATTACCACGTTGTTGGGTGGATTCTGGCCAATGTCCAGAAGGGGGAGAAATAAAATGAATGAACGAAAGGAGGTTTTCAATTACAAATGAAATTTTAAATATTGGAGGAATAAGGAAATGAAAGGAGAAGGAAAGAACGAAAGGCTCCATGTGAGCATGTATCCTTTTAATGAATGTGTTATCATTGCCTTATATTGGAAATGTTTTCTGGATTATTCGTTATTACATGATTAATGTCCTTGCTTAATTACTTGTTTATGTGTATAGAACCTCACTGGGCTTTTAGCTCATTCCGTTAGTTTTGTTTTCCTTATAGGGGATGCGAGCAAGAGCGAGAGACCTGTATAGAATAGCATAGTCTAGTTCTTTTGAAATTGTTTTACTTTTGTACTCGCTCTATTGCTTGGTTAGAGTTGGATGTTTTGAGAATTTGAAGACTTTGTTATATTTGGGATTGTATTTCTGTTTGAGATAGATATGAATGTAAGTATTCATTTGAAGTTTGGAAATTGTTATTTCGCTTATCCTCGAGGTTATATCTTATATTATCTGTAGTAAGTGACCGAGTCCTGGCGAGAGTTGGGCAGGCGGTCCGCCGAACCCTTTGGTTCGCCTTAGGGGAAGGTGGGGCTGTCACACTTCCCCTAGGCAAAGTGAGGAAAGGTCTAGTAAAAGACGGAATTCCATGGACAATTTTCAGGAGCTCTTTGGTTCGGATCAGCACTTGCATCGTTTTAAGGAGTTCTTGGATGTTCAGCCCAAAGACTCCAAACTACTAATCGATCTCTGTCCTCGAGAAGCAATTTTGGACAGGAAAGATGTGGAACTATTGAACCACTTGGCGAAGAAATTGGGACGACCAATTAATTACAGTAAGAAGCTTCGACGTTTCTTTTCTCAAGCTAAAAATCCTCTCCCTAATAATGATTAGCCCTATTAATTTTTTGATATGGAATATGAGGGGAATATCTCATAGAGACTCACAGCGTTATCTTTTCAAATTGTGTTCTTCTCTTGCAGTTCGTTTGCTAGTTTTAATTGAGCCAATGACTGACGTAGCTCAATTGGATACTTTTCGATGTATGTTGAAATTTTCTTTTGCTTAATCCTTCTTCGAGGGTAAAATCTGGGTGTTCTGGTTCGATGAATTGTCAGTTTCCTCTAGTGAAGTTGGTGATCAATTGGTCCACATGAGGGTTCAAGCTTTGACTAGTTATGAGTTTAGCTTGTTAGCGGTGTATGCCAAGTGCACCAGAGTGAGTAGGAGAGGAGTCTAACAGGCTTTAGAGGAAATTAAAGTTTGTGACTCACCTTGGTTGGTTGCTGGCGATTTCAATGTTATCTCCAGTGCTAAGGAATGTTTGGGAGGGTCCCACCAAATGTTCACAACATGTATGAATTCAATGAGGCCATTTTTAGTTGTGGTTTGAGTGCTGTTGATTTTGATGGACAACACTTTACTTGGACCATTGCATCCCTTTGGCAACGACTTGATCGAGCTTTGTCAAATAGTGCATGGGGGGAACTTTTTGGGTTTACTAAGGTTTCTCATTTAGTGAGGGGTTGATCTGATCATGCACCTCTCCTGATAAAGTATGGGGTGACGCTCGGGGAAAAATGTTCAAGTTTCTGAATGTGTGGTCTGGTCACCCTCTCTTTCTGAAGGTGGTAAAAGAAACTTGGGATTTCTCAGTGGCTGCGAAGGGAATGGAGAAAATTCTTTCACAAGTTAATGCATACCAAGGCTAAACTACGGGAATGGAATGCTTGCTCATTTGGTAACATCTTTAATTAGGTGGTGGCAGCAGAGCAAGCACTTAAACAATGTGATGAGGAATATGACCAATACTGCAACTTGCAATCTAAATTAAGGTTGCGGGAAGCTATGGCTCGTCATGCTAGAACATTGGCCATCGAATGTGACTTCTGGCGACAAAAATCCAGGATTAAGTGGATTCAATTAGGGGATACTAAGTTTTTTCTTGCTTCAGTTAAGCAATGTCATGCCGCTAACTTCATTTCTCGGATTTGTGACGAGTCATCTGCTTAGATAGAAGAGGAATCTTTGATTTAGGATTTGGCTGTATAATATTTTTTGAAACTTTTTTCAACTAACCGAGATGGCAAAGCCTTACCTCAGCTAGATTTCAAGCCACTGAAAATGGAGGATGGGGAGAACGAAGCCCTCATGCAGATATTGACTATAGAGGAGATTAAGGAGGCAGTTTTTTCTATGTCTAGGGATAGTTCTTCAGGTCCAGATCGTTTTGGGGTAGGGTTTTACCAGTCGTGTTGGGACATAATTTGTGATGATTTATTGGGTACTGCCCATGAGTTTTTCAGGGGAGGGCAACAACCTAAGGGGTTTACTAGTACAACTATTGTGCTCATTCCTAAGGTTGCTGGGGCTACGAGATGGTAAGAATTCAGGCCTATTAGTTTGTGCAATCTAAGTTTGAAGATTATCTCAAAAGTCTTGGCAAATTGACTTCACAAGTTGCTTTCGAAGCTGATTGCCCCTTGGCAGTCGGGGTTTGTACCGGGACGGGGTATTTGTGATAACATTTTGCTCGCCTAGGAGCATGAATTGGATTTGGATAAACGATTGGCTATTCTGAATTTGATACTGAAGCTAAATAACATTTTGCTAGCCTAGGAGCTTGAATTGGATTTGGATAAACGATTGGCTATTCCGAATTTGATACTGAAGCTAAACTTGGAGAAGGCGTATGATCAGGTGGAGTAGAGTTTCCTCATCTTTATGCTACGACAGTTCAGGTTCCAAGAGGGGAACGTAGATCTCTTCTTCCATTCGTTGTCTAATTCCTGGTTTTCGTTATTGATAAATGGAGTCCTATCAGGGTGTTTTAAATCATCGAGAGGCGTTCATGAAGGAGATCCCTTGTCTCGGCCTTGTTCTTGTTAGTGGCAGAGTTCCTAGGCCGTGGCATTCATCACATATACACACAAGATGAGCGAAAGTTCTATGCTACATCAGTGAGCCAAATTCCATATTTGGCATTTGCAGATGATGTTTTGATTTTTTTGCGGTGTTCTGAGGAATGTCTGGATGTGCTGCGTGTTTTTTTTAAGTTATACGAGGCTTATTCAGGGCAGAGAATAAATACTTGAAGAGTTCATTTCTCATCTCTAATTGGGCTACCAGTGACCAAGTTTCTTTGGTATCGTCTAAACTAGGTTTTTGTCGACAATTTTTTCCCTTCACCTATCTAGGCGCTTCTATCACGCGTGGAAGGATTACATGTCTGTTACTTGAGGGTATTGTTGCCAAAATAAGAACCCGTTTGCAGCATTGGAGTCAAAGCTCCTTTCAGATAGAAGGAAAATTATTTTACTTAAACATGTCCTCTCTTCTATTCCTATGTTCCTACTGTAAGTTTTACAACCCCCCAATGCTATGTTTGTAAGGCTAGGTAGGATTTGTAATGCATTTTTGTGGGATCAAAATGTAGAGAATAAACAGGTTCATTGGACAACTTGGGATACTCTTTGCTTTCCTAAAGAAGAGGGAGGTCAGTGATTTCGTTCTTTTGAAGAAACTTGTCCGGCTTTTTCGTGCAAACTTTGGTGAAGGCTTCCTTTGAATAACTCCGAGTGATCTGACTTCATGCTTTAGAAGTATATTAAGGGGGCGTATCCGTCACTTGTCACAATTCATCGTCCTTTTGCATCTTGGAGAAGATTGGATGAGGTCCGCGTATTTGTTGAGAAGAATATCAAATGGTGCTTAGGTAAGGGGTTTGTGGATTTTTGGCATGATCGTTGGCTACTTTTAACTCCATTAGCTGAAGTGGTAGTAGTGCATAATCCCCCTCATATGCTGGTTGCGGAGTTTTATACGCCGAATGGATTGAACATTTCAAAGTTGCAGCAATGGATTCCAACCCATTTGGCATTACATACCTCTCAACTTTCACTTTATCCTAACCTAGAGGATGTGATGGTTTGGTTACCATTGATTGCAAGGTGCTTCTCAGTCAAGTCAACGTGGGAAGGATTGCGTTTTAGTAGGAATCCAATGCTAGTCAATAGGTTACTCTGGTGTAATATTCTACCGTTAAAGGTCTCATTTTTTGTTTGGCGTGCTTTAAGGAGCTTACTACTTCTTGACCCTGACTTTGAGAAAGCGCGGCATGTCCTTAGCATCTACATGTCATTACTGCCTATAGGAGGAGGAGTCGGTAAGCCATCTGCTGCCTCTTGGCCCATGTGCTACGACTGTCTGGGACCATTTTGCAAGACGCTTTCGTATTCTTGATGTCATGAAATCCTCACTTTCCGTAATGTGGACTTCCTGGTTTTTTTCAATTTTAGAAACTTTGAAGGATCATATTCGTTCGGCCTTGCCCTCTATTATTATTTGGTGTCTATGTAAATGTGCAATCAGGCAAGATTTGAGGGAGCTAGATTTAATGCTCAGGAGGTGATTGCCGAGGTTAATCAATTTATTGAACAACTGGGAACTGCCAAGATTTTCTCTGCAAGTCATTTTCATGGGGACATGGATGATCCCTAGGCTGCCTTTGCCTCCTCTCAGCATCATCATCACTCAGTTGTGGTGGTGAAATGGTTTCATCCCCCAAAATTTCACGTCAAATTGAACACAGACGCCAATATGGCAATCGGGAAAGGAGCGGGGAGGGGCATTCTACGAGACCATAACGGCAAGCTCATCTTTGCTTTCTATAAAGAATTTGGAGACATTGACGTGGGAGAAATTTCTAATGTGGTGATGGTTTTTAAAAAAATTCTACAAAGGGGGCGTTTAGGGTGTCATGTTCTGTAAAAGGGATGTTCGCATTTGTCAAATGCGAGTTCATTGAGATCGCATTTGCTAAATGCGAATTGTCCCCCATTTTCCAGCCACCGAGATCCAAAAAAAAAAAAGAAAAAGAAAACATGACCTCGCATTTCTTCAATGCGAGGTCATGTACAAATACGAGGTATATACCTCAGTTTCCCATCATTGTTTCGTATGATGCTTCCATATTTTGGCATGATTTTTCTTTTTGCTTCAGCTGTAATGCCATGTACTCAATATAAATGATTTAACTGCAAATTATAAAATGATTTACAATTTGCAATGAAAGCGTCTACAAATTTTAGCAGTTAAGGCTCTAAATTCATTAGAACTAGAAAAAAATCCCATAATATTGCCATCAATAGTTGATAATAATTTGGGGCAATAAATCTTTACCAAACTAGCAAGCTTTTTGGTTGGACTGTATCTTGCATCCGATAAATACGAATTCCTAGAAAATTGCATCAAAAAATTTTAATATTTTTAAATTACTTTTTAAATTTGTCATTCTTAATAATTTGTCATAAACTCTTTGTTATTAAAAAATATATGTAGCTGATATTGTAAAGTGTATTAATCTAGTAAGTCATCAATTTTTGTAAAGTGTATTAATCTAGTAATTCAATAATTTAAGTATCTATAAACTAATTGAGAATTCGAAGTTACTCAACTACTTATAATAAAAGTAACATATTATATACCACATAAAAAAGAAAAGTTAGCAATTATTATTTGTAGTGAAATAAAAAATAAGAATGAACAAGAATAGTAGTTTATTTTTTTGTTATTGTGTGAGGCCCCAATTCGTTCTACGTTGAGATATTCATTATTTGGGCGGTAACGTTTGGTTTGGGAGTATTTCGAAAACCCTAAGTAGGGATTAAGATTTAAACCCTAAGTTCCGGTTAAGATTGAAAACCCGTTTTTTATACATTTTCTTTATTAGAAAATTCCCCAGATAATTTTTATTGAGTAAATAGAGTTTTTAGATGATTTTTCTAGTATTAGTTAGTTTTTGAGAAATTAAGAACGTATATCGGATATGGGACCCACTAGTGCGAAAAGTTCGGAAAAATTTGGCCAATAAGGTTAAGTTTTGGATACTGTGTAAAATTTATCGGGTGTTAAGAGATAAGTAGTGTGTGTGAAGTGATTGATGTGAGAGAGAAAAGAAAGATAAGAAGGCATTAATGGAGGTGACAAGTGTCACTTTCCTATTGGTTGGACTTTAAGAATTACTATTTACTTTCTTGACTTTTTTGACCAAAGGATTAAATATCAAAAAAATGCCCAAAATTCACCATTTTTCTCTTCCTTGTGGCCGGCTCTCTCCTTGCAAAGAAGAAGGAAATTCCACCAACTTTCAAGCTTCCATAAGCTTCAATCTTCTATAAACAAAAGCTTGGACTAGATTTCACTCCATAAAATCCTATCTTCTAGTGTTAGTAAGGGTTGTAGTGAAGTTTGTTTGAAGAGTTAAGTGTCCAACACCTCTCTACATCTCTTGTTCTTAGGTAAGTGATGCTTGAACCTCTACTACACCTAATGATGGTTATATTATGCTTAGAAGTGGCTTGAGTGTTGGAATATATGATTTATTTCTTGGTTTGGCTTGATTTGGTGAAGTTTTCCATTTTATGATGAATTTTCTGGTTTCATATGATCTTGATGGTGTGGTTGTTTTTGATGGTTTGTAATAAGGGGCTTTGACTCTAGTGGGTGTGAATTGTTGTTAAATGCAACCAATTTTGGAATTTGAATGAAATGTGCAAAGTTAGGGTTCATGAACCCCTATTCTGTCCGAAATTTGAGGTCATAGATAGAGGCCGAATTGGACTTTGCTCAAAACATGAAAGTTGTAGGTATTGATGAGTTTAGTGTGCCTGCAAAATTTCAGGGCAATTGGATTAGTATAGAGTGAGTTATGCCGTTTTTACTGTTGCTGTTTTTGGTGCACAGAATGTCCGAACTGCGATAGTAATTGCCTGTTTTTACTGGAATTGGTTTGGATTTTGAAGTTGGTGTCTTCTGTGGAAATGTAGCTGGATGTCTTAGGTAACTTATGCCTTTAGAATTTCGGCATTTGGACTTGTATGGACTGAGTTATATCGATTACAGTTTTCTGCGTTTTGCAAACCTGTTTTGGTGAATCTGGTTTAGTATTTGGCACATTTGACCTAGTTGTGCTAGGAACTGGATTGAGTGGCCTTCTCCAATATTGTAACCCTGTTTCTTAGCTTCGAAACGGTGGGTCTTACACCCCCATCCGATAACCGTAGTGAATTTGGTGCCATTACCGCATATTAAGGTCAAATACGGTTTGTGATTCTGGTATAGTGTCTTGCATTTTTGACCTTGTTACATTCAAAATTGGACAAAGTTTCCTTCTTCAACATTGTAGCCCATTAAGTCCCGGATATCCCTGTAAATTTTCAGGTTAAACGGATTAGTATATCCTGAGCTATAAACGAAATACTCAGACCTGTTTTGACCGTCAAATTCTGTTACGTTTTTGGACAGTTTATGACTGGAAATTTGGCTTCACATTTGACTAGGTTACAAGCTGTTTGGGCTTGCGACCAAAACACCAAACTTATAACCCTATATCAGAGCTTTCTAACGCCCTTGGAATTTCATGAATCGGATTTATAAAACCTGAGATATAGCCGAGCAAATAGGGCCTGCCCGTGAAAATGACCATTTTCTGGTCAGATCTGTTTTGGTCCTGACGACCAACTTCCGTTCCGAATTTGGATTACCAACCTTCATGAAAGTTGTTCCATTTGGAATGAACTATCTAACTGCCAATTTTCAGCTCTTTTGACCATGTGTAGCATAGAAAACAGTTTGCACTCAAAACTGGCCATTTGTGCATTGGCCAGATTTTGTAAGTGATTGTGTTTGATCATTTGGGACTGAAGCCTCCAGTTTCAGTTCTGGATGTCTTCATAACGGTTGTTGTTCATCCTTTAAGCTTCGATTTGGCATCTCATACGCCTTAATCCGATATTCGTAGCTCAACTTATGGGTAAACTAGAAATGAGTATCAAATCTGCCGTTTCCGTTTCCGTCCGTCATATTTACGTGTGCGCGTGTCGTTTTGCCGTTTTGCTTGTTTTGGGCATGTTAGTGGCCGTTTGTGATAAAATCTTCTATTTCAGACAGCGGTGAGCTAGGCGGAGCCGGTGGGGCCCACTACTAGCGAACGCGCGAAGCGATTTTGCTTTCGTACTACTTTTGGTATTTTGAGTAAGTATTCAGGCCAGTTTGATATGTTTTCTTTGCTATGTGTTTGAGATATGTGACAAGGGTACTTAGGCGAGGGTGTACTTTATCGCACTTGACCTAAACCCTAATTTGAATGTATAATTGTACTTGGCATATGTATATGACCCTTTTGGAACCAAAACCCTTGAGCTTGTGGCTCGGGGCGATTTTCGAGTAAAGTTTATGAAGTTTGCAAAGTTTGTGAGTTCGTGGGCCCGATCTAAGACCTGTTTGGACTATTCGAGCCGGTTAGGGCTTGGTCGAAGTCAGTCCAACTTAGTCTGAGGTCACCAAGTTTGTAGGTTCATGTTATGAACCAATTTTGTGAATCCGGTTCACCGAGAAGGTGACCAAGTTTGTGACCCGAGCTTGTGACTCAAGCTCAAGTTTGTGATTTCGTTCGCCCGGGCAAGTTTGTGAGGTGACTGGCCAGTGAGGGTGATAAGGTGTCGGTGGGTGTACAAGTGAAGTTCTACGGACCATTAAGTGTGGTCGACGGAGTGTCGGCAGGAGATCATGCATGGCATATGAATTGGCTTTGGAGCCACCTGTATCCTTATTATGTGATGTTATTTTTCTGCTTTTGCTTTACTCTTATTGTGTAATTGTTGCTACGTGAATTTATGCTTTCGCCCCTGGTTACTTACTAAGCATATAGCTTACCCCTTTCCTTTTGTTTTCCTTAGCAGGGGCCGACGCGGGGACTTTTGGCTCGTACACTAGTATAGGTAGATTGGCTTGTATTAGTTTTGGTGGTTTGTATAAGGACCCTTCTTAGGGTCTATCTTCTGCTGGTTGTGGTTATAGTGTATTAGAGTGGTTTGACTTGAGACTTTTGAGGATGTAAATGTAACTTTTGGGATTGTATATATATTGTATATAGTGCTCTTTCGATTTATCTAGTTTTATTGCTTTAAGTTTTGAGTCCTGGCGCGAGCTAGGCAGGCGGCCCGCCGATACCCTTGGGTTCGCCCTTGGGAGAAGTGGGGTCGTCACATATTGATACTACTAATAATTGATTAATCAATTTCTCTAATTTGCTATTATATATTGGAAAAGTTAAATTTCTTAAATGACATTGAATTCAACATTTGGGAAAAAAATCTTTTACTCACATAGATTTTTTGTATAAAATATTGACCTACGAAATTAAGAAATAAACAAATTTTGACTAATCTAGTCTACTTATTTAAACAATGTTTAAAGAAAAAAAAGAATAATTTAAAAAGAAATTAACAAATAGGATAAATTAAAAGGGATAAATTTGTCCAATCATATCATTCAAGAGGGCAAAATGCCTATTATTATAATTTAGGGGATAAACTGCAACTGGGTATATAGTTTATATGGGTTTTTTGCATTAACCCTTTATCAAATGATTATTACGTGATTATTTATCTTATAGAGTACAAGATATACTGTAGACACCAAATTTTGAATAATTTTATGTGGCATCTATTTCATGATTTTTATTTTAGATTGCTTGCATTCGTTGTTTACTTTTAGTTTTAATTTTTAGTTTTAGCTTTTAAGTTTAAAATTAGCGTAGAGTTTTTAGAAAAAACAAAAGGAAAACATCAAAAATATGTTGTAGTCATTTAGTTTTTATTCAATGCTTTCTTGAAAAGGAAAATTCAAAAAAATAGGCTTTAGTGGGATTGGAAAAATAAAAAAAAAAAGAGAAAAAGGGAAAATTGGTCGCAAAAATACGTTCAAATTCAATCTTTTGGAACTTTAGTTATTTTTATTAAGTTGTTTTGAGAAAAGAAAAGAAAAAAGAAAAAGGGGAAAAATGAAGAAAATTTGAAAAATGGACATTTTTGTTGTTTTTATTTGTTTAGTTTGTTTTATTTATTTGTTTTCATTATTATTACATAGTTTTGTCATTTTGTTATTATTATTATTATTTATATTCTGTATCTATTAAGTTAAAAAAAAGGTAAAGTGAAAACGCGGCATGCAAGCTGCGTTTTGTGGCAGCTTGCAAAAGAAGGGTTTCGGGTGAGCCCCTTGGGCTGCAAATACAGGAAGAAAGGACGGAGGTTTTAGGGTTGAAGGGAGGATCATTTGAGATATAAAGAAAGCAGCAGGGCAGCCGCAAAAGGGAGGAGTGAAGGGCGATAGAACAAAAACAGCAAGAGAAAGGTGGCGGCTGGGGAGTTTTCGGTGAGCAAGGGGGGGTTCTCGGATGAAGGCAAACAAAAAACAGCTAGGAGAGAAATTCTGAGGGGAGGCTCTCGGATGAGGTGAAAGAAAACAGCAAAGAGAGAGATAGGGAGAGTTGCGGCTGCGAGGGAAAAAACAAGAAAACTAAGCAGGAACAGCCGGGGAGAGTTAGAGAAAGCCGAGAAAGATAGGAGGGGATAGAGAGGATACAGCGTAGAGAAAGGCAGAGGGCTACGGGACTTCATTGAAGGGAGCTAAGAGCTACGGGCATCAGGAAAAGAAAGGAACCGAGGGTTTTTGAGAAGCAAGAGCGAGGTTGTGCCGGCTGAGAGTAAGGAACTAGAACCTACGGGCTGAGGAAAGATTGGGTGACTGCTGGACAGGAGATAAAGAGATGGAGAGGAGGAGCTACGGCTGGGTAAAGAATTGGGGCGGCGGACAGAAAACCAGAAAAGGAAGAAGAAATTGCTGCAAAAGTTTTCGGCAGGACGGGCTGATTTTCGGCACACTTTGCGGCATGATTGTCTCTTTTCTGGTTGCTCAATTCAATTGGATTTTGGTTTCTGCACACTCTCCAAAATCAGAGGGGCAATTCTTGTTCAGAAATCTCTGAGAGAAAACATCGATAAAGCCTTCAAACCTGCCCCCAAAGATCGCTGCCTGGCTTCACTGGTGCGGATTCGAAGCTGAGACGGAGCAACCCCAGTGCTTCGTTCACGTCTTTTCCCGTTCTGTTTCCGATCCAAAAGCGTCCTCAGGTACCCTCTTAAATTGATGTTTCAGCTTTTTCCGTTCCCTTTGTTGCCGATCTATGTTTTTGCATTAGTTTGTTTTCTGTTTTTTTCCCTTCGTCTGTTTTGTCGCTGCCGCTGCTGATATTTGCTTGCTGTGTTATGTATTTTTCCTTGTCTCTGTTGCCTTAATCTAGCTTATGAAGTGTTCTATCATTATTAAGATAAGAGGTCGGAATTCTTGGTTGAATGAATCTGGAAAGTTGCTAGCTGTGTTTGGTAGAGAAGCTTAGCATAAAAATGTTGCAGAATGTTGTTCTTCGATGCTTGCATGGTCCTTTTCGTCCAATTTTTGTGCTTAAATATGAGGGTTTTGTGGTCAAAAAGTGGAAAAACGCTTGGTAATCTTGTAACTTTAGTCCAGATTTTTGTTGTTTGAGCCATTGGTTAGGTTCGGATTGCATTCAAAATTCACCAGAAAATGCAGAAAAGTCCTTGCTGAAATTTTACATGCTCGATGGTCAATTTTCTGTGTCTTCATTGCTTGAAAATCAATACTTGATGTTGGGTTGAAACTTTTGCTGGTTTTGGGTCGATAAGCTCGCGCGTCTGGTGCATCTTTTGATGTGAGTTTTGGCGTGAGTTAAGCTGCAAAGCTGCAGCAAGAAAAATTGCTGAAGTTCTCGGATGAAAATTGCAGCTCTTCGTTTCTTTCTTTTGCCGTTATTTCTTGCGTCCCTGGCTCATCAATCCAGACTTTCTGTTTGAGTTGTGTGATAAAGGCGTGATATTTGATGGATTGAATGATTGGAAGTGGTACCTTTGTGGAATTTGATGTTTGTTAGTGATGCTTTGGGTTGGTGAATGCCGCACATTATGATGATATGAAACCAGAAATGCAGAAATCTTCTTTCGTATGCATGCTTTGCATGAAGAAATAATTGCAAAAATTGCAAATCAATCCCTTGGTTTCTAACTCATGTTGCTATGGCCCAATCAATTGAATAATTTCATCAAATTGGTCCTTGATAATTTTAATTTGTGCAACTTCATTGTTTGTTTGTTTCAATTAACTACCATGCTTAGTTTAAATTGCACTTAAGTCATGACTTTAGGGACTTTATGACTAAGTGAGCCTTGTTTTGCCTATTTCTTTTAATTTTTCTTAAATAAAGTGGTGCCTTGACCTTTTTATTATTTTGGAGGGTAATTGAATAATTTCACTTCTTTGGGGCGTCAATTCAAGGGAGGTACACTCTTTCCCTCATTTGCACTACATTTGACCCTACGTGCTCCTACGTGTTATGTGGATATGCATGCCTACTTCGCTTTCCTTACCTCCTTGCCTGCATTTACTTGCTTTTACTTTTATTTAAGTTTTATGGGGTATGTGTACACCTCTTGGCTTGTAATAGATAGGGCTCGGAGAGCATCTGGTCCATTTCCCCTTCCCCTTTATGCTTTTATGGGGTATGTGTACACCTCTTGGCTTGTAATAGATAGTGCTCGGAGAGCATCTGGTCCACTTCCCCTTCCCCTTGGTTGCTTGTTTTGTTGCTACATGTTTAATTGCTTTATTAGGCTCTGGCATTTAGTCGAGCATGCTAAGTGCTATGTGCTATGTGTTTACGAGTATTTTGGCATGTCTACTTGCTTTCATAGCCATGAATGAATGGAATGGATGAATGTACGTTTCCGCTAGTCCAACGCTAGTCGGAATTCATAGAATGGGCTAGTCCAACGCTAGACCCTTAGAGATTTCCCCTCATTAGCATATCATTTGCTTGTTCACCACATATCATGCATTTTTCTTAGTTTTATCACTTGGCATGCTCCTCGAACCCCCTTTCCCTTCATTTTAGGATTTTTGCACATCATGATAGTTGTAGGGTCCATTTGCTTGAGGGTCCCCTTCCGATAAGGGAAACGAGCGAGTGTGGCTACTCGATAGCCTTAGCACGCTAGTTTCGCCTTCTAATCAAAGGGAAAATCAAGTCACGATTTAGGTCCCCCCGTACCCAATATGCATGAATTCCCTAGACTCATGCATTCTCAATCCACTCTATCATTACACTTTCACTTTTGTCTCATTTGCACACATGCACCTTTTTATCACTTTCACTTGCACACGAACACTTTTTTATCTCCACTTGCACACGAACCCTTTTATCTTCACTTGCACACGAACAACTTTATCTTCACTCGCACACGAGTACTTTCATCTACATTTGCACACCTTCACTCTTACCTTATTACTTTTATCATTTTTTACTTCACACAAACTCACACTTTCACATGGCATGCATCCCACTCATTTTTCACGTCATTTAGGTTTAGGTGTGACCTCTCCAAAAGGATCATTATTGGGCTTCACAATTAATGTGATTAGCACCACTCAACCTTTGAAGAGAAATTTCCCCCAATACCCCTAGGTCTAGGTTTTTGCATTCATATAGACATATCCAATATGCGATACATACCTTGGGTAGAAAACTAGGAAAGGTAAGGTTAAGTCGCGCAACTAGCCTTGGCTAGGTCAAAGGGGTGCCTTGGATTCTATCCTTGCCTTCCCCTTTGTCAAACGTGACCCCCGAACCTTTTTCTTTGGTTTACGTGGACTAGGAGTCGTTCAAAAGGGGTTTCTTTCTATCTTTCCTTTAGAAAATTTCTTTTTTGGGTGACTTGGTACACCCTAACTCTATACCAAGTGGCGACTCCATTTTTCATTAAAAACCCCCTTTTGAACTTTGTTTGGCCAAATCGTCGCTTTCTCAAGTCCCATGGCCTTTTACGTTTCATTTACACACGTTCACATTCCATTACACTACACCCACCACACATTCACATCAATCAAAAAGTGGGGCGCGACAGTTGGCGACTCCACTGGGGACTTCCTAAGTGGGTCCGAGCATTTGATTTGGCCATTCTTTTCCCTTTTCTACCCTTTTTATGCATAGCGTTTGGATATTAGGGTTGCATTTTTCCTTTTTAGGACTTTTTGCCTCGCGCACGTACCAAACTACTCCCCACTCACGTATGTATGATTGGTTGTTTGGATGTATATTTTACTCGTTTTATCTCGCGCTTTGCATTGCATTTGGGTGGGGGATGTACCCTAGAGCCTCGCGTTGGTTCTTGATCCCTCCCCTCCAAACGAGCACTAGCATACGCGCATACGCTTTAATTATTTTTACCCCTCATTTATTTTTCTTTTAGTGGCTTGTCACGCCACTCCACCTTATTAGGATTTTAGGCGACCCACTTGGACATGTGATCGTATCACGACGTGTGCGTAGCATGATCCGAGGGGTCACTCGATCTTCCGCTTTAAACTTTAGGTTGATAACCTATTAGTTTTTAGTCGAAGGTTGAGGATTTTTTAGATTCGCCCAGACGGGTAGCCGTAACACGACGTGTGCGTAGCAACGTCTGGGGAATCGCTCGAGCCACCGACAAGGAACCTTGGGAGTGATGACCCTTGGTTTCCAAGTCTGAAGGCTCGGGGACCTATGACTTATCGAGTCTAGATGCATTAGTGAACCCTAACCTCATGCATCCATTTTAGCTTGCCTAGGGTAGAGTCGACCTTACCCTATTAGGGACACTATTCACGAGGGGAGGGGTCCAACCCCTTTCTCCCTTTTATCGCTTTATTTCTTTGTGCTGATTTCGTTGCCACAATGTGTTATGTGTACTATCAACTGCACTAACCATTTCATTGTTTCCTTGGTTTGCATTCATGTGCCCTAGCAATAAGAGGCCTCTTTGGCACTCTTTTAGTGACTTACCCACTAGATAACTCACATGTTTAAATTTCAGTCATTACACTTAATTTTCAATAAGTACATTTCATTTTAGACCTTTTCCCCCCGATGCATTATTTATGTCCTTTAGGCCATGTTTGTCACATATTTACATTGCTTTAATATAATGGCATCATGCATAAACCATAGAAAGGGAATGCCACATAGGGAATCCCGTGTTTAGGAATAACCCACCTTATGTCTCGGATACTTAATCCAAGGAGACTTGCACGTTTACATTTTTGTACCATCCAAAGGGGTAGTGCACAAGGTAAGGTAGGATCCGATCATTTTCATAGAGTGATCTTTGGAATATGAGCATCTAATAATCACTTTTTGGCCATTTTATAAAAAATTGGTAAAAATCCCTTGCGTGAAGGACATTAATTTGAAGAAATTCACAAATGATTCCTCCTATTGAGACGATAAATAAATTGAGGCCAAATTGTGATTTTAGAAGGCTCATAGGCTAATTTTCTGAAACCACCAATGGCCGGCCGATTCGATCAATCCATTTTGTCAATTCATAATCGATTTTAAATAAACCATTCCTTTGACCAATTTACCCTTTTTAGGGTCATTCGGCCGATTTTTGAATAAATCACTAATTCAATTTCATTCATTTGGCCAATTTACCCATTTTTAGGGCAACCGAGCCGATTTTGAATAAATCAAGTGTCGTTCAATCTATTTGATCAATTTACCCTTTTTAGGGTGATCTGATTAATTTTGGATAAATTTCATCCAATTCATTTGACCTGTTTCCCTTTTTAGGGTAATTCGGTCGATTTTAAATAAATTGTCAATTTCATTCAACCCATTTGCCCTATTAGGGTTTCATTGTCAAATTCCAAATTGGGAAATCTAGTCAATTTTGAAGAAAACCGTCCATTGCATCCAATCACTTGATCAATTAGGGTTTTGACCCGTAATTCACTGAGAAATTTTATCAACGAATTCCAATCTCTTTGATAGGAGTTCGTCAAGGTCAAACCCATGCGTTTTGCAAATCAAAGGTGATCAATCTATTCGGACGTTGTCCTCATTTTGACAAATCTCTCGTCACTCCAATGGCCAAATTTTTCAAATTATTTTTTCACTCAATGAGTTGATCAGATCCGTCAGGTATGGTATAGTGCTTACCCTAGAGGATTGCATTTTCATGCTAGGCCTACCCTTGGCATAAAAGGGCTCCCCCATAGGACATGCATACCGATTTTGCAGTTTTGCCTACTAACTCGGGGTATTTTTCTTTTGTTTTCCCCTCCCCTGCATTCATAAAATGTTTCAATAAGGCGAAAACATTCTTCTATATCTGATGATAATTTTGGTCCAATAAAGTTTGAAGGTTACAAGTATTATTTGATTCTTGGGTAGATCTTGCCACGGGGACATGAAAGATCCATCTGAAGGCTCTAGGCCAAAATCTCTGAGAGGCTTTATAATTGTTTTTCAAAGGAAAATTCTGTTTATTTGATGTGTTAATACATTTTTGCTCTAAAAGGAAGGGAGACAAAAAGAGTATATATGTGGGGCTCTTTAGAAGTTTTTTCTTCTCATTTGTATCATAATTGAACGAGAAATTTTGTTTCAAATTTTTTCAGCAATAAAAATTTTTGGACAATTATTGTTTTTTATATTCATGTACATTTCATTCTTTATTCTTACTCATTGGAGAGTTCATGATGAATTTTGAGAAATAAAACCAAATTGAGATTTTTTCTAACCTTAGTCTGAGGATTCACAAGTGTATACTCTCTAAAATCTTCATGCATACCAGGTGGGTGATCCGAGCTGTACAATAAAAGTGCTCAAAAATAAGAGAGGTCCTTCAAAAGGCCCAATGAGATACCTTTTCTCCTTCGCTGAACAATTCGTGTTTTGCCACTTCTATTGACCCTATTGGGGCAACCTTTACTTGGAAAGATGTCCATAGTGTCTAATTAGACTCAAATCACATCTAAGTGAAAGCGAAAGGGTGCATTATTCTTATTTGTTTTGAAAATTTGGAATGATACTTTGAGCATTCGTTTCTCTACCCATACAGATTTTATCATTTGCTCTCCCGTTTGAGCCTTTAAAAGAATAACTTCGTTTCAAATAAGCGCCTTGATGATCACAACCCTACATGGGAAAATTTTTCGAATATCAAAAGGGGGAATGGATTCTCAATGAGCGTTTCTTTACTTTGGTTTGTCATGAAATGTAAGAATGATGCTTTGGCCATCGTTTCTACCATTTAAACACTGCTTTATCCCTTGCATCCTCATTTGAGCCAAAATTACTGGTTCTTTTCAAAGCACTTATGATCGCCCCCACACTGGGGAAGAAGATTGGAGAATTTTCCAAAAGAGAGAGAAAAGCCAAAATGCTAAGGCTAAAAGGGAGAGAACCGCAAATTGGAAATTTGATTCCACTTGGGTTCCAATGTTGAGAAAAGAAAAGGAAGAATTTCATCTGGTGGATCATCTATGCTTCACAGGCGTCTTCCTCAGTCAATTAATTCAAATACATGCGAGAAATTTCGTCATTAATGAAAGTTTCCTTTCAGAGTTATTATAAGGAACGGAATACAAGTCAGGCCCTCTTCTTTTCCAATCAAGCATTCTATCCCTAGTTATCCCTTTTTGAGCCTTCAGAATAAAATACTTCGTTTGGCAACCCCTGAGAATCGCAAACCCCACACTGGGGCAAGTTGAGTTGAAAAAGGAAAATTTCAAGAAGTGAAAAGCCACAAAATCAAAAACAAAAGAAGGAAAAGAACCTCAGTTCAAAAATAAACTGGGGCAAATTTCAAAGAATGGCAAAAAGCCGAAAAGTCAAAAGAAGAAAGAAAATGAAAGTGAAAAAGCCTCAATTGAGCATAAACTGAGGCAAATTCTGATTTTACCCTAAAATAGGGTTTGGCGCAACAATGCGATCTCAGATTCTTCAAACCACTCTTGAAATCTGCCTTCAAGCCTTAACTTTTCTAAACACCCCACCTGACCCCAGTACAAAAGCCGAAAGCCCTGACTTCTGTTCTTTGCAATAGCCCTGTCAAGCAAATTTCTGATGCCGGAAGTTTTTGCTGTATTCTGAATTGATTAGGTGTGAGGTTGACACTGCTCTTCATGTGAAACCCCGCGAAGGGGGAAAAAGAAAAGAAAAATGAGCGAAATGAATGCAAAAGAAAGGTGCAAAAAGATTTGATGCCGAAAGACCCTGTTGAGTGATGACAAAAAGTCAAACAAAGTCCAAGATCTTGGAGTCCAAAATGAGGGTAATTTTGAGAAAAACGCGATCTTCGGTGCAATGTCCTTGAAAATTATTTCTTTAGCTGTCGTTTTCAAGCCAAATTACAAGCCAATAAAGTCCATCGTTGACTTATTTCTTCATGACAACCCAAAGTGAGGATTATGCTCATAAAAATCCATCGATCACTCATGATCATAAGGGTATAACCAGTTTTCACATTGTTTAGCTATCGCTTCTACCCAAAATTTTGCAAGTTTAAAGCTTATACGTTGACTAAGTTTTCTTAAGAAATAAGGGTAACAAACTCTTTGCTTTCACTGAGATGTGGTGTTGAATGGATTACGTACAAATTTTGGGCACAAGAACAAAACAAATCTTGACTTCTCATTTTCCTTAGTCACCCCCAAATCAGAAATAAAGTCACTTGATTAGTCCTGAAAGAGAGCCGACAGGGAATTGTGATTCATTACCCAAAGCCTCGATGCTAAAGTGAGAAAAAATCTTTTGTAATTTGGCATTATTTTGAGAAATTCATCATGAAATTTTCTTTGTGGTTTTAAGCAAGACGTTCAGTTTCTTACTTTGTTCAAATAAATGGAAGGGCATCCAAACCAATTTTTGCAATCAAATGGGCCCATACTGGGGCAAAATTTTTATTAGCAAGATTTCGCAAAACAAGCCCACACTGGGGCAAATTTTTTATAGCTTGTTTGAGGAATTCATCAAAGGGTCAAGCAAGACTTTCAAATCAATCACGCTGCCCTTTTCATGAAAAGTTAGGTGCATATAAGCCCCTGTGCAGGTATTCACAGTTGAAGTCGACGAAAAGCTTCTGAGTTGTGGAAGGCCGATGCCGAAGAAAGAGAAGAAGGAGGGAAAAATGGCCCGACACTGGGGCAAATTATTTTGAAAAAATTCTCTCGGAAAAAGAAAAAAGGAAAAATCAAAAATCACGTTGGGCCTGAGTTTCGTGCCGCCAACATTCCAAAAATCACGTTGGGCCTGAGTTTCGTGCCGCCAACATTCCAAGTATCACGTTGGGCCTGGATTTTGTGCCGCCAACCTCACTTTATCACGTTGGGCCTGGATTTTGTGCCGCCAACTTCACAAAAGTCATGTTGGGATTGGTTTTCATTCAACCACCGTTAGCATCGAGTCTATCTCACTAATGTGTGTGTTTTCATTCTACTGCCGTTAGCATCGAGTCTATCTCACTAATGTGCGTGTTTTCATTCTACTGCCGTTAGCATCGAGTCTATCTCACTAACGTGCGTGTTTTCATTCTACCGCCGTTAGCATCGAGTCTATCTCACTAATGTGCGTGTTTTCATTCTACTGCCGTTAGCATCGAGTCTATCTCACTAACGTGCGTGTTTTCATTCTACCGCCGTTAGCATCGAGTCTATCTCACTAATGTGCGTGTTTTCATTCTACCGCCGTTAGCATCGAGTCTATCTCACTAACGTGCGCGTTTTCATCCTACCGCCGTTAGCATCGAGTCTGTCTCACTAACGTGCGTGTTTTCATTCTACCGCCGTTAGCATCGAGTCTATCTCACTAATGTGCGTGTTTTCATTCTACCGCCGTTAGCATCGAGTCTATCTCACTAACGTGCGCGTTTTCATCCTACCGCCGTTAGCATCGAGTCTGTCTCACTAACGTGCGTGTTTCATTTTTACCGGCGTTAGCATCGAGCCTATCTCACTAATGTGCGTGTTTCCATCCCACCAACACTCTATCTCACTTCAATTCATCTAATTTTACATTTCTGTCCGGGTCTATCCCGTGGGTCTATCCCAATCTTAAATTTCTGTTCGGGTCAGTCCCGTTTTCAATTCTGGTTCAGGTCAGTCCCGTTTTATTTTTCATGTTCGGGTCAGTCCCGTATTCAAATTCTTGTTCATTGGGATCCTTTTGCAGCCAAATAACACAGGTAAGTATTTGGTGTCTACTTTTTTGTCACAAGTTTTTTCAAAACTCAGACAAAGAGGGGCAAACTGTAGACACCAAATTTTGAATAATTTTATGTGGCATCTATTTCATGATTTTTATTTTAGATTGCTTGCATTCGTTGTTTACTTTTAGTTTTAATTTTTAGTTTTAGCTTTTAAGTTTAAAATTAGCGTAGAGTTTTTAGAAAAAAGAAAAGGAAAACATCAAAAATATGTTGTAGTCATTTAGTTTTTATTCAATGCTTTCTTGAAAAGGAAAATTCAAAAAAATAGGCTTTAGTGAGATTGGAAAAATAAAAAAAAAAAAGAGAAAAAGGGAAAATTGGTCGCAAAAATACGTTCAAATTCAATCTTTTGGAACTTTAGTTATTTTTATTAAGTTGTTTTGAGAAAAGAAAAGAAAAAAGAAAAAGGGAAAAAATGAAGAAAATTTGAAAAATGGACATTTTTGTTGTTTTTATTTGTTTAGTTTGTTTTATTTATTTGTTTTCATTATTATTACATAGTTTTGTCATTTTGTTATTATTATTATTATTTATATTCTGTATCTATTAAGTTAAAAAAAAGGTAAAGTGAAAACGCGGCATGCAAGCTGCGTTTTGTGGCAGCTTGCAAAAGAAGGGTTTCGGGTGAGCCCCTTGGGCTGCAAATACAGGAAGAAAGGACGGAGGTTTTAGGGTTGAAGGGAGGATCATTTGAGATATAAAGAAAGCAGCAGGGCAGCCGCAAAAGGGAGGAGTGAAGGGCGATAGAACAAAAACAGCAAGAGAAAGGTGGCGGCTGGGGAGTTTTCGGTGAGCAAGGGGGGGTTCTCGGATGAAGGCAAACAAAAAACAGCTAGGAGAGAAATTCTGAGGGGAGGCTCTCGGATGAGGTGAAAGAAAACAGCAAAGAGAGAGATAGGGAGAGTTGCGGCTGCGAGGGAAAAAACAAGAAAACTAAGCAGGAACAGCCGGGGAGAGTTAGAGAAAGCCGAGAAAGATAGGAGGGGATAGAGAGGATACAGCGTAGAGAAAGGCAGAGGGCTACGGGACTTCATTGAAGGGAGCTAAGAGCTACGGGCATCAGGAAAAGAAAGGAACCGAGGGTTTTTGAGAAGCAAGAGCGAGGTTGTGCCGGCTGAGAGTAAGGAACTAGAACCTACGGGCTGAGGAAAGATTGGGTGACTGCTGGACAGGAGATAAAGAGATGGAGAGGAGGAGCTACGGCTGGGTAAAGAATTGGGGCGGCGGACAGAAAACCAGAAAAGGAAGAAGAAATTGCTGCAAAAGTTTTCGGCAGGACGGGCTGATTTTCGGCACACTTTGCGGCATGATTGTCTCTTTTCTGGTTGCTCAATTCAATTGGATTTTGGTTTCTGCACACTCTCCAAAATCAGAGGGGCAATTCTTGTTCAGAAATCTCTGAGAGAAAACATCGATAAAGCCTTCAAACCTGCCCCCAAAGATCGCTGCCTGGCTTCACTGGTGCGGATTCGAAGCTGAGACGGAGCAACCCCAGTGCTTCGTTCACGTCTTTTCCCGTTCTGTTTCCGATCCAAAAGCGTCCTCAGGTACCCTCTTAAATTGATGTTTCAGCTTTTTCCGTTCCCTTTGTTGCCGATCTATGTTTTTGCATTAGTTTGTTTTCTGTTTTTTTCCCTTCGTCTGTTTTGTCGCTGCCGCTGCTGATATTTGCTTGCTGTGTTATGTATTTTTCCTTGTCTCTGTTGCCTTAATCTAGCTTATGAAGTGTTCTATCATTATTAAGATAAGAGGTCGGAATTCTTGGTTGAATGAATCTGGAAAGTTGCTAGCTGTGTTTGGTAGAGAAGCTTAGCATAAAAATGTTGCAGAATGTTGTTCTTCGATGCTTGCATGGTCCTTTTCGTCCAATTTTTGTGCTTAAATATGAGGGTTTTGTGGTCAAAAAGTGGAAAAACGCTTGGTAATCTTGTAACTTTAGTCCAGATTTTTGTTGTTTGAGCCATTGGTTAGGTTCGGATTGCATTCAAAATTCACCAGAAAATGCAGAAAAGTCCTTGCTGAAATTTTACATGCTCGATGGTCAATTTTCTGTGTCTTCATTGCTTGAAAATCAATACTTGATGTTGGGTTGAAACTTTTGCTGGTTTTGGGTCGATAAGCTCGCGCGTCTGGTGCATCTTTTGATGTGAGTTTTGGCGTGAGTTAAGCTGCAAAGCTGCAGCAAGAAAAATTGCTGAAGTTCTCGGATGAAAATTGCAGCTCTTCGTTTCTTTCTTTTGCCGTTATTTCTTGCGTCCCTGGCTCATCAATCCAGACTTTCTGTTTGAGTTGTGTGATAAAGGCGTGATATTTGATGGATTGAATGATTGGAAGTGGTACCTTTGTGGAATTTGATGTTTGTTAGTGATGCTTTGGGTTGGTGAATGCCGCACATTATGATGATATGAAACCAGAAATGCAGAAATCTTCTTTCGTATGCATGCTTTGCATGAAGAAATAATTGCAAAAATTGCAAATCAATCCCTTGGTTTCTAACTCATGTTGCTATGGCCCAATCAATTGAATAATTTCATCAAATTGGTCCTTGATAATTTTAATTTGTGCAACTTCATTGTTTGTTTGTTTCAATTAACTACCATGCTTAGTTTAAATTGCACTTAAGTCATGACTTTAGGGACTTTATGACTAAGTGAGCCTTGTTTTGCCTATTTCTTTTAATTTTTCTTAAATAAAGTGGTGCCTTGACCTTTTTATTATTTTGGAGGGTAATTGAATAATTTCACTTCTTTGGGGCGTCAATTCAAGGGAGGTACACTCTTTCCCTCATTTGCACTACATTTGACCCTACGTGCTCCTACGTGTTATGTGGATATGCATGCCTACTTCGCTTTCCTTACCTCCTTGCCTGCATTTACTTGCTTTTACTTTTATTTAAGTTTTATGGGGTATGTGTACACCTCTTGGCTTGTAATAGATAGGGCTCGGAGAGCATCTGGTCCATTTCCCCTTCCCCTTTATGCTTTTATGGGGTATGTGTACACCTCTTGGCTTGTAATAGATAGTGCTCGGAGAGCATCTGGTCCACTTCCCCTTCCCCTTGGTTGCTTGTTTTGTTGCTACATGTTTAATTGCTTTATTAGGCTCTGGCATTTAGTCGAGCATGCTAAGTGCTATGTGCTATGTGTTTACGAGTATTTTGGCATGTCTACTTGCTTTCATAGCCATGAATGAATGGAATGGATGAATGTACGTTTCCGCTAGTCCAACGCTAGTCGGAATTCATAGAATGGGCTAGTCCAACGCTAGACCCTTAGAGATTTCCCCTCATTAGCATATCATTTGCTTGTTCACCACATATCATGCATTTTTCTTAGTTTTATCACTTGGCATGCTCCTCGAACCCCCTTTCCCTTCATTTTAGGATTTTTGCATATCATGATAGTTGTAGGGTCCATTTGCTTGAGGGTCCCCTTCCGATAAGGGAAACGAGCGAGTGTGGCTACTCGATAGCCTTAGCACGCTAGTTTCGCCTTCTAATCAAAGGGAAAATCAAGTCACGATTTAGGTCCCCCCGTACCCAATATGCATGAATTCCCTAGACTCATGCATTCTCAATCCACTCTATCATTACACTTTCACTTTTGTCTCATTTGCACACATGCACCTTTTTATCACTTTCACTTGCACACGAACACTTTTTTATCTCCACTTGCACACGAACCCTTTTATCTTCACTTGCACACGAACAACTTTATCTTCACTCGCACACGAGTACTTTCATCTACATTTGCACACCTTCACTCTTACCTTATTACTTTTATCATTTTTTACTTCACACAAACTCACACTTTCACATGGCATGCATCCCACTCATTTTTCACGTCATTTAGGTTTAGGTGTGACCTCTCCAAAAGGATCATTATTGGGCTTCACAATTAATGTGATTAGCACCACTCAACCTTTGAAGAGAAATTTCCCCCAATACGCCTAGGTCTAGGTTTTTGCATTCATATAGACATATCCAATATGCGATACATACCTTGGGTAGAAAACTAGGAAAGGTAAGGTTAAGTCACGCAACTAGCCTTGGCTAGGTCAAAGGGGTGCCTTGGATTCTATCCTTGCCTTCCCCTTTGTCAAACGTGACCCCCGAACCTTTTTCTTTGGTTTACGTGGACTAGGAGTCGTTCAAAAGGGGTTTCTTTCTATCTTTCCTTTAGAAAATTTCTTTTTTGGGTGACTTGGTACACCCTAACTCTATACCAAGTGGCGACTCCATTTTTCATTAAAAACCCCCTTTTGAACTTTGTTTGGCCAAATCGTCGCTTTCTCAAGTCCCATGGCCTTTTACGTTTCATTTACACACGTTCACATTCCATTACACTACACCCACCACACATTCACATCAATCAAAAAGTGGGGCGCGACAGTTGGCGACTCCACTGGGGACTTCCTAAGTGGGTCCGAGCATTTGATTTGGCCATTCTTTTCCCTTTTCTACCCTTTTTATGCATAGCGTTTGGATATTAGGGTTGCATTTTTCCTTTTTAGGACTTTTTGCCTCGCGCACGTACCAAACTACTCCCCACTCACGTATGTATGATTGGTTGTTTGGATGTATATTTTACTCGTTTTATCTCGCGCTTTGCATTGCATTTGGGTGGGGGATGTACCCTAGAGCCTCGCGTTGGTTCTTGATCCCTCCCCTCCAAACGAGCACTAGCATACGCGCATACGCTTTAATTATTTTTACCCCTCATTTATTTTTCTTTTAGTGGCTTGTCACGCCACTCCACCTTATTAGGATTTTAGGCGACCCACTTGGACATGTGATCGTATCACGACGTGTGCGTAGCATGATCCGAGGGGTCACTCGATCTTCCGCTTTAAACTTTAGGTTGATAACCTATTAGTTTTTAGTCGAAGGTTGAGGATTTTTTAGATTCGCCCAGACGGGTAGCCGTAACACGACGTGTGCGTAGCAACGTCTGGGGAATCGCTCGAGCCACCGACAAGGAACCTTGGGAGTGATGACCCTTGGTTTCCAAGTCTGAAGGCTCGGGGACCTATGACTTATCGAGTCTAGATGCATTAGTGAACCCTAACCTCATGCATCCATTTTAGCTTGCCTAGGGTAGAGTCGACCTTACCCTATTAGGGACACTATTCACGAGGGGAGGGGTCCAACCCCTTTCTCCCTTTTATCGCTTTATTTCTTTGTGCTGATTTCGTTGCCACAATGTGTTATGTGTACTATCAACTGCACTAACCATTTCATTGTTTCCTTGGTTTGCATTCATGTGCCCTAGCAATAAGAGGCCTCTTTGGCACTCTTTTAGTGACTTACCCACTAGATAACTCACATGTTTAAATTTCAGTCATTACACTTAATTTTCAATAAGTACATTTCATTTTAGACCTTTTCCCCCCGATGCATTATTTATGTCCTTTAGGCCATGTTTGTCACATATTTACATTGCTTTAATATAATGGCATCATGCATAAACCATAGAAAGGGAATGCCACATAGGGAATCCCGTGTTTAGGAATAACCCACCTTATGTCTCGGATACTTAATCCAAGGAGACTTGCACGTTTACATTTTTGTACCATCCAAAGGGGTAGTGCACAAGGTAAGGTAGGATCCGATCATTTTCATAGAGTGATCTTTGGAATATGAGCATCTAATAATCACTTTTTGGCCATTTTATCAAAAATTGGTAAAAATCCCTTGCGTGAAGGACATTAATTTGAAGAAATTCACAAATGATTCCTCCTATTGAGACGATAAATAAATTGAGGCCAAATTGTGATTTTAGAAGGCTCATAGGCTAATTTTCTGAAACCACCAATGGCCGGCCGATTCGATCAATCCATTTTGTCAATTCATAATCGATTTTAAATAAACCATTCCTTTGACCAATTTACCCTTTTTAGGGTCATTCGGCCGATTTTTGAATAAATCACTAATTCAATTTCATTCATTTGGCCAATTTACCCATTTTTAGGGCAACCGAGCCGATTTTGAATAAATCAAGTGTCGTTCAATCTATTTGATCAATTTACCCTTTTTAGGGTGATCTGATTAATTTTGGATAAATTTCATCCAATTCATTTGACCTGTTTCCCTTTTTAGGGTAATTCGGTCGATTTTAAATAAATTGTCAATTTCATTCAACCCATTTGCCCTATTAGGGTTTCATTGTCAAATTCCAAATTGGGAAATCTAGTCAATTTTGAAGAAAACCGTCCATTGCATCCAATCACTTGATCAATTAGGGTTTTGACCCGTAATTCACTGAGAAATTTTATCAACGAATTCCAATCTCTTTGATAGGAGTTCGTCAAGGTCAAACCCATGCGTTTTGCAAATCAAAGGTGATCAATCTATTCGGACGTTGTCCTCATTTTGACAAATCTCTCGTCACTCCAATGGCCAAATTTTTCAAATTATTTTTTCACTCAATGAGTTGATCAGATCCGTCAGGTATGGTATAGTGCTTACCCTAGAGGATTGCATTTTCATGCTAGGCCTACCCTTGGCATAAAAGGGCTCCCCCATAGGACATGCATACCGATTTTGCAGTTTTGCCTACTAACTCGGGGTATTTTTCTTTTGTTTTCCCCTCCCCTGCATTCATAAAATGTTTCAATAAGGCGAAAACATTCTTCTATATCTGATGATAATTTTGGTCCAATAAAGTTTGAAGGTTACAAGTATTATTTGATTCTTGGGTAGATCTTGCCACGGGGACATGAAAGATCCATCTGAAGGCTCTAGGCCAAAATCTCTGAGAGGCTTTATAATTGTTTTTCAAAGGAAAATTCTGTTTATTTGATGTGTTAATACATTTTTGCTCTAAAAGGAAGGGAGACAAAAAGAGTATATATGTGGGGCTCTTTAGAAGTTTTTTCTTCTCATTTGTATCATAATTGAACGAGAAATTTTGTTTCAAATTTTTTCAGCAATAAAAATTTTTGGACAATTATTGTTTTTTATATTCATGTACATTTCATTCTTTATTCTTACTCATTGGAGAGTTCATGATGAATTTTGAGAAATAAAACCAAATTGAGATTTTTTCTAACCTTAGTCTGAGGATTCACAAGTGTATACTCTCTAAAATCTTCATGCATACCAGGTGGGTGATCCGAGCTGTACAATAAAAGTGCTCAAAAATAAGAGAGGTCCTTCAAAAGGCCCAATGAGATACCTTTTCTCCTTCGCTGAACAATTCGTGTTTTGCCACTTCTATTGACCCTATTGGGGCAACCTTTACTTGGAAAGATGTCCATAGTGTCTAATTAGACTCAAATCACATCTAAGTGAAAGCGAAAGGGTGCATTATTCTTATTTGTTTTGAAAATTTGGAATGATACTTTGAGCATTCGTTTCTCTACCCATACAGATTTTATCATTTGCTCTCCCGTTTGAGCCTTTAAAAGAATAACTTCGTTTCAAATAAGCGCCTTGATGATCACAACCCTACATGGGAAAATTTTTCGAATATCAAAAGGGGGAATGGATTCTCAATGAGCGTTTCTTTACTTTGGTTTGTCATGAAATGTAAGAATGATGCTTTGGCCATCGTTTCTACCATTTAAACACTGCTTTATCCCTTGCATCCTCATTTGAGCCAAAATTACTGGTTCTTTTCAAAGCACTTATGATCGCCCCCACACTGGGGAAGAAGATTGGAGAATTTTCCAAAAGAGAGAGAAAAGCCAAAATGCTAAGGCTAAAAGGGAGAGAACCGCAAATTGGAAATTTGATTCCACTTGGGTTCCAATGTTGAGAAAAGAAAAGGAAGAATTTCATCTGGTGGATCATCTATGCTTCACAGGCATCTTCCTCAGTCAATTAATTCAAATACATGCGAGAAATTTCGTCATTAATGAAAGTTTCCTTTCAGAGTTATTATAAGGAACGGAATACAAGTCAGGCCCTCTTCTTTTCCAATCAAGCATTCTATCCCTAGTTATCCCTTTTTGAGCCTTCAGAATAAAATACTTCGTTTGGCAACCCCTGAGAATCGCAAACCCCACACTGGGGCAAGTTGAGTTGAAAAAGGAAAATTTCAAGAAGTGAAAAGCCACAAAATCAAAAACAAAAGAAGGAAAAGAACCTCAGTTCAAAAATAAACTGGGGCAAATTTCAAAGAATGGCAAAAAGCCGAAAAGTCAAAAGAAGAAAGAAAATGAAAGTGAAAAAGCCTCAATTGAGCATAAACTGAGGCAAATTCTGATTTTACCCTAAAATAGGGTTTGGCGCAACAATGCGATCTCAGATTCTTCAAACCACTCTTGAAATCTGCCTTCAAGCCTTAACTTTTCTAAACACCCCACCTGACCCCAGTACAAAAGCCGAAAGCCCTGACTTCTGTTCTTTGCAATAGCCCTGTCAAGCAAATTTCTGATGCCGGAAGTTTTTGCTGTATTCTGAATTGATTAGGTGTGAGGTTGACACTGCTCTTCATGTGAAACCCCGCGAAGGGGGAAAAAGAAAAGAAAAATGAGCGAAATGAATGCAAAAGAAAGGTGCAAAAAGATTTGATGCCGAAAGACCCTGTTGAGTGATGACAAAAAGTCAAACAAAGTCCAAGATCTTGGAGTCCAAAATGAGGGTAATTTTGAGAAAAACGCGATCTTCGGTGCAATGTCCTTGAAAATTATTTCTTTAGCTGTCGTTTTCAAGCCAAATTACAAGCCAATAAAGTCCATCGTTGACTTATTTCTTCATGACAACCCAAAGTGAGGATTATGCTCATAAAAATCCATCGATCACTCATGATCATAAGGGTATAACCAGTTTTCACATTGTTTAGCTATCGCTTCTACCCAAAATTTTGCAAGTTTAAAGCTTATACGTTGACTAAGTTTTCTTAAGAAATAAGGGTAACAAACTCTTTGCTTTCACTGAGATGTGGTGTTGAATGGATTACGTACAAATTTTGGGCACAAGAACAAAACAAATCTTGACTTCTCATTTTCCTTAGTCACCCCCAAATCAGAAATAAAGTCACTTGATTAGTCCTGAAAGAGAGCCGACAGGGAATTGTGATTCATTACCCAAAGCCTCGATGCTAAAGTGAGAAAAAATCTTTTGTAATTTGGCATTATTTTGAGAAATTCATCATGAAATTTTCTTTGTGGTTTTAAGCAAGACGTTCAGTTTCTTACTTTGTTCAAATAAATGGAAGGGCATCCAAACCAATTTTTGCAATCAAATGGGCCCATACTGGGGCAAAATTTTTATTAGCAAGATTTCGCAAAACAAGCCCACACTGGGGCAAATTTTTTATAGCTTGTTTGAGGAATTCATCAAAGGGTCAAGCAAGACTTTCAAATCAATCACGCTGCCCTTTTCATGAAAAGTTAGGTGCATATAAGCCCCTGTGCAGGTATTCACAGTTGAAGTCGACGAAAAGCTTCTGAGTTGTGGAAGGCCGATGCCGAAGAAAGAGAAGAAGGAGGGAAAAATGGCCCGACACTGGGGCAAATTATTTTGAAAAAATTCTCTCGGAAAAAGAAAAAAGGAAAAATCAAAAATCACGTTGGGCCTGAGTTTCGTGCCGCCAACATTCCAAAAATCACGTTGGGCCTGAGTTTCGTGCCGCCAACATTCCAAGTATCACGTTGGGCCTGGATTTTGTGCCGCCAACCTCACTTTATCACGTTGGGCCTGGATTTTGTGCCGCCAACTTCACAAAAGTCATGTTGGGATTGGTTTTCATTCAACCACCGTTAGCATCGAGTCTATCTCACTAATGTGTGTGTTTTCATTCTACTGCCGTTAGCATCGAGTCTATCTCACTAATGTGCGTGTTTTCATTCTACTGCCGTTAGCATCGAGTCTATCTCACTAACGTGCGTGTTTTCATTCTACCGCCGTTAGCATCGAGTCTATCTCACTAACGTGCGTGTTTTCATTCTACTGCCGTTAGCATCGAGTCTATCTCACTAACGTGCGTGTTTTCATTCTACCGCCGTTAGCATCGAGTCTATCTCACTAACGTGCGTGTTTTCATTCTACCGCCGTTAGCATCGAGTCTATCTCACTAACGTGCGCGTTTTCATCCTACCGCCGTTAGCATCGAGTCTGTCTCACTAACGTGCGTGTTTTCATTCTACCGCCGTTAGCATCGAGTCTATCTCACTAATGTGCGTGTTTTCATTCTACCGCCGTTAGCATCGAGTCTATCTCACTAACGTGCGCGTTTTCATCCTACCGCCGTTAGCATCGAGTCTGTCTCACTAACGTGCGTGTTTCATTTTTACCGGCGTTAGCATCGAGCCTATCTCACTAATGTGCGTGTTTCCATCCCACCAACACTCTATCTCACTTCAATTCATCTAATTTTACATTTCTGTCCGGGTCTATCCCGTGGGTCTATCCCAATCTTAAATTTCTGTTCGGGTCAGTCCCGTTTTCAATTCTGGTTCAGGTCAGTCCCGTTTTATTTTTCATGTTCGGGTCAGTCCCGTATTCAAATTCTTGTTCATTGGGATCCTTTTGCAGCCAAATAACACAGGTAAGTATTTGGTGTCTACTTCTTTGTCACAAGTTTTTTCAAAACTCAGACAAAGAGGGGCAAACTGTAGACACCAAATTTTGAATAATTTTATGTGGCATCTATTTCATGATTTTTATTTTAGATTGCTTGCATTCGTTGTTTACTTTTAGTTTTAATTTTTAGTTTTAGCTTTTAAGTTTAAAATTAGCGTAGAGTTTTTAGAAAAAAGAAAAGGAAAACATCAAAAATATGTTGTAGTCATTTAGTTTTTATTCAATGCTTTCTTGAAAAGGAAAATTCAAAAAAATAGGCTTTAGTGAGATTGGAAAAATAAAAAAAAAAAGAGAAAAAGGGAAAATTGGTCGCAAAAATACGTTCAAATTCAATCTTTTGGAACTTTAGTTATTTTTATTAAGTTGTTTTGAGAAAAGAAAAGAAAAAAGAAAAAGGGGAAAAATGAAGAAAATTTGAAAAATGGACATTTTTGTTGTTTTTATTTGTTTAGTTTGTTTTATTTATTTGTTTTCATTATTATTACATAGTTTTGTCATTTTGTTATTATTATTATTATTTATATTCTGTATCTATTAAGTTAAAAAAAAGGTAAAGTGAAAACGCGGCATGCAAGCTGCGTTTTGTGGCAGCTTGCAAAAGAAGGGTTTCGGGTGAGCCCCTTGGGCTGCAAATACAGGAAGAAAGGACGGAGGTTTTAGGGTTGAAGGGAGGATCATTTGAGATATAAAGAAAGCAGCAGGGCAGCCGCAAAAGGGAGGAGTGAAGGGCGATAGAACAAAAACAGCAAGAGAAAGGTGGCGGCTGGGGAGTTTTCGGTGAGCAAGGGGGGGTTCTCGGATGAAGGCAAACAAAAAACAGCTAGGAGAGAAATTCTGAGGGGAGGCTCTCGGATGAGGTGAAAGAAAACAGCAAAGAGAGAGATAGGGAGAGTTGCGGCTGCGAGGGAAAAAACAAGAAAACTAAGCAGGAACAGCCGGGGAGAGTTAGAGAAAGCCGAGAAAGATAGGAGGGGATAGAGAGGATATAGCGTAGAGAAAGGCAGAGGGCTACGGGACTTCATTGAAGGGAGCTAAGAGCTACGGGCATCAGGAAAAGAAAGGAACCGAGGGTTTTTGAGAAGCAAGAGCGAGGTTGTGCCGGCTGAGAGTAAGGAACTAGAACCTACGGGCTGAGGAAAGATTGGGTGACTGCTGGACAGGAGATAAAGAGATGGAGAGGAGGAGCTACGGCTGGGTAAAGAATTGGGGCGGCGGACAGAAAACCAGAAAAGGAAGAAGAAATTGCTGCAAAAGTTTTCGGCAGGACGGGCTGATTTTCGGCACACTTTGCGGCATGATTGTCTCTTTTCTGGTTGCTCAATTCAATTGGATTTTGGTTTCTGCACACTCTCCAAAATCAGAGGGGCAATTCTTGTTCAGAAATCTCTGAGAGAAAACATCGATAAAGCCTTCAAACCTGCCCCCAAAGATCGCTGCCTGGCTTCACTGGTGCGGATTCGAAGCTGAGACGGAGCAACCCCAGTGCTTCGTTCACGTCTTTTCCCGTTCTGTTTCCGATCCAAAAGCGTCCTCAGGTACCCTCTTAAATTGATGTTTCAGCTTTTTCCGTTCCCTTTGTTGCCGATCTATGTTTTTGCATTAGTTTGTTTTCTGTTTTTTTCCCTTCGTCTGTTTTGTCGCTGCCGCTGCTGATATTTGCTTGCTGTGTTATGTATTTTTCCTTGTCTCTGTTGCCTTAATCTAGCTTATGAAGTGTTCTATCATTATTAAGATAAGAGGTCGGAATTCTTGGTTGAATGAATCTGGAAAGTTGCTAGCTGTGTTTGGTAGAGAAGCTTAGCATAAAAATGTTGCAGAATGTTGTTCTTCGATGCTTGCATGGTCCTTTTCGTCCAATTTTTGTGCTTAAATATGAGGGTTTTGTGGTCAAAAAGTGGAAAAACGCTTGGTAATCTTGTAACTTTAGTCCAGATTTTTGTTGTTTGAGCCATTGGTTAGGTTCGGATTGCATTCAAAATTCACCAGAAAATGCAGAAAAGTCCTTGCTGAAATTTTACATGCTCGATGGTCAATTTTCTGTGTCTTCATTGCTTGAAAATCAATACTTGATGTTGGGTTGAAACTTTTGCTGGTTTTGGGTCGATAAGCTCGCGCGTCTGGTGCATCTTTTGATGTGAGTTTTGGCGTGAGTTAAGCTGCAAAGCTGCAGCAAGAAAAATTGCTGAAGTTCTCGGATGAAAATTGCAGCTCTTCGTTTCTTTCTTTTGCCGTTATTTCTTGCGTCCCTGGCTCATCAATCCAGACTTTCTGTTTGAGTTGTGTGATAAAGGCGTGATATTTGATGGATTGAATGATTGGAAGTGGTACCTTTGTGGAATTTGATGTTTGTTAGTGATGCTTTGGGTTGGTGAATGCCGCACATTATGATGATATGAAACCAGAAATGCAGAAATCTTCTTTCGTATGCATGCTTTGCATGAAGAAATAATTGCAAAAATTGCAAATCAATCCCTTGGTTTCTAACTCATGTTGCTATGGCCCAATCAATTGAATAATTTCATCAAATTGGTCCTTGATAATTTTAATTTGTGCAACTTCATTGTTTGTTTGTTTCAATTAACTACCATGCTTAGTTTAAATTGCACTTAAGTCATGACTTTAGGGACTTTATGACTAAGTGAGCCTTGTTTTGCCTATTTCTTTTAATTTTTCTTAAATAAAGTGGTGCCTTGACCTTTTTATTATTTTGGAGGGTAATTGAATAATTTCACTTCTTTGGGGCGTCAATTCAAGGGAGGTACACTCTTTCCCTCATTTGCACTACATTTGACCCTACGTGCTCCTACGTGTTATGTGGATATGCATGCCTACTTCGCTTTCCTTACCTCCTTGCCTGCATTTACTTGCTTTTACTTTTATTTAAGTTTTATGGGGTATGTGTACACCTCTTGGCTTGTAATAGATAGGGCTCGGAGAGCATCTGGTCCATTTCCCCTTCCCCTTTATGCTTTTATGGGGTATGTGTACACCTCTTGGCTTGTAATAGATAGTGCTCGGAGAGCATCTGGTCCACTTCCCCTTCCCCTTGGTTGCTTGTTTTGTTGCTACATGTTTAATTGCTTTATTAGGCTCTGGCATTTAGTCGAGCATGCTAAGTGCTATGTGCTATGTGTTTACGAGTATTTTGGCATGTCTACTTGCTTTCATAGCCATGAATGAATGGAATGGATGAATGTACGTTTCCGCTAGTCCAACGCTAGTCGGAATTCATAGAATGGGCTAGTCCAACGCTAGACCCTTAGAGATTTCCCCTCATTAGCATATCATTTGCTTGTTCACCACATATCATGCATTTTTCTTAGTTTTATCACTTGGCATGCTCCTCGAACCCCCTTTCCCTTCATTTTAGGATTTTTGCATATCATGATAGTTGTAGGGTCCATTTGCTTGAGGGTCCCCTTCCGATAAGGGAAACGAGCGAGTGTGGCTACTCGATAGCCTTAGCACGCTAGTTTCGCCTTCTAATCAAAGGGAAAATCAAGTCACGATTTAGGTCCCCCCGTACCCAATATGCATGAATTCCCTAGACTCATGCATTCTCAATCCACTCTATCATTACACTTTCACTTTTGTCTCATTTGCACACATGCACCTTTTTATCACTTTCACTTGCACACGAACACTTTTTTATCTCCACTTGCACACGAACCCTTTTATCTTCACTTGCACACGAACAACTTTATCTTCACTCGCACACGAGTACTTTCATCTACATTTGCACACCTTCACTCTTACCTTATTACTTTTATCATTTTTTACTTCACACAAACTCACACTTTCACATGGCATGCATCCCACTCATTTTTCACGTCATTTAGGTTTAGGTGTGACCTCTCCAAAAGGATCATTATTGGGCTTCACAATTAATGTGATTAGCACCACTCAACCTTTGAAGAGAAATTTCCCCCAATACCCCTAGGTCTAGGTTTTTGCATTCATATAGACATATCCAATATGCGATACATACCTTGGGTAGAAAACTAGGAAAGGTAAGGTTAAGTCGCGCAACTAGCCTTGGCTAGGTCAAAGGGGTGCCTTGGATTCTATCCTTGCCTTCCCCTTTGTCAAACGTGACCCCCGAACCTTTTTCTTTGGTTTACGTGGACTAGGAGTCGTTCAAAAGGGGTTTCTTTCTATCTTTCCTTTAGAAAATTTCTTTTTTGGGTGACTTGGTACACCCTAACTCTATACCAAGTGGCGACTCCATTTTTCATTAAAAACCCCCTTTTGAACTTTGTTTGGCCAAATCGTCGCTTTCTCAAGTCCCATGGCCTTTTACGTTTCATTTACACACGTTCACATTCCATTACACTACACCCACCACACATTCACATCAATCAAAAAGTGGGGCGCGACATATACTTTGCTATAAATGCAAAAATAAAGATCCAACATAATAATCATTTCCAAATTTTATTTGTTTATTGTAATTTATTATGATTAATAAATATATATATACATTTACTTTTTTTTTGAAAAAATTTTGACAGAATCTCCCCTTAAAAGTAGACTAAACTCCCTGCCAGCAAATCCAAAATAGACAATATTTAATCTAAACAATATTTCCAACAACTTGTCCAAATATTAAACATAAAACTACTAAAAGTCCCACACATTTCCTCCCCTACACTTAGAATAATATTCATAACACGAGCACACAATTAGAGTTTTGAATATCAATGATGTCCAAGTTTTCCATGAGTGCCACATCCTCTGGGTTTGTGTACTCTTTGTGTTCGACGTGGCTGGGCTGGCATCACTATATCGATTTGAGTAATCTGTGACTCAAGTCTAGCATCAAGTGCTTGGGTACTTTGGCCTGCATCTGTACCTCCTACATGTTGTTCACCACTGCCATGATGTAAGTCTGTATTGGGCATAAACTCCGCCATAGGCACTAGGGACCTAGAATGACCAATGGACGTAGAGGTGCCCTGACGCTCAGTAGCCTGTGACCTGCCATCAAATCTAGTTTGGACGGTGGGTTCTGGTGATCGGAATCTACAACGCCGTCCACCGCCATGCTGACCTCCGTGAACATTCCTAGGAGCTCTTTCAACGCGACGCGGGTCTGCTGGTTGTGGAATTTGCTGTGGCACTCGTGGAGGGCGAAATGCAAGTCGGGATGACTCCCCTACAGTTTCCAATGTCATGGATGCAAAGTCCTTCATTGCATTAAAATAATTCGCATGTTGTTCATCACTCTGTGCTAGAGAGGTCTCTGCCATGTAATACACCTGAGTCATAGCATCCATCTGGAGTGCAAATATTGGGATGAATAAGGATTAATAGAGTTAAATCATTATCGACTTGGATGGGAATCTATTTCATTAATTGTTAGGAAAACTTAACAGATATTGTGCTCTGGCGCTATCACCCTGAAAGCCCTCCGGAAAAACGAGCTGCCTAATAGGATTTGAAATATATAGCACTGTCCGCTCGCGATACCACTGACGATACTTATCGGATGGATATGTAGGATCTTCAGCTACAACACCATCTTCCACATGTGAATGAGGATCAGTCCACACATCAATATATGCTCCATGTGTAATTATCCAGTCTTGATTCCCCTTGCCACGATGATCTAGAGAATGTAGTGCTACTTGATTTTCGGTCAATCTTAGATCAAGCACGGGCTAATGATATCCAAACTGTCTCATAACGCAATACGGAAGATGTGGCTCGACAACTTCCCAACATATGAGATACGTGACAGATCTCCAAATGTCGCGTCCTGCTGTACAATATGCAGGCAGAGAAGCGAGAACATCCTCCGAATATGACTGCCATATGAACTGCAAGGCAATAATTATTCAGACACACATTATTTTTTAGAAAATTTCGGCGGCATTTCCCTTATAACTGGACGAAAACTCCCTGCCAAACACAACATTTTTTTTGCCAAGAACAAGCATCATCTTGTATATCTCCAACTAACATAAACAAATTGTTTACATTTGCTCAAATATAAACAAATCAGATACTTGATAATACATTGCTATTGGGAAGTGATAAGACCTGAAGATCACGTAGGCCTGTCAACTGATCTCGAAATATGGACACAACATGTCGCCCTACTCTGTGTAGATCAAATTGAACATTCCACCTGCATACAATAAATCATGACTCTTTATAAAAGAGTACATCTTGATTCGTCTTGTAGTTTTGCATCATATATATTTGATATACATACCGAGCTCCATATGGTCCAGGATAGTGCTCTAACTGTTGCACTCGATCAGGACGCATTGTAGGTATCCGTTCCCACGCCCATAGCTGAAAAAAAGTTATATTTGAATTGGATGGAACTGACAATCGAATAAAATTAACAGTTAAATTTAGCCAAGATACTAATTAGGGTACTGTACCTGTAGCAAAACTAATGGTCCGGTAATAGCCGATCTGAAGGGAGATGTTGCGCCACACAATGAACGATACAGAGTCGCTAAAATCGCACTACCCCAATTATATTGTCCAACAGTTTCCAAGTCTCGTAATAATAGCATATACAGTAGCGGGACTTTATTACCGGATTTATCGGACAATAAGTGGCCCCCTAACATCAGGAGTAGGTATATGCGGGCCCGCTGTCTACATTGGACATCCGGGGCATCCGATTGCAGCTCTGTATCTAATACTCTAGATAAACACCCCAATTTGAGCCGTTGTTCATCAAAATCTGACATCATTGGAGAAAAACCAAGCAACTCCTCACATAAATTTTTCCACTCCTCAACGCTATGAGATGTATCTATCCCTGTAACTAGAGGACCATCTATGGGTAGCCCCCACAGGACCTCTACATCCTGTAAGGTAACCGTAGTCTCTCCAACGGAGAGATGAAATGTATGAGTCTCGGGCCGCCACCGCTCCACTAAACTAGTGACCAATGCATGATCAAGCATCATATATCCACATTCTAATACCCCTTCAAAACCCGCCAATCGAATATAATGCCGAACAGTTTCGGGGATAGGCGTATGCTCCCAAAAACCCCTATCACATCTTCTAACATCAAGCTGATCACCCATAATATTCCCGTGAAATATAGAATGTGCCCGGTGAACAGAACCTGATGATATAATATCATACACAAATGGGCCCGGATGTAGGTCGGCTGTATAGGGATGTCTGCTATACCAAAAACAGTAGCTGCAAGTTGCATAGGTAAGAGATAAGACCACACACATTTGAAAAGTAGAATATGGTCTCTAGATACAGATTCATACTATATCAACTTTAGATATGCGAAACTGTTCAAAATAAATCAGAAATATAATATCATGAAAATATTTCATCAAAATGTATCATATATAATATACTACTTCAAAAATGCCACCCAAATATAGGAGTACAATGGATCCATTGGCTAAATAACAAAATCAAGCTCTAAAATTAGGACAATTTCTTCTATTGTGACCCGACTGATGACAGTTTGTACACCTTCTTGGTTCCTCCGAGTCTCTCTCATCCATCTCATTCCGAATTCTTCTAGCTCGTACCATTCCAGCCCGACGGGCAACATATTTACTTCTATCTGCCTGTAGCTCCCAATCTGGTTGGAGCCAAGTATCCGGATGTGGCAAAGGGTTAAACTTTCCTGAATACTGCACTATCCATCGCCTTTTTGTAAACTGAGGATCTACAAGCGCTCCCGGATTATCCCTTCGGTGCCTGCACACGGCCAACACGTGCGAACAGGGAAGTCTATAGCACTGTCACTTACCACAAGAGCAAGTTTTTTCAAAATACTTGACCGTTTGTGTATTACCCCCTTTGCCATCCATACGTCGGCCTGCCACAACTTTATACACCCCAGAAGAGCCATCGAACTCAACAACCCTGTGGCTTCCCGCTTTCTGATCCGAATTCTTAAACCGCCGCCATATCTTTGGAGGAAATGGATTACGGCAATGTCTGGCATCCTCTCTTCTTGTTTTAAACAACTCAACTATCCGATGAAATGTCAAATCAATACAAGCTCGGATAGGCAAATGACATGCTCCTCTAAGTACATTATTATAACTTTCGAATATGTTGGTTGTAAAAATACCCCAACGATGCTCACCGTCATGTGTTAGACACCACTTTTCGGTTTCAATGTTAGACAGATAAGTCCATGCGCCTGGAAACGTGCTCCTTAATTCTCGTTTGAATGCCCGCCACTTGCGCAATTGTCTGGCTCTTCCCATTGCCCAACACAACCTTTTAAGGTGCAAGCCTTTGAAGTGAGCCATTAGGTTACTCCTAACGTGTCGTAGGCAAAACCTATGAAAGGCCAAAGGTTCTTGCCAATAGTCAAAATGTGTCATGACATGAATGATACCGTTATGCCGATCTGAAATGACACAAATAGGATACCGATCACGGGCCACATGGTATCTAAATTGCTCCATGAACCAATACCAACTAGAAATAGTCTCTTCGTCGACAATGGCATAAGCTATCGGAATAATCTTGTTGTTGGCATCTTGCGTGACTGCAACAAGTAGTTTGCCTTTATATTCGCCACACATATAACCGGTCGACACATGTGAAATGCATCAATAGCCGGTCCAAAGGCCCAGAACACATACTTAAATGTCTTCACGTGATCCGTACTATCAGAATGGTGTAACCACCTGATCACAGTTCCCTGATTTGACTGAATAAGTGCATCAACATATTTTGGTAGTTCGGTAAAATTGGCATCCCAAGAACCAAATACAAGTTCAATAGCTTTGCGTCTGCCATACCAAGCATTTTTATAAGAAACATCCATCTTCAGCACTTCTTTAACATGACTTACTATGTTCTTTACTTTGTACCCAGGATCGTCTTCAATGCTATGAACTATGTGTCTAGCAATAACCGAAGATGTAAGGCTAGCATTGCTATTACTCATCAAATCACCTACACAATTGTGATCGTTCACCCACTTGGTTATTTGCCACAATCCATGTGTCTTTTTTTTCACTGCTCGGACACACCAGTCGCATGAAGGGTCCGACGAGACGGCCGCAGTGGTGAAGCTCCTTTCAATTGCAGATTTACATTTGACAACCCAAGTGTTACTCTTGCTCTAAACAACCCTGAACTCCCTATTATGATTGATAGACCACATTCTAATAGCCCTGCTCAGCTGTTGTTTGCTCTCAAATCTCATGTGCAGACATATATTAATCTCCTCACTGAATGTCACAATGCGCTCCAACTCACTTTCATCAGTGAGTTGATCATCATCATCTATGTTTCCAAGGTTAGAGAAGAATTTGAATCCTCATGGAGCATATGAGAGGTTGCCAGATGCATCAAAGGGCTGTTGGTTCTCGAGATCATGGTGGACTCCACGTTGTTCAATTTCGCCATCTGAGTCACTGCCTGACACATCAACCGACTCAGATTCTTCTACATCTTCTATATCATGCTCCGAATCATCAGCTAGGAATGTGTTACAATGACTTGGACTAGCAGTGAAATCGAAGCCATAACTACCAACATGATCCGGCGATTCTGGATCTCTAAAACTTTGAATCGAGTCAAGACCTTCAACAGATTCAACATCCGTCCTTAAGCCTGATGTAAGACATGGCTCTACGGAGTCCCTAACACAATCCACATGTGGCAATTGTGATACCGATGCTGTCTCTGGTACTGCTGTACTAGATTATGGTCGAAATCTTGTTGGATCCATGCATGCATGGACAAGCGACATCATCGGACCACAATTGGTATTTGGTGAAATGAATGTGCTACTGACTCGAGGATTTTGGAATATTTCCTCCTTCTCGATATAACGTTCTGCGATGTATGGGACAATTTCATTCCATACATCATACATTATCTCCAGAGTTTCATCATCCACCACTGGGGAGACATTATAAGAGCTCCGGCCACAAGGTTGGCGGAGAAATATATTCAACTTGAACAGCCCCCTATCGACCCCCATATATTGATAAATTCTATCCACCAACTCATCATATCCAATTCTGGATCGTAATGAGAATGTTCGGTTGGAGGTACGAGGCAAGTAACAAATTGACCCATCCTCATAGTGTATTTTACCTCCCCAATAAAGAGACACTCGCAGAGGTCTTTCTATAGACATATGTGTGAAAAGAATCCCTATTTTGGAATAAAATAAATTAGCTCATGTAGTACAAGACTATATAACAAATAACAATCCCTACTTTTTTATACTGTTTAAATTGTGATACAAAGGACATATATTTATCATTTTGCATGTGTGTTTAAGGTACAAATTAGTAAACGAATGATGTAGTCAGCATATCTAAAACTTTTTACCTTTTCCCAAAACATTTATGATTTTTTCCGGAAACACTAACCACGAAGAAAACGCGACAAATAATACGCGACCATGAGATCGCGTATTGTGTGGTCGCGTATTTTTATTTGTGTGTGAATTTCCATGTGTGCTTGTGTCACTCACTGAATTTTCCAAACACATAATTATGTGGTCCAAATTTACCACTTAATTACCCAGGAAAAATGCAACAAAATAGTACAACCCACATGATTTTTACATCCAAATTTCACACCAAATCTAAACTTTGCATCACATTCAAGTTTTAACTAAATAGAAAATGCATAAGATGTAGACTTTTCAACAGAAACTCATACCTTTTAAACTGTTTCTGATGGGTTCGGAACAAATATTGGAAGCTCCGAAATCTAACTCGAAGCTCTACAATGGTGGCCTTCAATTCCAACAAGATAGATGCGCCTCTATGGATTTTGGTCTACCGATCTTGCAATGAGGGATTTGTTCAGATGAACCACCTCGTTCCCACAGATCTTGCTTGTTCCGATACACCTTTTTTGGATCTGTTCCCCCAATTTCAAAGAAAATATGCATTGGTAATGAAGGACTAATCGTGCAACAATGATTGTGAGACAAGTATATGCAAATCATCAGCTCATCAACTCATAAAAAAAAAAAGAAAAAAAATCAAATTATCCAAGGGTTTGTCTTGGAAACCTCCCTTGAGGGTTTGTCTAATATCACTTAACATTCTTGAAATGTTAAAAATATCACTAACTTCCCCTGCAATTATATATTTTGTAACAAACTCACCCCTAAATTATAAAAACATTCTTAAAATAATCATTTAAAGAGAGAGATGTATTTGCTCCAAGAGAGATGTTAGCATTCAACAATTATTAGATTAACCATTTTTTGTAGGTTTAGTTTTATTATCTTCTTCTTTTTTGCATATATAATGGTTAGAATGATGAGGATAATTTAATCAGAGGTTAACGTAGGAAGACTAAAAATCGAGGAAAGGGGTGTTTAGGGAATTAATAATAACTAGAATTGTCAAATCTTATATAGTTTATTTTTTCCCAATGTTTTTAGCAACAAGTTTTTTTTTTTCCAAATAGCGATAGTAAATATAGGATTGGTATAAAAGACAAAAGTAGTGGAGCGGGAATATTAAGCATTTTCACTTCAAACCTTGCCTTTACCTCCATAAATGTTAGCTTTAGTAAGGGGTGTTTAATAAAAAGTTCGTATACAGTGTTTAAAAATTTGGAAGGATAAGGGTGCTTAAATTCAAGTATAATTGTTTGAGTAGTTGTTGTCATTATGGACTTAGATTTTTTTTTCCAACATGTTATTTGCCCAAAACATTGTTACACCATTAAGGATAACTTAATAACAAGTTGGCATGAAATGCAAAAATGAAAAATGAAAAGGATTGACAAAGAATTAATGGATAAATTCGAAAGTGTGTAAACAAATTGTTTTTATTTAATTTTTTTGTAAGTACGTAAACAAATTCTTACTCCATTTATTTTCCAAACTAAAGACAGCAACAGGGGAAAAAATGAAAAGGATAGAAAAAGACTGTTGAATGTTGAAAAGTATCCTAGGTTTTAACTTATAGGAAAAGGATAGAAAAAGCAGGAAGCCTTAGAAAAGCAAGCTACTTATGTCACATTTTTATATATCTTCAAATTTGCTTTAATTAGCTGGCTTTGGTCCAGTAGAATCTTCAACACAACTTGATAATAGAAATAATATAGCCAATTTCACACAAAAGAACAATTAACAAATCAACCACGATTATGTGACTGAAGTACATACAGATATGACATTTTTTTTTTATTTCTGTCATACCTGTGAACTCACTTAAAGAAAAAGTGAAAACCAAATTACCTTAGTATATTTAAGAGTTAATAACATTTTTGCTTCCCTGAGGTAGGGTCTGTGATCACACTCTATTACTCAAAATTAGGCGTGTTCTTGGGGTATCATCAGTAAATCAATAGAAGAAGTCAGGGCTGCTTCGTTATTATTGGAATTTTCTGCAGAGTTTTTGTGAGGTTGCAGTTCCTGTTATACTTGCTGATTTTAAAGAATGTTGAGTTTATTGCATTCAAATTTCTCCCTTGCACTACCAATTTGGCCCTCTGACATAAAGATAAGAAAATGTGACCACCACTAAAGCTATATTCAAATGAAAGCGGGATACCTTTTACGCAATCAAAGATACTAATGCATCGTGGTAAATAAAAAATCACCTCAGGAATTCTCCCTCTTAATTAATCAATCAAATCTTAACTGGACTAATTACATTTTCTCTCCTCAAATGAAATGTACTGACTATACTCCCCGGTGCTGTGCATGGGTTAAAACTTGGTAGTTTCTAGGAAAACGGCTTTCCAAACAAAGGCCTTTTGGGTATTATTATGTTGGTTCACCGCTGCGGTCTAAATTCAAATCTGATATAACTTTTAATGCTCCTATTACAAATTATCATGCTCTTAGTACAAGTTATTAATGCATTAGAGGGCTGGATTTAGGTTATAGAGGTATAGATGTAACCCATCCCATGTGTACTTCATCATTATCTCTAATTATGACAGAGACTTTGCACTAGTTTTTTTTTTCTGTAAGTCAATAAAGTATGGAAACTTGGAATTATTAAGCTTTGTTTCGTAAGTCAATAAGGCAGCATGTATGTGACTGTGTATGCCAAACAGAAATTTCAAGAAATCAACAAAACATCTAGCAAATCTAATTTTTCTGATGCTGTTATACTACCAAATAAGAGACCAACCGAAACAACAACAATGTCCAATAAATTGCCATATCAGAAAAGCCACTTCAATTCGGAAAACAAAAAATCCCAGAAAAAAATTTAAACTCAGAAAAAAATTTAATTCTTACCTCTTATGCTGTTTCTGGTGAAAGGACTCAAATGGAGAAAGCCGGATGCCAAGAGAAAATAAAATGTGCAGTGCAAATGGGACTCAAAAGTGAGGGGGTATCCTGTTGAGGTTGTAAAAATGGCAAATTGGGAGGAGGGAGAAAGGGGCAGCTGGCTAGCAGAGATGGGTTCCCAAAGGGGAAGCTCTGCAATGGCCGAGAGCTTCCGCTGCTTCCGATGAGAGCTTCGGACGAGAAAGTGCCGCCTTTCTGATTTCGCCTGAGAAGAAATGCTGCGGCTCTACAAATTTGAAGAGCTTCCGAGGAGAAGGCCGAGAGATTCCGACGACAAAGCTGTGACCAAGATTTCCGATGACAAAGCGGTGACCAAGATAATTTTGAGAGTGAGGAGTTTTGGCTGCACGGAGAGAGTGAAGGGAGAGTGAGACAGACACCAATGATGAAATTGGGAATTTTGATTGTTTTCAGATTGATTACCTCGCATTCAAGAAATGCGAGGTACTCAATCTCGCATTCTCTAAATGCGAGCTTAATATAAGCTCGCATTCTGCAAATGCGAGCTTGTTAAGCTCGCATTTTCCAAATGCGATCTTGTTTTTCTTTTTTTCTGGAAACACTTACCTCGCATTTGTGAAATGCGAGGTATCTGAACTCGCATTTCACAAATGCGAAGATCACAAGTCTGGAATCAACTTAAAAAATTATCCCCTTTATAGAATAACTTTTTTTTTCATCACAATTTAAGAATTTTCTCATTGACGTGGTGACAGCTGAAAGCCTCTCACGATGCATGGTCTATTGCTTTGCCAAGAAAGGGGGTGTAGTCATCTATAGGTGGAGATAGATTCTGAAGTCCTAGTTCGCATGCTTTGTTCAGGAGCATTGGCGAAATGGCTATTATGTAACGTTCTGCGAAGGATTAGAGGGCTTTTGCAGGAGTTGGTGGCTGCAGTGATTCATGTTTATCGAGAGGCAAATGCTACTGCAGATACGCTAACAAGATTGCAACTCAATGAAGATGCTTTTTACAACTCCCCTCACCAACTGCCATCTTCAGTCAAGGCATCTTTAGCTTTAGATAGGGACAAATTCCCGTATATTCGTCGTAGGAGTGAAAGGGAATAGGTCCCTTAGTTTCTTTTACGCGTGCTATCTTGTTGCTATTTGTCTTGTTGTCACTCTTTCTTTGTATTCTTTCTCCTCTAATAAAATAGGGGGGTGGCGTCCCCTCCCCGAGCTTGGGGAATTTTGCCAAATACAAAAAAAAAAAAAAAAAAAAAGTCAAAAGCTCTTTTAGACTTATTCTTTTGCTTTCTTCTTGTCTAGCATCTAAATAGGTGAACCTTCTTGTGATCAATTTATGATAAAACTTTTGATAAAATATTTTTGGATTAACTTGATAAATGATCAACTTGTTTAGAAAATCAAAACAAAAGTTAAGCACCATAAGTTTGGTTCCTTTTGTTTTCGATTGTGCTTGAGAATTAACTTTAGGTCGCCAGCTCAGCTACAAAATTAATTTTTTTATTATTATACTATCTTTTTAATTACTGTTAACTTCTAATAGGCTGACTTATGGAATGAATTCATGCCGACAATCTTTGACTAACTTTTCTACTCTTACTTATTGATCTTCACTTAATTCGTCTAATATTTGGCTTTTGAGAAGTCTTTCAATTCAATCACATAATTTTTGGAGTCATATATTGCATGCACGTATTAAGCTTGAATTTCTAACGAGTTTATACAAGCCAAAATTTGTACTTATAAATGGGTCTTATTGGAGAATTCTTAAAGTTTTCAATACTAACATTTAGTTTAATTACTTAGGACATATACTATCAATAATTAATTCGTATTATTGGAGTACCATCGGAGCTTTAATTAAATATAGAAGTATGTTGAGATATGGATGCAATTTCATGGAATTATTGCTTGCTTGATATACTACACGTGCCAATGAAACTCAAACTAACAAATTTCAATTTAATTATACATTTTCCAACTAGCCATGATCCATACCAAAAAAGAAATGAAGGGTTGGCGGCTGATCATCCCGATACATTCTAGTCCTCGTGCATTCTTTTACATTTCGCCTTGTAACAAATTCTATTGAACTAACATCTTTCCATACGTAACATATTTGAATTTATTACCCATTTCATAATTAAGTTATGCTTGTGTGGGAATCAATATCATGTATTTGATTGGTGCCTAGTATCAAAAAATAACATTTATTACAATCCCTTCCTCCATATGCTTGATAATCGAATTGCAAATATTTTTATAACTCATTGTCAATGCCAAAATAAGGTTTGAAGTCACTAAACTTTTAGAACTTTTTAAATCTCTCATGGGAATAATAATTTTAAATGCTTGGATATGCCAGATGTTTTCTCTTCCATCTTCAGATTTTAAGCTTGAAGTTGAAGCTCATACCTGTGTTCAACATTTTTTTCTCTGCTTTTGTGAAATATAATCTTTAGTACAAAGCATGTAACAAAAAAATTTTCGAAACTGTTTCGTATATATATTAAAATTTTTATTATAACTACATTGTTAACAAGAGTAATGAGTGATACGAGAACTAATAGGACAATAATGAAGTTTCGAGTTAGCAAAAATAAAGAACCATTTATTGCATAGTTAACAAAAAAGTTAGCTACGTGTAAGACTTAGTAAATTATTTTATAGAATAGTTCTATAGAGCACACAATAAATAAGTTCCCTAGCTAAGATGCTGCAGCTGAGTTTTACATTACTATATCTAAAAACCACATGCTTACTCTTGTAATAACATACACCCACCTACTTCTACCCAAATCATAGACATGTTAGAGAGACCATATTGAATATATCTATGATATGAAATTAATTTATATACATACTTGTTATTGTAGCATATCACACTATTAAGATTTAAAATACTAAAAACTCAAATATGACATATTTTATATAAAAAATTAATACAAATATTATTTTCTAATGGTCTCCATATTTATGTATTTAACTAATTTTTACTAGGCAATGGGGCGCAGCCATTTCCTACTAATACTTATATAATTTCTTTTTGTTTGGCACCCCCAAAAATTAAAAAAAAAACTTACAAATAATAATTTTTCTCTTAAGTTCCAACCATTTTCACTCTGAGAAATTTTCTTCTATCATTATCCTTTCTCCTTTCCCTGCCAAAAACCAGTACCACATTATGACTTTCATCTAAATTCATCTTCATCTATAATCACTGTTTATTGAACTGATAACTAACTCATAGTAGTTCTTATCTTCATGTATAGCTAATTCCTACCCAGTTGATGTCTATGTTGATATCAATCTTGATGTATCTGACTCCTATATAATGCACATATTATAACGGCTTGTGTGTGGCCATATTTCTCATCTTCTACCTTTCTTAAGTTCTGATTTGGTATCACAGCCATAACTGACGAATCCAGTCCGAAAATTGTCAAGACATCTTCTACCCAAAACCAATTTATTCCTTCACAAACTTCTCTTAATAATGCGCACCAATTTATTTCTCTCAAGTTAACAGAAACGAACTTTTTGTTGTGGAAGACTCAAACTATTCCCTTTTTGCGTGCCCAAGGTCTCATTGGTTTCATGGATGGAAGTTTCTCATGCCCTTCCAAAGATGCAAGTACCAATAATTCAGCCTATGATTCATGGATTCAACATAATTAGTTACTGATGATGATACGAACTCGACCCAGCAAGAACCTGTCTTGAAGAACCAAGTCGATCAGGCAGCGGAAGGATCTATCTTGATTAGGTTATGGAACAATAACTACCTTGCTAGACCTAAAGAGAACCCGTCTCTAGAAACCTAGTGGATTGGTTATTGGCTTGAAAGAACAAGATGATGTAATCATCTTGCCTTGAACACCACAAGTATCCAAGCTAAATACTTGATACAGTTCAAGAAGAAACTCAAGTTCCATCAAGGAACTCCATAAAAGGAGACAACTCTCTTTTTATTAATTCATCTTCAATATCATGTCTCAATAGTTAAATAAAGTTGGCTATTTATAGCCTTACAAGACTCAAAATCCTAATCTAAATTAGAAACAATACAAGCTTCCTAATTTGACTTGACACAACTTCCTAAATAAATTTGGAAGCAATTAACTACTTTTCTAAAACTCTAATTCAATTAGAATAGGAAACTAACTGACTCAATTGGCTTAACTATGGTCAACATGACCTTAGCCTTTATTTCCCTTAATAACTCAAGACTAACTAACAAGTATTGCTGGAAACTTACTTAAATAAATAACAAGAAATAAGCATGACAAATCTTCAATGATTCTTGAACCCGATTGCACCATCAACCATCAATCGAATTTTCTTGAATTTGAAGGGAATCCAAATCTTCATGTTCTCATCAGATGAGCATGTTAATATCTTCTTTATCTGAGGATATTTTGCCTATGGTTGTTGGTTTATAAACTTCAAATGACGTTTGGACTATTCTTCCCGCGAATACTCGCATCCTCAATCTTCATATGTGCCTTCAAAATCTCTGTCGAGGTGACACTCCAATATCAAAATTTCTCCACAAGGCAAAAGCATATGCCGATGAACTTGATGCTGCTCGTTGACTCATGCCTTTAGAGGATCTAAACATTTACCTCTTCAAAGGCTTACATTCAGAATTCAAGGACATTGTTACCACGCTTGCTGCATGTCCTGAACCTGTTAAGTTTACTAAACTTCATAGCATGCTGTTAGGTTATAAATTCCTTCATGGTAATTCTAATTCTTTGCCATTGGCCCCTTCTACCAACTTGACTCAACTGTCAGAAAATACAAATAAACACTATTCAAACCTTTTCAGACGGGGGTGTGGACGATCTAGCCGCAGTTGTGGCCATGGTCATGGACGAAATGGCCATTTTTTTTATTCTCGCATACCACCATCACTAAATTCTAATCATATTCGCTGTCAATTTTGTGACGGCCTCTATCATACTGCAGCAAGATGTCCAACTTTATCACAACAAGCCACCAATGTTCCAACTACTCGTGTTGACTCATTCAATTCATCCAATCAATTTCAGAACTAATTTTCTAAATCTGGAGCAACCTATCATGTCACTCCCGACCTTGCCAGTTTGACAAATTCTGAGGAGTATAGAGGCACCGATCGTCTTCATATTGGAAATGGTAAGGGTCTTCCCCTCATTCACACTGGCACATCATACATTCATTCCCTATCTCATTCATTTAAATTATCAAATGTACTGTGTGTTCCCTCAATTACCAAACCACTATTATCTATTCAAAAATTTTCTTGTGACAACAATGTTTTTTTCTGAGTTTCATCCTTCTAACTTTTTTATCAAGGACCAAGTAACTCAGAGGCCACTTCTTTCCGGACTGGGCAGAGATGGCCTTTACTCTCTATCTCCATCTTTCCCACCCGTATCACCTTCTGTATCCTTAGCTGAACGTGGCTCATCTGAGTGTTGGCATCGACGACTTGGGCACCCACATAATCATATTCTTAGGCAAATCATTCAAGAGAATCAATTACGTTGTTCTTCTTCCATCGTTAAAGAAACTAGCACTGGACATCGTTACTTTGTAATTTTTGTTAATGATTATCCAAATTCATCTGATTTTATCCAGTGTCTCAAAAATCTAAAGCTTTTAATAATTTTTTGAAATTTCAAGCCCTTGTTGAATGTCAATTTGATAAGAAAATTAAATATATTCAAACTGTTGGGGTGGTGAATATATACCATTAAATAAATTTTTTGAGTCATTGGAAATTTTTCATCAACTAGCCTGTCCTCGTACTCATGAGCAAAATGGGTCAGTTGAATGATGTCATAGATGTATTGTTGAAACTGGATTCACATTACTTGCTCAATCATCAGTCCAACAAAAATTTTGGAATTTTGCCTTTGATACAGCAGTTTATTTAATAAATCGAATAAATCATGGCAAATCACCAATAGCCCATCTTTTTAATTCTAGTCCCAATTATCTTTTTCTTAAAACTTTTGGTTGTTTATGCTTTCCTTGGTTGAGACCTTACAATAGATATAAACTAAGTTTCCATTCTACTCCTTGTAGTTTTCTAGGTTATAGTCCAAATCATATGGGTTATTGATGCTTGACTTTAATAGTAGCGTGCACTATATTGCTTGGCATGTTTGATATGAGAAGTTCATGTATTAAGGTCCGTCACTTCTTGGTCCCATACCTATCAGTCATTCAAATTCATCACATTCTAGTCTATGTTTTTAAACTAGGACCTGACCAGCTGGCCCGATCGATCGAACCGAGAACCGGTCAGGTATCCAGTCCAAATCATTCTAAAGAACCGCTTGTCAAAAAACTTGGTTAAACCGAGTCAAATATCAAGTTTGACCCGAAACCTGTAAAACCGGTAAAAATTGGTTTTTGTTCTTTTTTTTTTGGACTTTATTTTTTCCCATTGCTGATTTCTAGTATTATAGATTATATATTTATAGTTTTAAATATAGATTTTATCTAATTATATATTTTCATTATGTGTTTGGGTTGAGCCTCGTTTAAACACGAAACTCGTATTAAACTGTGAGCCAAGCATGAACCTTCTATCTAGACCAAAATCAGAAAGTCTTGAAGATCTGTTCATCTAGACCTACAATTGGAAATCAAAAGTCAAGAGAATGTATTTCACTCCTTATAGGAGGCACAAGTCATGGCTGTTAGCACATTGTCCTGCAAGAGTTGAGGAAGACCAATGGTCTCTTTTGGTTGAATATTGGAGCTCAAAAGAAGTAAAGGCATGTATTAATTGTCACATCTCTTTTGCTCTTGAATTAAATTCTAGTGCTGTAACGATTTTGATGTGTTGTTAACTACTTTTTTTTGTTTTAATTTGTACATAATTAGAAGCAAAGCAAGATTAAGCTTTGCTATATATGCATGTAATACTATAGGAAACTCAATTTTTACTAGTTTTTCTGATTTGCTTAAACTTGTAAAAGGGGAGCTTCGCCAAGATAGAATGGGTTACCCATCGTTTGGAATTACTTAGTTTCAACTATTGTACCCTTGGAAGGTTTTGGTATATGTCCCCCTCTTTGTAATAATTGTTGATTATTAATAAAAGTTGGGGTTGACATTCCTTTGTCATGTATGGGGTATTTCCAATTAAATTTTTTTTTAAAAAAAAACCTAATAGGAGTTTTAGCTGCAATTCCACGGTGAGGAGTGGTTAATCCCTTTTTTAGTTGAAGGATAATCAAGGCTCTTGGTTCAACTACAACTATGAGAGCTAATTTGATTTCCCATGTTTCACAAGTTCATGAGTATTCATATATATTCTATTTGTTTTCGAGACGAGTGTGTTCATTCTCGAGGTAATTATTTTGCATGATTAGATAACTGGTCAGCATCTAATTATTCAAAATAATCTACTGCCATCAGAAACTTCAAATCCGTAATTATTTGATAATTTTAGTGCTTGTGGTGAGTGATGTAATTTGATTATATTAGATACTTTCGAATATACTAATATATAATCTAATTTGAACAAACTCTTATAGCGTGTTTGCTGGTTAGAAATGGTAGTTTCCAATTCTTAATGCTATTGAAGGATTGAATCCTATGGTTATACTTAAGATTATCTTTTAATTAAGTATCTAATAGTCGTACCTTGGTTACCCAAAAAGCGAGGAAAGGTAGGTTGTTAGAGCTTATCGACAGCCATTACCAGTTTATTCATGAATGTGTGAATTGATCTTTGCATCGATAATCAATTGAATGAACCAAAGTTGAGATTATTCCTTTAACTAGAAATTGTCTCTCATTGATTTAGTTTTATTAAATTTTGCTTTGTTATTTTGTTAATTGAGTTAATTTTAGTTTAATTCCTTGAAAACCCCCTTTTCTATTTATTGTTCTCACAAAGTAATAAATCACCTAGTTCTTGAAAACATGACTGTACTCACCACTACATTCGAATTTCTGTTTTGGAGTAGAAAATTTTATAATTGCTGGTTTGACGCCCAAAACAAAAATTTTAACTTTTGGGGGAACATTCAAACTCCACACTTTATGCCAAAAACATTTCTCACTACCTATTGATGAAGCGCCAACTCCACCATCTCCCAAGGCTTTTTAAGTTCCTCGCCAAGTAGTAGGCTGATTTAACATTAAAAAAAAATTCCCTTTTTTGTGTAGTACCATATCAGTTCATCCCTCAACTTTCTTGGTGCAAGAGGTATCCTAAGGATGTGTCAACCTCATGCCTTAGGAAAAGAGAGGTTAGCAGCACGGAATTCCAGCCACCAGTTTCACCATCAAACAGGTTATAGACTCTTGCTTCCGGCCACAGGTGCTAAAAAATAGCTGAGACGGACGAGAAAAGGGGGGAAGAGGAATCCATGGATCATCCCAAACATTAATATTTCTTCCATCTCCCACCCTCCATAAAATTCCTCTTTCCAAAATGGCTCTCCCTTCCAACAAGCTTCACCACAGGAAAGAGGGATTATGTCCCAATATGTAAGATTGATTCATAATTAAATGTCGGCTCTTACTTTTGTCTCACAGTAGCATAAAATTTCATCCTACCAATGTACACTCTTTTTACTTGGTGCAAAATATCATCTCTATATTCTAAAGATTTTCAGAGTTAATAAAATTTGATGGAACAGCCATTGAGACACCAATTGTAATAACCATTTTCCTCTCTGACACGCAATAGATAGCCATCCTCGGTAAAGGCCTCTCTGACACTTTTGAAAATCTTTCTGAAACTGATTACTGGAAACTGGAAAGCTATTGGAATCAATACCCCCGTTCTTTTCCTTTTTCTTTTTGTTTTTATTTTCTTTGCAGAGTTTGGTCTGTTAACTGCCTTGAATAACCATGACAGATTTTCATAAGAAATTAAGAACCCTCTATTTGGATTGTGTAGGTTGCGTTTTAGAGTATAGACATACATTTTAAGTTGCTAAAAGAAAGTAAATTTTGAGAAGTAAAAAATTGGCTTTCTGAGAACATAACGTACATTTTTCTTGAAGTGTACCAGGTCAATTTGATCATTAGAAATGATAGCAAATTAGAAATTCCTTTTTTTTTTTAACTTTGCCTGGCTCCTTTGCTATCATTTTGAGCCTAAGTAAGTTTGCCCAGTCCAAGGAATTTTTTTTTTCTTGTGAAAGGTTTCCAGAAAAAGGGAAAAAAATCAAACGTATATACTTTATGTTGGGAATGGAGACTGAACCTAATTACATTGACACATAATAACAACTCCGTGGTTAGATCTAAATATTTGGATAGATTTGCATATAATAGTGTTGATATATAGTTAATTAGAAACTAACATAACTAAATCAAGATTAAGTATTACAAACAGCTAATTTTCTAACATTCAATTAGCACCCCGGACTTAGTTAACAAATTTAGGGATGAAAATAACAAATGATAACAAATTTATATATATATATATATATATATATATATATATATATATATATAATAGGCTTCACAACAAAGATTTCTTCAAAGGCCTTCTTGAATCCCAATACAAGAAGATTAAGTCTTGGAAAGAAACAACTTGTGAACAGGACCAACAAGCAGATTGGTTTCCCAGATAACCTGCAGAAAAACAGTCCCAAGAAAGAAATCTTGGACTCTTTTACAAACAGATTGGGCTATCAAGCTACCATACAAGGCCCAATAAAAAGTCCAAACCTTTGAGTCTTAAAACCCTTTCTTCTTCCACAAAACAGCAAACCTTATCTATTCCCAAAACTCATCCACCCAGAAACGCAACCCAACATTTCCAATACAATCAAAATTCCAATATTTTGAGACTAGTACCCCAATTGTCAAACCCTCTAATCGAATCAGATATTATCAAATCTGAACGAAAGGAAGATTATGACGATTACATATCAATATCTTCTTTCTCAATCATTAGTGATGAAGATGAAAAAGAAGGACATATGATGACCAAAAATCAGACCCTTCTTTTCAGCATCATTAAAGACATTCTTAAACCAAATTTCGGATCATTCTTAAACCAAATTCCGGATCCTTTGAAAAGTCTTTTCTTTGACATTCCAGGAAAAATTCCTAGACAAAATTCTTGTAAACCTAACACCAATTCTTCAAAGCTACTTCTCTCTCTAGCTTGAAGAATCCTCCTCCCTCTCTCTACAAACTACAGACGGGACGAGGGGTTAGCCCCTTAAACCAGGAACAAGTAAATAACAGAGGAGGAAAGCATAAAAGTTAGGAAGTGGGTCGCAGCCGGACTGCCACTAGTTAGTATAGGCGGTTAGACCAGCCATGTATAAACAGAATGTAAAGAATATTTAAAGACAAGTTAGAGTGTTAGATCAGGCGATATAACCAGCCATGTATGGTTAGTATAATTAAAATAAATAAAAGAAGAATAAGTAAATGGATATAAGGCGGCTCAGCCGACCATTTGATTGAATATAAGAATACAAAAGAAAAGAGAACTTACAAGGATATGAAGCTTCAAGCTCCTTTGTTTGATCCTAAAAACTAAAATATAAAACTAAGAAACTATAGCCTTGTGCAAGCCTTGTGCAAACATCTATATATATATATATATATATATATATATATATATATATATATATATATATATATAGATGTTCTTCTCTTATTTAGGGATGAAATTTAACAGACAGGACTTAGTTAACAAATTTACATTAGTTGTTGTACTGGTACACATTCCTTTAATCATTCAAATTGAGAAGTCATGATACTATTTACCACAATTCAAATAATCAAGAAAGGACAAAGTTATGAATATTTTCTTCTTACACCTCCAATGTAAATTACAGAATGGAAGGATTTGTTGATGGACAAAGATGCAAGGTTAGAAGTCCAAATATCCATTTAGGAGTAGCTAATAATGGCAAGAGGCTGAATTCATTATTACGACATGCATATGAAGCCATAAGTTAAGAACATACCAAAAAGGTAGAACGATATATAGCCAAAAACACTAAAAATCTAATCAGCTCACAACTATTATAAGATTTTTCTTAATTAAAGCAATTGTTTCATCAGACAGATATACATTTACTCTTTGAAGGATTTTTGCCCAAAAAAAACAGACATACATTTTAACCCATGTACACTAACTGAATCTCACCATATACTTCATAAGGGTTAATTCAATATACACCCTAAACTTTTTTCAAGTTGTGTAGTACCTCTTGAACTATCGATTTCACCACTAACCACACTCAAATTATCAGTTTTTGGTGATGTACTCCAATTTACTCACATCTAGGGTAATTTAATTAGTAAAAAGTTGTCCCTTGATTACTTAAGTAGCCAACTATCCTTCTTCCTTTACAATTGGCTTGTATACACGTATCGAGAATTTTTTTTCTTTTATGTATGAAGAAAGAGGTGAGAGAAAGAGAGAGACCCATACACAATGTATCACCTGTAGAGAAAGAAGGGCATTTTGACTGTTGAACTAAATTCAAGGACAAGCTTTTTACTCATTGAATTCTTTTGACTGCCAGTTGATTGGAGCACTTTGTAAAAAGTTGATAATTCAAGAATGTTTAATGCTGAAATTAATAGTATGGAGGCACTACACAACTTGAAGAAAGTTTCAGGTAATTTTGCAATTAACCCCTTTATAAATTACAACGATTACATGCACACAGCAGATCACTTCTTTTTTTTTTTTTTTTTGGAAGGAAATGTACAAAGCAAATGACTGATACTAACTCAAGAAATTATAACGGATTTGACAACACAAATTAAGAAAAAAACCACACGTGCAATAAGAAGAAAAACGAGCTTTGTAATTTTAGTGCCACTGGGCACAACATTCATGTATGTTCAAAGTCATTAGAAAGATAAGAAATTGCAGCATTGAACTCTTGAAGTGGAGAAATAACTTCCAAGCTAACTCTAGGACTAGAATAAATGAACTAAAGCAGGAACTTGAGAGGATAAGGAATTCAGGTTTAGATAACAGGAAAGGTGAGCTCAATGATCTCAAAAAGCAGTTGGCCGATGCATATAAGGAGGAAGAAACCTTTTGGAGCCAAAAGGCTAGAATCAGTTGGTTGCGGGAGGGGGATAAAAATACTAAGTATTTTCACTCTTATGTCAAGGGTAGGAGAGTGAGTAATAGGTTAAACGGATTACAAAGAGAAGATGGGTCTTGGACTGCTAATGATGATGAGGTAGTGACTGAACTTTCTGACTATGTTAAGGAGTTGTTCACAAGCGGAGGGAGGGGTGATATGTTAGAAATTTTAGATGGTATTCCACACTCAATTACTTAGGAGATGAATGATAAGCTGACCAAGGAAGTAATGGAGAATGAAATCGATGATGCATTGTTTTCTATGAATCCAGAAAAAGCTCCAGGACAAGATGGAATGACTCCAATGTTTTTTCAGAAGTTCTGGAGCTCCATTAAGAGTGATATCATACCAGCAATCAAAGCTTTTTTTCACTCAGGTCTCATGCTCAAATCTATTAACCATACTGTCATATCCCTTATTCCCAAGATATTGCATCCAACCAATTTGAAAAATTACAGGCCTATCAGTCTATGCAGTGTGATCTATAAAATCATCTCTAAAATTCTGGCCAATAGACTGAAGTCTATTCTGGACAATTGCATTAGCAAAACTCAATCTGCTTTTATTCCAGATAGACAGATATTAGACAATGTGATTATTGCTCATGAGTATATGCATTACCTCAAAAACAAAAGACAAGGGAAAGATGGCTACATGGCAATCAAATTGGACATGGCAAAGGCTTATGATAGGGTGGAATGGCACTTTCTGCTGGCTATGATGGAACAAATGGGCTTCTGTTCTATATGGATTAACTGGATCCATAGCTGCTTGAAGACAGTAAGTTACTCTTTCAATTGCAATGGGGAAGTTAAAGGTTTTGTGTCACCAGAAAGGGGGATCCGGCAGGGGGACCCCTTGTCTCCTTATCTATTTTTAATTTGTTTAGAGGGCTTCTCTAACTTGCTAAGAAGAGCTGAGGAAAGTAACAGGATCCAAGGTCTAAAAATAAATAGGCATGGACCAATTCTAACTCACCTCTTTTTTTGCTGACGATTCTATCATCTTTTGTAAAGCTAATAAGAAAGAGGCTGTGGAAATTATGGAAGTTTTGAAAATCTATGAAAACGCCTCTGGGCAATTGGTCAATCTGGACAAATCTACAGTTTTCTTTAGCAAAAACATGGACAGTGAGCAGAAGGAAGAGGTCTGTCATGCTCTTGGAGGAATGGTAGAGGCAAAGCAAGGTAAATATTTGGGACTCCCAATGGTAGTCTCAAGAAACTAAAGATCAGATTTTTTGATTTGTGAGGGATAATATAAGAAGAAGATTTCAGAACTGGAAAAACAGATTTTTGAGCCCAGCAGGTAAAGAAGTAATGTTGAAGGCAGTTGCAATGGCTATGCCTACGTACGTCATGTCTTGCTTTAAGCTGCCAAGAAGATTATGTAAAGATATTTGTGCATTGATGGCCAACTTTTGGTGGGGAGAATCTAATGGCAGGAACAAAATGCACTGGATTTCTTGGGAAAGAATGGCATTGAACAAAAGTGCAGGAGGACTAGGCTTCAAGGATTTTGAAGCGTTTAATCAAGCTCTGTTAGGAAAGAAAGTGTGGAGGTTACTTACTAAACCAAATCCGTTGGTTAGTAAGGTGTTGAAAGCCAAATATTCTCCAAAGGACTCCATCTTACAATGTAGCTCCACCAAAAATGCATCCTGGATTTGGCAAGGATTAATGGGAACAAAAAGTTTGGTCAATGAAGGACTGATCAGGAGGATAGGGAATGGTCGTAGTACAAGCATCTGGGAACACAAGTGGATTCCAGATACAGCCACAGGAAGGCCAACTACATGTCGATTGAGCAATTGTGAGCTGGAAAGGGTGGATGAGCTAATAAGTCATCATAGATGGAACAGGAATATCATTTTCAGAAATTTCAACAGAAATGATGCGAAAAAAAATTCTAGCTATCCCTTTGAGCCTATCAGAGAGGGAGGGCAGCTATTATTGGCAACCAAAGGCGGGAGGGCTATACACGATTAACTCAGGATACAAATTTCTGATGAAGCAAAACAGAAAAGGAAAAAGGTGTAATCCTGAGGGAGCTAGCTCTAGTTATGTAGAAGGAAGTCCACAAGTAGTACAGATGTGGAACACACTGTGGAGGCTCAACATTAAGCACAAGATCAAATTTTTCATCTAGAAATGCATTCAAGGAGCTTTGCCAGTGAGGGAAGCAGTGAGTAGACGAACGGGGATGGGTGATCCTATATGCACAACATGTGGAACAGCACAGGAAACAGTTGAACACCTCCTGCTGACTTGTCCTCATGCAGTGAACATATGGAAGGCAGCTCCTATTCAGTGGGATGGAGCTAAGGATCAGCAGGGAGATTTCAAACGTTGGTGGCTAAGAATCTCAGAAGCAAGGCATAGGCCAGAAGAGATGGAACATATTGGTTTGACTGCAAATATCTTGTGGCAGGTGTGAAAAGAAAGAAACAAAAGGGAATTCGATAAATCAGATAGAGGTCCACCATTAAGAACAATAGGAAGAGCACATAAGGAATGGTTGGAACAGCTGTAGGTAGAACTCACGAAAGACAGAGAGAACACAGAAGAAACAGTCCCTAGGCAAGAATTACAAGACCAGGACTATGCAAATGAGGGAGCTATGATTACGGAGATGGCAACAACCAAGAAAAAAGGACAGCAAACTTTTGGAATTGGAGTCACAGTCAGGGAACATGTAAGTAATAGAATGGTAGGGTGGGTGCTGAAAGAAACAAGTCTGGGAAACAAACTCCTAGATGAAGCACTAGCACTGAAGCTGGTCTTGTGCAAAGCTGTGCAACGCAATTGGAGCAAGGTCAAGCTGAACTTTTGTAACAAGGAGCTGTGGAGACAAATCATACAGCAGAGTCCTGCGGACAGCAAAATGGCAACAGTGCTGGAAGACATCTCTAAGCTACAGAGATTGTTTTGCATGTGCTCCTTTGGCTTGTGTAGGGAAGAAAATATGATAGTTAGCAAAAAACTGAGTGATGATGCCTTAGGCGTTATTGTTGATGAGGAAAGACTGTTTCCTCAGTGTCTTTGAACACTTCTTGTATAGTTTATCTCGAGCCGTTGCTCATACATGTAATCTTTTTCCTTAAAGCGATGAAATTCTCTTATCGTTTCGGAAAAAAAAAATGGCACAACATTCATGTGAAGAACTATATGAGTTGCCCAGTTTTCATTCTAACGAAAGTAAAAACTAAAATAATTAGTCAAAGCACTCTTGAAATCTATTGAACAAGCAAAATATCCTGACAAATATAGTCAAGAAAATTCATGTGATAATGCTACTAACAAATAGAAGTCCATGATGAAAAGAACTAAACTTCCGTCTCATTTTCATGAAGAAACTTAGCATACTACTCCAAATTTTCAGCAAAAATTCTAGGTTTTTGATATCGGAAGACAAACAAAGCTTGTCAAAGATTCAAACCAAGGTAAACTCATAACTAGACAAGAAGAAAGCAAAAGAATAAGTCTAAAAGAGCTTTTGACTTGAAGATGAATTATTCAGAAATGGTCTAGATTTAAATAAATTTGTTGGGTGAACCCTGAGCCAGTCTCCTATTTACAACTCAAAATGCAAATTTTCCAGAAAAGAATCCTGGTTTCTTTCTTGATCTAGGCAGGCTACATTTTTAGATATCTTTAACATCACCTCCTCCATCTACATGCACCATAGCTTCAATAATATCTCCATCTTCCATGCCAAGCTACACAGAGAGCAAAAATCAAAGAAATTTTGCAACTGCAATTTTAAAATAAAAAACGTCAAAAACTACCAGGTAAAGAGCTTCACAATGAAAATGCGTTTCCTATCTGTTCTTCCATGTTACCATAGTTACTAAATCTATGTTAAGAGCCACTACCTCCTCTGGGGTACTCCTCACAAGGACTCTGCGTCCAAGGTATAAGAAGTTCACAGCACTATATTCGAATTTTTTGTAGTCACAGTACTTCAGCAAAATGTTCTTCATTGGCTTGTTTCGTTTGACTTCAAGATTCATCATCTTACCATCCTACATTGCAATGGAAAAGCAGTCTTAGAAGTCATGGAGAAAAGACAGAATTCATAAGAACAACGATTTTCTCATCCATTCTCTCCTAGATATTCTTGCAAAACTAATGCTAGCTAGTAACCTTTATACCACTGCATATGTAAACTTTCAAGGGCAGAAAATTTCAATAATAACTAAAAAGAATGCTTGATTATTCAAAAAAAAAAATGATGATTGCATAAAGGAAGAGTTTTGGACCAAAAAAAATTTGTACATTCTCACGAATTGAGATTGTAGAGAGAAAAAACAAGGATAAACAAATTTGAGCTGGTAATGCTAAAAAGTTTAAAATTTCATGTGACCTGTATCAGTGGAATGGAGATATTGTGAAATGTCAAGTTTTATATCATAATTACCAAGCATTTCTGATCTATTGCAAGTTTGCAGCAATAGTAATTAGTTATTTTGTAGAGTACTGACCAGAAAGCATGTCATACAACTGCATATATGCAGATAATGAGTGGATGTTCGTAATCAAGAACTTGAATCTGTTTACTAGATTACCTGGTTGGATCATCTACTATTTTGCATCAAAGCTACTAAATTCATACAAATTTTCTGAACTCAGAGACAAAGTGTCAATTTAAATTTCAACTTTCTATTTATAATATAAACCTGCACATTCTATGTTGTGCAATGCTAGTAGTTAGTCAACAAGTCTTGTGCACTAAACTTTCTGAACTCAGAGACAAAATTTCGATCTAGTTTACGTCCACTCAATTTTTTTCAGACTTTCTTGATCACTTCAATTTTGTAAGGAACCCCTAGTTCCTTGATGGTCTATGTGCTCAAGATCATTGCGTTCTGCTTGAAAATCCTCTGATTTTCTCCTTAAGTTTCAATTTATCACAAGATAAATAAGGGCCAAATTGATGGATTTCACACTCAGGCCTCATCACTTATCAAAGGTGATAGAGTATGATGTTCAGTATGTTGTATGTAACAGATACTAACAGACCATATTAGTGCTATCTTGTAAGATCACATACAACATCTAATGTAAAATAATTGATAAATGAGACAAGTAACAAGCATATACTTTCTAATCATCATGAACATTTTTGAGTTACCAATAATGATAGTAATAGTGAGTTTAAAAAATGAACACTGGCATAAAACTTTTGAAATTGAGTATACTATAAAGGGAGAGCATCATACACCACCATTCCCCCCCCCCCAAAAAAAAAAAAACACTTGCAACAGTCACATATACTATTCTTTTTGAAGTATATTGGTGGATACAATGTTAAAAGTTTTGCAATTGAGAAGGTATAAAAGCTAAAAAAATTAAATTAAATGAAATAGGTAGCCTATTAAAAATTTTTAAGGTAATATCCTCAGTGGTGGCCAATTAGGAGCACCTAAAGTCTGCTAGACTTGCATGGATTAAGTGAAAATGGAATTATACCATTAACACGGACACATTTTTCCAATGGAAAACCAAATATCCATGTAAGTACCAAATAGCTTATTCTTTCTTAAATCTTAGGATTCTTGGTCACGATTTTACAACTACTCCAGAAAATATTTGCATAAACCAGAGTTAATCACTGAAAATGAGATTTTCTTTTTCCAATAATAACATTAACCGTTTCAAAATGCAAACTTTTCAAGCAAATAAACGCAACCACCAGTCATTACAGTCACAAATTTTGACACAGCAATCCATTATAGATCAGTAGTAGGCCAAAAAAAAAAACCAAGAAAGAAATATTGCATTAACCAAATAAAAATCGCTCCCTCAACCCACCCCCTGCAATGCGGCCCCAAAGTCAGAAAAATTGATTGAACCATAGTCAACAAAATTGATGGAAACCAACCTGGCCAAGCACCTTGAGGAGGATCTTGCCACTGCATGTCTCATAACTCGTTTCCAGTGGCCTTTTCCTGCTGCTGTCACCTCTTGCCATTTTTAGCTAGCAGAATTCCAGTTGCTCCTGAACAAACAAAAGAGCAGAGCAATAAAAAGAGCATCTAATGGTGATAGGAGAGAATATTTGAATATTACCTGCAAGTGCAAAGGGCCAACTGCAAAAATTTTAGGCATGATTAAGATAAGTGGTTCTCTAAGTTAGAAATTGTAAAGTCTGTAGTCCGAACTGAAGTCAAGTCTGTAGTTCCTCCGTTCATGATCAATGATGAGATTGACACAGTTGTATAGCAGTAGTATCTAGTACCATAACTGAAGAGGAATTGGAAAAGCAATCAATGTTTATTTTTTCAATTTACCTTATTTGGATAGTGATTTTTTTATTTTTCAAATTATTCTAATTGCACCATAAATATGTTTTTTTCTATTTTTTATTTTTTTAAACTTATTTCATGTACATCATATCACAAAGTATTAAAATATTATTCTAAACAAATGTTTCAAATAATCTTCTATTCAAACAATTATTTTAGATTACTTATACATGAAATTGCTTGATAAACCAAGTAATCGTTACCCTTGAAAATGACCTATGGTCTTGAAGGTATTCTTTGATCTGCAGTAATAGTTAGAGTTGAAACTATCCAAACTTTTGCTTTGCTAAAACCAAAAGGAAAATCCGGTGTAGTTGTAAAGATGCTTAAATAAGTGTCATGTGACATCAATTAAATGCTTTTGGGTAGTTTAAGTTGATGGATTTATTTGTATTTGATAATATTTGGGGTGGATTACTTGATGATATGATTGCCATCTTTATGTTTCGAAAGATTCCTCATATAAAAGATTTAAATTGGATGGTGAATAGATTTAAATACATTTTTTAATTAATTTTTTTATTCTACCCATATTACATCACAATAAGTGCGCAAGTAATGTTCCAAAGAAAATTTTCAAACAATTTTTAATCAAGGATACAACTTGGATAAACTAGCATGATGAAAATATGTAAAAATTATAAATAAACTATAATATCCAATGACATGATTCAATTTTTACAATATATAATACTAAAAAACACATGAAGTAGATTTAATTAGTAGAAAAGTATTTTTCCCATTTAAACAAAACATGTCTAGAATGCATATTATATGTCGGCAAGGTGGTGGAAACCACAAAAAAAATAAAACTAATATAACAAAAAAGTTTTTAAAATGATTTATAAAACCAATTAGGGTTTTCATCGATTCTTGGTTCAGTTAGGATTTTGATTAAGACACATAATACAGTCTCATATATCTTATCTTATTCTTGATGAATATAAAAGATGGCTAATTCCTTTGTTTATTGTCCAAAAAAGAAAAAATTACAAGAATAATGATCTGACATTATCAGAGTATAGAACTATGCCCAGCAGGCAAGCCTTTTTTTTTTTTAATGCCAGCTGCAATTTTTTTTAAAAATATGATGGCTATCAGTCTGACACGGCAGCCATCATAAAAAAGATGAGGGAAGATGTTTGAGAATGTGAAGAACTGAAGTTTGCACTTGTTTGGCACGGACAGTGATGTGCCACAGCACATCAGAAGTAGAGTAAAAACAATCATGCAATGCAACAAATTACCTACCAATTTTCATTTTCCAGTGTCTACTATCTATAAAGAGAAAGCTTGGATCCCGCAGACGGCATCGTTCCATTTGGCACACAATTACATTTGCTTTGGATCCTTGACTGCATTCAGTTGTAGACCACCCCAGACTGCCAAATTCTGTCAGGTGACTCAGATGGGGTCCAACTTAAATTAAAAACTGAACCAAAGAAATGAACTATTTATGTACCATCCCATGGGTCCAAATATTTAACAAATCTTAATATTTATATTCGTAATTTAAGTACCTATTTTATACGGTGCAATTATCATTTTATTTCTAATTTATTGTGTTTGAATATGAAATTATTTGGGATAATTTTTTAAAAAAAATTCTATAATACTTTTTTGATATGATATATATAAAATAAAAATATCATTAAAAAATATATTTATAATAAAAATGGATAAATTTGTATGAATAATTTGCTATCCAAACTCGTTCAAAACAGTACTTACAATTTTTGGCACGAAATATTGGACACTTACCAACTTGTAAAAGGACGCTATCTTAAGAGCCCTTTTGTCCGATTGAGGTGGTTCCCTATTCTCACAAGGGTCTCATCTCCAAGTGTCACAGCACAGTAACATCCTTCCCAGGTAAATCTTTCGCCTTTACCACCCTAACGTAAAGGTACTGCATTTGCTCAACAAGGTACTGCAATTTTTTTCATCTTTTTTATGATGGCTGCCGGCCTATGTCAGGCCAGTAGCAATCACATTAAAAAAAAATTGCAGTTGGCTGTCGGGCTTAGTCAACCCGGCAACCCAGCACTTTAGAAAAAAAAATGGTTTGCTTGCCAAGCTTACATAGTTCTATACTTCACCATTATTCTTGCGATTTTTTTTTTTTGGACAATAAACAAAGGAATTAGCCACAAAAGATTAACTTATTCCCTGCTTTATTCTAGTATTAATGCAGACACTGATCTTGTCGATTTTTTATTAAACATTAAACTGGTCGAACTAGTCAGACCATTCAAAGTTGAATAACACTTCCTGCCACCTTCTTCCTTTCTATCCTTTATTCCTCCCTCTCTCTCTCTCTCTCTCCTCTTTTCTCTGCGACCATCGCCCTAACTTGATCTGGTCTTGATGGGAAAGGAGTAAGAAAAAGGAGAAAGAGAAAGGGATGACAGGTTAGTGGCAGGGACAGAAGAGGGGATAACAGAAGGGTCAAAAGGAGGAAGGGAAAGGATGATGGGCCGAAAGAGGGGACAATAGGAGGTTGGCAGGTGGTAGGGTGGGGAGAGGGTGGGAGAAGAGGAAAGGAAGGTAAAGAGGAGTGGAAAGAAGAGAAGGGAGGAGATTGTGAGGTTGGCCGGCGGAATGGAGAAGTTTTACCACCATAACCCAAAAATACCCTAAAAATATTTTTAAAACACTTTTAAACATCAAAATTGCCATAAAATAAATGTAGTAATCTAGAGTAAATTTTAGACAAAACAATCAAAAAAAAAAAACTCTAGCCAAACATTTATGTGTGTGAATCATTAATGCTTATTCAACCATATGTAATCAAAATTACTCGTTCAAATCTACCACTCAAGGGATAGAAAACTAGAGGAGTTATAGACTAACTTGGTGTTGTAGTGGTAGCACTGGTGCAAGAGGGTGGTTGTGAGGTAGGACGATGGGTGTTTTTAAGCTTCTATATACGGAGTTCATGATAGAAACAGAGATTTATATTTAAATTGGAGTTTTCTCTTTTATTTTTGTGTATTTAAATTGGCCATGCGTTCTCAAAATGAGGTCTTTATGGGTGATTATTATCATTATTATTATTATTTAGAACATTATCTTTAAGTAGGAATGCGACCACACCAAAATTTAAGCCTCACCCTCTCTCTCCCCGACAACCAAATAAACAATACATACAGAAAATGCAGCAAACGGCCAGAAAAGGAAGGGAAAATTAGCCATTAAACCCCCAAAATTCAGCTCTCTTCACTGGAAAATGAACGAGCTCCGGACAGCTTTGGACTGACCGGAGTTACTCCTCTCTCGTGCGCACAAATTGAACAACTATTTAACAGGCATAGTCGAAATTCTGAATTTTTAGTGAAGTCAGAATCGAAGCCAACCTTAAGTTGTTAGCTACATTTATCACAGTCAACACAAAGACCCAAATTTGAATCATTTATCAACAAAGACAAAAGGGGATGGGGGAATATGTATGGATATGAAGAACAAATAAAACTAACAAACAATTCAGCGTCTCACGAAACTTTCAGAAAATTGTCATTCTGAAATTAGAGTAGGAAATGAAAGGGAGGGCTTACAATGCTTTTCCGGTGAAGATTCTAATGATGGTGGTGGAGGATTCCGGTGCAAGCAGTGGCAACAAAACTCCACCCCTTCTGAGGTCTTTTCTTTTTTTTTTTTTCGATTTTTGTTTCTTCCTTCTCCCTTGTTTCTTGTAGTTTCCTCCTTATATGCTTCTAATAGACTTGAAACTTTATACCTCAGATTTTGAAAGAAGTCTTGAGCGGGCTTTTTGAAGGTATTTTTTCTGATTTCTCCTTTTTTTTTATTTTTGATGATGAGCTGAAGATGACTGCTGATTTTTTTTTGGACTGGGAATTTTGTACCTGTGGCAGTGGACAAGTGTGGGAAACTTCTTGGAATCTTCTCAAATTTAGATCCTATTTGGAAAATGAGTTTTTTGTGTGTTTGTATAAAATTTTATTGTAATTTATTATAAAATTTGTTAAAAAAAATTAAAATGTGTAAAAACTTTCCTTTTTTTCCTTTTTCTTTTCCTTCCTCTACTCTTCTTCTCCCACCCCTCACCACTGCTCTTCCTCCTCCTGCCCTCCCCACTGCTGGCCACCATCGTAGGTGGATCGATATCATCAGCCTCTTTTTTGTCCTTTCCTCTGTCTTCCTCTCCTCTCTTCCCCACCCTTCCTTCCTCACCTCTCCTCCATCTTTCCTCTTCCTCCTCTCCTCTTCCCCTCCCCTCTTCTCCTCTCCCTCACCCAACCATCCTCCGTGGTCGTGCAACCAAGGGAGGTGGGTGGCTGGGCGAGGGAAAGGATAGGAGGGAACAGGGAGAGGGGAGGAAGTAGGAAGAGGAAAGATGATGGAGTAGGGGAAGGGGGAGAGAGAGAAAAAAAAAAGAATGAGACTATCGCACTGGTGGTAATGGTGGTACTGGTATTAGCGCTGGCAATGATAGTTGTGGGTTGCGGTGGGGAAAGGATGAAGAAAGAAGATAGAAAATTTTTTGGGTATTTTAAAATGTATATTTTAAAATTTTTAATAAGTTTTTTGAGATTATTGTAGTTAAAGTTATTAAAAAAATTGTAAAAGAAAAAACTTGGCAAAAATCTCATTTACCAAACAAGCTTTTTAGTGTCCAATGTTTTTTGAAAAAAAAGAAAAATTTTTAATTCTATTAATAAAAATACTAACTTACCCTCCCTATTTTCCTCTCTATCTCTTCTCCTTTTTTAATTAAAAGTGCAAAAAATTGGTGTCTACACATAAGATTGCGAACTAATTAATTTTATATGGGATACAATCCAAATAAGCAATGAGGACTAATTTCCAATGATTCTCAAAAGGTGCTAAAATCATTTGGACAAATAAATGTACCAAAACCATCCAACATGATTTCATCTATTCTCTCGTTGAGAAAGAATTTATTGATGGGAGATGGTATTTAATGTTTATCCATGATTGCACGTAGCTGAAAAGGAAAGTAATGTTAGTAAATGTTTTCACAGCTGTTCGATTTTCTTTCTTTGCATTGAAATACTGAAATAAAGTATGCCATTTGGATTATGAGTCGAATAAAATCCAATTTAATTTTCTCTATAATTGGATTGAATCTTTTTTGCAAAATTTAGTTCGGAGTAGGGGCTAAGATAATTCTATGTATTTTTTTAAAAAAATAATTGTAAGAGCAAAAGTGCACAATTATGGACTAACTCATCTATAGAGTACAACTTAGTCCTTTTCGTGTCAAAGCTAGAAATCCTATATCGGCTAGTGATCAATTGAGTAAGAATTGACAATAAAAGTCCTAAAGTAAAAACAAAACATAAGTGACCCATGACATGCGTGTAAACCCAAAAATTCCAGTTATCAATTTTTTGTTCTTCTTCCTCTAGAGTAGAAAGGAGCATCATAATAGGAAGGACAATGATACACCAAAATTTGGTAAATTGAGTAAGAAAACAAAACAAAGATTTCTATTTACTCCAAATAAAGAGACAAATTAAAGGAAAATCTTTGTTTTGAATCAATACAAAATTAAAGAAAAATATTTAATCATAAGTTGATGATTAGCTGGTAAGAAGGAAATATGTGTGCGAATGATTCGAAAATATGGACTTGAAGTCTGTCTTGAGTACTTTTTGTGCATCAAGTATCTCAAGTTGCTCTAAAGAGAAAAAGAAAAGGGATGAGTTGGATGATTCGAGAGCAAGAGAATGTAAGCGAAAAATTCGTAATTGGGCCCAAGGTTAATATCTAGCTATTGGGCCTATGGCCTCCATTGTATCCAAAACAAAAAAGTACGTAACTAAATTTTTTTTCCCTACTAAAGCCATTAGTTAGGATATTAGTTAACTAATAGTGGAATTCTTGGTTCTACTTTCAAACATTCTAACTCTCTTTCCATTTTGTTTTTGTAAAGTTTGAAGTCTTTATTTTCAATTTAAAAAAAACTCACTCTGTAATCTTATAAGACATTGTACTAGTATGATATGTAGAAACTGAGAAAACTTGTTAAAACAAGTTTCATGCATAATAAAATGAGTAAAAGACATCTTTTTACTTAAATCCCATGTACCATAATTACGCCCATCAAAAGAAGCATATACTTTTTCTGGACAGCAAGATGGAAATGATTCTATGGCATATAACCCATTAACTTATGGGGCCATTTAAGTTGGACTTTAGTAAGCCCAGACTCGGTTCACCAAAGAAGTAAGACATTTGGGTTTTGGATCATGCACTGAGTTAGGGATGAAGCTAGAATTCTTTGTTTGAGGAAGCGAAATACATATGCATATAAACTTTTGAATCAACAATAGATTTCCCAAATATGAGACTAATAATTGGCTTATAAATAATGTTGGGCTTTGGGTTTAATTCGAATTCAACCTAAACTCACCTTTTACTTCTTAATTTACGTAACATAATCACTATAACCATTAAGTAGTAAACCTAATTTGAAATCTATAATATTAACCCTACACATAAACCAATAAAGGTTCATTAAAAAGTACACAAATAAAAAAAATTCCAACAATAATTGTATCTAATTCTCTCAAAATACATGAAGGTTAGTCTCTTTTTATGAAAAATTGAGAACATATAATAATTACTAACTATGCATTTGGTATAAAAATAATACATTTATAGTATATACAAATGTGTTATTTTATACAAAGTGCATACTTAGTAATTATTATTTGTTCTCAATTTTCCACAAAAAGAGACTACCTTTTCTTTTTATGAAAAGAAAAAATACATTTATATTATATAAGCATTAGGTGTGTATGTGTGTGTGTGTGATTATATATCAAAATATAAATATATTTTATGTATATAGTGTACCTAGGCATGTCAATGAATCGGGTGTTATTTAAATCCAATCCAGACCCAATATACTTGGATAGAGTTTGGATTTAATTTTGAATAAAAAATAAAAAAGTCCTCTGTGGTAAATCGAATACACAGAAAAGTCCCCCGTGATTTCAAAACGTACAACATGGCATCTCATGCTTTGAATTAAATTGTAAAGATGATGGAATCAGTTAAATTTAACGGAAATGACTTATTGGAATCCAAAAAAAAATTGGGTAAAATACACGGAACCCCCTTATGGTTTCGCGAAAAGACACATTGCCCCCTATCGTTTAGAAATCTACACATAAACACCCTAAATTCATAACTAAAGTGGAAATTGACCTAAAACCGGCTGAGCGACCTACTGATGATGGGTATGCGAGGTTCTTTTGAAAAGATCTTGAGTTTCATTCCGAAGCTACCCTTCAGTTGCTATATTGAAGTGACATATTACGGGAGAAGAGATTTGAAGCTATCAAAGAGTGAAAGGAAAAAGGGAGAAGATCTAAGCTATAAGCTATATCGAAGTCGCCATGTCCATTTCTGCAAATTTTGGAGGAGGTTTGACAGATCTAAGGTATGAATGGTCTCGGTGCTTCTGCAAGAAAAAAGCAAAAATCAAGATCGTAGAATCGAACAAACCCTCAAAAGGTGGCTGTATTACATTTGTGAAGATCAATCCTGCTCCTTTTGGGCATGGTGCAATCCTCTAAGAATGGATGGAATGGACAATGAATGTACTAGTCAAAGTCCAGAAACAAGATTAGACGAAAGTTGTGGGTTCTCTCCAAGAGTGAACAGTAATGAAGGTATGCTAGCTATGAACAATGGTGACATTGTGACTACCCCACCTCCCCCTAGGGCATACCCCAGGGTTTAGCGGACTGCCTGCCCAACTCTCGTCAAGACTCACTCACTCACTTCAAATAAAATAGGGTACGACCTCAAGAATAAAGGAAATAACAGTTACCAAGTTTGAAAAACACAAATACATTCATTTCTGTCTCAAACAGCCATACAACCCCAAATACATCAAAAGATTGGAGTTCTAGATACATTCAACCCTAATCGAGCGACCAGTGCTAGTACAATTACAAAATTTCAAAAAAACTAGACTACGCTAGCCTGTACCAGTCTCACGCCTCGTTCGTACCCCTTGTAAGTAAAACAAATGGCGTAGAATGAGCTAAAAGCCCAGCGAGGTTCCAAATAGCAAGTTGACCATTATTTAAAAGTTTACGTATCAAAGTAGCAAAGTAGCGAGTATAACAAGTCCATAAAAGTGAGCAATAACACTTCAAGTAGCAAATCTCAAAATGAACGAGTGTAAAATTCTTTTCTAAAAGAAATGATAACACGACGAATAACAATCAAAGTATAAGGATACAGATGGCTCTCAGGAGCCAATTTCCCGTTGCTTCACCAGAGCTTGATCAAGTATTAGTTGACACTCCGTCAACTTTCAAGTAAAGTAACCAATCCAGTAGTGCTTCTCTTAACACCAATCCGTCCACCATTCAACCCCCTTACCGGGGCCGAACACCAACTAAACACTGGTGGTAATACTCGAGTATACCGATTATTCGAGGAGATAACACTCCACTCGACAACACTAGATACCCGTGGTTCGTTATGTAATCGACCAAACTCTTGCCAGCTCGACTCGATTAACTAGCCAGTGGGGTTTGGGTTCCCAAGTAATCACTATAGTCGATGACCAATCGACTTGGTCAAGAGAAAAGTATGGAGATGGGAATGAGAGGTACCTTCCACTCGTATCGAGTGTGGTACATACTGCAGCTCAACATTTACAAGTCAAGCACAAGTACAAATACAAGTACAGGTCAATGCAATTCAAGTCACTTGTGTTGACCTTGGTTGATCAGTCCTTGGTTTTGATGATTAACAAACCAAAATGTAGATTTGGACTAATGTTTTTATGTGAGAAATTTGTTAGAACAGGTCATTGATCCAAAAGAGAATCGAAAAGATTTGAATCAAAGAGAAGTTAAGAAATATGAAGGTTCAGACGTAGAGGATCGGACGCTCGATAGAGGATCGGACGTCCGACAGACGACGATACTCTTCGGACGGTTGGATCGGACGCTCATTCATTGCTTCGGCCGTCCGACACAAAAAGAATGAAAGTTGAACATTCTGACTTCTATCGGACGCAGGGTTCGGACGCAGAACAAATGGTTCGGACGTCCGATAGGTGGTTCGGACGCATGGTTCGGACGCAGAGCAAATGGTTCGGACGTCCGACAGGCCAACGGTTAGTTTCGACAGCATTTAATATTTGACCGTTGGAGAGCCTTTTGGAGCCATTTCTCACCTTTTATAAATATCCCAAAACACAAGAAGACACAGACTTTTGCCAACACTAAATACAAGCTTACAAGTGAGATCTTTGAGTAGAAATATTCTTTGTTGGTTGTATAAGGGGTTGGGAAAGTTAGGTTGTGAGGTTGCTCAAGTGAAGGTTACTCTCTAGGAGGAGTAAAACCTTGGTGAAGGTGAACCTATCACTTGGAGTTGTAAAACCTTGATAAAGATTGCCTCACTTGTATAAAGTAGTTCTTAATTGAGTGGGTAAGCTTTCAATTGTAGCTAGTTGAGGGTTTACTTGGAGAGTAGTAAAATTCCTTTACTCAACCAAAGTATGTTTGGGGTGAGGAAGGAGTGAGCCTTCACTTGTACAAGTTGGTTAGCACTACCATCAATTGAAGAAGCTATTTGGTGGATTCAACTCCAAGTTTGGAAGAAGCTTGGGAGTTTGATTGGCTTGAATTTCTTTTACTTTATTGTTACTCTATTTTTGTGCTTTAAAATTGCTTATATTCTTTATCATTGTATTTACTTGACTACTTGTCTGGTTGAGTATTTTGGTTGTATTTGGTTGCATCGGGCCTTACAATTGGCATCAGAGCTTGGTCTCCTAGAGATTAAGCTTAACCGCTTAGAGTAAAGATCATGGCAACCATAAATATTTCTTTTTTAGAAGGGCAATCTATTGATAGACCACCTATGTTTAATGGTTCTCATTTTAGCATGTGGAAACAAAGAATGATGATTTTCTTACAATCCGTTTATATTGAATTATGGTATGTGGTAGAAGATGGTCCTTATGAAGCTAGAATAGTTGATTCTACCACTAATTTGAGTAGATTAAAGACTAGACAAGAATTGAATGAAAAAGACAAGAGATACCTTTCTTTGAATGCCAAGGCCATGTATATATTGTGTAATGCATTAGATGTAAATGAATCTAGTAGAATTAAAGGTTGTAAATCAGCTAAAGATATTTGGGATAAATTGTGTGAATTTCATGAAGGTAACCAAGATATTAAAGAACAAAAGAAATCTTTGCTTGTTTCTCAATATGAATTTTTCAAAATGCATCCTCTTGAAAATGTTGATAAGATGTGTAGTAGATTTTGTGACATTATTCAAGATCTTAAATTGCTTGGAAAAGAATATTCTTTGGGTGAGAAAAATAGAAAGATTTTGAATGCCTTGCCAAAAGAATGGGAAAATAAAATAAATGCTATAGAAGAGGCAAAGGATTTAAATTCTATGTCCATTGAATCTCTTGTGAATTCCCTAACCTCTTATGAATTAAAGCTGAAATTCAAAGTGCAAGAGGAAGAAAATGCAAGAATGTATAAAAGAGGCATAGCTTTTAAAGCATCTCAAGTGGGGGATAACCCATCCTTCATGGGTAATGAAAACATGGAAGTGGACAATGATATAACTCCTCACATCAAAAGTTTCAAGAAGATCTTCAACAAGAGAAGTTCAAGAGGAGATTGCAAAATTACATGGGATGAATGCAATTCAAAAAGAGAAAAAGAAGAGTTGGCCCAAATGGCACTAATGGCCTTTGGAGAAGATGAGGTAAATTCTTATCACTCTTCTAGTGATGAAGATAATGAAGATGATGATGTGCAAATTCTTATGATTAAAATGCATAAAAGTTTGAGAGAATCTTATGCTAAAAATAAAGATTTGAAAACAAAAATAAATGATTTGTTGGAAGAAAACTCCAAACTTTTTCAAGAAAACAAATGTTTGAGAATGGAAAATGATGATTTAAAAAATCAAAAAGGTGTTTTTGATTGCAAAAATAATTTGAAAAGGAAGTTGGAAGAGAAAACAAAGTTTTATGAAAAAATGTTGGAGGAACAAAATTTGTTAAAGAAAAGAATTAATAACTTGAACGAGTTTCTCCAAAATGAAAAACAAAAGTTTTCTCAAACAAAAGAAAGCAAATCTTTTCAAGGCACAAATAAGTTTGCTATGATAAGAAGTAAAAAAATTAGTTGCATTAAATCCACTTATGTGCAAAATACTTCTATCATGTGTCACTTTTGTTGCCAATTTGGACACATGCAAAATGATTGCTATGTAAAGAAAAATATGAGAAAAGGTATGAAATCCATGTGGATTGCTAGATCATGTTGTACTAACTCCCAAGGACCCTATAAAGAAAAAATACCAAATGAAATTTCTCATACTTAGATACATCATGAAGATTTGATCTAAAAAGTGCTAAATGGTTGAAAGTACATTTGAAAGTTTTGACATTCAATATGGTCTTGATTTGAAAAATAAAGGGGGAATTTGCTTTTTGATTGATGCCAAAAGGGGGAGTAGGTTTTATTGAAATTTCTTTGTATGTTGGCATTTTCTAAGGGGGAGTTTTATTTGAACTTATTTGATCAAAGAAATCTTCATTTTGTTTGTCATCATCAAAAAGGGGGAGATTGTTGACCTTGGTTGATCAGTCCTTGGTTTTGATGATTAACAAACCAAAATGTAGATTTGGACTAATGTTTTTATGTGAGAAATTTGTTAGAACAGGTCATTGATCCAAAAGAGAATCGAAAAGATTTGAATCAAAGAGAAGTTAAGAAATATGAAGGTTCGGACGTAGAGGATCGGACGCTCGATAGAGGATCGGACGTCCGACAGACGACGATACTCTTCGGACGCTTGGATCGGACGCTCATTCATTGCTTCGGCCGTCCGACACAAAAAGAATGAAAGTTGAACATTCTGACTTCTATCGGACGCAGGGTTCGGACGCAGAACAAATGGTTCGGACGTCCGATAGGTGGTTCGGACGCATGGTTCGGACGCAGAACAAATGGTTCGGACGTCCGACAGGCCAACGGTTAGTTTCGACAGCATTTAATATTTGACCGTTGGAGAGCCTTTTGGAGCCATTTCTCACCTTCTATAAATACCCCAAAACACAAGAAGACACAGACTTTTGCCAACACTAAATACAAGCTTACAAGTGAGATCTTTGAGTAGAAATATTCTTTGTTGGTTGTATAAGGGGTTGGGAAAGTTAGGTTGTGAGGTTGCTCAAGTGAAGGTTACTCTCTAGGAGGAGTAAAACCTTGGTGAAGGTGAACCTATCACTTGGAGTGGTAAAACCTTGATAAAGATTGCCTCACTTGTATAAAGTAGTTCTTAATTGAGTGGGTAAGCTTTCAATTGTAGCTAGTTGAGGGTTTACTTGGAGAGTAGTAAAATTCCTTTGCTCAACCAAAGTATGTTTGGGGTGAGGAAGGAGTGAGCCTTCACTTGTACAAGTTGGTTAGCACTACCATCAATTGAAGAAGCTATTTGGTGGATTCAACTCCAAGTTTGGAAGAAGCTTGGGAGTTTGATTGATTTGAATTTCTTTTACTTTATTGTTACTCTATTTTTGTGCTTTAAAATTGCTTATATTCTTTGTCATTGTATTTACTTGACTACTTGTCTGGTTGAGTATTTTGGTTGTATTTGGTTGCATCGGGCCTTACAACTTGTACAAGCATGAATGAAATATCAAGTATTTAGTTGAGTTAGCTTAAGTGCGATAAAGTACACACTTGCTCGACCAAACCAAACAAATGTTATCCGATCATGTTGGTAAATCAAATATCAAGTTCAATCATGTATTTGGAAGCACTCACCAAAGATTTAGTGCTTGTCAAAATCACGCTCAGGTGTAACTCCTTCGTTGGAGTCCAAATCTGCGATAAAACATCGTTTAAGAGCTTTGAAATTAACTAAGATTCTAAACTTAAGCGTTTCGTTTAACTAAAATCAAGTAACTGAAACTCATTTGGGTAATATTCACATTACTTATCACACCCTAGAAAACTCACACTCACTCTTTTAGTTTTGGTAAGGAAGCGATTAAAACTTTGGAATTCTCATTTGAGTCAAAAAGACGAGGAAAACGTATTTCCATTGGTCGCTACTCTCATTTTTTCCAAGGGTACGAGTTTCGGCCAAATTCCAGCTTATATATCTCTACAAAAGTAGACTCGAATACCCCAGACAAATCAAGTTCAATTCGTCCTCAAATCTTCGCTCAAGTCGCAAGTACACACGCCTGACCGTCGAGTGAAAATTTGGACTGCACGCCCTTTGTATTTATCTATTTTCTGGCCATTTATGGTTTCATTATTTTTTTCTCAATTCAGCCCCAAAATCACACACAAATAATCTGACCACAATAGCCTTTCACTAGGCTCAATGTCATTCAATTACAAAACAATGCTAGCAATGCGACCGGAACTAATGTTCAAAACAAATAACAAAATAACAGATTTGACATCTTTTGGCGTTTCGGTCACAACTGAAATTACGCTTATCGGATTGGGGTACAGTTTATGCCGTTTCGAAGCTAAGACAGAGAAATACATTTCTTGTGAAGACATCAACATCCAATTCGTGCATTTTCAATATCAAAATGTGACATCTCAGAGGAAAACAGAAAACTGTCCGCAAAACAGTACATTTGGCAGTCAAGGGTATTTTTGTCATTTTACATGATACAGTGCTCCAATTGAGCTGAAATTTCACAGACATCTATTAACACCATTTTCTACAACTTTTATGTTTTGGCCTAAGTCTGATTCGGCCTCTAACATGGACGAACGTATAGGTCAGTAACAGGGCAGTTTCAACCTTAAAGCTGGAAATTTGATGATTCAAGGTTTAAAATTCTCATTCATGTCTTGAATCACTACCCCAAATCTCTATCCAAGCTTATCAACATCATATGCTATATAAACAACAAGAAACACAACTGAACAACTCAAACCGTAACTCAACAATCCACCATATCAATCAAAACTACTTAAATAACCATCATTAGCCAAGAATATGAGTTTCTATCCAAACTTAAACAAGATTAAGGAAGAGAAAAAGGAAGACAGCCATAATACCTCAAAACCCCCAAAATAAGTTGTGATACAAGAACTTTCTTCTTCCCAAAAGTTCCACCAAACTCACCTCGAAGTTTTCCCAAAGATTAATCGGAATGGATTCAAGTTTCACTTTACTTTCCTCAAGATTCAAGCAAGGTTGTTATGGTGGAAATGCAGTTTTCTCTCCTCTCTTTTCCCTCTCCAAACTCATGGCTACAATGAAGAAAAAAGTGCAGGAATTTTGGTCCAAAACAATGTTAAGAAGATAGGAAATTTGTTGGTCAAACTTGGTTGGCCAACACTTATCAAGCCACCATTAGTCCTCTTGTTTTTTTTTCTTTCTTCCTTTTCTTTTGGTCAAAAATGGTGGCTGTTTTCTAGGATATTTTAGGGGTGATTAGCTGAAATAAAAGCAAGGTGATTAAGGTAATAAAGTAGTGTTCAAGTGATATCTTCAATCGGTAGCAAATGGTACACGTCAGTTTAAGTCTATTTTCCTTAACTCGCACGTATTAGGATTTTCACTTACAATTCACTAATTTATTATTATTACTTCTAATCACACACTTTTTCTTATATCAAACTTATTCTTAACCACCAAATTTAGTACACACTCCGTACCGAGTATTCACACTACCAAAAGACGTAAAAACCCTAATTTACCCTAACGATGAAAGTAAAGGGAAAACTCTTAATTCCATTCTTTATTCCAACCATTGGGGAGGTAAATGAATAGTAAAACTATTATAAAGTAATTGAGTCAAAATAAAAGAAAATTTTAAGAAAATATGAGCGAATTTTCTAGTCGTCACAGACATCTTGTTGGGGCTACATGCAAAGTTGAGCACGGTTGAAGGCACTGTGGGGATGTTGAAAGTGATAATGATTTTGTCCTTTATTATTTGTTGTTTATCTCTAGTTATTGCTGCTTATAGAAAATAGTAATTTGGTTAGTGGCAGCATTATGATGTACCAAATAATGTAATGATTTTAGTTTATGAAAAAATTCCAAATTTTGTCATGATTTGTATTAATTAATGAAAGAAAGATAATAACTATACAACCTGTTTACTCATGAACCAACTGTAATTTGGATAGTCATAATATGATAACCACAATCCAATATATGGCATTACAAAAAAGAGCAATAATGCCAATAATGTCATTACAAAAAAGAGCATCACTTACAAAACATGTTAATCCATTATACAATGTCTGCTCTAAGGATAGCATATATACCATTACAACTTGTTTACATCGACACAAGTCCTAAAAATAACATCCATAAATTCCTGATCCTAGTTTTTCTTAGATCTTTTGGATCGAGAATTGGGGTTGTTATCACTAATTGTAGCAGTGCTGCTTTGCTGAGATACTTGATGTACTGGTGCTTCTCTGGTTAGGGCTGAAGTGGAAGCTATTGTTGCCCCTCATTGGTTATTGCTTGCTCGAGCCTGCAACCAGAGTCAAAATTTACTGCTGGAATAATTATCAAGAGTACATAGTGCAAGAAAAATTCATGTACTTAAATGTACCTTGTACAACTTGGATTTAGGATAAGGAGGTTCCTTACAAGTTCTCCTATTATGGTCAGCTTTTAAACATCTCTTACAGTATACTGTCAACCCCTTTTTGAAAGCTCTTTGTGGATCTCTCGATTCATCAGGACCTCTTCTCCTAAGTTTTTTAGTTCTCCCAGGTTGTTTCTTCACAAATGGTGGATTTAACAACTGCATTCCACTATCAATCCAGTGTTCTTTGGATGGAATAGCTCCAATGCTATAAGCATATGCCCTCAAGTATGCCTCTTTACTATAGCACTCATCAACATAGTTTTCAACCTTCATCCCCATGTTTTGAATGGCAGCAATAGCATGCACACATGGAATTCCAGTCAATTGGAATGCACCAAATGAACAGCTTCTACGTTGCAAGTTCACAACAGAGGTTCTGTTGAAACCATCAACCTCAAATGATTCAATACCATCAAATACAGCAATACAATGCCTGCTCTTCTCTACACTTTTGGCTAGCTTCTCAAGAATGTTTGGACACAATCTGCCTCCATATTTCTCTACGCCTTGTCTCTTCAATGTCAATCATTGCATTAACTTTCTTTTGAAAAATTCAAGAAGAGTCACAATTGGCTCGTCTCTTGCTTTTAAAATGTAGTTGTTGAAACTCTCATTCAGGTTGTTGACTGAAAAATCAGTCTTAGCAGCTATTCCATAATGTGCTCTAGACCACAAGTGATATGGCAGCCTTTTCAACCAACCAGCAGCAGTAAGGTTCTCTCCATTTTGTGGCTGAGCTATCTCTAAAGCATTCAATGCTCTCTTGAAATCATCAACATTAGTTGCTGATGCAATAGCCCAAAACAATTCCCTCAGTTCTATGATGACCCCACCTCCCCCTAAGGCGAACCAAAGGGTTCGGCGGACCGCCTGCTAAGCTCTCACCGGGACTTACTACAATTCTTAAATGAAAAACAGATCAATTCCAATGACTACATCTAAATATGCCAAAATAATAACACGGCTATAATATTTCATTGCACAAGTACATCCAAGGATACAAATCTCAAGTCAACTGCATCGAGTCCCAAATCTTAAAATTCCCCAAAGATCAGTTACAAAATACCAAACTATACAAAAGACTAGCCTTCACTAGTATCTTCCAATCATTTCCTTCACGTCACTCTCCTGTTAAGGAATAACAAATGAAATGGGATGAGTTAACGCTCAGTGAGACCAAGAAAAGCAGGCAAACAAGCAAGTACAACTAGCATTAAAGTTTATACAAGAAGACAACCATAATATTCATATAACTCACAAAGGAAAACAAAACACAATCAATAAGGATACGGGAGTTCTCAGGAGCAAATTTTCACTTGCTTTACCAAGGCTCGATCTAATATCTCCACGTGATGACACTCCGTCAACTGGGTAGGTATTAATTCCGTGGAAACTCCACTTTCTTCCCCCATCCATCATTTCACCCTCTCGGATCCGTAACCAAACACGCATGGTGTGGCGATACTACTCGAGTATGCCAAGCAAGACCTTAAAAGATTAAACTATAATGTTTCCCATGGTTCACCAAGCTTCTCGACCAAGCCCTTGCCGACTCGAGTTACACGGTTGGCCAATGGGTTGGGGTGCCCCCCCAGAAATATAAGTGGTCGATGAGATATCACTCCAATCGATTTAGAATTGTTTATAGTTCTGAGTTGACATGAGAGGTACCTCCCACCCGAATTGGTGTGGTACATGCTATCGCTTAGAGAATTGGGTCAATGAGACATCGCTCCAATCGACTTAAAATTGTTTATGGATCTGAATCGATATGAGAGGTACCTCCCACCCGAATTGGTGTGGTACATGCTATCACTTAGAGAATTGGGTCGATGAGACATTGCTCCAATCGACTTAAAATTGTTTATGGTTCAGAGTTGACATGAGAGGTACCTCCCACCCGAATTGGTGTGGTACATACTATCGCTTAGAGAACTGATTATAGCACTGAGACGGTATGAGAGGCACCTCCCACCCAAACAGGGTGTGGTACATGCATCCATTCAGAGCTCACAAGTTAAATATATTCATGTACAATTACCAAACATATGCATTCATGTAACAAGTATCACATAATTAAAAAAGAGAGAGGACGAGGGCGATAAAGTACACTCTCGCCTCGGCAAGTTTACGTAATATGTATAACACTTGTACAATTAACATTTCAATCACATAAGCATTTAACATGCACTTGATACTCACCAAACCAAAAAGTGAGTAAGTGAGCAAATAAGCCTTTAGCCGTCCGCTCCGAGATTCTCTTGAAGATCCTCTTGAGCGCCTGAAGAAATAACGATTAACTATCACTCACAACCATGCATCAACCAAGAAAGAATGTACACTCGTTTAGAACTAAGACAATGTCCTACAAGAGAACTTTATTCTCTAAAAATTGATATTTAAAAGTGAGGATCTAAAGTTACAAGAGAGACTTGCATTCTCCATGAAATCGAGTTTAAAACGGTCTATCGATATCAAAAGAAAGTGACAAGTTCTCAAAACTCATTTCCTAAGAAATCGAAAAATTTCAGCTTTACGCGATAAATTTGGAAAAATCAGATCTTGAGTTTAGCATGCCCAAAAATGGAAAAATTTATACTGTTGGAATCTAGGTTCGGAGTACTAAAAGTTCTCAGAAGTCACTTTTCCAAGATTCCAACTAAAAAGTATTCATAATTCAGCTCAAAGTTATAGTTCCAAGAAGACAGGTTTGAACTAGTCTTGTTTTTCAACAAATTTTGGAAATTTGGAAAAATTCACAGGAAGTGAATCAACTTCTGAAATTTGTAACACAAAAAGAGTTCCAAACCAAGTTTCAAACACAACAAGCGGCACTAAATTCGGAGTTTTGAGCATCAAGATATAACAGCTTAAAGTCAGTTAATTTTCACTACTTGAACAGTGAATTTCCAGATTTGAAGAGCCATCTTTGGGGCATTATTTGGGTATCGAAATGGTATTGAAATCACACCAAATTTGGTACACTTAAACTTTCATATGTGGACTACTTCTCTATCAAATTTAACGCAAAAAATCACGTGGGAAGGCAGTTAACGAAATGGCCAAAGTTTGTGAAATTTTCAAGACTAATCTGCCAACCCACTCTTTCTTTCTTTTCAAAGGTTTTGTCCAATGAAATCAACCCCAATCCACTCTATTTTTGAAACCAAGGATCCAGAAACATTTAATGAGCAATTGATGGGTAATTGACACCAAAATCTTCGAAATATAACCTCCCAAGACAGATTTGACCATTCGGCCAACAAGGAAGGAAAAACTTCCAGTTTCCCAGCTTTGTCGCGTTTTCGAAATCAAGTCATATCTAACTCTATACAAACTCAAATTGAGAATGATTGGTGGTGTTGGAAACTAAGTTCAAAATGCTACAATTTATCAGAAGACATCATTTTGAAAATCTTTCCACAAGTGGGACAAAATCAAGCCACAAGATGCAGCTTCCAGTTTCATTCGTATAAACAGTCAAAACAGAATAGCCAACTTTGCCGACTCACTGCGGTTCACTCAAAATGAACCAGCAGGAGATTTTTGTACCATTGGAAAGCTACGAATGTCTAGTTTTGAATGCCACAAACGGCACTCAATTTCAACTTTGTACAGAGAGTTACGTTCGAACAAAGAACACTATCCGAGAACCCCTGCTATACGTTTTTTCCAGATTTGAATCTTGCCAAAACTCAAGTTTTGTGCAACCAAATGAAACGATTTTTTAAAGGTACTTTGTACACACAATATACAACATATATCCATCTTTCACAGTCAACCAAGCATCAAAATTTCGAAATAAAAACTGAACAAGATGGACAAAATTTTCGGCCAGCATGCATGCATCTTCCTCTAGCTTTCTTTTTCAACTTTTCAACTCAAACTACACCATATCTCATCAAAGCAAGTAACAAACAAGCAATTAAACACACAATAATCCTCAAGGCCTCTACCTGGAAAGGCACCTCAAGTCCACTACCTAATATCAAGGTTCTTGTGAACCCATCAACAACCCAACAACTAAACTAACTTAGACTAGCTTATTACTAAGCTTTGAAAAGAAAGGTTGAAGGTTTTCTTGGGTTGTTACCTTGTTGCCAAAAGAAAAGTAAACACTAGGTTTTGAGCTCTTAAATCACCAAGTTCCTTCCTTGATTAAGTCCTCCTCCAAGCTAGAATGAAGAACCAAGAGATGGAGAAATTTTGAAGAGCTTTTGTGGAGCAAAAATGGAAAAGAATGGAGCTACAATTTTTGTAAGAAATGGTGGTAGGGTGGCCGGCCAAAGAGGGAAGAGAAAGAAGGGTTTTGTGTGGTTAGGTGGTGACTTGATGTTGTGTAAGAAGGATTTGACATAAAGTGCTCTTGTGCCCCAAAAGTCAACATCCGATTAATGTGCAATTTGTGCTCCTAATTGAGCTTAACTTAACTCACTCACTTTAATTTCTCAGTTAATTTTTCTTAGTCTACTATTGATCTCCCTTAATTCTCCAAGATTATTGCACTCACGGACCAAATTTACCTTAAAAAATGTGCATTTACTATTTCCCGCTAAACGGATCGCAAAAAAATTAAATTTGCTAATGAAACGTTTTAAAAATATAAATGAGACATTTTTGCGTACAAATGGATTTATGTGACAGCCCCACTTCCCCCTTAGGTGAACCAGAGGGTTCAGCGGACCGCCTGCCCAGCTCTCGCCGGGACTCAGTCGTTCACTCACACAAATCAGAAATAGAACCACAAGAAAGAGCAAAACGAGAATCCAAAACTTAAAACAAAGCTTATATACATTACTATCTCAGAAAGAAGTGTAACCGTCGAGAATACAAAAGTTCTCAAGTCACCATACAACCAACCCGTGCCAAGCACTAGGGCGAGAACCAAAATAAAACCAAAACTATACCCAGCCAGTCGATATAGAGCTTTCGCCCTTGCTCGCCTTCCCCTGTTAAGGAAAACAAAACTAAAGGGATGAGCTAAAAGCTCAGTGAGGTTCCGAACATAGAATCAAGCCATAAATCAAACGATAAGTCAAGAAATAGTTACAACATTTACAATAAACCATACATGAAAAGGATACGTTCATTCGTTCGTTCGTTTGTTCTCTTGTCATTCCCCTTTCCTTCATTCATTTGAAAATGCATTTTTCATTTATACATAAAATCCTCGTTCGTTCGTTCATTTCATTCACCTTTCCTGGACATTGGCCAGGCTCCACCAACCTCCACCAACCTACAAGGTAATACTCGAGTATACCAAACGTTCACCCAGGTCACCATATCGCCCGACCGAATCCGCTTCTGGCTCGAGTCGATCGGTAACAAGGGGCAGTGGCCAGTTCAGCCAAAAGGCTTACATTCATGCACAAGTAGCATTTCAATCGTTCAATCATTGAAAAGTTCACAATCATTTAGGCTGAGTGCGATAAAGTACACACTCGCCTAGAAAACTCGTTTTGACTAATCATTGAAAGCGTTTAACATGTTATCAGTCATATAGACAAGCCATATAATCAAGAAACATAACAAACAAGGAACACTCAGCGAATTATGCTAAATAACGTCCAAAATGTCCTATCGGATTTTACCCTCGGTCACCGAGAAAACCTATGATTCAACGAGAAAGAATATTACAATTCATCTAGCAAAACAAGTAAGTGGAATCAAGGAACTCGACTAGTTACAAGTAAAACGGATAAAAGTGACTTTAAAGTGAAAAACAACCATTTGAATCTGTGGACGGAAATAACTAGGGTGTCATAACCCAAACTCAAAGGGTTATAACAGTTCCAATGGAAAACACTTGAATCAAAGTCAAGTCGGAATTCAACTAGATAGGCTCAGAAATATTATTTTTCGGAATCGTGTATGTGGTTCAAAATCGATATACATTCAAATAGGTATTATGGCCTACACGTCTTGACTGAGAAAACCTTAGGTCATACCTCGATATTTTGGTATGAAGTAGTAACTAAACATTTGAAGGTTCAAATGGAAAAGGTATCATGTTTTAAGATGGAAAACGGGCATAGTATTTGCCAAACGAAAAAATAGACAAGTTGAAATAGAAACTTAGCCCTCGAGCGAAAATTTGGGCAGCATGCCCTTTGTATTTTCCTATTTCCAGCCATTTATGGCTTCATTATTTTTCTCATCCAGTCCCAAAGTCACATACAAAATCAGTTCATTCAATAGCCGTTCAGTAAGCTCCAAGTAGTACAAGTACAATTCAAGCTAGGGAAAAGTTCGGAAATGAAAGTTAAGCTCTAACCATAAAAATAGTTTTTGACATCATTTTACGGTTTTGGCACCATTGGCACTACGATTATCGGATGAAGGTGCAAGATATACCGTTTCGAAGCTAAGAGATAGGGCTACAATGTTTAAGAAGGCTACTCAGACCATTTTCTAGTGCAATCAGGTCAAAAATTCAATATCCTAAACCCGAACCGCAAAAACAGGTTCACCAATCGCATTCTGGTTCAAATATCATAAGTCAGGCTACCTAAGTCCAAATCAAGTGATTCCAAAGCCATCCAAAGGCTAAGATACAAGGCTACAATTCATCAGAAGACATCAACTACCAAATCAGAAGAATTCCCAACCAAAATAACCAATTACAAACGCAAATATCAAATTCGGGTAGAAACAGGGCAGCAGGGGTAGTTCAGTCTTTTCACAAGCTACGTTACTCCAATTGACCTGAAATTTTTCAGGCATCTATAAATCATCATTCTCTACAACTTTTATGTTTTGAGCTAAGGCCAATTCGGCCTCTAACTAGGTCCAACAGTGCCAGGCAGAATGGTGAAAATTGGAACCCTAATCTGGAATTTTTGCTTCAAACCAGAAATTTTCCACTAATCCTTACAATTATCATACCAAAACTTCATTCTAAGTCATTCCCAACCATCATACATGGCCACACCATATGAATCATATGAAAACAGAAAAATTCCAAATAAATATAAAACTTCACCAATTTCAACCAAAAGTCACAAAATAACACCTAAAACCATCTATTTAACTCACATAAGCCATCAATTGAACATTAACAAGATTAAAGGAAAGGTTCCTTGGTCACTTACCTTGCAAACCCAAGAAAAGAAGCAACTTGGTACCTTAGCCTTCCAAACCACTTCACAACCAAGCTTAACTTCACTAAACTAAGAGGTTTTATGGAGTAAGTTGAAGATTAAACGGTTTAATTGAGAGATTGAGCAAGATTAGAGGTAAGATTGTGGAGAGTTTCTTTTCTTTTCTCCTTGTGAGAAGGTCGGCCAACAAGAAAGAAATAAGAAGAGATTTTGGGTCAATTTGTTATATGGTAAAGGTAAAGTTAAATGGTCAAATTCCATGACCAATAGAAAAGTGCCACCTAGCACCCTTTTTGTTCATGGTTAGCCTTTTGTCTCTCCAACAATAATCCACTTAAGGTAACCTCTAATTATCTCTTAGTACCTGCTAAATTAAATCCGGTATACACAACTTAACCTAATTGGCCGAATTTTATCAAACTTTTCGCACTAGCGGGTCCCACGTCCGATATACGCTCTTAATTTCTCAAAAACTAACCGATACTAGAAAAATAACTTAGAAACCCTATTTGCTCATAAAAATTATCTAGAAATTTTTCTAATAAAGAAAATGCAGAAAATATGCCATTAAATAGAATAAAACCCAGAAAATAAGAAAATTACGGGGTCTCACACCCTCTCCCCCTTAAAAAAAATTTCATCCTCGAAATTTTACCTTCATTTGCCTCAAACGAGTCCGGAACTGTTTGGGTGCCTAATGCATTTGCTTTTGCTGGCCCACTAGTTCGGTTCCCTCTTTCATTTGCTTGTTTTGTTTTAGCTCCCTCCAGTTGTGGAATACTACCTCCGCGCGACTGTCTCCTCGGACAGTTGCTAACTGTGCTCACCACTCCCACAAATCAAGCACTTCCGCCCTTTCCGCCAACAATCGTTCTCGGTATGATTGGTCTTTCCGCAATAGCCACAAGTCAAGTAGGAAGCCATTTTTTGGCTTTCTGGAGAAGTCTCCCCATATCCGGTTTGGCTTCCTTTGATAGACCTTTCATTTCCCGCCCCTACTGTCCATGGCGGGTAGGACAAAAAGTTCACTTTCTGCATTTTAGAAGGTGTTATTGATTCACTAGGAGGTTCTTCAATCACACTACCAACTGCATCTCTTTTCCGAGTTTGGGAGGCTTTTACTTGTGCCTTTGCATTCTCGATTCGTTGAGCCTTCTCAAGGGCCTCCGTAAAAGTATTCACTTGCGCCGCGGCTAACGCCTCTTGGATATCCAAATTCAGTCCCTGTATAAACCGTCTTACTCTTCGCCGTTCAGTGGCTACCAGTTCAGAAGCAAACTTGGATAATCTTGTAAATTTTGTTTCATATTCGGCCACACTTAACGCTCCCTGGCGTAACCCAACAAACTCCTCCTCCCTCCTTTCTTGGACTAAAGGTGGGAGGTACTTCTCGTTAAATTCCCTTACAAAGTTCGCCCATGTCCATACCGTCTGTTCTCTTTCCCACTTGACCTTACTTACATTCCACCACGCGCGGGCTGGTCTTTCGAATTGAAATACAGCAAAATTTACTTGTCTTTGCTCCGTGTAATTCAAAGCCACGAAGATATTAATCATTGCCTCCAACCACTGCTCAGCTATATCCGGATCAGGCCCTCCTTGAAATTTCGGAGGTAGAAACTTTTGGAACCTCTCAAGAGCCTTATCCTCTCCGATCTCAGGATTTCGGGGTTGATTCACTGGCATTTGACCCTGTTGATCTACCAGTCGTGCCAGGATATTTGTCATTTGTTGCATCGCCGTCGCCATTTGATCTCCAGCCTCAACCCTCGGTCCCTGTTCTTACTCGGCCACTGTTTCTCTTTCTTCTCTCGGTTCTTCAGCTTGCCTAGCTCCACGGCCACGACTAGCTCCACGTCCACGACTACGTCTCCCGTCCATAGATATGTTTTTTCCTCTCTCTTTTCTTTTCTTTTCCCCAAAAGGTATTTTAGTGAATAAACACAGTAAATTAACTAAGCACCAATTCCAGCATACCAAATACACAAGTAAACATATACGCACATAACACGCCATATCAAGGAGGCAGATAATCAAATACATATCAAGTTGGACAGATAACCATGTACACACAGGTATACTAACGTCATGTAGTAACAATATACAGGTAAATCAAAAGGAAAAGGTGAAGTCGTCTCAGTATCAGCCCGTCCAGTCTCTCACGTCACTTACTATCCAAACTAGATGTCCCTGACCTCTTGTGCTCATTCTAGTCAGACAAAGCCTGTTCATGTTCCAAACTATCCAAACTAGACAAAGCCTGTTCATGTTTCCAAAATGCAAGTCTCAAGTACTTAGCAGTGCTGCAACTCTAGAGTACTCAGGCACGAGAATTCGAAATAAGATAATTCACATCTCGAGCTGCAGTCCCAAGAGTAAACTATCTACAATCGGAATTCCTACCTGACATACCTATCTATGGTCCTCAGATACCATGAGAGAGATTTAAGGCCTATAGCATTCACAATTCATAGCTTATGCTCAAATGAGCACTTAGTCCTTTATACTCATTCACCACTTAGTCCAGGCTCACTCCGCGCAGAGACCACGCGAAGCAGGCTCTGATACCAACTGTGACAGCCCCACTTCCCCCTTAGGCGAACCAGAGGGTTCAGCGGACCGCCTGCCCAGCTCTCGCCGGGACTCAGTCGTTCACTCACACAAATCAGAAATAGAACCACAAGAAAGAGCAAAATGAGGATCCAAAACTTAAAACAAACCTTATATACATTGCTATCTCAGAAAGAAGTGTAACCGTCGAGAATACAAAAGTTCTTAAGTCACCATACAACCAACCCGTGCCAAGCACTAGGGCGAGAACCAAAATAAGGTGAGATTGGAAGAGATACCAGTAGTAAAGGAATATCCAGACGTTTTTTCCGAGGAACTAGAGTCATTGCCGCCAGAAAGAGAGATATCATTTAAAATTGATGTGGATCCAGGGGTAGCACCTATCTATAAGGCACCTTATGGAATGACTCCAACTGAATTGAAAGAATTGAAATTGCAATTGCAGGATTTACTAGAGCGAGGTTTTATTAGAGAAAGTGATTCTCCGTGGGGAGTTCCAGTGTTATTTGTTAAGAAGAAGAATGGGAGTTTGAGACTGTGTATAGATTACCAAGGTTTGAATGATGTCACTATTAAAAACAAGTACCCTTTGCCCCACATTGATGAATTGTTCGACCAATTGCAAGGGGCAGTAGTATTTTCAAAATTGGATCTCAGGCAGGGTTATTATCAATTGAGGATTTTGAAAAAGGATATACCTAAGACTGTCGTTAATTCAAGATACGTGCACTTTGAATTTGCCGTGATGTTGTTTAGGTTAACTAATGCTCCTGCAGCCTTCATGGACTTAATGCACCGAGTCTTTAAACCTTATTTAGATCAATTTGTGATGGTATTTATTGATGATATATTGGTGTACTCTAAGATTTTGGAAGATCATGAGAAACATTTGAGAATTGTCTTGCAAACCTTGAGAGAACAACAACTGTATGCTAAGTTCAACAAATGTGAGTTTTGATTGAAGGAAGTAACTTTTCTAGGTCATATAATCTCCAACGAAAGAATTGAAGTGGATCCGACCAAAGTAGAAGCAGTTTCTAAGTGAAAGCAACCGGAAAACCCAACTGAAATTTGAAATTTCTTAGGGTAACAGGGTATTACCATAGGTTTATCAAGGATTTTTTTAAGATTGCGGGACCCTTAATCAAGTTGACTAAGAAAAGTGAAAAGTTCATGTGGAGTTCTAAATATGATGAAAGTTTTCAAGAGTTAAAGAGACGATTGACAAGAGCATCTGTCTTAGCCTTACCTAGTGGAAAAGATAATTTTGTGGTTTACATAGATACTTCAAAGGAAGACTTGGGGTGTGTGTTGATGCAAAATGAAAATATGATTTTGTATGCCTCTCGGAAGTTAAAACCTCATGAGAGAAATTATCCGACTCACGATCTGGAGTTGGCAGCAGTGGTGTTTGCGTTGAAGAAGTGGAGACACTATATATATGGGGTGACATTTGAGTTCTTTACTGATCACAAGAGTCTTATGTACTTGTTTTTTCAAAAAGAGTTGAACTTGCGACAACGTAGATCGGTGGAGTTTTTGAAAGATTATGACTATATGATTAATTTCCACCCAGGAAAAGCGAATGTGGTAGCTGATACCTTAAGTCGTAAAGTGCAGGTGACTGGATTGATGATAAAAGAATTGCACCTGTTAGAAGAAATTAGTGTTTGGAACCCTTGCCTTAAGCAAAGAAAGGTAATCTTTGAGAACATTGTTGTGAGATCTACCTTATTAGATCATATTAAGGAGGCACAGGAGAAGAATCTTGAAGTATGAAACTGGTTAGAGAAAATTCAAAAGGGGGAAACGTCGGATTTTAATTTGGGATCTAATGGAGTACTAAGGTTCCGAAATCGTATAGTAGTACCAAATGATGAAAGACTAAAAAGAAAATTTTTAGAAGAAACTCACCGTTCCAAGTACACGGTGGGAGAATATGAAGAAGAAAATTGCCCAATTTGTTCAGACTTGTTTGATTTGCCAGTAGGTTAAACCCGAACATCAGAAACCCTCTGACCTATTGCAACCTTTGGAGATACCTGAGTGAAAATGAAAAAATATCACCATGAATTTCGTATCTGGATTACCAAGAATACAAAGAGGTCATGACACCATTTGGGTGATAGTTGATAGATTGACCAAGTCTGCTCATTTTCTGCGAATTAATATAAAGTACTCATTGGAGAAGCTAGTGAAATTGTATTTAGATGAAATTATAAGGTTACATGGGATATCAATAAGTATAGTGTCCGATCGAGACTCTCGATTTATTTTTCGATTCTGGTAAAATATGCAAGAGATGCTAGGAACCAAACTGAACTTTAGTACTACCTACCACCCACAGACATATGGACAGTCAGAGAGAACGATTCAAACTCTTGAGAACATGCTAAGATCGTGTATTTTGGATTTTGGAGAAAGTTGGAGTCAGTACTTAACATTGGTAGAGTTTGCTTATAATTATAGCATTCATTCATCTATTCAAATGGCTCATTATGAGGCCTTTTTATGATCGAAAGTATCGATCTCCAATTTGTTGGGATGAAGTAGGAGAAAGAAAGGTTTTAGACCCAACTACAGTACCATGGATTGAAGAGGTGTACGAAAAGATAAAGTTGATACGCCAAAAAATTCAAATAGCTCAGAGCCACCAAAAGAGTTACGCAGATAATCGAAAAAAGGATTTGGAGTTTACAGTTGGAGACCAAGTTTTCCTTAAGATCACTCCCTTAAAAGCAAGTTTGATGGCAGGCAGAGAAAAGAAGTTGCAATCAAGATTTGTAGGACCCTATAAAATTCTCCAAGTGTGGGGAATATGGCCTATGGATTAGCTACCACCAAGTTTGTCTCGAATCCATAATGTTTTTCATGTATCTATGCTCAAGAAATACCATCCAAATCCATCCCATGTACTTCAATCGGAGAATATTGAGATTGATAAGGCATTAACCTATGAAGAGAAACCAGTGAAGCTTTTGGACCGAAAAGTGAAAGAATTGAGAAATAAACAAATCCCTTTGGTAAAAGTCTTATAGAAGAATCGCGGAATAGAGGAAGTAACTTGGGAGGTAGAAGAAGAGATTCGAAAGAAATATCCAAACCCATTTTCGAATCAAGGTATCAATTTCGTAGACGAAATTCCTTTTAAGGGGAAGCGGATGTGAGGGCTCGCACTTTTATTCTTAATTTCACCTATTTTAAATTATTTGCATTGGCATGTCATTTAATTTTATTACTTTAGTATAAACTTTACTTAAATCATATCTTTATCACTTACGCATCAAAATTTTTTCAAAAAGGTCGCACCGGCACGACTTATTGGTGAATTTGGCCGAAATCCTAGGAGACTATAAATTGAGACATTAGTAAAGTTAATAAAGATTTTGAAAGTTAAAAGAAGGTTAGAGGAGCCAAGGGTGGATAGTAAGAAAGTTTAAGTGGGAGACACTATTGGATACTGTTCAAAGTTGACCTTGCAAACGTTTCTTGTGGCTTGTATATTACCTCCAAAAACAATCAAAAGACCTTCATTTTTTTCTCTTGGCTGGCCGAAACTTGAGAGAGGAAGTGATGGAGAGAAATTTCATCCTTCTTGAATATTTTGAAGATCCAAACTTTCCTTCCACCAATCTACTTGCACCTTTGGAAAATCTTGAGGGAAAGAGACTCCTAAGGGTTGATCTTGCCATCATCCTGAGTTAATCTTGCTAGGGTTTGAAATTTTGAAGAGGTGAGTGACTAATCTATTTCATTCTTTTGTTTTCAAACAATTGTGGACTAGATTCTAGTAGACTTGTGGCTTGAAAGATTGAATCTTTGATGAGTTTCTTTGAAACCTTGTTTTAGGTAGAAGACTTGAGGAAAAATTTCTTGTGCGTCCATGGCAAGCTAGGTAAAGGACTTGAGATTCATCCTTGTACTTTTGAGATGAATGTTGTGATAGATTTTAGTACTTTAAAACTTGATATTGTGGCTTGTATGTATATTCCTGGAAAGATTAAATCTTAGTTGGATTTTGTTGCAAATGGTGGTAGAAAAATTCTGTTTTGAAAGTTTCATGTTGGTCGAAATTTTTGAGTGTTGTTAGCTCTTATTTTTCAAGAAATTTTGGGAAAAATCTTGCTCCACAAACTGTGTAGACATTAAACTTTGATTTCAAGTGGGATTTGAACAAAAAAACATGAGCTTAAGTGAAAAGGTTGGGTCATGCGTTGCTGGAAATTTTCATGCAGGAGACTTTGAGCAGTCTTGGAAAATCTGTCGTATCTTGGTGTAGAAAAATCCAAATTGAGTTCTGCTTGTTGCGTTTGAAACTAGATTCAGAGTACTTTCTACCGTGGAAATGTTAGAATTTTTCTCAATTCCTATGAATATCTATGATTTTTCAAATTTGATTGAAATCTCACACCTGTTCTGTTTTTCTACTTGCAGAAGCAGCAAATTGAGATTGGAATTTGACTAATTTGTGGACAGATTCTTATAAAAATGTCTTCTGGAAAAATATAGTCCTTTGAGTCTAGTTTTCAAAGGCATAAAGTTTATGATTTTTGGAGTTACAGAACTCAAGATATTATTTTTCAAGTAATGTCGCGCAAAGCTGAATTTCTGGTTTAAAACAAAAACATTCTTTTAAGAATTTCCAACTTTCCTTTGAAGTTGTTAGACCGTTTTAAATTTGATTTTATGGATGGATACAAGGTCTCATGTGACTTTAACCTCTCGATTTGAATGGTGATTTTCGAAGGAGTTAGACCTCTCTTGATGTATTGCCTTAGATAAGTAAGTGAATGAATTTTCCTCCTTGAGTGCTAAGTAACTTAGGGTGTACGTGAGTGATGGTTTAAGGGGGGGTTTTGGTTAAAGATGGTTTGCATTTAGTGATGGTTGGTTGATATTGTTTCAAGTGTCCAAGGGGATTTCGAAAGGAATCCCGACGCGAAACAGTAAAGGACTTGTTGCTCGTTTGCTTTTGGTTTTGGTGAGTATCAAGTGCATGTTTTATTTCACTCTACTTGGATTGCTTCTTGATGATACTTGTTGATTGTGTGAATTAAACTTGTCGAGGCGAATGTGTACTTTATTTCACTCATCCTCTCCTACTTGATTTGATAATTCACTTGCTCGTACTTGATAATTATACGTGTGCTTGTGCTTAACTTGGCATCGATTTGAGAGCAATCTCATCAACTTATACTTGATCTTGGGGGCTCCAAAACCCAATGGTTAGCCATTCAACTTAAGCTAGCAAGGGCTTGGTTAAGGAGTTTGGTGAACCTTAGGCTAGTGTACTTGACTTGTTTGGATATGCTCGAGTAATATCACATCTTGTTTGACGTTCGGGCCCGGCAGGGGGTGTAATGATGGACGGAAATTGGTGAAAAGTGGGGTTTTATGGACTTGTTACTTGCTTGGCTGACGGAGTGTCAACATTTGGAAATCGTGGTTCAAAAGTATTGGTATAGCTTGAATTATGGATTTAGCTCCTAAGAGCTCCTGTATCCTATTGAGATTGTGCTTTTATTTTCTCTTGTGAATTTACGTAAAACATTATGGTTGCCCTTCTTGATTTACATATTCTTAATGCTAGTTGTACTCGTTTGCTTGCCTACTTTTCTTGGCCTCACTGAGTATTAGTTCACCCCTTTAAATTTGATTTTCTTAACAGGATTTTGAAGTGGAGAGATTTGTTTGAAGACACCGGCTTTGATTATATTTTGGACTAATTATGGATGTAAATGATTTAACTGATCTTTTTGGCAGCTGTATTTTGGGATGCTTGATGTAAATTTTGGAAATATTATGGTGTAGAATTGAACGACTTTTGAAGGAAGCGACTTCTTCTTTATATTAGTATCTTGTTGGTTGAGTAGTTCTAAATTATAAACTTGGTTTGTAGTGAGTCCTAACGACAGTTAGGCAGGCGGCCCGTCAAAACCCCAGGGTTCGGCCTAAGGAAAAGTGGGGTCGTCACAATAAGGACCATTATAAAGAAATAAAAGCATGATGGCTAATGAAGGAAAATGAAATAAAAGAAATTACCATCACATGTTAAAACTTCTATATGTGGGTTCCAATGATTCACAACATATTGCCGTATGATAGTAATATTGTGACAGCCCCACCTTCCCCTAAGGCAAATCAAAGGGTTTGGCGGACCGCCTGCCCAACTCTCGCCAGAACTCGATCGCTCTCATCAAGTGAAATAAGATATAACCTCGAGACTAAGCGAAAAACAATTCCCAAACTTGAAACATATACTTACATTCATATCCATATCAAACAAAAATACAATCCCAATTAGAACAAAAGCTTTAAGTTCGTACTACATTCAACCTTTTCCAAGCACTAGTACGAGAATAATAAATTTTTTTTTTTCATAAAACTAGACCAAGGTAGTCTGCACAGGACTCACGCCCTCGCTCGCATCCCCTGTAAGGAAAACAAAACTAACGGAATGAGCTAAAAGCCCAATGAGGTTTCATACACATAGCCAAATAATTAAACAAGGACATTAATCATGTAATAACAAGTAATCCAGAAAACATGCTCATATGGAGGCGTTTTACAGATTACAGAACCAGAATTTCACTGTCAGGCTGGATAACAGCATTGGGTTCAAATGACAATAACTCAGGCTACACAAGTCCGATTGAGGCGTTTTCAGATGCGTTCAAAAGTTAAAACATAAGACTACAACTTTGTGTTTTGGCCAACTACTGATTTAATACGGATCAAGGTGAAAAATGAAGCTAGAATGATGAAATGTCAAAACTGTCTGCAAAACTCTACCTATGGCAATCAAGGGTATTTTTGTCATTTCATGTGTTACAGTACTCAGATTGAGCTGAAATTTTACAGCCAGCTATAAAACATCATTTGCTACAACTTTCATGTTTTAAACTAAGCCTAATTCAGCTTTCATCATGGCTGAATGGAACTGGTCAGAACAGGGCAGTTTAAGAACTCAAATCTGGAATTTAATAAATTCAAGGTGTAAACTTCACATTTCTAGCTTGAACCACTACTTCAACCTCCTAAACAAGATTATAGACACCATATGTCATCTAAACAACAAGATATACAATTGAGCAATTCAAAACCCTAACTCACAAATCCACCACCACAATTATCAAAACTATTAGAATAGCTATCATTAATCAAGAATCTAAGTTGCTACACAACTTAAACATGATTAAGGGAAAGAAATAGGATGAGCAGCCATACTACCTCACTAAGATGCTTGCAAGAGATATCCTTCACCTTTCCTTCCCAAACTTTAGCACCCCAAGCTTCCTAAACTCCCAATTTAGAAGTTAATCGGTTTAGATTTCTTGATTCTTCACTCAAATGAGCTAAACTCAAGATGAAAATGAAGCTTTCTTCCTCTTGTTTTCTCCCTCAATGTCACGGTTAGTGTCGCGCACCATTTTTTATAAGAAAAATAAATAAATGGTTTAAAAAAAAAGTGAATTTTGGTTTGATTTTTGATTTTGAAAAAGGATTTTTGATTGAAAGAAAACGGGCCTAAATGGGGTTTATAATGCGACGATTTGGGCCCAAATTATAGTTTAAAAAGGGTTTTTGAAATAAAAATCGGAGTCGCCACTTGGTATTGAGTTAAGGTGTACCAAGTCACCTAAAAATGAATTTTTTAAAAGAAAAATAGAAAACCCTTTTTAAACGACTCCAAGTCTACGAAAATCAGAGAAAAAGATTCGGCAGTCACATTTGAAAAAAGGGAAGGCAAGGATAAGAATCCAAGGCACCCTTTCAACCTAGCCAAGGCTAGTTGCGCGATTTAGTCAAAAATTTTCTTATTTTAACCTAAAGATTTATCACATTTGGATGTACTATATGAATGCAAATCCTAGACTTAAGAGGGTATCGGGGGGTCGAAATTTCTCTTCAAAGCTCAATTGGTGCCAATCACATTAATTGTGATGCCCAATTCGGACCCTTTGGAGAGGTCACGAATAATGCAAAAATATGAGACTCTAAAAAGGAAAAGGAAAATAAAAATAATTATACAAATATACATGTCCTAAAGGAGTGCATCATGTCGGGTACGGGGGACTAATGTTCGTGACTCAATTTTCCCTTCAATAGAGGGGATACGGGCGTGCTAAGGCCAGAGGGCCAAACTCGTCCATATCCCATACTCAAGGGGTATTCCCTAATCTAATCAAGCAAATGCACTACCCTAGTTCTAATGCTTATATGAAATGCAAGTCTAATGTCATGTTTCCATACAAAGGGGTGAAGAATATACATATATAAGGGGAAATATGGAATAGGGGATATAAATAGGAAGTAATATGGGATAAAAAAAATGTATATATAAGAAAATTGTCATGCAACATGGAAAAGACCCTAAAAAGTGAAAACATGCATGAGATGAAGTGATTTTATCACACAATCATGATCTAACGTGTGGGAAGTCCTAAGGGTCTAGCATTGGACTAGCCCATGTCTATGAATTCTCACTAGTATTGGACAAGTGGGAAATCGAAGCAACAAACCACAACTAGCGTTGGACTAACGTGGATTCGAGAAATGGACCACTACTAGCGTTGGACTAGCGTGGTGATGTCACACATTTATTACAATCAAATAAATCATGTAAAGCATAATAAAACAAATAAACACATAAATCACATATAGCACATAACACATAAGCATGGTATCTAGATGCAAGACCCTAAGAAAGCGGTAACACATAGCACATAGACATGCAAAACACACATAAGGCAAATAAGGCTAATAAAGCCCTAACTATTACATTCGGGGGAAGCCTACTACAATCTAATGGGGGAGATGAAAATAAATAAAATAAAGTAAACCTAACTATTACAACTTGGCATTTAAATGCCTTTTAAATAATCGAAATGAACTAAAATAAATATACGAAATTAAGACGACTAAAGCGAATAAAATGAAAACATTCAAAAGGCATGCAATTAAACACACAAACCACATAAGTACACATAGGGTCAAACAAAGTAAAATAAGGGATAGAGTGTACCTCCCTTGAGTTGGTACCATAATGGAACGAAATTACTTATTTACCCTCCAAAACAATAAAATTGTCAAGGTACCACTTTAATTAATGAATAATCATATGAAATGGAAATGAACACGAAATTGAATCAATCCAAGGCTTTTAAAGGAAGGTGAACAACTCATGCAAGAATTAAAACAAGTAGTGACTTAATTGCAAAAATTAAAGAGATTTGAGGGGTCCAATTAATTAATTTTGGGCCATAGCGAAACAAGGGGAGGCTTGGGGGGCCGAAGTGGCAATTTCTGAAAGTTGTTTTTGCATGCAAATGCATGCAAAGCCACGAAACATTGACTGTAACAAAACATTTCTGCTGAAAGCTTTCTGCAACTAAACAAAATACAACTGCTACTTTCATTTTTCTTTCTTTGCATGCGGATTTCAACCTTAAACACCACTTTGATCGAAACTTTTAACCAAAACATTAAAGCCTGAATCTAACACCAGATGAGCAGCAACATTCAGCGTTCAACCAGACAAAAACTTAAATTGAGATCATACAAAAGTGCAAGTTTTCCTCAAAAGCTGTTTTCTTTTCAATTCATCATCTTAAGCAATCCACATTTCAATATCTCAAACAACTAATACAACAAAATCACTAAACATTCATCTCATTTTTCACCATAAAAGTCCTCATGTTTAAGCACAAAATCACGTAAATCAATTGCAAAGAGAGCTTCTGCAATACTTTGCTCTTATGCTTTCCGCAACCGAAACAAATCCAAACGCACAGCTTGTCTTTCAAAATTCTGATTTCAAACCCAAACACACAGCTTTAAACTAGGCGCAAACTACATACTCACCACCATCCAAACAAGCAATAAACTTAGAAAGATATCATGCGAAATTCTAGAAAAACATGCAAAACATGGTTCGGCAACCTAGATGTTTATTTTTCCAGCAATTATTCAAACATGATTCAAGTGTTTCTTTTTTTTTTTAGACCCAAACACACAAACTCAGCACCAAACCTTCCATTTCTTCCCTTCAACACCAGATTAAACATGCAACTTAAGCGTAAAGATTCATTGAGCAGCCATTTCAGCAAACCAAAAGGCACACAAGCTATCCGCACGCACTGCTACAACAAGTTGAGAGCTTCATGCTCGTTGCAGCAGCTGTTGTGCTCTTAAACTTCGACCAACATACTCTGAATCCAAGCCATGGCATCAGCAAGCGTTGTTTTCAACTTTTAACATAAAAACCTTGGATTCAAACACCCAAAAAGAGTCAAAACACAGGAGTATCCCAATCTGGAAACTTTCTTTCGCAACTTGTTTCATTTAACTGAATAAACCAACTAAACAACACACTAATCACAGGCTTCACTCAAAACCAAAAGTTCAGCAAAACGACTGGCTAGCCATACTTTCCACCAGTCCAAAAGAATAGAACATGAACAACAATACTTTCTCACACAAAAGATTCAGATACAAATCACACAAAGTTGGAAACTTTCTTCATTTTCTCACTCATTTGGAGCATGTTTATGCAAAAACAGTCCCACGAAACCCCCCATTTACTACCCCAAACCCTCTAATGTTATAACTTCGTAACATTGTTAAGATAATCCCCGACAAATCACCTATTAGCAACACTGCCATGTGCGACAGAAAAGAAAATGCAGCAAAGGATAAAAACTTGCAATAAGTTCATACCCTAACATATCAATCACACAACTAGCCACCATACTAGAACCTCAATCTAAGCACAGATTTTAGGAAAAGAAAACAACATCAAATGGATTTTTGAGGGAGTAGGCAAAGCTTTGTATACCTAGACAGCAAAAGAAATCAGATTTGAGAGTGTTGTTCAGCACAACGTGAAGACGATGGAGGTGTATTCCAGCAGATGAAAGCAGCCACAGATGACACCAGCTTAAAGCTCTCTCTTTTCAACCTCACTACCCAGTTCTTGTTCCCTTCCCTTTTCAGTTTTTCATTCACTCGACTGTTTTTCGAAGCTTTTTTTTTTCTCTCTTTTCTCGTCAGTTTTCTCCTGTCTTCGCCCGTTCCTTTTCTCTCAGCGTCTCCTCTGGTTTTTCCTCAGCACCCCCGCCGTCACATACTTGCCCCTTGGCTGCGTTTCTTTTTCCAACCCTTTTATATCAAGTGGAAGACCCTAAACCATCATTTCAATGGTCACCAGCAAACCTCAGCTCAACCCTTCTCCCTTGGCCATCCGATGGCTATTGTGTCCGGAAGGTCTTTGATAAGAATCCAAGGGGATGAGGTGGCCGAATGTTTGGAAGAGAGAAAAGCTAAAAATATTCATGGAAAATGGTATCCTTCATGACTCTGTAAATCCGCTGCATTGTATGGCTTTTCCCTTTTTTTTCTTTTTTTTTAATAAATAATGAAATTTCAATAAAAATAAAACAAAAATAAATAAATGCTAAAAGATTGAACTGAAAAGAAAATAAAGGAAATTTTGTGAACAATTTTTCTTATTTTTTTTAATCAATTACTTAATAAAAATGAAAATAACATAAACAAAAATAACATTTTAAGTAAAATCAAATAAAATGAGCGAAACCAGGAATAAAAGATAAAATAAAACTCAAAAAATTTTTTTTGCGTTTGATGGATGATTTTCCTTCTTTTTTTCAATGAATTAATTAATAATAGTAAAACAATTTTCTTAGAAAAAATTAAAACAAAACTAATTAAATAAATAAAAGAAAAAGAAAAAGAAAGGTTAAAAATTTGGTGTCTACAGTTTGCCCTCTTTATCTGAGTTTCGAAGAAACTCGAGACAAAGACGTAGACACCAAATACTCACCTGTGTTATTCGGCTACAAACTACTCGAGCGACTGACGCTTTTGAAATGAGCACTGACCTCTTTAACAAAACTTTCAAAAATGGGACTGACCTAGACAAGAAATTTAAAACGGGACAGACCCAAACAGAAATTGAAACGGGACTGACCCGAACAGAAAATTTAAAACGGGACTGACTCGAACAGGAAATTTAAAACGGGACTGACCCGAATAGAAAATTTAAACGGGACTGACCCGAACAGAAAATTTAAAATGGGACTGGCCCGAATAGGAAATTTAAACGCACATTAGTGGGACTGACCCACGTTTAGTGGCAATGTAAAAGAAATGCTCACTAGTGGGACTGACCCAACGGCTAGTGGCAGTGCAAATGAAATGTTCACTAGTGGGACTGACCCAACGGCAAGTGGCGGTGCAAAAGAAATGCTCACTAGTGGGACTGACCCAACGGCTAGTGGCAGTGCAAATGAAATGCTCACTAGTGGGACTAACCCAACGGCTAGTGGCGGTGCAAAAGAAATGCTCACTAGTGGGACTGACCCAACGGCTAGTGGCGATGTAAAAGAAATGCTCACTAGTGGGACTGACCCAACGGCTAGTGGCGGTGCAAAAGAAATGCTCACTAGTGGGACTGACCAACGGCTAGTGGCAGTGCAAAAGAAATGCTCACTAGTGGGACTGACCCAACGGCTAGTGGTAATGTAAAAGAAATGCTCACTAGTGGGACTGACCCAACGGCTAGTGGCGGTGTAAAAGAAATTTAAAACGGGACATTCCAGTATACTCACCTAAAAATAGCCCAAACTTTTGCCCCTAGTAAGAATTAGGTTTTTGCATTTAAACCAATAGTTGATTCTGCATTGCTACGTTGTTGCACCTTTTGATCAAACTTGCTTGCAACGTATTTCGATCTGCCGTTATTCATTTGGAGAACACTTTTCGATACCGACTTTAGTGCGAGGTGCAATTGTTTTCATCCATGCATGAAACTTTTTTGCAAAAGAGAAAGTACAAAGAAATCGCCCTCATCATTTGATCCGTTTGCCTTTGAGAACCGTGTAAACATAAGTCTTTTGATGCCTTTGTCAAATTTAGCTGCGGCATCTGACTTGGTTGGATTTGTCATTTCAAAACTTTCTGATTTTTTCCAGACTGACCAGGTATGCATTTTGCCATATTGTGAAACCTGCGTAGCCGGCTTTGCCGAATCTTAACCATTCCCGAAAGATGACTGAATCCGAGTATGCTTTGAATAAACCACAGGGATTGTTATTCACCAGAATTCAATGATTAAAAATGATTTATGCAAGGTAATTTCACATGTTACGCAAAAATGAATACTATCACAATTAAATGTGCTAAAACCTACAAAATGCCACAAGTACAAGCAAATAAAAGAAAATGAACTTCGTAAGAATGTATTTGCAAAAAAGTTTTTACAAAGTGACACAGTTTTTTGGCCAACGGATGTCATATTCGAACCTCTGGATATCTTTGTTCCGGAATTCAACATTGGCAGAAGTATTACAAAACGAAGAGAAATCCAAATGAACTAAGTCACCAGCTGTTCCTCCTCGTGCTCATTTGCTGCAGAACCCTACCTTGGCGCCCTTTCGGGTTTTCATCAAGGTTGCCCCCACCCCTTTTGTTTTGTTTTTCTTTTCTTTTCTTTTTCTCTCCTTTTTTTTTTTGAGGTGCCCTTTCGGGTTTTCACCTAAGGAAGCAATGGAAGAGCTCGACCATAATCGACTCAGGAATGTAAGTTGAAGATCGCTGGCATCAGTAAAATGCACTTCTCTTATAAACTTAGGCGAAGGCATTATGGACATCACTTGCCAGTTGATTAGCGAACTGCCTAATAGAAATACAGCAAGTGACGAAAGCCAGGACTTTGGGCTTTTGTAATGAGGTCAGGTGGGGTTTTTCAAGAAAAGTTGAGGCTTGAAAGCAAAAATCTTGATGAGAGAGGTGTGAAATAACCTGAGATTGCATCATTTTGAAATTATCTCCAATTTTGAACGAAACCGAGGAAAATTTGCCCCAGTTTGATTGGATTTCTCTCTTTGCATTTTTTATTGCATTTCCTCACTTTTGCATTTTCCTTTAAAAACTAAATTTGCTCCAGTGTGAGGTTTTTCTTTCTCTTTTATTCTTTTCCTTTTGATCATCTCTCTTTTCAAATAAATTTGTCCCAGTGTGGGGTTTTCCTTCTTCTTTTTCCTCTTGATCATCTCTCTTCTCAAAATAAATTTGCCCCAGTATGGGGTTTGCAATTCTCAGGGGCTGCCAAACGAAAATTATTGTTCTGATAGCTCAAAAGAGATGAATAGGGATGAAATGTTTTGATTGGAAAGGAAGATGGCCTGACTTTTGTCTCGTCCCTTGCATGATTTCCAAAAGAAATTCGCATAATAAAGAACTTCTTACACATGTCTGAGTTGATAGGTTGAGGGAATGTCTGCTCATCCATCTCTGCCAAAATGAGTGCCCGCCAGGTAATACTTTTGAACAACGAATGGCCCTTGTCAATTTGGAGCAAATTTGCCTTTGGCTTCATCTTGCATTGGGAAAGTTTGCTTTAGCACTTTGTCCCCTTCTTCAAAGGATTGCCGATGGACCTTTCTTGTAGTAGGCCCTGGCCATGCGTTTCTGATAACATTGGCCATAGCATTCAGACGCTTTTCATCAATCAGGGCCAGTTGTTCATGACGCTGCTTTAACCGATCAGTTTCTTTCAACTTGGCTCCCATTAGAATACGCAATGAAAGGATTTTTCAATAAAGGGCTTTCTTAATGAAGGGATTTTTCAATGAAGGGCTTTCTCAATGAAGGAATTTTTCAATGAAGGGATTTCTTAATCAAGGGATTTTCAATGAAGGGATTCCTTAATAAGGGGGTTTCTCAATGAAAGGATTTTCAGTGCCGATGTTAACAATCTCTGTCTCTTCTAGGTTCGGTTCGGATTTCTCTTCATTTTGTTCGAGAAAAAGAATCAGATACTTCCTCACTATCACTTTCGTTTTGAATTTCGGGTTCCGTAATAAAAAAGTCGTGAGTGATATCGAGCTTGCCATCATTGGATTACAGAACAGTGATATCCAAAGGGTCAAGTAATTTTATTTTTTAGCCATCTAAAAGAATTTAGAACTAAATTTAAAACAATAAACAATCAACCAATATAAACAAAGGTGTATCAAACAAACAACAATAATGAAAAGATGTAACTATGCACTTTGTTGAAAAACACAGGAACTTGCAAAAATTGTTTTAGCCAAAACTTAAGTGAGCTTGATAAAACTATTTACACAAAAAAAATAGTGGCAATTTTCATGAATTTTAGCAAATGACAATCCCCAAATTTTACCGAAAATTCCCTTTGAGAGGGAAGCTACTCGGCCGTCCAATTGTGCAAAGCTCCTTCAGGGATGAGTGAGAATTCTGTATTGTCCGGCGATTCACCCTTGTGTGTAGCTCCTTTGAGCTAACTCTTCAAACTCTTCATTTGTAATCCCGGCTCCCACAGTATCGGCATGGTCTGGTAAGGGATTTTTACTCACGTTTGGTCCTTGTTCTACCATTTTCCTAATCATTATTTCCCCGGCCTCGATCATGTCTTGGACTCTGTACTTAAGTGCACTACAATCGGCGGTTGGGTGGCCAGGTGCTCCAGAATGATAGGCACAAGTGGACTGTGGATTGTATCCGGCAGGAACGCCATGAGGGTAAGCTGGAGGGGGAATTACGCCGATTTTACCGGCGGCTTTTAATTGTTCATACAATTGGTCCAGGGGCCTGCCAAGATTAGTGAAGGTGCGATAACGGTTCTGATTTTGGGGTTCAATAGGTTGGGGGTAATCATAGGTGGTTCTATTTGGTGGAGAAAATTGTTGATTGTAGGGAGGCCGGGGTCGAACTTGTTGAAAGTTAGGTTGGGATACTTGACAAGGGGCTCTAGGCGGGTTGGTGTAATTTGGGTGAGGTCGGGGATGGTTGATATCGGTGTTGTAAACTGGGTGAGGATTTGGATAGTAGGGATAAGGTGGTGAGTATGTTGAATGATATTGAAATCTGGGTCTCGGTGTGGGGTTTCGGTCCCAAATAAAGGCAGCTTCCCCTTCTTTTTTCTTAAAAGGCGTCTTTTTCCCATTGCACGCTTGTCCTTGCAAAACATCCAATTGCGACTTGAGGGCAGAGACATTAACGATCTTCCCAACTCTTAAAAAGTCATCATACTCTTCAAGTTTATTGACAATGGCGGCAAACAAGCACCCAGTCATGCGGAAAATTTCCTCAAAGTACGGTGGATCATGTGCCTTAATGAAAGTACGGATGATTTCGTCCTCAGTCATTGGTGGCTCAACTTTTGCAGCTATTTTTCTCCATCTCTTAGCATAAGTCTTGTGGTGCTCAGATGGTTTCCTCTTTGTTCCTTCCAACGTGGTTCGTGTCGGAGCCAGCTCACAGTTGTACTCGTACTGCCTCACAAAAGCATTGGACAAGTCAAGCCAGGTCTTTACTTCCTCGCGTTTTAAGTTGGAATACCAATCGAGTGCATCCCCCTCCAGACTTTCTGGGAACAGCCTTAGAGGTAGATTCTCGTCATCTATGGGCCTTCCCAACTTGTTAGCAAACAGACGGAGGTGCGTTTTGGGATTGCCTGTGCCATCATACTTGTTAAATTTAGGGGTCTTGAACCCCACAGGCAATTGCACATTTGGGAAGAGACAAAGCTCATCGTAGTCCAGTACTCCTGGTTTGTTTAACCCCTGACTTTCTCTCATAAATTCATCAAAACGGTCTAGGCGCTTGAGCAATTTCATATCAACAGGAGCAGAAGATTCTCCTATCTCTGGTTTGGCTTGGACAGTATGGTCTGGCAGTAAGGGCTCTGCGGTAGTGTGATAAAAAGCATGTGGTTCGGGGAGTACATTCGAAGTGACTTGGGGGTGTGGACCTCGCATGTGAGTAGGAAGAAATGAAGGATTAGGGGGATAAGTGTATGGCAAATTCATGGTGGCATAGGTGAAAGTCTCTTCGGGTGGAATAAGGAAGGATGGAGTAGAGGTTGTTTGAGTCGGAGGTATGACAAATGGTTCCTGCTCTGGTTGCCTGACGGGTACAGGCTCGGGTTGAACTCTGCTGCTGATAAGCTCATCAATCAATTTCCTTTGGGCCGCCATCTCGGTAGCCATCTCACCAAACTTAGTAAGCATCTTGGTTAGCTGCACCCCTAAACTCATAGTCTTAGGTTGAGCTGTAGTAGCAGACCTATCCGATGGTTCCGGTTGTGAACTCATGTTTACACGATTCCTCTAGGCTTGACTACGAGATCGTGTTATGATGGGGTTTCAACGAGAAGTTATGTTTAAATATTACCTGAAAATTTGAAAGGACTTGCCTTTAGATTTAGCCCTCACTTGGTTTTTTCAACAAAATAAAGAAAAAGAAAAAGATAAGGGTTAGTAAATATCCAAAAAATTCGGATGCATGTCCTATGGGGGGAACCCTTTTTGTGCCAAGGGTAGGCCTAATATGATGTAATCCTCTGAGGTAGGCACTATACCATACCTGATGGATCCGATCAACTTAGTAACATTTGATTTGAAAAGCAATTTGAAAATTTTGGGCCAATTGAATAGTGGGAGGCCTTTTAACAAAATGAGGACAAATCCAAACGAGTGAATGGTTTTGGTTGGCCCAAGAATTTGTACAAATCATTTGTTATTGGGGAGATTGCAATTTCTTACATGGATCGAAACCCTAATCTATCCAAATGGAATGAATGCGATGAGTGATTTTCTCAAAAACAAACAGCCATCCCAACTCTTGACATCAAAACCCCTAAGTTGTCAAATGAATCAGATGAAATTGATGAACTTTGTTGGATCGCCCTAAAAAAAATGGATACATTGGTCAAATAGATTGAACAAAATTAACGATTTATTCAAAAAAATGACTAGATTACCTAAAAAGGGTAAACTGGTCAAATGAATTGAATGAAATTTGATAATTTATTCAAAAATTGGTTGAATCACCCTAAAAAGGGGTAAATTGGTCAAATGAATGAAAATGATGATTTACTCGAAATTGACCAAATTGTTCTGGAATGAATGAATTGACCAAATAGATTGGATGAATTTGATGGATAATTTGATCAAATGAATTGAATAGAAATGATGGTTTATTGAATTGTCTACCTATTGGTAGTTTCAAAAAATCATTGCGATGCATTAGTCCATGAGTCTTCTAAAATCAAGATTTGGCCTCAATATGTTTATCATCTCAACAAAGAACCATTTGTAAATTTCTTCAAATTAATGTCCTTTATGCAAGGGATTTTTACCAGATATGTTAAAATGGCCAAAAGATGATTGTTAGATGCCCATATCCTAATGTGCAAAAATTGCTTTGCCGTCTTCAAAAAGATCGGATCCTACCTTATCTCGTGCACTACCCCTTCGGACAGTACAAGAAATATAACCAGTCTCATTGGATTAAGTATCCGAGACACGAGGTGGTTTATTCCTATAACGGGATTCCCTAACTGGCATTCCCTCTAAAGCTTATGCATGATGCCAATTTATCAAAGCAATTTAAATATGCAAAATATGACCTGAGGAACCCTTTATATGCCAGGATGGGCCTAGAATGATGTTCAATTTTCAATATATAAATGCAATTCATTGGAATCTTAAACATGCAATAACCTATCTAAGAGGGTAAGTTCTTAAAGTGGATCATGTCAGATCTCTTAATTCCTAGCGTTTGTGAATGCAAAAGACAAGAAAACAAAGAAATGTTAGTTCAGTAAATAATCACATAACACGTTGAGGCAATTAATTGATATAAAAGACAATAAAGAAAAATAAGGAAAGAAGGGTGGAATTCCTCCCCTCGTGCCTAGTGTTCCTAATTCAGGATAAGGCCGACTCTACCCTAGGCAATTCTAATATGGATGCATGAGATTTGGTTTACTAATTCATCTAGACTCGATAAGGCTTCGGCTCCCAAGCCTTCAGACCTAAAGGCGAAGGGTCATCACTCCCAGGCCTTTGATCGGTGGCTCGAGTGATCCCTTAGGTAGCGCTATGGGCGCAGAGCACCCCATCCGCCTACCCAAGGCAATCGATCCTAATCCTACAAGGAGGTGTGGGAAACGCCCACGAAAAAGAAAAAAAATAGGGTAAATAAGACTATACATGCACGTATGAGGTGTTTTCTTATTGAAGGGAGGAATTGTACCATTAGATGCAGTCGAAGGTTCTAGGGTAACTACCCTCCATCCCAAAATGCAATCGCGAAACAAGTAAAAGTAAACAAATAAATGAACCAGCCATTCATCACATACATAGTGTGCAAAGAGCGATTATGCGCGTGATAGATGCAAAATCCCTAAAAAGAGAAAAAGGGCAGAAGGAAAAGAAGAATGCAACCCTAAACATCCAAATGCGATATATGAGAAGGTTAAAAGAAGAAAAAGATTGACTAAATCAAATTTGCTCGGACTCTCTATGTCCCCAGTGGAGTCGGCAGTTGTCGCGCCCCATTTTTTATAAGAAAAATAAATAAATGGTTTAAAAAAAATGAATTTTGGTTTGATTTTTGATTTTGAAAAAGGATTTTTGATTTAAAGAAAATGGGCCTAAATGGGGTTTATAATGCGATGATTTGGGCCCAAATTATAGTTTAAAAAGGGTTTTTGAAATAAAAATCGGAGTCGCCACTTGGTATTGAATTAAGGTGTACCAAGTCACCTAAAAATGAATTTTTTAAAGGAAAAATAGAAAACCCTTTTTAAACGACTCCAAGTCTACGAAAATCAGAGAAAAAGATTCGGGAGTCACATTTGAAGAAAGGGAAGGCAATGATAAGAATCCAAGGCACCCTTTCAACCTAACCAAGGTTAGTTGCGCGATTTAGTCAAAAATTTTCTTATTTTAACCTAAAAATTTATCACATTTGGATGTACTATATGAATGCAAATTCTAGACCTAAGAGGGTATCGGGGGGTCGAAATTTCTCTTCAAAGCTCAATTGGCACCAATCACATTAATTGTGATGCCCAATTCGGACCCTTTGGAGAGGTCACGAATAATGCAAAAATATGAGACTCTAAAAAGGAAAAGGAAAATAAAAATAATTATACAAATATACATGTCCTAAAGGAGTGCATCATGTCGGGTACGGGGGACTAATGTTCGTGACTCAATTTTCCCTTCAATAGAGGGGATACGAGCGTGCTAAGGCCAGAGGGCCAAACTCGTCCATATCCCATACTCAAGGGGTATTCCCTAATCTAATCAAGCAAATGCACTACCCTAGTTCTAATGCTTATATGAAATGCAAGTCTAATGTCATGTTTCCATACAAAGGGGTGAAAAATATACATATACAAGGGGAAATATGGAATAGGGGATATAAATAGGAAGTAATATGGGATAAAAAAAATGTATATATAAGAAAATTGTTATGCAACATGGAAAAGACCCTAAAAAGTGAAAACATGCATGAGATGAAGTGATTTTATCACACAATCATGATCTAACGTGTGGGAAGTCCTAAGGGTCTAGCATTGGACTAGCCCATGTCTATGAATTCTCACTAGTATTGGACTAGTGAAAAATCGAAGCAACAGGCCACAACTAGCGTTGGACTAGCGTGGATTCGAGAAATGGACCACTACTAGCGTTGGACTAGCGTGGTGACGTCACACATTTATTACAATCAAATAAATCATGTAAAGCATAATAAAACAAATAAACACATAAATCACATATAGCACATAACACATAAGCATGGTATCTAGATGCAAGACCCTAAGAAAGCGGTAACACATAGCACATAGACATGCAAAACACACATAAGGCAAATAAAGCTAATAAAGCCCTAACTATTACATTCGGGGGAAACCTACTACAATCTAATGGGTGAAATGAAAATAAATAAAATAAAGTAAACCTAACTATTACAACTTGGCATTTAAATGCCTTTTTGTCACAGCCCCACCTCCCTCTAAGGCGAACGAAAGGGTTCGGCGGACCGCCTGCCCAGCTCTCGCCGGGACTCAGTCGTTCACTCAAGCAAATCAGAAATAAAATTACAAGAAAGAGCAAAACAAGGATTCAAAACTTAAAATAAAATTATATACATTGTTATCTCAGAAGGGAGTACAACCGTCGAATATACAAAGGTTCTCAATTCACCATACAACCAGCCCGTGCCAAGCACTAGGGCGAGAACCATTACAAAACCAAAGAACTAGACCAAGCTAGTCTATACAGAGCTCTCGTCCTTGCTTGCCTTCCCCTATTAAGGAAAACAAAACTAAAGGAATGAGTTAAAAGCTCAGTGAGGTCCTAAACACATTAGCAGCAATCCATCCAAAACATTAAATATAAAATTTCAATAACTCAAGTAACATTTACAATGGAAAGCGATAATAACACAAACATTAAAAGGATACAGGCTCATAAGGAGCCATTTGTTCGTTCGTTCGTTCGTTCTCCTGACATTTCCCCTTATTCCTCCATTCACTTGAAAATGCATTTTTGTAAGTAAAACCCTCGTTCGTTCGTTCATTTCATTCACCCTTTCCTGGACATTGGCCAGGCTCCACCAACCTCCACAAACCTTCAAGGTAATACTCGAGTATACCATACGTTCACCCAGGTCACCAATTCGCCCGACCGAGTCCGCTTCTGGCTCGAGTCGATCAGTAACAAGGGGCAGGGCCCAGTTCAGCCAAAAGGCTTACATTCATGCACAAGTAACGTTCCAATTGTTCAATCTTTGAGAATTTCACATTTATTTAGGTCGAGTGTGATAAAGTACTGTGACAGCCCCACCTCACCCTAAGGCGAACCAAAGGGTTCGGCGGACCGCCTGCCCAGCTCTCGCCGGGACTCAGTCGTTCAGTTTAGAGCGATCTAATGTGTTCCGGAACTTACAACCGCGCGTAAACAAGTCAAAATATCAAAATAAAAAAATGAAAACGGAGTCGGTTATGAATAGTAACCGCCCCGCCAAAATCCAACCAAACGTCAAGCAAATATTTAAATCTCGAAATTTAGCATATACAACCCAAAGGGGCATACCAAAGTGACTCAAAAGTGGATACATTTACGGTTTGCCAAGTTCAAAAGAGAAACAGACCCAAAAATACATTTATGCTTTCAATTAATGAGCTATACAAAAAATATGTCCAACTAGCTCAATTCGGCAACCAATTGTCAAATCCAGTCCAAAAGTATTTATTTTCCTGTAAGGAAAACAAAAAGGAACGGAAAGGGGTGATGTTGCGCTCAATGAGGTACCAGACATATAGCAGTAAGAAACATGGAACTTCATATTCAATTAATCACATATGTGCATCAAATAAAGAAGTGGACAAACACCACAGACAGAAAGGATACGGGTGGCTCTCAGGAGCTAAATTCCCATTCGCTTCACCGAAACTTGATCGAAATAACAGTTGACACTCCGTCAACATTACAGAAGTAACCAATACCGTAGACTCCACTTTCTTCGACTCCTTCCACCTCACATACCCCCACCGGGCCCGAAATCCAATCAGATCAGAATTGGTAATACTCGAGTATACCGGAATCAAGGGTCTCAATACCCAAAGATCCCAAAATAGACTACCGTGGTTCGTTATCTAATCGACCAGACCCTTGCCGGCCCGACTCGAGTAACTAGCTACAAGTGTTGAGTTCAGAGGTCACAGAAAGGTCGTTGGATACAAGCTTCCAAATGACATCAGAACAGATACAGATCCAGATACAGATAACAGATACAGATACAGATAGCAGATTCAGATACGCCCTCAAAATTGGCATATGAACAGACAAGAGAACGAGTGTGATAAAGTACACCCTCGCCTCCCTTTTATCAAAACAGTATTTGGCTCCAACAGTCATAAATCAAGTATTTCAGATATTCAGATATTTCACATAACGGGTAGCAGGTAGTGGAACACTCACCGGGGTCAGTACAGATACCTCCCAAAAGAGAGCTTTAATCACCAAGAAATCCTAAAATAATCCAAGGAAAACAATTGAAGGTTCCACTTTCAAAAATCGAGTATATGTGAGGCTCGACTACCAGTCGTATGCCTCGCCAAATAATTACTAAAGCAAGGGTGCAAAACATGATTTTTGGAAACGAAAAGGTAACATGAAGACCTAGGCTCAAACAACCCAAAAGCCCTTCGCTCAAATCACAAGTAAATCCAACTAGCCTTCAAGTAAAATTTCGGCAGCATATCCCTTGTGTTTACCTATTTTCCAGCCATCATGGCTTCATTATTTCCTCAAATCAGTCCCAACATCTCGTACAAAAATAATCTCATTCCCAAAAGCCGTTCACTAGGCTTAATGGCATTCAAGTACAAAATTTAGCTAGGAAATGATCGGATATGAAAGTCAAGCCCTAAACTATTCAAATAAACACAATAAGACTCGATTACAAATCATAAACCAATGCCAAATACTACCAAAATAGGGTTCCATAAGCATATAGAAGCATTAGGAAAAACCAGAAAATCCGGAATTGGAATTAGCTTTAGCTCTGAAAAAAAATAGTTTTTGACCTCATTTTGCGGTAATGGCACCAAAGGCACTACGATTATCGGATGAAGGTGTAAGACCCACCGTTTCGAAGCTAAGAGATAGGGATACAATATTGCAGAAGGTCACTCAACCCAGTTTCGAGTGTAACCAAGTCAAAAATGCAAGATACTACACCAGAACAGCAAAAATAGATTCACAGAACGCATTCTAGTGCAAACATCATAAATCAGGCTACCTAAGTCCAAATCCAGAAATTCCAAAACTAGATGAAAGCTAAGAAACAGGGATACATTTCATCAGAAGGCCTCAACAACCAATTCGGAAGCATTCCTAACCAAAATAACCAATTACAGAAGCAATTTCCAAATTCGGGTAAAACCAGGATAGCAAGGGTAATTTCGACTTTTCTCAAGCTACGCTACTCCGATTGACCTGAAATTTTGTAGAAAACTCTAAAATATCATTCCCTACAACTTTCATGTTTTAAGACAAGGCCAATTCGGCCTCTAACTATAAGCTACAAAACCGGACAGAATGAAGAACAATGAAACCCTAAGTTTTCAATTTCTTTCCAAAACAGCAATTGCTTGCAATTAACCACTTTTTCCACCACCTAGGTCCCTTACATACCATTTCCAGTCATCATACGTAGCCACACAATCATATTCATATTAAAACAGAAAAATCCCCAATAATTACAAAACTTCATCAATTCAACCAAAAATCACAATATAATCCATAAAGTTGCATCTTATACCACCACTAAGCATAAATTAAGCATCATTAGAGGGAGGAGAGTGGTTCTTCATAACTCACCTTAGAAACAAGAGAAAGAGAGCAACAAATCCTCTTAGCTTTCCAAACAACTCCACCAAACCCCACAAAAACACTCACTTAAGGTTTTCTATGGAACAAAAGTAAGATTATGTGGTTGTTTTGATGATTTGGAGCAAGATGGAATCAAGAACTTGGAGAGTTTCCTTCTTTCTTCTTGAGAGAGAGAGCCGGCCAAGATGAAGAGAAAAATGGTGAATTTTTGGTGATTTATTTGGTCAATTGGACAAAAGGTGAATAGTGGTCTTACTTAAGACCAAATCCCATGGTGACACTTGTCACCTTCATTAATGCTTACCTAACTTTTGTCTCTCTTATACCAATCCACTTTGCATCCTCTACTTATCTCTTAACACCCGGTAAATTAAATCCAGTATCCAAAACTTAACCTAGTTGGCCGAATTTTTCCGTACTTTTCGCACTAGTGGGTCCCATGTCCGGTATACGCTTTTAATTTATCAAAACCTATTTGATACTAGAAAAATCATTTAAAAACTATATCTGCTCATAAAAATTATCTAGAAAATTTTCCGGATACAGAAAGTGCAGAAAACAAGCCATTGAAGATAATAAAACCCTAAAATGGAAAAATTACGGGCTCTCACACTCTCTCCCCCTTAAAAGAATTTCGTTCTCGAAATTTTCTTATCAACGGAATCTATCAACATCTAAGGTACCCAACGGACCATACCTTCTACGTTCTCAGACGAGTCAGGATCCTGATGGTGTTCTAAAGAGTACACCTGAGTCGGTACCTTGGATCCAGTCCCTTCTTTTTCCGACTGTCTAGGGTTAGTCTTAGTTGGTTGCGGGGTTCCTTTTCCTTTTCGCAATCGAATTGGGCAGTCAGCAATCCGATGAGCGGCACTTCCGCAGCGCAGACATTTTCCCTCTTTCTTCCAACAATTTGCCTCTGTATGACTTGGCCCTCCGCAATATCCGCAAGGACCACGAGTAGCAGAGACCAGTCCCCCCTGAGAGACATCACGCGACACCCCTGGTTGTCGTACTCCTCCGTTTCCCTTTCCAATCTTAGGGGGCGTACTTGTACCTTCTTGCTCAGAGCTACTCCCAGGAAAGTCCCTTTTCTTGGCTTGAAAGTTTTTCACCTGCAGCCTAGCATTTTCTACTCGTTGCGCCTTCTCTACGGCCTTGCTAAAAGCATTAATCTGGGCCACTGCGATGTCCTTCTGAATTTCTACGTTCAACTCCTGGATAAAATGCCTTATTCGCCTTGTTCGGTCATGATCAACTCAGGAGCAAATTTAGATAGGCGGGTGAATTGGCTCTCGTATTCCGCGACAGACTGGGCCCCTTGGCGAAGTCGGATAAACTCATCTTCCTTCCGTTCCTGGATTAGAGGAGGGAAGAATTTCGCATTGAACTCCCGCATAAAATTCACCCAAGTCCTGGGCGTTTGTTCCCGTTTCCATTTTTGCCGAATAACGTTCCACCAGGAACGAGCCACCCCTTCTAGTTGGAAGACGGCAAAAGTCACCTGCCTTTCTTCGGTGTAATGCAGGGTTGCAAAGATATCCACCATCTTCTCGAGCCACCTTTCGGCGACATCCGGGTCGGGTTCCCCAATAAATTTTGGTGGTACGAACTTCTGGAACCTCTCAAGTGCCCTATCGTCACTTTCGACATGATTGCCTGGGTTTCCAGGATTAGGGTTTGGGTTTTGGCCTTGTTGCTGCATCACTTGGGCCAGCAGGTTGGTCATTTGCTGCATAGCAGCGGCTATTTGCACGTTGGGATCAACCCTCAGTTCAGGATTAGATCCAGATGAGGTTTCCCTAGCACCCCTGTTCGGCGTGGGTTGCCTACGGCCGCGCCCACGTCCCCGGCCACTACGTGTGCCCTCCATTAATCTTAGTCAATCTAGGGGTGCAAAGATAATAGTAAAAATAATTATAAGCATGAGGTACACACAGATCAAAAACATATATACACACAACTGGACCAAACCAGTCACACAGTAGAAGTCAATTAAAGACAAATGTGAGAGATCCATGAAAGTAGCGGGATCATCCGAAAGTACTATAGACAGACTAGGTCACGAGTACAAAAAGAACTCACGAAGAGCTTTTCCCCCTCTAGGGCTCCGTCCATAATCTACGACAACAACACCATCTATATCTTAATCAAGGTTGATCACGCTTAACCACACCCGAACAAACCACACGGAGTTCCATAGAATCGCCTTTCTAGTTCGCCCAATCCTTTCTAACCTAGGCTCTCATTTCTTTTGTATCCGGGCACAAGAATCCCATCCAAGATAATTCACAACTCGAGCCAGCCGGTCCCAAGCGTAAATCATCCATATTAAAGATTCCTACCCGACATACATATCTATCTTCCTCAAGTTTCAGGATAAGGATTTTTACACTTATAACATGCCCGGTTCAGAACTTATGCTCAAAAGAGCACTTATACCTTTCGACACATTCACGAAAGCAGGACCATAACACCACTTGGCCCCAAGCTCACTCCGTGTAGAGATCACGCGAAGTGGCTCTGATACCACCTGTGACAGCCCCACCTCACCCTAAGGCGAACCAAAGGGTTCGGCGGACCGCCTGCCCAGCTCTCGTCGGGACTCAGTCGTTCAGTTTAGAGCGATCTAATGCGTTCGGGAACTTACAACCGCGCGTAAACAAGTCAAAATGTCAAAATAAAAAAAAATGAAAACGGAGCCGGTTATGAATAGTAACCGTCCCGCCAAAATCCAACCAAACGTCAAGCAAATATTTACATCTCGAAATTTAGCGTATATGTGACGCCCCGAAAAAAAAATGAGTTTGAGAACCCGGAAATTTTCTAATTTTCTAGGGTTTATTTTTTTAAACGCCCGTATTTTCTACATTTTCTTGATTAGAAAAATTCCCCAGATAAAGTTTATGAGCAAATATCGTTTTCAAATGATTTTTCTAGTATTGGAGAGTTTTTGAAAAATTACGGATATATTATGGACGTGGGCCCCACTAGTGCGAAAAGTTCGGAAAAATTTGACCAATTAGGTTAAGTTCCGGATACTGGGTGGAACTTATCGGGTGTTAAGAGATAAGTAGAGGATGAGATGTGATTGATGTGAGAGGGAACAAAAGGATAGAAGTGCATTTAATGAAGTGACACGTGTCACTTTGTGAGTGGTTGGAGCCTAAGACAACTTTGACCTTTCTTACCCTTGGATTAAATATCTCAAAATTTACCAAAATTGGCTTCATTCTCAAGCTCTTATGGCCGGCCAACCTTAAGGAAGAAAGGAAGAAAAACTCTTCAACATCTTGATTTCCTCTTGCTCCAATCCAATAATCCAACCATTTGCTTTTGTTTCTACTCCATAAAACCTCTCCATTAGGTGCTAGTAAGTGAGTTGGTGAAGTGGTAAAGGAAGTTAAGGTGTTCTACAACTTCCTCTCTCTTGTTTACTAGGTAATTGGTGCTTGACCTTTCTCCTATACTTAATGATGCTTAATTTGTGCCTAATGGTGGCTATAGTGTTGAAAATTGTGGTTTATTTCTTGGTTTGAGATGAATTGGTGAAGTTTTCAATTTATTGATGAATTTTCTGGTTTAATGTGATCATGTTGTTGTGGCCTTGTATGATGATTGGCAATGGCCTAGAATGACTCTAGTAAGTGTAAATGATTGGCAATTGCAATCAATTTCTGTTTTGGAAGAAATTCTGGAAATTAGGGTTCTTGGTTCTTCATTCTGTCCGAAATTTTAGGTCCTAGATAGAGGCCGAATTGGCCTTTTCTCAAAACATGAAAGTTGTAGGTATTGATGTTTTAAAGGTGCCTGTAAAATTTCAGGTCAATTGGAGTAGTGTAGAATGAGATAAGCCGAATTTACTGTTGCTGTTCTGGGTGATCAGAATGTGCGAACTGCGATTGTAATCGTCTGTTTTGACTGGAATTTCTTTGGATTTGGATGTTGGTGTCTTCTGATGAAATTTAGCTTGAAGTCTTAGCTATCATATGCCTTTAGAATCAATGCATTTGGACCTGTGTAGACTGAGTTGGACGAATTACAGCATTGTGTGATTTGGGAACCTGCAATTACGGTTCTGGTTTGGTATTTTGCATATTTGACCTAGTTGTCCTAGGATTTGGACTGAGTGGCCTTCTACAATATTGTAGCTCTGTCTCTTAGCTTCGAAACGGTGGGTCTTACACCTTCATCCGACCATCGTAGTACTTTTGGTACCATTACCGTAAAATGACGTCAAAACTATTTTTCTGGTTTGAGCTCTGAATGGCTATTGGATGAACTTGTTGTTGTGTGTGTACCTTTGGGACTGATTTGAGGAAGTAATGAAGCCATGATGGCTGGAAAAGTTAACAAATTCAGGGGAAGTGCTGTCCGAACTTTGAAAGGACTTGATTGCATTGAGTTTGTGATTTAAGACTTGGATTTGAGCAAGGCAACGATATTTGATGGATGATTTCTGAGCCATGGAGGTGAGTGACCTCAAACTGTTTCCAAATTTATTTTTGAACCGCTTTCCTGCATTATCTACTTTTGAACTGTTTTCAAAGTTACTTTTGGAACTGTTTTCTTACATATCATGCGTGCTTGCATATTAGTGTCTTGTTATTATTGATTTTGCTTTCAATGATTGTTAAAAACGAGTTTTCTAGGCGAGTGTGTACTTTATCGCACTCGACCTAAAGAAATATGAAATTTTCAATGATTAATGATTACATGCTACTTGCGCATGAATGTAAGCCTTTTGGGCTGAGGTGGCCATTGCCCCTTGTTACCGGTCGTCTCGAGCCAGAAACGGACTCGGTCGGGCGACTAGGAACTTGGGTGAACGTTTCGGTATACTCGAGTATTACCTTGTAGGTTGGTGGAGCCTGGCCAAAAGCCAGGGACGGGGTGAATGAATGCACGAATGAAACTAAAAATGCAATGAAATGACAGGAGAACGAATGTATCCTTTGCACGAATGTTACTATCGCTTTCCATTGTAAATGTTTCTTGAATTATTGATACTCCATATTTAATGTTTTGTAAATGTTGAAATTGTTTCTGGACTTATCATTTGATTTGAATTGAACATCATTGAAATGAACTATGGTTGAACCGATTTGATTACTGATTTTACTGGTTACTCGCTGAGCTTTTAGCTCACCCCAAAAATGTTTTATTCCCCTCCACAGGGCTCAAGGCGAAGGAAGGGCTTGTAGCGTTTATTCATGGATTATTTCATGTATGGATTGAACTTGGATTTCCTTTTGTGTAATCATTCATATTGGGATTGTATTGAACGTTTAGAATTGATTGGATGTGTAATAGTCATGTTTTGGACTTCCTCCTGTATCATAATTGCGACCAAGGATCAGAGTGGCGTAGTGGAAGCGTGGACGCTTCGCTTTTGATATGTAAATGTTGGAATATTTGATTTATATTGGAGATTTTATCTTGTATTTGTTTGAGGACTGTAGTGATCGACTGAGTCCCGGCGAGAGCTGGGCAGGCGGCCCGTTGACCCCTCTGGTTCGCCTTAGGGGAAAATGGGGTCGTGACAATATACAACCCAAAGGGGCATACCAAAGTGACTCAAAAGTGGATACATATACAGTTTGCCAAGTTCAAAAGAGAAACGGACCCAAAAATACATTTAGGGTTTCAATCAATGAGCTATACAAAAAATATGTCGAACTAGCTCAATTCGGAAACCAATTGTCAAATCCAGTCCAAAAGTATTTATTTTCCTGTAAGGAAAACAAAAAGGAACGGAAAGGGGTGAGCTTGCGCTCAATGAGGTACCAGACATATAGCAGTAAGAAATATGAAACTTCATATTCAATTAATCACATATGTGCATCAAATAAAGAAGTGGACAAACACCATAGACAGAAAGGATACGGGTGGCTCTCAGGAGCCAAATTCCCATTCGCTTCACCGAAACTTGATCGAAATAACAGTTGACACTCCGTCAACATTACAGAAGTAACCAATACCGTAGACTCCACTTTCTTCGACTCCTTCCATCTCACATACCCCCACCGGGCCCGAAATCCAATCAGATCAGAATTGGTAATACTCGAGTATACCGGAATCAAGGGTCTCAATACCCAAGATCTCAAAACAGACTACCGTGGTTCGTTATCTAATCGACCAGGCCCTTGCCGGCCCGACTCGAGTAACTGGCCACAGATGTTGAGCTCAGAGGTCACAGAAAGGTCGTTGGATACAAGCTTCCAAACGACATCAGAACAGATACAGATCCAGATACAGATAACAGATACAGATACAGATAGCAGATTCAAATACGCCCTCAAAATTGGCATATGAACAGACAAGAGAACGAGTGTGATAAAGTACACCCTCGCCTCCCTTTTATCAAAACAGTATTTGGCTCTAACAGTCATAAATCAAGTATTTCAGATATTCAGATATTTCACATAACGGGTAGCAGGCAGTGGAACACTCACCGGGGTCAGTACAGATACCTCCCAAAAGAGAGCTTTAATCACCAAGAAACCCTAAAATAATCCAAGTAAAACAATTGAAAGTTCCACTTTCAAAAATCGAGTATATGTGAGGCTCGACTACCAGTCGTATGCCTCGCCAAATAATTACTAAAGCAAGGGTGCAAAACATGATTTTTGGAAACGAAAAGGTAACATGAAGACCTAGGCTCAAACAACCCAAAAGCCCTTCGCTCAAATCACAAGTAAATCCAACTAGCCTTCAAGTAAAATTTCGGCAGCATATCCCTTGTGTTTACCTATTTTCCAGCCATCATGGCTTCATTATTTCCTCAAATCAGTCCCAACATCTCGTACAAAAATAATCTCATTCCCAAAAGCCGTTCACTAGGCTTAATGGCATTCAAGTACAAAATTTAGCTAGGAAATGACCGGATATGAAAGTCAAGCCCTAAACTATTCAAATAAACACAATAAGACTCGATTACAAATCATAAACCAATGCCAAATACTACCAAAATAGGGTTCCATAAGCATATACAAGCATTAGGGAAAACCAGAAAATCCGGAATTGGAATTAGCTTTAGCTCTGAAAAAAATAATTTTTGACCTCATTTTGCGGTAATGGCACCAAAGGCACTACGATTATCGGATGAAGGTACAAGACCCACCGTTTCGAAGCTGAGAGATAGGGATACAATATTACAGAAGGTCACTCAACCCAGTTTCGAGTGTAACCAAGTCAAAAATGCAAGATACTACACCAGAATTGTAAAAACAGATTCACAGAACGCATTCTAGTGCAAACATCATAAATCAGGCTACCTAAGTCCAAATCTAGAAATTCCAAAACCATATGAAAGCTAAGAAACAGGGTTACATTTCATCAGAAGGCCTCAACAACCAATTCAGAAGCATTCCTAACCAAAATAACCAATTACAGAAGCAATTCCCAAATTCGGGTAAAACCAGGATAGCAAGGGTAATTTCAAATTTTCTCAAGCTACGCTACTCCGATTGACCTGAAATTTTGTAGGAAACTCTAAAATATCATTTCCTACAACTTTCATGTTTTAAGCCAAGGCCAATTCGTCCTCTAACTATGAGCTACAAAACCGGGCAGAATAAAGAACAATGAAACCCTAAGTTTTCAATTTCTTTCCAAAACAGCAATTGCTTGCAATTAACCACTTTTTCCACCTCCTAGGTCCCTTACATACCATTTCCAGTCATCATGCGTAGCCACACAATCATATTCATATTAAAACAGAAAAATCCCCAATAATTACAAAACTTCATCAATTCAACCAAAAATCACAATATAATCCATAAAGTTGCATCTTATACCACCACTAAGCATAAATTAAGCATCATTAGAGGGAGGAGAGTGGTTCTTCATAACTCACCTTAGAAACAAGAGAGAGAGAGCAACAAGTCCTCTTAGCTTTCCAAACAACTCCACCAAACCCCACACAAACACTCACTTAAGGTTTTCTATGGAACAAAAGTAAGATTAAGTGGTTGTTTTGATGATTTGGAGCAAGATGGAATCAAGAACTTGGAGAGTTTCCTTCTTTTTTCTTTAGAGAGAGAGCCGGCCAAGATGAAGAGAAAAATGGTGAATTTTTTGGTGATTTATTTGGTCAATTGGACAAAAGGTGAATAGTGGTCTTACTTAAGACCAAATCCCTTGGTAACACTTGTCACATTCATTAATGTTTACCTAAATTTTGTCTCTCTTATACCAATCCACTTAGCATCCTCTACTTATCTCTTAACACTCGGTAAATTAAATCCAGTATCCAAAATTGAACCTAATTGGCCGAATTTTTCTGAACTTTTCGCACTAGTGGGTCCCACGTCCGGTATACGCTCTTAATTTCTCAAAACCTATTTGATACTAGAAAAATCATCTAAAAACTATATCTGCTCATAAAAATTATCTAGAAAATTTTTCGGATACAGAAAGTGCAAAAAACAAGCCATTGAAGATAATAAAACCCTAAAATGGAAAAATTACGGGCTCTCACAAGTACACACTCGCCTAGAAAACTCGTTTTGGAAATCAATAAAAGCACTTAACACGTTATCAAATAATAATACAAGTCATGAAATCAAGAAAATACAACAAACAAGGAACATTCACCTAATTATGCAAAATAACGTCCAAAATGTCCTACCGGATCTTACCCTTGGTTGCCGAAAAAACCTAAGATGCAACGAGAAAGAATATTACAAATTATCTAGCAAAACAAGTAAGTGACCTCTAAAGAAAACCGGCAAATGATAAGTAAAACATATAAAGACGCCTTTATAGTGAAAAGGGGATATTTGGATCGGAGGACGGAAATAACTAGGGATTCATAACCAAACGCAAAACTAACTTAAACGGGTTATAAAATGTCTGGCGGAAAACACTTGGACCAAAGACAACTCGGACTCCAACGAGATAGTCTAAAAATATTGTTTTCGGAATCGTTTAGATAGTTCAAAATCAACTCATACCCAAGCAGCTAGTATAGACTAAACGTCATGATAAAAAATTCGTGTGAAAAGGAGGACAATACTACCTTACGTTCACACTTAAAATCCCACTTAAAAGTGGTTCACTTGTGGCCGAGAAAACCCTAAATCATACCTCTATATTTTGGGAAGGAGTAAGTAGCATTCTAAGTTTTAAACTAAAGAGGTATCATGTTTTAAAAATGGAAAACCGGTCATGGTATTGGCCAAATAAAAGTATACAAGTTCAAATCGAAACTTAGCTCTCGAGCAAAAATTTGGGCAGCACGCCCTTTGTATTTACCTGTTTTCCAGCCATTTATGGCTTCATTATTTTCCTCATTCAAACCCAAAGGTACACACACAAAAATCTAAGTTCAATAGCCGTCCAATAGGCTCAAGACAATATAAGGACAAAAATCCAACTAATAACAAGTGCGGAAATGAGTTTTAGTGTGGAAAACAAAAGACAGTTTTAACGTTACGAAGCGGAACAGACGTAACAGGAGCTACACTTATCGGATTGAGGTGTAATTTACACTGTTTCAAATCTAACAGAAAGGGCTACAATGTTGAAGAAGGCCTTTCAGTCCAGTTTGCAATGTATCTAGGTCAAATTTACCAAAACAACCCCAGATTTCCTGTTCGCAGTTTACTGTGGCAGTCCTGATTCATTCGGTCATATCTCAGCATATACAACTCCAATTCTAGTGATTCCAAAGCCATATGAAAGCTAAGATACAAGGCTATAAGTCTTAAGAAGACATCAACAACCAAATCAGTAGTATGCCTGGTCAAAACAACCAATTACAGAAGCGGGTTATCAGTTTCGGACAGAAACAGGGTAGCAGGGGTATTTCGGTCTTTTCATAATCTACGTTCCTCGGATCGAGCTACAATTTTGTAAACAACTATAAAATATCATTATCTACAACTTTCATGTTTTGTACTAAGGCTAGTTCGGCCTCTAACCTGCTCAAATAAATTCGGACAGAACAGGCCTGTGTGAACCCTAACCTGGAAGTTTTGCCCCAAACCAGAATTTTTGCACAAGCAATCACATCCAACATATATCAACTTCATTTTACACTATAATTAACCAACAATCCATGACTAACCAACACCAAACATATGAAATCAGAAAAATCAAGCAAAAAATAAAAATTCATCAATCTTCACCAAAAATCATAAAATCTTCCACTAAAACATCTTTTTACCCCTCACAAGTCATCAATTTAACACTAACATGAACAAAGGAAGAATCTCTTGGTCACTTACCTTGGAAACTCAAGAAAAGAAATAACTTAGCACCTTTCCTTCTCAAACCACTTCACCAATCACCTCAATCCTCCCAAGAAAAAGGTTTTTATGGAGCAAATCTAAGTTTTAACGGTTGGTTTGTGAGATTCAAGCAAGAAATTGAAGAAAAATTGAAGAAGCTTTCTCACCTCTTTTCCCACTATTGGTTCGGCCAAGGAGCATGGAAAATGAAGATGAATTGTAGTAAAAATTTTGATTTAGTAAAGGTAAGAAGAAAGAGGTCAAAGTCCACCTTCAAGTAGGAACATGACACATGGCATCTCTAATAGTTATCTTATTCCCTTATCTCCCAATACTAGTTAATCTAGCTAACCTCTAATTATCTCATAACACCTTGTAAAATAATATCAATTAACCAAACTCCAACAAGTTGTTAAAAAAAAATATATCACACTTACCTCACTAGCGGGTCCCACGTCCATAATACGCACTTCAAATTTAACGTGGACTAACTTGTACCAAGGAAATGACTTGAAAAATATATGCACTTATAAACATGTATAGAAAATTAATATATGGAAGAAAAGTATGAAATTATAGACAGGGAAATAAAATAATGTCTAGAAAACTTATAAAAGTTTTTTTTTTTTTCGGGTTCTCACACTTTTAAATAATCGAAATGAATTAAAATAAATATACGGAATTAAGACGACTAAAGCGAATAAATAAATAAATTAAATGAAAACATTCAAAAGGCATGCAATTAAACACACAAACCACATAAGTACACATAGGGTCAAACAAAGTAAAATAAGGGATAGAGTGTACCTCCCTTGAGTTGGTACCATAATGGAACGAAATTACTTATTTACCCTCCAAAACAATAAAATTGTCAAGGTACCACTTTAATTAATGAATAATCACATGAAATGGAAATGAACACGAAATTGAATCAATCCAAGGCATTTAAAGGAAGGTGAACAACCCATGCAAGAATTTAAACAAGTAGTGACTTAATTGCAAAAATTAAAGAGATTTGAGGGGTCCAATTAATTAATTTTGGGCCATAGCGAAACAAGGGGAGGCTTGGGGGGCCGAAGTGGCAATTTCTGAAAGTTGTTTTTGCATGCAAATGCATGCAAAGCCACGAAACATTGACTGCAACAAAACATTTCTGCAACTAAACAAAATACAACCGCTACTTTCATTTTTCTTTCTTTGCATGCGGATTTCAACCTTAAACACCACTTTGATCGAAACTTTTAACCAAAACATTAAAGCCTGAATCTAACACCAGATAAGCAGCAACATTCAGCGTTCAACCAGACAAAAACTTAAATTGAGATCATACAAAAGTGCAAGTTTTCCTCAAAAGCTGTTTTCTTTTCAATTCATCATCTTAAGCAATCCACATTTCAATATCTCAAACAACTCATACAACACAATCACTAAACATGCATCTCATTTTTCACCATAAAAGTCCTCATGTTTAAGCACAAAATCACGTAAATCAAATGCAAAGAGAGCTTCTGCAATACTTTGCTCTTATGCTTTCAACAATCGAAACAAATCCAAACGCACAGCTTGTCTTTCAAAATTCTGATTTCAAACCCAAACACACAGCTTTAAACTAGGCGCAAACTACATACTCACCACCATCCAAACAAGCAATAAACTTAGAAAGATATCATGCGAAATTCTGGAAAAACATGCAAAACATGGTTCGGCAACCTGGATGTTTATTTTTCCAGCAATTATTCAAACATGATTCAAGTGTTTCTTTTTTTTTTTAGACCCAAACACACAAACTCAGCACCAAACCTTCCATTTCTTCCCTTCAACACCAGATTAAACATGCAACTTAAGCGTAAAGATTCATTGAGCAGCCATTTCAGCAAACCAAAAGGCACACACGTTGTCCGTACGCACTGCTGCAACAAGCTGAGAGCTTCACGCTCGTTACAGCAGCTGTTGTGCTCTTAAATTTCAACCAACATACTCTGAATCCAAGCCATGGCATCAGCAAGCGTTGTTTTCAACTTTTAACATAAAAACCTTGGATTCAAACACCCAAAAAGAGTCAAAACACAGGAGTATCCCAATCTGGAAACTTTCTTTCGCAACTTGTTTCATTTAACTGAATAAACCAACTAAACAACACACTAATCACAGGATTCACTCAAAACCAAAAGTTCAGCAAAATGACTGGCTAGCCATACTTTCCACCAGTCGAAAAGAACAGAACATGAACAACAATACTTTCTCACACAAAAGATTCAGATACAAATCACACAAAGTTGGAAACTTTCTTCATTTTCTCACTCATTTGGAGCATGTTTATGCAAAAACAGTCCCACGAAACCCCCCATTTACTACCCCAAACCCTCTAATGTTATAACTTCGTAACATTGTTAAGATAATCCCCGACAAATCACCTATTAGCAACACTGCCATGTGCGACAGAAAAGAAAATGCAGCAAAGGATAAAAACTTGCAATAAGTTCATACCCTAACATATCAATCACACAACTAGCCACCATACTAGAACCTCAATCTAAGCACAGATTTTAGGAAAAGAAAACAACATCAAATGGATTTTTGAGGGAGTAGGCAAAGCTTTGTATACCTAGACAGCAAAAGAAATCAGATTTGAGAGTGCTGTCCAGCACAACGTGAAGACGATGGAGGTGTATTCCAGCAGATGAAAGCAGCGACAGATGACACCAGCACAACGTGAAGACGATGGAGGTGTATTCCAGCAGATGAAAGCAGCCACAGATGACACCAGCTTAAAGCTCTCTCTTTTCAACCTCACTACCCAGTTCTTGTTCCCTTCCCTTTTCAGTTTTTCATTCACTCGACTGTTTTCCGAAGCTTTTTTTTTTCTCTCTTTTCCCGTCAGTTTTCTCCTGTCTTCGCCCGTTCCTTTTCTCTCAGCGTCTCCTCTGGTTTTTCCTCAGCACCCCCGCCATCACATACTTGCCCCTTGGCTGCGTTTCTTTTTCCAGCCCTTTTATATCAAGTGGAAGACCCTAAACCCTCATTTCAATGGTCACCAGCAAACCTCAGCTCAACCTTTCTCCCTTGGCCATCCGATGGCTATTGTGTCCGGAAGGTCTTTGATAAGAATCCAAGGGGATGAGGTGGCCGAATGTTTGGAAGAGAGAAAAGCTAAAAATATTCGTGGAAAATGGTATCCTTCATGACTCTGTAAATCCGCTGCATTGCATGGCTTTTCCCATTTTTTTCTTTTTTTTTAATAAATAATGAAATTTCAATAAAAATAAAACAAAAATAAATAAATGCTAAAAGATTGAACTGAAAAGAAAATAAAGGAAATTTTGTGAACAATTTTTCTTCTTTTTTTTTTAATCAATTACTTAATAAAAATGAAAATAACATAAACAAAAATAACATTTTAAGTAAAATCAAATAAAATGAGCGAAACCAGGAATAAAAGATAAAAAAAAACTCTAAAAAAAAATTTTTGTGTTTGATTGATTATTTTCCTTCTTTTTTCCAATGAATTAATTAATAATAGTAAAACAATTTTCTTAGAAAAATTTAAAACAAAACTAATTAAATAAATAAAAGAAAAAGAAAAAGAAAGGTTAAAAATTTGGTGTCTACAGTTGGAATGGCAGAAATAAGGAGCAATTGAAGTGATTTTTGGTGATAAATATGAAAGAAATTGGTTGGTCAATAACCTTGGGATGGCGGCCACTTGTCACCATGAGATTAACTTTCAAAATTATTCTTTTCCTTGGTTTTTCTAGTCAATATTTTCGGCCAACAAGAGCTGATTAAGGGGCTGATATTTTGCACTAATATCAGTGATATTTTATGGTAAGAAAGTGGTGGTCAAGTGGTGTGTTCAATCGGTAGTCAACGGTACACGTCGGTTCACATCGTTTTTCCCTAAATCGCACGTACTAGGGTTTTCACTTATAATTCACTAACTTATTATTATTACTACTAATCACACATGTAATATCATCTAAAACTCACTCTTAATCACTAAATTTAATACACACTCCGTACCGATTCTCATATTACGAAAAGACGTAAAAACCCTAGTTTATTGTAACGATGAAAGTAAAAAGGAAATCCTTATTTCTATGATTATTTGTAGCTATTGGGAAAGTGAATGTGTAGTAAAGCTACTGTAAAGTAATAAATTCCAAATTAAAAGAAATTTTTAAGAAAAATATAAGGAATTTTTCAAGTCCTCACAAATATCTAAATGGCAGTAGTAAACTAAGTAGTTCCACAAGCAAAGTTCAAACTTGGCTATATGTTACTAGAATATAGGAAAGAGATATTCCACAAGTGGTCCTCTTCTAAAGAGTCTTGAATAATTAGGTATAAATGCAGCAAATGGAGGGATCTTACGCCTTTTCCCATAAGCAAAATCATTGTTCCTTGACCAACTATATTGCTAATGCAAAGTAGGAAATGTCATGTGCTAATATACAAGTGTAAAGCAATTATAAAACCACAATAGTAAGAAGGATAACTGTAAAAGGTTTTATGTTGATATCAAACTATCTAATCAGAAGTAGTAAATTAGAAGGTCAAATAAGGACAATCACATGGCAACAGGTATATATATTTCAATGGATCAAGTGCAGGAAGTTTAATGTGTTGCATTGTAAATAGTTATCTTTGGAATAAAGCTCCTATTAGAGTAAAACTCTCCTGAACGAGAGAGAAAGAGAGAGTTTCTATTTTTTCAGGAAGGATGATTTTGAGACAACAATTTCATTTAGCACTTCTAAACTTTGAAAATTATCACTTATTTCAGTTTTTATAACATTATCAATCCATTTCAAAATATATCATATGATTTCAAACATTAAACATTTTGGAGTCAAAGTCATTCCAAACACAAATTGACCTATAGTTTATGTGACTTCAAAGAATCAAACACGATATTCAGAGGCCTTTCCAAGTATACTTAAGATCAAGCTTTCAAGGACTCAAATAGGTCACGTACCATATGTAGTTGGGTCAACTACAAGAAATGTAAGACTAATATCCCAGGGTACCGAAATCACAGCAGCTAACAATCCATTACATGAATGCAAATAGAAACATCACATGATTTGATCAAGCTAGAAACTATTGTACCTATCCAATCAATATACATTTCATCCAAATTGAAGAAGCAAAGGGTCTTTGGTTCTCGTGATTGCAAGGGAGTGATAAAGGTGATAGGAAGTTGCAAAGGATATAGGCTTCTGTGGCCACAAAGGTGGTAGGGGTCACGATATAAAAAGCAAGGTGGCACTTCTTAAGAGCTAGTATCTGAATTATGAACTACCAAATTTTGGAGACACACATGAATTGAGTCATTGATTTTGGAGGCAAGCGAAAAGCGACTAGGATAAAAAGATCTGGATTCTTCTAATAGCAGTTGCAGTGCATGAATATGAACCTAAATCTAAATCTAAATCTAAATCTAAATCTATTTGGTTTACTTCATGAATTCACATAAAAAGTTAACGTAGCATTGTAGGAGAAATTAAAGAATCATCGAGAGAGGAGAGATAAAGAATTCAAGAGTAGTAAGGTGAGGTGAGAGAGAGCAAATTGGAATCTCCAAAGGGTTTCTGATATGAACAATTGAGAATTTTGATGCTACATTAGCATCAAATTTTGCCGGTAGTTCAAAAGATGATGATAAAGATACCTTCCTAGTTTCTATTGATTTTCGCAGTGGTAGGGTTAGGGTTAGGGTTTGAGGGACTGATGTGTCTCACACTTTTAGCTTGAGTAAGGTTTCCTTTAAGGGTAAAATCTTGAGAATTTTCTTGGATAGAATTTATGAGGATTTAGGATTTGAGGTTGGGACTTAAAAGGGTATTGATGATGAATTCTGGGGCTATTTTGATTTTAACTAACAATGGGTTTAGGTTTTGATTGAGTGATGATGGTTGAACATGATTTCTAGTGCCACGAGATGACTAATTAACAAGATATTAGCCCGTGCAACATTAGTACTCTCAAAAACTAAGAGATATTGGTAGTTCAACCTTGCCCAAAAACATACTGGAGTACTCTCATTTTGAGATGATTCTTGATGTAATAAAAAGATAACTCAAAGATCTACAACTTTTATATTTTGCACAAGAGCTAATTCGGCTTTCATCATCAAAAAAATAGCAGTTGAATTTGGACCAAAAATAGAGCAAAGTTAAAATTTGAGCAAAAAGTACAAAAGTACAAAAGCGGAAGAACCGTGAGGTGATCCATGTTATGAGGTCACAGATCCACCCTCACAGATCCCTGAATCATGGCTACAAGTTGTTCTGCAACTTGCACTTTGTTCACACAATTTTTTTCTGGCTAATTTGTCCTAAAAAATTTTGGCTGGATATGCACAAGAAATGTGACAGCCCCACCTTCCCCTAAGGCGAACCAAAGAGGTTAGCGGACTGCCGGCCCAACTCTCGCCAGGACTAACGGTGCAGTTAAACACGATCTAAAACGTTCCGGGAGAATAAAAGCACGCTCAAACAAGTCAAAATCGCAAAATAGCCAAACGAAAATCAAAACCGTCGATGAATAGTAGGTGCCATGTCATATAACTCGGAAGGACACATAAACAGGGTTAAACAGTGTTATACACATACGTTTGTAATTTACAAAACAAAAGGAAGATAATTGGATCAAAATACATTTAGGGTTTTTCCAACTATCGAGGAGCTTTACAAAAGATATTAAAACTAGCTCAACTCGTGCTTCAAAACATCATAGTCCCCAAAAGTGGTTCCCTGTAAGGAAAACAAAGGCAACAGAAAGGGGTGAGCTTACGCTCAATGAGGAACCAATCATATAGGGGTAAAATCATGGCTTTTCACGTTAACCAGTCAGATACATATACCAGATATAAAGGAAAGCAGTTAGACATAGTGATTAAAAGAGAAAGGATACAGGTGGCTCTCAAGAGCCAGATTTCCATTTACAATACTTGATCCGAACCCGTTGACTCTCCGTCAACGTACATAGAACCAACATATCCGTAGACCCCACTTTACACCAATTTCCGTCCACCAAACATATCCCTACCGGGCATGAACGCCGAACAGAACAGAAGTGGTAATACTCGAGTATACCGGAATTAAGGATCTCAATACCCAAATATTCCTGAAACAGACTACCGTGGTTCGTTATCTAATCGACCAGGCCCTTGCCGGCCCGACTTGAGTAACTAGCCACAGGTGTTGAGCTCAGAGGTCACAGAAAGGTCGTTGGATACCAGCCTCCAAACGACGTTCGAACAGATTGAGATACAGTTAACAGATTAACAGTAAATAGGCATATGGACATACAAGAGAACGAGTGTGATAAAGTACACCCTCGTCTCAAACAGAATAAATAGATAGTGCAGTCATTTAAATCACAGATTGCAGGGCAGAAATCAAGTTAAGCAGCAAATGAGGGGAGTGGTACACTCACCGGTTCAAGTACAGATACTTCAAAAGTTTTCACTTCAGATTGGCTTTAATCGCCAAGAAACCCTAAAATCATCAAAGTAAACCAATTGAAGGTTTCACATCCAAAATCGAGTAAACGGAATGCACAAGTGAGGTTCGACTACATGTCGTACGCCTTTCCATGTTAAGTACTAGTACAAAAGAATAAAATATGAATTTTGAGCAAAAAGGATAACAGTTGGTCCTAAGGTTACAAACAACTCCTAAAACCCATCATTTTTACCAAGATCAACTCAATTTGAAAGAATCGCGTAGCCCTAAAATTTTGGGCAACATGCCCTCTGTATTTACCTATTTTCCCAGCCACTTATGGCTTCATTATTTTCCTCAATCAATCCCAAAGTCATACACAATATAAATTCATCACAACAGCCGTTCAATAGGCTCAAAGTCATTCAAGTACAAGATTGAGTCAGGAAAATGACCGGAAATGAACTTTAAGCCCTAAAACCCAAAAATAGTTAGGACATCATTTAGCTTATTGGACACAACTGGCACTATGATTATCGGATGGAGGTGAAATATACACCGTTTCGAAGCTAACAGAAAGGGCTACAATGTTGAAGAAGATCACTCAGACCAGTGTGTAGTGAAACTAGGTCAAAATTTCAATGTACCAAACCAGAACCGTATAAACAGGTTAACGAACCGCATTCTGGTTAAATAACCATAATTCAGGCTACCAAAGTCCAATTCAAGTGATTCCAAAACCATCCGAAAGCTAAGATACCAGGATATATTTCTTAAGAAGACATCAACAACCAAATCAGTAGTATTCCCAATCACATTAACCAATTACCAAAGCCGATTACCAGGTTCGGACAGAAACAGGGCAGCAGGGGTATTTCAGTTTTTTCATAGGCTACGTTGCTCCGATTGGCCTGAAATTTTGTAGGAATCTATAAAATATCATTCCCTACAACTATTATGTTTTAACCCAAGGCTAATTCGGCCTCTGACTAGGGGAAACAGCACCGGGAAGAATGTGTTCAATTGCAACCCTAATTTCCGAAATTTCCTTTCAAAGCGGAAATTTTCCGCAAATAACCACAATTTACACCCTAAGGCTTCATTCTAAACCATTCCCAACCACCATCCATGGCCACACAATATTAAATATATAAAAACAGAAAAATCATGAATAAAATCAAAAGTTCATCAATCTCCACTAAACATCGTAAAATCTTCCACTAAAACATCTCTTTAGCCATCACAAGTCATGAATTCACCATTATTGGAAACAAACAATGAATATTTACACACCATACCTTGATAACTCACAAAAGGTAGTAGCTTAGGTCTCTTGCTTCCAAAACAACTCCACCAACTTCTTCAATCCTACCTAGCTAGAGGTTTTTTATGGAATAATTTCAAGTTTGGATGGTTGGATTGCAAGATTTGTGCAAGAAATGAAAGTTGAAGGTTGAAGCTTTCTTTCTTTTCTCTCAATATGGAGTTCAGCCAAGGTGCTTGTAAAGAAGATGAATTTTGGGTCAATTTTTGGTGATTTAGTAAAGGTGATAAAATGGTCAAAGTCCAAGCTCCAATAAAAAAGTGCCACCTAGCCCCCTTTTGAGCTTAACCTTATCCTCTTGTCTCTCTAACATTAATCCTCTTAGGTAAGCCCTAATTATCTCTTAGCACCTAGTAATTTAATCCCTGTATACGAAACTTAATCCAATTGGCCGAATTTTATCGAACTTACCGCACTAGTGGGTCCCACATCCGGTATATACTCTTAAAACCTCATGAACTAACTTATACTAGAAAAATACTTTTTAAAACCCTATTTACTCATAAAATTATTTTTAAAATTTTCCGAATAAAGAAAATGTGGAAAAACGTGCAATTAAAAGAAAATAAAACCTAGAAATTAAGAAAATTACGGGTCCTCACACTCTCTCCCCCTTAAAAAAATTTCATCCTCGAAATTTTCTTATCAACGGAATCTATCAAAATCTAAGGTACCCAACGGATCATACCTTCTACGTCCTCAGACGAGTCAGGACCCTGATGGTATTCTAAAGAGTACACTTGAGCCGGTACCTTGGATCCAGTCCCTTTCTTTTCCGACTGTCCAGGGTTAGTCTTAATGGGTTGCGGGGTCCCTTTTCCTTTTCGCAATCGAACTGGACAGTCGGCAATCCGATGATCGGCACTTCCGCAGCGCAGACATTTTCCCTCTTTCTTCCAACAATTTGCCTCCGTATGATTTGGCCCTCCGCAATGTCCACAGGGACCACGAGTAGTAGAGACCGGTCCCCCCTGAGAGACATCACGCGATACCCCTGGTTGTCGTACTCCCCCGTTTCCCTTTCCAATCTTAAGGGGCGTACTTGTACCTTCTTGCTCAGAGCTACTCCCAGGAAAGCCCCTTTTCTTGGCTTGGAAGTTTTTCACCTGCAGCCTAGCATTCTCTACTCGTTGCACCTTCTCTACGGCCTCGCTAAAAGCATTAATCTGGGCCACCGTGAGGTCCTTCTGAATTTCTACGTTCAAGCCCTGGATAAAACGCCTTATTCGCTGCTGCTCGGTCAAGACCAGCTCAGGACAAAATTTGGGCAGGCGGGTGAACTGACTCTCGTATTCCGTTACAGACTGGGCCCCTTGGCGAAGTCGGATAAACTCATCTTCCTTCCGTTCCTGGACTAGAGGAGGGAAGAATTTAGCGTTGAACTCTCGCATGAAGTTCACCCAGGTCCGGGGCGTCTGCTCCTGTTCCCACTTCTGTCGAATGACGTTCCACTAGGAACCGGCCGCCCCTTCTAGCTGGAAGACGGCAAAGGTTACCTGCCTCTCCTCGGTATAGTGCAAGGCAGGAAAAATATCTACCATTTTCTCGAGCCACCTTTCGGCGACATCCGGGTCGGGCCCCCCAATGAACTTTGGTGGGACGAACTTCTGGAATCTCTCGAGAGCCCTGTCTTCGCTCTCCACATGGTTGCTAGGGTTCCCAGGGTTAGGGTTAGGATTTTGACCCTGTTGTTGTACCACTTGTGCCAGTAAGTTGGTCATTTGCTGCATAGCAGCGGCTATTTGAACGTTGGGGTCAACCCTAGGGTCAGGGTTAGGTCCAGATGAGGTTTCCCCAGCGCCCCTGTCTAACGTGGGTTGTCTAATTCCATGCCCACGGCCTCGTCCACTACGAGTGCCCTCCATTGATCTAAGTTAATCTAAGATCGAGGCACAAAGATCATATTAAAGATAATTATAGGCATAAGCAAGTAACAAGAGGTACACATAGATCAAAAGCATATATACATAACACAACTGTACCGAACCAGTCACACAGTAGCAGTCAATTAGATACAAATATGAGAAATCCATGAAAGTAGCGGGTCATCCAAAAGTACTACAGACAAACTAGGTCACAAGTACAAAATAACTAACGAAAAGTTATTTCCCTTCTAGGCCTCCATCCCTAATCTACGAGAATGCCCCAATTTATATCTTAATCCAGGTTAATCATGCTTACTAACACCCGACCAAACCACACGAATTTCCATAGAATCACATTTCTAGTTCGCCCAAGTCCTTTCTAACCTAGGCTCTCATCTCTTCCGTATCCGGGCGCAAGAATCCCATCTAAGATAATTCACAACTCGAGCTGGCCGGTCCCAAGCGTAAATCATCCTTATTACAGATTCCTACCCGACATACATATCTATCTTCCTCAAGTCCCATGATAAAGATCTTTACACTTATGACATGCACGGTTCATAGCTTATGCTCAAAAGAGCACTTATACCTTTCGACGCATTCACGAAAGCAGGACCATAACACCACTTGGCCCAAGCTCACTCCGCGCAGAGACCACGCGAAGTAGCTCTGATACCACCTGTGACAGCCCCACCTTCCCCTAAGGCGAACCAAAGAGGTTAGCGGACTGCCTGCCCAACTCTCGCCAGGACTAACGGTGCAGTTAAACACGATCTAAAACGTTCCGGGAGAATAAAAGCACGCTCAAACAAGTCAAAATCGCAAAATAGCCAAACGAAAATCAAAACCGTCGATGAATAGTGGGTGCCATGTCATATAACTCGGAAGGACACATAAACAGGGTTAAACAGTGTTATACACATACGTTTGTAATTTACAAAACAAAAGGAAGATAATTGGATCAAAATACATTTAGGGTTTTTCCAACTATCGAGGAGCTTTACAAAAGATATTAAAACTAGCTCAACTCGTGCTTCAAAACATCATAGTCCCCAAAAGTGGTTCCCTGTAAGGAAAACAAAGGCAACAGAAAGGGGTAAGCTTACGCTCAATGAGGTACCAATCATATAGGGGTAAAATCATGGCCTTTCACGTTAACCAGTCAGATACATATACCAGATATAAAGGAAAGCAGTTAGACACAGTGATTAAAAGGGAAAGGATACATGTGGCTCTCAAGAGCCAGATTTCCATTTGCAGTACTTGATCCGAACCCATTGACTCTCCGTCAACGTATATAGAACCAACATATCCGTAGACCCCACTTTACACCAATTTCCGTCCACCAAACATACCCCTACCGGGCCCGAACGCCGAACAGAACAGAGGTGGTAATACTCGAGTATACCGGAATTAAGGGTCTCAATACCCAAAGATTCCTGAAACAGACTACCGTGGTTCGTTATCTAATCGACCTGGCCCTTGCCGGCCCGACTTGAGTAACTAGCCACAGGTGTTGAGCTCAGAGGTCACAGAAAGGTCGTTGGATACCAGCCTTCAAACGACGTCCGAACAGATTCAGATACAGTTAACAGATTAACAATAAATAGGCATATGGACAGACAAGAGAACGAGTGTGATAAAGTACACTCTCGTCTCAAACAGAATAAACAGATAGTGCAGTCATTTAAATCACAGATTGCAGGGCAGAAATCAAATTAAGCAGCAAATGAGGGGAGTGGTACACTCACCGGTTCAAGTACAGATACTTCAAAAGTTTTCACTTCAGATTGGCTTTAATCGCCAAGAAACCCTAAAATCATCAAAGTAAACCAATTGAAGATTTCACATCCAAAATCGAGTAAACGGAATGCACAAGTGAGGCTCGACTACATGTCGTACGCCTTTCCATGTTAAGTACTAGTACAAGTACTAGTACAAAAGAATAAAATATGACTTTTGAGCAAAAAGGATAACAGTTGGTCCTAGGGTTACAAACAACTCCTAAAACCCATCATTTTTACCAAAATCAACTCAACTTGAAAGAATCGCGTAGCCTTAAAATTTTGGGCAGCATGCCCTCTGTATTTACCTATTTTCCCATCCACTTATGGCTTCATTATTTTCCTCAATCAATTCCAAAGTCATACAAAATATAAATTCATCACAACAGCCGTTCAATAGGCTCAAAGTCATTCAAGTACAAGATTGAGTTAGGAAAATGACCGGAAATGAACTTTAAGCCCTAAAACCCAAAAACAGTTATGACGTCATTTAGCTTATTGGACACAACTGGCACTACGATTATCGGATGGAGGTGCAATATACACCGTTTCGAAGCTAACAGAAAGGGCTACAATGTTGAAGAAGGCCACACAGACCAGTTTGTAGTGAAACTAGGTCAAAATTTCAATGTACCAAACCAGAACCGTATAAACAGGTTAACGAACCGCATTCTGGTTAAATAACCATAATTCAGGCTACCAAAGTCCAATTCAAGTGATTCCAAAACCATCCGAAAGCTCAGATACTAGGCTATATTTCTTAAGAAGACATCAACAACCAAATCAGTAGTATTCCCAATCACATTAACCAATTACCAAAGCCGATTACCAGGTTCGGACAGAAACAGGGCAGCAGGGATATTTCAGTTTTTTCATAGGCTACGTTGCTCCGATTGGCCTGAAATTTTGTAGGAATCTATAAAATATCATTCCCTACAACTATTATGTTTTAACCCAAGGCTAATTCGGCCTCTGACTAGGGGAAACAGCACCGGGAAGAATGTGTTCAATTGCAACCCTAATTTCCGAAATTTCCTTTCAAAGCGGAAATTTTCCGCAAATAACCACAATTTACACCCTAAGGCTTCATTCTAAACCATTCCCAACCATCATCCATGGCCACACAATATTAAATATATAAAAACAGAAAAATCATGAATAAAATCAAAAGTTCATCAATCTCCACTAAATATCGTAAAATCTTCCACTAAAACATCTCTTTAGCCATCACAAGTCATGAATTCACCATTATTGGAAAAAAATATTGAATATTTACACACCATACCTTGATAACTCACAAAAGGTAGTAGCTTAGGTCTCTTGCTTCCAAAACAACTCCACCAACTTCTTCAATCCTACCTAGCTAGAGGTTTTTTATGGAATAATTTCAAGTTTGGATGGTTGGATTGCAAGATTTGTGCAAGAAATGAAAGTTGAAGGTTGAAGCTTTCTTTCTTTTCTCTCAATATGGAGTTCGGCCAAGGAGCTTGTAAAGAAGATGAATTTTGGGTCAATTTTTGGTGATTTAGTAAAGGTGATAAAATGGTCAAAGTCCAAGCTCCAATAAAAAAGTGCCACCTAGCCCCCTTTTGAGCTTAACCTTATCCTCTTGTCTCTCTAACATTAATCCTTTTACGTAAGCCCTAATTATCTCTTAGCACCTAGTAATTTAATCCCTGTATATGAAACTTAATCCAATTGACCGAATTTTATCGAACTTACCGCACTAGTGGGTCCCACATCCGATATATACTCTTAAAACCTCATGAACTAACTTATACTAGAAAAATACTTTTTAAAACCCTATTTACTCATACAATTATTTTTAAAATTTTTCGAATAAAGAAAATGTGAAAAAACGTGCAATTAAAAGAAAATAAAACCTAGAAATTAAGAAAATTACAGGTCCTCACAAGAAAGCATAGAGACTTCAAGAAACATTGTGATCTAAAGGTGTTATTTTATTAATAATCATTGTGATCTAACACTAGTTTACGAAAGTGTTAAACCTAGGGAGTTAATTCACTAATGTAGAGTTACACCTTTGTGATTTTGGTAGCTTGTTCCAAGTAATTTTGTAGAATTTAATGAATCTATAACTACTTTCATATCACGTTAGTAGGTGTGAAATAGTTATAGATATGGTTGGTACATCGACGAAAGCGTGTATTATGTATATTTGGAAATTACACCATAACTAGCCAAGATAATAAACTTATTTAACCAGTTATTTTATTTGCATGAATAGATAGGAATTCCATAACCTTAGGCATTTTTTTTTGTTCACTTTACTACTTTTATTGTAGAATAAATCTTATATACACTGACAATGTATACACTATCACCGTTTGATTCATAACATGTGCAAAAGTTGAATTTCAAATTCAAATTTTACATAGTTGTCATTCATCCAACACTGATAATGTATACACTGTAAGTGTAGGAAAGATTAATCCTTTATTGTATGTTAGTAATGTAGATTTATTTGTTTTATTTGTGATAATCTAAATAATAGAGGAGTCCGAAAACCACCAGTAGTTGACAATCTTTCCTGTGAAATCGACCCGAATTATCACTATACTCGTTTGACCTATACACTTGTGAAAAATTAAGGTAATTGGTTTAATTGATTTGATAATTAGGAATTGATAACTTGAAAGTCTAAACTATGTCATAGGAATTTATAACTTGAAAGTCTAAACTATGTCATGTTTTTGGTGCAGTTGCTGGGGAAGGTTTGGTTCAATATCGGTGTTAAGAACAACTTTATTGGTTTAGACATTTTTACTTAATTTTCTTGAATTTGTTGTGTCTTTGTTTTATATTTATGGTTTATGCATTTTAATTAATCTATCCTTCTTGTTTAATTGTGCTTTTGAGTTAGTTTGAAAGTGTTTTTAGGGTTGAGAAGGATGGAAAATAAGGGCGAATAAAAGTTTGAGAGAAGAGAGTTTGGCAATGGACCCCTACTTCCAATGCTTTTACAATAGAAGTAATCAAGGAAGGGGTCATGTTTGTTTTTCACATGATAAGCTAGGGACGTCTCCAGGGACAGCTAGGGTTATCTTCTTTCCTGACTATTTGCTAGGGTTCCTCCGCCTCCATGGCTACCCTTCAGCCATTGGCTGAGGGGCAAAGTGCTTTTCTAGTAGTAACAAAATCCTTTTCTCAGCTTTTTTTCTCAACCTGTTACCTCTCCATCCAGGTTCGACCAGCTACAAGTTACAAAGGTGAGGCTGCAGTTGTTTTCTCCAAGGACGAGGCTGATAAGCTCGTAGCCTCTTTTCGTTGGGCATTAGTGGGTAAATTTTCACATGGGCGACTGGCGTTAGAAGAGATATGAAATTTTTTCACATCTTTGAACCTGCGAGACCATGTGTCTGTCAAATTAATGGACTATTGTCATGTGCTTCTTAAATGTTCGGCAGAAGCGGATTTCAATCAAATCTGGACTAATGGCATTTGACTATTGGGAAAATATTCTATGCGTGTTTTCCATTGGACCCGGGATTTTCTTGTTAATAGGAAGTTATCTTTGGTTTCAGTATGGGTATCTTTGCCGGCATTACCGATTCATTACTTTGACAAAAGTTCTCTTTTCTCAATCTTATCCCCAGTTGGAAAGCCTTTGTTTCTGAATTCAGCAACTACTACAGGTACGGTCCAAGTGTGGCAAGGGTCTGTGTCGAAATCGACTTGCTAAAGCTGATTTGTTCAAGAGTGTGAGTGGTAGTTGAAGGAGAAACGGGCTTTTGGCAGTTAATTGTGATTGAAATTTTGCCTAAGTACTGCTCTTCCTGTTGGCATTTGGGACACACGGTAAGTGACTGTAAGAAGGATAATGCGAAGTTTGATTTCACTTATCGAAAGAACTAAAATCTTGCAATATAGCCAGCTCTAAAGATAACATCATCTAACAATCATATGGTTTATATTCCTGTCAGTAAGCCAGCGGGGAATGTCTTGCCTGCATCTATGAAGAAAGAAATCGAGGGAAGTATGTCTATATGAGGTGAAGGGGTCTCAACCAGTAAATGAGACACTAGCTATTTCAGAAATAATCATGAAGGGGAAGGAAGTGCTGATTCTAGATAGTATTGATGCTACAGAGGAGGTTGCTGTGTGCAGTATGAAGGGAATGGATCAAGTCATGGGTGATGATGCTACTGGCAGAGTGGTTGTTGCAGTAAAAAATAATGTCACATCAGTGAGAGTGATTGTGGGTGGTACCGGTACGGTTCAGGGATTGCGTGAAGGGGGAGAGAGTGAGGCAGATAGGGTAGATGAAACATCAGTGAAGGGAAAGGAAGTTTTGGTTCCAGATGCAGCTCATTCTTCAGAGGGGTTATTTGTGTGCAATACAAAGGGTATAGTTCAGGTTTCTGGCGATGAGGATGCTGGCAGAATGGTTGCTGCAACAAAGATATTAGTTCCAACAGCAGATGCAGTTATGGGTGGTATTCCTGCAGATGTTCAGACCAATGTAGATACCATTCTAATCCAGGAAGTGCATGAAGGTGGTGAGAGTAAGTCAGACGAGGAAGATGATAGTGAAGCTGAGTTGCCTTCCATTGTACAAAATTTGTCTCCAGGGTGTGTGGGTCGTGAAACGGAGTGCAGGACCTTGCCTTTGGAGTCTTTGAATATAGATCAAGCGTCTACTCTTGATCAAGGGTTCCAACGGGTGAGAGCCAAAGGTATCTGTGCTACTTTTCCTTCAGATAGAAAGCTACGAACTTCCTCAACATTGTCACTAAATTCCTTCCATGTTTTATCTCATGATTAACGGAAGTTTTTAGAATATTAGAGGGGTGTCTAAAGCTCTTAATTTAAGATGATTAAAAAAATTAACTCATTTATATGATGCTAAGTTTGTCTCTATCTATGAACCAAAGTTGGGATTCTTGGTGTCTTTCTCTCATTTCATCGCATGACCTTTTACTTTTCTTTGCCAGCTCCTTGTTAGCCTTCACGGATTGCTTTAACTGCAAATTTTCTCTATCCTTTGCCTTAATGATAGCCATCAGCCTCTTAACCTTCTCAAATTGCTCTTCTTGCGGCTCTTTGAGCCAATCTTTATATTGTCAAGTGACCAAACCTATCTGTTTAAATTTTGAAATGTAGACGATACTCTTATCATTAGACAATGTTTCCTGATACGGTATTTGGCTAGCAATGAAGCCATTCAAATTGCCTGGAGGAAGTTTGATGTCACTTAGTCGTTTCACTTTAGTTGTTAGTTCGGAATAAGTTATAGTTTGTTAGTGTCATTATTAACTTAATTCTAACAACTTTAATTTATTAAGTTGAGTCGTTAGCTAATGGAATAAATGGTTAAAAAGGTCATGTTGACCATAGTAAACCATGATTAGGATTTGTAAGCCATGTTCGCCGAGTTAAGAGTCAATTTTAGGTAGTTAAGGTTTAGTTAAGTGAGTTCTAGTATGGTTAGGACTAGTGAGTCTTGTAAAGGCTATAAAAGCCTTAGTTTTTACGTTTTACATAACGTTGAATAATTTTGAGAAAATGTTCAGGTTTCTTTCTTGTGAGAAAGAGTTCTTTAGGACTTGTGAAATCTACCTTTGAATATCTTAGAGTTGGCATAAAGTGTTTCATCGACTTATCAATCAAGTATTCACCTTGATTGTGGCATCGTTTTATCTATTATAATCAATTTCGAGTTGTCCTTGATTGATTACGAATTCCATCCCCAAACGTTGATTTTTAATCTAGGTTCAAAACTTGTGGTTCACGTTCTTGATTAGTCTTGGTGTATCGAGAATCGTATCAGTTGGTATCAAGATGTGATGACCCCACATTCTCTTAGGGCATACCCTAAGGGTTAGCGGATCGCCTGCCTGGCTCTCGTCAGAGCTCATTCACTTACATTAACTTCAGAGATAACATTTCTCATTAAACATCCAAACATTCATTCTTAATTCTTGAGCTCTCATACCCTTCCCCCTTTAAGAGAATTTCGTCACCGAAATTTGTACTTTTAACGGAGAAAAGTTTCGGATATTCTCTCCGCATATTTTCTTCCAACTTCCAGGTTGCTTCCTCCAGTCCTTGATGTTTCCATAAAACTTTAACCTGAGGTATTTGCTTGTTTCTTAGTATTTTCACTTTTTGATCCAAAAGTTGTACAGGCTGCTCCTGATAGGTCAAAGATTCATCAATTTTGATTTCTCTAGGTTGGAGCACGTGAGTTGGGTTTGGATGATACTTCTTTAGCAACGAAACATGAAAAATGTCATGCATCTTAGACAGATTTGCGAGTAACTCCAATTGATATGCCACTTTTCCCACTCGTGGGAGAATCCTAAAGGATCTCATATGCCTTGGTTTGAGTTTCTTTCCTTTTCCTGACCTGAGGCTCCCCTTAAGTGGAGTTACTTTAAGGAACACCTGATCTCCTATTTCATCCCAATAAATCAAGGAATTACATCTAAAACTATGCTTACAGGTATTTCACCTACAAACTTTTCTAGCATGCCCCATTCTTTAACCATCAATCCCAGCATTTGGGCCTCCCTCTAGTTTACTTTGCATCCTCGGTGCAAATCTCACTCCACTCGATCCTCTTCCAGCTTTAAGAGGTGGAGCATCTCCTTCAAGTTTTCCATGGTTGCTATTACGTACGCTCCAATTTGTTTTTTAAAATTGTAAGCCCCGATGCAACCAAATACAACCAAAATACTCAACCAGACAAGTAGTCAAGTAAATAAAATGACAAAGAATATAAGCAATTTTAAAGCACAAAAATAGAGTAACAATAAAGTAAAAGAAATTCAAACCAATCAAACTCCCAAGCTTCTTCCAAACTTGGAGTTGAATCCACCAAATAGTTTCTTCAATTGATGGTAGTGCTAACCAACTTGTACAAGTGAAGGCTCACTCCTTCCTCACCCCAAACATACTTTGGTTGAGCAAAGGAATTTTACTACTCTCCAAGTAAACCCTCAACTAGCTACAATTGAAAGCTTACCCACTCAATTAAGAACTACTTTATACAAGTGAGGCAACCTTTATCAAGGTTTTACCACTCCAAGTGATAGGTTCACATTCACCAAGGTTTTACTCCTCCTAGAGAGTAACCTTCACTTGAGCAACCTCACAACCCAACTTTCCCAACCCCTTATACAACCAACAAAGAATATTTCTACTCAAAGATCTCACTTGTAAGCTTGTATTTAGTGTTGGCCAAAAGTCTGTGTCTTCTTGTGTTTTGGGGTATTTATAGAAGGTGAGAAATTGCTCCAAAAGGCTCTCCAACGGTCAAATATTAAATGCTGTCGAAACTAGCCGTTGGCCTGTCGGACGTCCGAACCATTTGCTCTGCGTCCGAACCATGCGTCCGAACCACCTGTCGGACGTCCGAACCATTTGTTCTGCGTCCGAACCCTGCGTCCGATAGAAGTCAGAATGTTCAACTTTCATTCTTTTTGTGTCGGACGGCCGAAACAATGAATGAGCGTCCGATCCAAGCGTCCGAAGAGTATCGTCGTCTGTCGGACGTCCGATCCTCTATCGAGCGTCCGATCCTCTACGTCCGAACCTTCATATTTCTTAACTTCTCTTTGATTCAAATCTTTTCGATTCTCTTTTGGATCAATGACCTGTTCTAACAAATTTCTCACATAAAAACATTAGTCCAAATCTACATTTTGGTTTGTTAATCATCAAAACCAAGGACTGATCAACCAAGGTCAACAATCTCCCCCTTTTTGATGATGACAAACAAAATGAAGATTTCTTTGATCAAATAAGTTCAAATAAAACTCCCCCTTAGAAAATGCCAACATACAAAGAAATTTCAATAAATCCTACTCCCCCTTTTGGCATCAATCAAAAAGCAAACTCCCCCATTATTTTTCAAATCAAGACCATATTGAATGTCAAAACTTTCAAATGTACTTTCAACCATTTAGCACTTTTTGGATCAAATCTTCATGATGTACCTAAGTATGAGAAATTTCATTTTGTATTTTTTCTTTATAGGGTTCTTGGGAGTTAGTACAATATGATCTAGCAATCCACATGGATTTCATACCTTTTCTCATATTTTTCTTTACATAGCAATCATTTTGCATATGTCCAAATTGGCAACAAAAGTGACACATGATAGAAGTATTTTGCACATAAGTGGATTTAATGCAACTAATTTTCTTACTTCTTATCATAGCAAACTTATTTGTGCCTTGAAAAGATTTGCTTTCTTTTGTTTGAGAAAACTTTTGTTTTTCATTTTGGAGAAACTCGTTCAAGTCATTAATTCTTTTCTTTAACAAATTTTGTTCCTCCAACATTTTTTCATAAAACTTTGTTTTCTCTTCCAACTTCCTTTTCAAATTATTTTTGCAATCAAAAACACCTTTTTGATTTTTTAAATCATCATTTTCCATTCTCAAACATTTGTTTTCTTGAAAAAGTTTGGAGTTTTCTTCCAACAAATCATTTATTTTTGTTTTCAAATCTTTATTTTTAGCATAAGATTCTCTCAAACTTTTATGCATTTTAATCATAAGAATTTGCACATCATCATCTTCATTATCTTCATCACTAGAAGAGTGATAAGAATTTACCTCATCTTCTCCAAAGGCCATTAGTGCCATTTGGGCCAACTCTTCTTTTTCTCTTTTTGAATTGCATTCATCCCATGTAATTTTGCAATCTCCTCTTGAACTTCTCTTGTTGAAAATCTTCTTGAAACTTTTGATGTGAGGAGTTATATCATTGTCCACTTCCATGTTTTCATTACCCATGAAGGATGGGTTATCCCCCACTTGAGATGCTTTAAAAGCTATGCCTCTCTTATACATTCTTGCATTTTCTTCCTCTTGCACTTTGAATTTCAACTTTAATTCATAAGAGGTTAGGGAATTCACAAGAGATTCAATGGACATAGAATTTAAATCCTTTGCCTCTTCTATAGCATTTATTTTGTTTTCCCATTCTTTTGGCAAGGCATTCAAAATCTTTCTATTTTTCTCACCCAAAGAATATTCTTTTCCAAGCAATTTAAGATCTTGAATAATGTCACAAAATCTACTACACATGTTATCAACATTTTCAAGAGGATGCATTTTGAAAAATTCATATTGAGAAACAAGCAAAGATTTCTTTTGTTCTTTAATATCTTGGTTACCTTCATGAAATTCACACAATTTATCCCAAATATCTTTAGCTGATTTACAACCTTTAATTCTACTAGATTCATTTACATCTAATGCATTGCACAATATATACATGGCCTTGGCATTCAAAGAAAGGTATCTCTTGTCTTTTTCATTCAATTCTTGTCTAGTCTTTAATCTACTCAAATTAGTGGTAGAGTCAACTATTCTAGCTTCATAAGGACCATCTTCTACCACATACCATAATTCAATATAAATGGATTGCAAGAAAATCATCATTCTTTGTTTCCACATGCTAAAATGAGAACCATTAAACATAGGTGGTCTATCAATAGATTGCCCTTCTAAAAAAGAAACATTTATGGTTGCCATGATCTTTACTCTAAGCGGTTAAGCTTAATCTCTAGGAGACCAAGCTCTGATACCAATTGTAAGCCCCGATGCAACCAAATACAACCAAAATACTCAACCAGACAAGTAATCAAGTAAATACAATGACAAAGAATATAAGCAATTTTAAAGCACAAAAATAGAGTAACAATAAAGTAAAAGAAATTCAAACCAATCAAACTCCCAAGCTTCTTCCAAACTTGGAGTTGAATCCACCAAATAGTTTCTTCAATTGATGGTAGTGCTAACCAACTTGTACAAGTGAAGGCTCACTCCTTCCTCACCCCAAACATACTTTGGTTGAGCAAAGGAATTTTACTACTCTCCAAGTAAACCCTCAACTAGCTACAATTGAAAGCTTACCCACTCAATTAAGAACTACTTTATACAAGTGAGGCAACCTTTATCAAGGTTTTACCACTCCAAGTGATAGGTTCACCTTCACCAAGGTTTTACTCCTCCTAGAGAGTAACCTTCACTTGAGCAACCTCACAACCCAACTTTCCCAACCCCTTATACAACCAACAAAGAATATTTCTACTCAAAGATCTCACTTGTAAGCTTGTATTTAGTGTTGGCCAAAAGTCTGTGTCTTCTTGTGTTTTGGGGTATTTATAGAAGGTGAGAAATTGCTCCAAAAGGCTCTCCAACGGTCAAATATTAAATGCTGTCGAAACTAGCCGTTGGCCTGTCGGACGTCCGAACCATTTGCTCTGCGTCCGAACCACCTATCGGACGTCCGAACCATTTGTTCTGCGTCCGAACCCTGCGTCCGATAGAAGTCAGAATGTTCAACTTTCATTCTTTTTGTGTCGGACGGCCGAAACAATGAATGAGCGTCCGATCCAAGCGTCCGAAGAGTATCGTCGTCTGTCGGACGTCCGATCCTCTATCGAGCGTCCAATCCTCTACGTCCGAACCTTCATATTTCTTAACTTCTCTTTGATTCAAATCTTTTCGATTCTCTTTTGGATCAATGACCTGTTCTAACAAATTTCTCACATTAAAACATTAGTCCAAATCTACATTTTGGTTTGTTAATCATCAAAACCAAGGACTGATCAACCAAGGTCAACAAAAATTTGAAAGGATCTAAGCTGGAATTTTACATTTTTAACCCTTTGGGTTTTCAAGAACGTCAGAAAAGTCAATTGTCTCTGTTTTGCATATCTTAAGATCTAAAAAATATGGGTCTTATTTTCTAACCAATTTTCACTATCTCTGGGTTAGAACCCTTGGTAAATTAGGTGGAAAAAACTTTTGAAATCATTCTAAGATTTTGTCATCTCCCATATCCTGATTACTATATTTGTTTGTAGGTCTGGGCTCCGGCCCTTGGTCCTGACGGGTCGCTATATGTTTTAATAGGTCTGTTATTTGATTTAAGACATTAGCTATTGGATTCCTTACATCGATTCCTAGTCTATGTTTTTGATTGGCGGTAGATTCCCGATCTCTCTCTTGATTTTGGTCTTACCTAGGCCGTCCGTGGCATCTTTCCTTCTCGGTTCCATATTTCCTCACTATAATCTCTATATATGTATATGTACATATATATATTGATTAACTATTCATTCATATAATAGTACTCAAATAAACTCCAAAATGTTCTTGTACTATTAATTACAAAACAAGGTCACAATTAGTCAAGGATATATTACAAAACAAGAGCATTCACCATACAAATCAAGTTCATAAATGCTCAAAAGAAATTAAACAATCCAAACATTCAAGGACAAATAAGTAGATGTTTTGACCTAACATACAAGGGTTAACCTAAGTTGAGTCTTAATCTCATCCGCTTATTCCATATTATACTATTTCCAGTATCTAGGTATCGTAATCCTTCAAAATTTTAGAATAGTTCATTATGGTGCCTAATAATTGGCGATCATCTCCGAAATTGAAACTTAGATCTCCAATGCGATAACTTTTTAAAGGTTGCCAATAATCTAAAAGGGATCAATGTTTAATGATAACCCACTCTGACATCATCTGCCATAAAGTAAATCTTAAAAGACTTGCATGGGTCAAAATCAAAATGTTTGAAATTTTAAGATAAGGCCATAAAAATAATTAGGTTCACTCGAAAGAAGAAATTTTTAAATTCTAAGTTGTTTTCAAAGATGAACTTTTAGTGAACTTTAAAGATCGTTAGTGTAGACACCAAATTTTTGGTGTTAGTTTTGTATTGTTTTCTTGTATTTTCTTTAGTTTTTATTTATTGTATTTTATGTTATTATTTTATTTTTATTTTTGTTTTATTTTTAAGTAATTTTAGCGTAGGAATTTATTGAAAAAAAAAAGAAAAATCCTTCACAAAAATATATTTTATTCCTTTTCAAATGCAAGTTATTGTTTATCAATTGAAAAAAAAAGGAAAAAGAAAAAAAAGAAAAAAAGAGAAAAGAAAAAGAAAAGAAAATTAGCATTTCATTTTTACCTTAATTAGCATTTCTTCATTCGATATTTTTATTAATGAGTTATCTATATTAATTATTAATTAGTTATTATAATTAAAAAAAAAAAAAAAGAGGTCGCGGCATGCAAGCTGCGTTTTTACGCAGCTTGCAAACAGAGGACTGGGCAGCCCCCTTAGCTGCAATTTTTGGAAAATGGCTGAGGGTTTAGGGTAGAGTGTCCCATATATAAAAGCCAAAGAAACCGCAGCCGAAAAGGGGGAGAAAATCTGAACCAAAGTGGACGGCTGTAAAATTTGAGAAAATCTGAACCAAAGTGGACGGCTGTAAAATTTGCTCAAAGGAAAAAGAAAACAGAAACCAGAGAGGATAGTTGACGGCAGGGAGCTTGAGAGAAGAACAGAGAGATAGAGAGGGACGGCTGGAAGGGGAGGTGAGAACAGCGGCTGGGATCTGGGGAGGAAGAAGGAGCTTTAGACAAGAAACCACGAAGGAAAGTGCAGAATTTTCTTCCTATGCAAAACCCACAACGAGGCTGATTTTTCAGCCTGCTTTCGCAAGGATTTTCTGCCCCGATTCAGCTCCATCGGTGAAGCCATGAACTTCTGGTCAACCTACAAAGTGAAAGGAGGGATTTTTGTTCAGATGTCTTGAAGGAAGAACAACCGGAAGATCGCCGAATTTGGCCGCAAAGGAGCAATTTCACCTCTGCTACGTCGGTTTCGTCGGCATACTAAAACGCTGCAACCTGGGATTTTTCGATTCTTGTTGAGATTCGCTCATCCTGCCTGGGGATTTCACCACCATTTCAAATCTTTAAGGCAGAAAAAGGTATTCTCCAGCCCCTTGTTCATTTCCATACATATACAAGAAGGAATCTGTGGAACCGAAGCTTTCATTTCTTATTGATGTTTACTCTTTTCGTTTAGCCATCTGTTTTCTGGTTTCCTGTTGTTTCGTTGTTGTTGGATGTGCGATTACAAAGTGAAAATGATTATAAGGTCTCGCATGTTTACAAAAACTGATTGGAAATGCTCCTGGGCAATGAATTGCAGAAACTCAGAAGTCTGTAGGAGTTCATGACTGTCTTTTGGTTTCTTTGTGCGTGGTCTGGGTTGGGAAATCCTTGGCAATGCAAAGTATGGGGTGGGATATTAACGATGGAATGTATGTCTTGTTGCTTTGGGTTGAAAGTTTGCTGCTTTGTTGGATTTTGCTGCTTGCATTTGGCATGATCTGTGACTTCGATAAAACAAACCCAGAAATCTGGTTGTTGTTTTCTATATTGCCCATTCGGTTTTTCCATTTGACTTGCAATGACTGAGTTCTTACAGTAGGATTGTATTAGTGCTGAAGTTTATTGGATTTTGGGGTAAGTAAACTTGTCAGTTTGGGTCACATATACCAGAGCTGGTATGAGGAGCCGAGATTTTGCTGCAACAAATTGGAGTTTGTTTTTATCTTGTTGCAACAGCAGATTTTTCCTTTGTTGCTGAATGTTTTTGACTTGATCAAAGTTAGGGAATGATCTTTGCTGTTCCATTGACATATGATGAACATGTTTGCCGGGAGCTTAAATTGTTCGCTGCTGTGATTTTACATTCTGTTGCATCATGAAGTTTTGATGCTTGCAAGGCCTTTTTGATGCGTGTCATTTCTTAAGCTTCCTGCTGCATTTCTCTCTTTTTCTTTTGATGTTGGCTAACTCAAATGTTTTATTACAATTCTGCAATAAGAGTTGACATTTCATTTAGTTGGTAGTTGATAGGTGAAGTCCTAATGTTTGATCAACCTGTTTGCATAATGAAGCAAATAAAGTCATGACTGAAAATTGCAGCAATCTTCTTCCATCTTGCATAAAGGCTTCATAAGTATTTGCATAATTTCCTTCCATGTTTTGCTTGTTAGATGTGGAACTTGTTTGTTTTGTTGCTTAATCCAAAGTTTGGATAGATGAAAGGGTTAATCAAAGCTGCTTAGAATTTGTGTATGAGATGGAAATGCAGCCAGTGGTTGTTTTAATTTCAGAAGATGTTCATTGCAGAAAACTGTGTTTCCTACGTATGCATGCATGAAATAATCTTGAAAATTGCACTTTGGCCCCCAAGTCTCTCCTTGTTCCACTAGGACCCACTCAATTAAATAATTTCATCAATTTGGTCCTTGGTAATTTTAACTTGTGCAACTCCATTGCTTGTTTGCTTTAATTAACTACCATGCCTTGTTTCAATTGCGCTTAAGTCATGACTTTAGGGACTTTACGATCAAGTGAGCTTTGTTTTGCACATTTCTTTTAATTTTTCTTAAATAAAGTGGTACCTTGACCTTTTTATTGTTTTGAAGCCATTTTTACTTCATTTGATTACAAACGGGGGGAGGTACAACTTCTTTTATCCCTTTTTGTCTCTCCTATGTGATCCTACGTGTTATGTGAATATGCATGTCTACTCCGCTTTCCTTGCCTTTCCTTAATTCCTTGCATTTATTTCATTTACTTTCGCTTTTATTTAAGTTATTCATTATGGGGTATGTATACACCTCTTGGCTTGTAATAGATAGAGCTTGGAGAGCATTTTGGTCCATTCTCCCCTTCCCCCTTTTGTTTTAGTTAGCAAGTGTAATAGGTTCATTGCTTGCTTTCGTTGCTACGTGTTAATTTGCTTTATTTAGGCTCTTGCATCTAGTCAAGCATGCTAAGTGTTATGTGCTATGTGTTTATATGTGATTCGCATGTCTACTCGCTTTTTATAGTCATGAATAAATGTGATGGATGAATGGACGTCACCACACTAGTCCAATGCTAGTCGTGGCCCCCTTTCTCGTCACCACACTAGTCCAACGCTAGTTGTGGTTCATTGTCCCGTTTTCCACTAGTCCGACGCTAGTAGGAAATTCTTAGAAAGGGCTAGTCCAACGCTAGACCCAATAGGCCGTCCCCCTTTTCGTTCGTGCATATTTGCATGTTCACTACATTTCATGCATTTTTCTTAGTTTTTATCATTTGGCATGCTCCTCGAACCCCTTTTCCCCTCATTTTAAGATTTTTGCACCACATGCTAGCTATAGGGTACATTTGCTTGAAGAGTCCCCTTTCGACAAGGGAAACGAGCGAGTGTGGCTCCACAAATAGCCTTAGCACGCTAGTTCCCCCCTTCTAGTCAAAGGGAAGATTAAAATCACAAAGTTAGGAGTCCCCGTACCCGTTTTGCTTGCATTCCTCTAGGGTTCATGCATTTCATTTATTCGCTATCCTATACACTTCTACTTTATATTCTATCCCTTTTTCCACATTCTCACTTCACACTACTTTTGGACGTTTTCACTTAACTACTCACACTTTATACCATATCACTCGCACACATGCACTTTATGTTATTTTCACATTATCATTCTTTACTCACCTTATCTTGTAAATACATTTGCACACCTCCACTTGCATCCTATCATTTTTATCACTTTTCTCACTTCACACAAACTCACATTTTCATGGCATGCACTCCACTCATTTTTACGTCATTTAGGATTATGTGTGACCTCTCCAAAGGATCATTGTTGGGTTTCACAATTAATGTGATTGGCACCACTCAACCTTTGAAGAGAAATTTCCCCCATGTCCCCCTAGGTCTAGGTTTTTGCATTCATATAGTCATATCCAACATGCGATACATACCTTGGGTAGAAAAATTAGGAAAGGTGGGGTTAAATCACGCAACTAGCCTTGGCTAGGTCGAAGGGGTGCCTTGGATTTTTATCCTTGCCTTCCCCTTCGTCAAATGTGACTCCCGAACCTTTTTCGTTGGTTTACGTGGACTAGGAGTCGTTTAAAAGGGGTTTCTTTCTATCTTTCCTTTAGAAAATTTCTTTTTGGGTGACTTGGTACACCCTAACTCTATACCAAGTGGCGACTCCATTTTTCATTAAAAATCCCCTTTTGAACTTTGTTTGGCCAAATCGTCGCATTCTCAAGTCCCATGGCCTTTTACTTTTCATTTACACACGTTCACATTCCACTACACACTCACTCACATCCACACCACAACATCAAAAAGTGGGGCGCGACAGTTAGTTAAGGCAATGAGAAAATAAAAACATTTAAATGAATTTTTTTTCTTTTTTTAAACACATCCATGAATCAAACTTTAAAGATAACAAATAAAATCTAATTATGACGCTTAAACAAAAGTATTGAGTAAATTGTTTTTTCAAAAGCCAAGTAAAATAGTTTTATTGAGGAAAATTTCATCATAAACTTTCCAAGGAGTGACCGCTTATAACCAATATTCTAAGAAATATCTTATATTCCTTTCAATCGTTGATCCTTAAGTCTTAACAACTAAATACAACATAAAGGTACTTCACTTTCTAAACGAATAAGTGGCTTATTACTCTTAACTACAATTGTCTTCAAACCAACATAGTTATAATCAGGTCAAGAATTGTGACTCTACTTTCTAAGTTTAATCATTATTTCTAATCACATTGATGCAATATGTTAAATCCTTCTGTAGACACCAAAATTTTAAGTTTATTTTATTTTATTTTATTTCGCAAAAATGATAGTTAGTCTTTTATTTATTTATTTTATTAAATTAGGGTCATCATTTTTTTCTTTTTAAAACATTTTTTTACATTAAATTTCCGGAAAAGAAAATTCTCACAAAAATTAACTTTTTAATCTTTGCAAATTCATTTATTTTAAATAAAATCAAATAAAAAAAAGAAGAATTTAACACTTTAGCTACTTTAACTTTTACCTTGAGGAGTAAAAAGGAAGCAAAAAAAAAGAGCAAGTAAAAAGCAAAAAAAATGGTTAGGTGGAGTGCATGCAAATGAGCCATGTCGTTTTGGCATTTGCACACCACAACATTTAGGGGCTAGGAGGTAGGACAGGTGAGGGTTTGGGAAAAATCTGGAAAAAGAAAAACAAGAAACAAGGAAGAGGGTTCTTGAGGCAAGGAAAGAATGAAAAGGAAGAACGAGAGAAGAAAGAGGAGAGCTTGGGGTGGGAGGAAAAAGAAGAAAAGAAAGGAAGAGCAAGAAAGGGAGAGGGAGACTGCGGGGAGATCAGAAAAAGGAAAACAAGAAAGAAAGGAAGAGGAAGGGAGCTTCGGGAGAAATGAAAAAGGAAAAAGAGGGTTTCGGGCAGAAGGCAGCGGGCAAGAGGAAAAGAAGAAAAGAAACCGAAAGAGAGAGGAGGGATTGAGAGAGAGGGGCGAGGGAAGATCAGAAAAGAAAACAAGAAAGAAAGGGAGGAAAAGAGATCTTCAGGGAAGATCAGAAAAGAAAAGCAAGAGAGAAAGAGAGAGTTTCGGGGAAGGAAAGAGAGAAAGGGAGAAAGGAGAAGGAAAGGAAAAAGAAAGGAAAAACAAGAAAGGAGAGGAAGAGGAGAGATAATCTGAGGACAAAAGACAGAGAAAGGAGACGGAACAAAGAAAATAGAAAAAGAGAGAAGGGAAATCGAGAAAAGTGCAGAAAATTTTTTCTACAAAACCCATCACCAGGCTGACGAATCGGCCCTCTTTCTTGTTCGTTTCTGGTCTCGATAGTGCTTGTTTTGAGGAGGTTTTTCTTTCTACACCTTCTCTGGATATCTGGAAACAACTTTTGTTCAGTAATCATCGAGTGAAAACACCTCCAAAGCAACTAAATCGAGGCTCCAAGTTCCAGGTTCATCATCGCTGAAATTTCTGCGACGAAGTTCCCTTTGATTCATTTCAAGAGTCAGCACACAGTTTTTTTGGGAGATTTCGCGTTCGTTTGATTCCACAAACATTCTAAGGTAATCAAAGCTTCTCCACTTGTAGATTTACCAAAAATATTTATGAAGATTCAAACTCACTGGATAAGAGTTTTAAGTTTTGCCTTGTAACGATACTTGGCGACCGTTGATACCTCTTTGCTGATGTCCATTGCATGGTCTTGATAGTTGAAAATCAGCCTTTTCAGTCGTATGATGAAGTTTTTATAGTTACTTGATGGGTTTGTGTGAAATGGAGTGATGTAGGAATTATGAAGTTGATGTTGTGATTCATGAGCTGAGATTTCCATTTTTTGCCATTTATCGATCTAAATTGCATAATCTTGGCTTAGGCTTTGAGTTTTGTGTTATCTTGCTACGATGTGGGCTTAATATTTGCGTTACATAAAAAGGGTTTCATTTTTCCCTTTAATGCAAGATCAAGTGATGATTTGGATGTTGGGTTTTGGTAAAAAAATGCTGCTGCTGTTGTTCATAGCTGGTAGTAATACAGAAAATGCAGAAAATGTGGTTTGCATGAAAGTTTAAAAATTGCACTTTGAACCCCAAATTTTTGCTTAATTCTACTATGGCCCAAAAAGAATATGGTAAAATCAATCAATTTTACCAAATTTGAAATTCAATCATTTTATTATGTTTTAGACAAGTTTATTTTCTGGTTTAGGAGATAATTAGAGCTTAACTAGTTTTTAGAGATTTATTTCGCTTTGATTTGACCCCCAAAACTTTTTCAATGTTTCAATTAGGCCATTGCTTGTTTTAAATTCTTGAATATAGGTTGTTTACTTTCATTTGAATGCTTTAATTGTTCAATTTCATGATTATTTACATTTCTTTACATATTATTGCTTTTATTTGTTAATTAAATTGGTACATTGACTATTTTGTTGATTTTTGAAGCTTTAGTAAATCCAAATCCAATTAGCTACTACTTCAAGGGGAGGTATTTTCTTTCCTTATTTAAAATCTTTTATGTGCTTCTACGTGTTTTATGTGTGTAATTGTATGTTTTTGAGTGATTTTTCTTTTAGTTATTTATTTTATTTGTTTTAAATTTCATATATTTAATTTAATTTTGATGATTATTTGAAAGATATTTAAATGCCAAATTGTAAGAGATAGGGGGTTCAAGACATGTATTTAGATAGATTATGTAATAGATAGGTTTAATTCTTATTAAAAGTGTAATTAGTTAGATAAATGTAATAATTAGGTTATTATTTTATTCTTTTCCCCCCTAGATTGTAGTTAAGGCCCCGAATGTAATAGTTAGGTCTCTATTTGCTTTTATTTACTTGTGTGCTTGCATGCTTGTACGCTTGTGTGTTTACTTGTTGTCATTAAGGTTTTGCATCTAGAAATTATGCATATGTGTTATGTGCTCTATGTGCATTATGTGTACTTTATATGATCTATTTAGTTATAATAAATGCATGACGTCACCACACTAGTCTAACGCTAGTTATGGCCTTTCTCCCCGACTTCTCGCTAGTCCAATGCTAGTGAAAACTTATAGACATGGGTTAGTCCAACGCTAGACCCTTAGTGACCGTTCACGCTTTAGATCATGCTTGCGTGATAATCACTACATTTCATGCATGTTTTCTACTTTTTAGGATCCTTATGATAGTTCCTCTATATGTATATCCCTTATGTGACAGCCCCACCTCACCCTAAGGCGAACCAAAGGGTTTAGCGTGCCGCCTGCCCAACTCTCACCAGGACTACGGAGTCGAATCACACAAACCCGATATAGCGCACAAATGAATCCTCAAGAGAACAATCAATCGAAGACTACTAAGTTGAGAAGCATGAGTTCTACACCGTAAGATACCATCTCAAATGAATACACTTAATGTACATGTTAAAACACTTATATACATACATCGAAACTTTACAATTGAAAGCGGGATACTTCATTCAAAGACAATTAGGGTTTTGATTACACAAGAGCTAACAAAAGAACGTTTACACCCGCTCAACCCTTTTCTCAAAATCACGGCTCAAAGTGCGGTTCCCTGTAAGGAAAACCAAGATAACGGGAAGGGGGGTGAGCTTACGCTCAATGAGGTACCAAAATAATAGCAAGTAAGAATCATGGAACTTCATATTCAATTAGTCACATATGCAAATCAAATAAAGAAATGAACAACACCATAGATAGAAAGGATACGGGTGGCTCTCAGGAGCCAAATTCCCATTTGCTTCACTGAAGCTTGATCAAATAATAGTTGGCACTCCGTCAACTTCCAAATAAAGTAACCAGTCTAGTCCAGTAGAGCACCACTTTACACCAGAATCCCGTTCACCACACATGCCCCTTATCGGGCCCGAACACCTCAACAGAAACAGAAGTGGTAATACTCGAGTATACCGGAATCAAGGGTCTCAATACCCAAAGATTCCTAGAACAGACTACTGTGATTCGTTATCTAATCGACCAGACCCTTGCCGGCTCGACTCGAGTAACTTAGCCACAGGATTTGAGCTCAGAGGTTACAGAAAGGTCGTTGGATACAAGCTTCCAAACGACGTGAGAACAGATACAGATACAGATAACATATTCAAATTCGCACAGTAAATAGGCATACAGACAGACAAGAGAACGAGTGTGATAAAGTACACTCTCGTCTCAAACAGAATAAACAGATAGTATAGTCATTCAAACCACAGATTGCAGGTGCAGAAACCAAGTTAAGCAACAAATGAAGGGAGTGGTACACTCACCAGTTAAAGTAAGGATACTTCAAAAGTTTCAACCAAAGTAGGGCTCTAATCACCAAGAAACCCTAGAATAACCAAAGTAAACAATTATGGTTCCCACGGTCACAAATCCAGTAAATAAAATGCACAAATGAGGCTCGACTACAAGTCGTAGACCTCGCCAAATAATTACTCATGCAAGTGTGCAAAAATGATTTTGGGACGAAAAGGTAACATGAAGACCTAGGGCTCGAACAACCCCAAAAGCCCCTCTTATGCATATCCCAAACCAAACCAAACTCGAAAAAATCCAACACTCCCAAAATTTGGACAGCATATCCCCTGCATTTCCTTACTTTTCCATCCTACAAGCAACACCAATTCTTCTCAAATCAACCACATACACATCATAGACTATAAGATACACCTTTCGGCACAATAAGCACAACTAAAGCTACACTTATCAGATTGAAACGAATCTTATGGCGTTTCAAAGCCAAAACATATACCTACATTTATTATGAAGACCTCCAAGGCCAAATCATGCATTTTCATGGTCAAAGATGGAAATCCCCACGAAAACAGAAATCTGTCCGCAAAATAGGGCTCATGGGCAGTCAAGGGTATTTTGGTCATTTCACATGTTACAGTGCTCGGATAGAGCTGAAATTTTGCAGGAAGCTATTTAACACTATTTTCTACAACTTTCATGTTTTAACCTAAGCCTGATTCGGCCTCTAACATGCACAAATAAAGCCAGTCAGAACAGGACAGATTCGAACCCTAAACCCGAAATTTCCGCACAAAACTGAAATTTTCCGCAACCAACCGCAATTAACGCACAAGGGATCCATTTAACACAATTTAGAGCCATCAATCCAAGGCCAACCATAATCATCATATGAAAACAGAAAAATCCCCAAAAAAATCAGAAATTTAGCTAACTCCACTTTAATCCATGAAATCTTCCAAAAACAACCTACTTAGCCACCATAAATCACTAATTTACCATGATTAGGAACAAAGAGTGAAATTCCAAGCAAAATACCTTAACTCCTCAAGAAAGGTAGTAGCTTAGGTGTTTCTCCTCCAAAACAACTCTACCAACACCTTCAATCTTCCTTAGCAAGTCACTTTTGTGGGCAAATTCAAGATTTAATCGGTTGGATTTCAAGATATAAGCAAGAATTGGAAGCCAAAAGTTGAAGTTTGCTCTCTTCTTTTCTCTTAAAGAGCTCGGCCAAGAAGAGTAGAAATGAAGATGATTTTGGGTCAAAATTGATCTATTAGTAAAGGTAAGAAAGTTAGGCAAGTCAACCATCCAATCGGGTCGCGACACATGGCACTCTTAATGGTTCAAGCTTATCCTTTTGTCTCTCCAAGATTAAACCACCTAAGTAACCTCTAATTATTTCTTAACACCTAGTAAATTAATCCCGGTATACAAAACGTAACCTAACTGGTCGAATTATCGCACTTAACGCCACTAGCGGGTCCCACGTCCAATATACACTCTTTATTTCTCATAAACTAACTTATACTAGAAAACTGATTTAAACACTATATTTACTTATAAAAATCTCGGAAAAAACAATATAATAGGGTATAATGACCAAAATGCATGCGAGAAAATAAAATAAAATATTATGAAATAAAGAAAATTTACGGGTCCTCACACCTTATCCCTATATGCGAAACATGACATTTAAACTTGCATTCCATTTAAGAAAAATTAGACATAGGTTAGTTCATTTGCTTGATTAGGATAGGGAGCTACCCCTCAAATATGGGATATAGACGAGTATGGCTTTTTAATCTTAGCACACTCGTATTCCCTCTATAAAAGGAAAAATTGAGTTACGAATCTTAACCCCTGTACCCGTTATGTTGCGTCCCTCTCTTTTAGGTCCCGTATGTTTGTATATTATAATTTTTCTATTTTTTTCAAGTCTCATTATTTCATATTCGTGACCTCTTCAAAGAATCACTTTTAGGCGTCGCAATTAATGCGATTTGCCCCAACTAAAATTCGAAGAGACATATTGACCCTTCCGATAGCCATTAGATTTAGGTTTGCATTCATATAATAACATCCAAGTGTGGTAAGTTTTTAGGTTAAATTAAGAAAATTTTCAACTAAATCACACAACTAGCCTTGATTAGGTTGAAAGGGTGCCTTGAATTTCATTCTTGCCTTCTCTTTTTTTAACCGTGACTCCCGAGCCTATTTCTCTTGATTTTCGAAGATTTGGAGTCGTTTAAAAAGGATTTTTTTCTCTACTTTTTATTTAAAATTCATTATAGGTGAATTGGTACACTTTAACTCAATACCAAGTGGCGACTCCTATTTTTCATTCAAAACCCTTGTTAAACTATTATTTTGGACCAAAATCGTCCCACTTTTTGAGTCCCATTTTAGATCCTTTTTCTTTATTTATTCTTTAAAAAATCAAAAACTCATTTTCACTCAAAATAAATCAAAAATTCATTTTTATAAACCCGTAATCTTATTTTTCAAAAAAATGGGGCGCGACAGCTTGGCCACTCCACTGGGGACTTTAGAGAGTCCGAGCATTTAAGTTAGTCAATCCTTTTCTTTTTCTAACCTTTTTATATATATTAGATTTGGAGGTTTTAGGTTACATTTTTTCCTTTTTAGGGTTTCTTGCATTTAGCACGCGCAATCATCTCGATATCCGTTTATGTGATGAATAATGTGTTTTATTTTCTTTCATTCACTTTTGTTTATCGCGTTTGCATCTTGGGGGGGGGAATAGCCACCCTATAACTTTCACCCACATTTGATGGTATTTAATCCCTCCCTTCAAAAGGAGCACTTCATACGTGCATACGTTTTACTTTATAACCCCTCATTTCTTTTTACTTTTAGTGGTTGTCACACCACTCCATCCCATTAGGATTAGTATCAATCCACTTGGACATGTGGCCGTGGCAAGACGTACGCGTAGCAATGTCCGAGAGATCACTCAAACTACCGACTCTTAGGCAGTGGGATTGATGACCCTTCGCCTTTGGTCAGAAGGTTTAAGAGCCTAAAACCTTATTGAGTCTAGATGCATTAGTAAGGCTAATCTCATGCATCCATATTATAATTTGCCTAGGATAGAGTCGACCTTACCCAACTAAGAACACTAGACACGAGGGGAGGGATTCCACCCCTCTTTCTTTATTTGTCTTTTTGCTGCCCCAACGTGTTATGTGTTATTTGTTGAACTAACATTTCCTTGTTTTCTCTTTTGTATTCACAAACCTTAGAAATAAGAGTCCTGACATGGTATCCTTTTTAGAGCCCTCTTTAGTGAATAGATTCTCGCACGTTTAAAATTACAAGTTATTGCATTTTAATATTGCATGTCATTTTTAGGCCTACCTTGGCATACAAAAGGGTTCCTGTAGGTCACGTTTAATCCCTGTTACTGCATATTTACTTGTTTTTATACACTAGCATCTTGTATCAACCTTAGAAGGGAATGCCGTATTAGGAATCGCATGTTAGGAATAAGCAGCCTTGTGTCTCGGATATCTAATCTAATGAGATTTGCACGTCTATATTTCTTGTACCGTCCAAAGGGATAGTGCACGAGATAAGGTAGGATCTGATCTTTTCGATGATATTGGCATCGAAAATAATAGAACAACTTTTGCACATTAGAATATGAGCATCTAACAATCATCTTTTGGCCATTTTATTAGAATTGGTAAAAATTCTTTGCATAAAGGACATTAAGTTGAAGAAAATCACAAATAATTCCTCATTGTTGAGACAATAAAAATATCGAGGCCAAATCTTAATTTTAGAAAACTCATATACTAATGCACTGTAACGAAATTTGTACAATTTGAAAACTTCAAATGGGTTGACAATTTAGTCAATTTTCAAATAATCCATTTTACTAGTTTATTCACTTTTAGGGCAATCTAATCAACTTTCAAATAAACCGTCAATTCTATCCAATCTATTTTACCAGTTTATTCATTTTTAGAACAATCTAGTCAATTTTTGAATAAATCATCTCTCCATCCGATCTATTTGATCAATTTATTTTATTTGACCAGTCTATTCATTTTTAGGACAATTCAGTCAATTTTGAATAAATCATCAATTTCATTCAATTTATTTGACCAGTTTATCCATTTTTAGGGTGATCCAGTTAATTTTAAATAAATAATCAATTTCATTCAATCCATTTGACCAGTTTTCACATTTTTAGGGCGATCCAGTCAATTTTTGAATAAACCATCAATTTCATCAGATTCATTTAATCAATTTATTCTCTTTTAAGATTTCAATCTATGGTTCACTAAAAGCCTAGTCGAGATATTGCAATCCTTTCAAAAGGAGGTTCTTTCACACTAAGTTGATTTTTTTAATATCACTTTATGCGTCAATCAAAATAATCAATTCATTCGAACTTTGTCCTCATTTGGTTAGGACAAATGTCTTTTATCACTCCAATTGATCAAATTTTTTCAAATTGCTTTTCACTCGAATGTCAACAAATTGATCGGATCCATCAGGTATTGTATGGTGCCTACCCTAGAGGATTGCATTTTCATTCTAGCCCAACCCTTGGCATAAAAAGGGTTCCCCAATAGGACATGCATCCGAATTACTTTAATTTTTACTAACTCGTGTCTTTTTCTTTTTCATTCTTTTTGTCAGCAGTTAATCAAGAGGAAAATCTAAATAGGATTTTTCCTAAATTTTAAGGTAATTGCAAATATAGCTACACAAAGAAACCCCATCATTACACGATCACGTAGCCGAATTTTGAGAAATAGTGTAAATTGAATGCACATCCTGAATCATCCGGTAGGTCTGCAATGACGTCATGAGCTGACCTTGCAAATCTGGGACCTCAACTGAGCGAAGTATTAAACAAATTCAATGAGTTAAGCATGGAGATGACCGCACAACAACTCTTGATTGATCAGTTGGTTGCTGGTAGCAGTAATGGTGTTCAGCATGATCCCCAACCTATTAGTCAAACTGAACCGCAACCACTACCGCTACCCTATACTCAAACTTCTTTTGCTCCACATGTCGTAAATCCACCTGAGAAAACTTTCACCTATCCCACTCATGGCCTACTACATACCTATGCACCCAATATCCAAATCAATCCTTCTCACATGCAAGTTCCTCAAAATTATCCACCTGTTAGTCTGAACATGCCACTTGAACCTCAAGAACCATATTATTATTTCACTACAGAACCATTTACGCTAGACACTGCTGAAAAAGAAAAAGTTGAAGTAGGGGAATCTTCCGTGCCAATTGACAAAAATTTGTTAAAGAGATTGGATCGGTTTGACGAGTTCATGAGGAAGAGCCAAGGTTTGAGCAAACAAAAAGGTTTGGACTATAATGAATTGTGTCTGTTTTCTGATATGCAACTGCCTGTGGGTTTTAAAACATCCAAATTTAGCAAGAATGACGGAACGGACAATCCCAAGACACATCTCTGAATGTTTGTAAACAAATTAGGAAAGCCAATAGATGACGAAAATTTGCCAGTTCAATTGTTTCCCGAAAGTTTAGAAGGTGATGCACTAGATTGGTACTCCAATTTGAAGCCTGATGAGATGAGGACATGGTTGGATTTGTCAACTGCTTTTGTAAAATAATATGAGTACAACTGTGAACTTGCACCGACAAGAACCACGCTTGAGGGGACCAAGAAGAAACCGTCAGAGGATAATAAGACGTATGTCAAGCGTTGAAGGAAATTTGCTGTCAAAGTGGAACCCCCTATGATTGAGGACGAAATTGTTCGAACATTTATCAAAACTCATGACCTACCTTATTTTGAGGAAATTTTTCGAATGACTGGATGCTCATTTGCAACTATTGCAAATAAGTTAGAAGAATTTGATGAATTCGTCAAAGCAGGAAAAATAGTCAACGTGTCGACCATGAAAATGCAACTGGAAGCTTTGCAAGGTCAGAGTAGCAGTGGCAAGAAACCTCAGTTCAATAAGAAGGAAGGAGAGAATGCTTTCGTTTGGGATCAGGATCTCCCGACTAGACCCAAAGTTCAGAATCAATCCACCTACTCATCCTCTTACCTGTATTATCCAAACTCCCATCCTGTCTATCACACTACTGTCAACCATTCTCACCCTCTGACCCAACTCCACAAACGGCCTTGTACCACCTTTCCAGATTTCTCAACCAAGTTTGCAAACTTGACCTTGACCTTCTGTTAATCCAAGACCTGTTCAGCCAAATAACCAAACATATAATTATTCTCAAACCGATGAAACCCAAAACCAAATTCAATACTGCAACTTTACCAATTTAGGCCGGCCCTTCGACCAATTATACGAGCAACTTAAGGCTGCTGGTAAAATTGGTGTGATGCCTCCTAAAATCTACCCTAGGGGCATTCCTACTGGCTATAATTCTCAAGCCATTTGTGCTTATCATTCTGGAACTCCTAGACATTCTACTACCAATTATTGGGCACTTAAATATAAAATTCAAGACATGATTGAGGTCAGTGACATAGTTTTAAGAAGGAGAGATGAACAAGGACCGAGTGTTAGTAAGAACCCTCTTCCGACGCATAAGGATACTATTGGAGTTATTACCGTGGACGAGGAGATCAAGGAACCTACTCAATACATTGTAGATGAAGCTGGGATAATATGGGTCATTGAAGAACCATTCATACTGGAAAAAGAAACCTCCAAGAACAAGAAAGAAATGTTGAATCGTAAGATAGCGAAAAAGGAAGGAAAGCAAGTTGTCAGGAGTATCCCACCATTACATTGCACTTTTTCCCATCCGTCGGAAGTAATTAGAACTAAATTGGACCCGATCGATGAGGTGGATATCGGTTTGTCTAAGCTGTTCGTGGGGGTTAGTTATGAGGGTGAGCCGTCGGAGAATCTCGAATTTTCAGAGGTCTCCAGGGAAGCAATGAAAAATTGGACAATTGATCTTCTTCCCTCCCGAAGGGAATTTCGGTAAATCTAGGGGATTGCCATTGGTTGACAGTTATGAAAAAATCATTTGCATTGTTCATCTTTTGCCTTTTAGTTTGGTAAATAGTTTTGAATCAAATATTTTTTCAATACAAGTCTTTTGTTAAGTAGCGTATTATGACGTTTTGTCCTTTATTTGAAATTCAATGAAATGCACAGTGTTTATTTTCCAATTGTTTTACTTACACATTGTTGTATCTATCTCATTCTTTTTCAGATGGCCAAACATAAAATACATTGACCCTTTTGATATCACTATTCTGGAATTTGAGGACTGCAATCTCGATATCTCTCACGAATTCGAAATTATGGAATCAGAAATTCAAGACGCGAGCGATAACGAGGAAGAATCTGAGTCTTTATTAAAGAATATTGAACAATATGAAGAGAAATCCAAATCGAACTTAGAAGAAACAGAAATCATAAATATTGACACTGAAATTGAGATCAAGGAGATAAAAATTAGCATTCATTCGGATAAGAAGCAGAAAAAGAGAATGGCCCGTGCTTATAACAAGAAGGTCAAATCGCAACTATTCGCAGAAAGAGACAAAGTGTTGAAACGAATTTTGCCAGTGCAAGAAGAGGCCAAAGGCAAGTTTGCACCAAATTGGCAGGGCTCTTTTATCGTCAAGAAGGTATTGCCTGGTGGAGTACTTGTTCTCGCAAAAATAGATGGACAAGTTTTTCCTCAACCAATCAATTCGGATATGTGTAAGAAATTCTTCATCTGATAAAAGAAAGTTTCCTTTCAGGATTAATGCGAAAAATGGAATGAAAGTCAGGTTTTTTTCCTTTCTAATTAAACATTCTATCATTAGTTATCTCTTTTGAACTTTCAGAATACATTATTTCGTTTGGCTACTCCTGAGAATCGCAAACCCCACACTGGGGCAAGTTTGAGTTGAAAGAAAAGGAAAGAAAAACCTCAAGAGAAACAAAAGGAAAAGAAAATTAAATAAAAGAATCTCGATTGGGAATAAACCGGGGCAATTTTAGTTTAATTTTAGTATGGTTAATATGAAGTTGCGACCTCAGATGATTTAAAACACTTATGAAATCTGTCTTCAAACTTTAACCTTTCTCAGCACCTCACCTGACCACATTACAAAAAACTGAAAGTTCTGACTTCCATTCTTTACATCACCTCTTTCAGGAAATTTTCTAATCACATGGTAAATGATGCTAATACACCTTCACCAATTTTTCAAGGGAAGGATTGTCGCACTGATGCCATCATTTCTTAAAACACATTTCTGAGTTGATAAAGTCTATCGACAAGATTTGTTCGTTAGGTGAAAACCCAAAATGGCACCTTTTCAAAAACAAGAAAAAAAATAAAAAAGAAGAGAAAGAAAAAAAACAAGAAAAATAAGAAAAAAGAAGAATGGCTGAGTGAAAACCCGAAAGGGCGCTAAGGTAGCCTTAGTGAAAATCCGAAAGGGCGTTAAGGTAGGGTTTCATGAGGAAAGATGAGCATGGAATTGAATGGCTGGTGACTCAGTTCATTTGAATTCTTCACAGTTGTGGTTCTGTTACCAACGTTGAACGCCGGAAGAACGATATCCAAAGGGTCAAACGTGGCATTTTGTTTGAGATCAAAGTGCTTTAGTTCATCAAGCGTAAATTTGAGTTTACAGATTCATTTCTCTAATATCAATTTTCTTTCAATAAAAGTAAAGGTTGTTTTCATATTATTGGGATTTTCATTATTTTTGTGTACATAAAATATTTTTTCATATGTTTCACGGTATCATTTATCTCGTTGGCTTTATTAAATGGCAATCCCTATGATTTATTGAAAGCGCCTGGATACCAAACGTCATATTTGATTAGCATTGGAAGTTAACAAAACTTGATACAGTTCGCAGAGCAAAGTTGAGTTTTCGCTACATCGGGGAAGAACGTTCAAACACTCATGTTTACACATTTCTTGAAGGAGGGATTGATCGGATGGTGGTGTCATTATCTATTATTATAATTATTCCTCTTTTGCAGGTCCAAATGTCTAATAACATCATACTGGGGTAAATTTTTTAGAAGAGTTATTTGTCTCCATCAAAATCTCCAAAGTTTTACAAAAAGCATTCTGTAATAATTTTTCAAATTTCATGGCAGGCTCGAATTTTATCCCACTGACCAATTTCATGGCAGGCTCAGATTTTATCCTATTGACCAATTTTCGATAGATTCGAATTTTATTCTGCTGACCAATTTTATAGCAAGTGCGGATTTTATCTCACTCACCAATTGTTACGGCAGGTTTGGGTTTTATCCCCACTGACCTTTATACATTTGCTTGTTTCAGTTCGCAGCAGAATAACTACAAGTAAGTATTTGGTGTCTACGTCTTTGTCTGGTATTTCTTCGAAACTCAGACAAAGAGGGGCAAGATGTAGACACCAAAATTTTAAATTTATTTTATTTTATTTTATTTTACAAAAATGATAGTTAGTCTTTTTATTTATTTATTTTATTAAATTGGGGTCATCATTTTTTTTCTTTTTAAAACATTTTTGCATTAAACTTTTGGAAAAGAAAATTCTCACAAAAATTAACTTTTTAATCTTTGCAAATTCATTTATTTTAAATAAAATCAAATAAAAAAGGAAGAATTTAACACTTTATCTACTTTAACTTTTACCTTGAGGAGTAAAAAGGAAGTAAAAAAAAAAAGAGTAAGTAAAAGCAAAAAAATAGCTAAGTGGAGTGCATGCAAATGAGCCATGTTGATGATCTTCATCCCTGTTTTTTGATGTTTACAAAATAATTGGATATTACTAATCTCTTTTCAATAAGAAGTCTTTTCAATTTTGAAGCAATTTGATTCAAAGAACAAAAGCAAATTAATAGAAGATAAAGGCTGTCGAAAACTGTCGGAAGTTCACAAAGTCAATATTGGACATCCGATAAACAGGGCAGATCATATCGGACGCAGAACATTCTCACCGGACATCCGATAGAATTGAGATAATCTTTCAAACTCTTTGTCTACTATCGGACGCAAGCATCGGAAGTACCGAACGTCCGATACTCCCAACGGCTAGTTGACTTTTCAGCTACTTTCTATCCGTTGGAAGCATTAATGAAACACTTTCTTGGTCTTATATAAATAGTGCATGGTCAGAAACTTCAAATAACTGTTGCGCCCCATTTTTTACAAGAAAAATAAATTAATTAATGGTTTAAAAAGTGAGTTATTTGATTTGAAAAATGATTTTTGATTTACAAAGAAAGTGGGTCTAAATGGGACTTGAAAATGCGACGATTTGACCCAAAATATAGTTTAAAAAGGGTTTTTGAAATAAAAATCGGAATCGCCACTTGGTATAGAGTTAAGGTGTACCAAGTCACCTAAAAATGAATTTTTTAAAGGAAAAAGATAGAAAAGAAACCCCTTTTAAACGACTCCTAGTCTACGTAAACCAACGAAAAGGTTCGGGAGTCACATTTGACGAAGGGGAAGGCAAGGATGAAATCCAAGATACCCCTTCGACCTAGCCAAGGCTAGTTGCATGATTTAGTCAAAGATTTTCTTGTTTTAACCAAAGCATTTATCACATTTGGATGCACTATATGAGTGCAAAACCTAGACCTAGGGGGACATCGGGGGCAAAATTTCTCTTCAAAGCTTGAGTGGTGCCAATCACATTAATTGTGATGCCCAATAATGACCCTTTAGAGAGGTCACGAATAATGTAAAAAATATGAGACTCTAAGAAAAGAAAAGAAATAAAACAATTATACAAAATATACATGTCTTAAAGGAATGCATCATGTCGGGTATGGGGGACTAATGTTCGTGACTCAATTTTCCCTTTAATAGAGGGAATACGAGCGTGCTAAGGCTAGAAAAGCCAAACTCGTCCATATCTCATATCCAAAGGGTTTTCCCTAATCTAATCAAATAAATGCACTACCCTAATCCTATTTCTAGAATGAAATGCCATTCTAATGCCATGTATCATACATAGGGGTATATATATAGGGAAATTAGGGATAAGGGATATACGTATAAGGGGAATATCATACAAAATGATAAAAGATCCTAGAAAGTAAAATATGCATGAAATGAGGTGATTTTGTCACTCAATCATGATCTATCACGCAAAGGGGCTCCTAAGGGTCTAGCATTGGACTAGCCCACATCTACGCTCTCTCACAAGCATTGGACTTGCAAGAGCTCGAGGGGACAACCATGACTAGCATTGGACTAGCCACGGTTACGTGCATTTGCATCCATCATACACATATATAAGTAATGTGCATAATTAAAACAAGTAGACATGTGAGCACGTAATTCACATAACACATAAGCATGCATATCTAGATGCCAAAACCTAAGAAAGCGATTAAACACATAGCACATAGACATGCAAAATACATAAGGCAATTAAGGCCCTAACTATTACATTTTAAGGGGGAAGGCCTACTACAATCTAAAAGGGGGAATAAGAAAGAATAAAACAATTAAATCCCTAACTATTACAATTTTGGCATTCGAGTGCCTCCCAAATGATAAAATTGAACTAAAAATTAACGCAAAAACTACGCAACTAAAGAAATAAATAAAGTGAAAATGAAATAAACAGTTAAAGTCATGCAATTGCACATATAAAACACATATACGCATGTAGGGTCAAATAAAGTCAAAAATAAAGGATAGAGTGTACCTCCCTCGCAATGGTAAGCAAATGAAGGGAAAGTAGCTTCAAAACAATAAAAGGGTCAAGGTACCACTTTAATTGAGAAAAATTAAAAGAAATGCGCAAATACAAAACTCACTTGATCATAAAGCCCCTAAAGTCATGACTTAAGTACAATTGAAACAAAGCATAGTAGTCAATTGAAGCAAACAAGCAATGAAGTTGTAAAATTAAAACTACCAAGGACCAAATTGAGGAGATTATTCAATTGATTGGGTCATAGTGGAACAAGGGGAGACTTGGGGAGTTAAAGTGCAATTGTTTTGGAACATTTCCATGCAACTTCATGCAATTTTCATGCAAGCTACGAGTGAAGCTTTTTTCATTTCCGGTTACTGAGTTTCTGCCAATGCTTCCTATTAGCTATCCAAGCTAACTTAAACAAGGTTTCAAACCCAACATTCCAGCTTCCATACGACCGTCATCACACACACAAAACTAATTGTGCCAAACGAAAGGAATCAAGGCAAAGAGTGGCCATAAGATCAGATTTCTGCTGCAAACTTTGTAGCTCATTCCGTACGGTTCTGTTCGTAAAGAAATTCTAACCAAAGCTGTTATCTCATCAGCCCCAAACTCACATAATCAGTTTTAACATAACCTCAAACATGGTTTGCCCAGCCTTAGCAGATTTCAACAAAGAATGTCTAAGCCAAAAGAAAAAACAAACAAAATGATAAGACAGAAAGGCCGTGCGAAATCTGGAAAAATTCTTGTAATTTTCATGCAACCGAAACTTGCTTATGCGAGGTGAAGCTTACCCCAGCCCAATGCTATGGATTCCACCCATATTATTACCATTAACCAAATGCAGTTGTCTACTCCGCAAAGATCAAGTAAGGGAGCTAAACATAAAAAAAATCAGCAACGAAACTGAATTTGGGAGCTGTTACGGGAAGCAAGAATATGAAAAACTAATGCAGCTTCATGCAAAAAAAACATGAGAAAAGCTTCTGCAACTTTCTGTTGCAGCATCTCCCTTATTCAGCCTAGGTGGATTCAGGTAGAGCAACCGAAATGCAAGATCCCAAAGGCACAAACTTGGGACAGGGAGAGAGGAAAGATAAAACATCACAGAAATGACATGAACACCTGCAGCAAAACTTCGACCCAACCCAATCTGATCCCCGGAATCAGGCATGCAAATCTGGAAACAGGAACTTTATGCAAAAGGGTTCGGCAGCAAGCTTGCGGCACCACAAAGACTTAGACAACAAACAGACCCAATGGAAGATACCCAACCCAATCAGAATTTTAGCTATTCCAGAAAATCAGTCTACAAGCATCGATGCAACATACCAAACATTTTCGAACTTGTTGTAGCAAATTCTCACGTATAAATCTCAACCAAAAGCCATCTGAACCTAGGCAACAAAATCCTCCAACATTCTTCCTATTACTATCAAATGCAGCAATGTCATCTGACCACGAAAAACGCAGCCAAGATGCCAAGAAAAACTTGCGGTAAACGTTCATGATATGTCAAATCAACAACGCATGAAACACTGACTTCAAATGAACTAAGAGCTTCAGTTTTCTCCCACTCTAAAAGAACAGAGCATGAACAACGATGTTTTCTCACACAACAGATTCGGATACAAATCATACAAAGTTGGAAACTTTCTTCATTTTCTCACTCGGCTAAACATATTTATGCAATAATTCCCTCCAAAACCCACCGATTCATTTCCCAACCCAGAAAACCCAGACGTTTTATCTATCTAATGTTATTAAGATTATCTCAGCGCCACCACTTGACGGCTGCAACATACGATAGAAGATAAGGAATGCTACGGAGACATAAAGAAAGAAACTTGCAACGGATTCATGTCAATCGAATAACCAATGAGCACAGTACATCATAAGAACAAACTCTAGGAAAGGCAACAAAATGAATTCTAGGGAGAGTAAGCAACCCCGACGTACCTAAACGCAGATGAACGACAAAAGGGATAGCTTTGGGAGCGGTTTGTTCGGCAAAGTTAGACGGCAACAATGATGACGGCGAGGAGGACAGCTCTAACTCCGCTCTTGGACTTCTCTGCTTCCCTCTGCTTAGCCGTCAGCTCTCTCTTTCTCAGTCTGCCCCTATACTCCCTCGATCTCTCTCTTTCTCTTTTCCAAGACTCCAGCCGCCTCCCAGATCCTCTCTTTTTCAGATTTTCAGCCGTCACTCCCGTGCTCCTAGCTGTCTACCTCTTCCTCCCCATCTGTCCTTCCTCTCTTTTTCTTTCCGCCCTCTCTTTTTTATCAGCCGTCACCAAGTGCCCTCTCTCTCTCACTCTTTTCTCTCGGCCATCCCCCCCTTCTTAGCTACGGCTATTTTCCTTTTATAGGAGTTAATGGCCCCAAAACCCTCACCTCAAAGGTGAGGATTAAGGGTGGGTTTTCACCCAAAACTTGAGCCATCCGATGACCATTGGGAGCAAAAAGAAAAAACAGAAAAAACCCTCGTGAAAAACAAATGGTGGTAAAATGATATTTCTTCATGTTTTCTATAATGCTGCATGCGTGGCTTCTTTTCCTCTTTTTTTTTTTAATAATAACTTAATTAATAATAATGAACCAAATAAATAAAAAAAAATAACAATTTAAATAAAATCAGATAAAATGAACAAAACTTAGAAATAAAAGACAAAAACAAAATGCTAATAATTTTTTCTTCTTTTTTTCAAAAAATTCTATGCTAAAATGATTTAAAAATAAAAGTAAAAGTAAAAGACTAAAAGTAAATAAAACTAACATAAAAAATAAAAATAATAGTAAATAAAAGTACACTAAAAATTTGGTGTCTACAATAACTTTTGCACACAGAAGATACAAAAGATATAGAGTAATTTTAGTGAGAAAACACTCTCCAAGGAAGATTTGTAGTGTTGGTTGTGTGAAATTCATTGTAAACTTTTCATTTGTGAGTTAATACTTCAATAGTGTAGCTTTGTGAGGCTTGTCCTGAGGGATAGTAAAACTTCCTAACTTAACCGAGTGGAACTTTGGGCAAGGAGGAAGTGAGTCTTCCTTTGTACACAAGATTGGTTGTATTTCATCAACTTGAAAAATCTTGTTTGAATTGATCTACAAGCTCAAGAGGAGCTTGGTAGTCAATTGGTTTGCAATTCTTCCCTTCTTATTTACTTATTGTTATCTTGTGATCTTTAAATGGCTTATATCTTCTACTTCTCTCAAGTGATTTTGTTTATTTATTGATTGATTCATTGTATGATCACTTAGAAAAGAGGGTAAATTTCATATTGAGCAAAAAGTGCCCACAACTTGATTAGTTTCTTAATCAACCTAATTCACCCCTCTCTTAGGTTGTCTTCGGACCTAACACATGTGATTTTGGCATTTTGCACAACATAACATTTAGGGGCTAGGGGGAAGGACAGGTGGGGGTTTGGAAAAAATCTGGAAAAAGAAAAACAAGAAACAAGGAAGAGGGTTCTTGAGGCAAGGCAAGAAAGAAAAAAAAGAACGAGAGGAGAAAGAGGAGAGCTTGGGGTGGCAGGAAAAGAAGAAAAGAAAGGAAGAGCAAGAAAGGGAAAGGGAGACTGCGGGGAGATCAGAAAAAAGAAAACAAGAAAGAAAGAAAGAGGAAGGGAGCTTCGGGGGAAAAGAAAAAGGAAAAAGAGGGTTTCAGGCAGAAGGTAGCAGACAAGAGGAAAAGAAGAAAAGAAACCGAAAGAGAGAGGAGGGATTGAGAGAGAGGGGCAAGGGAAGATCAGAAAAGAAAAGCAAGAAAGAAAGGGAGGAAAAGAGAGCTTCGGGGAAGATTAGAAAAGAAAAGCAAGAAAGAAAGGGAGGAAAAGAGAGCTTCAGGGAAGATCAGAAAAGAAAAGCAAGAGAGAAAGGGAGAAAGAGAGAGCTTCGGGGAAGGAAAGAGAGAAAGGGGAAAGGAGAAGGAAAGGAAAAAGAAAGGAAAAACAAGAAAGGAGAGGAAGAGGAGAGATAATCTGAGGACAAAAGACAGAGAAAGGAGACGGAACAAAGAAAACAGAAAAAGAGAGAAGGGAAATCGAGAAAAGTGCAGAAAAATTTTTCTACAAAACCCATCACCAGGCTGACGAATCAGCCCTCTTTCTTGCTCGTTTCTGGTCTCGATAGTGCTTGTTTTGAGGAGGTTTTTCTTTCTGCACCTTCTCTGGATATCTGGAAACAAATTTTTTTCAGTAATCATCGAGTGAAAACACCTCCGAAGCAACTAAATCGAGGCTTCAAGTTCCAGGTTCATCATCGCTGAAATTTCTGCGACAAAGTTCCCTTTGATTCATTTCAAGAGTCGGCACGCAGTTTTTTTGGGAGATTTCGTGTTCGTTTGATTCCACAAACATTCTAAGGTAATCAAAGCTTCTCCACTTGTAGATTTACCAAAAATATTTATGAAGATTCAAACTCACTGGATAAGAGTTTTAAGTTTTGCCTTGTAACGATACTTGGCGACCGTTGATACCTCTTTGCTGATGTCCATTGCATGGTCTTGATAGTTGAAAATCAGCCTTTTCAGTCGTATGATGAAGTTTTCATAGTTACTTGATGGGTTTGTTTGAAATGGAGTGATGTAGGAATTATGAAGTTGATGTTGTGATTCATGAGCTGAGATTTCCATTTTCTGCCATTTATCGATCTGAGTTGCATAATCTTGGCTTAGGTTTTGAGTTTTGTGTTATCTTGCTACGATGTGGGCTTAATATTTGCGTTACATAAAAAGGGTTTCATTTTTCCCTTTAATGCAAGATCAAGTGATGATTTGGATGTTGGGTTTTGGTCAAAAATGCTGCTGTTGTTGTTCGTAGCTGGTAGTAATACAAAAAAGTGAAAAAAAAATGCTTCGAATGGTTTGCATGAAAGTTTAAAAAATTGCACTTTGACCCCCAAATTTTTGCTTAATTCTACTATGGCCCAAAAAGAATATGAAAAAATCAATCAATTTTACCATTTTAGAAATTCAATCATTTTATTATGTTTAAGTCATGTTTTAGACAAGTTCATTTTCTGGTTTAGGAGATAATTAGAGCTTAACTAGTTTTTAGAGATTTATTTCGCTTTGATTTGACCCCCAAAATTTTTCAATGTTTCAATTAGGTCAGTGCTTTGTTTTAAATTCTTGAATATAGGTTGTTTACTTTCATTTGAATGCTTTAATTCTTCAATTTCATGATTATTTCCATTTCTTTACATATTATTGCTTTTATTTGTTAATTAAATTGGTACATTGACTATCTTGTTGATTTTTGGACCTTTAAATAGGGTAAATCCAAACCCAATTAGCTACTACTTCAGGGGGGTATTCTCTTTCATTATTTAAAATCTTTTATGTGCTCCTACGTGTTTTATGTGTGTAATTGCATGTTTTTGAGTGATTTTTCTTTTAGTTATTCATTTTATTTGTTTTAAATTTCATGTATTTAATTTAATTTTGATGATTATTTGAAAGGCATTTAAATGCCAAATTGTAATCGATAGGGGGTTTAAGACATGTATTTAGATAGATTATGTAATAAATAGGTTTTAATTCTTATTAAAAGTGTAATTAGTTAGATAAATGTAATAGTTAGGTTATTATTTTATTCTTTTCCCCCTTACATTGTAGTTAGGGCCCCGAATATAATAGTTATGTCTCTATTTACTTTTATTTGCTTGTGTGCTTGCATGCTTGTGTGCTTGTATGTTTACTTGCTTTCATTAGGGTTTTGCATCTAGAATTATGCCTATGTGTTATGTGCATTATGTGTACTTTATATGATCTATTTAGTTATAATAAATGCATGACGTCACCACACTAGTCCAACGCTAGTTATGGCCCTTCTCCCCGACTTCTCGCTAGTCTAACGTTAGTGAGAACTTATAGACATGGGTTAGTCCAATGCTAGACCCTTAGGGACCGTTCACGCGTTAGATCATGCTTGCGTGACAATCACTACATTTCATACATGTTTTCTACTTTTTAGGATCCTTACCATTTTTCATGATATTTCCTCTATATGTATATCCATTATTCCTATGTGCGAAACGTGACATTTAGACTTGCATTCCATTTAAGAAAAATTAGACATAGGTTAGTTCATTTGCTTGACTAGGATAGGGAGTTACCCCTCAAATATGGGATATGGGCGAGTATAACTTTTTAACCTTAGCACGCTCGTATTCCCTCTATAAAAGGGAAAATTGAGTCACGAATCTTAACCCATGTACCCGTTATGTTGCGTCCCTCTCTTTTAGGTCACGTATGTTTGTATGTTATAATTTTTCTATTTTTTTCAAGTCTCATTGTTGCATATTCGTGACCTCTTCAAAAAATCACTTTTGGGCGTCGCAATTAATGCGATTTGCAGCAACTAAAATTCGAAAAGATATATTGACCCTTTCGATAGCCATTAGGTTTAGGTTTGCATTCATATAGTAACATCCATGTATGGTAAGTTTTTAAGTTAAACTAAGAAAATTTTTCGGCTAAATCACGCAACTAGCCTTGACTAGGTTGAAAGGGTGCTTTGGATTTCATCCTTGTCTCCCCTTTCTTCAAACGTGACTCCCGAGCAACCGTGACTCCCGAGCACATTTCTCTTGATTTTCGAAGACTTCGAGTCGTTTAAAAAGGATTTTTTCTCTACTTTTTATTTAAAATTCATTTAAGGTGACTTGGTACACCTTAACTCAATACCAAGTGGCGACTCCTATTTTTCATTCAAAATCCTTTTTAAACTATTATTTTGGCCCAAAATCGTCGCACTTTTTGAGTCCCATTTTTTACTCTACTTTCTAAGTTTAATCATTATTTCTAATCACATTGATGCAATATGTTAAATCCTCCCCAATTCATAGGTATTCCATGAGAAGAAGTATTCAGTACTCGAGTACAAGAATCCAAAATGAGGAGAATTCACAACTCAGGCCAGCCGCTCTCAAGTGTAAATCAACCAAATTTGAGAGTCTTACTCGACATACATATCTAATTCCCCTAGCAATAGTAATTAGTTCCACACTTAATAGGCCATCCTCAACAGTCAGAGAACCCTCTCTCGGCTTGAGCTCATTAAGAGTTCTGATACCATCAGTGACGACCCCCACCTTCTCTTAGGGCGTACCCCTAAGAGTTAGCGGATGGCCTGCCTGACTCTCGCCAGGGTTCATTCACTTACATTAACTTCAGATATAACATTTCTCATTAAACATCCAAACATTCATTCTTAATACTCCTCCAACTAGTAAAAACAAAAGTTTTGTCCATTACAAGATACAAAAGTAAATCTTAACAGTGATATATACAATAATGGACCTCCCAAAATCATTCTAACTCAACTTGATCATTCTTCAAACTTCAACTTCTGTAAGGAAAATAAAACTAAAAGGTTGAGCTTACGCCCAGTGAGATTCTAAGAAAACGGGTGATCTTAAACACACAATTTCACTCGTTTAGTAATGTTACAGAAATAACCAATCAATTAATGACAAGATAATTCGTGAAATAATTCTCGACAAATAGTACAATCAATATCAAAGGATACAGTACTGATACAAACTCTAGAGATGGCTCCCGTCCGATTCCAGACGTAGCACTTAGCTCCATTTAGTAATTCATTACACCACTTCTTGCGATCATTTCACACTCCACCAATCTCGTCCTTATATCCTCTGTCGCGCCCCACTTTTTGAAGTGTGAAAGTAGTGTGTGGGATATGTATGTGAACGTGTGTGAAAATAAAAATAAAAGGCCGTGGGATTGTGAAATGCGACGGTTTGGCCAAACAACAGTTCAAAAAGGGTTTTTTGAATGGAAAATGGAGTCGCCACTTGGTATAGAGTTAGGGTGTACCAAGTCACCCAAAAAGTGATTTTTTGGAAAGAAAAGTAAACAAACCCTTTTTAAAGAACTTTTAGGTCTACGTAACCAAAAAAAGGGATCGGGGGCCACATTTGATAAGGGAGAAGGCAAAGGCAAAGCCTAAGGCACTCCCTTACCCTAGCCAAAGCTAGTTGCGTGACTTAGCCCTTCTTTTCTTAATTCTTCTACCCAAAATATGTGTTGCATGTTGGATGTGACTAATGGATATGAAAAAAATGCAATCCTAAATCTAAAATGTCTCTTATGAGGCTTTTTGGTCCCAATCACATGAGTTGTGATGGCCAATAAGGAAAACTCTCATAGAGATCACGGGTAATGCAAATGAAAACCCAAATATGAGTGCAAGTGTGAAAATGTAAGAGGTATGCAAAATAAAATAAAATAAAAATACAAATGTAAGTGCAAGTGTGCAAATGTAAAAAAGTGCATGTGTGCAAATGTAAGAAAAGTGCATGTGTGCCAATTGAGAAAATAAAGGTGTTTGTGTGCAAGTGGATGAAAATATGGTATAATAGTAGTGAATGCATCTAAGTGCGATTGGGTGCAATTTGTGAGGTAGAAAATAAATAAGTGATAGGGAAAGAAGAAAAATGTGTGATCATGGCATGTGGAGTGAGAAAAATATAAGTAGTGAGAAAATGTGGATAAAGAAAGTGAGGAAGTGATATGATAAAAATGAGAGTGTATGAACCTAGAGGAATGCATCAAGTCGGGTACGGGAATGACTTCTAACTTCATGATTTTTAATTTTCCCTTTGATTACAAGGAAAAACTAGCGTGCTAAGGCTATTTTGCAGCCACACTCGCTCGTTTCCCTTACCGAAAGGGGACTCTCAAGCAAATGTACCCTATAACTAGCATGAGGATGCAAAAACCTAAGATGAAGGGGAAAGGATTGGAGGATCATGCCAAATGCTAGAAAACTAAGAAAAATGTATGAAATGTAGTGAAACATGCAAGTATGTACTAACGAGAGGGGACGGCCTATTGGGTCTAGCATTGAACTAGCCCTTTTCTAACGATCTTTCACAAGCATTGGACTTGCAAGAGCTTGAGGGGACAACCATGACTAGCTTTGGACTAGCCACGGTTACGTCACACATTCATTATAAACCAAATAAATCATGTAAATGCTAATAAAGCAAATAAACACATAAATCACATATTGCACATAACACATAAGCATGGTATCTAGATGCAAGACCCTAAGAAAGCAAGTAACACGTAGCAACAAAAGCAAACAATCAAGCTAATGAACCTATTACATTTGCTAACTACAACAAATGGGGAGGAAGAAAAGTGAATAAAAATGCTCTCCGAGCCCTATCTATTACAAGCCAAGAGGTGTACACATACCCCATAAATAAATAAAAGAATGGCTTGATAAAAGCAAAAGTAAATGACATAAATGAAATGAATTAAGAAAAAGCAAGGAAAGCAAAGTAGACATGCAATTCTCACTTAGCACGTTGGATCACATAGGGGAGAGACAAAAAAGATAAAAGAAGTTATACCTCCCTTGAGTTGATGCCCAAATGAAAGAAAAATGGCTTCAAAACAATAAAAAGGTCAAGGTACCACTTTAATTGAGAAAAATTAAAAGAAATGCGCAAATACAAAGCTCACTTGGTCATAAAGCTCTTAAATTCATGCATTAAGTGCAATTCAAGCAAAGCATGGTAATTACTTGAAGCAAACAAGCAATGGAGTTGCAAAATTAAAACTACCAAGGCCCAAATTGAGGAAATTATTCAATTGATTGGGTCCTAGTAGCATTAAGGAGGCTTGAGGGGTTAAAGTGCAATGCCAAAAAGGTACTTCATGCATGCAACGAAGGCTTTCTCTGCATCAAACAAACCATTCGACAACCAAGTGATTCTCATGCAATCTTCATTCAACAGCTTCCACGATTCTCAACAAAAATTCGACAAGCAAGATCCATATAAAACTTTGATCCAACTTCAGTTAACACACATGGCTAAACACCTCTGAAAAATGCAATTCATGGAAAACACTTCATGCTAATGACAACTACGAAACAGTTTTTGCAACAACAAAGATGAAACTTGCTGCATTTTCGTCTCCTTCCCAGATTTCGGACCTAAAAATGCAGCTTGGCTCGAAGATTTTTCAGACAAAATCATAGTTTGAAGCTGAACAACAAGACACATCATTTCAACATCCAACAAGCAAAACTTAGAAGGAACTTATGCAAGTTCGATACAAATCTACAGAAGGAAAGGTCTGCAACTTTCTATGGTGGTTTCAGTGCTATGAATGCAACTCCTTTTCCATCTAAACATAACTAATGGCTTCAACCAACCCAACCGTGGATCAAGGTGGCAATGTAACCACCCATTCTTTCCAGTTTTTCTAACTACCCAACTCTCATGTTTCAACGCAAAAACAGAGATAAAGAGCATGCCAAATTCTGGAAAATGTTCTGCGACTTTCATGCTTTGAAACTTCGGCAACACCATGCAGCCAGTTTTAAAGATCATTTCAAACAAGAATCCAGCCAAAAACTTATCATTCAGATAACATACTAAGCATACAGGGGGAAGGGAAAGAGTTGGTCGACGCTACTGCAAGCAAACAAGCCGAGACTATACAACTCAAAGAATCAACCACATTCTACAACTTCAGCAATTCATTCCTCGCAGACAACAGCAATGAACTTCAGTGGAACTCGCGAATCCATCCGCCAACCCCATGAGAAACCTCAACCCAATAAAAATCATGCAATAGTACAAGATCATAGATTCAGAATCCCTCCTTCCCAACAGATTCACATAGACAGGAAAAAACATCTTTTGCTACTTCTTTGAATGTTGGGTTCAAATTTTCTGGTGGGTTCTTGAATGCCATCCAAATATAACTAATGGCAAAACCAATAAACTTGGATCAAACAAATGAGATCATCCCGCAATCGTTTCACTTTTCCAACCACAAAGTCTCCATTTCAAACATAAAAAAAAAAAGGGAAAAAAAGAATCCGAGAGAAAGAGTGTACGAAAATCTGGAAAAATTTCTGCAACTTCACAAACATGGCATTCCGGGCAGATGAGACTAACAAAATCCACCAAAGCAGCGATCTTTCGAATCAAAACAAACCCTCATTCAATCCCCCAATGTCAAACAGATCAAGTGCTACACTCTAACACAAGATAATAATGAAATGGAGACAAGACAGCAAAGAAACGAACACGAAATGCCGAGAGCGAAAGAAAAAGGAAAAATATCTGTCCTAGAACCCGAGCTTATATAGCGAGAGGGAATCAGGGATTACCTCTGGTAAGATGAACAGATTCAAGCCACTGGTGGAGAACTGCAAAGTTTTCTCCTTTCTGCTGCTTTCACTCGTCCCCACTCTCAGCCGTCACCCCTTCTTGGTCTTTATCAAACTTTCCCTTAGCCGTTGTCTCGCTCTCTCTTACCCAGCGCTGCCCCTTTTCTTTTCCAGCCGTGAACAACCCCAGCCCGTTACTCCTAGCTCTGCTTCAAATCTCCCAGAACTCTCTCTCTTTATATCAAAACCTAGCTGTCACTCCACCCCTCTCCACCTCTGTCCTCTTTTCCAACCCTCGGTTTCTTTCGTTTGCTCTCCAAAAAACCTTCCCAACCGTCACTAGCCTCTTTTCTCTCCTCTAGAACCTCTCTCCAAACCCTAGCCTCTTCTCACAGCCGACCCCTCTCAGTTTTCTCCAGCCGTCACCTTTTGCTCTCTCAAACCTCTCCGTAGCTTTCTTGCCCTTTTTCCTTTTGGTCTCCCTCTTGTTTTTTCTTTTCCACCGTCACCGAACTCTCTTTTTGTCCCGCCCTCTCTCGGCTCTCTTCACTCTTCACTCTTTCTGGTTTCTGGTTCCTTAGTCGTCACCAGCCTCACTCCCGAAACTCCAGCTCTCTCCTGTCCTTTTCTTTTTACCCTCAGCCGTCATCAAAAAATTCTCCCTTTTGTTGCATCCGCCGTCCCCCTTTCTTGGCTGCCTTTCATTCTTTTATAGCTATAAAATCCCCCCACAACCTAGAATTAAAGGAGGAGATTGGAGCTGCATTTTTCTTCCAATTTTTTGAGCCATCCGATGGCCTCTGCATGAAGCTTGCGTCCTTTTTTTCCCTTTTTCTTCTTTTCCTTTTTTTTTTCATTTAATTAACAATAAACAAAATATGAAGAAAAATAACTAATTAAGTAAGATCGAATAAAAATGAGCGAAACTAGGCATAAAAAGATAAAATCAAATGCTAATTTTTCTTTCTCTTTTCCTTCTTTTCTTTTTCTCTCTTTTTTTTTAACAATGAATTTGAATCTAAAATAACTAAAACATATTTTTTGTGAATACTTTTCTTTTTTTCGAGAAATTCTACGCTAAAATGGCTTAAAATAAAAAACCTAAAAAACTAAAAAATAAATAAAAACTAACACGACAAATAAAAATAATTAAAAAAAATAAATAGTAAATGAAATTAGGGGGCGTTTGGTAAGAGGGTATCGGATTCGGGGAATGGAATGAACCCCATAAATGGTGTTTGGTTCACTGGAATGGGAATTGAAATCTTGGAATGATTTCTAAAAATTTGGTGTTTCTCCATTCCCAAGTATTTTGGTGGGTTTTGTCCGATTCCCAAGTTTGATTCCAAGAAACAAATCCAATTACATATTATAATTATACAATGATATAATTAATATTTATATATATTATATATTATAATATATACATATATATATTATATTATAATTATAATATTAGTACATTATATAAATATATATTATAATTATTTAGTTAAATATAATTATATTTATATAATATATATTATAAATTTATTAATATTATATAATAATATATTTATAATATATATGTATATCTATAAATGTATATTATATGTGCATATAATTAAAATAAATACATGTATATAATATTAATAAATTATATAATTATATTTATACTTATTATTTTAAATATAATAATATATAATAACTATATCTAATTAATATGCATTATATTTATATAAAATATTAGTACAATTAATATTTATATATTATATAATTATAATTATATATTTATATTATAACTTTCATGTAATTATAATTAATTATATATAATATTTAATTTAATTAGTTACAAACTTATAATAATGATATTATTATATTATTATATTATATATTATAATTATTTAGTTAAATATAATTATACTTATATAATATATATTATAAATTTGTTAATATTATATAATAATATATTTATAATATATATGTATATTTATAAATGTATATTATATGTGCATATAATTATAATATATACATGTATGTAATATTAATAAATTATATAATTATAATAATTATTATTATTTTAAATATAATAATATATAATAACAACTATATTTAATATGTAATATATATATTACATTTATATAAAATATTTGTATAATTAATATTTGTATATATTATATAATTATAATTGTATATTTATATTATAACATTTGTATATTTATATTTAATTATATATATATATAATATTTAATTTAATTAGTTACAAACTTATACTAATAATAATATTAGTTATATATATTATATAATGTATATTAATTTGTGTAATATAATTAATATTATCAATTATACTAATAATTATACATGTTTACTAATAGAAATTATTAATCAGTTAGACTAAATTTACTAATACATTTATACTAATATATTTAATTAGTAAAAATTTCTTATATCTCATTTACAAAGAGCCAATAACTATCATTTACAATGTGATTTACAATATATTTATTATATTCCATTCCGAAAGAGTCGACGAACCAAACATCAACTATAGTAATGATACACATTCCAGGTACTTGAACCAAACAAATGTATTGGAATGAATGACCTCATTCCAAACCCAAGATATCCGATTCCGAATCCGAATCCAATTCTGATGTGCGAACCAAACGCCACCTTACACTAAAAATTTGGTGTCTACAGTTTGCCCCTCTTTGTCTGAGTTTTGGAAAAACTTGAGACAAAGAAATAGATACCAAATACTCACCTGTGTTATTTGGCTGCAGCTACTCGAATGACTGTCATTATTGAAACGAGGACCGACCTTTTTAGTGAGAACTTTAAAATGGGACTGACCCAAATGAGAAATTAAAAAAGCGGGACTAACCCGAACAAGGTTTAAAATCGTGGGACTGACCCGAACAAAATTAAAATCATGGGACTGACTCGAAAAAAGCGGGACTGACCCGAACAAGGTTTAAAATCGTGGGACTGGCCCGAACAAAATTAAAATCATGGGACTGACCCGAACAAAATTTAGAATTATGGGACTGACCCGAGCAAGATTTAAAATCATGGGACTGACCCGAATACGATTTAAAATCATGGGACTGGCCCGAATAAAATTTAAAATCATGGGACTGGCCCGAATAAAAACATCGTGGGACTGACCCGAACAAAATTTAAAATCATGGGACTAACCCGAATAAAATTTTAAAATCATGGGACTGACCCGAATAAAATTAAATCATGGGACTGACCCGAATAAGATTTAAAATTATGGGACTGACCCGAATTGAATCATGGGACTGACCCGAATAAAAACATCATGGGACTGACCCGAATAAAATTTAAAATCATGGGACTGACCCGAACAAACTTAAAATCATGGGACTGACCCGAATAGAATTTAAATCATGGGACTGACCTGAAAAAATTTTAAAATCATGGGACTGACCCGAATAAAAACATCATGGGACTGACCCGAATAAAATTTAAATCATGGGACTGACCCGAACAAAGTTTAAAATCATGGGACTGACCCGAATAAAATTAAAATCATGGGACTGACCCGAATAAAAACATCATGACATTCTAATATACTTACCTGAAAAAGGATCTCAAAGTTTTGCCCCAGTAGAGGTTAAGTCTTTGCATTTGCGCCTATAGTTGATTCCGCATTGCCATGTTGTTACACCTTTTGAGCAAATTCATTTGTAACATTTTCGATTCGTCTTTGTTCACTGGAAAATCCTTTCCGATACCGGTTCCAGTGCAAAGTGTGATTGCTTTCATCCATGCACGAAATTTTCTGCAAAAGAGAACGAGTCAAAGAAAAGTGCCACCATCATTTGAGTCGTTTGCCCTTGAGAATCGCATAAACATGAGTCTTTTGATGCCTTCGCCAACTTTTGCTGTAGCATCTGACTTAGTTGGATTTTTCGCTTCCAAACGTCTCTGCTTTTCCCAAACTGACCGGGTACGCCTTTTGCCATATTGTGAAGCCTGCGTAACTGGCTTTGCTGGCCCTTAACCCTTTTCAAGAGATGATTGCATCCAAGTATGCTTCGAATAAACTACGGGGGTTGTTATTCACCAAAATTCAATGACCCAAAAATGATGCATGCAAGGTAGCTTCACATGTCATGCATGAATGAATGTGCAAAAGAATGCAAAACACAACCAATTGTGCTTAATCCTACAAAATACCATGAATACAAGCAATTGAGGAAAAATGGGTTCCATGAGAATGTATTTGCAAAAGAATATTTTTACAAAGTGACACAGTTTTGGCCAACGGATGTCATATTCGAATCCCTGGACATCGTTGCTCTGGAATTCGACACTGGTAGAAGTGTTACGAAGAGAAATCCCAAATGAACCATGTAACGACCCCATTTTCCCCTAAGGCGAACCAAAGAGGTCAACGGGCCGCCTGCCCAGCTCTCGCCGGGACTCAGTCGATCACTACAGTCCTCAAATGAATACAAGATAAAATCTCCAATATAAATCAAATATTCCAACATTTACATATCAAAAGCGAAACAGGAGGAAGTCCAAAACTAGACTATTACACATCCAAGCAATTCTAAACGTTCAATACAATCCCAATATGAACGATTACACACAAGGAAATCCAAATTCAATCCATACATGAGATAATCCAGGATAAAACACTACAAGCCCTTCCTTCGCCTTGAGCCCTGTGGAGGGGGAATAAAACATTTTGGGGTGAGCTAGAAGCTCAGCGAGTAACCCATAAAATCAGTTATCAATCAAATCAGTTTCACAATCATTCATTTCAATAATGTCATGATTCAATAATCAATGCACTTTCATTACTCTCGTGAGCCAGTGAAATCATGGTACTTAGACGTCCAACGCTCCAAACAATCATTTAACATTGAACATTTAACATTGAACAGTGAGAAAGAGCCCATTGGCTCTACAGGAACATTAACCAGTGGAGGAGACGTTGGGGTCCAGCACACGAATTCCAAGTACTCATTTGAGCCAAAACATGTCAAGAACTTATATGCCGGCACACAGGATATGCAATCAAAGAAACGATGCAAGAAACATTTCAAAGTAACGTTGGAAAGAGTTTAAGGTCACTCACCTCCATGGCTCAGAAACCATCCATCAAACATCATTGCCTTACTCAAATCCAAGCCTTAGATCACAAACGCAAAGCAACCAAGTCCTTTAAAAGTTCGGATAGCACTTCCCCTGAATTTGCTAACTTTTCCAGCCATCATGGCTTCATTATATCCTCAGCCAGTCCCAAAGGTACACACACAACAACGAGTTCATCCAATAGCCATTCAGCAAGCTCCAAGTAGTACTAGTACAAGTCAAGCTAGGGAAAAGGTCTGGAAATGAAGGTTTAGCTCAAAACCAGAAAAACAGTTTTGACGTCATTTTGCGGTAATGGCACAACTTGCACTACGATTATCGGATTAGGGTGTAAGACCCACCATCTCGAAGCTAAACGACAGGGCTACAACAATGTAGAAGGCCACTCAGTCCAAATCCCAGCACAACTAAGTCAAAAATGCAGAATACCAAACCAGAACCGTAATTGCAGGTTCCCAAATCACACTATGCTGTAATTCGTCTATCTCAGTCTATACAAGTCCAAATGCATTGATTCCAAAGGAATATGATAGCTAAGACATCAAGCTACATTTCATCAGAATACACCAACAACAAAATCCAAACCAATTCCAGTCAAAACAGACGATTACAAGCGCAGTTCGCACATTCTGATCACCCAGAATAGCAACAGTAAAATCGACATATCTCACTCTACACTACTCCAAATGACCTGAAATTTTGTAGGCACCTCAAACACATCAATACCTACAACTTTCATGTTTTAAGCAAAGGCCAATTCGGCCTCTAACCATATGATCCAAAACCGGACAGAAAAAGGGGTTATGAAACCCTAACTTTTCACATTTCAATCCAAACCCAAAATTGGTTGCAATTTCCTATCATTTACATCCACTAGAGTCATAACCCCTTATTACCAACCATCATAAACAACCACAACATCATGATCACACTAAACCAGAAAATTCCTCAAAAAAATAAAAACTTCACCATATCATCCATAAGCAAGAAATAAATCACAAAAGTCAACACCTTAGCCACCACTAGGCACAAATTAAACATCACTAAGTGTAGGAGGATAGTCAATCACTACTTACCAAGTAAACAAGAGAGAGGAAGTTGTAGAACACCTTAGCTTCTCCAAAAACTTCACCAAACAACTCACTAGCACCTAATGGAAGGATTTTATGGAGTAGAAACTAGTTTAGGCAAGTGGTTTGGTTGATTTGAGCTAGTTGGGAGCTTGAAAATTGAAGAAAGTTTCTTCCTTTTTGAGCTTAAGAGGGCCGGCCACCAAGGAGCAAGAAATGGTGAATTTTGATGGTAATTTTAAGATATTTAACCAATGGGTCAAAAGTCAAAAACATGAATAGTGTTCCATAAAGTCCACCCAATGATATTGTGACACTTGGCAGCTCTTTAAATGCATTTCTATCCTTTGGTCACCTCTCACATCAATCACTTCACCTACTCTACTTATCTCTTAACACCCGATAAATTTTACACAGTATCCGAAACTTAACCTTATTGGCCGAATTTTTCGAACTTTTCGCACTAGTAGGTCCCACGTCCATTATCTATTCTTAATTTCTCAAAAACTCTCTAATATTAGAAAAATCATTTGAAAACGATATTTGCTCATAAACTTTATCTGGGGAATTTTTCTAATAAAGAAAATGTAGAAAAAGCGGGCGATTAAAAAAAAATAAACCCTAGAAAATTAGAAAATTTCCGGGTTCTCACACTCATACTTTTCGGGGCGTCACAATCTCCCCTCCTTAAAAGAATGTCGTCCTCGACATTCCATCTTGTACCAATCAAGTCAAGACATCCCGCAAAAATCTCTCAAGAGTCAAATCAAACCCACAGTCCGGCATCCTAAACTTCAAGCCTAGGATACACTACAGAGATCTGAAGCCTAAGCTCTGATACCAACTGTGACAGCCCCACCTCCCCCTAAGGCGAACCCTCTGGTAGGGGGAGGTGGGGCTGTCACAAACCAAACCACCGGTTGTTCCTCCTCGTGCTCGTTCATTGCAGAAACCTACCTTGGTGCCCTTTCAGGTTTTCACCAAGGTTGCCCCCACCCTTTATGTTTTGTCTTGTTTTTCCTTTTCTTTTCTTCTTTTTCTCCTTTTCTTTTGAGGGGGCCTTTCGGGTTTTTACCTAAGGAAGCAATGGAAGAGTTCGATCATAATCGACTCAGGAATGTAAGTTGAAGATTGCTGGCATCAGTAAAATGCGCTTCCCTTATAAGTTTAGGTGAAGGCATCATGGACATCACTTGCCAGTTGATTAGCAAACTTCCCAATAGAAATATAGCAAGTGACGAAAGCCAGGACTTTGGGCTTTTGTAACGAGGTCAGGTGGGGTGTTTTTAAGAAAAGTTGAGACTTGAAAGCAAATTTTGATGAGAGGGGTGTGAAATAACCTGAGATTGCATTATTTTGAAATTGTTTCCAATTTTGAACGAAACCGAGGAAAATTTGCCCCAGTTTGATTGGATTTCTCTCTTCGCATTTTTCATTGCATTTCCTCACTTTTGCATTTCCTTTTAAAGACTAAATTTGCCCCGGTGTGAGGTTTTCCTTTCTCTCTTTTCTTTTCCCTTTTGATCATCTCTTTTTTCAAAATAAATTTGCCCCAGTGTGGGGTTTTCTTTCTCTCTTTTTCTTTTGATCATCTCTTCTCAAAATAAATTTGCCCCAGTGTGGGGTTTGCAATTCTCAGGGGCTGCCAAACGAAGATTATTGTTCTGATAGCTCAAAGGGGATGACGAGGGATGAGATGCTTTGATTGGAAAGGACGGTGGCCTGACTTTTGTTTCGCCCCTTGCATGATTTCCAAAAGGAATTTGCATAATCAAAAATAAAAACTTCTTACACATGTCTGAATTGATAGGTCGAGGGAATGCCTGTCCATTCATCTCTTCAAGGATAAGTACTCCACTCGGTAGCACCTTTTTGAGTGACAAATGGCCTTACCAGTTTAGGCCAAATTCGTCTTTGACTTCATCTTGCATTGGCAAAACTCGCTGTAACTCTTTGTCCTCCTTCTCTAAAGGACCGGTGGCGGACCTTTTTGTTATGAACACAGGCCATGCGTTTTGGTAACATTGGCCATGGCACATGGCATTCAGCTGCTTTTCATCAATCAAAACCAATCGTCGGTGACGCTGCTTTAACCAATCAGCTTCAAACTTGGCAAGGAAGGGATTTTCTCAATGAAGGGTTTTCTTCATGAAGGGGTTTCTCAATGAAGTGACTTCTCAATGAAGGGATTTTTCAATGTATGAGTTTCCTAATGAAGGAATTTTTCAATGAAGAGATTTTTCAATGAAGGGTTTTCTTCATGAAGGGGTTTCTCAATGAAGTGACTTCTCAATGAAGGAATTTTTCAATGTATGAGTTTCCTAATGAAGGGATTTTTCAATGAAGAGATTTTTCAATGAAGGGATTTCTTCATGAAGGGATGTCTGAATGAAGGGATTTTTCAATGAAGCCATCATCGGATTCCAGCACAGTGATATTCAAAGGGTCAAATAATTTCATCTTTGGCCATCTTAAAAGAATTAAAAAAATCAGGACAATAATCAAATAAATAAATAAAACAAATTGTGCTTTTCATAAAACTCCAAATTAAAGCGGAAATAAGTCAAAACTCAATTGCAAAAGATGCTTTCATTAAGCTATTCACATATGCAAGAAACAGTTTTCATGAACTTTAGTAAATAACAACCCCTAGATTTACCGAAATTCCCTTCGAGAGGGAAGATACTCGGCCATCCAAATTGTGCAAGGTTCCTTCAAGATTTTCAAATTTCGTCATTGGAGGTGGATGCCCCCAAGGTGTCCTTGTGTTTGGGAAAGAGGTTTGTACTTACACTTGGTCCTTGTTCACCCTTTCTCCTTAGCATTATTTCCCCAGCCTCGATCATGTCTTGGACTTTGTGCTTAAGGGCTTTACAATCAGCGGTTGAGTGACCAGGTGCTCCCGAATGATAGGCACAAGCGGACTGTGGATTGTATCCGGCAGGCATGCCATAAGGGTAAGTTGGAGGGGGAATCACACCTATTTTACCGGCAGCCTTTAATTGCTCATACAACTGGTCCAAAGGCCTGCCTAGATTGGTGAATGTTCGGGTACGGCTTTGGCTGTAGGTTTCAGTGGGTTGGGGATAATCATAGGTGGGTCTATTTGGTGGAGGAAATTGTTGATTGTAGGGAGGTCGGGGTCGAACTTGTTGGAAATTAGGTTGAGACACTTGAAAAGGGGCTCTAGGCGGGTTGGTGTAATTTGGGCGAGATCGGGGATGGCTGATATTGGTGTTGTAGACTGGGTGAGGATTTGGATAGTGAGGGTAAGGGTTTGAGTAGGTAGGGTATCGTCGAGGTCTGGGCCTTGGGATAGGGTTTTGATCCCAGACGAAAGCGATTTCCCCCTCTTTCTTCTGGAGTTGTTGCTTCTTCCCACCATTACTTTGGCCTTGCAAAGCTTCCACTTGAGTTTTCAGAGCAGACACATTAACAATCTTTCCAGCCTTCACAAAATCATCATATTCTTCAAGCTTATTGACAATAGCAGCAAATGAGCATCCAGTCATGCGAAAGATTTCCTCAAAGTACGGGGGATCATGTGCCTTAATAAAGGTGCGAATGATTTCATCTTCAGTCATTGGTGGCTCGACTTTTGCAGCTATTTTTCTCCACCTCTTGGCATAAGTCTTGTGATCCTCAGAGGGTTTTCTTTTTATCCCTTCCAATGTAGTTCGTGTCGGAGCCAGCTCGCAGTTATACTCGTATTGCCTTACAAAAGCATTGGACAAGTCAATCCAGGTTTTTACTTCTTCGGGCTTCAAATTTGAGTACCAGTTGAGGGCATCCCCCTCCAGACTTTCTGGGAACAACCTTAGAGGCAGGTTCTCGTCGTCTACAGGTTTTCCCAACTTGTTAGCAAATAGTCGGAGGTGTGTCTTGGGATTATCCGTCCCATCGTACTTGTTAAACTTAGGGGTTTTGAACCCCTCAGGCAATTGCACATTTGGAAAGAGACAAAGCTCATCGTAATCCAGGACTCCTTGCTTGTTCAACCCCTGACTCTTTCTCATAAACTCATCAAAACGGTCAAGGCGTTTGAGTAGCTTTATATCAACGGGAGCGGAAGATTCCCCCATTTCTGGCTTGGTTTGAACGGTATGGTCTGGCAGGAATGGCTCAGCAGCAGTGTGATAAAAGGTATGTGGCTCGGGTGGTATATTTGAAGTGACGTGAAGTTGTGGACCTCGCATGTGAGTAGGAAAAAATGAAGGATTAGGAGGGTAAGTGTATGGCAAATTTATGGTGGGATAGGTGAAAGTTCCTTCGGGTGGAATAGGGAAAGATGGAGTAACAGTGGTTTGAGTCGGAAGGATGACAAATGGCTCTTGTTCAGGCTGCCTGACGGGTACAGGTTCGGGTTGAACTCCGCTGCTGATTAGCTCGTCAATCAATTTCCTTTGGGCCGCCATCTCGGTAGCCATCTCACCAAACTTAGTAAGCATTTCGGTTAGCTGAACCCCCAAACTCGTAGTCTCAGGCTGGGCGGTAGTGGCAGACCTATCTGATTGTTCCGGTTGTGAACTCATATTTACACGACTCCTCTGGGTTCGACTACGGGATCGCGTTATGATGGGGCTTCGACGAGAAGCTATGTTTAAATATTACCTGAGAATTTTGAAAGGAATTGCCTTTAGATTTAGCCCTCGCTTAGCTATTCCAATAAAAAAGAAAAAGAAAAAGACAAGAGTTAGTAAATATCCAAAGAATTCGGATGCATGTCCTATGGGGGGAACCCTTTTTGTGCCAAGGGTAGGCCTAGAATGAGAATGCAATCCTCCAGAGCAGGCACTATACAATACCTGATGGATCCAATCAACTTATTGAGCGAAGAATAATTAAAAATGAAAATTGTCCAATTGGAGTGAAAAAGGGACATATGTCCCAAAGATGAGGACAAAGTCCGAATGGGTTGCATGTTTTGATCAACACATAATGTGCAAAAGGGGTAAAATGGTCAAATGCATTGAATAAAATTTGATTATTTATTGAAAATTGAATGGATAACCCTGAAAATGAATTAAACTAATCAAATAAATTGAATGAAATCAATTGATCAAACGGATCGAGTGAAATGATGATTTATTCAAAATCGACCGAATTGCCCTAAAAATAGGTAAACTGGTCAAATGGATCGGAAAATTGACTAAATCACCCTAAAAGGGTAAACTGGTCAAATGAAATTGAACGAAACTGATGATTTGAATTTATTCAAAATTGATTGAGTTGACCTAAGAATGGGTAAACTAATCAAATGAATTGAATGAAATTGGTGATCTTATTCAAAAATCGACTAGATTGCCCTAAAATGGATAAACTAGTCAAATGAATTCAAAATCGACTAGGTTGTCCTAAAAATGAACAAATTGATAAAATGAATTGGATGAAATTGATGAATCAAATGATCCAATGGACTGAATGGCTTGATGCATTAGTCTACGAGCCTTCTAAAATCAAATTTTGGCCTCAGTTTATTTATCGTCTCAATAGCGAGGAATTGTTTGTGAATTTCTTCAAATTAATGTCCTTTTTGCAAGGGATTTTTACCAATTTGATAAAATGGCCAAAAAGTGATTATTAAACGCTCATATTCCAAAAATTGCTCTATGAAAATGATCGGATCCTACCTTACCTTATGCACTACCCCTTTGGATGGTACAAAATGTAAACGTGCAAGTCTCCTTGGATTAAGTATCTGAGACACAAGGTGGCTTATTCCTAGCAGGGGATCGCCTAAATGGCATTCCCTTTCTAGGGTTTATGCATGATGCCATTTTATTAAAGCGGTGTAAATATGTGACAAATATGGCCTAAAGGACATAAATAATGCATCGGGGAAAAAGGTCTAAAATGAAATGTACTTATTGAAAATTAAGTATAATGACTGAAATTTAAACATGTGAGTTATCTAGTGGGTAAGCCACTAAAAGAGTGCCAAAGAGGCCTCTTATTGCTAAGGCACATGAATGCAGGCCAAGAAAACAAAGAAATGGTTAGTGCAATTGATAGTACACATAACATATTGGGAGCAATTAAGAATACAATAAAAGCAAATAAAAGGGGTGGAACCCCTTCCCTCGTGCCTAATGTGCTTAAAAAGGGTGAGGTTGACTCTAACCTAGGAAAACTCTAACATGGATGCATGAGACTGGGGCTCACTAATGCAACTAGATTCGATAAGGTTTAAAAAGGTCCCCAAGCCTTCAGACCTAAGGGAATGGGTCATCAATCCCAAGACCCTCGGTCGGTGGCTCGAGCGATCCACTAGGTACTGCTATGGGCGCAGAGTACACATCCACATACCTAGAGAAACCATTCCTAGTCCTACAAGGCGGTGTGGGAAAGAGCCCACCAAAAAATAAAATAAAATGGGATAACAGTAAATAAACGTGCACGTATGAAGTGTTCCCTATTTTGAGGGAAGGGGTTGAGAACCAATGCGAGGCTCTAAAGGTGACACACATCCCCCCCAAATGCAATGCAACGCGCGAGATAAAACAAGTACAACATACATCCAAACAACCCAATCATACATACGTGAGTGAGGGAATAGTTTGATATGCGCGAGAGGCAAAAAGTCCTAAAAATGGAAAATGCAACCCTAATATCCAAATGCTATGCATAAAAAGGGTAAAAAAAAAGGAAAAGAATAGCTAAATCAAATGCTTGGACCCACTTAGGAAATCCCCAGTGGAGTCGCCATCCTCCAGAACAACAAACAATCTCCTATAATCATTAATCACTTCACCACTCCAATAGGCGCCTCAGTAAGGGGGTAATACTCGAGTATACCAAACATTTCAGTACCCAAAGTCTTCCAGCCTACTCGACCAAGCCCACTACTGGCTCGAATAGACTGTGCAACAGTGGGATTTGGGCCCAGTTCAACCGTTGTGATAAAGTACACAATCGGCTTACATTCATGCACAATTCCAGTAACAATTAGGCATTTACTGTTGGCCTTGGTCCCTTGCTTTTGATGTTTACAAAACAATGGATAATACTAATATCTCTTCAAGAAATACTTTCAGCTATAAAGCAAATCAGATTCAAAGATTAATCACATTTGAAAGGGACAAAGTATGCTGAAGCTGTCGGACGCTCAAGAAGTCAGGATCGGACGTCCGATAATCGTTGCGACACTTCGGACGCAGAAAACCAGCCTACCGGACGTTCGAAAGAATTGAGGAAAAATTCCCAGTTTTACATCATACCTTCGGACGCAGAAAACCAACCTACCGGACGTCCGAAAGAATTGAAGAAAATCTCTTAAGCTCACTGCCTGCTGTCGGACGCAAAAAACAGGACTATCGGACGTCCGATACTCCAACGGCTAGTTGACTCTTCAGCTACTTTCTATCCGTTGGAAGCATTAATGAGGCACTTTCTTAATCCTATATAAATAGTGGTTGGTCAGATACTTAAAACAACTTTTTGCACACTGAAGATACAAAAGATCTAGAGTGATTTTAGTGAGAAAATTCTCTTCAAAGAATATTTGTAGTCTTAGTGGTGTGAGGTTCATTGTAAGCTTTTCATTTGTGAGTGAATACTTTATGAGTGTAGCTCTATGAGGGTTATCCTGAGGGATAGTAAAACTTCCTACTTGACCGAGTGGTGTTCGGGGCAAGGAGGAGGTGAACCTTCCTTTGTACGCAAGAGTGATTGTAATTCATCAATTTGAAGAAACTTATTTGAATTAATCTACAAGCTTGGGAAGAGTTGGGTAGTTAATTGGTTTGCAATTCTTTCCTTTCTATTTACGTATTGTTACGTTTGTGATCTGTACATTGCTTATCTCTTCCACTTGGTTGTCTTCGATCCTTACATTTACCATTTCCACAATTCACTTAGGTCGAGTGCAGTAAAATATGCCTTCGCTTTTCAATAAAACAGTAGCAATTGTCAATTTTCACTCTAAACAATTCAAACGTCAATAATCCAACAAGTATCAATCAACTAGGCACTTAACATTTATCATTCATTAAATATTCAATCATTACAAACAAATGTAGAACACTCACAATTAAAGGTTGATTAAGCTTCACTTTCTGGGTTAAACCCTTGATTACTCTCAATTCCTGAGATAAAATACAACTACAATCATTCAGGTATTCTTAATGTGAATTCTAATAAGTTTGTTTAGAGTTTTAGGATTCTCAAAACATAGTTCAACTAATCCAAGCAGCCTAGTACTCTTAAAACTTCTATTTGATTCACACTTTTAAGATTAGGAATTTTATGTGCAACCCCAAACATAAGTTCTAAAGTATAAGGAGAGAAGTTTTAAGCATCAAAATCTCACCAATTAAGTTTTAGATTACTAGAAACCAAGTTCCTTAGCTTATCAATCAAAATGCGAAATTCCAGCACGCTTTTCTTACATTTCTCTTCAAAATTCATCAAGTTTATCAACTAAAAAAAAGGGAAATATACATGTACACCAAAATTAAGGTCTTGTGAGGTGTTTAAGCTAAGATTAAACCATTTTCAATTCAAAACTTAAAGATTAAGGCTAGTGAACTTTTCATTTCTTCCCTTTAGGCTGAACCAGATTTTAGTTTGCTTGTTGTTAAAATTTGCTCAAATTCACCAGCTTTTCAAGTGTTAAAATCAATAGGATGTACATGAAAACAGGGACAAGATACTATAAAATGTTTTACTCGAGATTATAGCAAATTATCATGAAATTTTTGAAAATAACATGAGAGTTTCAGACTCTCTCTCTCTCGGCCAGTAAAACAGATTTTCCGGCAATATTACTTCAAAATTTTCTGCAAAGTTTCCATCTTTTACTTGCCTAAAACACCAAACACACAACATACATTCTATCCAACATGAAATAAAACAAATAACATGTAACTCCAGCAAATAATTCCACCAAGAAGCCACAATAATCTGTCATCAGCTAAACATAATCTTCCAGCAATTTGGCAGTTTAAATACGAAACTTTCTCCACAATTTCTTCATTTTTTCACTCCAACTCAACATGCAGAGGGTAGTTATCATGCTATGGTGTATCTTAAGCAGCAATATGAAATTTACAGCCAAGGATTCGAAGGGAAAGCTAGATAAAGTTCTATTTCCCTCTCTCGGCCATGTTAGAAGAGCTTTAGCAGCAATTAGCTTTAAAGACAAGAAATTTCTCCAATAATCTCTTCATTTCATACTCAAATATAACATGCATGTTAAGACCAATGTATTATGCAATGTATTAAGCCTTAATGTAGAAGTTTGGAACCAAAATTCGTAAAGGAAACTGGAAAATTCTTTATTTCTTTCTCTCGGCTGAAGCTGGGAAATGCCAGCAACGTTCTTTCAAAATTTCCAGCCCAATCTTCCAACTTTTCATGAGTTTTTCAGCTAAGCATCATATAAGACTTAAGTTAAACATAGTGTATGCATTCCTAACATCATTCTCCAAAGAAAACTCTGGTAACAAGCTGCAATTCCAGCTTCATCCTCTCGGTTATTACAGTTTTCCTTTCCAACACTTAGTCAATCACTAAACAGAATTTTCCCTCAGCTAAAACTCATTTTCCTTGCTAAAATTTAACATGCAGCTTAAGTATTCAATTATACCAGATAAGTAAGAGATTGTTGCAGCATTTTACCTCCATTTTCCTCACAATCCAAGCCGAAAAAGAAGAAAAAATGCAGGTAGACTCTTCCTTCTTCGATTCTTTATGATGAAATGCTCCAAGTTCCCCTTTTTCTCTACCTTACTCTCTTACTCACTCGGTTGTGGCTGGAAGGAAATAATGGAACCAGAGATGGTCCCTCACTCTAACTCTTTCTCACGGTTTTGTGTATGAAGAAGGAAGAAAGCTTCGTACTCTGTTTTCTCTCTTTTGTTTGCTCCTGGTTGAGGTTATCTAAATAGCAGAGACTTTATTCTCCTCTTCCGGTCTTAAATCAATAGATTTAGCTCTTAGGTTGCATGGTAGATTTATTTGAGTTCTAGGGTTAAATGGTCATTTGATATTAGTTTATTTACTTGCCAAGAAATTTTAATTTTTTTAATTTCATGTATTGTCTCAAAACTTTATCTTGTTCTAATTGGTATACCCCTATAAGAATTTTCATGCATTAATCTAAGGTATCTCCATACATTCAATTATACAAAGTCAGTTAAACATATAAATTGATTGATTATATGGTATATGCAATATCTTTGGTAATAAGTGAAGATAAAAATAAAATATATAATATTTATATATAATTTCTCGAGCTCTCACACAAGAGCTAGTTGAAGGTATCATCATTATATCTTTTTTTTTTGTTTTTTTAGTTTCTAGGGTTTCGTTTGTGCCACCCTTGCTGTCCAAATTTGTGCAGTCCAATTCGTGACTTGTCTTGGTGTTTTCCTTCATCAATTGTGTCTTGTTTATTTGTCCAAATCTCTCCGAAGTTACCTTGATAGAAATGCTAGGGCTTTTGAATTTTTCTTGGCTGTCCGTGTTGTTTCCTTTGTTGTCCATGTCATGTTTCTTTGTCCAAATCGTGTTTTTGTCTTGTTTGTGTCTTGTTGTCGCATGTCTTGAAGTCTTGAGTTGTCTAGAGTCAAAACAAAAAAGAAATATCTTGTTGAACCTTTTTCTTATAGAATCTATGGCTGTTTTCCTTATTTTGGTTGTAGTCCGTGGCTGGTTGTTCTTGTTGCTTGGAAGTGTTCGAAGTTCTTGAAATTTCTAAACAAAAATCTTGAAGTTTCTTGAGCGAATTCTTGAAAATCTTGAAGTTCTTGGGTAGCATAATAGGGTTTCTTGAAAAAAAACTTGAACCAAAGTTCCAAAAAAAATCTTGAAATTCTTGAAAACCTAGTTCATCATCAAGAACTTGGTAGTGCGGCTGTCTTGTTGATCTTGTTTCTTGAAGTTAGGTGATGCAATTTGAAAAGAAAAGAAATAAAAAGAATTTGAGCAAAAAAAAGAAAAAAAAACGAGAAGAAGAATCACAATCGGATCATTAGCATTGAGTTACAAATAAGTAGCCAAATTTGATTTGTCAACCGAAAGCAACTTGGACTTTTTGTTTCCAAATTCTGGACGTCAAAGCTTTGTTGGGATTGGATACTTGTTTCCAGCTGCAAAATCTGAACACCTTGCCTCTTAGGATTGAAGCCAAAGAGCAATCGAACTTAGCTTTCAAGTTTCCAGCAACACATACATCGGGTAGAGTGTTTATTCTAAGTTCCATAAAAATTTCAGCCGATTCTTGTGTCTTTGTTCCAGCTTTAAAACTGGTTTTTGCAGCCATATATAATCTGTCTTAAGTCTTTATTTTCCAGTTTTAATCGAGTTTGGTGGTCCAAAACATGTCCAAAACAATTTTGGATTACAAAGCGTCATAGTTTCCTTGTTCAAGCCCAATAGTTTCTAGATTCTTGCGTCAGTTTTGTCCAAGTAAACAGGTTTCGTAGTGTAATTTTCAAGCAATATATCGTGTCAAGTGTGTCCAATTTCTAGTCCAAATCTGCACCATTAACATCAAAATTCTGGTCGGATTTTGAGCTAATTGCATAGGGATTTGTCGAGTTCCATTAGAGTTCATCTTGCTCAAGTAAATCTGCAAATTTTCAGCTTTGTTGCATACCATTTTTCCAGAATTCTTGAGGCCTAATTTCTACAAATTTCCAACACCTTTTGTCCGTATTCCACTCTTGTTTTTGCTTGAAAAAAAAATTTCTGACCATGCTAACCTTGTGAATATTACTTGATAAATGGAGTTTCATCTTAAGGATAGTTCTAAGTTATTCAAGGCAAGCAAGTAACATCCATTAGAGTTTAAGTGTAAGTCCATTGGAGTGGTTGAGTGCAAACACGAGTGTTGATTGTAAACACTAAGGGAGTGTGCGAGGCAAACATACATGTGTCTTTGCTTACTCTTTTGCAAGTTACCTTAACATGTCAAACAAAGGTGTACAAAGTTCCTCATACATTGAATGTGATTCTTCTATGGAGGACATGATGAATAGAATTCAGCAAATGTTGCATGAAGGTTTCAAGTCTTTTCGTAGGCGCCTTGACCGAATGGTGAACAAGGATATCAAGAGAAGGGGTTCTATACAATTTAATTCCAAGGTTCAATCTACCTCTTCAAAGTCAGCATATTCAAGAGGAAAGGAGGAGGTTCATTCGACAATAAAGTATGCAAATACATCATCCATAGGTGAAGGAGTTAGTAGAGTGTGGGAGACATATCAACAACTCCTCCAACAAAAGCTTGAGAAAGAGAAAGCCAAGCGTAGTTGTGACAGTGTAGACGTGAAACTTGAGAGTACAAGTGGGGAAAAAGTTGAGAAAAGTGTCAAAGAAAAAGAGAGTGAGCATTCAAAAGAGTTGAGTATGGAAAGTTCCTTGAATTGTTCAGTCATAGTGGAAGGAAGGGAGAAAAAGCAATTAATTCTTGCACAATCTAAGGATGTGAGGAGGGATTCTTATTGTACTAACTATCTTAACTTTGCTTTGTCTAGTATGTCTTATTTTGTGCAAGTTAAGCAAAGTACCATCACCTTGATCTTCAATTGTTCCATTCCCACATCCATTGGAGAGTTAAAGAGCTTTCATGGTGTGTATTCCTTGAGTGTTGTCCCTTGCTACCATCAACTCATGATACACTTCAAGATTGGTCTACTTGTTGCGCATCATCATGACGTGACGGAGAGAGTAGCTACGCTCCAAACATGCTTTAAAGCTGTCCACCAATTTCCAGCTTTACCTAGAGGAGTGCAACTAGATTTCATGCATGCTGTAGTGCGTGTTTGCTGTCCAATCTTAATCCCTCTTGCTACCAATCCTTTTCGGGAAGATGGAGATTTTGGGGCTGATTGTGTGCCAAATCAGTTTGCATACTCCTTGCAAGTTTATTCAAGCTTGAGCAGTTCGACTTCATGGGATCTACATTGCACCACTTTGAGGATCCTTTCCTCATAAATTCAAGTGAATTGGTTGAATATGCTTTGAAGCTGGTTCGTGATGTTCAAGATACAACACGGGTTATTTTCCAACATAGCTAGTGGTTTTTGCATTGCATGAAATTTGTGGTCATCATAACAAGGCTGACCCGATGGCATGTGACTCAACTTGTAACCATTCGTGCTTCAATTTTTGGGCAAATTGCCTTCAAGAAAAGGGAATGATGCAGTATCTGGCTAGCAACGAAGCCATTCAAGTCGCTTGGAGGAAGTTTGATGTCACTTAGTTGTTTCACTTTAGTTGTTAGTGTCATTATTAACTTAATTCCAGCAGTTTTAATTTATTAAATTGAGTTGTTACCTAATGGAATAAATGGTTAAAAAGATCATGTTGACCATAGTAAACCATGGTTAGGATTTGTAAGCCACGTTGGTTGAGTTAAGAGTCAATTCTAGGTAGTTAAGGTTTAGTTAATTGAGTTCTAGTATGGTTAGGAGTAGTGAGTCTTGTAAAGGCTATAAAAGCCTTAGTTTTATGTTTTATATAACATTGCATAATTTTGAAAAAATTTTCAGGTTTCTTTCTTGTGAGAAAGAGCTCTTTCGGGCTCGTGAAAGTTACCTTTGAACATCTTAGAGTTTGCCTAAGGTGTTTTGTTAACTTATCAATTAAGTATTCACCTTGATTGTGGCGTTGTTCTACCTATTCTAATCAATTTTGAGCTGTCCTTGATTGATTACGAATTCCATCCCTAAATGTTGATCCTTAATCTAGGTCCAGCGATTGTGGTTCACATTCTTGATTCGTCTTGACGTATCGAGAATCGTATCATTTCCCAAACTTCAACAATTAGTATCTTCATTGAAATTTCGTTTAGATAGATTCCCTTATCAAAACTAATGGTGAACTCGGTCAAATCGGGTGTGGGTAGCGATCCTTGAACATGTCCTAACTGTTTAAGAAACCTCTTTGGAATGTAGGCCATGATGCCTTGAATTCCTAATAATGGTATAAAATCTGATGACTTAGTGCGGAGAGCAGGTTTGAAATAGTCGATCCAATCTAAAACCCATCTAATCCTCTGATCTGGCAACGTCATCAAGAAATCCAGGTATTCTAATGCACTTTTCGGCTGACTATTTCGATCGACTCTTTTGTGATGAGTCACTATCCAATTGTACCCAATCAAGGGTAAACTATCAGAAGTAGGTAATTGTCTATTAAAATGATAGCCCACATATGCAGAATCAAATTCGAACCATGAAAGAATTTTGTCCCTCCTTGGCAATTGGTACAAGTAACGAATATATCGGCCAATATGGTCGGCACTATGGAACACTGTCAATTCTTAATCCCTAAAAGAAGATCAAACATGAGTTTAGTGATCTTGAAAGCGATCTTCTTATCCCTTCGTGGAAATAAGTACGTCCCAGCCATGACGAGTGCATATACCCACGACCTTTTGCTCTCCCATATTATCTTAGATGTAAACGAAAAGTTTTCTAAATGCCTTTCGAACCTATCTCTTAGTGCAAATCTGTCAAATAAGAACTTTACATATATGCTCTGATCAGACCCTTGTACTATAGAATCTTTCAATCCAGTGAAGTGACAAAACTCAGCCTTGCCGGAGGCAATCGAAAATATCACTACTGTGCCATGTACTGATAAGTTAAGAAGTCTAGTTTCCTCTTTAATTGTCACAGTCATTTCTCTGTTTCCTACTCTAAATGTCAAACAATTAGGATCCCATAATTGCATCAAAAGCTCTACCAAATAACCGTCTGATTCAATGTCCTTAAAATCTCTAATCGGTCCAAGGTAAGATGCTACTTGATGAATTTTACTAGGTGAGAGAAGCGCGGGCCACCTCAGAATCTCAATTGAAACTATCAACAATTATTTGATGTGTCAAGAATTGTCCATTTGAACCATAAAGTCCGAATCAAAGACCTTATCTACGGGCCTCACTTCTCTAGTTTTTGGCAAAAATTAAACGTGAAAATCCCATAGAGGTTTAGATACCCAGGGGAGAAAAGGTTGGCATAATCCTAAAAAATGGGATTCCCTAAATGGCATTCCCTCTAAGGTTAATGCATGGTACCAGTTTATTAAAACAAATAAATATGTAATAATAGAAATTAAATATAACTTAAAGAAACCCTTTATATGTCGGAGTAGGTCTAAAAATGATGTGCAATTACTAGAACACTAATGCAATAAATTGTAATTTAAACGTGTAATAATCTATCTACTAAGGTAGGTTCTTAAAAGAGTACCATATTAGGAGTCTTATTTCTAAGGTTTATGAATGCAAGAGAAGAGAAAACAAAGAAAAATTATTGCAATTGATAAATAACACATAACATGTAGGACCAATAAAATAATACAGAAATATAAGGTTAAGAAAGAGGGGTAGAATCCCTCCCCTCATATCTAATATTTCTAGTAGGGTAAGATTGACTCTATCCTAAGCGATCTGTAACATGGATGCATGAGGTTGGGTTCACTAATGCATTTACGCTCGATAAGATTTCAAACTCCCAAACCTTCAGACCAAAGGGCAAAGGGTCATCAATCCCAAAACCTGCAGTTGATGGCTCGAGTGATCCCCCAGACATTGCTACGTGCACGTCGTGCTACGGCCACATGTCCAAATGGATCTATCCTAATTCTAATAGGAAAGAGTGGTGTGGCAATCACTAAAAGAAAATTAAAATGAATGGTTAAAATAATTGCAAATGCACGTATGAAATACTCATTTGAGGAGAGGAATTAATATTATTAAGCATGCATGAGGGCCCTAGAATGACATTTTTCCACCCCAAATGCAAAAGCGCAATAGCATAAATGAAAGTAAACAAATCATTCATCACATATACGGAGAGCGAGAGACGATTACGCGTGTGAAATGTAAAAAATCCTAAAAAAGAAAAAGAAAAGTGCAACCTAAAACATTCAAATGTGATATGTAAAAAAAAGGTTATAAAAAGAAAAAAAATCAACTAAATCAAGTGCTTGGATTCACTAGAATTCACTGATAGAGCCGCCAAAATATCGCACCCCATTTTTTGAAATCAAATAGAAAGGTATCAAAAAATGAGTATTTGATTTTAATTTAGAAAAATAAAGAAAAAAGACCTAAAATGGGACTTAAAAAATGCAATGATTTGGACCCAAAATAATAGTATAAAAAGGATTTTAAAAAAAAAAAAGAGTCACTACTTGATATCGAATTTAGGTGTATCAAATCACCCAAAATATTTTTTAAATAAAAAAATAAATAAAACATTTTTAGACGACTCCAAATCGTTGAAAATGAGAAAAAATGATTTTAGGAATCACGGTTAAAGAAAGAGAAGGCAAAGATTTGATAAATCTAAGGCACCTTTTCAACCTAATCAAGGTTAGTTACGATATTTAATAAAAAATTTTCCTAATCTACCGTATAAAACTTATCACATTTTGATGCTTCTATATGGATGCAAATCTAGACCTAGAGAATATCGAGAGGGGCGAAATGCTTCTTCAAAATTTAATTGGTACCAATCATATTAATTGTGATGCCTAAGAATGATCCCTTGAAGAGGTCACGAATATGCAAAAAATGAAATTCAAAAAAGAAAGTTATAGTATATAAATAAATGTACATGACTTAAAAAAAGGGAATGCAACATAACAGGTATGAGAGATTAAAATTCATGACTCAACTTTTCTTCTAATAAAGGGGTAATAGTTGTGACGACCCCACTTCCCCCTAAGGCGAACCAGAGGGTTGGCGGGCCGTCTGCCTAGCTCTCGCCAGGACTCACGCAAGCAAACTAGTCAAATCCTTCCGAAGTATAACCTAGACTATTACAACATCGTTTCTCTCCAAATAAACCAATTACTAAAATCACATTAACTTCAGAGATAACAGTATTATAGGATAGCTAATCGTCGATTCTTAAACCTTACGCATTACAAACCACTGAATAAAATCCGACAATCCCAAATAACAAATTCATATAAGCCATATAACAAGCCTAGGTTTTACACTTTTCCAGCTTCAAGTGGCAATCCAAGACAAAAAGTCGCCTAAACTTAACATATTCCCAATCCGATCTATGACGTAAATATAATTACACATTACAAACCGCAAAACGAAGTTATAAGATTCAATTACATTCATAAGAAAATACAACTAGGTTTTAGATCGCCCCATTTGCCAGGACCTGTCAGGAAAAATAAATGATGTGGGGTGAGCTACACAGCCCAGTGAGGTTCCAAGACACTCTAACAATTCAAACAAATCAAGAAGTCGGGCTTATCATATGCATGGTTCAACGTTACACAATGGCATGTTATCATGAGGTGATAATCATTATATGGTAATTTGAGACATTTATCATGGTATGAGACATTTAGCATGTATAGTTCATGATTTCATGTTGGCATTTTAGTATGAAACAATTATCATGATACAAGGTAAACATATACTGTAGGATACGGTGTTCCAGTGGAACTTTATCGGTCATCTGCACCTTATGACTTCCGGATCCCCTCGGTTTGACTGGCCATCACCTTATCCCTCCAGTGGTAGTACTCGAGTATACCGAAACGGTTGTCCAGGGTTCCAACCTACCCGACCGATCCCAGTCCTGGCTCGAGTAGGTCAGTAACCGAGGCAGGGCCCAAGTTCAGCTTAGAGCTTACAGCATGCACAGGTAACCAAGTAATTCGACAAAAGGTAAAATTCATCATTTGAGTAGGTCGAGTGAGGTAAAGTATACACTCGCCTATCAATGATGGACAACTTCATATAACATGTGATTCATGATAATCAAGTGGATACTTAGCACGTAAGCACGTAAGCAATACAAGTTGATTTCATGGAAGCATGTAATTCACGGATATTGAATAGTCATGTGGGTTGGTAAACGGTTCACGGTTCACGGTTCACGGTTAACGGTTGAGCAGTGACGGTTATTTGACAGGCATTTGCCATATTAATAGGCCATCATTGGCTGTTATCTTATTTTTATCACGCGAGAGTCGAGGAGATTCACAACACGTAAGATATTCACGAAAACATTTCACACAAGTCACCACTCGAAAGGCTAGTGTGATAAAGTACACACTGCTCACTTCGATGGATCAAAAATCATTTTTCAAATTATCACATATCGAGTCAAGAAAACACTTTAACCAAATAAGTATAGAACAAGCAGGGATACTCATTTTACAAAACCAAGTAGGTTAAGCAAGTAATCTAGCAAATTAAACATGTATCGAGTTCATATAGTCATTTGATATGGTTAATCATTTAACCAATTCCTGTTGGCATACAATGCAAGTATTCATTATTTATATAGACATGAGTATGGTAAAAACTTAACACTTAATAATCATGAAATGAGCATGTCCTAGACTTATTCAATTACGTATTCCTATATGGAACACTCACCTAGCAACAAGGGCAATAGGTTCAATTTGAAGTTCAAGCGTCCTCTGTCGGATCCTCTTGAAGGTCCTTGTGTGCGCCTGAACAAATAGTAATAGTCTATCATTTACAATCCCTACTATTGATGAAGATCGTATCATAGTACAATCTTAGGAAAACTCTCGTGAAACAAGCCTTAATTATCCTAAATCGAGACTCTCAAGCGGGGTTTCAAAGTACAAGAGAAATTAAGTCTACATCATGAGAATCAAGGATAAAACATTTGAATAATATCGAAAGAATAAGGAGTACTTGAAAAACTCCCTTCCGTGGAATTCGGAAAATTTTCAGTTTTGATACGATACTTTGAAAAATCGTATCTCACATTCTACATGTCAAAAATTAGAAAGATTGGTACCAATGGAAACCTCTTCCAAAGTACTAAAAGTTCCTAGAATACACTTTTCTAAGATTCCACATGGAAAGCATTCAAAAATAAGCTCAAAATCTCTGTTTTGGTTCATAAGGCAGATTTAAGTTGGTTTTTTTGGCCAACTTTGGAAATTCGGCAGAATTCACTTGATTGGAACTAGCTTTTGAAATTTGGAACTCTTTTAGAGTCGCAATCCAAGTTTACAACAAAATGACCGGAACGAGGAATGGAGGTTTGAGTATTAAGATATGGCAACTCAAAGTTACCAAAATTTCCTTGTGAAACATGGGTTTTCAAACTCAAGTCATAAACTTTGGTAATTTATTTGAGTCATGAAACGGTCTCGGAATAACACCATAATTAACAGTATAATACTACCATATAAGGGCTATTCCTCTGTCAAATTTCATAGAAAAATATGCACGGAAAGTCACTTAACAAAATCACTCAAGTTTCCAAAATTTTAAGGCAAGGCTGCCTTGTGTATGAAAATTTTCTTTTCTAAGCTTTTGACCAAGAGCAAATCCTCTAAACATGGTTCTTTTGTATAGGAAAAATCTAAAGAGCATTCATGGTACCTTTGGTGGGTGTTTAACACCAAGAAATTTAATTAGCAAGTCTATACCAAGCCTTGCATCAAATCTGTCCAAAAGTTAGGATTTCCACGAGCAGGGCAGGTTCCGTATTTTGATCACAAATCACTCAATTTAACTCAGAATTGAGCATGGTTGGTGGCGTTGGAAAATAAATTTGTAGGGGTATAATTTCACAGAAGAAATCATTTTCAAATTCCATTCACAAACAACTCGTTTTTGAGCATCAAGATACAAGTCCTGTCCTGTCTCCTAGAGAGAAACGAAACAGGACAGTGATTTTCAATCGAATGGTGTGGCTCACTCAAGTGGAACCAGAACGTGCATTTGGTACCAATGGAAAGCTGGGAATGTCTAGTTTCAAATGCCACTGACGGCACTCGATTTTGACATCGGAGCTCAAAATTATGGCCGAACTACGAAAGCTGGTCAGAGCATTACGAAAATAGTTTTCCAGATTTACTAGCTTCACGAAATTGATCCAATTGACCAACCAAACTTCAATATTTTTAAATTGTACACCATATCTTCAACATATAAGCATGATATACAAGTCATGAAACCCTCAAAATTTTGCAAAAAGAGGTGCGATTAAAACAGGGCAAATCTGAACATTTTTGAACTACACATCCCTTGAAGTCGAGACTAACTAGGTATCATTAATCTACCTATTTAAGCACTAAACTAGCATTATATCCATCATCAATCAATTCATCAGCCATCAATCCAAGGGTGGGAGTTCATAGAGCCCACCATCCAATTTTTCCAAGAATTTAAAGCTGCCCAAATGCAATTACTACCTTAAACATGTAAGATGATCTTCATAAAGCAAGATTTAAGTGTTGGATTAACATCTACTTGATTAGATGATGAAGTCAGAAATTTCGGTCATTAGATGCTCAAGACAACCGTGGATAGCAGCCCTCTTTCCTAGCATAATTCTCACAAAGAAAATTCTGATAACAAGCTACAATTCCAGCTCTGCTCTCTCGGCCATCACACAGTTTTTTTTCCAGCTTTTAGTCAGTCCTAAACAGAATTTTCCTTCGGTTAAAACCTTGTATTTGGCACTTAAATCTCACATGCACAACTACTGAACTGATTAGCTAGCATTTCCAGTCCAAATTCAGTTCGGTTATTACCAAGAATTCGTCAATCAACCAGCAATTTGTTCAGCTTCTCTCGGATGAGCTTGCATGCAAGCCGATTTTGTTTCATCTCTTCTTTTCTAGCTTAATCTGAGCTAACTAACTTCATGCAAGACTTAATCACCCAGTTCTTAGTTAGTTAATAACATTTAAAAGCTCAGATTACTCCAAGAAACAAGATTAACGCTGCATTATCCAAATCAGTTCTCGGCCAACTCATTTCTTTTGCAAAACAGATTTTCTCAGGTTGTAATTTCATCATCCAGTCGCACCATCCAACATGCAGACTCTTAATCTCTATCATCTACCATTAATTAGCTTAAATTTGGCTCAGAAATTACCTCAGTAACAACTCAGCTCACGCACAAAAAAAAATCTGAAAATTTTTCTTTCCTTCCTCTCGGCTTCACGCACCGGTTTGGTTCGCGGGTTGGTGTTGCAGCTGCGGTTGTTGAAGTGGGTGGATGATCGCAGTTGGTTGAGGGTGAAGGGTGCAGAAATGGGAGGAACTCACGCAGTGTCTTCCTTTCCGTTGCTCTAGCTCGCGGTCTGGACAGAAGGGAGAAGAAAAAAGATTGCAGCTCGCTGTTTTCTTTCCTCTCGCGGTGCTTACCAGGTAAGTCTCTCTCTCTCTCTTTTGGTCTTGGTCCGAAGCTAAATAGAATGTGGAGTGGAACTGGAATGTTGTTTGTGGTTTGGGGTGCGAAGGGAAATGGCTTGCGGGTAGAAGAGGTTGAGTGCTTGAGAAGGATGAATCCGGCAGAAATAGGATTGGTGGATTTAAAGGTTGGCCAATGAAGCATGGAGGGTTGCATGGTTATTTCGAGATGGTGGAGGGCCATTTTAGTCTTTTCACGTCTCCTCCAACTTTTCCACTTAAGTCCTTAATTTTAACCAACTTCTAAAGCTTACCCCGAATGTAAATTAAACGCCTAATAAAATACTAATCTCGCAAAGGTTCAATTATCTAAGTTTTTACGTCCTAAGTATACTTGGTATACTTGTATCGATTTTGTCTACAATTTATCAACTGCATTTTAATACTAAGGTTCCTATTAACCCTTAACATTATTAACAATTAAACTTAGCTATCAGAATTTAAAGAATTTATATTAAGGCAATAATATTAATCTAACTCTAGAAATATTAATTTAGTATAACAAAACCAATTAATTGAATATTTGGCACAATTATATTATTTTTCACATAATTTATTATTATTTTTTTTTGTTTTAATAACTCAAGAAAATAAAATAAATTCAAAATATATGTAATTTCTCGAATCGATTATTTACTCCAGTCGCGTATTTACTATTTTCACCTAACGAGCCTTCAGAAATTAAATTTCGAAACGAATCGCTTTAAAAATATAACTAAGCTATGGATACATTTAATTAGGGCTAAAAAGGTTAGAAAATAATAATCGGAGAAATCGGATGAGTAAATACTTATTTGAGCCAATAAAATAAATAAAATAAGCAAAATTTTCGGGTCCTCACAATAGTATACTAAAGGTAAAAATCATACTCACCTATTTCATATTCGAAGGGTGAATCTTCTAAGTTAGTCAAGCAAATGAACTAGTTTACTTCTAATTTCCTAAAATAAGATGCAATTCTAAGTGTTATGGCTCAAACATATAGAGGGTAAGGGAATAATAGTAGGAAAAATATCATGCAAATAAAAATAACTTAAAAATAGAAAAAAAAATGCATGAGATGCAATAAATATCACACTAAAGCATGCATCTATCGTGAAGATGACATAAAAGGGTTTAGTATTGGACTAACCCATTTTATAAGTTCTCACTAGCGTTGGACTAGTGAGAAATCGGGAAAAAAAGCTTTAATTAGCGTTGAACTAGTATGGTGAGATCATGCACTCATTATAAATAAATAAAGTATATAGAGCGTAATTAAAGAACATAAAACACATAGAGCATGTAGAGCACATAACACATAACCATAATATTTAGATGCAAAACCCTAAAGAAATCGAATAAAACACATAAGCACATAAGCATGCAAGTGAATAAAACCTAACTATTACATTGGGAGCACTAACTACAATTTGAAAGGGAAAATATAGATAATAAATCTATCTAATCTATCTATTACATTTTAGGCAATTAAATACCCTCAAAATAATCATCAAAATTAAATAAAATAAATAAAAGTTTAAAATGAATAAAATAAGTAAATAAATAAAAGAAAAAGTATTTAAAACATGCAATCACACATAAAAACAACACATAGGAGCACATAAAGAAGAGATTAAAAATAATAGAGGGTACCTCCCTTGAAGTAGTGGTTAATATACAGTAGAGTTTGCCCTATTTATACTCCAAAACCAATAAAATGGTTAAAACACCAATTTAATTGATAACGCTTTAAAAGAAAATATAAACATATAGCAAATTCGTCTTATTATTTTAAAAAATGTGAATAAACATAAATTCCTAAAAATTACAAATTAGGTGCATTTAAATGAAGCATGATTTACAATTAAAGGAAAGAAGCAATTGTACTTGAGAAATAGCAAAAATTAAGGACCTAATTGCAAAGCTTTTCGGATCAAATTATAATTCTCAAAAGATTAGGGGTCAAAATCAAGTAAAAACAAAAGTTAGGGACCAAAATGTAATTACATTAAGGACCTAAGTGAAAGAAATTCAAAATTTTAGAGTCACAATGAAGTTACTCAAAAGAGCAGGGATCGAATTGCAAAATTTTGTTTCGGATTTCACCAGAAAAATAAACATTGGGCCATTTCTATATATATTTTGGGCCATAAATCCTTCGGCCCAAATAAAATAACCTGATTATTTTGTTAAAAAAAGAACAAACCAACCCAACTTATTTTACTTCTAAACCTAATGAAAAACATTGGACTAGAACATTAAAGTCCATGCATAAACCCAATCTGAAATAAAATTTTGGCCCAATTTTTAGTCCCCAAACACATTCCATTAAACATTTACAAACCCAAATGGATCAAACATAACAAAACAAAATAAAAATACAAGGAACATAAATAGAGATAAAAGCCAAAAAAATTTCCGGCAGGTGTGAAATTTTCGACAGGTCGACCCATCAGAAATTGGAAAAATTCAGGTCAAGTCAGCTAGAATCTCACCGAAACCCCTTTTTTCAAACTCTTGAGACCGGATCTTTTCATATACATGAAGCTTATGGCATTATGGACTCGACTAAACATCAAACAAGATCCTAAAGACTAAACAATCATATAAAAATGGGGATCTAACTTTCTTGAACATAAGCTTCCATGAACACACACAAATCTCTTACATGAACGTCGAATCAAACAAAGGAAAGTCATGGAAATACCTGAGGATGCTTTTGGACCAGATTAAAACCAAAAAATGCGATCGGAAGCGCAACTGATGGAGTTTCGAACGTGGTTGCAGAAAACGCCGGCAAAGTCACAGTAGCAACTTGAGGGCTTAATTCGAAGGGTTTATTGAGGCTTTTTGCAAAAATTTTCTAAATGAAACTTTCTCTACTAAGATCCTAGTTTGTGCAGAAATCAAAAAATTCTCAAACGAAGCTATATTGAGGGAGAAATTTGGGTCTAAATAGGGTGGGACGATCAACCTTTTTCTAGAAAAATTTTTCGGAAAATTTTTTTCTTTCTCCATCTTTTCTTTTTCTCTTTCCTCTCTCTTTTTTCTGTTGCTTTTCATCACTCTTCCCCCTTCCAAAAACACCTTTCTTCCTTTTTAAAAGACACTCAGTTGCAAAAACCCTTTTCTCAAAAGTGAGGATGAAACGGATTTTTGCTGGCCTCTTTTGGTCAATTTGATGGCATTTTCTAGATGTTTCTTGATTCTCACAAGAGGTGAGGTGGCTCTTTATACTGTTATGCTTGGGGGAAAAGAAATGGAAGAAAAATTCGACTTTGTAGCCTCAAAAATTTGCTCCAACTTCAGTTTCCTTTTTTCTGTTTTTTGTTGGAGAAGATGAAGCGCACGTGCAGTGAGGAAGATTTTTTTTTTTAACTATACTTTCATTTTCATTTTCTTTCTTTTCTTTCTTCATTTTCTTACAAAAACCAAACAACAACAAAAGAAAAAATGATTTTACTTAAAATAAAAATAGAAGGTATAAAATAAAGATAAGAATAAAACAAAAAAATGAATTATCAAAATTTTTTGGTGTCTACAGATACAAGTGGATAGTAGAAATAACATCCAATTGTTTCTTTTAGATAACCCACAAATAAACACTTATCAAATTTAGACTCTAACTTGCTTGATATATCTCACTGCAAATAAATTAGGCATCTCCAAATCTTCATATGAGAAAGATCTGATTTTCTACCACTCTACATCTCATATGGAGTAGACAGAGCGGATTTGGATGAAACTCAATTAAGTGCATAGGAGGCAGTTTGTACGGCATATGTCTAAAATGACTTTGCTAAATTTGCATGGCTCATCATAGATTGTATTATATCTAATAAGATGCGATTTCTTTCAAAAACTGCATTTATTTGTGGTGCTCTTGATGAGGTTCTTTGGGCTAGAATCCCATTCTCTTTTAGATAGCCTTGAAAAACTTCGGCTAATTATTTTCCACCTCAATTGGATCTAAGTGTTTAAATACGTTTACCAAGTTATTTTTTACTTCATTCTTATAATGCATAAACTTCTCAAAAGATTCGAATTTATACTTCATTAAGTATATAAATCCATATCTAAAGTAGTCATCAATAAAAGTGATGAAATATGAAAAATCTCCTCTATCTTGAATTGTCATAGAATCATATTCATCACTATGTATTAATCCTAATAATTCAATTACCCTTTTAACTTTCCAATAAAGGGAGACTTAGGGTCTGTTTTATAACATAAAAAAGTGCTGAAACTAAACCTTTTCAGACATTCAGATATTTTGAGTGTTTGATAAATGAAAATCTATCTGCTGAATTTATTAAGTAGTGCTGAACTTGTGTGTATTTTTTTCAGTACAAGAATCCTAACTGAATGCTTAATTCTGATAAGAATCAATAGAATTACTTTAACTACCTTATCTTATCTGCCAAATCTACCCTTGTTTGTTAATTATGTTCAAAATTTTTATCCAATTAAACAACCTGATATTCTCTATCTAATGGTTTCTGTTTCTTTTTTCTCTTTTTTAATGACTTTCACATCTTTTCCATAATCCGCATATAATATATTTCATTTTTTATATTAATTTGATTTAAAAATAAATATTGTCATTTTCATACCTAACAATTTTAAACTAATTAAATTATAGGTTCTATTTCTTTTTTGAATGAAAAGATATAAGGACAAAATTATCAAATTAAACTTATTAAGCATTTAGTTATAAATATTTATCAAATAGTATAAATAGGTTTAGTATTAAGATTCAGACATTCATATATTTCTTTTCAGTGCTTAAAATTCAGCAAATTAATTGTTTCAGTATTCAGATTTCAGAATTCAGACTTCAGAATTCAGATTCAGTTTTATCAAATGGAGCCTTAGTCATTTTACCTTGTAAACAAGATTCACAAGTCTGAAATGATTCAAAATCAAATAAGTCCAAATATCTACCTTGATATAATTTGGATATACGTTACTCAATCACGTGACCTAGTCAATAATGCAAAAAGTGAGATTGTTTTATATTATCTAACTTTCACTTTTTACTAGTAATGTTGAGGATTGGATTTGACATATCTAGAATCTATAAACCATTAATTTTGGGACCACTCCTATAAAAAATTTCAACATGAGAAAAAGAATAACATTTATTCTTAATAATAATGAAAAACTACCATGTCCAGACAAGAAATCGAAATAATGTTTGTATTCAAAATTGAAATGTAATAATAGTTGCTTAACTCTAAATAAGTCCATTAGATAAAGATAAATAATAAGTTCCTATAGCCAAGGCCTCAACTCTTGTTGCATTGTGAATACATAGGATCACTTCATTCTTCTTTAGTTACCTTGTGATGACCTAGAAAAATTATTTTCTCACTTGCCAACTATTTACATTTCTATTTAAATTATATTTTTTTATAAAATTCGCATTCATTTAGTGATTTACTTGTTAAGTGATATATGAGTTTCTCTTGCTTTCTTATTTTAACTTTCGAGCGATTAATTTCTTAAAAACCGTTGATTTCATGACCTATTAGTGAATTTAGCCAAAACCCTAGAAGAATATAAGTTGAGATATTAGTGAAGTTAAGAAAGATTTTGAGAGTTAAAAGAAGGTTAGAAGAACTAATGGTTGATAGCAAGAAACTTAAGTGGAAGATACTATTTGGACACTATTTAAAGTTGACTTAAAAACCTTTCTTGTGGCTAGTATATTAGCTCCAAAAGCAACCAAAAGGCCTTCATTTTCTCCTCTTGGCTGGCCGAAATTTGAGAGAGGGAGAGAGAGAGAGAGAGAGAGAGAGAGAGAGAGAGAGAGAGAAATTTCACTCTTCTTGAAATTCTTGAAGATCCAAGCTTTCCTTCCACCAATCTACTTGCACTTTTGGAAGATCTTGAGAGAAAAAGGCTCCTAGGAGTAGATCTTGCCATCTTCTTGGGATTTATTTTGCTAGGGTTTGGAGCTTTGAAGAGGTAAGTGGCTAATCTACTTCATTCTTTTGCTTTTCAAGCAATTTTGGACTAGATCTTGGTAGATTTATAGTCTGTATGGAAAACCTATGGTGTATTTGAAAGTTTTATGAAAATTTAGTACTAGATGCTTTAATGATCTTGGTATGCTTGGATCTTGATATATTTGGTTAGAACTTGGTGGATTCTTGTCTCTTGAGATCCTATGGTTAATGATTGATGAAACCCTTGAGGATTTGAGTGTGATTTATGGTGGACTGTTGGTGAAATTAGAGTATATATATACTGAAATTTCTATTTAGATGGCCAATTATCATGGGCAAAATTTAGCTTTACCTTCCTTGAATTTGTGGCTTGTTTGTACACTTGTGCTAGAAAAATTTTAGGAAATTTGATGCTACTTGACTCTAGGTATGTTGGTTGAAGTATGTTGAAAAATTTGTAAGAAAATAAAGTGGTGATGTGGGTTATCTTGTTGGAAAAAGTAAAGTTACAAAAGATGAAAAATATGGCCTAAGCTAGCCAAATTTACGAGTTAAAACTCTAGCTTTAATTTTCTATTTTAAAAACTATTTTGGATGGAATTTAGCTCAAAAGGTTCTATTGGACTTTGATCTTGGTATGTATAATGATTTTAAATCAAAATTTTGAAGTTAAAAGAGAGGAAAGTGAGATTTCCTCCATGGTTTAGTGGTTGACAACTTTATGGGTTGATTTGACTTTGAATCCTTGTTTTAATGAAGTTTTGGTTGGTCTAATTCAGGAAACCTCATTAAATTTTGATCCTTGTTTGTGAAATGATTTTGGGACAAAAACTATGAAAGTAAGTAATTGCAAATGTGGACTTTTGCTATGAATTGTTTGCTAGAAAACTTGTAGGAGTGAAAAGCCTTGTTCAAACTTTTGAAATGCTTTTGCCCTAATGAGAAGTTGTATTTTTACCTGAATTGTCGATTTGAAAGCCTGAATGGGTTGAAGTGTCTAGGACACTAAAGTTGGCTAATTTAAAAACAAAGTTTTCGTGCTTAAGTGAATTGTTTTGGTGAACACTAAAGGGTTCACTTATATATTGTATTTGTTTGTCAGGGTTGCAAACTGAACGTGCAGGTGATCCTTCTGTGGACGCTTTGTAATGATCCCACATCGGCTAAGGGAGGAAGTCCTGATTTGCTTTAATAACCTGCTGTGGTGTTCCCCACCTGGTCGAGGCCTTTTGGTGAGACATTAGCCTGTTGTGTTGTCCAGCACCACCAGGAACAAAACCCACGGCCCCACGGGGCGGCTAACTGTGGGACAATATCAGCTAGGGGTGTTAGAGGTGGTATCAGAGCCGACTCCCGACCCCGGTGTGCCAGCGAGAATGCTGGGTCCCCTAAGGGGGGTGGATTGTAATGATCCCACATCGGCTAAGGGAGGAAGTCCTAGGCTGCTTTAATAACCTGTTGTGGTATCCCCCACCTGGTCGAGACCTTTTGGTGAGGCATTAGCCTGTTGTATTGTCCAACACCGCCAGGAACAAAACCCACGGCCCCACGGGACGGCCAGCTGTGGGACAATATCGGCCATGGGTGTTGACGCTTAAGTACTTTGGTGAGTGTTCTAAATGTGTGGTAGCACTATATCTATGATTGATATGTCAATGAGCTTGAGAAAAATAATATGACTATAAACTGTCATTTTTGAACTTGTTTATGAACGGGCGAGTGTGTACTTTATCGCACTTGATCCTACTGAATTGTTATTGCTATAAGTGAATGTGGCATGATATTATTGATATGTAGGGGCCCCAAAATCCAATGGCTAGTTATTCGAGGTTGAGCCGTCAAGGACTTGATCAACTCGATTAGTGAACCTAGGGTAGTGTATATGTGTTGGATCCATACTGTTCTGGGTATACTCGAGTAATACCAATCATTGAAATTTTGTTGGTGTGCGGGCCCGGTAGGGGGTGAATGGTGGACGTAGTGGTGTGAAGTGGAGATTCTGCATAGACATGAAAGTTGATGGAGTAAAGTTGATGGAGTGTCAACTACTTGAATTACTGATTGATCGAGTGGTTTGCCAGTGCTTAGTATCCTTATATGATGTGCTTATATGATACATCTTGTTTATGTTTCTTGTTGGCTTAAATATGTGAATTAATTGCTTTTTTAATTGCATGTCTTTCTTAGACCTCACTAGGCACAAGCTCATACCTTTCCTTTTGTTTTCCTTAGCAGGGTTGGTTCGTGATTCGGGGATTAGCACTTAGCTTTTATTTTAGTTAGACTAAGTGATTAGGGTACTACATTATTTTGAATGTGAATTGTAAGCTTAAACGCTCTTTTGTATTTTAAGTTGCTTCGACAGACAACTGCCTGTATTAGTTGTATTTAGCGTATTTTGTGGTAAGATTGGATATTGGGTTTGATTTTGTGATTTGTTAACGAGTCCAGACAAGAGTTGGGCAGGCGTCCCGCTGATACCTTATAGTATGCCCTTGGGAGAGGTAGGGTCGTCACATACCTACTTCTCATTAGTTCCTACATATTTAAACAAATATGAGAACAACTTTTGGTGTCTAATTGATGCGAAGTATGGGCTGCATATAGGTTGCTTATGGGCCATGTTTCGAGCTACAAAAGATTAAGTATTTTATCAGTAGTTTAGTAGTTTATTTTCTAGATTTCTAGTTAATTTGGTAGGAATAAGCCCAGTCCAAGATCTCATGTTGAGTTTGATCCGATTTAGAATTTTAGGGCAGCTATTACTAGTGTTAGTTATTGGCACTTGTTGGGTTATGTTCGGCCAGCTTAATGCCTTCATTAGGCCAATTATAAGCTGTCTATTAGTTAGCCTTAGTTATGATTAGTGAATCATTAGTTTAGTAAGTTATCGAGTCCATTAGTTTAGGTTTAGTACGGTTATAAATTTTTTTGTCATTTCATTCAAGAAAAAAAAGGTGAATAGATGTTTTCAGAAAGTTTTCTCTTGGCTTGTCGCCAACCCCTTTGAATACTTTAGATGGTTTTTTGATTGTTCATCTTTGGCTATCAGTTAAAGAACACGCTTGATTGTGGCTCCTTTCTACCAACCTTAATTTGTTCTTGAGTGGTTCCCTGATCGAGTTAGATCCTATCCCTTATACCAAGGTTTGTTGTCCATGTGAACAACAAGTTGAGATCCTTTTGTATCCATAATTTGGTCAAGATAGATCCTTCTACTGCCTGTGCAATTCGTTTCTTCAAAAGCGGGAGATTGGAGATACAAGTTCGTATCAATTGGTATCAGAGTTTCGGCTCTTGATTTCGTTTTCTTTTCTTGTTTTCCTCTTTGTTCTTCTACCAAACCCTACCATATTAAAAAAAATCTATTCATCATTTTAGGGTTTGAATCTCCTGTGATTTCCTTGTGCAGTTTGTCTTGTTCTTATTTTCTTGTGTCTTGTCAATTGTTCTTGTTTCTTGAACCAATTTCGCATGTCTTGTGATTCTTGAGTCGCTGTTTAAAAAAAAATACTCTTCATTGGTACTATTCACAGGTACTATTGCGATTACTATTCATTGCTACTGTAGCAACACTGTTCATCCGAAGTACTAGCGAAAAAAATTTCTTGTCGTGATTTGTTCTTGTGTTTACGGTGTTACTAGAAGTCGTTAAGTGTCAAAAGAAAAAAAATTCTAGTAGTTGTTCTTGAAGAAATTCGAAGTTACCTCTAGAGTTTCTTGGAGTTGTGTTCAAATTCTTGAAATTGTGGGGCTGTTCAAATTTGTTTGTGTCATTTCTTGAAGTTCTTGATTCAAATTTTTGGATTTCGTGAAGTTCTTGATTGGTAAAACAACACTTGAAGTTTTTTGAAAATAAATTTTGTTTCTTGAATTTTTTGGGAAGAGTCGTGGAAATTCTTGGCTATTATTGCAAATTCTTGGAACTTTCTTGTTGTTCTTGATTCTTCTTGAAGTTGTTGCTCAAAAAAAATAGAAAATTTTTGAAGATCTTGAACACATTGTTGGGTTATCTAGGGTTTTGATCTAAAGTTGCCATCAAAATTTCCAAACCCTAATCGGGTTCTTGAAAACAAAACCCTTCCTGTCCATATTTCGTGTTAAAAAAAATTTCTATTGCAGCAACGAAATTCAGCTTCCAATCCATAAAATTTCAAGTTTCGGATCAAATTTGGGAAGTGTTGGATGGCTGGAAACAAAAAGAACGAGCTGCGGGTTTCCAATCCCTAGTCTACCTAGGATTAGCAAGTCCACGGCTTTCTTTTTCCCATTGTGCTCAACTTTCTTTTGCTGTCCAATTCCTATCATCTTTGGAAGTCCATTAAAGCTATTATTTCCAACCCTTAATTGCATGTGAAAAAGGAAATTTCTAGAAATTCTAGCTTCCAATTTCATCCATAAGAAAATCTGCGCAACCGCAAGTTTCCTAGTCAGTTAGAGTCTTTCTTTTTGTTTTGTCCAGTATTTTTTGTTATTTTTAGGTCATTTTTCCTGTGATTTTTCAGTAGTTTTGAGTCTTTAAACATCGAGTATTGTGTCCAGAAATTTGCTGCACCTGTGTGGTATTTTTGGGTGAGTTTCCCAATCGCAATAGGTTCCGTTAGTTTCCTACTCTTGTAGCAATTTCCAAACAGTTTCCAGCATATTTCTAGGTTTAATTTGAGTCTTTGTTCAAGTCCTTTGAGTCTTTAATTCCATTATTTCTTGTGTGTCAAATCAGGTCAGCTTATTTCACTCAATTTTGTTGTTTTTCGGTTGCCAAGTTGATTGAAATACACTATTGAGAAATTTCTAATTTCTTCAAGGAGGGTGAAATTATTTGTAAGCTCACTAGAGTGATTATTTGAGTGTAAACATGAGAGTGAGCGGATACACGTGAGTTGTGTGTGGTGAGGAACTTTCTTTCTTTATTGCTAACCATTTGTAAGTCATTTAACCATGCCTCGTGCAGCTGCATCTCGTTCGTATCATCACGAGTTCTTGGAGTACAAACCTTCCAAGAGGAAGGGTTTTGATCACTCTAGTTCCAACACTTCTTCGAGATTGTCTCATTCGCATCATGAGTATCATACACTTTGGGAGGATATGGAACGTTCCCATGCTTTGAATGTCTATGAAAGATATAAACGCACTTGTGATGAATATGAGGAGAAACGAAGGAGGTTGCATCGAGCATTTAACAAGAGTTCGTCCTCAACCAAAAGAGTTTCATCTAAGGAGTGTCGTGACAACCGAGTCATGGAGCCTAAGAGATCTTGAAGTGAGTCAAAGACACATGAATCAATGGATGAATTGTGAAATTTTATGAAAGAATGGGCTGATTCTATGACGGTCGAAATTTGAAAAATGGTTGAAGCTTCATCTACACTACCTTCTAGTCAAAAGTTAGTTGGGGAGAGATTATGTGAGAAGCATGATGTATCAAGTGAGAATGAGTTCGATGATATAATACATGAGAGTGAGCATGACGTAAAAACTGCAAGAATTGAATTAGAAAATGAGAGTGGAAAATCTGATGAGATGAGTGGTAAAAAGGAAGAAAAGAGAGAAAGTGAGCTGATTTTGAGCAAAAATACGAAGGCTTTTTGTTTTCCTAGCGAACTTACCTTTGCTTTGTTTAGTGTTTCTTGTCTTATGCAGGTTAAGAAAGGAGAAATTGAGTTGATCATGGCATGTTTTATTCCTAAATCCATTGGTGCATATTAGAATTTTCAAGGAGTTTGCATCTTATGTGTTGTATCTCTTTGCTATCCATTGATGTCCACCTTCACCCATGAGCCTAATTTACTTGTTGGGAGGGATAATGAAGTTTCCATGGGAGTTCTTGCACTTGAATCTTGTCCTATGCCTCCTTACCATTTAGCAACAAGTGCTCCAAGTGATGATCAATATAATGAAGCTGAACATGTTCGAGGTGTTCTTTGTTGTGTCGATTGCCTTATGGAGGATCCAAGAAGATGTGACTTTGCTGCCAATGAACCCTACATCTTACCTTGAATCATGGATCCAAAGCTACATGCATTATCTTCAAGGAGTTGTTGAAGTAAAGCTATGAGTTTTCCATGGCTAGTCGTGAGTATTTTCAAGTTGTCCAAGAGACAGGTGCACCAGATTGTATTAATCATGACGTATGCAAGTATCCTCCAATCTAAGAGGGCCAATATGTGGAGTTTTAGGACTTCAAATTACCAACTCTTGCTGGAGTCATTCATTTCCATCCAAGATTTGAGGACAAATCTTTTTTTTTTTCAAGAGGAGGGGAATAATGAGAAATATAGGCTGCATATGGGTTGCTTATGGGCCATGTTTCGAGTTACAAGAGATTGAGTATTTTATTAGTAGTTTAGTAGTTTATTTTCTAGATTTCTATTTTATTTGGTAGGAATAAGCTCGATCCAAGATTTCATGTTGAGTTGGATCCGATTAAGAATTTTAGGGCCATTATTACTTGAGTTAGTTATTAGCGTTTGTTGGGTTATGTTCGGCCAGTTTAATGCCTTCATTGAGCCGAATATAAGCTATCCATTAGTTAGCCTTAGTTGTAATTAGTGAATCATTAATTTAGTAAGTTATCGAGTTTAGTTTAGGTTTAGTAGGATTATAAATATTTTTGTCATTTCATTCAAGAAAAAGAAGGTGAACAGATGTTTTCAAAGAGTTTTCTCTTGGTTTTTCGCCAAACCCTTTGAATACTTTAGATGGTTTCTTGGGTGTTCATCTTTGGCTATCAATTAAAGAACACGTTTGATTGTGGTGCCTTTCTACCAAACTTAATTTGTTCTCAAGCGATTCCTAGATTGAGTTAGGTCCCATCCCTTATACGAAGGTTTGTTGTCCATGTGAACAACAAGTTGAGGTCCGTTTGTATCCATAATCTGGTCAAGATAGATCCTTCCACTGCCTGTGCAATTCATTTCTTCAAGAGTGAGAGTTTGGATATTGGAGTTCATATCACTAACACCCAGGATTAGATTTAGAAGTAGACAAATTAACCTCAATCATATACAAATCTTGAACATAAGCTTTATTAAGCTTCATCTTCTTCAAGCTATTGAGGTAAGTATTGCAATTCTGCTTTCAATGTCCATCTTTGTCAGTATATAAGCAAGTGCCCTTTGTCTTGCCCTTTGTTCTCCACGCCCCATGAAGGCTTTAGCCCTTACTTCCTCTTGTTAGACTTGGACATTTTAGTATTAGATTTAGAAAAACTAGAAGCAGCTATGAGCACTTAGCCTTAAGTAAGTTCAACAACATGTTGATGTTGAACGTCAATATGAATATTCAATAGCTTTTGAGTAGTGATTGCAAGGTCAAGTTAACACTTAACTCATGATCCGTGACAAAGCCTAACTGACCTAGTTTTTCAATCTAGACAATCATCTTTAGCATGTGCACATTCATTAAAGTGCCTTCAGCCATTATTACACTGAATTAACTCTTTGGATGTATCATAACTCTTAGTCCTAGATCTTGCACTAAACAACTCTTGTGAATACAATATGATTTCACTTGCATTCATGTCATGTTGCTTTTGAAGCTTAGGAGGCATGGACGCAAGCGTGATACAAACAACTATATCATTATCCATATGGTGATTGTTGAATGTTTCAACATTCATGGGTAGTGCATCCTCAACTGATCCTTCCATAGAAGGTGGAGTTTCAAGGACATAGGTTAGTTTTTCATGCCTAAGAATAATTCTTATATTACATTAACAGTCTGAAAAATTGGGTCCAGTTAGTTTGCAAGTATGAAGAATAGCATGTAGACTCAAGTTACTCATTCCACAACACAAGATAGAATAAGTAATGCTATTTATGTAATACAGAACAAGAAAATGACATAAAATAAAATTGGCCCTCCGGGGCTTGGTCTGGTGGCTGGGGTTGCTGAAGATGGGGCTTAGGTCCCTGGTTCGAACCTTGCTACCAGCAAGTTGTGGAGGGTGAGGGAATAGTCTACGGAATCCACTCCCTGTGGGACACTCCTAAAAAAAAAAGGACATAAAATAAAATTGGTTTTGCTATCACTAGCTATTTTATTCGAATCTACTACCCTCTTATATAGAGTCAAAATTCAAAATTTCTAGTGGGTTAGAATCTCATTTAATTATTTTGATCTTGAATATACTCAATAAACGAAAATAATTTTAATTAAGTAGGTATTTATTACCAATTACTAACACTTATAACTTTTATATAGTTGAATTATCAATTTTTGATAAAGCACATCATATGTGTTGCCCAATCTTTACACATCATAGAGGTAAATCATACATCTCCATCTCCTTTATACATTATAAATATAAATCTAATCTAATCATTTTAGATCCTTAACCTCTTCCTATGTCCAATAAAGTACATTAGAAGAAATGAGAAGAAAATTTACATAGAGAATATGAATAGAAGACAAGAATTCAGGCCCTATTTCAAAAAATATACATTGTGCATTCACATAATATTATATTAAATGAAAGCATCATAAAATTATTTATTCAATTCTAATCACAAATCAATTACATGTTCAAACTTTAAATCATTTAAAGTTTCAATTCTTGAAGTTTTGAGATTAAGGAAAAAAACTTTTCTCTGTTCCAAATCTGCACTTGGTTCCGCGATTAGATTAGTGAGGTATCGGCTGCAAATTTAAATTGGTCACTCTCAGAACTAGATTTGTGCCATGGCCTAGAGGATCCGCTCATGGATCCAAATCCATGATTGGTTCCTATGGATCAAGATTGCAAATCAAATCATTGATTGTTAGACACCTCTCTCATCATTGATCCCCCCAAATCTGCTCCATGTCACACATGAACCTGGCATTGGATCCAAACATTGGATGACCAACATTTGTGTCTGCGCCTAGATCCATGACTAATCCATATGGATTTGCCCATAGACTCTTGTTAAACCTTAATTAGAAAAAATTTTAAAAATTTTATTTAAAAATTTTCTAAGAACTTTTGGACAACTAAATGTTTAAAAACTTCCTTAAATTTAATCATATTAAAATAGTGGTAGAAGCCTAAATTCAATTTAGTCACCATAAACTAATTGAAACAAATTAGAAATTTCACTCCACTTGGAAATATGTTTCCTTACGAAACTTTAGCAAGTCTTATATTCGGTTTCAATTCCTTTTAGGACCAAATTTGAAAACTTTTTGAATCACAAAATAATATATTATCATCATCTTGTGACTAAAATTTAAGACCAAATCATGCTCCAAATCAAGAACCAAATCACATATGAAGAACTCTAGCCATCACATGAAGCAAACAAAATTTTTTAATTTTTTCAAATGAATTTAATATGTAAAATTCTCCAATATTTTTATGAACAATTGATAAGATGTTGAAGACATATTAAAGGAAAAATTACATGAAAAATTACAGCCAAATTTTTTTGTAAAAATAGAAATCATGTGATGCACAAAAATAGGGTTTTTTTCCCAAAATTTTATTAGAAACTTTTCTATGGCTTTTATAGTTAAACTTATAATCTTTCTTGTGATCTAATGACAATACTTTAACCATCATCAAATTATTTGTGACAAGAAACAAATATAAAAACATCAAAATTTTGAAAATAAATTTGTAAGATTTTGATCGAGGAAACACTCAATCTTTTCTTCAAGAACAACATATGAATTTGATCACATCAGCATTCATGCATGACAATTAAATAAATGTATTACATGAATTAATCAAAGTTGGTTTTCATACCACTATTAAGAATCAAGCAAGTAACGTAGTTGAAAAATAAAAAAAAAAATTATTCCTTAAAGTAGATCATTTTTTTATCAATTATATGTAACAAGTAGTTTAAGAGATCGCTAAATCCATTAAGATCTTCTTAAACTAATAGAGATTTGATGCAAGGAATGTCCAAGAGATCCATTCAAATCGTGAACATACTCATCCTCTAATGATGATCCACATGAACCTCGTTAGCGCGCTTAAACCTCTAAGGTTGAAATCATTTAAATCAGAAAAGTGTAATTATTTCCAAGACTTCAATATACAAATTGATGAGAAAAAACTTAGTTCTTAAGTAGGAAAAAATGTGAACAATATAAGAGAGAAAGAGGCGATATTTTTCTCTCTTGAAGGCCAAATTTTCTGCTCAATTTGTCTCTTGATTTTTCTACAAAATCTCACAAGTCAATAAGTTTATTCATTAATTTTTCTAACTTGAATTATAAAGGTTGTCGTGCCCCACTTTTTGATGTGGTGTGAAAGTAGTGTGTGGGATATAATTGTGAACGTGTGTGAAAATGAAAATAAAAGGCCGTGGGATTGTGAAATGCGACGGTTTGGCCAAACAAAGTTCAAAAAGGGTTTTTGATTGGAAAATGGAGTCGCCACTTGGTATAGAGTTAAGGTGTACCAAGTAACCCAAAAAGTGATTTTTTGGAAAGAAAAGTAAACAAACCCTTTTTAAAGAACTTTTAGGTCTACGTAACCAAAGAAAGGGATCGGGGGTCACATTTGATAAGGGAGAAGGCAAAGGCAAAGCCTAAGGCACTCCCTTACCCTAGCCAAAGCTAGTTGCGTGACTTAGCCCCACTTTTCCTAATTCTTCTACCCAAAATATGTGTGCATGTTGGATGTGACTAATGGATATGAAAACAAAATGCAATCCTAAATCTAAAATGTCTCTTATGAGACTTTTTGGTCCCAATCACATGAGTTGTGATGGCCAATAAGGAAGACTCTCATAGAGGTCACGGGTAATGCAAAATGAAGACCCAAACATGAATGCAAGTGTGAAAATGTAAGAGGAATGCAAAATAAAATAAAATAAAAATACAAATGTAAGTGCAAGTGTGCAAATGTAAGAAAAGTACATGTGTGCAAATGTAAGAAAAGTGCATGTGTGCCAATTGAGAAAATAAAGGTGTTTGTGTGCAAGTGGATGAAAATATGGTATAATAGTAGTGAATGCATCTAAGTGCGATTGGGTGCAATTTGTGAGGTAGAAAATAAATAAGGGATAGGGAAAGAAGAAAAATGTGTGATCATGGCATGTGGAATGAGAAAAATATAAGTAGTGAGAAAATGTGGATAAAGAAAGTGAGGAAGTGATATGATAAAAATGAGAGTGTATGAACCTAGAGGAATGCATCAAGTCGGGTACGGGAATGACTTCTAACTTCATGATTTTTAATTTTCCCTTTGATTAGAAGGAAGAACTAGCGTGCTAAGACTATTTTGTAGCCACACTCGCTCGTTTCCCTTACCTAAAGGGGACCCTCAAGCAAATGTACTCTATAACTAGCATGAAGATGCAAAAGCCTAAAATGAAGAGGAAAGGATGGGAGGAGCATGCCAAATGCTAGAAAACTAAGAAAAATGTATGAAATGTAGTGAAACACGCAAGTATGAACTAGCGAGGGAAATCCCTAAGGGTCTAGCGTTGGACTAGCCCATATCTATGAATTCCTACTAGCGTTGGACTAGTGGAAAACGGGACAATGAGCCACAACTAGCGTTGGACTAGTGTGGTGACGTGCATTCATCCATCACATTCATCTATGACTATAGAAAGCAAGTAGACATGCCAATCACCTATAAACACGTAGCACATAACACTTAGCATGCTCGACTAAATGCAAGAGCCTAATAAAGCAAATTAACACGTAGCAACAAAAGCAAGCAATCAATCTAATGAACCTATTACATTTGCTAACTAAAACAAAAAGGGAAGGGGAAAATGGACAAAAACGCTTTCCAAGCCCTATCTATTACAAGCCAAGAGGTGTACACATACCCCATAAAGAATAACTTAATGAAAGCAAAAGTAAATGAAATAAATGAAAGGAATTAAAGAAAGGCAAGGAAAGCAAAGTAGACATGCAATTCTCATTTAGCACGTTGGATCACATAGGGGAGAGACAAAAAGATAAAAGAAGTTATACCTCCCTTGGAATGGTGTCCAAATGAAAGAAAAATGGCTTCAAAACAATAAAAAGGTCAAGGTACCACTTTAATTGAGAAAATTAAAAGAAATGTGCAAATACAAAGTTCACTTGATCGTAAAGCCCCTAAAGTCATGACTTAAGTGCAATTGACAAAGCATGGTAGTTAATTGAAGCAAAGCAAGCAATGAAATTGCAAAAACTAAAGCTGCCAAGGACCAAATTGATGACATTATTCAATTGGTTGGGTCCTAATAGCATTAAGGAGGCTTAAGGGGTTAAAGGGCAATTATTGAAAGTTCCTTCCATGCAAGTTCATGCAAGCTACGAAGAAGCTTTGCTTCTGCAATTTTCAGCCGTGACTTTCTATCCTTGCATGTAACCTTTCAACAAGACAAAATTCATGTAGAACTTCGGATCAACTCCACTCAAGACCATGTTAAACACCTCTCAAAAACATTTCAAATAATCAAGCAAATTAAATAGTTCAAACAATCTAAAATTTCAGCAACCGAAAGTGAAGTCTGCTGCATTTTTGTTTCTACCATTTTTGCTGCAATGCAATGGATTTCTTGAATGCAATCCTAAAGCAACTAGCACCTCAGCCAACCAATCAAAGCCTCGACATTAATCCAGAAACAACCACAAGACTCAACAAGCCCACAACTTAGAATGAGGTTATGCAATTCTTCTTCGCTGATTTTTGTTTACAGCTTTGCAAGTTTCTGCTGCAAATTCGTAGCTTGTTAGCGACCCAGAAAAATGGCTAAAGCTATAAACAAAACCCCTGGTGATCACACAAACAAGGTGAGAAAAATCAGTTTTTGGGCCGCTACTGGGCGAAGGAAGATTGGCAAAACATGTGAAACGAAATGCAGCTTTTCCATGCAAAGTTATGGAGGAGCTTTCGGCAACAAAGCTTGCATGCTTCCGGTAACCATTCTCATGTTGTTTCTGCTCTTTCCAGCCTTGCCACACTCATGCACCCCAACTCAAACAAATTCCAGTTTATTCGTTCACTACCGACTATAGGAGCATGGAACTAGGGAGAGGTAAAAAGGAAAGCAACTCAACTAAATGTCATAAAAAATTCTGAACTACTTCAACCCAGGACCAAAGCATGAAACGAACGAAAGAATGAGACACAAGACCTGCGGTTTTTTTTTAAAAAAAAAAAACTGAAAGACTTTATACATGAGTTCCCCATCACAAGATTCAAAACACAAACTTTAAGTACGATGCCCAAGAGATCGTGGAACAAACCAGGAAGCTTCAAAACTTCAGATTCTTTTTTTAAAAAATTCTGATCAAGGACCAATTATTCTAACACAACAAACATACTCACACCCACATATTGAAGTTGAAGTGAAAGGAGAGGGATAGGCTGTGCACATTCAGAATGAAATTACGCCTAGAGCTACTGTCAACGAGCATAAAACTTCCGTTACAACAACCCAAAAGATCGACATTTTCCGTGTCCAAATTACAGTACCAAGTCGAAAACCACAAGTGGGTTGCTGCAGAAATTATTCTTCGCTTTTCTAACATATTCAAAGTGCGACTAACTATGAAGAATGCAGGAAAGACGTAAAGAAAGGAATCCACGGTAAGCATGCACAGGATGCTCTGTCCAGCAATCCAAACACTTCAAACAAACTAGAACAAATTCCAGCAATCAAAGAGAGACCAAACTGTCCAATGCTGCTGCAATAAACCGAGAACCTCAAGCTTGTTGCAGCAGCGAATTCTTATACACAAATTTCAACCTAAGACAATCTGATCCCAGGGAACAAGATCATCAAACAAGGCTATACAAAAAGCAAACCGGTAAAGCTATGAAAAAGGATCATCTTTGTCCTATGAAACGCATGAAAACGCAAGGAAATAGCAGAAATAAACTCTCTCTCTCGACCTTTGGCTATACTCCTGGACTCACACATCATGACAGGTCATGCAAACCTGATAACAGGGAGAAAGGATCTACGCTTTGCTGGGTTTATTTATCATAAACATCAACCATAAACACCACACAAAAGCATTATAAAACCATCACCAAAGAGCCCAAACTACTATCCCTAAAGATACCCCAGGCATTCCTCAATCATAAACCAAACAATGACAACAGAAAGCTCCAAACTTGGCATGAAATACCTCGGTGAAGATCTGCCGGTGGCAACGGAGGGCTAGAATGGCGGCAGTAGTGAAGGTTAGCAGTCCCAACGACCCCCTTTCCGTCTGCTCGTTCTTTCTTTCCTAGCTTTTTCTACTCAGTTGTCAGTAGGCTCCCTCTTAACAGTCGACCAAACCCTTTTCTATGGCCATCATCCCTTCTGTTTTCTCATCAACTCTCCCTCTAGTTCTCCGTCGTTCTAGCCGTCACATACACACTCCTTCTCGCTCACCAAGCTTTCGCCTTTTCCCTCGTTTCTACCTCTCGGCCCTCCCTCTCTTTTAGTCAGTCTTGTTCTAACCCGCAGACTTTCCCTCTGTCTTTCCTTCACAATCTCCCTTGCTTTTTCTTTTTCATCCGCTGTTCTTTTTGTTCTAGCCGTTTCTTTCTCTCCTTTTTCTCACACTCTCTCTCGGCCGTTGTTTTCTCTATTCCCTCAACCTCCCCCAGCCATCACCAAAAAAAAGCTCCCCCGTCGGCTGTGTTTTTCTGTTCTATTTATTCCAAAGACCTGCTCTCAAACCCTCACCTGAAAGGTGAGGATGAGAGTGGAGGTTTTACTGGGCATCTTAGAGCCCTCCGATGCCAGCCACATTTTTCCTGAAGATGCCGCTGCATGCGGCTTCTTTTTTTTTTTTTCAAAACATCTAAAACTGCCCAAAACCCGCTCTCGGGTTTCCTTTTTTTTTTCTTTTCTTTCTTTTTTTTAAATTAAATTAAATAACAATGAATTTAAATCTAAAATAAATTCAGATAAAATGAACAAAACTATGAACAAAAGATAACAACAAAATGCTAATAATTTTTCTTCTTTTCTTTCTTTCTTTTTTTTTCAAAAAAAATTCTATGCTAAAATGACTTAAAACAAAAATAAAAGACTAAAAGCAAATAAAAACTAACATGAAAAATAAAATAATAATAAATAAAAATACACTAAAAATTTGGTGTCTACAAAGGTATATTTAAATAAATAAATTATTTAAATCCTTGTGGAAACTAGAATATAGTTTCCAATAAGATTTAATTTTCTTATTCTAATACGACTCTTGTATTTAGAAGACTTAACCTTATTTACATCATATGATTACAAATTAAACTGTAAGTTATAAGACAACTTATCTTTCATGTCTCCACTTGAATTTTTTTTTATTAAACTAAAGAAGTTCTTAGCACTCGTTTGGTTGGGAGTAGTAGGGGTCTACTATAGGTTATTAAAAGGGTCAATTTCCATTCATGATACTTGATTGACAACTACGGCAATAAGCCTATGGCTATGAAAAACCTAAAATATTTCCATCATTAATCTGAAACAAATTGGTGGGTTTTCATCAAAACCAGAGATCTCTTCCTATTGCCCTTTACTTCTTCCTTTTCTCTCATAGTTTTACAACAAACCTTGCAAGCAATTCAAGGGAACCAAAAAACATTATCAAAACTTTTAGCTGAAGTAAAATTTCTTTATCTCTTTATCTTGATTTCAGTAGTTTTTTTCTTGCTACTATTATGTGGCTAAATTTGTTTGCCATATGTTTTCCATTTTAATTTAGATTATATGTATTTAGATAGCAAATCTTCTGATATTCTTCATCTTTTCAACCTTTAAAGCCTATGAAAACAAATTTGCTAATTGTAAGTTGAAAATTCAGGCAACCCATATGGCATAGATTATAAATTTCTAATCTTTGTTAGTATATACATGGTTTTTTATGCGCATGTATTTTTCTTTGTTTCTAAGGCTCATAAATTTTTGCTATAGTAGGAAGATGTTTAACAATATGCATTATAGTATCTTATAAATCTTCTGACCTACTAGGCACTGCTTTTGATATGAGAACATTTACTTCAAATTAAAGTTCACTTTGAGAGTTATCAGCTTGCACAAGGGCAAAATTCCCCAATGTCCCTCAAACTATTGGATGAATCCATAAAATACCAAAACCAGTAAAAACAAATCAAATTTGTACATTAACCCACACTTTTGCATGTTTTGATTAAAAAACACTACATGTTTGACAAGTAATTATAAAGGAGTTGAACTCTTCCATTTTTAACTTAAAAACACACCAAAAAATATCTTAAAACCTAACAAAATATAGGTAAAATAAATGCTAATAAAGAAGAAATGAAACATTTGACAAAAGCATTTCTATTTTCAAATCTTCTTGTAGTAGTCATACAACCGAAAAAATAATTATGAATCTAAGCTGGTACCCAAAACATCTTGATTCTGTACAAACCAGCTACATGTTTATTTTTTTCTAGACCATATTTTGCAACTACAATAGGCCATTGTTGCTCAAACTCTTCCACAGTATCCAACTCATACTAGCTATAAAGCTCAGAACACTAGCTTGAGTATTGATAGCGAAGAATAGAAATAAACCAACATCTGAATTTAGATGTTATATGCCACACACAAAACGCATATTTTGTCAAAGGCATTTCCCTAGAAATTACTTCAGTCATCCCAGGATCCTGATCCATCAAAATTGTTTGAAATGCCTTCTTCATTAACAATATGAAAACCTATAAAAAATAGTAAAGCATAAGAATCAATGAAAAAATTTTAATTAGTTATGCCTAAGAGTAAAAGTAATTACCTTCATTAGCTGCTAAAATGAACTTGTCGTTTTATTACGAAGCAGAGTTTAACCAAATATTATTGTCCTCCCATGATTATTCATGCCAACAAAAATATCAAGACATTTCATATGAATTTACCTTATAAGTGGTGTCAAAAATAACTATATCCTCATACTTTTGGTACCAATCAAAACAATAGGCAGGGGACCAAAATATTTACTCAAGTCTCCGTTCTTCATCTAACTTAAAAGCATACTGAAAATTAGCATTTTCATTTTTAGCACATTTATAATGGTGTAAAAGATCCATAGCATCACTTTTTTCATTCATTTGATGGAGTTTATTGAAAATATTATGAATGTCTTTTGCAAGAAATGGAAGATGCCCATGCCTTATATTTTTTTCTAACTCCATGACACGCATGGTTTATTGAACTGAAAGACCACCTATTTTTAATAAAATGCTATGCGCTTCATTTTCTTTAGTGATCATTTAATAAGACGGGAGAAAATGCAGCTCTTCTACAGATAAAAGAGTATGACTGTGGCTTGAAATAAATTTAGTGACATGCCATTCTACAGGAAAAATATCACTTCTTGTTTTGCATGTTATTCGCATATAAGCCTTGTACTGACGTTTAAGCGATTTTCTATCACGATGCTCCTTACTTGAATCAACAAACTTTACATTTGGTCTCCCTACTCGATGACAGAAAAAATCACGTCTTTTCTTATGCCCATTCTTGTTTTTAGACCGCATTTTTCTAATTGCAAAGCCATGTCTTCACGTATAATTTTTATAAAATATAAAAGCTTCTTCCTCACTTAAGAAACATTGCCCAATAAATTGTTCAAATGGCTTTACAAATAAATCTGTAGATTTACTCGTATCATTTGGAAGCATATTTAGATCAAACAAATCTCCATCTTTACCCGTATCATTTGGAAGCATATTTAGATCGAATAAATCTTTTTCAATATTTTGATGGTGACAGCCTTCTGTAAATTCCCCATCCATTTTATACTTCAAAGATTAGAAAAGAAAAAAAACACATGATTAGTTTTATATTCATGAATAATGCTACAAATTGAGATAACTCTAATAGTAACATTCACACCAATAGTGCCTTTAGATATAAGAAATTCAGTCCTATGAGCCGGAACTAAAATAGAAAATCTAAATTGATCACAAGTCTCATTCCAAATAAATTTGAACAAAAAAATTTGTGGTCATTTTGGATCTAAAACATTCAAAGTGCATTCTTTATATGACATAATAATTTGACAAATAGTATTGTTTTTACTATTCAAGGCTCAAGCTCTTCTAGCATTAACTAGTCAGATCAAGATAGCAGTTGAATTTGTCACTTCCCACTGAGGATTTGTAGGTTAGTAAGCCAAGGTTTGGGGGCGTCTACAACTTACTCTACTATGTATGCACTCACACAACAATTTATTCCTTAAATTACAACAAATTTATGAACTTAAAGCGTGAAATACCATTCAAAAGTTGCTATTATTTTACATTATTGTTGATTTTAGTGCCTAAGCTCGTTGTCCTGTGCAGTTGTGGCTGTATTTTATCAGTCAACTAAAGTGACATAATTTTCCACCGAGTTTAACAAAGCTACTGTTGATGGTTCAAAGGCAAAAAAATCCGATAAAAAACGACTAATTATGTAATGATATTGATAAAATAGAGAAGCAGAGAAATTACATAGCACGGGGAGAACCTACTAATCTTCAATCTTCTAAAAGTTGGGTATACAGAGATAATAACTGGGAAGCAGAAGGGAAGAGTATAAAAAAAGGGACTAGACCCGCAAGATTGGTTGAGATGTAAAAACAATTGAAATCAATAGTCAGAAACATAAAAGTATAAGAACTACTATCACCAAATCCTTTAAAAATTTATCTTTAGACATCGTATAAACATCAAAAGAGAACAAAGACATGATTTTAACATAATCCTCATCCAGAAAAGAACAATTTAAGGATTAATTATAGAAAATTAAATTAATCAATTGATAGAAAAATGAAAAGAAGGAAGACTATAATAAGTATGTACCTTTGAGTGTTACTCTTGCCTTTGGATATAACTTCCTGCTAACTTAGGGTTTTATGCATCTTGATGTCTCCATTTTTGCAATTTTTTTTTGTTAAAACCGGCGATACTACCAGAGCAATATTTATCCTAATGCCAACATTACCGTTAGCTAGTCAACCCCATATATTTTCATTGATTTTGTTGGGCCCATTGTCCACCAATTACCCCTTTTATTCTCTCTCTAATTAATTGATAGCCTGCATACTTCTTGTATCTCTTTAATTTATTTATCTATTATTTTCATAATTCATTGATTTGGTTTTAAGTTTTTACCATATTTTTTTCTTATATTGTAATTCTTTTACTTTAAAGCACTCTTATTTTTTATTTTTGAAGTTGTATTCAAAAGTTATTTTTTTTGCAAATACAATATGATTTAACTAAAACAACTAACAACTTAAAATGCGGGAAGAGCTTTGGTAGGGTTTCTCCCAAGCTCCTTTGAACTCCTTCAATGGCTGCTTGGGCAGCCCCTCGTCCACCTGATCGGGGGCGGGATCTCTCAAACACGAAATCCTTTGTAGACATTGTCGCGCAACACCCACGAAGCATGACTGCAAAAGGCTTTACAGGCTTTGCTCTCTCACCGCAATAGCCTTCCATTGTTCGCGATCCTTCAACATTCAAAGGACAACCAGCGGTGTTTTTCATAGAAGATGACGTCCAGACCCTTTCCAAACCTTTTCGATTCTCTCTGATGGGAAAATTCTCCAAAGATAGACCAGCTATGGACGATTTGCGGCAGGCTTTTCAAGCAATAGACTTTCAGGGAACCGGTTCGCTGGGATTAATCGACCATCGTCATGTCCTTAATAGATTCAGCCATGAAGAAGACTACTTGCGATGCTGGTTGAGGGGGTATGGTCCCTGCAGGGATTTGTAATGAGGGTCTTTAAGTGGACGCCCTCCTTCTCAGTCGACACCGAATCACCAATCGCTCCAGTTTGGTGTCCCTACCTCGGCTTCCAGTCCACCTCTTTGACAAGGGGCCTATTTTTTCTATCGCTCGGTTGATAGGGGAGTCGCTCAAGGTTGATGCTTCCACTGTCTCCCTAAACTGCCCTAGTGTCGCAAGATTCTGCGTAGAAGTGGACGTGTGCCAGACCCTCCCCAATCGGCTATGGATTGGACATGGATCTACTGGTTTTTGGCAAAACGTCATCTAAGATAATTTGCCGGACTTCTGTTACTTGTGTCACAAGTTGGGTCATTAGCAGGACAAGTGCCGCAGCTCTGTGCCCTTCACTGAAAAAAGTCAGACCAGCCCCCCAAAAAACATTGAAGTGCAAACAATGGGTGGCCAAGGAGCGTTTGCACCCGAACATATCTCACGTGCTAGCGGTACAAGAGCAGCAAATGGGCAAAAAACCTTTGGAGGAAGTCAACCATAACACTAATTGCATCGAAAAGGTCCCAGTTCCACCCACAAGCTCTTCAGGCCTATCTGCTGAACAAAAACAAGAAGAATGTCAAGCCCAATTGAACACAATAGCGATCCCATCTTCAGGCCCCGGCTTAGCAATGGAACAAAAGCAGCACGATTGTAACAAGCAGATGCCTGTGCATGTTCCAGCTATTGCTGATAGCATCCCTCCTCTCTCGCTCTCCTTCTACGATGACTGTCAGTTCCACCATACAAAGCGACAGTCGAACAAATGGAATTCTGCGAAATGAGAGATGGTTTTCGATTGGGTTTCTGACATGCCCGAACCGGAAAGTCTTAACAATCGTCTAGCTGATCTGCACTCCTTTAAGGCCCATATGGATGAGAGGATTGCCTCAAGTGCACCATCGAGCATCATACCTGACTCGGAGATGATTACACAGCAAAATCAAACAAAATGAGTGACGAAACGACACTACTTAACCCAACCAAGAATGGTCCTCACTAGACAAGCTGCCAAGGCTTCTCAAACTTCCCTCCTTGCCTAGTTTAATGATTAGAGTCCTCATATGGAATGCACAAGGTGTAGCGGGTCACGCCACATCTCGTAGGCTCAAAAAGCTATTAAGGTTACACTCGGTTCCTTTCTTGGTAATAATCGAACCTATGGTTGACCCTTCAGCTCTCTCTAAGTTTGTAGCAAAGTTGGGTTTTCATTTAGGGGTTTTTAATATCTAGAACAAAATATGGGTATGTTGGAAGCCCTCTTTTGCGGTGAATGTGATTAATAATGGTGACCAATCCCTTCACTTTGCTGTCACGCATGAGTCGATGTCCACTGCAGTGTTTTGCACCTTTGTCTATGCAAAGTGCACAAGACGTGAACGGCAAGAGGTTTGGGCCACCTTGTCGAGTATAAAACAAGACATTTGGCAACGGCCATGGCTAGTGGGGGGAGATTTTGACATCGTCTCCTCTATGGAAGAATACCAAGGGAATTCGCCCCAGGACCTTGGCGCAATTGCAAATTTTAATGCTTTCATTCATAGCTGCTCGCTTAAACAGGTTCAGGCGAGTGGCAGTAGGTTTATGGGGTCGGGTATTCGCAATGGGCAATGAATATGGAAGAGGTTGGACTGTGTCCTGTACAATAATGACTGGGAGCAACAATTTCCGAGCCTGGTAGTTCACCATCTCAACCGTGCCACTTCAGACCATTCGCCTTTACTATGCATGTTCGGTAATCCCCATCAATTGGAACCAAAGTCCTTTAAGTTGCTCAATATGTGGACTCATCATCCTACCTTTATAGAAGTTGTTCATCAAAATTGGAGTTCACCAATTGAGGGATATGGGATATACACCTTGGCTGGAAAGCTGAAACGATTGAAACGGTGCTTGTAGACTCCACACACAGAAATTTTTAGCAATGTATTTGACAAGGTAGTGTGTGCAAAGAAGATTCTTGCTCAGAAAGAAACCCGATTGGAGGTAGAAAACACAGAGAAAGCCCGAATTGAATAGAGCCATGCCCAGGCCTCTCTTCTAAAGGCCTTGGCAAATGAGGAGTTATTTTTGAAACAGAAGGCTAGGGTTAAATGGTTAAAAGAGGGTGAATTCAACTCTAAGTTTTTTCACTCATACCTAAGGGAGAAGATGTCTCATTTGTCTATCCACCGCATCAAGAACTCTCGTGAAGAATGGATTGGCGATTGCGACACTATAGCAGAAGAGGGAGTGGCCTTCTTCCAAGAATTATTAACAATGGACCTGCAGGGCCTCGAGGATCACCTACTCTAGGCAAATGCAACGTGGAAACTACTGCAACATGTCCCTTGTCTTATCACGCCTCAACAAAATGAAGATTTGATTTGGATGGTGTCAAGGAGGAAGTTCGCGATGCCGTATTCGGGTTGGACAGGAAAAGAGCAGCGGAGGCAGATGGATTCTCAGGAGTTTTCTTCTATCATTGTTGGGACTTGGTGGCTCAGAATGTGATAAACACGGTCAAGGAGTTCTTTGTTGGTGTCTCTATCCCTAAATCCATTGCTAGCGCGCTCATCATGCTGTTTCCTAAGAAAGAGGTTTGCTCATCCTTTGCAGATTATAGGCCAATTAACTTATGCACTTTTATAAATAAGGTTTTTACTAAAGTTCTAAGTAATCGCCTGAGGCCTTTATTGCCTTCCTTAATATCGAGGGAATAGTCTGCTTTTGTCAAAGGTCGCGAAATTATCGACAACATATTGTTGGCCAAGGAAATGATGTACTCATTGGACAAAAAGGTGCGGGGCGCTAACATCATCATCAAACTGGACATAATGAAAGCTTTCGATAGGATCTCTTGGTCGATTCTATCTAATTTGCTAGAGAAATTTGGATTCCACTCGCATATTATCGCTCTTATTCTAAGTAACTTAACAACAAGTTGGTTCTCTGTGCTGATCAATGGGAGGTCGTAAGGCTTCTTCCAAGCTTCTAGAGGTCTTAAGCAAGGGAACCCATTGTAGACAATGAAATTTTAATTAATTCTTAAAATTACCATTGGTGTATAAATTATTTTTGTGGCTTATTTCTATCCAATCGGGTATTGCCGTATGTCATATACACTCGGAAAATTGGTTATTAAATGGCCAATTATACTCTGCCACGTGTCAAATTGAGGTATTCCAATCAATTGAAATTACTGGGATGTCTCTACCAACCAAATCATATCATGTCACATGTCTATTGGATAAATATCTAAGTATTTATTTCTTATTAAAGGAATAATATTTAGAGTTGTTTAATCCAAGTATATTTCTTATATACTGCAATAGTTTTGAAGGAGTCGGTGGTTGACCTAAGAACAAGCTGCGAAACCCTTGAATTGGCGTTCGAGGAGAAGAATCGAAGAAAGCTCTCTATAAGTTCGAGAAAATTCCAGAGATTGTACCCACATATTCTTCCAAATTTATATATTACATATTTGTCGTGTATTTTTTTTTCCTTGTCGTTTTACAGACTTGAAATTTTAATCGAATACAAATTTTTGGCACGTCCGGTGGGACCATCTCTGCCTTCCATCTCTTCTCTTCGAATATTTAACTACATACATCATCAATGGCACCAAAGAGCAACAAAATCATGATTGCACGTTCCAACGCTACTGATGCTAAGCCTGTTCAGGAAACTGCACATGTATCCACCAATACCCGCGCTATTGGTCCTGTGACAATGAGTATGACGAGAGCCTCCACTCAAAGTAGCATGGAAGCTCCATCGGCGTCAACTTCTGTCTTGGTTCAACATCACCAATAAGCTATTCTTCTACAGTGGGGATCGAAGACGTTCCTGCCTCGATTGAGAAGGCTCTTGCCATGCTCGAACTTGGATCCGAATCCAAATTTTCTAAGCATGATGATGATTCATCAAGCATCGAATCAGCCTCTTCCCATGAAACTCTTCAATCAAAATTTTTCATGGAAGATTCTGCTGCTGCTTCTGCTGCAATGCCTACTATAATGGCAAACACTTTAAGTCTCGAAGAACAAGTTTCGAACATATCCAAGATGATGGAGACCATGATGAAACACATCAAGGACCAAAATGCTCTATCGCTCAACTGCTCACCCAGAAAGATCATGCTCCTGAAGGAAGCCATGCGAACCCAAAGGAGCACCAAAAGCGTAAAATTTCCTCATTCAAAGGCAAAGATAAGGTGAAGGAATATATGTGACCGCCGAGGGAACTATCCCTGTAGAACAACTGAAGGAACTTATTAAATACGTGATTAAAGACAAAAATGAGAGTGGTTCAAAGTCAAGCTTTACCTACTCCAAGCCTTACACTGTTAGAATTGACAACCTAGCAATGCCTGCTAGATATCAACCACCTAAGTTTCAACAGTTCGATGGAAAAGGCAGTCCAAAACAACATGTGGCTCATTTCATCGAGACCTGCAATAATGCTGGGACCTATGGTGACCTGCTAGTCAAACAATTTGTTCGGTCCTTGAAAGGCAACGCATTTGATTGGTACACCGATCTCACACCGGGGTCCATCGACAGTTAGGAACAGCTAGAGCAAGAGTTCTTGAATCGCTTCTACATCACTAGAAGAACCGTTAGTATGCTGGAGTTGACTAACACTCGCCAACGGAAGGATGAACCTGTGGTCAACTACATCGATTGATGGAGAAGTCTGAGTCTTAACTGCAAAGATAGATTGTCTGAACCCTCTGCCATAGAAATGTGCATTCGAGGGATGCATTGGATCTTAAATTACATTCTACAAGGCATACGTCCAAACACATTTGAAGAATTAGCTACTCGCGCTCACGATATGGAATTGAGTATCACAGCCAATGCAACTGATGGGTTTCCTATTCAAGCTCCGCGAGTACAACAGCCTCGTCAAAGTAATGAAAGATAAGAAAATAAAAAGGGGGCAAGCTTCCTTCAAGACTCAGTAATAAAGGGTCCATGGCAATAAATACAGCTCCCGTAAAGATTGATACCAAGGTGAGTCGAAAGGTCACCGAAAAGTTAGGCTTCTCCCAAAACAAATCAATAAGAAGACTCACTTTGAAAGAGATGCAAGAAAAAGAATACCCATTCCTTGAATATGATTTATAAGGGATGTTTGATGATTTTTTCAAGGAGAAACTCCTTGAACTTCCCGAAATGAAGCGCCCAGAGGAAATCGATCAAGTAAATGATCTAAATTATTGCTGTTATCATCACCTGATTGGCCACCCTCTCACAAAATGCTTTGTCTTTAAGGACAAAATTTTGGAATTAGCCCGTCAAGGAAAAATCCTCCTCGAGGAGGATAAAGTATCGGCAAACCAAACAACAATAATGTTTGGGTCTGTGTGTTGTCCGATAGAAGTTCTATCCACGCCAAGCAGTGCTCTGTCTGTAAAAAGGGAACTTGAAAAATCTTCAATTGAAGATGTTATTGAAGATGACAATGAAGGATGGACCTTAGTCACCCGAAAGGGGACTCGCAAACCAAAGATAAAGGAGTATATTTTTTTGAAAAGCATTCATTCGAAAAGGCTAAAATAACGATGAAACAACGAAATGCAACAAAGAAACAAAAAGAAGTGGCCGTAACACCAGTCTCTTCAAATCATCCGCTCCTTCAAGAGGTTCGACAACTTGTGACACTAAGAGAATTTATGCCCAAGGGGTATTTAAGTGACGATGGTGATAATTCTACTTTTTGTCATGTCATCAAAGCTGAAAATCCTCAAGTCACACAAATTGGCACTAAATTTGAGAAAAAACTCAAAATCGATGATAAACCACCAGTGGATTGGGCAACGACTATCATTTTTTATGATGACGATTTAACTGTTGAGTTCAAAATCCACAATCGACCTTTGTTTGTTGGTGCATATGTTCGAGAACAGAAGATGAATCGGGTACTCATTGATGGGGGATTTGCTGTCAATATCATGTCCGTACGTGCTATGAAAGAACTAGAAATCTCAAGCGATGAGCTCTCCCAGAACCGCCTCATGATCCAAGGATTTAACCAAGGGAGGCAAAGAGCAATTGGCCTCATAAGGCTTGAATTGCTCATTGGTGAGTTGTTTTCAAGTGCGTTATTCCATATTATTGACGCCAAAACCTCTTATAACATGCTCTTGGGAAGACCCTAGATTCATGAGAATGAAATTATACCGTCTACTCTTTATCAATGTTTCAAGTATTGTCGAGACGGTATAGTTAAGAAAGTTGCTGCCGATGATAAACCTTTCACTAAGACCGAGACTCACTTTGCTGACGCCAAATTTTATCTTCAAAAAGAAGCAAAAAGAAAAGAGTCAACAAGGGAAGAAGGTCAAAATTCCAAAGTACCCATTTTGCATTATATTCCAAGATCGAAGAGAGAAGAAGGTCAGTTTTTTTTTATCAGGAATGACACATTAAATGTTCCGCTCACCAAAATAGAGCCTGTCAAAAGTGAGAAAACGAGTTTGCAAGGGTTTGTCCATCCCAAAGAAGAACCGGCAGTGGAACATTACTCACTACCAACTAATCAGACTCAAGAAGGTTTTGATCCAAATGCATATAGACTTCTTGCTAAGATAGGTTATAACCCAAATGAGAAGAATGCATTGGGCAAACTCCCTCCTGAAGTGACTGGCGAGAAAGCTCACGGATTGACGCCAAATGTTGAAAGAAAGAGGCTATAACGTTGAAAATTCATCGGTGGGTCTTGGTTATCAATCGCCCTCTCCTGTGCATATAATGATCAAAAGAGCGAGTTGTAACTATGTGAACGAAGAAATGGAGGTCACAAGCCGAAAGTGATCCGTTTTCAATAGATTGGGAAATAAGTCAAAACGCACTTCTATATTTGACAGACTGGACCCGCAATTGAAGAATTTAAAATCGCCCGTCCATGAGAGATTAGGCAGCAAAAAATAAGAGTGCCAAGTTGTCAAGGAAGAAAATCTTACTCCAATGAAGAAGAATGATCCGAGAAAACGAGTTTCCAATTTCTTTATGCATTATGGAAACTTCTTTAACGTAAGGATCGAAATCATCTTTGAAGAACAGGATCAAGAAAGCATTGCTTCCTGCCATCATATTACGATCAGCGATCCTGAAGAAGAAGAGTAAGATGCAGATGACGCTCCCTCTGAATTTGAACAAGAAATAAAAAATACAGTTGATATGTAAAAAGAAATTAACCTTAGCACAAGTAATGACTCTCGCCCAATTTACATAAGTTCTTGTATGACTCCTGAAGAAAAGAAAGAGTATGTTGATTTGCTACTCGAATTCAAAGACATCTTTGCCTGGAATTACTCAGAAATGCCTGGTTTGGATCAAAGGATCGCTGTCCATAATTTGTCTATCAAACGAGGAACAAAACCTGTCAAGCAAACTCAAAGACGCTTTCGATCCGAATTGATTCCTTTGATAGAAAATGAGATAAATAGATTGATTGAGACTGGATTCATACAAGAAGTAAAATATCCAACATGGATCTCAAGCATTGTCCCTATGAGGAAGAAGAATGGGCAAATTCGAATTTGTGTTGATTTTCGAGACTTAAATGAGACTTACCCCAAAGATGATTTTCCACTCCCCATCACAGAATTGGCAGTAGATGCTACAACAGGACATGAAGCACTATCCTTTATTGATGGATCTTCTAACTACAATCAAATACGCATGGCAACCGAAGATGAGGAGTTCACTGTGTGACGCCCCCACTTCTCCCTAAGGCGAACCAAATGGTATCCGCGGGACGCCTGCCCAACTCTCGTCAGGACTCAAGCCATTTCCGTCCAAACTTAATACAATAATAGACGTTACGATTAAATATCATAAATACAATTAGTGCGTAAGCATTCAAGTTTATCAATATTCAACATCTGCCCAATCATTACATCGGGATCTCGAAATACATCAATATTCAAAATATACATCAATCACAAGTCTAGCCCCAAAGTGCAACGGAAACCCTAAAACAAGAGTACGCCAAGAGGGGTTTCTCCAACATTTCTCCAAGTCCAATCCTGTTAAGGAAAACAAATCTACAGGGTGAATAAAATACTCGTGAGGCCAAGAACACGTTGTTCAGGTAACAAGCCCAAATAACAGTTCAAGTGATAAATTACAAGTAATTCATAAAGCCAACGAAATGTAAACAGAAATAATTCAAGGATATGGTAGCTCTCAGGAGCTAAATTCCACTTGCTTTGTCAGTTCATTCGTATATCTTCCAGCGATGACTCTCCGTCAATCGGGTTGATATTTTCAAACCGTAGATCACCACTTACTTCTCATCCGTCCACCCTACACCGCTTCGAGCCCGCACGACATTTATAAGGCTATACTCCACGAGTATGCCAAGCAAGATCTCTCAAATAGATCAATCTTATCATGTGATTCTCATGACTCCCCAAGGTTCCCGACCAAACCCATGCCGGCTCGCGTCCCAAGGTCGGCCTATGAGTTTGGGCGTCCCCCATGTATCATGTAAGCGTCGAGGAGATTCACTCCAACGACGTATGCAGCCATAGCATACCATGTCATGTATTCAAGCATTTGACAGGTTTAAGCATGTATTTCAGGTCATGTAAACCAGGCAAAACATATTAAGCATGAGTCATTTGTTTCAAATGAGAACGAGTGCGATAAAGTACACACTACTCCATTTTTCAAAACCAAGTAGGCTAAGCATGTAATCAGGTAAGCCAAGCATGAATCAAGTCCATAGAGTTCAAGTAGCCATACACTTGACACTCACCAAGTAGAAGTAGTCTCAACCGAAGTTTAAGCGTTCACCGTGGGATCCTCTTGAGGGTCCTCGTGTGCGCCTAAGCACATAATAGTGAAGTATCACTCATATATCCCAATTATCAAGGAAGATTGTACACTAGTACAATCTAAGGAAATTTCATGAAAACGAACATCAATTACTCATAAATCGAGGTTTAAATGGAGTTTCTCAACGTACACGGTAATCGAGTTTTCATTTTGGGAAATCAAGTATAAAAAGTTCAAGAAATATTGAAGGAATAAGGAGTACTTGAAAACTCCCTTCCCTTGGAATTTGGGAAAAAAATTCAGGTTTGATACGATACTTTGAAAAATCGTATCTCCCATTCTATATGTCAGAAATTAGAAACTGGGTGCCGTTGGAAACCTCTTTGAAAGTACCAAAAGTTATTAGAATACATTTTTCTAAGATTCCAAATGGAAAACATTCAAAAATGAGCTCAAAGTTGCTGTTTTGGTTCATAAGGCAGATTTAAGTTGGTTTTTGGCCAACTTTGAAAATTCGGCAAAATTCACTTGAGTGAAACTAGCTTTTGAAATTTGCAACTCTAATAGTGTTGTGAAAATCTCCCCCTTTTTGATGATGACAAAACATTTGGATCGAGCAAGCAAAAATATACGAGCTGGGATATAACAACTCCCCCTAACGAAGTGCATGAGTATTCAGAAAGAAACGCAACGCAACTCCCCCTGAAACTGACTCCCCCTAACTAGTTACTCAATACCATCAATGATAATCCAATAGTTACTCTATACCATCAATGCTAATCCAATTCTCTCCCTTTTTGTCATCACAAAAGTGAGTATCATTTTTGATACCAACATCAGTATGATCCATCAGAAACATTATCAATAACACGCAATATCAGATAGTATCAGCAAAATCCATTCATGTTCAGCACAATTTGGAATCAACAGAGATATACATAACGAACACATTCCATAACAAACAATCATTCATAACGAATATTCATGACAAACACTTAGTTTTAACATCCATAAACAGTAGAAAATATCCAGTTGTATAGACCAGGTGTACATCACTTAGCCAAAAGTTTTGCAATGCAAAAGATGAACTATAGTCCTAGATTAAAGTGCAGTGACCTAGTAGTGCCTAGATGGTGATTTTAGATGATCCAGGCCTCCTCCTGGCCAGACGAAACTGTTCAGGGTCCTCTTCTTCCTCAGTTTCTTCATCATCATCTTCATATGCTTCCTCAGTTGCTGGAGCCTTGCCTTTATCCTTGGGCTGAGAACTGGAAGCTGGTGTGGTCTCAGTACCAGTAGTTGGCCCTGTGGGCTCAGGTCTTGGCTCTTTCCCATGAACATTTGCATTATTTTCAGGTATTGGAGGGACAACAAGATTTCTTTTTTTCAGTGAAGGAGGATTGTTGGGCAGGGGTCATGGTCATCATGAGACCATCTTCAATAAGCATGACATGCTGTTTGAGGTCTTCAAGCAGGGAGATGACTTCAGAATTGGATGCAAAGGACTTGCTGGCAGACTTTCTGGGATGAATGGTGAAGGGAGAGACATAGTCTGACTGATCACGAGAAGTCCTAGGAGTGACAGGGATTTCATGAAAGTTTTTTCTTCTGGATTCAGCCACAGTCTCCTTATAACACCAATGGCCATCAAAAAATCTTAAATTCTTTCTTTCAAAATAAGCTTTTGAGAAAACTGATGAAGCACTGTCTTTGGGAGATTTTCCAGAAAAAGGTATTTCAAAATGTGCAAAGATAGGAGTCAGAAATCTGCCATAAGAGAGCTTCCTACGACTGTCAGTGCTAATTTTGAGCAGAAACTTGCACATTATAAAACCAAAGTCAATGCAGATTTTTTCAACAAAACAGTAGAAAAGATAAAGTTCCATTTTATTTGCATCTATTCTGTGGCCATCAGTTGGCACCAACAGATTCGAAATGATGGTGAAGATGATCAGATTTTGAGGACTGAGATCATCTAATCTTGCCTCAGCAGGAGTATTGAAGTGAGTTTGAAAATAGGTCATGAGTTTGGCAATGTAAAAATGATGGTAGGCAGAAGGAAATTCCTCATATGAAAAGAAATTTGCAATTTTTCCTTTGAAACCAGATTCAATGCTAGTTTTCAGAATGAAATTCACAATGTCAGGAGTTAACGTGATGTCTATAGAGTTGACCCTAGAGATGAGTTCAGTGTGTGATTTACCCTTTCTAAGATTAGCAAAGAATTGATGAAGCATGTCAGGGTAAAAGACATTAGGAATGGTCAGAAGATGAGTCCATTTTTGGAATTCAAATAGTTTAATGACAGGTTCAAGATCAATCTTACGAAATTCGTAGGGAAGGATGAGCCTTTGGGTGATGAGCCCTTTTTGAGAGACTAACTCAAATCTGTCTTTGGCTTCGTCATCAATGAATTTTGGGAGAGGAGTGGGTTCTGTTATGGGCTGTGTTACTAGATCTTTCCCAGAACGTTTCCCTTTCGAAGTTTGTGTGGTAGATGCCCCAACATTCTGAGCCTCAGACCTTGTCCTTGGAGATTTCCTGGTGGAGGGTTCAGGTGTTTGCTGATTCTCAACAATGTTTCGTTCATTCTGCTGATCAACAGAGGGATCAGCAGATTGCTTTTTCTTGGATTGGGGAGTGCTCTTCCTCTTTGCAGTTCTCTTTCTTTTACCAGATGACTTTGTGACAGTTTCATCACCCTGGGTAGCCTGCTCTGGTTCCTTATTTCCACCAACAATGTTCCCTTCAAAGTTCTGCCCTTCCAACTGCTCATCAGATGATTCAGCAGTTGGAGTAACCAATTTTCTTTGGACAGTTTGCTTCGCTTTACCACCACGGGTCACAATCTTCTTCTTAGGCGCCATAGGAGGTGGTTCCTCAGTCTCAATGTCCTCATCTCTAAGCCTAAAGGACCGTCCGGCACTAGTAGATCCACCTCTGATTCTAACCATGATGCAATGTAGAAGTGTTTTTGATGCAGAACGTGTTGTACAGAGGAAGAATGCAGTATGAGCAAGAATGAGAATGTACTTAAATGCCGCAGGGAGAGAATTATAAAAAGTTAGGGTTTCGGATGTGAATTGGGAACAATGGGGTAGTTGGGGGTTAGGAGTGATTTTTATGAGTGGTTAATGAGCAATAGGGGTGTAATGGAGTTAGTTGAGTCAATTTCTTGGAACTTGGTTTGATAAGAGAGGAATTTGAATTTCAAATATGAGAGGAAACTGAAAGGTTGCGTCCGAGACTCTGGAAGAAAATGAACTAGGAAGAATAGGTAACTGCCTTATAGTGCTCAAATTTTTGAGTGTCGGACGTCCGAACGTATTGATGCGTCCGACATATCCGTCCGAACCAGGATTTTTCTGAAACTGGACGAAGAACATTGTCGGACGTCCGTTCCAATTCATCGGACGTCCGATAAGGATTGACCAAAAAGCAAAACTTAGAATCTTTTTTCTGAGACGCCCAGTTTTGTTCTCAGGAACACAAACTGATCCAGTGGAAGAGCTTTTGTGAGGATATCAGCGATTTGTTCTTTAGAACAAACAAACTGGACACGGATTACCCCCTTTGAGACAAGATCGCGAATGAAATGATGCTTTATATCAATGTGCTTAGTCCTAGAGTGCTGAATGGGATTTTTTGTCAGATTAATTGCACTAGTGTTGTCACAGTACATAGGTACACATTCATACACTAAACCAAAATCATTCAATGTGTTTTTCATCCATAGCAATTGAGCACAACAAGCACCAGCAGCAACATATTCAGCTTCAGTAGTGGACAATGAGATAGCATTTTGTTTTTTACTAAACCAAGATACCAAACAATTTCCAAGAAAGTTGCATGTACCAGTAGTACTTTTTCTATCTATTTTACAACCACCGAGATCAGCATCAGAAAATCCATATAAAGGAAGTTCATGACATTTTGGATACCATAAACCAAAGTTTAAGGTTCCTTTAAGATATCTAAAAATTCTTTTTACTGCATTCAAGTGTGATTCCTTTGGACAGGATTGAAATCGAGCACATAAGCATACAGCAAACATGATGTCAGGCCTACTGGCAGTTAAATAAAGTAAACTTCCAATCATACCTCTGTACTTCTTTTCCTCAACTTTCGTACCTTCCTCATCCTTGTCAAGTTTGGTAGAAGTGCACATAGGTGTTCCAACAGGCTTTGAATCCTCCATTCCAAATCTTTTCAGCAGCTCCTTGGTGTATTTTGCTTGATTTATAAATGTTCCATCTTCGGTTTGAACCACTTGGAGTCCAAGGAAGAAGTTCAGTTCTCCCATCATGCTCATTTCAAATTCTTTTTGCATGATGATGGAAAAGTCCTTGCACAAGTTCTCATTAGTAACACCAAATATGATATCATCCACATATATTTGCACAATTAAAAGATTTCGTGAGCTTTGTTTTGTGAAGAGTGTAGTATCTACAATGCCCCTTTTGAAACCATTTTCAATCAAAAATCCACTCAGACGTTCATACCATGCTCTAGGAGCTTGCTTTAATCCGTATAAAGCTTTTGAGAGTTTAAAAACATGATCTGGATAAGATACATTTTCAAAGCCAGGAGGTTGGTCAACATAGACTTCTTGATCTATAAAATCATTTAAGAAAGCACTCTTAACATCCATCTGAAATAATTTAAAATTCTTGAAACATGCAAATGCTAGAAACATTCTTATGGACTCCAACCTAGCTACAGGTGCAAAGGATTCATCAAAGTCTATCCCCTCTTATTGAGTGTATCCCTTAGCCACCAGCCTGGCCTTATTTCTAACAACCTCCCCTTTATCATTCATTTTGTTTCTAAAAATCCACTTTGTGCCAATGATAGGATGGTCTTGTGGTCTAGCAACCAGGGTCCAAACCTTGTTTCTTTCAAATTGGATTAACTCTTCTTCCATAGCTAAAATCCAGTGCTCATCATTCAATGCATCAACAACATTTTTAGGTTCAATATGTGATACTAAAGCAAGATTATCTACTAGGTGTCTAGAAGAACGAGTTCTGACCTTTTCAGATGGATCACCAATTATAAGCTCCCTGGGATGGTTATGAACAAATTTCCAGGTTCTTGGTAGATCATTAGGAGTAGCGGTATCTCTTTCATTCACTTCTCCAGCTGGACTGTCTTGAGTATCAGCATCCTTTAAATCAATTTCTGGTGAAGCAGAGTCATGATCATTGATTACTAACTTGTTTAGTTCATTTTGAACACCTGTATCATCATCTTCACCACAACTCATAGAAATGTCACCATTAGATTCATCAAATGTAATGTGTATCGCTTCCTCTATGATCAGTGTTCTACGATTATAAACTCTGAAGCCTCTTTTGTTTTCACAATATCCCAAGAAAATTCCCTCATCAGATTTTTTGTCAAATTTTCCAAGATGTTCCTTGATATTCAAAATGAAACATTTACAGCCAAATACTTTAAAGTAACCAACAACAGGCTTTTTGTCAAACATAAGCTCATAGGAGGTTTTGTTCAAAATTGGTTTTAGGAGAACTCTGTTCATGGTATAACAGGCTGTGTTTATGGCTTCAGCCCAAAAATATTTTGGTAAACTGCATTCACTGAGCATGGTTCTGGCAGCCTCTTGGAGAGTTATATTTTTTCTTTCTACAACTCCATTTTGTTAGGGGACTCTAGCAATAGAGAATTCATGAGTAATGCCATTATGATCACAAAATTCTGGAAAACCACAGAACTTGAATTCTGACCCATTATCACTTCTAATCCTAACAATTTTCAAGCCAAGCAGATTTTGCACTTTAGCAAACAATGAAGTAAAATTCTTAAAGGTATCATCTTTATGAGCAAGAAATAACACCCAAGTATATCTAGAGTAATCATCAACAATCACAAAACAATATCTCTTACCACCAAGGCTTGCAGTTTGTGTAGGACCAAACAGGTCAAGGTGCAAAAGTTCAAGTGGTTTTGAAGTAGACACACATTTCTTGGATTTAAAAGATACCTTGACTTGTTTTTCAAATTGGCAAGCATCACATATCCGGTCCTTTTCAAATTTGATTTTTGGGAGACCTCTAACAAGATCCTTTTTAGAGATTTCCTTCAGCAAATCCATGTTGAAGTGACACAGTCTTCTATGCCATAACCATGGGTCCTCATTTGCTACTTTGAGACATTTGAAATAGGAGGAATCAATTTTTTCAAGAATAACTACATAGACATCATTAACCCTTTTTTCTTTGAAAATAATGTTAAACTTTGAGTCAAATATGAGACATTCAAGCTTTTTGAACAATACAAACAGATTCCTATCACACAGTTGGCTAACACTTAATAAATTGTAGCTCAGATTATCAACGAGAAGAACATTGTGGATAGAGGTTTTACCATTCTTACCAACATCACCAATACCAACAGTTTTGGCTTTGTTATCATCTCCAAACGTTACCTTTCCACTTGCTTTTTGCTTGAGTTTAACGAATTGTGATGCATCACCAGTCATATGTCTTGAACATCCACTATCAATGAACCATTTTGATTCTTTAGCAATGTTATCCTGGTTCACCTACACACATAAACCCATAGGATAATACTTGGTACCCTTTACATGTTGGGTCCTTGAGAGTTAGTCTTATGTCTAACTATCCACATGCATCTCATGCCATTCCTCATATTTTTCTTAACATAACAGTTGCTATTCATGTGACCAAATTGATAACAAAAATTGCATACTGACATTGAATCAATCAAATGAACAGGTTTAATAAATCTGACTTGCCTTCTCCTGTGGATTGCAAACTCATTGGCATTTTGATTCAGTCTTATTTGATGAGTATTAACATAAGGTTCTGTGTCATTCTTTTGAAGACGGTTCTGTTTTATATGATGTAACAAATGACATAAATCATCCATCCTCTTTCTTAAGCTACATTGCTCATTTCTGAGTATGTCACAGAAATTTTTCTTTTTGTAAAGTTCAGCAATCACATCAGTTTCAACCCTTTTCAGGTTCTCATTTTCATGCTCAAGATACTTGTTTTGTCGAAAAAGATTTGCATTATCTTGTATAAGAAAGCTAATTTTTTGCTTTAGTTCCTTGTTTTTAACATAGGATTCTTTCAGGCTGTTATGCATTTTTTTCTAGAAAAGAATTAACATCATCATCAGATTCACTATCACTGTCGGTTTGAGAGTTGCATTGTGTTACCTCTTCATCTCCAATGGCCATGAAAGCCACTTGAGCAGATTCCTCTTCTTCTTCAACTTCATCTTCTGAGTTGCAATCATTCCAGGTAATCTGGAAATTGTTGAACTTTGATTTTCGTTCAACCTTGTTCTCCTTCTTTTTCTTCATTGGACACTCATTCACATAGTGTCCTGGTTGACCACATTCGAAACACTTATCAGTCAACTTCTTGTTGAGCTCCAGTTTCCCTCTGTTTCTGAAGTCATTAGACTGATTTGGTAAGGAATAGCTGGATCCGCCTTTCCTGAATCTTTTTTTGTTGAGAAATCTTTTGAAATCTCTTGTGATGAGTGCAATATCACTGTCATCACCTTCCAAGTCATTTTCATCCTGTGAGGCTGTTTCATCTTCGTCTTGTGAAGCTTTCAGAGCAATACTCTTTCTTACTTTTGTGTCTTCTTCATCCTGCATCTTAGATTTAAGTTTCAGTTCGTAAGAAGTTAGAGAGTTAATCAGAGATTCAATGGATAAGGTATTTAGATCCTTGGTTTCCTCAATGGCAGTCACTTTGCTTTCCCAGTCCTTTGATAGAGCATTCAGAATTTTTCTGTTCTTCTCACCTAGAGAGTACTCCTTCTCAAGCACCTCTAAATCCTTGATCAGATCATTGAATCTACAATACATTTTGTCAATGTTTTCATGAGGCTCCATCTTAAAAGATTCATACATAGTGACCAGAATGAATTTCTTTTGTTCTCTCACATTCTCGCTTCCCTCATGGATCTCTCTAAGTTTATCCCAAATTTCTTTTGCAGATCTGCAGCCTTTGACTCTAATAGACTCATTAGAGTCCAATGCACTGTATAGAACGTTCATGGCCTTGGAATTTAGAGTGAGATAAATTCTATCTTCAGCAATCAGCTCACTTCTGGCCTTTTGTCTCGGCCTATGAGTAGTTTCATCAATAATGGTTGCGTCATATGGACCTTCACTAACAATAAACCACAACTCAATATCAATAGATTGTAAGAATATAATCATCCTTTCCTTCCAGCTCACATAGTTTGATCCATTGAACATTGGAGGTCTAGTAACAGATTGTCCCTCAAAGAACATGGCATTGTTGGTTGTCATATCTACTCCCAAGCCGATTGAGCTTAATCTCTAGAAGACCAAACTCTGATACCAATTGTAAGGATCGAAAATAACCTAAGAGGGGGGGTGAATTAGGTTTTCAAAAAAAACTAAGATATAGGTCACTTTTCTTCACGGCCTACTTTTCTTTTCTCAAAGACCATCCAATGAATCAGATTACACAAAAGTATAGATATTCGTAAGATGAAGAGGAGAACAGTTTATATAGAAAAGCTGTAAACAAAAATAGTGGAACAAACCAGGCTTCAAACTCAACTGGAGTTCGAACAGCACTTTTATATACCAGGTTACTTCAAGTTGAACAATCTTGCAACCAATATTCTGTGCACAAGGAAAGGATCACTTCCTTCTTGCCCCAAACTACACTTGGTCAAGCAAGGAAGTTTTACAAACAAACGAAAAACCCTCTCAATGCTACACTATTGAAGAAGCTGTGTCACACTTGAAAAACTACAAGAGACTTGCACAAGCTAAGAATACAAATGTTCCTTTCGAGTATTCTAACACTTGAATCACTCACAATCTGATGTAGACTTGATGTGCAAAGTTATTCTGAAATGGTTGACTTTGTTCTTTTTATAGGAGACCAGAAAATTCTTCAATCAATGCTGTCAACGGGTAGAAGGCAACTGAAGAGTCAACTAGCCGTTGGTGCTGTCGGACGTCCGATGTTCAGTTTTTATGCGTCCGAACGTGGTCAATGAGTTCTGGAAGTTTTCTTGAATCTCTTAGGACGTCCGATCCCTGATCATCATGCGTCCGAGGGTAAGATGTACACTTGGAATTTCCTCTTCAATTCCTTCGGACGGCCGATGTGTCCAGAGTGTTGCGTCCGAAGTGCAGCAACGCTTGTCGGACGTCCGATACTTAGGTGTTGAGCGTCCGATCGTGATCAGTAATTGTAGAAGCCCTGGCTTGTCTTCTTCGGACGTCCAAGTCTGAGTTCTTCACACGTCCGAAGATACTCAAAGAATGTCGGACGTCCGATACTCTCCTTTTGTACGTCCGACAACTTCCTCAGCACTTTTCATCCTTTTTGATCTTCTTTTATTTGCTTTAAGTCCACAGACCTGTTTAGTGTTATTTCTGAAAAAGGATCTTTACAAAGAGTATTAGTAACATCCATTTGTTTTGTAATCATCAAAAGATGTGAATTGAGATAAACATGTTGTAATCCAAATTTACAACAAAATAAGTGGAACAAGAAACGGAGTTTCGAGCATCGATATATGGTGACCCAAAGTTACCAAAATTTCCTTGATAAACAAGGGTTTTTCAGCTTAAATCATGAATTTTGGAAGTTTGATTGAACATCGAAACGGCTTTGGAATAGTACCAAATTTGGTATGGACATACTATCATATGAGGGTTACTCCTCTACCAAATTTCATGAATAAATATGCACGGGAAGTTGGTGAACTAAATCACCAAAGTTTCAAAGTTTCCAAGGCAATTTGCCTTGTAAGTTCCGTTTTGCCGTTTTCAAAACGTTTAACCTAGAGGGTTCCTCAACCATGGTCCATTTACCTAGAAAAGGTCTAAGGGCATCCCAAAACAACATTTATGGGTGATTAACACCAAGAAATTCAATTAGCAAGTCTACACCAAGCCTTGCATCAATTCTGTCCAAAAGTAAGGGTTTTCAAGAGTAAGGCAAGTTCCATATTTTGATCACAAATCACTCAACTTAACTCGGAATTGAACATGGTTTATGGCGTTGGAAAATACATTCATAGAGCTATAATTTCACAGAAGAAATCATTTTGAAATTCGGCACACAAATAGCTCGAATTCGAGCCACAAGTTGCAGCCTCAGCATTTCATTCCAGGAAAACAGAGAAACAGAACAGCCGACTTTAAATGGTTGGTTCGGTTCACATACATGGAATCAAAACATGCATTTTATACCATTGGAAAGGTTGGAATGTCTAGTTTCAAATTCTACTGACGGCACTCGATTTCGACGTCGGAGCACAGAGTTATGGATGAAACAAGAAAGCTAGTATGAGCATTACGGGAACTGTTTCCAGGTTTACTAGCTTCACGAAATTAATCCATTTGACCAACCAAACCTCAATATTTTTCAATAAAATTTTATACACCATCTATACAACATATAAACATCATATACCAGCCATTAAACCCTCAAAATTCTACAGAAAAGGGTACGTCCAAAGCAGGGGTAGAATCGAAACTTTTTACTCCATGCACTCCTTGAAGTTTCTTCTAATTATACACCATTAATCTACCATTTTGAGCACTAAACCAAGATTAAATCCATCATCAAGCATGAGATCAGTCCTCAAGACAAAGGTGGGAGTTCATAGAACCCACCCATTTCATTTTACACCATAAACAAGCTAACCAAAGGCATAAATGAACTTAACTAGGTAAGATAACCTCCAAATGACAAGATTCTATGAGTTGATCATCACTTACCTCTTTGGTGTGCAAAAACCAGAAATTTTGGTCTCCCCTTTGGCCAAGAAAAACCGTGAAAGCTTCCCCTTTTTATAGCTCAATATGATCCTCTAGTGTAGAGCTAAGTGCTGTGAAAATTTGGTAGGATTTAGTTGAGGATTGTGCAAGAATTTGGAGATGGAAAAATTTGAGAAACCTTGGTTGTTTTTGCTGCTTGGGTGCCGGCTGAAATGAGCATGAGAGAGGGTAAGTTTGGTTCAAATTTGGCTTCCTAAGGAAGCTTCATTTGTGTGGCTAGAATTGGTGCAAAAGTCAACTCTTCTACCGCGCACACTCTCGCGCGTTTCGTGCTCGATTCCTCTCGCGTTTGTTTTACTAGTGCATTAAACCTCTATTGCACTTATGTACATATAAATATTATTCACTCTTAATCATCCCAAAATAATAGTCTAAAGTCCCTCAATTAAAATCGCGCGTGTGAAAACGCGTACCACCAATTTAAGCGAGATAACGCGGAACTTTCGAGAAATTCCTATAACGATTGTACTACTAACTATCACTTGAATATTTAAACATAAAATTACCAATTTTAGGACTTATGTACAGTCTCCAATTTTCCAACCTCATTGTCCTCGATTCAATCATATACTCCAATCGCGTATTTACTATTTTCACTTAACGAGTTTTTGAAAATTAAATTTTGAAACGAGTCACTTTAAGAATATAACTAAGCCATAGACCCCTTTAATTAGGTCTAAAAAGGTTAGAAAATAATAATCGGAGCAAATGGCCAAGTAAATAATTAAATGAGCTAAAATTTGATGTAAAAATAGATAAATTTTTATGAGTCTTTACATGAGTCGAGTATTAAATCCTCAATTAACCTTTCTTGATCTACCATTGATCATTATTAACTCTCCAATATTAATACACTTCCGATTCAAGTATAGTCTCGAAAGACGTGCACTCGTTGTTCCGAACTAAACGAATTTTCGAAAAGTGAATTTTCCAACAAAACGCTTTAAAAATATAAAAGAGGCGTTGTTCCATTTAAATAGATTTTAAATGGTCGAAATAAATAATTCGGAGAAAATGAATAAATAAATATTTAAGTAAACTTGTAATATTCGATAAACAAGAAAATTTTCGGGTCCTCACACACTGCCTTTCGCACTCCTAATGGAATTTATTGCTACAATGTGATGTCGTTTGGCTTGAAAAATACTGAAGCAACATTTCAAAGGGCAATACAAAAATTTTTTGATGATATGCTCCATAAAAATGTGGAGTGTTACGTCGATGATCTTGTGATAAAATCAAAGAAGCAAGAAGATCATATTTAAAACTTTCAAAGAGATTTTCAACGCCTTCGGAGATACCAACTAAAGATGAATCCTTTGAAGTGCGCATTCGGAGTCACTTCTGGCAAGTTTCTCGGTTTCATCGTTCATTAGCGAGGAATAGAGGTCGATCGATCTAAAATTGATGCCATTGTGTATATGCCTGAACCGCGAAATATCCATGAATTGAAGAGCCTTCAAGGAAAGTTGGCTTACATCCGAAGGTTTATCTCTAATTTGGCTGGACAATGCCAACCTTTCAGTCGACTGATGAAAAAAAGGGTACCCTTCGAGTGGGATGAAACTTGTAGAAATGCTTTTACAAGCATTAAAATGTATCTCATGAATCCCCCTATGTTAGCTGCACCAATTTCTGGTAAACCATTGATCCTCTATATTTCTGCTCAAGAACGATCGGTTGGGGCCTTACTTGCTCAGGAAAATGATGAAGGTAAGGAGAATGCGCTATATTATTTGAGTCGGATGATGACATCTAATGAGTTGAATTATTCACCCGTCGAGAAGTTGTGTTTGGCGCTTATATTTACCATCCAGAAGTTGAAACATTATTTTCAATCACACACTGTCCGACTCATATCCAAGTCTAACCCCATTAAGTATATCATGGCAAAAGTTGTGTTGTCTGACCGGCTTGCGAGATGGTACCTTCAGTTTCAACAATTCGATATTATTTATGTACCTGCGAAGGCTGTCAAAGGACAAATATTGACAGACTTTCTAGCCGATCATCTCATGTCTGCCGAGTGGGAATTGACTGATGAACTCCTCGATGAAGAAGTGTTTATGGTTGAATCTCCGTGGTCATTGTATTTCGATGGAGCTGCTCACCGCGATGGAGTTGGTGCGGGAGTTATCTTTTATACTCCTGAAACAGATATACTGCCGTATTCTTTCACTTTAACACGTCGGTATTCAAATAATGTGGCCGAATATCAGACGTTAATTCTCGATCTTGAAACGGCTGTAGACATGAAGCAGTTGCATCTTAGAGTATATGATGATTCAAAATTAGTGGTAAATCAACTTTTTGGTATTTATGATGTCAAGAAACCTGAATTGATCCCATATTATAAGTACGTAAGACAACTCGTGGGATATCTGGACAATGTCACTATAGAACACATCCCTAAAAATTTCAACCAACAAGCTGACTCTTTGGCAAGGGTGGCGTCCATGATCACTCTACCTTTTTATCGAAATCAAATGTCAATATGCCAAAATTGGGTCATACCTCCGATGTTCGATGAAGAAGATAATGGTGAAGAAGAAAATGCTTATCATATTTTTGTCCATGAGATTGAAAAGGAGGATTGGCGTCATCTTATTATGGATTACCTTAATCATGGAAAGTTACCAGAAGATCCCAAGAAAAGGGTTGATATACGTTGTTGAACGCCACGCTTCATTTACTACAAAGGGACGCTTTACCGAAAATCATTTGATGGAGTGTTTCTACGATGTCTTGGAGAAGATAAGGCCATGCAAGCAATGGAGGAGGCTCACTATGAGATATGTAGTGCTCATCAATCTGGTTCGAAATTACACTTTCGCATTAAAAGAATGGGATACTACTGACCAATGATGGTGAAAGACTGCATCGACTTTGCTAGAAGATATCAAGCTTGTCAATTCCATGGCAATTTCATCCATCAACCTCCTGAACCATTGCACTCAACTGTGGCTTCTTAGCCGTTCGATGCATGGAATTTGGATATAGTTGGACCACTTTCAAAATCTTCAAGTGGACATATCTTCATTTTGGCAGCTACAGATTATTTCTCAAAGTGGGCTGAAGCAGTTTCGCTAAGAGAGATAAAAAAGGAGAATGTAGTGGATTTCATTCGTTTGCACATCATTTATCGGTATGGAGTCCCACGTTATATTATCACCAATACTGGTAAACCTTTTTGCAATGTAGCAATGAATAAGTTTTGCGAAAAGTTTCATTTCAAACAATACAATTCGTCCATGTATTACGCTGCCACAAATGGACTTGTTAAAGCATTCAACAAAATATTATGTAATCTGTTGAAGAAAATCGTGGATAAATCGAAAAGGGATTAGCATGTTCGAATTGGAGAAGCGCTTGGGGCATACAAAACTATTTTTCAAACTCCCACGCAAGAAATCCCATATGCGTTTGTTTACGGTGTTGAAGCTATTCTTCCACTTGAGTGTCAAATACCTTCGCTAAGAATTGCAATTCAAGAAGAGCTCGGTGAAGAAAATAATGTTCGTCTTCGCCTTGAGGAGTTAGAAACACTTGACTAAAAGAGATTGGAAACGCAATAACGAATTGAGTGCTATCATGCCTGCATTTCAAAAGCATTCAATAAGCATGTCCGGCCACGCTTTTTCCAAATTGAAGAGTTAGTACTCGCTGTTCGGAGACCGATCATTCTCACTCATGGCGGACAAAGGAAGTTTACTCCTAAGTGGGATGGTCCATATGTTGTTCGAGAAGTGTATACGAATGGTTCATATAAATTGGTTGCTGAGAATGGATTAAGGGTTGGCCCTATCAACGGCAAATACCTGAAAAGGTACTATGCATGATCGGAATAGCTTATTACTCCTAACCCGCATGAGCTAAAACTGTGGATGACAACCACCAATAGTGTAGTATGTGGTTAAACTGCTGAAACACTCCACAAAATCTAAGATGGTAAACAAATAGATATTCCTGACCCCCATGAGGTTAAAATGTGAACGGCAGGAACTACGTGTGACTTGATTCCCTTTTGGGATACGTAGGCAGCTTAGAGGGTGACTTCTAAGTTCAGTTACACCTCCTAAACCAAACCCTCTTTCTTTATAAAAAAAAATCTTTTTTTTTTCTTTGAAATAAAATGCTAAATTTAAAAGCTCTTTTCTCTTAAAAACAATAAAGAGATAAGAAATGAAAAGCATTTTATTATTCATAAAAAAAATTCATTACATGAGGAAAAGAAAAAAGAAAAAATTCAGAAAAAAAACATGGTGAAAAGTCTAAATGTCAAATTTGTAGTCCACTACAGTTATTCTACATGATTCCAGTGCAGACTTCATGCTTTCAAGTTCCTTCACTACGTCATCAGTCAAGATGCTAGTATTTTCAATAGAAGAGAGCTCATCATGTGCTTGACTTATCTCAGTCTGTATCTCTTTGAAGGTTTCGTGCTTTTGGTCGATGGTTGAGCTGATTTCTAGGCCCTGTTTCTCCAAATTGATAAGTTCCTGTTGCAGAACTTTCTTCCTGTCTTCAATGGACTGTAACTTTTCTTCAAGACTTTGCAAATGACAAGTTAGTTCTTCCTTTTTTGCCTTGACTCTCCCGAGTTGGGCAGTCACTTTGGAAAGGAGTTCTGCATGTGTTTCTTTACTCATCTTTTCCCATGATGAAGATGCCAAAATATCATATGCCTCCGCCTTGGAAAACAATTCTATCAGATAGTCTTTTAAAGGGAGGCCATTCGTAGGATCCGTCATTGCAATTTCTGCAATAATTTTCTCCGCGCACTCTTTTAAAGAAGAGATATGCTCAATAGGAGTGTCAAGAATCTGCTCACAAAAATTCATCCATAAACTTTGCAAGTATTTCTTTCGATGCGTTTGGATCAATTTTTGCCCGTGAAATTATGAGACCAATGCTACTTTAGGTCTTTTCCGGATCTCATACGAACTAGTCAGCTCCTTCTTATGCATTGATGAGATATCTCCACTGGGGGCAAGTTGTTTTGGAATACTGATAACGATTTCGTCACCTTTCTTGTTTGGAATTGCATCATCAGTTTCAAGTTCAATTGGTGAATTGGTACCAACAATTTCTTGACGGAATTGAAAAAATAAGGGCTGAAAAAAAAGAAGGAAAAGGTTACAAAAAAAAAGAGGAAAAAAAAGAAGGAAAAAAAGGGATTACAAAAAGGGAAAAGAAAGAAAAATGGAGAGATGATTACCTTAAGGGGCGACACTCTAACCAACGGTGGTGTGAAGGAAACCTCCTCCAAATCAGAAGATGTCCTCTTCTTCGATCGGTTCTAATGACGGTCTTGACTACTACTACAGCTCGCCAACGAACGGGTTCCTCCTTGGGTAGATCCGATGCCCTGAACTTGAGTCTCTTCCTTTTCTATAGCCTCGATAGAATCACGATCGTCCACCGTTTCAATTTCGACATCTTCTTCTATGTGAGTCACGGATAAGAATTTTGAAACTTTGGGCGGCGTCTTCTTTGTTGGAATCACTGGTTGTGCCTCTTTGATGGCCTGTCGAGAGTCTTTGGAAAACTTATTTTTTGTGACAATATTTTTTGAGGGACTGCTAATAATTTTGTTCTTCCGCAAGGTGGATGAGGTAAGACCCGTTACAATCTCTATAGCTACATTATGATGCACTAACTCATTGGCGGAGGTAACCTTACCCTTCTTCGATGATTGCTGAGGGATCTTAACGGTAAATTTAAAGGAAGTTGAAAAGACACTATTTGACCGAGTTGACCACCAGACGTCATAGTTTTTTGTGATCAATGGATGCTTCCTGTGCGTGGGTATAGTCATCCGAGATTGCGTCTGTATGCGAACTGAGGAATCTCATAGTTGAATAGCCTCACCCAAGGTATAAGTGTGAGTGATCTCTTTCAAGTTGTTGGGAATGTCCTGACAAAAGCCTAATTGTCTGCTAAACTTGCAAGGATTATATTTTTCAATAATGAAAGTATTGTCCTTACGTAGAGTTAAATGGCAAGAACGTTGACTAATGAAGTAACTCGTGAGTCTTGATGATAAGGATCCATCATCGATCAACATTTTTTCTTCATTCTCAGTCCAGCACAGTTTGGAAAGCATCAAGGATTCACCTCTTTGAAGATTTCCTCAACTTCTGATTTACTATAAAATATTACCATTTTCTCGCCATTAAATCTTGTCATGCGCGCGTGGTGGCTACTCACTTGATTATTTTCATAATACACATCAAAGTATTGGCCGATCCAAGCGTAGACATAATGGATGGAAAAAGTTACCCCGCATTCTCCAAGGTTAGGGGCGTAGACGATCTCCCTCAACCCATGATATATACTCGCAAGAACGGGGATTACAAGGCAAAATCTTTTCCCTGTGGCTATTAAGCATGCAACCTTGAAAACACTTGGGCGAATACGTTCGACCTTTTTGCTTGGCAAAAGGAACTTGCAAATCCAACACGCTATGAATGTCGCAATATAAGTTTCCTTTTTCAAAGATTCTGGGATGTTCAATGCATCAAAAGGGACGTCGAAATCCTTGGTATCGGCAAGATCATAAGGCTCTACGCCTCCAGAAGGGTTATAGGTCATCTTTGGTTTAGATGTGGTCTTTCTTCTATTCGCCCTGCTCGGAGGAACCTTATACTTAGCCTTCCCTTTGAACCAGAAGCGAATCCAGTCTTTCATCCATACTCTTTGGCCATTCGTCCAGAGGTGGTAGTAAGCCAAAAGGAGATACCTGTAGCTTTCGGGGAGAAGTGGCTTCCCTTCTTTATCACGAGTGAGAAGTTCCTGTGTTGAAGGAACAACTTCATCAAAGAACGAGCCATCAATTGAAAGGCCACCAAGTCGATAAAGCTCCCAAAGTGTGATGGATAACTCCCCAACGGGCGTATGGAGTGTATTTGTCGAGAGACACCAATATTTGAAGAAAGCTCGCAAGATATTTTCACAGCGGTCGTAAGAGTATCTCGACGCGTAGACAGCTTCAAATATGCCAGTACGTGTGAGCACTTCTTTATGTCTTCCAAGGATGTCCTCGACCCACTCCCAATAATGAGAAGTGAAGCACGCCTCGCCAAAGAAGGACGAAGCAATCTTCCATGTAGTGTTGTCCATATTGAATCCCACGAACGGAAGCATGAATTTGGCTATTTCTAAATCTCCATTATAAAGTGACGAGTTCAAGACGACCACTTCTTCTTTCCTCGACGTAGTGGAGAAAATCGATGGTGCTACCACTTCCTTAGTCCACTTGCTAGTCCAATCTTTGGGATGAAAGCATCCTTCAAGGGGTATAAAAGAATCAGCAAAGGTGTCGATCGCTGGCTTGTTCACATATAATGACAAACTTTTTGATTGAGACCCTCCCCTCTTATCCGTTAATGAAATATGGGGCAACGGCGTGGTGTAGTCTTTAATTTGCATGGTTTCTGAAATTTTGAAAAAAAAAATCAGGTGCTAAAAAATAAGAAGAGGAAAAAAAAAATTTCTTACAAACTTTTGGTAATTAGATTACCTAAGTGACTGTCTTTTGTCAAGATCCCGAATTTGATTCTCAAACTCGTCGATGGCTTTTTGCAAGAGGGCGAGTCTACAATGATTGAAGTCCAAAGCATTAACGAGTAATACTTAGCTAATGGGAAATAAGTGAGCCAAATATGATGTTGAAGATTGAACTTGAATTGGAATCACGTTACAAGACTATATTATCCTATAGGTTCAAGACACAACAGGCTCAGCATGCAAATCTGAAGTATTAGTCATACTAGATGCAACAAAGTGCATACAAACTCCAAATATTAGTCATACTCAAAGTAGCAAAGTGAATTAAAATAAGCACGCAAGCCATTAGTATAGGAATGTGTGAATACCTACGAACAAGGGTTTGGGATAATTATTTTCAAATTGTAGTGGTGGCAGTGGCTAAATCTTGCAATGGCTTACGTCCGACGGCGTAGCAAGTTGAAGATGACACGATAGGAGTAGTTTGCAAAGAATAGGTAGCAGCAGCTCGATGGTACCAGCACGAAGAAAAAAGGGAGAGAGTTGGCTCTTGTCTCGATTGTGAGTAAACTGATGCATCGGTCCTGGGTATTTATAATTGATGTACGCCGCACGTCCAAGAAGAATCGAGATTGAAGAAGGTTCTAATTTGAATCCGACTAGATCTCTGCTCCTACGGAAATTCAATAAACAAGCTTGCGATTGGTTCGTCCAGATGTAGTTCTCTTTTGAAAGTTGACCTCTTATCTATTGAGTCACCACCGAAATATTTCCCAAATTCCCAGAGATTGAAGTGGATGGAATTCACAAAGGGCAAGAATTCTTGTGCATGTGGTAGACTAACAGAAGGAAAGCTAAATGGTAGAATCCGGCCTCGAGACTTACGGGACTTTCCTAATCATCATCAACATCAAATATTACTTGGAATTCATATGCTACTTGGAATCTGGCCTCGGGACTTACGGGACTTTCCTAATCATCATCAGCATCAAATACTACTTGGAATTCATATGCTATTTGGAATCTGGCCTCGGAACTTACGGGACTTGTACATGCATTTGATGATTGGGGCGGTGGTGGGATTTAAATGTTTTGCATGGCTACATGGTATGAATTAATCAAAGACCCATGGCTATATTGATGCTTAAATCTTAGCCTTGCGGCATTCAAATCAAATTGGAAAAAAAGAGAGAAAAAAATGGAAAGAATGTCGAAACTTGTCCGTTCAAATCTTGCTTCAATCTTCAGCATTCGCGAACAAGTTTCGAGGGGGCATTTGTAGACAATGAAATTTTAATTAATTTTTAAAATTACCATTGGTCTATAAATTATTTTTGTGGCTTATTTCTATCCAATCGGGTATTGTTGTATGTCATGTACACTCGAAAAATTGGTTATTAAATGGCCAATTATACTTTGTCACGTGTCAAATTGAGGTATCCCAATCAATTGAAATTACTGGGATGTCTCCGCCAATCAAATCATATCATGTCACATGTCTATTGGATAAATATCTAAGTATTTATTTCTTATTAAAGGGATAATATTTAGAGTTGTTCAATCTAAGTATATTTCTTATATACTGCAATAGTTTGTCCAGTCAAATGACGCCACGTCACGTGTCCCCACGAGTCAGGCCAATCGAGGAATTACTTATCTCTTTATTAATAAATATAAAATGAAGAGATAATATTTAACTGGCACAGTCCTAATGTGACTGCATGTCTTGCAAGATAAGTAAGGTGGTATAAGGCCTGGTGCAACCCAATGAGTACAAACAATTTCACAATGATGCACAAAGATATATCAAATTTAAGCACAATAAAGAAAACTTAATTAAAGAGAAAAGATAAGAAATGCAAACCAAATATCAATCCAATAGCCTCTTCAATAGATGGCGATGCTAACCAAGATGTACAAGTGAAGGCTCACTCCTTCCTCACCCCAAACACACTTTGGTTGAGCCAAGGAGTTTTACAACTATTCTAGTTAACCCTCAACAACCTACACTTGAAAGATCACTCACCCAAATAAGAACTATTTTATACAAATGAGGCAACCTTCACCAAGGTTTTACCACTCCAAGTGATAGGTTCACCTTCACCAAGGTTTTACTCCTCTTAGAGAGTAACCTTCACTTGAGCAACCTCACAACCCAACTTCCCCAACCCCTTATACAACCAACAAAGAATCTTTCTTCTCAAAAATCTCACTTGTAAGCTTGTATTTTGTGTTGGCAAAAGTCCCTTGTCTTCTTGTGCTTTGGGGTATTTATAGAAGGTGAGAAATGGCTTCAAAAGGCTCTCTAACGGTCAAATATTAAATGCTGTCAAAACTAGCCGTTGGCCTGTCGGACGTCCGAACCACCTGTCGAACGTCCGAACCCTGCGTCCAAACCACCTGTCGGACGTCCGAACCCTGCGTCCGAACGTTGACAGAGAGTCATCAAATCTTTGCGAAATTTCTCGGACGTCCGATGCGATCGATGTGCGTCCGAGGCGTGCGTCCGATCCTTCCGGACGTCCGATGCTTCCTCACGAGCGTCCGACAGAGTTTCCTTCTTGATGTTCTTCATCCTTTCGGACGTCCGATAGCGTCCGACATGAGTGCCCTGTTTTTGCTTCTTCTTTTATGCCACAAGAATCTGTTCTAACAAATTACTCACATAAAAACATTAACCCAAATCTACATATTGGTTTGTTAATCATCAAAACCAAGGATTTATCGACCAAGGTCAACAGGTGGTATACAGGTCTTCAACCTCTACCTCATACCACAGCTATAAATAGGGGTCTCTTTACCAAGTCAAGGACACAAACGCACATTCAGAGGCATCTCATACGCTCAAGTATTGAGGCTCCAAGCTATGAAGATCTGGGTCTTCAAGCTCTTCAGGTCTTCTATATATCAAGGCTTGAGCCTTCAAATATTTTCAAGTTCTTCAAATCTTCCATATCAAGATTTGAAGAAGTCGGTGGTTGACCCAAGAACAAACTGCGAAGCCCTTGGATTGGCGTTCGAAGAGAAGAATCGAAGGAAGCTCTGTATAAGTTTGAGAAAATTCCAGAGATTGTACCCACATAATCTTCCAAATTTATATATTACATATTTGTCGTGTATTTCTTTTTTCCTTGTCGTTTTGCAGACTTGAAATTTTAATCGCGTACACCCATTATCACTGTATTTGTTCATTTTAGTATCGGAGGCACTTAGCAGGGAAATTAATCACTTAATCATGGTCGGGAAGATAGCGTGCTACAGTTTGCCACGCGGTTGTTTGTAGGTCTCCCACCTATGCTTTGCGAATAACTTTATGATCTTTACTAGAGTTGACCGGAAATCGTTGCAAGGTTTGATGGACTTCCTAACTCTATATGAGAGAGGGTCTGGTCAAAAGATGAATAAGGCAAAGAGTTTTTTTGCAGTCTCTGCTAAGTGCTCCAGGGTTAAAGTAAGGTCAATATCGTCATTTGCCGGTATGGCTAGCAAGCATCCTCCAATTGACTACTTGGGCTACAAACTTGTCAAAGGGAGAGTAAAATCGACACAATTCCAGCCTTTGATTGACAAGCTCAACAAACGTCTCGCTAGATGGAAGGGAAAGCTCTTAACTATTGGCGGGAGGATGATTTTAATTAAGCATGTGCTGGTAGCCATACCATTGCACAATTTACTAACCCAGGAACCCCCGAAGCAGGTTCTGCATAGGTTAGAGCAACTAATGTCGAGGTTTTTCTGGGGAACAATAGATGGAGACCCTAAATGACATTGGCTTTCTTGGGACAGATTATGCTATCCGGTAGAGGAAAACGGCCTTGGATTTCGGAGGCTAGAAGATATTTAACAGGCTTTTAGGTGCAAGCTCTGGTGGAAATTCTGGACTAGGAACTCTTTTTGGGCTCAGTTTATGGCTTCAAAATATGCCAACAATTTAGATCATGTGCCTTTAGTCACTTTCCGCCGCTCTGGCTCTTGGGTATGGCAGAGGATACTGTGAGCTAGGAACATAGTGGAAGAGAATACGTGCCTTCTTGTTCGTGATGGATTGTCATCTTTTTGGTTTGAGAATTGGTTGGGCGAGGGGCCTCTTGCTACCAATTTGTTAGACTTCCCTCATTTGCAAGTTAGAATCTTAGACTTTTGACTTCATGGGGGGAGGCACCTTGACGCATCGCAACCACACATTTCTAGGGCACAAGAGACTACCATACACTAGGGTTTTTATCCAATGACTTGACGGGTGTGCTGGGGTGGTGTCCAGTCGCTTCAGGTCATTTTTCTGTCTCATCCACTTTTGAAATTATTCGACAAAGGAAGTCGACAATGGTCTCCTGGCAGTATATTTGGAGTGCTCAGATTCCTTTGTGAATCTCAATTTTAATGTGGAGGCTGCTGAACAATGCTCTCTCGCTGGCAAAAATTCTCGAATGCCTGGGCTTTAATATGCCCTCGAAATATCCCTTTTGCTCAAGCAGTGAAATGGTGGACCATCTCTTCTCCGCCTATTCCCTTGCTGAGGTAGTTTGGGGTTTCTTTGAATAGCTACTGGATCTTCCAAGCACATGGCATGGTAACATTCTCATTCGGCTGCAGAACTTTTGGGTTAATGCATCAAGTTCCTCTGTTATGGGTTGCCTCATACAGGTTTTACCGTCAATAGTTTGTTAGGGTATCTGGAAGGCATGGAACCTCCAAGTCTTTGAAGGTGTGGTACTCCCATCTTCCCACTTCTGTCGCCGGATTCTTACTGAAATTCAGGCGGTCTTGATTGCGTGGCCTCTGACCCGCAGTCAGGAATCTGATGTGAGGCTCCTTGCTGCAGGGGTAGTCTCCTCTCTTATCCCGACAAAGCCTAGGATGCTTAAGCTTTTGACCTAGCAGGCTCCACCGCACGCTCTTCTTAAATTAAACGTCAACGGATCTTCACTCAGGAATCCTGGACCATCAGGTGGAGGTGGAATACTCTGGGATCACTTCGACTATGTGAAAGCTACTACGTTTTCTACATTTTACAGCTCCTGTGCCAATTTGGAGGCTGAGGCATGGGCTTTACTCGAGGCATTACAGGTTTGTATGACTCTTGGCTACATGAAGGTTTTGGTCGAAATGGACTCCAAGTTTCTACTAGATGTGGTCCTTTGTCAAGCAGCGTGTCCGTGACGCATTGACCAAGTTATTCGCCATATCTAGGCAGCCTCTCGCTATCACCATTTCCATTTTGACCATGGTTACCAGGAGGTTAATTCAACGGTTGACGCCCTTGCTTGTCTCGCTAGCACCAGCCAACTCTCCTCTTCTTTTCGCTCTCATGAACTACCACCGCTTGTTAGGGGAATGGTTGCACCAGATAGGGCGCAATTTCCTTATTTAAGATCCTCATGAGTTGTATCTTTTTATGAATAAATAAAATAGAGTTTTATTTAAAAAAACTAACAATTTAAAATGAAAATAATCCAAAAATTACACACACGCTTTTTCCTTCAATATTCATGGGATATAGAATGTAACACAATTTAAAGTAATTTTAATCAAGTTATTGAAAAATATGGACACATGTTGAAGTCAAGATTTATATAATAATTAGAAAAGTGGAAAGATAGTGAAGTTTACAAGAAGATCAACCGCACACTAGTACAATAAACAAACAAATTCAAAGAAATAAAATATGTTGAATATATCACAAGATTGAGTTCGAATGACATCACAATAGTAATCACATGGTTTTCCCATGGCCTTTCATAAAAAAATAAGAATTAAAAAAAAGAATATAGTAGACCACCAAGGTTCTAATTTTATAATATGAAAAAATAACTCTAGTTTGGAAGATTAGATGTGGCCTAACAACCCCTTTCTTCTCTTGCTAATGAATATGAACTTGTCAACTAAAGTAGCCATTGCACCGCAAAGATTTAAGGTTCAACTAAAACTGATGAAACCATCCAAGAGTAGGTAAAGCACTTATAGTAAGAAGCACTTGAAACATAGAGGAGTTACAAGCAAATTGATGAAAATTTGTAGTAATGTATTGGTTGCCAAAAAAAATTCACTATATGTACAAGAGTAAAACACATTATGCCTAGAAAAGAGCAGCAACAATTACACCCTATTCTAACAAGTTCATCAAGAACCATAACATCACTAGGAAATGGATATACAAGGAAGACCTCATTAAAAAGTCCAATCTAGAAACATAATCAACTTAACAAAGAATATATATATATATAATTAATTAATTAAAATGAGAGTGCTTTAGAGTAAAAGAATTACAATATAAGAAAAAAATGGTAAAAACTCAAAACCAAATCAATAAGTTATGAAAATAATAGATAAATGAATTTAAGAGAGGGAAGAAGAAGGTAAGCTATTCAATTAATTAGAGAGATAAGAAAATGAATAATTGGTGAATAATAGACCCAACAAAATCATTGAAAATACATGGGATTTACTAGTTGAGATAATATTGGCATTTGGATAAATATCGCTCTGGAAAGAAGATTATTGCTCTGGCAGTATTGCCAGCCTTTTGTTAAAAGCATTATTTTTGTTGCCATAGATGGAAAGATTATTTTTGGCTATTTTTGGAGCCAGAGAGAGACACACAGAGAGAGAGAGAGAGAGTATTTTGGTAGTAGAAAGTTGAGTGCCAGTAGAATATTTGTAATGTTTATTTTTAGGGTAAAGGTTAGTTATGCCAGTTATAATGTGAATCCCTAATAATTAGCTACCCAAAATATGAAATAATTAATGCATTAATTAAACAAGTGATTTCTTATCCACATTAATGGGGCATTGGTTAGAAAATCGCTTTAAAAAAACTGGTCTCTTCACCTATCAAAAAATTATTGGTTAGACCTAGTAGACCGCCATCTGCAAGTACATTATGACTATAGAGGTGCCTAAATTTTATTGTGATATCATGTGACACTGGATTTTAATTCATGCATATATTTCAAGGAATAACCTATTTGTTTATGGACAGTGGTACTATCATAGACGCAGTAAGTTCCCAACTTACACACATTTGTAGCAATCAGCTTACTACCACACTACTGATATTTGTTAATTTCTAGAGAATCCTTAAATTGGTCCAAATTTATCAAAATAACCCCTATCAAAATCACCATATCTGCTACTTCGCAATCTCCCTCCCACTCACTCTTTTCCCAGGTAATCCTGTCGCTACCAGAAAATTATCCCTTGTCATCCCTTATGAATAGTCAAATAACTAGTATTTTGACCCATGCATTGCACGGGTTTATATAGGAGGGAGGAAGAAATATAGCCAAATACAACATTATTATCCATTTCTTTCATATTCTCCCCTTCCTGCCACTTTTTTTACCTCTCAACCTCCTCTCTCCTCAATATTCCCCCTATTCTCTACTGCTATCTTTTTCACTTTTTGAATCTAACTTTCTCGCATCCCTATAACCTTTTTTCGTTTCTTCATTTCCTACCCAATTTTCTTGTATCCCTACAATCCTTTCTCGTTTCATCAAATCCTATTTTCTCTTTGCTCTATCTCGCTCCCACCTGATTACCCTATCTCTTACTAAATTTTACAGCCCACTTGTCTTCTATTCTACTATTATTTTCATTCATTTATAAATGTAAATGGTAACCTATTTACTTGGCTCACCTATTAACGAATGAGTTTGCATATGTAATTTAATTGGATTCAAATAGGTGACCAAATTAACCCATTAATTAGTGGGTATGAAATTGACAGATTTGGATCACTTATTTTGACTTAATTAAATTAGACGTAGATTCAAACTCAATCATTAGTGGGTAAATCTAAATTACTCTAATAATTATATTCTAAATTTTGCAAAGATGTATTCATCATTTTTTCTCTTCTTTAATTTCTATTATTTTATTTTTTAAAATTTATCCTACTTTCTCCATTCCTTTCATAAAAGTTTAATAAATTTCGTAAATGTTAATTGATTGTTTGCATTAATACCTAAATTATTTTTAGATTGTCGTAAAGTGATAAAATTTGAAACTCAATATGATGACCGTTTTAGGCTACTCTAAGTATTTTTTTTTTGTTTTTTCTCTTTCTTTAGGTAAAAATTGATTTATTAACTTGATATGTTGATATGATTTACTATTTTGTTGCTAAACAAAATGTGGATGAAAAAGTAAATAAAATTTAGTAGTGGGCTGTGAATGGGTGATTGGATAATCCAAACTCACATAAAACTATATTCATTGATGACTCGACTATTTTGAACCATTTACTAAGTAGGAATATATAGGTTAATCTAATTATAACTTGCCAAACTCACATGAATCATCTAATTTAATAACTCTCCCCTAATTTTTACCTTCTCTAACCCTACAGTCCTATCTTTCTAATCCTTTCACTATTTAGAATTCATCATCTCACTTTTTAAGTGTTTTTGGACTTATAAAAAGTTAGAATTATTTTTCCAAGTTGATGCCTCAGTTTTAAGTGTTTTTAATCAAATAAAAAGCTAGAATTGCAATCATCGAGAAAAAGTAAACTTCGGATGTAAATTTGGTGAAATACAATCTTTTTATCAAAATTTTACTAAAATACCACCAAAAGCAACCTTCTAGATACACATTTATTAATTTAAAATTCATACATAAATTTTTCTTTACATGCACTTTTTGGTGTACATGTGCTAAATGAAAAGTCATCTAGATGCTTGCACGATATTAATATTGAGTTTATTCTAAGTGCAAATAAAATGTCATAATTGTTATTTACATACTCCAATTTAATGTTAGAGTATAATTTTAACATTCAAATTTTAAAACTTTAAAAAAACAAACCTACTGAATAAAATCCAACATCAAAATCTATAAATATTATAAAAAGCAAACCTATTAAAGTGTCCTAAGCTTGTTGAATACAAAGAAAAAGAATAAGTTGAAGACTGCAAGAAAATTGATTTAGTAATTGTAACATAAATTATTAAAAAATAGGAGCAATTGTACCTAGAAGGAAAGCGATAAAGAAATAATTGGGTGAATAACTAAAAAAGAGGACTAATTACATTATCTCGAGGATTTGGCTAGATAAATTAATCCTCTTTAATGAAGGAATAAAAGGGCCTAAAGTGATAAAGATATAATAGGGTGAATAATTTTAAAATGAGACTAATCAATTATCCTTGAGAATTTTGGCTTGACAGATATATTTTATTTAATTAAGGAGTAAAAAGGACTTAAAGTATAAATAACCAACTATAAACGGTTTATGAAGGAGATAGTGGAAAAGTTTTAAATTTTAAATTTGACTAGTGATAGGATTAATTATAACTCACTATTTTAAAGTTTTTAATTAGATTTTATGTATTAAAATAAATATAAAAATCTAGAAAAAAGAATGAGAAGTTTAGAAGTCATTGAGAGGGTCTGTGACAATCCCACCTCTCTTTAGGGCGAGCGGACTGCCTGTCCAAATCTCGCCGGGGCTCAGTCGAATAAAGAACTAGTAACTCAAGATAACTAATGAATATCTCCAAAGAAAGGAGTACAAACCCTAAGGGAGATATAATCGTCACGCCAACTTTCCAAATTTAGAATATAAGGCTAAAAGTCAAACTTACTACTCCATACTTAAATTACATAATATACGTCGAACTTACAGTTTACGCTTACAAGAGTCAAAATAAAGGTTTTCAAAACAAAAGATTACAATCCAAAGTACAAGTTCAAGACAAAAGTTAAACTATAAAAGTTTTCGACCATAGGTCCATCCCCGATCTGTTAAGGAAAACAAAAGAAATGAGGTGAGCTAACACTCAGTGAGGTTCCAAATAAACACGTAAGCACATAACCAATTAAAGGCGTAATTCAAGTATTCAGATATTTCACATAGACAGTTAACAGACAGTGGAACACTCACCTGTCAAGCAATGCAGTGATCAAACGTCAAGTCCTTTGGTTACGATCATCTCCGTTTGCCAATCCTAGGGCAACGAGTGAAATCGTTAACAATCTAGGTTCATTTCCAACCCAAATGTGCGTTTATTAGGTGACCAAGTGAGTGGTTAAATCTACTAAATTCACCATGCAAGTTAGGTCAAAAAATGTAGTAAAAGTTCATGAGAAAACAAGTTTGACAAGTGCAAGAAAGTTGGGCAAAAGAAAATTTTAATTCAAGCTCAAAGTCTTTTTCGCGGGTAAAACAGTCACGCCCCCGCAGTCTCGGGAAAACGGCCATAACTCACTGTAGGAAGGTCAAAATCAGGTGCTGTTAGCGGCGTTGGAAACTAGACTCAAAGGGCTTTCTAACAGTACCAAATTCACACTCTGGTTAGTCTCCTATCAATACCATTAGTTCAGGAAAGTTGGCTGATTTTCAGGTTCTGATCAGCCCTAAAACCCTAGCAAAGTTACATTAGTTCTTGATGCTAACTTCACTTGTTTTGGCTCAAATTCATCCGATTCAACCTCCTAAAATTCATATACAGGGGATCATGTTATCTAATACCATTGGAGCTCAAAATGCAACACACATAATGATCAAGCGAACCAAAACAGTCTAGCCAACAACAACAACCAAAACAGTCCACTAGTTGTCCAAAACCACCACTTTAATTGCTTCATTTCCATCTCAACTCACACATAAACTTAACCAATGTTTAGCCATTTTTCTTAGGCTTAATTAGGGTGCAAATGAACCATAAAATCAAGGAGAAACCTCCCCTTCCAAAACCGGTCAGCCAAGGGAAAAGAAAACAGTCCACTAGTTCACTTGTTTCACCAACTTTCATCCTTTCATGAAGACTAACTTAAACATCATACCAAGTGTTATCCTTAACTCAAAAAGGATCCAAAACATGTTAATACATCAAATAAACCATAAACAAAGCTTTAAAAATTAATCGAATACATGGTAGGCTAACCAACCAACCCAACTACCACTCAATTAGTTCAAGAAATTTAACCACAAGTAACATCCATACAACTTCTAGTTTACCCTCAAAGTTTTAAATATTTGATATAACACCATAAAACCAAGGATTAAGGATCATATACCTCTCTTGTAAGAAGCTTGAGTCATCCAAAACAACCACCAAACCAAAAGCTTCAAGCTTGAAAATCACACACTAGGGTTGGAAGTAGTTCACTTACTAACTCAAGTCCTTCACTTTTGATTTTTCTCTCAAGATCAAACTAGGTTTAGAAAGCATGAAAATGGAGTTTTCTCTCCTTCTCTTGGAAGCTAAGAGGGCCGGCCAAAGTAAAGAAAAAATGGAGCCAAGAATGGTTTAAAATTTCTCTAATTTCTTTGGTCAAAGGTTGGATGGCTAAGGTTTGACCACTTGTCTCAATCTTGTCCATTCTCTCCCTAATCTTTGTCAAATCATGTTTCTATTCTCCAAATGTTTCCATTGTCTTACTAACACCCCTAAACTATCATATAAAGTCCCAACCACAAATAAAAGAATATTTGGTCATTGATCGAGTATGTGGTGAAATAAAATAATACCAAGTAAAGGAAATGTTTTAATTCAAGTAAAAGGTAATGAAATGCAATACAAGGGAAATGTTATAATGCAAGTAGAATGCAATGCAAGGACACATTTTAAGTGATTTAATCATAAGGCAAGGCAAGTGATTTAGGAAAAATTTTGTTTTTAAGTGAGGGTTCTCACAGGGTCTCTGCTAAAAACCCTCTCTGCAATACATATAGATATTCATGATTCAAATATCCCTCTTCTTTTGCTCCCTATCCATCTCAACCCTTGCTTGATCTGCCTCATCCCTTACTTGCCCCCATCTACTGCCTCCCTATTCCAGATTTATTTTTCAAGCGTTTTTTTTTCATTTCTTCCTTAGTTGTAATTATCTCTATAATTTTTCTTTGGCATCTTCAATTAAATATTCTTTCTATTTCTTTTTTTTTTTGGTCTTCTATTCAAAAAAGAAGAATAAGAATGTTTGGATTGGAGACAAGTCAAGTTCGTCATTGAAAGATTAAAATGGTAGGTGCTATTGGATAGAAAGGGGAGTGAGGAGAAAAAGATATTTGACAAACTAGTTTGGAAAAAGAATAGGCAGAGAGAAGAAGATACTAAATTTTCTATTTTCCTACATTTAACTGGACAAATCAGTTGCCCTTTTTCCATCAAAATATATAGAAATCTATGGTTAGAATGTGTCCATAAGTTACTTTAAGTTACGGATTGTGACACTCATATTATCCTCATATTATCCGTTTGTTTATCTAATGAATGGTCATGATAGTTTTTTGCATCTAAATCTTTAAGTGTTTTAAAAAATTATTTTTTAATAGGGAAAAAGTGGAGAGGGAATAAGGGATTTGAACCAAGATCTCTAATTTCTAGAGTCTCAACCATAGCCATTAGATCAAGACTTTCTAAATTTTAAAAAATATTTAACTTGAAACAAGATATTGCCAATGAGAAGTTTAATATTTTTTATTAGAATTTTTTTTTATAAAATTTAGATAAACAAATAAATGCATTGAATATATATTTTTGTTATTATATACATTTATTCTATTATTAATATTCAATTACTCCATATTTATCGACTAAAGGGGAGTCAAGATATTACTATAAAATAATAGATGTGTAACGTATTGTATAAGACTAACAACTCAATTACTCTATATTGTTAAAGGAATTTTATAATGGATGCCATTAAGAAACAACCTGTTTAATGAATGGACTAACTATTTCATATTTTGGAAAGTTACTTTTAAGGGATTCACATGATAAATGTCATATCTAACCTTTTTCCTAAAAGTAAACCTATTAAACTTAGCACATATGATTTGTTTAATGAAGAGAATTAGAATATCATCTATGATTTGCTTGTTTTGTCATTTTTATTGAATTTATTATTTATACTTCTACAAGTCTTACAAATCTATTATTCTATGCCTTCTTCCAAAATAAATTATATTTTCCTTTCAATTTGTCGTTCTATGGGAGATAAAAAGTTCCATCTTTTTTTCGGCAAAGTTGTTATGGTTTTGTTTTGGTTTGGTTTAGAATTTGGGAACCAACTATCTCTTTGTAGTTTAAAAAATTTTAAAGGTATAACAATAAATCACTTTAGGAACCGTTATAGGATCATACATCTTTTAGAAAAAAAATAGCAAAAAATTAGCCACACTTTTGTTCTTAGTTTTACAAAAAAAAAAAAGAATTATTAGATTTTTGAACTTACGTTGGAAAAAAAGATGATAACTAAACAAAAAAAGGAAAAGAAAAAGGAAGAGAAGAATTTGAAGCACAAATAGCCATAGAACCTTCACTCCACCAACTTGTTAGTTTATTTGAAATGGTCTTTCTTTTTCATCTATAAAATTCTTTTCTTACTTAAGTTTTTCAAAATTAAACATATCAACTCTTAAATGCTAAAATTCATAAATTGTGGTAACTTTTTCCGCATTAAGGCATAAGTTTCCAAAATTAAAAATATCACTTTTTAAATACTAAAATTCATAAATTATAGTAACTTTATCCACATCAAGGCACCTGCCATATTGACTCTTAAAAAGCAAAATTTAATGGACTTATGAAAGTTTTTTTTTGGAAGATAAAGTTTTCAAAAGAGAGATTGCTTTTGATTGGCTAGATTCAAAAAAATTAACCCAATTAGATCCCATTAATCCTGTTCGATTAGTTATGCCACATAATAGATGGACATGATGTAATTGAAAAACTTGCTTTTATATACCCTTTTATATATAATGCCGAGTGCAAGGTTTGGTGTTAAAAAATCTGGTTATTATTTGTTTTTCCTATTTTGCCCCTGCATGATAGAGCACTGTGCAAAAATCTCAACTTCTACACCCCATGTTTAGGCAATTACTATGTGACCATCTTAACTTCCATATCCCCAAATTTAGGCAACTGCTGCTTCCCTATTCTACTTATCCCAGTTTTCCAGGACTGCCATCTTCAATTTAAAAAAAAAAAATTTCCAACATCACAAGCCGGTTTCATATTCCAACATATGTATGGTACTTTGTTTTGATTACCTTTCATTTTGCATACTATAATAGTACATGCTAACTGGTGGATGTTAACTTGAGGATGTTTTGTTTAATTGTGGGATAGTGCTAGCTTTCTACAATCTTAATAACCTTTACTTCACAGCGAATTCCCTTTTGTGCTTTTTTTTTTCATTTTTTTTGAAGATGTACTGTTGAGTTGAGTAGCGTGTGTGTGCATATTTCTTGAATCATTGATTTTAAAGAATTATCCATTAAAAAAATGTACTCCCTCCGCTTCATTGTTATTGTCATATTTTCATTTTATTGATGTCCCAAAATAAGGGTTATCATTTTAAATTTTACATGTGCTTTCCAATCTTGCCATTTAAAAAAATAACTTTTTAAAATTTCAATACACATATATCAAGAGAATATTTTGAATTCAAATGATACATATGTAAATTTATCAATGCTACCTTATTTACATATAATGATTATCATGCCTCCATAAAAAGTTGGATTTCAAAAAACAACTCTAATATTGGGATGAAAGGAGTATATAGTAGGATAAACACGACTCGGAGCGTGACTTAGCCAATAATATAGATCATGTGATTAGCCATCGAAGGCATATGCATGCCTTGCTACTATAGACTCGTTTAACAATTGTGGGGAGGTTACCAAAAATAAAGAAAAAATGTATGAAAGCACAGGGTCCGAATTCCCGACGTTAGACTAAAGCCGAGTCTAAGCTACAGATGCCAAATGCCAACAAGTGTTGCATGGTTGCCAAGTGTCTCACTGGAGGCAAAACACTTTCGTCAGTAGTGCAGCCCTCAGCTCACCTCTCGCTTGCTTCACGTCAATGTATACGCCTTCAGTTTAATCTCCAAATACAGAGAAACCGAACACCAATGACAAGTATCTCTCGTCCCTTTATCTGGTAAGAGGAGAAAGTGAAAAGCCTCTGCAAGACTATGGAGAAGAAGCATCTCTCTTCCATTGTCAACGATGTCATTCTTCGCTGTGCCCAGTATATCTCTTCCTCTGTCTCTCTCCCTCTGTGATCTCTTGTTTGTTATGTTAGAAGATTGGCTATTTTTCATATGATTTTCATTTTACATTTAGAAAATAATATAAATTTGTTTTTGTTTCTACATGGAAATTAGGATGTCCCTGTAATATGCTTTTTTTTTGTAATAAAAAAAGGGTTGCCATTGCCCAAATGGTTAGGGAATTTTTATTTTTTTTTTAGGTATGCTCAAGAATAAGAACAAAAGTATACCAAGTGATTGCTTTCTTGAGTGGCTGAGAAATAATATGCAGGGATAGTAGACTCTTTCATTTTGTAGCAATGAAGGATGAGTCCAATTAATTCTTTGACACTGCTAGATGAACTTGTTTCTTGAGTACTGATATTACCATTTTTTCTTTGCACTAATTGGTTTCAAATATAATATATTTTCGTAGCAGTTATCTTTTTGTTTCTATCCATTGTGATGATTTCCTTAGTTTTGGTCTGGAAGTGTAGCAAAGGGCAGGACAATAGGATTTCTAGTTGTCATGGAGTCTTAGTTAATAAATCGGCTATTTGAATATAATGGATACATTATAACTATCTCAGATATCAGATATGGCTGTCTCATTGGAGGGGTTATTCAAACTGTTGGAAACCATTCACAGCCTTTTCTTTGCACCTGTCTATGGTTTAGTGCGCTAGATTAAGGATTTTATTTCATCAACATCGTGCTTGATTCTGTGAAATCAGAACGATGCAGCAAGAAATTGTACAAACTTGGTTTTATGTTCATATTGAACTTGAGTAGGGTAAAGAGGCATATGAAACCTCTTTTGAACTTGCTAGTACTATCCAAAAATTCCATAGAAATGGAAGAAGAGATGTTTTCAAAGAACTTCATTTTAAAACATAAAAAAAAAAATTTATCCAGACACAAATGCATCTATTAGTTTACCAATCTAAATTATTATGTAAGATGCACGAATATTGTTACAGTTTTTTTGTCACACCTATCCAATATCCCATGTGTCATATCTTATTCCTCACTTTAATCCTTTACTCTTACCCAATTTTTTAGTTTCTCCTGAGAATTCTTTACCATTTGTATAGCATATGCAGGAATGAGAGTGTTTCCTGTTTGATAGCTCTAGTAATAGGCTCAATATTGTAGCTCCTTTGGAAAGGGAAGATTGCTTTGCAAAATTTGCAAATTTTAAACCGACACTTTGCTTTCCTTTAACATAAAGTACACAAACGTATGTGGAGTGCATTCTCCTTTGGTTGCCTATAGTTCTTTTTGAATGAAACATTTACTCGAGTTAGACTTGAGGAACTATGAGTTCCACACAAAGCTGACATAAAAAGGACTTACAAGCATATAAATAATTTCAGAGAGCTGGACACTTCAGTTGATGCATTGATAAAAGAATTTGAGTCAGGATTGGATCCAATATTGCATGGATATTCAAGGAAACTGGTGGAGTATTGCTGCTCAAAAGCGCTTAAAAACTTGTGCAATAGTATGCATGAAAGAGTTAGTGATGGCTCCTTTAGTCGGTTCACATTTGATATGATGCTTGCTTGGGAGATGCCAAACTCAACCGATGAAGAGTCATACATGGTGGGTGTCTTTTCTTTGCATTCAGATACAACCATCCTCTATGTGCTTAAAAACCTAATTAGCTGGAATGTCCATGCTTGAACTCATTTTAATTAAGTAGGATAGAGTTTCAATCACAAAGTGTGTTTCTGAAAAATATTAGATATCTATCAACTCTCATTTAAAAAATGACATGTTTGAGATGTTGGATGTGAAACTAAGTTGACGTCTTACACTGAGGACAATTAGAACTATGTCTTCATAAATGCACATGAGAAATATGAGTTTAGATTTGCTGGTGGATATCAGAATTGCTAAGAAAAATTACTTTTGTATATTTTAACAACTGGAAGTTGTGATTCATATAAGAGATTTACAAGTTATTTCACAAAGCAGATAAATTCATCATGTTCAGGTCTCCAACTCATAACCATCTGTGTCCGGTCCTATCTCCAGGATTAGTTATTAACTGATGGTGAAGTCTTTTTGTTTGATTCAATCATGGAGAATGTGATATCTGGTAATCTTCTTATGAGGATCACCAAGATGGAAGAGTTTGTTTGGAGCAGAACAGAGGGAATGAAAATGACAGATATAGAAGATAGAGTATCAAAACTAATGCTGCAATCTCACGTCAACCAATCCTCTTTGAAATCTTCTTCTACTTTCCAAGACATAACTAAGTCTTGAAAAAGAAAAAGATTTTTATTAAGTCTTCTCTTTTTTTTTTTTTTGGTTTAAACCCAAGTAAACAATAAATGATCTTTCATGTCACAAATTAATCTTCAAACACAAAATTTTGCTTCTGTTCATGCAGTAAAGCTTTTATGGAACATTTGATTGCAATTCAACTTCTTCATAACAAAATGACGGTATTATAAAATTTCGAATTGTATTACCAAACAACAATGTCTTGAATTAAATATTTAAAACTTCCATTTCTAAATATGGGAGGTATGCTGTTGCTTAAACATCTATGTACCTGATCTTCATGTGATTTTATTTTACAGGAGTGTGTGGCCAAAGAAAGACAGGACAGGAAAGTGTATGCAAAAACTAATCCAGAACAAGATGAAACATCCCTTTTCTATTCAGATATTATGCCACTTCTTGTAAGTGATCTCTGGTTCCTGTCTTTTTATTGCAGATTGTGGAAGTTCAGTAAAACAACAGTAGTTCTTGAAACTATAGTTCCTGATACATTAAGTCAGAATATTAATGAGAAAGTGGTGCTTTGATGGAAATAAAAAGTCCATTTTGTATCCCCAGTTAGGCTAAAAGTTGCCGACATTTGTTGGTTAATGATTCTAATTTATTTCATTTGTTGTAATTGACAGCTATGTTTGTTGACAGGTTGATCACACAGCAAGTGCTGGTGAAGATGCCTTTGTGTGGCTTGCAGCACTTGTTCCTCTTGTCGCTGATGTTGTAAATGCGAGATTTACCTTTGTGACTCTTACTGCCTCTACAGGATATGAACTTCATTTTCCTGCTTATGATAAATTCATAAAAGAAATTGACAAGTAATCATTCTTGTAACAACTTCTCTGCTATTACATAGATTATTGACCATATTTTGTGTAAATCAGATTTTTACAAGGAAGATTCTTTAGATGCACAAAGAGGTGTTAATTTTCTGATTATTAAACATATATGTTGATTTTCTGGTAATTTATGTTTGGGCTTAGCTGGACATGGTTAGTGAACATATTGGACTCAACCGTTAGTTTCTGGATGAAATGCAGTTAATCAGGACTGTCCTTAATCTGCAATCAAACTTCTGAACGGCATGCAAGTAAAGCCTATACCATTAACTGATACCTCACTAAGTATATACTGCAGTGTGATGTCCTTGCATCTCTGTTACATTCAATTTAGTGATGCCCCTTTTTGGTTAAACTTTTTGGTCCCCGATATGGAAAAATAACTTGCATTGGACTTGCTCTGAAATATATCCCTGCACACTATGACTTGCCATTTTGGAGTCTTCAGGACATCTAGCACGGGACTATTCATAGTTAAAATGTATAATCCCTTCTATTTAATTTCTTGCAATTTATTACTAGTTTCATTGGCATCTCTCTCTCAAATATACATTTTCCTGTGTTCTTATTTCAACAACTTATCTTCCCATCATCACTTAAATACTTTCCTAGATGCATAAAGCACTTGCAAAATCAAGCAACACCAGTAGGCGTGGAGCTGGCAGACGATGAGTTTATATTGCATGTTGAGGGAACTGCAAGCACACACAGAGTAGTGCGCCACATTGGAGGCACAAGTTGGCCTGGTTTGTTTTAAATATGTTTATGACCCTTTTCTCACTGACATTATGATTGCTTTGTTTAATGGTTTCTTGTACTTTGCAGGGAGGCTGATGCTGACAAACTATGCCCTCTACTTTGAGGCATCTGGAGTCATGACTTATGAAGATGCACTTAAAATTGATCTTTCCAAGAACATGAATCAAAGCATAAAACCAACAGCCACTGGTCCATGGGGTGCTCCTCTGTTTGACAAGGCTATATTATATGAGTCCTCAGAGTTGTGAGTATAAATATTGTGTAACTTCCATATTCTTGATTAAGCTTTTCTCATATAATATATCTGTGCATATGGCTTAGTTGAGATTCTGGTCTGGGAGAAGGAAGGTGTGGGAATGGTAAATTCAGTAGCAACTGCTTCTAGTTTTCTGGAAACCTCTAAAAAGAGGATATTGGGGGAGGTGTAGGTATTCAGTAGGAGCTGCTTCAAGTTTTTTGTAAAACCTCTATAAAATGGAGGCTTGTGGAAACCAGGGGCCTTTTAGTTAGTGAAACATTAGTCTATTTTTTGGATATATGTCGTATCGGCTGCTCAACAGAATAATTGACCTATTCATTTATTCATTCATATGAAATTAAAATTCATGAAGTTACAGATGACTGCTGGTTGCTTAACCATAAAATGAACTTCAAATACCAATTTTGCAGTAGACATTGTTCAGTATTCAGTAACTTCATGAATCTGCAGGGAAGAGAGCATAATCCTAGAGTTTCCAGAGATGACAAGCTCAACTAGACGTGATCATTGGCTTGCCCTAGTGAAGGAGGTTATGTCATTGCATCACTTTCTGCAGAAGTTCAATGTGGAATCATATGTAGAAGCATGGGAGATGCATGCAAGGAGCATATTGGGGATTATAAGGCTCCATGCTGCGAGAGAATTGCTTAGAATGTCACCACCAATTCCCAAAAACTTCTTAATCTTTACCTTGTGCGAGGAATTGCCAAAGGGAGATTATGTCCTACAAGAGCTTGCTGCAAGTCTGAAGAAGTTAAATACTGAGCATCCATGCAGTGGTAGCACTATCCTTAGGAACTTGAATGTATCCCAACCATGTGTTCCTTGTCCGGACATGAACGAAATAAGTGAAACTGTGCAAACTGAAAAACTATCCTCGTTGGAGAGCACTATAAATCAAGCAAGAGAGGAAGCAAGAGATATGGACATGGCCAGAGCAACTGTAGAGGAATTGAAAGAGGAAGGGGTCAGCTCTACTGCTCAGGTTCTTCTGGTAAGTAAAAAGAGGATTGTATCCTTCTTGATTTACATGAGAGTGCTTTCTATCTTGGAAGCAGAATGCCTAATTAGCAGATACAGGGGAGACCAGTGAATTTATAGGGAAAATTTTCCAAATCTGCTAATAATTCCACATAGAAAAGCTTTATAGGCAACTTGGAAATATTGTGGTGTTGTGTGATCAAAAGAAATGGAAACATTTTTGTGCAATATGAGGAGCAAATGTGGGTAGCGTATTAAAATAAACTGCTCAGCACATCTCTTAGTAATAGCATTCCCTTGTATCTAACTTATCACCTAGATATCTGCATTTCCTTTGATATTACAGAGGTTAGTTGATCAAATTATCTAAATAAAATGTCCCAGGAGATTCCAACTAACATTATGAATGGATGGCACCAAATTCAACAAGTACACATCTTAAAATGCAATTTCCCAGTGATTCTTCAAGTTCATCAATTGAAATATTCAAAATGGTGCTTTTTTTTTTTGGCAGGGACTTCTCACGCCACTTAAAAAGATGCTCCCTTGGTTTCAAGGGATCGTTACATGGGAAAGACCTGCAGCTAACATTGTTCTCATTGTCTTGGTGGTACTAGTAATTTACAAGTGAGTTCCTCAGATCTTTCCTCACTTTATCATTTTGAAACCAACAAATCTAATTCCATGTGGTCATTCCCATCATTTGACTCCAACCATTTTACAATGCAGAGAGTGGGTAGGAAAGGCACTAGCAGCATTCTTATTGTGGATGGTGGCCGGTATGTTCTTAATAAGGCATCGGAGGAGGATTCCAAGCAACTATGAGAAAATTGTGATTTGCACTGCATCTGACCAATCCACAATGGAAAACATTGTATCAGCACAACAGGGACTGCGAACTGTACATGAGGTGATGCAGCAGATGAATATAGCAATTCTAAAGCTTTACACAATACTAACTGCAAGATCTCCTAAGGTGAGTTCTCGTCTCTTCAGAAAAATTTAGCAGAGACCGATAAATGCTGGGAAACATTTCTTGCCATAGGTATTGTAGCTTGGTAGTTGGATATTTCAAATAGCTGGGGGCTACGGCTCCCAAAGGACCAAATGGAGTAAATCATACTACCAAAACAAAAAAGAAAATGTGCACCCCACTGACACAGAAAACTTTAAAGAAAAAAAAAAGAGGGGAAGAAGGAGAAAATAAAGATTTCCGCATTTACAACAATATACGTGTTGTAGTTATTTTGTTGCTGTGGCTGGAACGTGCATGTGCAATTTTAGATGTCTTAGCCATAGCACATTTCCTCTTAATTGGAAGTGTTATAATTTTGAATCTGTTTCTAGGTTTTATTTATCTGATTCTGTACTACTAGTTCATTAATGTATTTTTATTCCTTATAATTACAGCACACGGATATGGTGATGATAGTATTAGCCGGAACCGCCATTGTACTTGCAGTGCTTCCCTTCAAATATATCCTTATCACTTTGACAATCTACAGCTTCTTAATCAGCTCAAAGCTGACAAAGCATATACAAAGTGATCAAGGTAATCGAAGACTAAAGGAATGGTGGGAATCTATTCCAGTTCCCCCAGTTGAAGTTACAGACAAAGCTACAGAATGTTCAACATGATATGGGAAGGTGAATAATCAGGTTCAGTAACGGGTCCATTACTTGCTTTACATTCTCTTTGTTTGCATTCTTGTTTTCATTCTTCTTAATTAGTTCCTTTTGGCTGACATTAGTTAACTCTGTCATGCTATGTTCAAGTTGGTGACCATTGCTCTTCAGCTTTCCTAATCAAGATTGCGACTGAACAAGCAGCAAATTTGATGAGGCTGTAAATATGCTGAATAAAATCTCTCTCTCTCTCTCTCTCTCTCTCTGTGCAAGTGCTAATGTAGCATTCATCCTGTAGTCCCAGTGGTTCTGAGATTGGACGGGTAGGGGGAAAGGATGTCTCTAATTCTTCCCAAAACCGAGTAGGTGTTACATTATTCTAGTGCATTCTGTTTGGAGGAAAGTAATAGCAGCAAAAGCTTTAGTATAGCAACCACAACTCTGCCAATGATCACTCGAAATATTAAATAGTTGTAATGCTGTTCACAAGAAATATTGATCGTTGTAATACCAAAAGCAAAACGCTTGATAACTGTTGCCTAAACTACCAGCAAGATTTGCCTAAGCCAAAATATTTCCCATCAATTTCATTTACTCTAAGGTATAGTTGAGCAATCAATTGATTCTTTATGTTTTGAACATAGACAGGGCATTAACCACATGATAAAAAGCAGCTTAGATCCATGTAAATCAGCTTATAGGCGAAGATTAATAGGGCTGTCAATTCAAGCTGCCGGCAGTGACCAGTTTGGCCAAAGGTCAACTCTAGTTCAATGGTCTAATACATTGAGCTTACGGCTGATTTGAATACATCGAGCTAGAGCTAATCTCGGATACGTCGAGCTAAAGCTAATCCTGAATGCCTGTATTCGGCTCCAGAGCTCATTGACCTCTTTGAACCTGTATGTTTGTGATATTATTAAAATGTCTTTGCCTCTTGAATAAATTAGATCTTTTTGCTTCTCTAGACTTGAATAGCATGTGTGCAATTTTTGTGTCACCCTATTTATGTAAAAGGCAATAAAGCTTGTAAAGTAAAAATTTAAAAGGTAAAAAATGTTAAACAAAATCCTTACAAACTCCCGATTTCCATACCGTAACATTGCAGCAATGGCACATCTGTAGAAACCCATTGCACCAATGGTAGATCTAGAACACGAGAAATGCTTCACCAGCCCTATCAAAGCAGCCTTGTTCCAAGTTTCTACTTCTGCCCTCAGCCCTTAACAGGGGCCTTTACCACCTCTGGTTGCCCCCTCCTCATATTTTGTCCCCATTGACCAAAATCTCTGCAGCCATCTAGATTGGGAGCACACTCCTAGACGCCAATTTGTCCTACTTGGATTTCTCCATAAACGTCCAAATCATCTCCTTCTCCAACCTTGTTGCCCGAAAAAAGATCATAATTGATGCCAACTTTACAATTGTTTCATGTTCACTTTTATATATATCATATTTTTTGTGTTCACTAGCATTATTTGAAATATTTTGGTTGTACCTCTGAACAAATCAGGTAGAAGATCAATGAAACCTTTCAATGAATTTGCATATCTTCAATCTTTATGACTCGAGCTTGAGATTAATTTTTTTAGTTTGGCTGAGTAGAAAAAGTGTTTGATGATATCCCTAAAACAAATGATCTCGCATTTCTTCAATCTTCTTAGGCTCGAGCATTTTTTTTTTCCCACAACGATCACAGTTTGTATAATCTATTCTAACCTAATTTAAGGGAAAGGAAGGGAAAAGCCACAAATAGGGGCTGATGGGAAGCATGGATTAAACCCTTGACCTCCTACTTCCACCAAGACTTAAAAGAGGTCTTTGTGAGCAACATTGAGCTCCAGAGTTGGCTTCATAGGCTCGAGCTTGAGATGGACATTTTCAGCTCAAGCATACACGTGCCAAATTCAAGCTCCTTAGGACTAGCATTGAGCTCAGGGCCTATTTTTGGGGACTCATAGAGCTCAAGAGACATTATTTTCAAATAAGTTGAGCTCAAATAGTGCACTATTAAAGTTTGATTCTTTTGTTCACACATCTAATTCCACCGTAACCTCAGCATAAAACGTTACCAGCTGGGAACCAGTGGAGTATCATTAAAGTTTAAAATGAGTGAAGCCTAAGTTCTTTATCAGCTCTGGTTAAACATCATAGGAAAGACAGCCTAGAGGTAAATAATATCATCCACAACTGTTACAGCACACTATAGAGAGGGAAAAAAAAAAACAAAAAAAGACCACCTCCCTAGACATCAATTGGGGATTGTAATGATTCCATAAATACTACCTGCTGAATCTAACGTCAGTCAGTCACTGTTTGGCAACAGGACTAGCTTGTCTGTGCATGAGAGAACTAGCCCAAGAGACCAGAGAGCAGAATTGGGAGCAAGCCATAGTTATGTCTTGTGTTCTGTTCAAGTAGAGTTCCACTTGAGAAAGACCGAAATTGTGTTGTTATCTATGTTGGTTGACAAGGTCTTCTCAGTTTCCTCTTGCCTTCTCCAAGTCTGGTAAATCTGCAAGATGGAGTCAGATAATAAACAAGACAAGAGGGTTGCAGATTCTACACATAATATGATTAGAATCTGGTCAGGTATTAGCATGATTAGTAACAAAATTTCAAGACTGAAAGACTCCAGACGCAGTTGCAGCCTATAGAGGGAAAACTACCAAGAAAAGTAACAAAATTATCAAGGGAACAAAAGGACAAATCATGTTTCTTCTGATAGACAACAGGGTACTCGTAACAAGAATCCAGATGTTTCCTAGTAACTGCTAAGAAGCCATCAGAATTGAATACAGGTTCTACCGCTATGGAAAATGAAATGGGCAAAATCAGGTAACACAGTGGATTTTGCAATATTAGTAGCAGAAAATCATTAAGAAAAGGAACAATATAAAAAAAGGTTCAAAGAGATTATCTATCCCCAAGGCCATAGCATCATCCAAAACCATTTTGATACAGCTGTCAGATCCAATACCCACCGCTTAATCAAGTACAAGTCCCACCTCCAATCCATCCTCAGCCCTTGCTGCAAACCATTCTACACCTCCCACCAGACAGCCCAAGAAATATTCTTCCGCATCCAATATGGATCCCATTCAAACCCCAAATTGAATCTCCCCAACTCCAACAAGTATCTCCTTTTAGGCACTAAAGCCCACCCAATTCCATATATCCCCTTCATTTCCCAGTTCTATCCACCACCATCAAATCCTACCCCTTGCTTCATCAAATACAATACCTTCACCTGAAGTAAACCTTCCCAGCTGGTAAGTTGTATTTACACGTTTGCAATCTGACAATGCCTTTAAGGGAGTGCATGTCCATTTTTCTTTCCTTGCATAAATATCCAGCATGCATGTGTTTCAGGGTGCAATGGGGAAGCTATGTAGACAACGTGAGAGGAAAATGGCACTTGCACGTATATGCTCACTAATATTTGAGGCTTAGATTTTAAGTTTGTCCTTTATCAACGAAGTGTTTGCGTGTAGTCTACTTTCTTTGAAAATGAATGGCTTTTAAAGTCTATCCATCTGCAAGCATGCGGATGTCCACATGCTTTGCAGAAGGGCATCTTCTGCAGTGTTTGAACTATCTTTTTTTTTTTTTTTAAAGGTATTAGACATGACATTGAGGGTGGCACCAAGATTTTTTCTCTGTAGACTCTCCAGTCAAAAGATTTGAGTAAATCTCAATGAGGGACTCAAAATGTATTTAATGAAAAGTAAAATCAGGAGCATATTTCTCAGCAACAGTCTCGTGCTCATAAAATTCAGCATAACATTCATAGATCACACCAGACAGTGATTGGCCATTTCCCAGTAAAGGCTCCCCAGAATAAGAACTCCTGCATCATTGCATCTAAGAGCAAGCGCAAGGCCAAGATTTTGTTTGGCTTGGCAGATATGGAGCATTTCATCCCCGAGAGCACCTCATAAGCATATTTATTATTCACCCACATCAAAAGCAGGAAGCAAAAGTCAAAATTCACATGTAAGTAGGAGACTTTAGGTGTTTCATGTCCTCATTAAAGATGTAATCGAACAATTTCACAAGACAATTTTCTTTAAGTTTATTTCAGGAAAAAACATTCACCAGGAACTGTCAATCAAACTATTTGAAACCTTTTTATCAGATATTCTCTTACTCCATATACAAGTGTTTCATCCATACATGGCATCTGCTGTTTGATGTTGATCATTACATGCTCCTCTTATTCAATTGACCAATAAACTATGTGCTCGTCTGAACTTATATTCTTGCACGTAGACACATCTAAAAACTTATCCTTAGCAAGTCATACTACTACAGGAGCTTAGACGTTCTAACTGCAGCCCAAGTTACAGGCACATCTACATCTATCATGTGTATGCCAACAGAAATAAAATAGTCAGAGTTCTTTGAAACATTTGATTTCAGTAACAAAAAAAAAAAAAAAGCAAGAAAGAGAGAGGGACAGAGATTGGGGGAAAAAAATAACAGTTATAAGGATATCCAAATGCCGTAAAATTCAACTGGGAAAAGATGAGCAAAATTCTGTGCCTATGTCAAACTTATGATGTAACTCAATAACTATGCAACTTTAGCAAGCAAAATCCCAAAAAGAGGTCCCACTAAAAGTATGATACTTTTACAATAAAAGAGAGATAGAGTGCGGCAAAAGCACTACTTGCATTTAAATTTGAGAATTAGGAGGCTCTAATCATGTAAAATTCCAGGCTTGCTTTTGTCTATGAGCAAATTTATTCAGCATGAGGTATTTTATGAAAGGAAAATGGGAACTTACAAAGCATTCCTTCATCATCGCTGCTACCATCTTCACCAGTATGCTGCATAACAACAAAATAAGTGTTATAGTAAATTACAAATGACTATTTGTCTTCTGCCAAAAGTACTTGAGGATAAGGGGGATGTTTCAACTACCACAACATCGTCGTCATCAGATCCCAAGTCTGCAGCAATGAAAACATAAGATTTTCAGTTCGAAATAGGCAACCCCCAAGAATCAACTCAAAAAAGTCACCAAGGAACAACTAAACTCTTGTTCTCAAATCCATAATTAGCATATAAGATAAAAAAATCTATCTTATGTACATCAGCTTCACATAAGCAGGGAAGATAATGCCACATAATCAGCAGCAACATATAACTAGCCTTTGGTAGGGTTCAGGAGATTGTTTATAAATAGGGCCTGCGTTAAACTACTTGTACATCTCCTTTATGCTAACAATCTATAAGCAGAATATGTATAACTAACTTTAAAAAAAAAAAATTAGAAGCCATATTGCGGCACTTATTCCCCAAATATTTGGATATTCCATACAAATGTGATAAAATTCATGGCAAGACCAATGACACAGTTCCTACTCTATCAAATTGACATTTGACATCCAATGTTGTTTTTGAGATCATCTAGTTGAAGCAACTTAAGTTCACCAGCAGTGAAGTGCTGACAACGTCTCTTGGTCAAACACATTGTGAAAGGCAGGCAAGTTTTTCTTCAAAATAAAACAGTAAAGCGAGTTTCAGGTACAACATATCCAACATTATCCATGAAAGATTTCACATAATATGAAAAAGAGTGGCACCACTTATTTACGGGATATAAGCAACATTGTTTGAACCACACAAAATGAATAGCATCACTTGTCATTCACCCACGGATAAGGAGAAAGATAATAAAGATACGAGTAGCATGTTCTGCAGCATACTAATGAAATTCAGTTTGAAAAGCAGAATAAAAGCCAGCAGACTTGTCGCTACAGACGTATTCCCATGATATTGTAGGTGTCAAGCATCTCTACTCATTCACCAGGCACACAAACTTCTACCTTGAGGTTTTAAATTGAAACTTGCAGAAAGCAAAATTGGCTGAGCAATCATATCTAATTCAGTGACAATTAGAATGTCTTCAAGAAAACTCCTGCATGTTTAAAATACGTCCTGCATGTTTAAAATACGCGTCTTTCCAGCCACCGCCGCTTTTCCACAACAGGACCACCCTCCAAATAGACAACAGTACAATAACTTGGTGCAAAGGTACTAAGTTCATTTACTCAAAGCTAAATACCTAATAATATTCCTTCATTCCTTGTGACATGCTTTCATGCATTTACAAGCTGGAACTAGACTTTTGTTTCAAGTTACACAATAGCCACTTTTACCAGGTTTGCATACTAAAAACTAGATACTCGTACCCTTCAACCAAGCATCTTGACTATAAATTTTTGAGAATTTAAAAAGAAACTTTAACCTCATTCCTCCCCAAATTCACCAGTTTTTGCTCTGTAACTACTTGGCAAAATATTACAGGTATTAAGTTACAGACCACCTCCAATTAAACTAAGAGATTCCAAAACTTTCCACATAACAAGGAATGATGGCACTTCTTATCTATTTCAACAATGAACTAGTGACATTTTTTATAACCATACACGGAAAAAATGAATGAAGACAAGAAAAAAAACTCCTTAGATTGCTCTTGTTCAGATAGTTAACAACAGAATAATGTGTAAGAAAATGAAGCAGTAAAAAGAAAATAATAGTAAACTTAAGGGAGAGAGTGGGTGCTCTTCAAAGAGACCATGGGACATAGGAAAGAGAACATCTCCACTCCCCAGAGTTCATACAGCTGAAAGTGCAGGAAAAAGAATCTTATTTTTCTCCTTTTTCCTTTCTTTTTTCCCCTTACAAAATCAGGAGTTTCATGGTTCAAATTTTCAGCACATAGGAATACTTTTACAATCCAAACGAGGTAGGCAGACACAATGGCTAGTTGAAAAGGTATTAGAAAATTGAACAAGAAATGTAAGTAAACAGAGCAGATTTAAGAAAGTAGCAATCAGGGAAGTCATTTTGCTTTGAACTAGTACTCAAAATGGTGTGCAAACGAGATGGAAAATGACAAGCAGCTACTTAACAACAACTTGCTGCCAGTAAAGTTAGCCACCCAAGGAGCAATTCAATAGGTCAAAAATCTAGGAAGCATAATCAAAAGAACAAAAAGCTGAAGCAAAATAGAGAGAAAGAAAAGGCTAGTTTTTAAAATGTCTAATTCAGTACAGAAAACTGTATCTCAACATCTGGGAAGTAAACAAATACAAAGAATATAACGTGGATTTTAATACACAGCTTAAAAAAAGGAAACAAGCTGGAAAATCAAATAGAGAAAAAAAGCTTACTGTACAATACGCTTACTGTACAACAAGCTGGAAAATCAAATAGAGAAGCAATAAGCTTACTGTACAATACTCACCTCTTCCCCATGAAAAAGTTGGAAAAAAAATGAAGAACAAGAGCAATGAAAACACACAACATTTGAACAAGGTGAACATCAGAATAGAAGACCATGCTTCACCAGATTGTTTCACAAATTACAAAGAATGACTTGATGGATACGCATTATGCAAGAAAATTCTACGGGATTAATTTACTATTTATTATTATGAGGAGTAGACACATCAGATAAATTAAGAGCATTAAAGCAAAGAAAACGCAACACTCCATTCACATAACCCATAACATGTGATTTACTAGAAAAGATATAAAAGAATCCATCACTTAAAGTTCATGAGAAATCATCACAAGATGCAAAAGCTTTATAACAATAACAGGCAGGTAAAAAACTTACAGTCACTTGACTCTTCATCATCCTCATCACACCACTTGTTCCAATCAACCTTAAGATGTGGAGCAGGCTTTTCTTCAGACTTCAACAGTCTCTTCCACCAAACTTTCTTCTCTTTCTGAATTGAACATATTATGTTTCTTAAGCCAATCTTCGTTTTACATCCCTGCAATAGAAGTGATGTCAAATCTCACAGGTAAAATGAGAAGACAGTTTCAAGATATGAAAATACCAGAGAGTCCAGAATTTCGTGAAGAGACACGACTAGCGGAACATAGTAAGCTACTCATTAAGTGTGTTGCACATAGTCATCTCTATACGCCAAATTTAGATAAGATTTTTATAAGAGTATTGCCCGAAAGGGTAAAAAATTTGAAGTCTCAACTATTGTATCATTGGCCAATGACTTACAAAACAGCTTTGGATTAGACGCATTACATGGTGTTACACTGAGGTTCTTCAAGATATTAACCTCGAATATAAACTGCGGACTTCACAATCACTATAAAATGTATCTGACATGAAAAACAAATTCTAACGATACAAGGTAAAAGTCCAAAAATATTACATAGCGGGTCAAATAACTCATATCACAAAGAAAGATGTAAAACAGCACTTTTAATCATCATACAAACGAGCTATGTGCCAACAAAAATCAGTAAAAGCAAGGAATCACCCATTAGAAAGAAAGAAAGGAAAGGAAAAGGGGTAACCCGCTAAATCTTAAACTGAATCCATAAAGTTAAATCTACCCCAAAAAAATGCAGCCCCATGGAAGTTACATTGTACCATATTGCAACTAGCAACCACCACTTGACACTCCCATAAAAGTTGTAAAGGAAAAGTAATTCAACAGGCGATGCTTGATTTGCAGCATACGTGCAAAAACAATTGTCTAGTAATTCAATCACTTCAAATTCTTAAAAAAAAAATTGAGAGAGAGAGAGAGAGAGAGAGAGAGTCTGATACTAAACCTCAGGGACAATGTTTGCATAGAGTTGGAGAGTGAAACTGAAGGACTGGCCATCAACTCCAACGGCAGAGAAACTGAAAAGGCCATCAATCTCACACTTTACAGAAACGTCTCTGGCATCTGGCAAAGCAATCGTCAAGTAAACTTTATCAGAACGCTGTGCCCAAAGAACCTCTGGCTGTCTGCTTCTGCAAATGCAAAATTTTCAAGGGCTTAAGAAAACGATATTAACATGGACGAGGGGAAAAAAAGAAAAGAAAATGAAGAAGGGAAAGGAAAGCCGCAACGCACCCCATTCTCTGAAGAAGAAATTGTAGCTTCTGATTATGGAAATTTTCCAGGATGTGCAGATTGAAGAAGTACTATTAGCACCGGGTTTTATTGGGTGCATCTTCGGTATCAGGTCGGTCCGGACATCTTTACATACGTATAACAATGTTTTTGAAAATCGGACCGGACCGGCCGGGTTCGCACGTTTGAACCGCGAACCGGCCATGCACCGGTCCGATTCTATGTTAGGGTTGAACATGTTCGAAAACCGATCAAAAACCGGTCCAACCGTCGAAACCGGATTGAACCGGTTTTTTCCGGTTTTCGTCTTTTTTTTTTGTTTTGTAAAATGTAGCTTTCAAGATTCGAACTCATGACCTTTGTAATAGAAGACCAATATAATAACCATTGAACTATCACATCTTATTAATTTTTTTTATAACTTATTTATATAAAACAAACACTCATATTTCTTTTTTTCATTTTTCTTACAAAATCTCATTTTCTCATGGCTCTTTCTTTTTAATTTTCAACTCTCTCTCTCTCTCTATCCTCTTTTCTTTTGTCACTCCCTTTTTAATCAAACATCTTTATTTTTAATTTATTGATATTTTCTTACATCTTTTAATTTAATTTTTGTCCATTAAATTAAAAAGTTAAAAAAGAATTATTTTTTTAACCCAAATTATTTAATGCCACAACCACTTACTTTTATCTCATTTTTTGTTTCTTATCAAGTTTGCATTTCTAATTTCGATTCTCTTGACTTCTTTCGAACTCCAAACTTTCTTTTTTAAATTGCAATCTCTAAATCCCAAAACGTAAATTAAAATTTAAGTTCACAATGTCTAAATTCTCATAGACGTGAATTTTGTATAATTTCAAAATATTGTGATATTTTTGGGTTGGATTTAAGATTTTTTGGTAGATATAATTGAAATTGAGATGAAATTTATTTGTTTTAACTTATAATTCAAAAATAAATAATTTATTTTTAAAAATCCAAGTTGTTCAAAAATAGTAAACTTTTCATCATGTAAAGTATTAAATTAGTCCATTACATGTCTTATTTTGTGCATATATATATTTATATAAATTATTTTTAAAAAAATTCATTGAACCAAGGTTGAATCGGTCCGACCGGTTGAACCTTGACCCTTTCATTTCACCGGTTCAATTAACGGTCCGATTTTTAAAACATTGACGTATAACGCTGAGCAAATTCCCTGAATAGTCCTTCAACTTTTTCTATAAACCACTTTTAGTCCTCCATCTTAAGTTTGGGACATAATGATCCTCTAACAAAAATTTTTAATCCAAATCGATTCCTATGCACCAAAGCAGCCATTATCATACAAATTTCACGACCACCGGACAATAAAAGGAAGGGGATATTGGTCTGTTCACTGGAGCTAACCTTTGACTGGATGAAAAAAATCAACATAAACAACAGAAAAATGCTAAAAAGTGGCAAAAGAAGATCAAAACCTTTGACTTGAGAGACTCGTTAGAGAAAATGTCCGAATCCTAGAACAAGAACAGGCCAACAAAGTTCCTCCTTGAAGACCAAATCTAGCAGTACAGGGAACAAGAATACTCAACTTTGGTGATAATCGACTCCACGAGCAGGAGGATTGGCCACGCGAAGGATTTGTTAGAGAATATCGAGAAAAAATGGAAGATTGTGGAGCAATGAATCATGATGAATTGTCACAATACAGTAAGCAAATCTTGACATGGGTTGTTTATTTAAGAAGTCATATGTATATATATGTGCTCTAACTGTTTCTTTGTGTAGTGTAACTAATACAGAAGACAGAAAGAGACCAAACTCCTTACCAGAAGGGATGAAGATGGAGAACACCCCTTGATGATGAAGGAGGAAATGTTATTGCTAACAAGATAGGGAAAAGAGATTTATGATGAAAATGAAATTGTTCAGACCCAGATGATCTTCCTCTTTCCACCACTGGCCTTTTATGCATGCAGAGTCGGTGATAGGAGAGTTAGTTATAACTAACTCCACCGCCTTTCCATATCTGTGCTATGCACGTGACTAATATGTAACCGACTTCCTACTTGTGCACTACATTCATTATTTCTGTTGGTGCTTACCTGAATGCAAATAAGAAAAGCAAATACAAAAATACAAAGTCTGATTATTACAAAAATATAAAGGCTGATTATTTGTGCATGTATCAGATGCTCCCCCCTGAAAAAGTCCTTGTCCTCAAGGACTAAAAGTAGGGAACTTCTGCTTGAATTCATGCAAGAATTCCCACTAGCATCTTCTGGAAATGAGTTACTCCATTGGACTAAAACCTGAGTGATTGCCTGATTTCCCCGCTTAGCTATTTGCCTATCCAAAATGGCTACTGGTTTGAGCAATAGGTGGCCTTGATCAGTGGTAGCGGATGGTAAATGAGGTGTGGCAGGAAGAGAGCCCACTTTCTTTTTTAATAATGAGACATGAAAAGTTGGATGAATTCGTGCATGGTCAGGAAGTTGCAACTTGTAAGTTACTTTCCCCACTCGTTCTATGACTGGAAAAGGTCCAAAATACCTTGGAGCAATGTTGTTTGTAAGGGTGCAATTTGACGTAAACCAGATTCCCAACTGCAAATTCTCTATCAGTTCTATGCCCATTAGCAATTTGCTTCATGTGATGTTGAGCTTTCTGAAGATTATGCATAAGGATATGTAGTACATTTTCCCTTGCAGCCAAGCTCCTATCCACGACCTCAACCACAGAAGAACTAGGAAAATAGGGAACGTGAACAGGAGGTGGTTGCCCATAGACCACCTAAAATGGAATGATTTTTGTGGCTGAATGAAAGTTCGTGTTGTACTAGAATTCAGCCAAGGGTAGCCAGGAATACCATGTTCACGGCTGCTCGCTAGTCATGCATCGCAGATATCCTTCCAAACATCTATTCACCACTTCTATTTGACCATCTGACTAAGGATGATAGGAACTAGAAAATTGCAGTTGGACCTTCAATAGCTTGAACAGCTCTTTCCAGAATTGGCTGAGGAATATGGAGTCCCTATCACTTACAATGGTCTGAGGAAGGCCATGTAATTGAAAAACATGATCCATGAAAGACTGAGCAATCTCCAGTGCTGTATAGGGGTGAGATAAAGGGCAAAAATGTGCATATTTGCTCAACCGATCCACAACTACCATATTGACTTGTTTTCAGGGAAGCCCTTCAAAGAAATCCATAGAGATATCTATCCATCCTGTTCAGGTATAGGCAAAGGCTGCAAGAGACCTGGATAAGTTGCCAAATCAGATTTATGTCTTTGACAAACATCGCAAGCAGCAATAAAATTATAAACATCTTTGTGCATGTGTTTCCAATAGAAAGTGCCTTTCAGTTTGTGATAAGTCACCAGAACTCCAGAGTGTCCTCCAAAAGAACTAGTGTGCCAGAACTTTATTAACTTGTCCTTGAGCACCATGTCGACTCCCACTACCAGTTTCCCATTCCTTCTCAACATCTGGTTGTCCCAACTATAGTGTTTGACCTTGGAAGTGTCACCCGAGAGTAGCTGTTGAATGATTTCCTATACCTTAGGATCTGATTGCCATGATTGTTGTATCTCAGACAGCATATCAGTGGTAATACCATGGAGAGACCAAGAAGTGACTGGCTCATGAGGCTACCTGGATAAAGCATCAGCAGTGACATTTTCAGTACCCTTTTTGAACTGCACTTCATAATCATACCCCATCAACTTTGACAACCACTTTTGCTGACTTAGTGTTGAGATTTTTTGATCCATCAAATATTTAAGGCTCTGATGATCAGTTTTGATGACAAAATGCCCTCCTAATAGATATGGTCTCCATTTCTGCACTGCATTAACGGTGGCCAACATTTCCTTTTCATAAACTGACAAGTCTTGATGCTTAGGTACTAAAGCTTTGCTGAAAAATGCTAGTGGTTTCCCCCGTTGTAGCAGAACAGCTCTAATGCCAAAGTTGGAAGCATTAGTTTCTACCACAAGCTCCTGAGAAAAATCTGGTAAAGTTAATACAGGGGAAGAGGTCATAGCAATTTTCAAATGATCAAATGCTGTGGTTGCTCCATCATGCCATACAAAGGCATTCTTCTTAAGTAGATCAGTCAAAGGTGTGAGGACTCGTAAAAAAAAAAAACTATTATTTTATGCCTAATTTATGGCTTAATAAATTATTTAATTGGATTTTTGCCACGAGGAATATTTTCTAGTCTTATTAGACCTAAATACATGGTAATATAACTTCGTTATATTTTTAAAGTGACTCGTTCTAAAAATTAATTTCCTGGAGTACGTTTAGTAAAAATAGTGAATAGTACTTGGAGATTTTATCCGCGTAGTAACACATTAAGCTTGGAATATTGGAGACTTGTACTATGGTCCTAAAATAGGTAATCTTATGAGTAAATACTCAAGTGATAGTTAGTAGTGCAATCGTTATAAGAATTTATTGGAAGTTTCGCGTTATCGCGTTAAAATTGACGGTACGCGTTTTCACACGCGCGACTTTATTTGAGGGACTTTAGACCCTTAATTCGGGACAATTAAGAGTGAATAATACTTACATGAATATAAATGTATTGGAGGTTCAGTGCACTAGTGAACCAAACGCGCGAGAAAATCGAACCTAATCGCGCCAAACACACCCTAATAAGAGTTGACTTTGGAGTGATTGTGCACCACCCATTTAATCTTCTCTTGGAAGCTAAATTTTGATCACACTTCACTCCTTCTTCCTCCCAAGACAGCCGGCCAACATCTCTCTCTCTCTCACACTCTTGCTTCACAAATTTCTTCACTAAATCAACCCAAAACCTCAACCAATCTTCACCAAACTTGAGGATCATCTAGCATACTACTTGGAGGTTGGATTTAGCTAGAAAAAAGGACTGCATTTTCACGGTTTCTTGGAGCTCTAGAGGGCCGAAAATTTCTGGGTTAAGGCACTAAGGAGGTATAACTTCATCTTGCACTTTAAACTTGGATTATGATGGTAGAAATGCATCTTTAAGCTATTGCATGTGGTTGGGTGGCTTGGTATGGTTGTAAAATGTTCTAGTGGGCTCTTTGTATTCCCACACTTGGGTTGTTGTTGCTGATTTGAGGATCAATGTTGGATTTAATGGTAGTTTAATGGTTATAATGATGGATTTATGGAGTGTTATTGTTGGAAACTCAAGTAGAGGTCATGACCAGAAATTGCCGAATCTGCCCCTGTTTTGTTCGGCCATGATAAGGCCCATTTTTGGTGATTTATTGGCATGAACCTGATGTGTATATGTTATATTATATGTGTAGAAATTTTCGTTGGAAAACATTAACGTTTGGATGGGCAAATGAATTTATTCGTGAACTAGGCAAGCTGGAAAGTTATTTTCGGGTAACCCTGTCCAGCGGTAGCATTTTGACCATAACTCTGTCCTCGGGTGTCGAAATCAAGTGCCGTCGGTGGCGTTTGAAACTAGACATTCCTGGCTTTAATTTGAGATAAAATGCACGCTCTGATTCTTTGTGAGTGAGCAGAACCAAATGTTTTAAGGCAGCTGTCCTGTCTCTCGGATTTGCTGGAATGGCTTGTAGAGGCAGCAACTTGAGGCTCAATTTTGAGCTGGTTGCTTGCCGAATTTCAGAACATTTCCTTGTGTGAACTTTTAGTCCCGTGAATGTATTTTCTAACGCCATAAACAATGCCTCATTCCAAGTTAAATTGATTGAGTTGCGACTAAAACAAGAGGACTGCCCTGTTTTGGAAAAACGTAGTATTTGGACTGATTTGGGGCAAAACTTGGGAATGATTTTATTAATTGAAGTTCTTGATGCTCATCACTTACCAAAGGTATCATGGATGTATCTTAGACCTTTATTTCACCAATGAACCATGGTTGGATAGTTCTCTTGGTTAAACGATTTGAAATTGGGAAATGAAAGTCACAAGGCAGATTGCCTTAGAATTTTTCCTGAACTTTGGATGAGTAGTTAACTACCTTTCCGAGGGTATTTTTCCCTGAAATTTGATAGAGAAATACCTTGCATATAGGAGTAAAATACTGCCAATTTTGTCACCAATTCAAGTTCGTTTCGATACCGAATTAAATTGCTAGTGTTGGAGGTTCAAAACTGGAAATTCTTCTTCAGTCTTGAATCTTCCTCAACTTTGAGCTACCGTATCTCGGTACTCGAAACTCCGATTCTTTATCCGCTTGTTTTTTTATAAACCTCACTTGTAACTCTAATTGAGTTACAAATTTCAGAGGCCGGTTTGCAACGTGTGAATCGTGCTGAATTTCCAAATTTGGCCGAAATCCAACTTAATTCTGCCTTGTACGCCGAACCTGTACCTTCAAGCTCATTCTGAGTACTTTCCACCTAGATTCGTGGAAAGATGTCTTCTAAGAACTTTTAACACTTTTCAAAAGGTTTCCAACGGTATAAAGTTTTCCAGTTTTGGGCTTATATCGAAAGAGATACGAATTTTCAAAGATTTAAGATAAAACTGAAATTTCTCAATTTTCAAGGCAAAGGAGTTTTTCCGAAACTCTTGATTCTCTTAGTATTATTCAAACGTTTTGCCCTCGATTTTCATGATAAAAACCCAAATAATATTGTACATAATAAAAGGGAAGTTGAACCTCGATTTACGTGTAATTGAGGTTCCTTTTGCAAAATAATCCTTAGATTGTACTAATGTACGATCTTCCTTGACTAGTGGGTTAATTGTGTGATTATCCGCTATTAATTGCCAGGCGCTCAAGAAGGCATTCAAGAGGATCTTACTGTGGACACTTGAACTCTCAGAAAATAATTCTTATTGAATTGCTCGGTGAGTGTCAAGTGTGTGAATCAGTGATACTTGTTTATTTGTGATAATTGTTGGAAGTTTTAAAAATTAAGGGCGGGTGCGTACTTTACCGCACTCGTTCTAATTTCAAATGAATGACTGAAATGTATTGAATGAATGAAATGTATTGAATGAATGAATGAAATGCAATGTTATGTTATGAATGCATATGTCGTTGGAGTGAACCTCCTCGACTTTCAAATGAATGGGGGACGCCCAAACTCATAGGCCGACCTTAGACTCGAGCCAGCAATGGGCTTGGTCGGGGACTTAGGCGTGCCATGAGATATAAATGAGCTTGACCTAATGAGAGGTCTTGCTCGGCATACTCGTGGAGTATCGCCTTATAAATGACTTGTGGGCCCTTGAGGTGTACGGTGGACGGAGGGAAGTAAGTGGTGATCTACGGAAATGGAAATACCGACCCGGTTGACAGGAGGGTCAATGCGGGAAGGTATACGAATGACATCGGCAGAACGAGTGGAACTTTGCTCCTGAGAGCTACAATATCCTTGAATTGTTTCTGATTACTTTTCCTGTTCGAATGATTGATTATTGAAGGGACATGGTTTTATTTATTAAATTTGGGATTGCTATTTGAACAAAGTGCTTGCATGTGTGTTCTTGGCCTCACGAGCGTTTAGCTCACCCTATAGTTTTGTTTTCCTTAACAGGACCGAATCTTGGAGAAGTATGGGGAAACCATTCGTTACACTTTTGTTAAGACTCCTGCTATATTTTGACTAGGTCCTGGTTTGGATTGTACTTTTGGAAATTGTAAATTTGAAAGTTTGGGCCCTGACGGGTATGTTGAATTTAAGTTGTTTTATGATTACCGATGTATTGGTTACATGTTAAGTGACTTGATAAGTTTGAACGCTTCCGCATTATTGTATTCATGTTGTTCTCTTCGAAGTGTTTAGTCCGGTTTTAAATTGAATGGATTTGCTTGAGTCCTGGCGAGAGCTGGGCAGGCGTCCGCGGATACCCTTTGGTCCGCCTTAGGGAGATGTGGGGCGTCACAGTTGGTATCAGAGCGCTAGGTTAGAGGTCTATATGGGAAACATGTTAGATACTCTACCTTTAAGACTCGATACGGGATGACTTAATCCTACCCTAAGTGATACTTGAGGCGAGCTAGCAACTAAGTTAGTCCTACCTCAAGTGACGATTGGGATGAACCAACGATTAAGTTAGGCATGCATTGCAGGATAATGGGACTGAGTAGTGATTTAAGTTTCTAACCTGAAAAGTATTATTATTTTGCAGGGATGAATGACGGAAATGGAGGCTCGACAGCTAACGGGAATGGCCATGCGAATGGTCATTATGAGCCTCTTAGGACTATCTTCTACCGAGCTCGAGTGGGAGGAGCTCGAGTACGCTACTCACCGTATGATAGATACCCTCGATGTCCGTGTAGGTTGACTTACGCCTACCCGAGCCATATAGTGCATGCTCTGGACGACGAGCGTCGTCAGTTGGTGGATGCCAACCGCGATTTACAGGCTGAGGTAGACGAGCTTAGGCAGATGGTCGGCGCTCAGGGTGAGCGAATTGCCGAGCTCGAGGAGGTGCTGGAGGGTGAGGTAGCCACATCTGCAGTGGTTAATGAGGAGCTTCAGGATACTAGGGCTCGACTCACTAGGCTAGGACGGGATGTCCGTAACCGGGCTTTCGAGATCATGGCTGACGCTACTAGATTGGTCGAGGACGCTACTGAGGTGATTCCTGATGAGGAGGAGGAGGATCCCGAGGAGGATCCCGAGGAGGAGGTTCCTCCTGATAGCCCCGCTGAGGACTAGGATCTTAGTCGTTGACCCCTTTTGACTTTTGACCAGTACAGTTAGGACTAGTTAGGGTGACGCGAGTGCCGAGGCCATGGTATTTTGCATGCTTGTGTGGCCTACTCTTGGGCACTTGTTCTTACTTTAGTCTTCTGTGACTAAAAGTATACTTTTGAGCACCTGTGTGCTATATTTTGTGAATTGTCCCTAACTTGCTAATTGTACGAACTTGACATGCTTATGAATGTAAATTATTGTTAATGCTTTCTTGGTTGGTTCTAATTTTGATATATTTCTTCGTTTCTGCTTAAATAAATCTATTTCTTGCACTAGGCACTTTTAGACTAATAGAAGGATTAAGGAGTGGTCGAGGCCGTGGACGAGCGTCTAGACAGGCCCAACCTCAGGGGACAAAAGTTTAATTGCTAATCTGGTGTATAAGAATAGTAAAATCTGCGTGAAGGAAAGAAAATTGCTGGCCGATTTGATAGGCCTAGCGATTAAAGGATATGATGTGATCCTAGGAATGGATTGGTTAGCCCGTTATAATGCCCAACTGAATTGTAGGACGAAAATTGTAGAATTGTGTATTCCAGGGGAGGCAACCCTGAAATTGGATGTGAGGGGTAAGTTAGCCTCATCTGCACTTATTTCGGGAATTCGGGCTAGAAAATTGTTGAATAAGGGAGCTCAAGAATATTTGGCTTTTCTTATTAATACCCTTAGCGATAAGGTGAATCTGGAGGACACACCGGTAGTGAAAGAATTTTCCGATGTTTTTCCTGAAGAATTGGAGTCTTTACCCCCGGAACGGGAAATAGCTTTTAAAATTGATGTAACTCCGGGATCAGCACCTATCTCAAGGACACCATATAGGATGGCTCCAGCTGAGTTGAAAGAGTTGAAGTTACAATTACAGGATTTGTTGGAACGGGGTTTTATACGAGAGAGTGATTCTCCGTGTGGAGCTCCAGTTTTGTTTGTAAAGAAGAAAGATGGGAGTTTGAGGTTATGTATAGATTATCGAGGCTTAAATGATGTTACGATTAAGAATAAATACCCACTACCCCACATTGATGAACTGTTTGACCAACTGCAAGGGGCGGTAGTGTTTTCAAAGTTGGATCTAAGGCAAGGTTACTATCAATTGAGGATTTTGGAGAAGGACATACCTAAGACTGCTTTTAACTCGAGGTATGGGCACTTCGAGTTTGCAGTAATGCCTTTTGGGTTAACCAATGCACCTGCCGCTTTCATGGATTTAATGCATAGGGTTTTTAAGCCTTACTTGGATCAATTTGTGGTGATCTTCATTGATGATATTTTGGTATATTCTAAGAATACGAAGGATCATGAGAAACATTTGAGAATTGTTTTACAAATCTTGAGGGAACATCAGTTATATGCTAAGTTTAGCAAGTGTGAATTCTGGTTAAAAGAAGTGACTTTCCTGGGGCATATAATTTCTCAGGATGGGATTAAAGTGGATCCAGCTAAAGTTGAAGCTGTTTCGAAATGGAAACGACCGGAAAACCCAACGGAAGTTCGGAGTTTTATAGGATTGGCAGGGTATTACCGGAGATTCATCCAGGATTTTTCTAAAATTGCTGGACCTATGACTGAGTTGACCAAGAAGAATGGAAAATTTATTTGGAGTCCTAAGTGTGAAGGAAGTTTTCAGGAGTTGAAAAGACGGTTGACTAGAGCACCTGTTCTAGCTCTACCTAATGGACATGATAGTTTTGTGGTTTACACAGATGCTTCTAAGGAAGGTTTGGGATGTGTTTTGATGCAAAATGATAAAGTGATAGCTTATGCATCTAGGAAATTGAAACCGCATGAAGGAAATTATCCGACCCATGATTTGGAGTTAGCAGCTGTGGTCTTTGCTTTGAAGAAATGGAGACACTATTTGTACGGAGTAACATTTGAGGTTTTTACAGATCACAAAAGCCTTAAGTACTTATTTTCTCAGAAGGAGTTGAATTTGAGGCAACGTAGATGGATGGAATTTCTAGAAGATTATGATTGTACGATTAAGTACCACCCTGGAAAGGCCAATGTAGTGGCCGATGCTTTGAGCCGTCAGGTACAAATGGCTGGATTGATGGTTAAGGAATTTCAGTTGTTGGAGGAAGTTAGCTATTGGAATCCTCGATTAGAACCAAGGAAAGTAATTTTGGGGAATATTGTGATAACCTCCACTTTAATGGAACGCATTAAGGAATCTCAGGAAAAGGACCCTGAAGTGCAAAAGTTGGTGGAGAAAGTTAAGATGGGAGACCAGACGGATTTCAAATTGGGATCAGATGGAATATTGAGATTTCGAAATCGGGTGGTTGTGCCAAAGGATGAAGGGCTTAGAAAAGAAATTTTAGAAGAGGCACACCGATCAAAGTTTACAGTACATCCAGGAGGGAATAAAATGTACCAAGACTTGAAAGGTCTATATTGGTGGGAAAATATGAAGAAAGAAATTGCTCAATTTGTTCAGACATGCTTGGTTTGTCAACAGGTTAAAGCCGAGCATCAAAAACCCTCAGGACTTTTGCAACCTCTAGAAATACCTGAGTGGAAATGGGAGAATATTACCATGGATTTTGTATCAGACCTACCAAGGACACAGAGAGGCCATGATGCCATTTGGGTAATAGTAGATAGATTGACTAAATCGGCTCATTTTCTACCGATTAACATGAAATACCCGTTAGAAAAGCTGGCCAGGTTGTACTTGGATGAGATCATTAGACTACATGGTATACCTGTGAGTATTGTGTCAGATAGGGATCCAAGATTTGTTTCGAGGTTTTGGCAAAAGATGCAAGAAGTATTGGGGACTAAGTTAAACTTTAGTACCACCTATCATCCTCAGACTGATGGACAATCGAAAAGGACAATTCAGACCCTTGAGGACATGTTAAGGACTTGTGTGCTGGATTTTGGAGAGAGTTGGAGTAAGTTTTTGACTTTAGTGGAATTTGCCTATAACAATAGTTTTCATTCTTCTATTCAAATGGCTCCATACGAAGCACTTTATGGTCGGAAGTGTAGATCCCCAATTTGTTGGGATGAAGTAGGTGAACGAAAAATTTTAGACCCGACTACCGTATCTTGGATTGAGGAGGCTAATGAAAAGGTAAAATTGGTACGACAAAGGATTCAAACCGCTCAGAGTAGACAAAAAAAAAGTTATGCCGACAATTGGAGAAAGGATTTGGAGTTCATTGTTGGAGATGTGGTATTTCTCAAGATTACGCCTTTAAAAGCAAGCTTGATGTCCGGAAAAGGGAAGAAACTACAACCAAGGTTTGTAGGGCCATATAAGATTATTCAACGAATTGGGAATGTAGCCTATAAGCTGGAATTACCACCGAGCTTATCTCGTATTCATAACGTGTTTCATGTGTCCATGCTTAAGAAATATCATCCAGACCCCTCTCATGTTTTACAACCGGAGAATATTGAGATCGATGAAACCCTGACCTATGAGGAGAGACCGGTAAAACTTTTGGATCGAAAGGTGAAGGAACTAAGGAACAAGCAGATACCACTAGTGAAAGTTCTATGGAGGAACCATGGATTAGAGGAAGCAACATGGGAAGTTGAAAAGACAATCAGAGAGAAGTATCCAGACTTGTTCGTCAACCAAGGTAAATTTCGAGGACGAAATTTTCTTAAGGGGGAGAGGATGTGAGGACTCGTAAAAAAAAAAAACTATTATTTTATGCCTAATTTATGGCTTAATAAATTATTTAATTGGATTTTTGCCACGAGAAATATTTTGTAGTCTTATTAGACCTAAATACATGGTAATATAACTTCGTTATATTTTTAAAGTGACTCGTTCTAAAAATTAATTTCCTGGAGTACGTTTAGTAAAAATAGTGAATAGTACTTGGAGATTTTATCCGCGTAGTAACACATTAAACTTGGAATATTAGAGACTTGTACTATGGTTCTAAAATAGGTAATCTTATGAGTAAATACTCAAGTGATAGTTAGTAGTGCAATCGTTATAAGAATTTATTGGAAGTTTCGCGTTATCGCGTTAAAATTGACGGTACGCGTTTTCACACGCGCGACTTTATTTGAGGGACTTTAGACCCTTACTTCGGGACAATTAAGAGTGAATAATACTTACATGAATATAAATGTATTGGAGGTTCAGTGCACTAGTGAACCAAACGCGCGAGAAAATCGAACCTAATCGCGCCAAACACACCCTAATAAGAGTTGACTTTGGAGTGATTGTGCACCACCCATTTAATCTTCTCTTGGAAGCTAAATTTTGATCACACTTCACTCCTTCTTCCTCTCAAGACAGCCGGCCAACATCTCTCTCTCTCTCACACTCTTGCTTCACAAATTTCTTCACTAAATCAACCCAAAACCTCAACCAATCTTCACCAAACTTGAGGATCATCTAGCATACTACTTGGAGGTTGGATTTAGCTAGCAAAAAGGGCTGCATTTTCACGGTTTCTTGGAGCTCTAGAGGGCCGAAAATTTCTGGGTTAAGGCACTAAGGAGGTATAACTTCATCTTGCACTTTAAACTTGGATTATGATGGTAGAAATGCATCTTTAAGCTATTGCATGTGGTTGGGTGGCTTGGTATGGTTGTAAAATGTTCTAGTGGGCTCTTTGTATTCCCACACTTGGGTTGTTGTTGCTGATTTGAGGATCAATGTTGGATTTAATGGTAGTTTAATGGTTATAATGATGGATTTATGGAGTGTTATTGTTGGAAACTCAAGTAGAGGTCATGACCAGAAATTGCCGAATCTGCCCCTGTTTTGTTCAGCCATGATAAGGCCCATTTTTGGTGATTTATTGGCATGAACCTGATGTGTATATGTTATATTATATGTGTAGAAATTTTCGTTGGAAAACATTAACGTTTGGATGGGCAAATGAATTTATTCGTGAACTAGGCAAGCTGGAAAGTTATTTTCGGGTAACCCTGTCCAGCGGTAGCATTTTGACCATAACTCTGTCCTCGGGTGTCGAAATCAAGTGCCGTCGGTGGCGTTTGAAACTAGACATTCCTGGCTTTAATTTGAGATAAAATTCATGCTCTGATTCTTTGTGAGTGAGCAGAACCAAATGTTTTAAGGCAGCTGTCCTGTCTCTCGGATTTGCTGGAATGGCTTGTAGAGGCAGCAACTTGAGGCTCAATTTTGAGCTGGTTGCTTGCCGAATTTCAGAACATTTCCTTCTGTGAACTTTTAGTCCCGTGAATGTATTTTCTAACGCCATAAACAATGCCTCATTCCGGGTTAAATTGATTGAGTTGTGACTAAAACAAGAGGACTGCCCTGTTTTGGAAAAACGTAGTATTTGGACTGATTTGGGGCAAAACTTGGGAATGATTTATTAATTGAAGTTCTTGATGCTCATCACTTACCAAAGGTATCATGGATGTATCTTAGACCTTTATTTCACCAATGAACCATGGTTGGATAGTTCTCTTGGTTAAACGATTTGAAATTGGGAAATGAAAGTCACAAGGCAGATTGCCTTAGAATTTTTCCTGAACTTTGGATGAGTAGTTAACTACCTTTCCGAGGGTATTTTTCCCTGAAATTTGATAGAGAAATACCTTGCATATAGGAGTAAAATACTGCCAATTTTGTCACCAATTCAAGTTCGTTTCGATACCGAATTAAATTGCTAGTGTTGGAGGTTCAAAACTGGAAATTCTTCTTCAGTCTTGAATCTTCCTCAACTTTGAGCTACCGTATCTCGGTACTCGAAACTCCGATTCTTTATCCGCTTGTTTTGTTATAAACCTCACTTGTAACTCTAATTGAGTTACAAATTTCAGAGGCCGGTTTGCAACGTGTGAATCGTGCCGAATTTCCAAAGTGGGCCGAAATCCAACTTAATTCTGCCTTGTACGCCGAACCTGTACCTTCAAGCTCATTTTGAGTACTTTCCACCTAGATTCGTGGAAAGATGTCTTCTAAGAACTTTTAACACTTTCCAAAAGGTTTCCAACGGTATAAAGTTTTCCAGTTTTGGGCTTATATCGAAAGAGATATGAATTTTCAAAGATTTAAGATAAAACTGAAATTTCTCAATTTTCAAGGCAAAGGAGTTTTTCCGAAACTCTTGATTCTCTTAGTATTATTCAAACGTTTTGCCCTCGATTTTCATGATAAAAACCCAAATAATATTGTACATAATAAAAGGGAAGTTGAACCTCGATTTACGTGTAATTGAGGTTCCTTTTACGAAATAATCCTTAGATTGTACTAATGTACGATCTTCCTTGACTAGTGGGTTAATTGTGTGATTATCCACTATTAATTGCCAGGCGCTCAAGAAGGCATTCAAGAGGATCTTACTGTGGACACTTGAACTCCCAGAAAATAATTTTTATTGAATTGCTCGGTGAGTGTCAAGTGTGTGAATCTGTGATACTTGTTTATTTGTGATAATTGTTGGAAGTTTTAAAAATTAAGGACGGGTGCGTACTTTACCGCACTCGTTCTAATTTCAAATGAATGACTGAAATGTATTGAATGAATGAAATGTATTGAATGAATGAATGAAATGCAATGTTATGTTATGAATGCATATGTCGTTGGAGTGAACCTCCTCGACTTTCAAATGAATGGGGGACGCCCAAACTCATAGGCCGACCTTAGACTCGAGCCAGCAATGGGCTTGGTCGGGGACTTAGGCGTGCCATGAGATATAAATGAGCTTGACCTAATGAGAGGTCTTGCTCGGCATACTCGTGGAGTATCGCCTTATAAATGACTTGTGGGCCCTTGAGGTGTACGGTGGACGGAGGGAAGTAAGTGGTGATCTACGGAAATGGAAATACCGACCCGGTTGACAGGAGGGTCAATGCGGGAAGGTATACGAATGACATCGGCAGAACGAGTGGAACTTTGCTCCTGAGAGCTACAATATCCTTGAATTGTTTCTGATTACTTTTCCTGTTCGAATGATTGATTATTGAAGGGACATGGTTTTATTTATTAAATTTGGGATTGCTATTTGAACAAAGTGCTTGCATGTGTGTTCTTGGCCTCACGAGCGTTTAGCTCACCCTATAGTTTTGTTTTCCTTAACAGGACCGAATCTTGGAGAAGTATGGGGAAACCATTCGTTACACTTTTGTTAAGACTCCTGCTATATTTTGACTAGGCCCTGGTTTGGATTGTACTTTTGGAAATTGTAAATTTGAAAGTTTGGGCCCTGACGGGTATGTTGAATTTAAGTTGTTTTATGATTACCGATGTATTGGTTACATGTTAAGTGACTTGATAAGCTTGAACGCTTCCGCATTATTGTATTCATGTTGTTCTCTTCGAAGTGTTTAGTCCGGTTTTAAATTGAATGGATTTGCTTGAGTCCTGGCGAGAGCTGGGCAGGCGTCCGCAGATACCCTTTGGTCCGCCTTAGGGAGATGTGGGGCGTCACAAAAGGTCTTGCTATTTGTCCATAGCCTTTAATAAACCTGCGATAATAACCTGTCAAACCCAAAAATCCCTCAACTCCTTGATAGTAACAGGTGTAGGCCATTGTTGTATGTATGCAATTTTCTGAGGATCTGCACTAACCCCTTCTGCTAAAATTAAATGCCCCAAATACTCAATCTAGTCAACAACAAATGAGCACTTGCTCTTCTTCACCTTGAGTTGGTGTTTGAGTAATTTATCAAACACCCTTTTCAAATGTTGTAGGTGCTCATCCCAGGACTTGCTATTTATTAAGATGTCATCAAAGAAGACCAGTAAAAACTTTCTCAAAAAAGGTCTGACTATGTCATTCATTAAACTCTGGAATGTCGATGGTGCATTGGTTAGGCCAAATGGCATAACCATAAACTCATAGTATCCATCATGAGTTCGAAATGCATTTTTAGCAATATCATCAGAATGCATTCTGATTTGATGATACCCTAACCTCAGATCCAACTTAGTAAAAATGACAGCTCCAAAAAATTCATCAAAGAGCTCTTCAACCAATGGTATAGGGAATTTGTCCTTTACCGTAGCCTTGTTAAGCTCTCTGTAATCCACACACATTCACCAAATACCATCCTTTGTTTTGACCAAGACAACAGGGAATGAAAAAGGGTTATTACTGGGTCTAATAATGCCATTATTCAATATTTCAGTCACCAAACTTTCAATTTCACCTTTTTGAATTGCAAGGTATCTGTAGGGTCTAACATTTATGGGTTGTACACCCTCCTTAAGATAAATCCTATGATCATGCATTCTAGCAGGAGGTAATTCCATTGGCTTGTCAAACACCTCACTGTATTTCAACAAAAGTAACTCAAGTTGGTGTTTGTAAGTATTTACCTTCACATCAGGGTCCATGGTGGCACAGGTGCTATCAATACATAGGGCGCAATTTGCTGTTAATTCTCTGCAGTCACTCTCTGCAGCCACTAAACATAGTTGAGCTGATTCAATTTGTTTAGGTTTGTTCAAGAGTTTCTGCATCTGCTTCTTTGAAACTACCTGAACTGATGGTTGCTTGGATCCCCTTAATACCACCTTCTTGCCTTTTTGCACAAACTCCATCCTCAATTCTGCAAAATTCCACTTAACATATCCTAGAGTAGATAACCACTGCATTCCCAATACTACTTCACAACCACCTACAGGTAGAACCAACACATCTCCTTAGAATTCTTGCCCCTGCATTTTCCATTGGAACCCTGGGCATAGGGTGGTTGTAGTGAGGGAATTCCCATAAGCCACTACTACCCTAACAGGAGCAACTTGCACTGTTCTCAGGCCAAATTTCCTTACCACATTGGGGTATAGGAAATTCTGAGAACTCCCACAATCTATAAGAATACTGAAAACCCTTCTGTCGATTTGATCATGTATTCTCATAGTTCTGAAATTGGGAACCATTAAGCTATACATGGCATTTGTAGAGATTTGGGCTAAGTTGCTTTCTATCAACACTGCCTGCTCATCATCCTTAAGGAATTCTGATTCCTGTTCTTCAAGCCCTTCTTCAATACACTCATTCATGTATAGTTGCCTTCTCTTACACTGATGGCCAGGGCTATACCTTTCATTACACCAATAACATGGCCTCTTGGCCCTCTTTTCATCCATCTCTGCAGTACTCAAGAATTTAGAATTTCGTCTCTGCCCCTTCAAATCATTCACTCCTCTTTCCCCAGGTTTGGGCAAGAGAGGGACATTGTTAGAGCTATTATGCCTTGGATAATTGACACAGGAGCCAGCATTTGAGGGATAAGAACTAAGCACTCGCGATGGTCCAGGGTACTTACTTTGCTTCCAAGCATTCAGAATCTTAGCCTCCTCAATTTTTGCTAGACCAACAGCATGCTGTAGATCACGGGGCATGAACATCCTCACAGCTAGCTGAATTTCTTCCTTCAGCCCCCTTATGAAGCAGCTTACTGCATATTGCTCAGGGAGGTCCACTCTGTTCAACAGTTCTTCAAATGAGTCTTGGTACTCCTTCACAGTTCTGCTCAGTTTCAAGCTTTTCAAATCCCCCATAGGAAGGTAGTCCCCAAATCTTGACCCCAAGGCTCTCACATACTCTTCCCATGAAGGTGGATCTCTAGAGATCCTAGCCTTCATGAAAACTTGATGCCATTAGAGAGCCTTGCCCTCCAAATGCATAGCAGCAATCCTGACTTTGGCTTCTGATGGTGTCTCATCTATATCAAAAAACTAATCACATTTGTATAACCAGTTCTTGAAGTCTAAGCCTCCAAATTTGGGAAACTCTATGCGAGAAAATCTGGTTGGAGCCTGATAGCTGCCCCCACGACTTCCTTGATGATCATTCTCAGAAGCGTGTGGTGACTCTTGCTGTCCTTGACTCCTCTGGCTACAAACTTCCAACACCAAATTCTTGATTGCTTCCAATTCCCACTCGAATTGTTCCCTCTGTTCCGTCAGCAGATTTCTGACAGTTTCTTCGAACTTCCTATTCTCTTGGCCTCTAGTGCCTTCTGCCATTTCTTACTGGATTTTTCAACTGATTTGGGATGAACCAGGCTCTGATACCATTGATATAGAAGACAGAAAGAGACCAAACTCCTTACCAGAAGGGATGAAGATGGAGAACACCCCTTGATGATGAAGGAGGAAATGTTATTGATAACAAGATAGGGAGAACAGATTTATGATGAAAATGAAATTGTTCAGACCCAGATGATCTTCCTCTTTCCACCACTGGCCTTTATGCATGCAAAGTCGGTGATAGGAGAGTTAGTTACAACTAACTCTACCGCCTTTCCATATCTATGCTATGCACGTGACTAATATATAACCGACTTCCTACTTGTGGCCAAGACCCCAGAGTAATTGGGTTAAACTTTAATATAATAAAAATTTTATAAAATAAAAACTATAATATAAAATGAACAAAAAAATGCAAAACTATAATATCACATACATATTATAATCGTCCTCTACCAGTACTCACCTTCTGAAAATGTTGCAAAATCAACTCATTGTCAATTTTGTTAAATACATCTTTTCAATATAAGTAACCAAACAATCATTCATCCATCAATCCCTTATACGATTACACAATCAATTTTTAACAATTTTCATTGCTAAAAAGTTCCTCTTCATCAATCCTCATACTTTTCAATATTATAAAGTAAGTGCTAATTTTATAAGCAAATAAACTAATGAATATACAATATCCCTTTTAGTCTTAACTAATTGAACTTCAAGACTAGCAATTCCTTTCAATTTTGCAAATTCATTGCTAGAGCATATATCAAGGATATAAATATCACGCTGATTGTCAAGAGTCATTAGATCAGCTGAAGAAAATTCAGATGGATAGAGTTCTGCAAAATGAATCAACTTTTTCTTATCAAAAGAAGAGAAACCATCATCTAGAACAAGCCTTTCCATACAAATTAGCAATTCAACATTTGCCTCTGTAAAACGATCATTCAACTCTGGAAGTAGAATGTCAATCACACTACAAAATAAATCTACTTAATAGTGGTGTAAGTGGGTGACACTTGGACCTTTGCACCTTGACCTTCCTTTGAGAACATATGTGTACGCGATAAAAATTTTTTCAAGTCTGTAAAACGACAAGAAAAAGAAATACACGACAAATATATGATATATAAATTTAGAAAAATATGTAGGTACAATCTCTGGCGTTTTCTCGAACTTGTGGAGAGTTTCCCTCGATTCTTCTCCTCAAACACCAATCCAAGGGCTTCGCAGCTTGTTCTTGGATCCACCACCGATTCTTTCAAATCTTGATATGGAAGATTTGAAGAACTGGAAAATATTTGAAGGCTCAAGCCTTGATATGCGGAAGACTTGAGGAGCTTAGAGACCCAGACCTTAGTAGTTTGGAACTTCACCACTTGAGTGTATGAGATGCCTCCTGGTGTGTGCCTCTGTATCTGTGTGTCTTTGATTTGGTTGAGAGACCTCTATTTATAGCTGTAGCAAGGGGTAGAGGTTGAAGACCTGTGTACCACTTTACTTGCAAGACGTGCAGTCATATTAGGACTGTGCCAGTTAAATATTATCTCTTCATTTTATAGTTATCAATAAAGAGATAGATAATTTCCCGATTGGCCAAGCCTGTGGGGACAAGTGACGTGGCGCCGTCTGATTGGACAGACCATTGCAGTATATAAGAGATATATATGGATCAAACGACTCTAAATATTATCTCTTTAATAAGAAATAAATATTTAAATGTCTATCCAGTAGACATATGATATGATATGATTTGGTTGGTGGAGATATCCCTACAATTTGAATAAATTTGGAACACCTCACCTTGACACGTGGAAAAATATAATTGGCCATTTAATAACCAAACTTTCCAAGTGTACATGACATGTGGCAATACCCGATTGGATAGAAATAAGCCACAAAAATAATTTATAGACCAATGGTAATTTTAAGAATTAATTAAAATTCCATTGTCTACAAATGCCCCCTCGAAACTCGTTCGTGAATAAAATTAAAGCAGGATTTGAGTGAATGAGTTTCGACAATTTTTTTTCAACTTAATTCGATTGTCCTAGGAGCAGGACAACATTAATCTCCAATTCAAATCCTTTAATATACGAAGCTCCTAGTCATGGTCCTTAATTGATAACATGGAATGAGGATTGCATGCACTTAAGGCTTTCAATTTCCCGAGGCCGGATTATCTTACGTAGTATTTGCATTCCAAGATGATTAGGAAGGTCCTGTAAGTCCCACAAGTCCCGAGGCCAGATTCCAAGTAGCATGTGAATACCAAGCAGCACCTGAAGATGGTTAGGAACTTGTGAAGCATGTATAGTCAAATTGGAAAGTCCCGAGACCAGATTCCATGTAGTATTTGCATTCCAAGTAGGATTCAATGTTGATAATTATGAGAAAGTCCCGCGGCCAGATATGTGGAATTCTTTTTGTCAGTCCATCACACGCACAAGACTTCATGTCCTTTATGAATTCAATCAAATTCAACCTCTGCGGGCTTGGGGAAATATTTCGGTGATGACTCATACGGGTAAGAGTGGCAATTCCGATTGTAAAAGAAGATCAACTCCTCCAATCCTGCTAACTAAATTCCCGTGGGACAGGAGATCTACTTGGACTCAGATTAGAACATTATTCCAACCCAAACTCTCCTTGAATGTGCGGCGCTCCTTTATTATAAATATCTCAGATCGAGGCGTCAATTTGTCTACACTCAAAACCAGGGCCAACTCTCTCCGTTTGTTTCTTTTTTCTTTCGTGCTGATATTGTCAAGTTGCTGGTGCTTGTCTTTGCAAACTGTTCCCGTGTCACCTTTAAATTGCTACGCCGTCGGTTGTGGGCCTTTGCGAAACTCAGCTACTGCTGTTGCTGCGATTTGTAGGTAATTATCCTGAACCCGTTGTTCATAGATGTTTACATATTAATGGTCTGCGTGCTTAGTTTGATCCTCCTTGCCACCTTGAGTGCGGCTGATACTCGGAAATTACATGCACCTTGTCACACCTAATATGACTAATAGCTCGGGTTTGTGAGCCTGTTGTGTTCTATAGGATAGTACAGTTTTGTAACGCGATTCTGATGCAAGCCCGGTCTTCAATGTCATATTTGGCTCACTTATTTTCCGTCAATGAATATTACTCACTAATGCCCTTGACTTCAATCACAGTAGGCTAGCCCTCTTGTAACAGCTATCGACGAGTTCGGGAATCGAATTTAGGATCTTGGCAACAGATAACCACTTAGGTAAACGGGTTACCAAAAGTTTGTAAGAAAAAAATTTTTCCCTTTTTTTTTTTTTTTTTGCTAATCTATTAGGATAATACAAATTTGATATTTGAGCCTCTCCTTTTTTTTCCATCTATGAGGGTAATACCAAATATGGTATTTGAGCAACTTTTTTTTTTTTTTCACCAGCCCATGCCAATATCCCAACTTTACCAACTTGCTCCCTTGTAGATAGCCCACCTCGTGCCTTAAAAGGAGCTTGGAACCATTTCGGAGATTTGAAGAAAGCAACCAATTAGGTAATTTAATTACCAAAGTCTTGTAAGGATTTCCTTTCGTCACCTAATATTTTCTCTTACACTATTTCAGCAAGCATGCAAATCAAGGACTACGCCGTGCCAGTGCCGCATATTTCACTGAAGGATGAACGGGGAGGAACTCAATCAAAGAGCTTGTCACTACATGTTCACAAACCAGCAATCGGCCCGCTTGCTGAATCCTTCATTCCCCTTGAAGGATACTTTCATCTCGAAGATTGGACTAGCAAGTGGACCAAGGAAGTGCTGGCACCGTCGACTTTCTCCACTACATCGAGGGAAGATGAAGTGGTCGTATTAAACTCGTCACTTCACAATGGAGATCCAGAAATAGCCAAATTCACGCTTCCGTTCGTGGGCTTCAATGTTGACAAAACTACATGGAAAACCCCTTCGTCATTCTTCGGTGAGGCGTGCTTCACCTCCCATTATTGGGAGTGGGTTGAGGACATGCTTGGAAGGTATAAAGACATACTCACACGCGCTGGCATATTTGAAGCCGTCTACGCGTCGAGATACTCCTACGACCGCTGTGAAAATATCTTGCGAGCCTTCTTCAAATATTGGTGTCCCTCGACGAACACACTTCATACGCCCGTTGGGGAGTTGTCCATCACACTTTGGGACCTTTATCGACTTGGTGGCCTTTCAATCGATGGCACGTTTTTCGATGAAGTCGTTCCTTCGGCGCGGGAGCTCCTCACTCATGACAAAGAAGGGAAACCACTTCTCCATGAGAGTTGCAGGCATCTTTTTTCGGCTTACTACCACCTCTGGACGAATGACCAAGGGGTATGGATGAAGGACTGGATTCGCTTCTGGTTCAAAGGAGAGGCTAGGTATAGGGCTCCTCCGAGTAGAGCAAATAGAAGAAAGACTACATCTAAACCAAAAATGACTTACAACCCTTCTGGAAGCGTGGAGCCTTACGACCTCGCCGATACGAATGACTTCAATGTCCCTTTTGACACCCTGGGTATCCCAGGGTCTCTAAGAAAGGAAACCTATATTGCGACATTCATAGCGTGTTGGATTTGCAAGTTCCTTTTGCCAAGCAAAAAGGTCGACCGTATTCGCCCAAGTGTTTTCAAGGTTGCATGCTTAATGGCTACAGGGAAAAGATTTTGTCTTGCAATTCCCGTCCTTGCGAGCATATATCATGGGTTGAGGGAGATTGTCCACGCCCCTAACCTTGGAGAATGTGGGGTAACTTTTCCAATCCATTACGTCTATGCTTGGATTGGCCAATACTTCGATGTATACTACGAAAACCATCAAGTGAGTAGCCACCACGCGCGCATGACAAGATTTAGTGGTGAGAAAATGGCAATATTTTATGGCCAATTGGAAGCTGAGGAAATTTTCAAAGAAACGAATCCTTTGATGCTTCCTAAATCGTGCTGGACTGAGAATGAAGAAAAGGCGTTGATCGATGACGGATCCTTATCATCAAGACTCACGAGCTACTTCATTAGTCAACGCTCTTGCCATTTAACTCTACGTAAGGACAATACTTTCATTACTGAAAAATATAATCCTTGCAGGTTCAGCAGGCAATTCGGTTTTTGTCAGGACATCCCCAACAACTTGAAAGAGATCACTCACACTTATACCTTAGGTGAAGCTATTCAACTATGGGATTCCTCAGTTCGCACTCAGACGCGGTCTCGGATGACTATACCCGTGCACAGGAAGCATCCATTGATCACAAAAGACTATGATGCCTGGTGGTCGACTCGGTCAAATAGTGTCTCTTCAACTCCCTTAAAATTCACCGTTAAGATCCCTCAGCAATCAGTGAAGAAGGGTAAGGTTACCTCCGCCAACGAGTCAGAGCATCCTAATGGAGTTATAGAGATTGTAACGGGTCTTACCTCATCCACCTTGCGGAAGAACAAAACCATTAGCAGCCCCTTGGAAAACGTTGTTACAAGAAATAAGTCTTCCAAGGACTCTCGACAGGCCATCAAAGAGGCGCAACCAGTGATTCCAGCGAAGAAGATGCCGCCCAAGGTTTCAAAATCTTTATCAGTGACTCACACAGAAAAAGATGTCGAAATTGAAACGATGGACGATCGTGATTCTCTCGAGACTATAGAACAAGAAGGGACTCAAGCTCAGGGCATCGAATCTACCCAAAGAGGAGCCCATTCGTTGGCAAGTGGCAGTAGTAGCCAAGACCGTCATTGGAACCGATCGAAGAAGAGGACCTCTTCTGATTTGGAGGAAATTTCCTTTTCACCACCGTCGGTTGGAGTGTCGCCACTTAAGGAAATCATCTCTCCCTTTTTTTTTTTTTTTTTTCATTCTCATAACACATTTTTTTTTTCAGCCCCCACTTCTTGAATTCCATCAAGAAGATGTTGGTACCAACTCACCAATTGAACTTGAGACTGATGCTATAATTTCAAACAAGAAAGGTGACGAAGTCGTTATCAGCGTCCCAAAACAACTTGCCCCCAGTGGAGGTGCCTTGTCAAAGAAGGAGCTGACTAATGTGCATGAAATCCGGAAAAAACCTAAGGTAGCATTGGTTTCAGAATTTCATGGTCAAAAGTTGATCCAGGCGCATCGAAGAAAGTACTTGCAAAGTTTGTGGATGGATTTTCGCGGACAGATTCTTGACACTCCAATTGATCAGATCTCTTCTTTAAAAGAGTGTGCAGAGGAAATCATTGCGGAAATCACAAGAACGGATCCTACCAATGGTCTCTCTTTAAAAGATCACTTGATGGAATTGTTTGCCAAGGCGGAGGCATATGATGTTCTGGCATCCTCATCGTGGGAAAGGATGAGCAAAGAAACACATGCAGAACTCCTTTCCAACGCGACCGTCCAACTCGAGAGAGTTAAGGCAAAGGAAGAAGGACTAACTTGTCACTTGCAAAATCTTGAAGAAAAGTTGCAGTCCATTGAAGACAGGAAGAAGGTTCTGCAACAGGAACTCATCAATTTGGAGAAACAAAGCTTGGAAATCAGCTCAACTATCGATCAAAAGTATGAGACTTTCAAAGAGATCCGGACCGAAATAACCCAAGCGCATGATGAGCTATCTTCCATTGAAAATACTAGCATCTTGACTGATGATGCTGTGAAGGAACTTGAAGATATGAAGTCTGCACTTGAATCATATAAAGTAGTTGTAGTGGAATACAAATTTGATATTTAGACTTTCCACCATGTCCTTCTTTTTCTTGAATTTTTTTATCATTTTCTTTATGTAATGAGTTCTTTTTTTTTTCCATAATAAAATGCTTTTCATTTCTTATCTCATGTTTTTTTTTTTTGAGAGAAAAGAACTTTTAAATTTAGCATTTTATCTCAAAGAAAAAGAGAGGTTCTTTTTTTTTTCTTTTTCTTTTTTTTTTTTTTTGCAAGAAACAAGGATTTGATTTGGAGTGGTGTAACTGAACTTAGAAGTTGCCCTCTAAACTGCCTACGTATCCCAACAAGGGAATCAAGTCACACGTAGTTCCTGCCGTTCACATTTTAACCTCATGCGGGCCAGGAGTATCTATTTGTTTACCACCTTAGATTTGGTGGAGTGTTTCAGCAGTTTTACCACATACTACACCATTGGTGGTTGCCATCCACAGTTTTAGCTCATGCGGGTCAGGAGCATCGCGCGGTTCCGATTATGCATAGTACCTTTTTAGGTACTTGCCATTGATGGGGCCAACCATTAATCCATCTTCAGCAACCAACTTGTATGAGCCATTTGTATATACTTCTCGAACGACATATGGACCATCCCACTTAGGAGTAAACGTTCTTTGTCCCCCATGAGTGAGAATGATTGGTCTCCGAACGGCGAGCACTAACTCTCCAATTTGAAAAGAGCGGGGTCGAACGTGCTTATTGAATGCCTTTGAAAGGCGAGCCTGATAACACTCAATCCGTTGCTGAGCTTCCAATCTCTTTTCGTCGAGTGCTTCTAATTCCTCAAGGCGAAGACGAACATTATCTTCTCCACTGAGCCTTTCTTGAATTGTAATTCTTAACGAAGGTATTTGACACTCAAGTGGAAGAACAGCTTCAACACCGTAAACAAGCGCATATGGGGTTGCTTGTGTGGGAGTTCGAAAAGTGGTTCGGTATGCCCAAAGCGCTTCTCCAATCCGAAGATGCCAATCCCTTTTCGATTTATCCACGATTTTCTTCAACAGATTACATAAGGTCTTGTTGAATGCTTCAGCGAGTCCATTTGCGGCAGCGTAGTACCTGGACGAATTGTATTGTTTGAAATGAAACTTTTCGCAAAGTTTGTTCATTGCTACATTGCAAAAAGGTTTACCATTATCGGTGATGATATAACGCGGGACCCCATATCGATAAATGACGTGCGAGCGGATAAAATCTACTACATTCTCCTTTTTGACCTCTCTTAGAGGAACCGCCTCGGCCCACTTTGAGAAATAATCCGTCGCTGCCAAAATAAAAATGTGTCCTCCGGAAGATTTTGGAAGCGGTCCAACTATATCCAAACCCCAAGCATCGAACGGCCAAGCAGCTACAGTTGGATGCAATGGTTCAGGAGGTTGACGGATGAAATTGCCATGGAATTGACAAGCTTGACATCTTCTAGCAAAATCGATACAGTCCTTCACCATTGTTGGCCAGTAGTATCCCATTCTTTTAATGCGAAAGTGTAATTTCGGGCCAGATTGGTGAGCACCACATATCCCAGAGTGAGCCTCTTCCATTGCTTGCATTGCCTCATCTTCCCCAAGACATCGTAGAAACACCCCATCGAATGATTTTCGGTAAAGCGTCCCTTTGTAGTAAATGAAACGTGGCGCTCGACGACGTATATCAACCCTTTTCTTGGGATCTTTTGGTAACTTCCCATGATTAAGGTAATCTATTATGAGATGACGCCAATCCTCCTTTTCGATCTCACGGACAAAAATATGATAAGTATTTTCTTCTTCACCATCATTATCTTTATCAAACATCGGAGGTATTACCCAATTTTGACATATTGAAATCTGATTTCGATGAGAAGGTAGAGTGATCATGGACGCCACCCTTGCCAAAGAATCAGCTTGTTGGTTGAAATTTCTAGGGATATGTTCTATAGTGACATCGCCCAGATATCCCATGAGTTGTCTTGCATACTTATAATATGGGATCAATTCGGGTTTCTTGACATCATAAATACCAAGAAGTTGATTTACCACCAATTTTGAATCACCGTAGACTCTAAGATGCAACTGCTTCATGTCTACAGCCGTTTCAAGACCGAGAATCAACGCCTGATATTCAGCCACATTGTTGGAACACCGGCGTGTTAAAGTGAAAGAGTATGGCAATATATCTGCTTCAGGAGTATAAAAGACAACTCCCGCGCCAGCTCCATCACGGTGAGCAGCTCCATCGAAATACATTGACCACGACGATTCGACCATAAACACTTCTTCATCGGGAAGTTCATCAGTCAACTCCCACTCGGCAGGTAGGGGATGATCGGCTAAAAAGTCTGCCAATATTTGTCCTTTGACAGCCTTCGCAGGTACGTAAATAATTTCAAACTGTTGAAACTGGAGGTACCATTTGGCGAGTCGATCAGACAGTACAGGTTTTGCCATGACATATTTAATGGGATTAGACTTAGAGATGAGTCGAATAGTGTGTGCTTGAAAGTAATGTTTCAACTTCTGAATGACAAATATAAGTGCCAAACACAACTTCTCGATGGGTGAGTAGTTCAACTCATTAGATGTCATCATCCGGCTCAAGTAATACAGTGCATTCTCCTTACCTTCATCATTTTCTTGAGCAAGTAAGGCCCCAACCGACCGTTCTTAAGCGGAAATATAGAGAATCAATGGTTTTCCTGGAATGGGCGCAGCCAGCACTGGGGGATTCATGAGATACGCCTTGATGCTTGTAAAAGCATTCCTACACGATTCATCCCACTCGAAAGGTACCCCTTTCTTCATCAGTCTACTAAAGGGTTGGCATCGCCCGGCCAAATTAGAGATAAACCTCCGAATATATGCCAACTTCCCTTGAAGGCTCTTCAATTCATGAATATTTCGCGGTTCAGGCATGTTCACAATGGCATCAATTTTAGATCGATCGACTTCTATTCCCCGTTGATGAACGATGAAACCAAGAAACTTGCCAGAAGTGACTCCGAATGCGCATTTCAAAGGGTTCATCTTTAATTGGTATCTCCGAAGGCGTTGGAAAACTTTTCGAAGGTCTTGAATATGATCCTCTCGCTTCTTTGATTTCACCACAAGGTCATCAACGTAGCACTCCACATTTCTATGGAGCATATCATCAAATATTCTTTGCATTGCCCTTTGATATGTCGCTCTAGCATTTTTTAAGCCAAACGGCATTACTTTATAGCAATAAATTCCCTTGGGGGTGCGGAAGGCAGTTAGCTCCTCATCCTCGGGCGCCATGCGTATTTGATTGTAGCCAGACGATCCACCGAGAAAAGATAGTGCTTCATGCCTGGTTGTAGCATCTACCGTCAATTCTGTGATGGGGAGAGAAAAATCATCTTTGGGGCAATCCTCGTTTAAGTCTCGAAAGTCAACACAAACTCGAATTTGTCCATTCTTTTTCCTTACAGGGACGATGCTTGAAATCCATGTTGGATATTTTACTTCTCGTATGAATCCGGTTTCAATCAATCGATTTATCTCATTTTCTATCAGAGGAATCAATTCGGGCCGAAAGCGCCTTTGCGTTTGCTTGACAGGTTTTGTTCCTCGCTTGACGGACAAATTATGAACGGCGACCCTTGGATCCAAACCAGACATTTCTGAGTAATTCCAGGCAAAGACGTCCCTGAACTCGAGCAGCAAATCAACATACTCTTTTTCTTCTTCAGGAGTCATACAAGAGCTTATGTAAATTGGGCGAGGATCGTCGCTTGTGCCAAGGTTAATCTCTTTTAGCTCATCGACCGTATTTTTTTACCCCTTGTTCAAGTTCAGGGGGAGCGTCATCTGCATCTTCTTCTTCTTCTTCTTCTTCGGGATCACTGATCGTAATATGGTGACAGGAAGCCGTACTTTCTTGACCCTGTTCTTCAAAAATGGTTTCAATTCTTACATTGAATAAGTCTCCATAGTGCATGAAGAAATTGGAGAGTCGCTTTCTTGGTCTGTTCTTCTTTATTGGAGTAAGACTTTCTTCCCTGGCAACTTGGTACTCTTGTTTCTTACTGCCTAATCTCTCATAGACGGGCGACTTCAGATTTTTCGACTGCGGGCCAAGTCTGTCAAACACAGAAGTACGTTTTGACTTATTTCCCAATCGGTCGAACACAGATCTCTTTCGGCTTGTGACCTCCATTTCTTCGTTCACATAGTTACAACTCGCTCTTTTGATCATTATACGAACAGGAGAGGGCAGTTGATAACCAAGACCCATCGATGAACTTTCAACATTATAGCCCCTTTCTTTCAACATTTTCTGCGTAGGTGTCAATCCGTGAGTTTTCTCGCCAGTTACCTCAGGAGGGAGTTTGCCCAATGTATTCTTCTCATTTGGGTTATAACCCGCCTTAGCAAGAAGTCTATAGGCGTTTGGATCAAAGCCTTCTTGAGTCCGATTAGTTGGTAGCGAGTAATGTTCCACTACCGGTTCTTCTTTGGGACGAACAAACCCTTGCAAGTTCACCTTCTCAATCTTAAAAGGCTCTATCTTGGTGAGCGGAACATTTAATGTGTCATTTCTGATAAAAGAAGACTGACCTTCTTCTCTCTTTGATCTTGGAGTATACCGCAAAATGGGTACTTTGAAATCTTGACTTTCTTCCCTTACCGATTCCTTTCTTTTTGCTTCTTTCTGAAGATAAAATTTGGCGTCGGCAAAGTGAGTTTCGGCTTCCGTGAAAGGTTTGTCATCGGCAGTAACTTTCTTAACAATACCGTCTCGACAATATTTGAAACATTGATGCAGAGTAGATGGTATAATTTCATTCTCGTGAATCCAGGGCCTTCCCAAGAGCATGTTATAAGAGGTTTTGGCTTCAAATAACGCACTTGAAGACAACTCACCAATGAGCAATTCAAGCCTTATGAGACCAATTGCTCTTTGCCCCCCTTGGTTAAATCCTTGGATCATGAGGCGGCTCTGGGAGAGTTCATCACTTAAGATTCCTAACTCTTTCATAGCACGTACGGACATGATATTGACAGCAGATCCCCCATCAATGAGTACCCGATTCATCTTTTGTTCTCGAACATATGCGCTAACAAACAAAGGTCGATTGTGGGTCTTGAACTCAACAGTTAAATCGTCATCATAAAAAATGATGGTCGTTGCACAATCCACCGGTGGTTTATCATCGACTTTGAGTTTTTTCTCAAATTCAGTGCCAATTTGTGTGACTTGAGGATTTTCAGCTTTGACGACATTACAAGAAGTGGAATTATCAGTATCGTCACTTAAATACCCCTTGGGTATAAATTCTCTCAATGTCACGGGCTGTCGAACCTCTTGAAGAAGCTGAAAATCTGACGAAATTGGTGTTGTGGCGACTCCCTTTTGTTTCTTTGTCGCATTTCGTCGTTTCATCGTCACTTTCGGCTTTGTCGAATGAATGCTTTTCGAAAAGATGTACTTCTTTATTTTTGGCTTGCAAGTCCTCTTTCGAGTGACTAAAGTCCATCCTTCGTTGTCATCTTCAATAACATTTTCAATTGACGATTTTTCAAACTCCGTTTGTACAGACAGAGCACTGCTTGATGTGGGTAGAACTTCTATCGGGCAACACACAGATCCAAACATTATTGTTGTTTGGTTTGCCGATGCTTTATCCTCCTCAAGAAGGATTTTTCCTTGGCGGGCTAATTCCATAATTTTGTCCTTAAAGACAAAGCATTTAGTGAGAGGGTGACCAATCAAGCGGTGATAACAGCAATAATTCGGATCATTGACTTGACCGGCTTCCTCCGGACGCTTCATGTCGGGAAGTTCAAGGAGCTTCTCCTTGAAAAGATCATCAAACATTCCTTGTAAGTCGGACTCAAGGAAAGGGTACTCCCTTTCTTGCATCTCTTTTAAAGTGGGTCTTCTTACTGATCTATTCTGGGAGGAATCTAATTTCTCTGTGATCTTTCGAATCACTTTGGTAGCAATTTTCACGGGAGCTGTGTTTATTGCCATGGACTCCTTATTATTGAATCTTGAAGGAGGCTTGCCCCCTTTTCTATTTTCTTGTCTTTCATTGTTTTGCCGAGGTGGCTGTACTCGCGGAATTTGAATAGGAAGCCCATCAGTTGCATTGGCCGTGATGCTTAACTCCATGTCATGAGCACGAGTAGCTAATTCTTCAAATGTGTTTGGGCGTATACCCTGCAAAATGTAACTTAGGCTCCAATGCATTCCTCGAATGCACATTTCTATGGCAGAGGGTTCAGATAGCCTGTCCTTGCAGTTGAGACTCAGACTTCTCCACCTATCAATGTAGTTGACCACAGGTTCATCCTTCTATTGACGAGTGTTAGTCAACTCCAGCATACTGACGGTTCTTCTAGTGCTGTAGAAGCGATTCAAGAACTCTTGTTCCAACTGTTCTCAACTGTCGATGGACCCCGGAGTGAGATCAGTGTACCAATCAAACGCGTTGTCCTTCAAGGATCGGACGAACTGTTTGACTAGCAGGTCACCATAGGTTCCAGCGTTATTGCAGGTTTCGACAAAATGGGCCACATGTTGTTTTGGACTGCCTTTCCCATCGAACTGTTGAAACTTAGGCGGTTGATATCCAGCAGGCATTGCTAGATTGTGAATTCTAGCAGTGTAAGGTTTGGAGTAGGTAAAACTCGATCTTGAACTACCCCCATTTTTGTCTTTGATCACGCCTTCAACAAGTTCCTTCAACTGTTCTACGGGGATAGTTCCCTCGGCGGTCACGTGTACTTCCTTCACCTTGTCTTTACCTTTAGATGAGAGATTTTCACGCTCTTGGTTCTCCTTAGAATTCATATGGCTTCCTTCAGGAGCGTGGTCCTTTTGGGTGAGCAGTTGAGCGATAAGAGCATCTTGGTCCTTGATGTGTTTCATCATCGTCTCCATCATCTTAGACATGTTCGAAACTTGTTCTTCAAGACTTAAAGCATTTGTCATCATAGCAGGCATTGCAGTAGAAGAAGCAGCAGAATCTTCCATAGAAAATTTTGATTGAAGGGTTTCATGTGAAGAAGCTGATCCCGTGCTTGATGAATCATCATCATGCTCAGAAAATTTGGGTTCGGATCCAAATTCGAGCATGACGAGAGCCTTCTCAATTGAGGCAGGAACGTCTTGGATCCCCATCGTGGAAGAATAGCTCATTGGTGGTATTGAACCGAAGAAGGGAGTTGGCGCCGATGAAGCTTCCATGCTACTTTGGGTGGAGGCTCTCGTCATACTCCTTGTCATGGGACCAATAGCGCGGGTGTTGGTGGCAACATGTGCAGCTTCCTGAACAGGCTTAGCATCAGTAGCCTTGGAACGTGCAATCATGATTTTGTTGCTCTTTGGTGCCATTGGTGTTATATGTAGTTGAATATTCGAAGAGAAGAGATGGAAGGCAGAGATGGTCCCACTGGGCGTGCCAAAAATTTGTACGCGATAAAAATTTTTTCAAGTCTGTAAAACGACAAGAAAAAGAAATACACGACAAATATATGATATATAAATTTAGAAAAATATGTAGGTACAATCTCTGGGGTTTTCTCGAACTTGTGGAGAGTTTCCCTCGATTCTTCTCCTCGAACACCAATCCAAGGGCTTCGCAGCTTGTTCTTGGATCCACCACCGATTCTTTCAAATCTTGATATGGAAGATTTGAAGAACTGGAAAATATTTGAAGGCTCAAGCCTTGATATGCGGAAGACTTGAGGAGCTTAGAGACCCAGACCTTAGTAGTTTGGAACTTCACCACTTGAGTGTATGAGATGCCTCCTGGTGTGTGCCTCTGTATCTGTGTGTCTTTGATTTGGTTGAGAGACCTCTATTTATAGCTGTAGCAAGGGGTAGAGGTTGAAGACTTGTGTACCACTTTACTTGCAAGACGTGCAGTCATATTAGGACTGTGCCAGTTAAATATTATCTCTTCATTTTATATTTATCAATAAAGAGATAGATAATTTCCCGATTGGCCAAGCCTGTGGGGACGAGTGACGTGGCGCCGTCTGATTGGACAGACCATTGCAGTATATAAGAGATATATATGGATCAAACGACTCTAAATATTATCTCTTTAATAAGAAATAAATATTTAAATGTCTATCCAGTAGACATATGATATGATATGATTTGGTTGGTGGAGATATCCCTACAATTTGAATAAATTTGGAACACCTCACCTTGACACGTGGAAAAATATAATTGGCCATTTAATAACCAAACTTTCCAAGTGTACATGACATGTGGCAATACCCGATTGGATAGAAATAAGCCACAAAAATAATTTATAGACCAATGGTAATTTTAAGAATTAATTAAAATTCCATTGTCTACAAATGCCCCCTCGAAACTCGTTCGTGAATAAAATTAAAGCAGGATTTGAGTGAATGAGTTTCGACAATTTTTTTTCAACTTAATTCGATTGTCCTAGGAGCAGGACAACATTAATCTCCAATTCAAATCCTTTAATATACGAAGCTCCTAGTCATGGTCCTTAATTGATAACATGGAATGAGGATTGCATGCACTTAAGGCTTTCAATTTCCCGAGGCCGGATTATCTTACGTAGTATTTGCATTCCAAGATGATTAGGAAGGTCCTGTAAGTCCCACAAGTCCCGAGGCCAGATTCCAAGTAGCATGTGAATACCAAGCAGCACCTGAAGATGGTTAGGAACTTGTGAAGCATGTATAGTCAAATTGGAAAGTCCCGAGACCAGATTCCATGTAGTATTTGCATTCCAAGTAGGATTCAATGTTGATAATTATGAGAAAGTCCCGCGGCCAGATATGTGGAATTCTTTTTGTCAGTCCATCACACGCACAAGACTTCATGTCCTTTATGAATTCAATCAAATTCAACCTCTGCGGGCTTGGGGAAATATTTCGGTGATGACTCATACGGGTAAGAGTGGCAATTCCGATTGTAAAAGAAGATCAACTCCTCCAATCCTGCTAACTAAATTCCCGTGGGACAGGAGATCTACTTGGACTCAGATTAGAACATTATTCCAACCCAAACTCTCCTTGAATGTGCGGCGCTCCTTTATTATAAATATCTCAGATCGAGGCGCCAATTTGTCTACACTCAAAACCAGGGCCAACTCTCTCCGTTTGTTTCTTTTTTCTTTCGTGCTGATATTGTCAAGTTGCTGGTGCTTGTCTTTGCAAACTGTTCCCGTGTCACCTTTAAATTGCTACGCCGTCGGTTGTGGGCCTTTGCGAAACTCAGCTACTGCTGTTGCTGCGATTTGAAGGTAATTATCCTGAACCCGTTGTTCATAGATGTTTACATATTAATGGTCTGCGTGCTTAGTTTGATCCTCCTTGCCACCTTGAGTGCGGCTGATACTCGGAAATTACATGCACCTTGTCACACCTAATATGACTAATAGCTCGGGTTTGTGAGCCTGTTGTGTTCTATAGGACAGTACAGTTTTGTAACGCGATTCTGATGCAAGCCCGGTCTTCAATGTCATATTTGGCTCACTTATTTTCCGTCAATGAATATTACTCACTAATGCCCTTGACTTCAATCACAGTAGGCTAGCCCTCTTGTAACAGCTATCGACGAGTTCGGGAATCGAATTTAGGATCTTGGCAACAGATAACCACTTAGGTAAACGGGTTACCAAAAGTTTGTAAGAAAAAAATTTTTCCCTTTTTTTTTTTTTTGCTAATCTATTAGGATAATACAAATTTGATATTTGAGCCTCTCCTTTTTTTTCCATCTATGAGGGTAATACCAAATATGGTATTTGAGCAACTTTTTTTTTTTTTCACCAGCCCATGCCAATATCCCAACTTTACCAACTTGCTCCCTTGTAGATAGCCCACCTCGTGCCTTAAAAGGAGCTTGGAACCATTTCGGAGATTTGAAGAAAGCAACCAATTAGGTAATTTAATTACCAAAGTCTTGTAAGGATTTCCTTTCGTCACCTAATATTTTCTCTTACACTATTTCAGCAAGCATGCAAATCAAGGACTACGCCGTGCCAGTGCCGCATATTTCACTGAAGGATGAACGGGGAGGAACTCAATCAAAGAGTTTGTCACTACATGTTCACAAACCAGCAATCGGCCCGCTTGCTGAATCCTTCATTCCCCTTGAAGGATACTTTCATCTCGAAGATTGGACTAGCAAGTGGACCAAGGAAGTGCTGGCACCGTCGACTTTCTCCACTACATCGAGGGAAGATGAAGTGGTCGTATTAAACTCGTCACTTCACAATGGAGATCCAGAAATAGCCAAATTCACGCTTCCGTTCGTGGGCTTCAATGTTGACAAAACTACATGGAAAACCCCTTCGTCATTCTTCGGTGAGGCGTGCTTCACCTCCCATTATTGGGAGTGGGTTGAGGACATGCTTGGAAGGTATAAAGACATACTCACACGCGCTGGCATATTTGAAGCCGTCTACGCGTCGAGATACTCCTACGACCGCTGTGAAAATATCTTGCGAGCCTTCTTCAAATATTGGTGTCCCTCGACGAACACACTTCATACGCCCGTTGGGGAGTTGTCCATCACACTTTGGGACCTTTATCGACTTGGTGGCCTTTCAATCGATGGCACGTTTTTCGATGAAGTCGTTCCTTCGGCGCGGGAGCTCCTCACTCATGACAAAGAAGGGAAACCACTTCTCCATGAGAGTTGCAGGCATCTTTTTTCGGCTTACTACCACCTCTGGACGAATGACCAAGGGGTATGGATGAAGGACTGGATTCGCTTCTGGTTCAAAGGAGAGGCTAGGTATAGGGCTCCTCCGAGTAGAGCAAATAGAAGAAAGACTACATCTAAACCAAAAATGACTTACAACCCTTCTGGAAGCGTGGAGCCTTACGACCTCGCCGATACGAATGACTTCAATGTCCCTTTTGACACCCTGGGTATCCCAGGGTCTCTAAGAAAGGAAACCTATATTGCGACATTCATAGCGTGTTGGATTTGCAAGTTCCTTTTGCCAAGCAAAAAGGTCGACCGTATTCGCCCAAGTGTTTTCAAGGTTGCATGCTTAATGGCTACAGGGAAAAGATTTTGTCTTGCAATTCCCGTCCTTGCGAGCATATATCATGGGTTGAGGGAGATTGTCCACGCCCCTAACCTTGGAGAATGTGGGGTAACTTTTCCAATCCATTACGTCTATGCTTGGATTGGCCAATACTTCGATGTATACTACGAAAACCATCAAGTGAGTAGCCACCACGCGCGCATGACAAGATTTAGTGGTGAGAAAATGGCAATATTTTATGGCCAATTGGAAGCTGAGGAAATTTTCAAAGAAACGAATCCTTTGATGCTTCCTAAATCGTGCTGGACTGAGAATGAAGAAAAGGCGTTGATCGATGACGGATCCTTATCATCAAGACTCACGAGCTACTTCATTAGTCAACGCTCTTGCCATTTAACTCTACGTAAGGACAATACTTTCATTACTGAAAAATATAATCCTTGCAGGTTCAGCAGGCAATTCGGTTTTTGTCAGGACATCCCCAACAACTTGAAAGAGATCACTCACACTTATACCTTAGGTGAAGCTATTCAACTATGGGATTCCTCAGTTCGCACTCAGACGCGGTCTCGGATGACTATACCCGTGCACAGGAAGCATCCATTGATCACAAAAGACTATGATGCCTGGTGGTCGACTCGGTCAAATAGTGTCTCTTCAACTCCCTTAAAATTCACCGTTAAGATCCCTCAGCAATCAGTGAAGAAGGGTAAGGTTACCTCCGCCAACGAGTCAGAGCATCCTAATGGAGTTATAGAGATTGTAACGGGTCTTACCTCATCCACCTTGCGGAAGAACAAAACCATTAGCAGCCCCTTGGAAAACGTTGTTACAAGAAATAAGTCTTCCAAGGACTCTCGACAGGCCATCAAAGAGGCGCAACCAGTGATTCCAGCGAAGAAGATGCCGCCCAAGGTTTCAAAATCTTTATCAGTGACTCACACAGAAAAAGATGTCGAAATTGAAACGATGGACGATCGTGATTCTCTCGAGACTATAGAACAAGAAGGGACTCAAGCTCAGGGCATCGAATCTACCCAAAGAGGAGCCCATTCGTTGGCAAGTGGCAGTAGTAGCCAAGACCGTCATTGGAACCGATCGAAGAAGAGGACCTCTTCTGATTTGGAGGAAATTTCCTTTTCACCACCGTCGGTTGGAGTGTCGCCACTTAAGGAAATCATCTCTCCCTTTTTTTTTTTTTTTTTTCATTCTCATAACACATTTTTTTTTTCAGCCCCCACTTCTTGAATTCCATCAAGAAGATGTTGGTACCAACTCACCAATTGAACTTGAGACTGATGCTATAATTTCAAACAAGAAAGGTGACGAAGTCGTTATCAGCGTCCCAAAACAACTTGCCCCCAGTGGAGGTGCCTTGTCAAAGAAGGAGCTGACTAATGTGCATGAAATCCGGAAAAAACCTAAGGTAGCATTGGTTTCAGAATTTCATGGTCAAAAGTTGATCCAGGCGCATCGAAGAAAGTACTTGCAAAGTTTGTGGATGGATTTTCGCGGACAGATTCTTGACACTCCAATTGATCAGATCTCTTCTTTAAAAGAGTGTGCAGAGGAAATCATTGCGGAAATCACAAGAACGGATCCTACCAATGGTCTCTCTTTAAAAGATCACTTGATGGAATTGTTTGCCAAGGCGGAGGCATATGATGTTCTGGCATCCTCATCGTGGGAAAGGATGAGCAAAGAAACACATGCAGAACTCCTTTCCAACGCGACCGTCCAACTCGAGAGAGTTAAGGCAAAGGAAGAAGGACTAACTTGTCACTTGCAAAATCTTGAAGAAAAGTTGCAGTCCATTGAAGACAGGAAGAAGGTTCTGCAACAGGAACTCATCAATTTGGAGAAACAAAGCTTGGAAATCAGCTCAACTATCGATCAAAAGTATGAGACTTTCAAAGAGATCCGGACCGAAATAACCCAAGCGCATGATGAGCTATCTTCCATTGAAAATACTAGCATCTTGACTGATGATGCTGTGAAGGAACTTGAAGATATGAAGTCTGCACTTGAATCATATAAAGTAGTTGTAGTGGAATACAAATTTGATATTTAGACTTTCCACCATGTCCTTCTTTTTCTTGAATTTTTTTATCATTTTCTTTATGTAATGAGTTCTTTTTTTTTTCCATAATAAAATGCTTTTCATTTCTTATCTCATGTTTTTTTTTTTTGAGAGAAAAGAACTTTTAAATTTAGCATTTTATCTCAAAGAAAAAGAGAGGTTCTTTTTTTTTTCTTTTTCTTTTTTTTTTTTTTTGCAAGAAACAAGGATTTGATTTGGAGTGGTGTAACTGAACTTAGAAGTTGCCCTCTAAACTGCCTACGTATCCCAACAAGGGAATCAAGTCACACGTAGTTCCTGCCGTTCACATTTTAACCTCATGCGGGCCAGGAGTATCTATTTGTTTACCACCTTAGATTTGGTGGAGTGTTTCAGCAGTTTTACCACATACTACACCATTGGTGGTTGCCATCCACAGTTTTAGCTCATGCGGGTCAGGAGCATCGCGCGGTTCCGATTATGCATAGTACCTTTTTAGGTACTTGCCATTGATGGGGCCAACCATTAATCCATCTTCAGCAACCAACTTGTATGAGCCATTTGTATATACTTCTCGAACGACATATGGACCATCCCACTTAGGAGTAAACGTTCTTTGTCCCCCATGAGTGAGAATGATTGGTCTCCGAACGGCGAGCACTAACTCTCCAATTTGAAAAGAGCGGGGTCGAACGTGCTTATTGAATGCCTTTGAAAGGCGAGCCTGATAACACTCAATCCGTTGCTGAGCTTCCAATCTCTTTTCGTCGAGTGCTTCTAATTCCTCAAGGCGAAGACGAACATTATCTTCTCCACTGAGCCTTTCTTGAATTGTAATTCTTAACGAAGGTATTTGACACTCAAGTGGAAGAACAGCTTCAACACCGTAAACAAGCGCATATGGGGTTGCTTGTGTGGGAGTTCGAAAAGTGGTTCGGTATGCCCAAAGCGCTTCTCCAATCCGAAGATGCCAATCCCTTTTCGATTTATCCACGATTTTCTTCAACAGATTACATAAGGTCTTGTTGAATGCTTCAGCGAGTCCATTTGCGGCAGCGTAGTACCTGGACGAATTGTATTGTTTGAAATGAAACTTTTCGCAAAGTTTGTTCATTGCTACATTGCAAAAAGGTTTACCATTATCGGTGATGATATAACGCGGGACCCCATATCGATAAATGACGTGCGAGCGGATAAAATCTACTACATTCTCCTTTTTGACCTCTCTTAGAGGAACCGCCTCGGCCCACTTTGAGAAATAATCCGTCGCTGCCAAAATAAAAATGTGTCCTCCGGAAGATTTTGGAAGCGGTCCAACTATATCCAAACCCCAAGCATCGAACGGCCAAGCAGCTACAGTTGGATGCAATGGTTCAGGAGGTTGACGGATGAAATTGCCATGGAATTGACAAGCTTGACATCTTCTAGCAAAATCGATACAGTCCTTCACCATTGTTGGCCAGTAGTATCCCATTCTTTTAATGCGAAAGTGTAATTTCGGGCCAGATTGGTGAGCACCACATATCCCAGAGTGAGCCTCTTCCATTGCTTGCATTGCCTCATCTTCCCCAAGACATCGTAGAAACACCCCATCGAATGATTTTCGGTAAAGCGTCCCTTTGTAGTAAATGAAACGTGGCGCTCGACGACGTATATCAACCCTTTTCTTGGGATCTTTTGGTAACTTCCCATGATTAAGGTAATCTATTATGAGATGACGCCAATCCTCCTTTTCGATCTCACGGACAAAAATATGATAAGTATTTTCTTCTTCACCATCATTATCTTTATCAAACATCGGAGGTATTACCCAATTTTGACATATTGAAATCTGATTTCGATGAGAAGGTAGAGTGATCATGGACGCCACCCTTGCCAAAGAATCAGCTTGTTGGTTGAAATTTCTAGGGATATGTTCTATAGTGACATCGCCCAGATATCCCATGAGTTGTCTTGCATACTTATAATATGGGATCAATTCGGGTTTCTTGACATCATAAATACCAAGAAGTTGATTTACCACCAATTTTGAATCACCGTAGACTCTAAGATGCAACTGCTTCATGTCTACAGCCGTTTCAAGACCGAGAATCAACGCCTGATATTCAGCCACATTGTTGGAACACCGGCGTGTTAAAGTGAAAGAGTATGGCAATATATCTGCTTCAGGAGTATAAAAGACAACTCCCGCGCCAGCTCCATCACGGTGAGCAGCTCCATCGAAATACATTGACCACGACGATTCGACCATAAACACTTCTTCATCGGGAAGTTCATCAGTCAACTCCCACTCGGCAGGTAGGGGATGATCGGCTAAAAAGTCTGCCAATATTTGTCCTTTGACAGCCTTCGCAGGTACGTAAATAATTTCAAACTGTTGAAACTGGAGGTACCATTTGGCGAGTCGATCAGACAGTACAGGTTTTGCCATGACATATTTAATGGGATTAGACTTAGAGATGAGTCGAATAGTGTGTGCTTGAAAGTAATGTTTCAACTTCTGAATGACAAATATAAGTGCCAAACACAACTTCTCGATGGGTGAGTAGTTCAACTCATTAGATGTCATCATCCGGCTCAAGTAATACAGTGCATTCTCCTTACCTTCATCATTTTCTTGAGCAAGTAAGGCCCCAACCGACCGTTCTTAAGCGGAAATATAGAGAATCAATGGTTTTCCTGGAATGGGCGCAGCCAGCACTGGGGGATTCATGAGATACGCCTTGATGCTTGTAAAAGCATTCCTACACGATTCATCCCACTCGAAAGGTACCCCTTTCTTCATCAGTCTACTAAAGGGTTGGCATCGCCCGGCCAAATTAGAGATAAACCTCCGAATATATGCCAACTTCCCTTGAAGGCTCTTCAATTCATGAATATTTCGCGGTTCAGGCATGTTCACAATGGCATCAATTTTAGATCGATCGACTTCTATTCCCCGTTGATGAACGATGAAACCAAGAAACTTGCCAGAAGTGACTCCGAATGCGCATTTCAAAGGGTTCATCTTTAATTGGTATCTCCGAAGGCGTTGGAAAACTTTTCGAAGGTCTTGAATATGATCCTCTCGCTTCTTTGATTTCACCACAAGGTCATCAACGTAGCACTCCACATTTCTATGGAGCATATCATCAAATATTCTTTGCATTGCCCTTTGATATGTCGCTCTAGCATTTTTTAAGCCAAACGGCATTACTTTATAGCAATAAATTCCCTTGGGGGTGCGGAAGGCAGTTAGCTCCTCATCCTCGGGCGCCATGCGTATTTGATTGTAGCCAGACGATCCACCGAGAAAAGATAGTGCTTCATGCCTGGTTGTAGCATCTACCGTCAATTCTGTGATGGGGAGAGAAAAATCATCTTTGGGGCAATCCTCGTTTAAGTCTCGAAAGTCAACACAAACTCGAATTTGTCCATTCTTTTTCCTTACAGGGACGATGCTTGAAATCCATGTTGGATATTTTACTTCTCGTATGAATCCGGTTTCAATCAATCGATTTATCTCATTTTCTATCAGAGGAATCAATTCGGGCCGAAAGCGCCTTTGCGTTTGCTTGACAGGTTTTGTTCCTCGCTTGACGGACAAATTATGAACGGCGACCCTTGGATCCAAACCAGACATTTCTGAGTAATTCCAGGCAAAGACGTCCCTGAACTCGAGCAGCAAATCAACATACTCTTTTTCTTCTTCAGGAGTCATACAAGAGCTTATGTAAATTGGGCGAGGATCGTCGCTTGTGCCAAGGTTAATCTCTTTTAGCTCATCGACCGTATTTTTTTACCCCTTGTTCAAGTTCAGGGGGAGCGTCATCTGCATCTTCTTCTTCTTCTTCTTCTTCGGGATCACTGATCGTAATATGGTGACAGGAAGCCGTACTTTCTTGACCCTGTTCTTCAAAAATGGTTTCAATTCTTACATTGAATAAGTCTCCATAGTGCATGAAGAAATTGGAGAGTCGCTTTCTTGGTCTGTTCTTCTTTATTGGAGTAAGACTTTCTTCCCTGGCAACTTGGTACTCTTGTTTCTTACTGCCTAATCTCTCATAGACGGGCGACTTCAGATTTTTCGACTGCGGGCCAAGTCTGTCAAACACAGAAGTACGTTTTGACTTATTTCCCAATCGGTCGAACACAGATCTCTTTCGGCTTGTGACCTCCATTTCTTCGTTCACATAGTTACAACTCGCTCTTTTGATCATTATACGAACAGGAGAGGGCAGTTGATAACCAAGACCCATCGATGAACTTTCAACATTATAGCCCCTTTCTTTCAACATTTTCTGCGTAGGTGTCAATCCGTGAGTTTTCTCGCCAGTTACCTCAGGAGGGAGTTTGCCCAATGTATTCTTCTCATTTGGGTTATAACCCGCCTTAGCAAGAAGTCTATAGGCGTTTGGATCAAAGCCTTCTTGAGTCCGATTAGTTGGTAGCGAGTAATGTTCCACTACCGGTTCTTCTTTGGGACGAACAAACCCTTGCAAGTTCACCTTCTCAATCTTAAAAGGCTCTATCTTGGTGAGCGGAACATTTAATGTGTCATTTCTGATAAAAGAAGACTGACCTTCTTCTCTCTTTGATCTTGGAGTATACCGCAAAATGGGTACTTTGAAATCTTGACTTTCTTCCCTTACCGATTCCTTTCTTTTTGCTTCTTTCTGAAGATAAAATTTGGCGTCGGCAAAGTGAGTTTCGGCTTCCGTGAAAGGTTTGTCATCGGCAGTAACTTTCTTAACAATACCGTCTCGACAATATTTGAAACATTGATGCAGAGTAGATGGTATAATTTCATTCTCGTGAATCCAGGGCCTTCCCAAGAGCATGTTATAAGAGGTTTTGGCTTCAAATAACGCACTTGAAGACAACTCACCAATGAGCAATTCAAGCCTTATGAGACCAATTGCTCTTTGCCCCCCTTGGTTAAATCCTTGGATCATGAGGCGGCTCTGGGAGAGTTCATCACTTAAGATTCCTAACTCTTTCATAGCACGTACGGACATGATATTGACAGCAGATCCCCCATCAATGAGTACCCGATTCATCTTTTGTTCTCGAACATATGCGCTAACAAACAAAGGTCGATTGTGGGTCTTGAACTCAACAGTTAAATCGTCATCATAAAAAATGATGGTCGTTGCACAATCCACCGGTGGTTTATCATCGACTTTGAGTTTTTTCTCAAATTCAGTGCCAATTTGTGTGACTTGAGGATTTTCAGCTTTGACGACATTACAAGAAGTGGAATTATCAGTATCGTCACTTAAATACCCCTTGGGTATAAATTCTCTCAATGTCACGGGCTGTCGAACCTCTTGAAGAAGCTGAAAATCTGACGAAATTGGTGTTGTGGCGACTCCCTTTTGTTTCTTTGTCGCATTTCGTCGTTTCATCGTCACTTTCGGCTTTGTCGAATGAATGCTTTTCGAAAAGATGTACTTCTTTATTTTTGGCTTGCAAGTCCTCTTTCGAGTGACTAAAGTCCATCCTTCGTTGTCATCTTCAATAACATTTTCAATTGACGATTTTTCAAACTCCGTTTGTACAGACAGAGCACTGCTTGATGTGGGTAGAACTTCTATCGGGCAACACACAGATCCAAACATTATTGTTGTTTGGTTTGCCGATGCTTTATCCTCCTCAAGAAGGATTTTTCCTTGGCGGGCTAATTCCATAATTTTGTCCTTAAAGACAAAGCATTTAGTGAGAGGGTGACCAATCAAGCGGTGATAACAGCAATAATTCGGATCATTGACTTGACCGGCTTCCTCCGGACGCTTCATGTCGGGAAGTTCAAGGAGCTTCTCCTTGAAAAGATCATCAAACATTCCTTGTAAGTCGGACTCAAGGAAAGGGTACTCCCTTTCTTGCATCTCTTTTAAAGTGGGTCTTCTTACTGATCTATTCTGGGAGGAATCTAATTTCTCTGTGATCTTTCGAATCACTTTGGTAGCAATTTTCACGGGAGCTGTGTTTATTGCCATGGACTCCTTATTATTGAATCTTGAAGGAGGCTTGCCCCCTTTTCTATTTTCTTGTCTTTCATTGTTTTGCCGAGGTGGCTGTACTCGCGGAATTTGAATAGGAAGCCCATCAGTTGCATTGGCCGTGATGCTTAACTCCATGTCATGAGCACGAGTAGCTAATTCTTCAAATGTGTTTGGGCGTATACCCTGCAAAATGTAACTTAGGCTCCAATGCATTCCTCGAATGCACATTTCTATGGCAGAGGGTTCAGATAGCCTGTCCTTGCAGTTGAGACTCAGACTTCTCCACCTATCAATGTAGTTGACCACAGGTTCATCCTTCTATTGACGAGTGTTAGTCAACTCCAGCATACTGACGGTTCTTCTAGTGCTGTAGAAGCGATTCAAGAACTCTTGTTCCAACTGTTCTCAACTGTCGATGGACCCCGGAGTGAGATCAGTGTACCAATCAAACGCGTTGTCCTTCAAGGATCGGACGAACTGTTTGACTAGCAGGTCACCATAGGTTCCAGCGTTATTGCAGGTTTCGACAAAATGGGCCACATGTTGTTTTGGACTGCCTTTCCCATCGAACTGTTGAAACTTAGGCGGTTGATATCCAGCAGGCATTGCTAGATTGTGAATTCTAGCAGTGTAAGGTTTGGAGTAGGTAAAACTCGATCTTGAACTACCCCCATTTTTGTCTTTGATCACGCCTTCAACAAGTTCCTTCAACTGTTCTACGGGGATAGTTCCCTCGGCGGTCACGTGTACTTCCTTCACCTTGTCTTTACCTTTAGATGAGAGATTTTCACGCTCTTGGTTCTCCTTAGAATTCATATGGCTTCCTTCAGGAGCGTGGTCCTTTTGGGTGAGCAGTTGAGCGATAAGAGCATCTTGGTCCTTGATGTGTTTCATCATCGTCTCCATCATCTTAGACATGTTCGAAACTTGTTCTTCAAGACTTAAAGCATTTGTCATCATAGCAGGCATTGCAGTAGAAGAAGCAGCAGAATCTTCCATAGAAAATTTTGATTGAAGGGTTTCATGTGAAGAAGCTGATCCCGTGCTTGATGAATCATCATCATGCTCAGAAAATTTGGGTTCGGATCCAAATTCGAGCATGACGAGAGCCTTCTCAATTGAGGCAGGAACGTCTTGGATCCCCATCGTGGAAGAATAGCTCATTGGTGGTATTGAACCGAAGAAGGGAGTTGGCGCCGATGAAGCTTCCATGCTACTTTGGGTGGAGGCTCTCGTCATACTCCTTGTCATGGGACCAATAGCGCGGGTGTTGGTGGCAACATGTGCAGCTTCCTGAACAGGCTTAGCATCAGTAGCCTTGGAACGTGCAATCATGATTTTGTTGCTCTTTGGTGCCATTGGTGTTATATGTAGTTGAATATTCGAAGAGAAGAGATGGAAGGCAGAGATGGTCCCACTGGGCGTGCCAAAAATTTGTACGCGATAAAAATTTTTTCAAGTCTGTAAAACGACAAGAAAAAGAAATACACGACAAATATATGATATATAAATTTAGAAAAATATGTAGGTACAATCTCTGGGGTTTTCTCGAACTTGTGGAGAGTTTCCCTCGATTCTTCTCCTCGAACACCAATCCAAGGGCTTCGCAGCTTGTTCTTGGATCCACCACCGATTCTTTCAAATCTTGATATGGAAGATTTGAAGAACTGGAAAATATTTGAAGGCTCAAGCCTTGATATGCGGAAGACTTGAGGAGCTTAGAGACCCAGACCTTAGTAGTTTGGAACTTCACCACTTGAGTGTATGAGATGCCTCCTGGTGTGTGCCTCTGTATCTGTGTGTCTTTGATTTGGTTGAGAGACCTCTATTTATAGCTGTAGCAAGGGGTAGAGGTTGAAGACTTGTGTACCACTTTACTTGCAAGACGTGCAGTCATATTAGGACTGTGCCAGTTAAATATTATCTCTTCATTTTATATTTATCAATAAAGAGATAGATAATTTCCCGATTGGCCAAGCCTGTGGGGACGAGTGACGTGGCGCCGTCTGATTGGACAGACCATTGCAGTATATAAGAGATATATATGGATCAAACGACTCTAAATATTATCTCTTTAATAAGAAATAAATATTTAAATGTCTATCCAGTAGACATATGATATGATATGATTTGGTTGGTGGAGATATCCCTACAATTTGAATAAATTTGGAACACCTCACCTTGACACGTGGAAAAATATAATTGGCCATTTAATAACCAAACTTTCCAAGTGTACATGACATGTGGCAATACCCGATTGGATAGAAATAAGCCACAAAAATAATTTATAGACCAATGGTAATTTTAAGAATTAATTAAAATTCCATTGTCTACAAATGCCCCCTCGAAACTCGTTCGTGAATAAAATTAAAGCAGGATTTGAGTGAATGAGTTTCGACAATTTTTTTTCAACTTAATTCGATTGTCCTAGGAGCAGGACAACATTAATCTCCAATTCAAATCCTTTAATATACGAAGCTCCTAGTCATGGTCCTTAATTGATAACATGGAATGAGGATTGCATGCACTTAAGGCTTTCAATTTCCCGAGGCCGGATTATCTTACGTAGTATTTGCATTCCAAGATGATTAGGAAGGTCCTGTAAGTCCCACAAGTCCCGAGGCCAGATTCCAAGTAGCATGTGAATACCAAGCAGCACCTGAAGATGGTTAGGAACTTGTGAAGCATGTATAGTCAAATTGGAAAGTCCCGAGACCAGATTCCATGTAGTATTTGCATTCCAAGTAGGATTCAATGTTGATAATTATGAGAAAGTCCCGCGGCCAGATATGTGGAATTCTTTTTGTCAGTCCATCACACGCACAAGACTTCATGTCCTTTATGAATTCAATCAAATTCAACCTCTGCGGGCTTGGGGAAATATTTCGGTGATGACTCATACGGGTAAGAGTGGCAATTCCGATTGTAAAAGAAGATCAACTCCTCCAATCCTGCTAACTAAATTCCCGTGGGACAGGAGATCTACTTGGACTCAGATTAGAACATTATTCCAACCCAAACTCTCCTTGAATGTGCGGCGCTCCTTTATTATAAATATCTCAGATCGAGGCGCCAATTTGTCTACACTCAAAACCAGGGCCAACTCTCTCCGTTTGTTTCTTTTTTCTTTCGTGCTGATATTGTCAAGTTGCTGGTGCTTGTCTTTGCAAACTGTTCCCGTGTCACCTTTAAATTGCTACGCCGTCGGTTGTGGGCCTTTGCGAAACTCAGCTACTGCTGTTGCTGCGATTTGAAGGTAATTATCCTGAACCCGTTGTTCATAGATGTTTACATATTAATGGTCTGCGTGCTTAGTTTGATCCTCCTTGCCACCTTGAGTGCGGCTGATACTCGGAAATTACATGCACCTTGTCACACCTAATATGACTAATAGCTCGGGTTTGTGAGCCTGTTGTGTTCTATAGGACAGTACAGTTTTGTAACGCGATTCTGATGCAAGCCCGGTCTTCAATGTCATATTTGGCTCACTTATTTTCCGTCAATGAATATTACTCACTAATGCCCTTGACTTCAATCACAGTAGGCTAGCCCTCTTGTAACAGCTATCGACGAGTTCGGGAATCGAATTTAGGATCTTGGCAACAGATAACCACTTAGGTAAACGGGTTACCAAAAGTTTGTAAGAAAAAAATTTTTCCCTTTTTTTTTTTTTTGCTAATCTATTAGGATAATACAAATTTGATATTTGAGCCTCTCCTTTTTTTTCCATCTATGAGGGTAATACCAAATATGGTATTTGAGCAACTTTTTTTTTTTTTCACCAGCCCATGCCAATATCCCAACTTTACCAACTTGCTCCCTTGTAGATAGCCCACCTCGTGCCTTAAAAGGAGCTTGGAACCATTTCGGAGATTTGAAGAAAGCAACCAATTAGGTAATTTAATTACCAAAGTCTTGTAAGGATTTCCTTTCGTCACCTAATATTTTCTCTTACACTATTTCAGCAAGCATGCAAATCAAGGACTACGCCGTGCCAGTGCCGCATATTTCACTGAAGGATGAACGGGGAGGAACTCAATCAAAGAGTTTGTCACTACATGTTCACAAACCAGCAATCGGCCCGCTTGCTGAATCCTTCATTCCCCTTGAAGGATACTTTCATCTCGAAGATTGGACTAGCAAGTGGACCAAGGAAGTGCTGGCACCGTCGACTTTCTCCACTACATCGAGGGAAGATGAAGTGGTCGTATTAAACTCGTCACTTCACAATGGAGATCCAGAAATAGCCAAATTCACGCTTCCGTTCGTGGGCTTCAATGTTGACAAAACTACATGGAAAACCCCTTCGTCATTCTTCGGTGAGGCGTGCTTCACCTCCCATTATTGGGAGTGGGTTGAGGACATGCTTGGAAGGTATAAAGACATACTCACACGCGCTGGCATATTTGAAGCCGTCTACGCGTCGAGATACTCCTACGACCGCTGTGAAAATATCTTGCGAGCCTTCTTCAAATATTGGTGTCCCTCGACGAACACACTTCATACGCCCGTTGGGGAGTTGTCCATCACACTTTGGGACCTTTATCGACTTGGTGGCCTTTCAATCGATGGCACGTTTTTCGATGAAGTCGTTCCTTCGGCGCGGGAGCTCCTCACTCATGACAAAGAAGGGAAACCACTTCTCCATGAGAGTTGCAGGCATCTTTTTTCGGCTTACTACCACCTCTGGACGAATGACCAAGGGGTATGGATGAAGGACTGGATTCGCTTCTGGTTCAAAGGAGAGGCTAGGTATAGGGCTCCTCCGAGTAGAGCAAATAGAAGAAAGACTACATCTAAACCAAAAATGACTTACAACCCTTCTGGAAGCGTGGAGCCTTACGACCTCGCCGATACGAATGACTTCAATGTCCCTTTTGACACCCTGGGTATCCCAGGGTCTCTAAGAAAGGAAACCTATATTGCGACATTCATAGCGTGTTGGATTTGCAAGTTCCTTTTGCCAAGCAAAAAGGTCGACCGTATTCGCCCAAGTGTTTTCAAGGTTGCATGCTTAATGGCTACAGGGAAAAGATTTTGTCTTGCAATTCCCGTCCTTGCGAGCATATATCATGGGTTGAGGGAGATTGTCCACGCCCCTAACCTTGGAGAATGTGGGGTAACTTTTCCAATCCATTACGTCTATGCTTGGATTGGCCAATACTTCGATGTATACTACGAAAACCATCAAGTGAGTAGCCACCACGCGCGCATGACAAGATTTAGTGGTGAGAAAATGGCAATATTTTATGGCCAATTGGAAGCTGAGGAAATTTTCAAAGAAACGAATCCTTTGATGCTTCCTAAATCGTGCTGGACTGAGAATGAAGAAAAGGCGTTGATCGATGACGGATCCTTATCATCAAGACTCACGAGCTACTTCATTAGTCAACGCTCTTGCCATTTAACTCTACGTAAGGACAATACTTTCATTACTGAAAAATATAATCCTTGCAGGTTCAGCAGGCAATTCGGTTTTTGTCAGGACATCCCCAACAACTTGAAAGAGATCACTCACACTTATACCTTAGGTGAAGCTATTCAACTATGGGATTCCTCAGTTCGCACTCAGACGCGGTCTCGGATGACTATACCCGTGCACAGGAAGCATCCATTGATCACAAAAGACTATGATGCCTGGTGGTCGACTCGGTCAAATAGTGTCTCTTCAACTCCCTTAAAATTCACCGTTAAGATCCCTCAGCAATCAGTGAAGAAGGGTAAGGTTACCTCCGCCAACGAGTCAGAGCATCCTAATGGAGTTATAGAGATTGTAACGGGTCTTACCTCATCCACCTTGCGGAAGAACAAAACCATTAGCAGCCCCTTGGAAAACGTTGTTACAAGAAATAAGTCTTCCAAGGACTCTCGACAGGCCATCAAAGAGGCGCAACCAGTGATTCCAGCGAAGAAGATGCCGCCCAAGGTTTCAAAATCTTTATCAGTGACTCACACAGAAAAAGATGTCGAAATTGAAACGATGGACGATCGTGATTCTCTCGAGACTATAGAACAAGAAGGGACTCAAGCTCAGGGCATCGAATCTACCCAAAGAGGAGCCCATTCGTTGGCAAGTGGCAGTAGTAGCCAAGACCGTCATTGGAACCGATCGAAGAAGAGGACCTCTTCTGATTTGGAGGAAATTTCCTTTTCACCACCGTCGGTTGGAGTGTCGCCACTTAAGGAAATCATCTCTCCCTTTTTTTTTTTTTTTTTTCATTCTCATAACACATTTTTTTTTTCAGCCCCCACTTCTTGAATTCCATCAAGAAGATGTTGGTACCAACTCACCAATTGAACTTGAGACTGATGCTATAATTTCAAACAAGAAAGGTGACGAAGTCGTTATCAGCGTCCCAAAACAACTTGCCCCCAGTGGAGGTGCCTTGTCAAAGAAGGAGCTGACTAATGTGCATGAAATCCGGAAAAAACCTAAGGTAGCATTGGTTTCAGAATTTCATGGTCAAAAGTTGATCCAGGCGCATCGAAGAAAGTACTTGCAAAGTTTGTGGATGGATTTTCGCGGACAGATTCTTGACACTCCAATTGATCAGATCTCTTCTTTAAAAGAGTGTGCAGAGGAAATCATTGCGGAAATCACAAGAACGGATCCTACCAATGGTCTCTCTTTAAAAGATCACTTGATGGAATTGTTTGCCAAGGCGGAGGCATATGATGTTCTGGCATCCTCATCGTGGGAAAGGATGAGCAAAGAAACACATGCAGAACTCCTTTCCAACGCGACCGTCCAACTCGAGAGAGTTAAGGCAAAGGAAGAAGGACTAACTTGTCACTTGCAAAATCTTGAAGAAAAGTTGCAGTCCATTGAAGACAGGAAGAAGGTTCTGCAACAGGAACTCATCAATTTGGAGAAACAAAGCTTGGAAATCAGCTCAACTATCGATCAAAAGTATGAGACTTTCAAAGAGATCCGGACCGAAATAACCCAAGCGCATGATGAGCTATCTTCCATTGAAAATACTAGCATCTTGACTGATGATGCTGTGAAGGAACTTGAAGATATGAAGTCTGCACTTGAATCATATAAAGTAGTTGTAGTGGAATACAAATTTGATATTTAGACTTTCCACCATGTCCTTCTTTTTCTTGAATTTTTTTATCATTTTCTTTATGTAATGAGTTCTTTTTTTTTTCCATAATAAAATGCTTTTCATTTCTTATCTCATGTTTTTTTTTTTTGAGAGAAAAGAACTTTTAAATTTAGCATTTTATCTCAAAGAAAAAGAGAGGTTCTTTTTTTTTTCTTTTTCTTTTTTTTTTTTTTTTTTTTTGCAAGAAACAAGGATTTGATTTGGAGTGGTGTAACTGAACTTAGAAGTTGCCCTCTAAACTGCCTACGTATCCCAACAAGGGAATCAAGTCACACGTAGTTCCTGCCGTTCACATTTTAACCTCATGCGGGCCAGGAGTATCTATTTGTTTACCACCTTAGATTTGGTGGAGTGTTTCAGCAGTTTTACCACATACTACACCATTGGTGGTTGCCATCCACAGTTTTAGCTCATGCGGGTCAGGAGCATCGCGCGGTTCCGATTATGCATAGTACCTTTTTAGGTACTTGCCATTGATGGGGCCAACCATTAATCCATCTTCAGCAACCAACTTGTATGAGCCATTTGTATATACTTCTCGAACGACATATGGACCATCCCACTTAGGAGTAAACGTTCTTTGTCCCCCATGAGTGAGAATGATTGGTCTCCGAACGGCGAGCACTAACTCTCCAATTTGAAAAGAGCGGGGTCGAACGTGCTTATTGAATGCCTTTGAAAGGCGAGCCTGATAACACTCAATCCGTTGCTGAGCTTCCAATCTCTTTTCGTCGAGTGCTTCTAATTCCTCAAGGCGAAGACGAACATTATCTTCTCCACTGAGCCTTTCTTGAATTGTAATTCTTAACGAAGGTATTTGACACTCAAGTGGAAGAACAGCTTCAACACCGTAAACAAGCGCATATGGGGTTGCTTGTGTGGGAGTTCGAAAAGTGGTTCGGTATGCCCAAAGCGCTTCTCCAATCCGAAGATGCCAATCCCTTTTCGATTTATCCACGATTTTCTTCAACAGATTACATAAGGTCTTGTTGAATGCTTCAGCGAGTCCATTTGCGGCAGCGTAGTACCTGGACGAATTGTATTGTTTGAAATGAAACTTTTCGCAAAGTTTGTTCATTGCTACATTGCAAAAAGGTTTACCATTATCGGTGATGATATAACGCGGGACCCCATATCGATAAATGACGTGCGAGCGGATAAAATCTACTACATTCTCCTTTTTGACCTCTCTTAGAGGAACCGCCTCGGCCCACTTTGAGAAATAATCCGTCGCTGCCAAAATAAAAATGTGTCCTCCGGAAGATTTTGGAAGCGGTCCAACTATATCCAAACCCCAAGCATCGAACGGCCAAGCAGCTACAGTTGGATGCAATGGTTCAGGAGGTTGACGGATGAAATTGCCATGGAATTGACAAGCTTGACATCTTCTAGCAAAATCGATACAGTCCTTCACCATTGTTGGCCAGTAGTATCCCATTCTTTTAATGCGAAAGTGTAATTTCGGGCCAGATTGGTGAGCACCACATATCCCAGAGTGAGCCTCTTCCATTGCTTGCATTGCCTCATCTTCCCCAAGACATCGTAGAAACACCCCATCGAATGATTTTCGGTAAAGCGTCCCTTTGTAGTAAATGAAACGTGGCGCTCGACGACGTATATCAACCCTTTTCTTGGGATCTTTTGGTAACTTCCCATGATTAAGGTAATCTATTATGAGATGACGCCAATCCTCCTTTTCGATCTCACGGACAAAAATATGATAAGTATTTTCTTCTTCACCATCATTATCTTTATCAAACATCGGAGGTATTACCCAATTTTGACATATTGAAATCTGATTTCGATGAGAAGGTAGAGTGATCATGGACGCCACCCTTGCCAAAGAATCAGCTTGTTGGTTGAAATTTCTAGGGATATGTTCTATAGTGACATCGCCCAGATATCCCATGAGTTGTCTTGCATACTTATAATATGGGATCAATTCGGGTTTCTTGACATCATAAATACCAAGAAGTTGATTTACCACCAATTTTGAATCACCGTAGACTCTAAGATGCAACTGCTTCATGTCTACAGCCGTTTCAAGACCGAGAATCAACGCCTGATATTCAGCCACATTGTTGGAACACCGGCGTGTTAAAGTGAAAGAGTATGGCAATATATCTGCTTCAGGAGTATAAAAGACAACTCCCGCGCCAGCTCCATCACGGTGAGCAGCTCCATCGAAATACATTGACCACGACGATTCGACCATAAACACTTCTTCATCGGGAAGTTCATCAGTCAACTCCCACTCGGCAGGTAGGGGATGATCGGCTAAAAAGTCTGCCAATATTTGTCCTTTGACAGCCTTCGCAGGTACGTAAATAATTTCAAACTGTTGAAACTGGAGGTACCATTTGGCGAGTCGATCAGACAGTACAGGTTTTGCCATGACATATTTAATGGGATTAGACTTAGAGATGAGTCGAATAGTGTGTGCTTGAAAGTAATGTTTCAACTTCTGAATGACAAATATAAGTGCCAAACACAACTTCTCGATGGGTGAGTAGTTCAACTCATTAGATGTCATCATCCGGCTCAAGTAATACAGTGCATTCTCCTTACCTTCATCATTTTCTTGAGCAAGTAAGGCCCCAACCGACCGTTCTTAAGCGGAAATATAGAGAATCAATGGTTTTCCTGGAATGGGCGCAGCCAGCACTGGGGGATTCATGAGATACGCCTTGATGCTTGTAAAAGCATTCCTACACGATTCATCCCACTCGAAAGGTACCCCTTTCTTCATCAGTCTACTAAAGGGTTGGCATCGCCCGGCCAAATTAGAGATAAACCTCCGAATATATGCCAACTTCCCTTGAAGGCTCTTCAATTCATGAATATTTCGCGGTTCAGGCATGTTCACAATGGCATCAATTTTAGATCGATCGACTTCTATTCCCCGTTGATGAACGATGAAACCAAGAAACTTGCCAGAAGTGACTCCGAATGCGCATTTCAAAGGGTTCATCTTTAATTGGTATCTCCGAAGGCGTTGGAAAACTTTTCGAAGGTCTTGAATATGATCCTCTCGCTTCTTTGATTTCACCACAAGGTCATCAACGTAGCACTCCACATTTCTATGGAGCATATCATCAAATATTCTTTGCATTGCCCTTTGATATGTCGCTCTAGCATTTTTTAAGCCAAACGGCATTACTTTATAGCAATAAATTCCCTTGGGGGTGCGGAAGGCAGTTAGCTCCTCATCCTCGGGCGCCATGCGTATTTGATTGTAGCCAGACGATCCACCGAGAAAAGATAGTGCTTCATGCCTGGTTGTAGCATCTACCGTCAATTCTGTGATGGGGAGAGAAAAATCATCTTTGGGGCAAGCCTCGTTTAAGTCTCGAAAGTCAACACAAACTCGAATTTGTCCATTCTTTTTCCTTACAGGGACGATGCTTGAAATCCATGTTGGATATTTTACTTCTCGTATGAATCCGGTTTCAATCAATCGATTTATCTCATTTTCTATCAGAGGAATCAATTCGGGCCGAAAGCGCCTTTGCGTTTGCTTGACAGGTTTTGTTCCTCGCTTGACGGACAAATTATGAACGGCGACCCTTGGATCCAAACCAGACATTTCTGAGTAATTCCAGGCAAAGACGTCCCTGAACTCGAGCAGCAAATCAACATACTCTTTTTCTTCTTCAGGAGTCATACAAGAGCTTATGTAAATTGGGCGAGGATCGTCGCTTGTGCCAAGGTTAATCTCTTTTAGCTCATCGACCGTATTTTTTTACCCCTTGTTCAAGTTCAGGGGGAGCGTCATCTGCATCTTCTTCTTCTTCTTCTTCTTCGGGATCACTGATCGTAATATGGTGACAGGAAGCCGTACTTTCTTGACCCTGTTCTTCAAAAATGGTTTCAATTCTTACATTGAATAAGTCTCCATAGTGCATGAAGAAATTGGAGAGTCGCTTTCTTGGTCTGTTCTTCTTTATTGGAGTAAGACTTTCTTCCCTGGCAACTTGGTACTCTTGTTTCTTACTGCCTAATCTCTCATAGACGGGCGACTTCAGATTTTTCGACTGCGGGCCAAGTCTGTCAAACACAGAAGTACGTTTTGACTTATTTCCCAATCGGTCGAACACAGATCTCTTTCGGCTTGTGACCTCCATTTCTTCGTTCACATAGTTACAACTCGCTCTTTTGATCATTATACGAACAGGAGAGGGCAGTTGATAACCAAGACCCATCGATGAACTTTCAACATTATAGCCCCTTTCTTTCAACATTTTCTGCGTAGGTGTCAATCCGTGAGTTTTCTCGCCAGTTACCTCAGGAGGGAGTTTGCCCAATGTATTCTTCTCATTTGGGTTATAACCCGCCTTAGCAAGAAGTCTATAGGCGTTTGGATCAAAGCCTTCTTGAGTCCGATTAGTTGGTAGCGAGTAATGTTCCACTACCGGTTCTTCTTTGGGACGAACAAACCCTTGCAAGTTCACCTTCTCAATCTTAAAAGGCTCTATCTTGGTGAGCGGAACATTTAATGTGTCATTTCTGATAAAAGAAGACTGACCTTCTTCTCTCTTTGATCTTGGAGTATACCGCAAAATGGGTACTTTGAAATCTTGACTTTCTTCCCTTACCGATTCCTTTCTTTTTGCTTCTTTCTGAAGATAAAATTTGGCGTCGGCAAAGTGAGTTTCGGCTTCCGTGAAAGGTTTGTCATCGGCAGTAACTTTCTTAACAATACCGTCTCGACAATATTTGAAACATTGATGCAGAGTAGATGGTATAATTTCATTCTCGTGAATCCAGGGCCTTCCCAAGAGCATGTTATAAGAGGTTTTGGCTTCAAATAACGCACTTGAAGACAACTCACCAATGAGCAATTCAAGCCTTATGAGACCAATTGCTCTTTGCCCCCCTTGGTTAAATCCTTGGATCATGAGGCGGCTCTGGGAGAGTTCATCACTTAAGATTCCTAACTCTTTCATAGCACGTACGGACATGATATTGACAGCAGATCCCCCATCAATGAGTACCCGATTCATCTTTTGTTCTCGAACATATGCGCTAACAAACAAAGGTCGATTGTGGGTCTTGAACTCAACAGTTAAATCGTCATCATAAAAAATGATGGTCGTTGCACAATCCACCGGTGGTTTATCATCGACTTTGAGTTTTTTCTCAAATTCAGTGCCAATTTGTGTGACTTGAGGATTTTCAGCTTTGACGACATTACAAGAAGTGGAATTATCAGTATCGTCACTTAAATACCCCTTGGGTATAAATTCTCTCAATGTCACGGGCTGTCGAACCTCTTGAAGAAGCTGAAAATCTGACGAAATTGGTGTTGTGGCGACTCCCTTTTGTTTCTTTGTCGCATTTCGTCGTTTCATCGTCACTTTCGGCTTTGTCGAATGAATGCTTTTCGAAAAGATGTACTTCTTTATTTTTGGCTTGCAAGTCCTCTTTCGAGTGACTAAAGTCCATCCTTCGTTGTCATCTTCAATAACATTTTCAATTGACGATTTTTCAAACTCCGTTTGTACAGACAGAGCACTGCTTGATGTGGGTAGAACTTCTATCGGGCAACACACAGATCCAAACATTATTGTTGTTTGGTTTGCCGATGCTTTATCCTCCTCAAGAAGGATTTTTCCTTGGCGGGCTAATTCCATAATTTTGTCCTTAAAGACAAAGCATTTAGTGAGAGGGTGACCAATCAAGCGGTGATAACAGCAATAATTCGGATCATTGACTTGACCGGCTTCCTCCGGACGCTTCATGTCGGGAAGTTCAAGGAGCTTCTCCTTGAAAAGATCATCAAACATTCCTTGTAAGTCGGACTCAAGGAAAGGGTACTCCCTTTCTTGCATCTCTTTTAAAGTGGGTCTTCTTACTGATCTATTCTGGGAGGAATCTAATTTCTCTGTGATCTTTCGAATCACTTTGGTAGCAATTTTCACGGGAGCTGTGTTTATTGCCATGGACTCCTTATTATTGAATCTTGAAGGAGGCTTGCCCCCTTTTCTATTTTCTTGTCTTTCATTGTTTTGCCGAGGTGGCTGTACTCGCGGAATTTGAATAGGAAGCCCATCAGTTGCATTGGCCGTGATGCTTAACTCCATGTCATGAGCACGAGTAGCTAATTTTTCAAATGTGTTTGGGCGTATACCCTGCAAAATGTAACTTAGGCTCCAATGCATTCCTCGAATGCACATTTCTATGGCAGAGGGTTCAGATAGCCTGTCCTTGCAGTTGAGACTCAGACTTCTCCACCTATCAATGTAGTTGACCACAGGTTCATCCTTCTATTGACGAGTGTTAGTCAACTCCAGCATACTGACGGTTCTTCTAGTGCTGTAGAAGCGATTCAAGAACTCTTGTTCCAACTGTTCCCAACTGTCGATGGACTCCGGAGTATGATCAGTGTACCAATCAAACGCGTTGCCCTTCAAGGATCGGACGAACTGTTTGACTAGCAGGTCACCATAGGTTCCAGCGTTATTGCAGGTTTCGACAAAATGGGCCATATGTTGTTTTGGACTGCCTTTCCCATCGAACTGTTGAAACTTAGGCGGTTGATATCCAGCAGGCATTGCTAGATTGTGAATTCTAGCAGTGTAAGGTTTGGAGTAGGTAAAACTCGATCTTGAACTACCCCCATTTTTGTCTTTGATCACGCCTTCAACAAGTTCCTTCAACTGTTCTACGGGGATAGTTCCCTCGGCGGTCACGTGTACTTCCTTCACCTTGTCTTTACCTTTAGATGAGAGATTTTCACGCTCTTGGTTCTCCTTAGAATTCATATGGCTTCCTTCAGGAGCGTGGTCCTTTTGGGTGAGCAGTTGAGCGATAAGAGCATCTTGGTCCTTGATGTGTTTCATCATCGTCTCCATCATCTTAGACATGTTCGAAACTTGTTCTTCAAGACTTAAAGCATTTGTCATCATAGCAGGCATTGCAGTAGAAGAAGCAGCAGAATCTTCCATAGAAAATTTTGATTGAAGGGTTTCATGTGAAGAAGCTGATCCCGTGCTTGATGAATCATCATCATGCTCAGAAAATTTGGGTTCGGATCCAAATTCGAGCATGACGAGAGCCTTCTCAATTGAGGCAGGAACGTCTTGGATCCCCATCGTGGAAGAATAGCTCATTGGTGGTATTGAACCGAAGACGGGAGTTGGCGCCGATGAAGCTTCCATGCTGCTTTGGGTGGAGGCTCTCGTCATACTCCTTGTCATGGGACCAATAGCGCGGGTGTTGGTGGCAACATGTGCAGCTTCCTGAACAGGCTTAGCATCAGTAGCCTTGGAACGTGCAATCATGATTTTGTTGCTCTTTGGTGCCATTGGTGTTATATGTAGTTGAATATTCGAAGAGAAGAGATGGAAGGCAGAGATGGTCCCACTGGGCGTGCCAAAAATTTGTACGCGATAAAAATTTTTTCAAGTCTGTAAAACGACAAGAAAAAGAAATACACGACAAATATATGATATATAAATTTAGAAAAATATGTAGGTACAATCTCTGGGGTTTTCTCGAACTTGTGGAGAGTTTCCCTCGATTCTTCTCCTCGAACACCAATCCAAGGGCTTCGCAGCTTGTTCTTGGATCCACCACCGATTCTTTCAAATCTTGATATGGAAGATTTGAAGAACTGGAAAATATTTGAAGGCTCAAGCCTTGATATGCGGAAGACTTGAGGAGCTTAGAGACCCAGACCTTAGTAGTTTGGAACTTCACCACTTGAGTGTATGAGATGCCTCCTGGTGTGTGCCTCTGTATCTGTGTGTCTTTGATTTGGTTGAGAGACCTCTATTTATAGCTGTAGCAAGGGGTAGAGGTTGAAGACTTGTGTACCACTTTACTTGCAAGACGTGCAGTCATATTAGAACTGTGCCAGTTAAATATTATCTCTTCATTTTATATTTATCAATAAAGAGATAGATAATTTCCCGATTGGCCAAGCCTGTGGGGACAAGTGACGTGGCGCCGTCTGATTGGACAGACCATTGCAGTATATAAGAGATATATATGGATCAAACGACTCTAAATATTATCTCTTTAATAAGAAATAAATATTTAAATGTCTATCCAGTAGACATATGATATGATATGATTTGGTTGGTGGAGATATCTCTACAATTTGAATAAATTCGGAACACCTCACCTTGACACGTGGAAAAATATAATTGGCCATTTAATAACCAAACTTTCCAAGTGTACATGACATGTGGCAATACCCGATTGGATAGAAATAAGCCACAAAAATAATTTATAGACCAATGGTAATTTTAAGAATTAATTAAAATTCCATTGTCTACAATGTTGAGACCATAAAACTCACCCTACATATTGCTTGCACCATCATAACATTGTCCCCTTATCCTAGACATACTCAAACTAAATTTAGAAAATAACGATTCCTATGATGTTTTAAGTGCCAAAATAGAAGTATCCATAACATGAACAATTACAAGAAAATGCTAAATAACAATCCGGCCTTAGTTACATAATGCAAAGCAATAGCTACTTGTTCTTTTTCAGAAATATCATGTGACTCATCAACTAAAATTGGAAAAAATTCGTCGCCAAGTTCATCTATAATATCATTAGTAATCTCAATAGCAATAGCATTTACAATGTCTTTTTGAATATCTGAAGAATTCAATTGATTATTTTCTGGAGCATTTTGTAAAACCAATATGTTTACTCCTTCATTGTGGTTAGCAAGAAACTTCAACAGTTGAAGAAAATTATCTTGATTAGTTGAACTCTCAAATTCATCATGACCATGAAATGCTAATCCTTGGGACAAAAGAAATCGAACACAGTCCACAGATATAGTTAATCTTGTTCTATAAACACTTTGAATTCGATCAAATTGCTTAGACAAAGCAACTTCAATATGTTGATCTTGTTTAAAAAAATACTACACATTTTTGCCAAGCATAGTTGTACGCACTATTTGGAGGTTCAACATGTATAGTTAACCTGTATTTTTTATTCCATCTATTGAAACCTCCTATTGTGAAAGAATCTCCTCCTCCTTGTGGAAACAAATAACAACATAAACAATGACTGCATCATTACTTATAGTATAATCTATCGAATTCCCATATTCATTGAACCAAGTAGGGCAAAACCGACATGGTATATTTCCATTTTTTTGTTGAAAAGTTATGATGCCGAGGTTGACAAGGCCCTTTTAATAAATATGCTCTTCATACTTTAACTTAATTAATTGGATCATTCTTAGAGATCTTAATACGTAACCCCAGATCTAAGGGAATATCAGCCAAATTTACAGGAGTTCTTAATGTTTTTAAAATATTTTGCGAACCACTAGCAACTAGATCTTCTATGGATTTCCTTTTAAGAAAATTTTCCATAACTTGTTATAAACAAAAATCATAAAATAACTTAATTTAGTATTAAGAACATGAATTTCAGCATTTGATTCAAAAACATATTAAGGTTGAGCACAAATATGTAGCCCATTTAAAAAAGAAGATAAAAAAATATAATCAAAACTAGTTTAAACTTTATTTCTAACGTCTAAGGTGCACTTGCTAATGCATATAATCATAGTTCAATTCTATAATTCAGAGGAATCTTCAATATACTATTCCACTTGAGGGAGAATAAAAATTATAATAATAGAAGCAAAACTACTTGTCAATTATTCTATTGTTCCTAATCCATCCATGTTTGAATTAATCAATCTCCAATCCATATTCAGTTTAGGTATGTTCAATGATCCTTAATTAGTATTCAACCTAACCATCCTTAAAATTGAGAAACAAATACATAATTAATCATATAGTTTAATAATATTTAATTGACAAAGTCAATAGAAAGATTTACATAAAAAAAGTCAAAAAATAACACATTCAAATAGAAGAAAGTAAACAAGAGATGAACTAAACTAGAAACCAAAAATAAAAAAATAAAAGGAAAAGGATAAGAATTATTACAAAGATTAGTGCAATGCTAACTTGCTAAGCGACGTTTGACTTCAATAAGAGGAATGAAGAAAAGTAATTAGATAGAAAATTTTAACTTTAGATCATCATAAGTTCACAATGGAAGTCTGCAAATGAAGTTTCAACAAGAAGGAACAAGAAAATATGAACTAGAATGGGAGAGAAAAAAAAAAAGAAGGCAAGCTAGAGAAAGGCTTCTAGTCTCTTTGGTACGTTTCTCTTTTGAGTTACTTTTGTATGGAATAAGCCAACCACTTTGAAAATGTTATTTTGATTTTTTCGTCCTCTAAATTTATCAATTGAATTTTTGACCACAAATCTATTCTTTGCATGGGGTCAAACAAGAACATCATCTATATAGTATATATAAATTTTTAAAATTTAAGTAGCGTCATTTGACCCCACTTGGAGCCATATGGCTCTGCCCTAGTTGTAGTTATCATATTAGGGGTCTAGAAAATAAGGATGATGCTATTGATGTGGTAGTAATTGGACTTATACATGGTGAAGTTGGTGTTTTTGTTAATGATGATTTCCATATTAGGGAACTAGGTAGTGTGTTGACTGGAAAATTCGCTTATATTTTCTTAAAAATTCCCTCTTATTTTGATTACATTACTTTATAATATCTTTACTACTTATTTACTCCCTCAATAGTTGTAATAAATAATAGAATCAAGAGTTTTACCCTTAGTTTGATAGTTAGGGTAAAATAGGATTTTTGCGTATTTTGGTAGTGTGATTAATTGTGGAGGTATGTGTACTAAATTTGGTGGTTAAGAGTGAGTTTTATATAATAGGAAGTGTATGATTAGAGGTGATAATAATAAGTTAGTGAATCATAAGTTAAAACACTAGTACGGGCGAGTTAAGGAAAAACGGTTTGAACCGACGTGCACCGTTTGCTACCGATTGAATACACCAAGCAAAATCAGCCCGAAATATCTCCTTATAACAGCCGAAATTTTGGACTAAAAAACAAGAGAGAAAAGAAAAAATTTGACCTTCAATTATAGGGTGACACTTGTTGGAAACCTAGAGAGCTTTGACCAAGCAAATTTTCCTTCCTTCTTATCTTTCTTCTTGGCTGATTTTTCTTCATTTCTTGCTGGTCTTGGCTGTAAGTTTAGGAGAGAAAAGAGAGGAAGAAAGCTTTCCATTCCCAACATTGAATCAAGCTTGTTTAAGTGAAATCAACAAAACCAAACCGATTAAACTTACCTCTTGGTCTGCTGAAATTTTGGGAAGATAGTGGTTTGTTTCTCACTTACAAGGAACTTTTGGAAGGTATAAGGCTTGAATTTTCTTTTCTCTTGTTTAATCTTGCTAAAGTTGGTATAGAAGTTCTTAATCTTGGATTGTAATGGTTGAATTCCTAGTTTTTGATGGTATGATGGAATTTTCAGCTAGGGTTTGCAATTTTCAGTTTTGATTAATGTTGTTTATCTGGTATATGATGTTGATGAGTTTGGATATGGACTTGGAGTAGTGATTCAAGACATGAATGTTACTTTTAAACATTGAAACATCGAATTTCAGCTTAGCAAGAAGAATTTCCAGCATTGATAGTGATTCTGTCCTGTTTTTGGAACCCACTTGGACTGCATATTCGTCCACGATAAAGGCCAAATCAGTTCTTGCTCAAAATATGAAAGTTGTAGGGAATTGAGTTAACTATCTACCTACAAAGTTTCACCTCAATCGGGGTACTGTATCTTATGAAATGACTAAAATATCCCTGACTGCCCAAATGCCCTGTTTAACCGACAGCCTTTTGTTTTCTCTAAGATTTCAAATTTTGACCTTAAAATTGCAAGAAATGGGTGTCGATATCTTCATAGGAAATGTAGGTATCTGTCTTAGCTTCGAAACTCCATAAAATTTGCCCCAATCCGATAAGCGTAGCTTCAGTTGTGACCAAAATGCCGAAAGATAACAAACCTGCTACTTAGCCATTCGTCTTTAAAACTGGTTTCCAGCTTTGATTTTGATGGTTGCATTGCTAGAATTGACTTGTACTTGGATGATATTGAGCCTAGTTGAAGAGGTATTTTGTTACGCTTACTTATGTGATGAATTTGGGCTGAGTTGAGGGAAAAAATGAAGCCATAAGTGGCTGAAAAATAGCTAAATACTAAGGGCATGTTGCCCAAATTTTTGCTCAAGGGTTAGGCGAGTGAACTTGAAACTTGAGCAACGACTCGAGGTTGAGGCGAACTTCAATTGTTTATAGTATTCGAGTTTTCTTTAGTAAGAGGTACATAAGTTGAACATTTTACCGAAACTCGTACCCTTTAAAAAGTGAAAGTAGCTACCCTTAAACATACGATTTTCTCGATTTTTCATACCAAGTGTGACTTCCAAAGTATAAATCACTTCTTTATCAAAACGAAAAGAGCGAGTATGAATTTTCGAAAGTTGGAGAAGTCATATGACTACTACTTAAACAAGTTTCATTTACTTGATCTTCTTGAAGCGAAACCCTATGTTTCGAACCCTAGTGGATTTTAAACTCTTAAATGATATTTTTATCGTAGATTTGGACTCCAATCAAGGAGTTATACCTGAACGTGAGTTTGACAAACACTAAATCTTTGGTGAGTGCTTCCAAGTACATTATTGAACATGATACTTGATTTAAATACTCGATATTTAATTGGTTTGGTCAGGCAAGGGTGTACTTTATCGCACTTGCCCTAATGTGATATATACTTGTTTATTGTTGCAATTGACTTGATATACTTGTGTATGATGTGCGTACTCTCTGGAATTCCAGAAACCCTGTGGCTAGTTACTCGAGTCGAGCCGGCAAGGGTTTGATCGATTGGGTAACGAACCCTGGGTCTTTTGTTTTGTCGAGTGGAGTGATATCTCCTCGACTAATTGATATGTTCGAGTATTACCACCCGTGTTTTTTGAGGATTTTGGGCCCGGTAGGGGGTTTGGATGCTGGACGGAAATTGTAGTTAAGTGGTGCTCTACTGGACTGGTTACTTTATTGGAAAGTTGACGGAGTGTCAATTACTACTTGATCAAACTCTGGTGAAGCAACAGAAATTTGGCTCTTGAGAGCCATCCGTATCCTTATACTTTGAAATGATTATTACTTATCGGGTTATTGTTTCTTTTTAACTCTTTACATTCTCTTATTTTGATATTTGCTACTTAAAGTGTTATTGCTCACTTTTATGAACTCTTATGCTCGCTACTTTATTATTTTGATACTTGCACTTTTAAATAAGGGTCAACTTGCTATTTGGAACCTCACTGAGATTTAACTCACTCTATTCCGTTAAATTTGTTTTCCTTACAGGAGATACGAGCGAGGGCATGAGAATGGTACAGGCTAGCATAGTCTAGTTTTTGAACTTTTGCGATTGTACTCGCGCTAGTGCTCGGTTAGGGTTGAATGTATTTAGAACTTAAATCTTTTGTTATATTTGGAATTGTATGAATGTTTGGAATAGAAAGGAATGTACATGTACGTTCTAAATTTGGGAACTGTTATTCCATTTACTCTTGAGGTTGGGAACTATTTTATTTGAAATAAGTGAGTGAGTCATGGCGAGAGCTGGGCAGGCAGTCCGCTAAATCTTGGGGTACGCCTTAGGAGAAAGTGGGGTCGTCACAGGTAGTAAACGTAATGGGATAGGATCTAATAATACATTTGAGAATTTTGATATTAACTTGACCTTTGGTGATGTCCTTAATGAAAATGAAAATGGAGAACATCCTTATGTATGTACTAAATTGGATAGTGAAAGTGATAATGATTCAATTCATGATAGTGAATATGACTTTGAAAATGTGATGATGATGAAATATACCAAAAATTATGGACTTTGATATTGATGACAATGGTGAGTTGCTAGAAAAGGTTTGTATGGGGATAACAAATATCAAATGAAAGGCAAAAAAATCCTCAAACTAGTAATATTGACATGAATAATTCATGCTAGACTGATGACTTTTGCACTAATGGGGGCAAAAACATTAAAGTCAAAAGTGATTCTTCTCATGGTTAGATAAGTTGGAAAGTCTTGCTAATGAAGAAGATGAAGAAAATGGTAGAAGGCATGTTACAAAATTTAAAAAATTTGGATCATCTGTTTATATCAAGAACCCAAATTACACTTGCAAGTTGGATTTTAAGAGGGCAGTTGAAAATTTCAATATAAATAGAGACAAAGATATAGTATTCAAGAAAAATTATAAAATCAGATTGAGGGCGTAAACAAAAAAAATTGCAAGTGATTTATTCTTGCTTCAAAGCCAAAGGGCTAAGACTTTTACCTAATTAAAACAATAGACCTAAACATAGTTGCAGTAGGTAGTTGAAACTAAGATTAGTGGCATCTACCTATCTCAGCAGTAGATACATGAATTACTTGCAAATGAACATGAGTACCAGTATTGGTGATTCTCAGAGAAGGTGCATAATGACTTAAATGTGAACATTATTGGCAAGCAGATGTTCAGAACATTTCAAAAGGCTAAAGTTATGATATATGGATAGTATAAAAACCAATATGCCAAACTATGGGAATATTGTGAGGAGATAAAAAGATCTAATCTTGGTTCAACAGTTGATATGGTGGCTAACATTGATGAGATTTCTGGTAAAGAAAGGTTCAAGGACTGTACATATGTCTTCAACTACTTAGGAAAGGAGCTTTGCAGGCTTGCAAACTTGTAATTGGTGTTGATGGATGTCACCTAAAAGGCCCTCATCCTAGTGTACTTCTTACTCCTGTTGGAGTAGATGCAAGCAACTGCTTGTTTTTAGTAGTATATGCTATTGTGGAGGTAGAGAACAAAAATTCCTGGATGTGGTTCTTCAATCACTTGATTGAAAATTTTGCAATGCATAACTAGAGCAAGTAAATTATTGTTTCAGATAGACAAAAGGTGACATCACTAAATCAAGACTTAAGTGATATTTTATGTTTTGAGAAAATGATGCCCTTTTTTATTACGTTGCTAATTTTTACAGGTGCTTAATTCTAGCCATTAAAGAGTTGCTGCCATTTGTTGAGCATAGCACTGCATAAGATACTTGCACAACAACTTCAAGAAATTACACCCTAGTAAAGCTCTAAATGAGATGATATGGAGTTGTGTAAGGAGCACATACGTGGTTAGATTTGACAATAAAATGGAAAGATTGAAGGTAGTAGATGAGAAGGCTTACAAGTGGTTGTTGGAGAGCACAACACCTCAACATTGGTTAAGAGCACACTTTAGGAGTTAGAACCAATCCTAAGTGTGATATACTAATCAATAATCTTTGTGAAAGTTATAACTCAATAATCTTGGAAGCAAGGGAGTAGCCAATTATGGGAATTTTGGAGAAAATTATGATATACTTGATGATGTCGCTACAAACGAAGAGAAAATGGATGGCCAAGCAACAAATTATAGTATGTTCAAAAGTACAGAAAAAATTAGATCAATTGATAGAGGGAGTAGGATCTTGCATTGCAAGACTTACTGGGCAAAACAAATTAGAGATCCAACATATATATTGAGACATATTTGCTATTGATCTCGAGAGAAGAACATGTGATTGCAGAAATAGGAGTTGACTTGACTCCTATGTATATATCCACTAAGTGCAACTGGGTGGATACATTTCACACATGATCACTGAGTCCATCAATGTTATAAGAAATCTATATCTATGAAAGCATAGAGCTTGTCACCTGTCCACTTAATAGGCCAAATACATACGAGCCATTTGAGAATTAGTTTATTCTATCACCCAAGAAGCTAAACTTGTTGGGAGACCCAAAAATGTTAGAAGAAAGGAGTCAGATGAGGTCCAAACTAACTCTACAGAAGTAACAAGATTAGCAAGAATTTGAGTGACGTGTATGACATACAGCTACTACCATCAAAAGGAACATAATATTATAAAATGCCTAAGAGTTAGCATTGGAAGTGTCTCTGTTCCAGAAAATGATGTCCCTTTAAACACAAACAAGTGTTGATTGTGCTATAGTGTTGGACACAACAAGAGGACTTGTCCATTTAAGGAGAACTAGCAAAATGATGCATCAACTAGAGATTGTGCTCTTGTTCTTTATCTTTAATGGTTATGATATTATCATTTAGATAAATTTAGAAAGGCAAAACTTGAATTGCATTTTGTTGACTATGTAGGTAAAAAAATCAATGTTCATGTTCAGTCATATGCCAAGTCTACTCTAGGTTACTTTATTAGTTCTACAAAGCCTATCATCAGTTGTATGTGTACTTCTTATAGCCATGTAGTGTCTTTTACTTTTATGTTGTTGTAGGTGCTACTTCAAGTAGCTATTCTTAATTAGTTAATGTAAACAATTCAACTAACCAAGCACATATTTCTCAACCTAATTTTCATGCTCAACAAGATCATATAGGCTTATAAGATAGTGTTGCTGCATTTGATGTCCCTTCTTCTACTCCATGAACTACTTGTGCCACTGTTGGTGCTATTGTTACTGCTACAGTTAAAGCCAATACTAGTGCTACTGCTATTGCTATATCTACTACTCTTGCTACTACTACTGGTCCAAATAGAAAGTGCTTTTCAGTAAATAGAGATGACATAACAAGAAGACTTGCCCAACTGAACTTGCCTAGAAATGGAGGAAAAGAAAGGCTTCTATCTTCTTTCCATGATCATTATCAACACAAGATGACTTCCCTAAGTGTAGTCTTTTGTTAATGTGAATATGCTGCTAGAAGACAATTATTTTTAGCTTATGTAGATTTAAACAAATTATAGGAAGCCAGAATGTGTATTTTGTTTATGGTGAAGTACTTGATAGTATCTTGAATTGCTTGTCATTTTTTTATTTAAGGATTGGAAGGTTGGAAGTTTAAATGTACTTTGTACTTTTGACAAGTACTTTAGTATGTATGTGGCATTTAACTTTCATAACTTAGATTGTTATCCACTTGCAAACATGTTCTGTTTAGAATCTTATGACTGTTGGCCTTAACTCATCCAGTATAGAAATTGCAGTAGCACAACAAAGACATGACAAATCAAGTCAAACTTTATAAGTTGGCTTCTTCATATTGCTCAAAAAATTACATTTCATAACTGCAAATTGTCCAAGTCAACTTTTTCCACCACCTTCTTAAACTATAGGCAATATTCTTATCCTAACTACAATAGATTTTTTCTGAGTTTTGCATTGGAGTTGTGAGGACCCGAATTTTACTTACTTTTAATTCTATTTTACTGGCTTATTTAATTATTTATTCACCCGTTTTCTCCGAATAATTTATTTTAACAATTTTTAATCCATTTTCATGGAATAATGTCTCACTTATATTTTTAAAACGTCCTGTTAGCAAAATTAATTTTTAGCGACTCGTTTAGTGAGAAATAAGTGAATGCATGTTTTTCGAGACGATATTCGGTTCGAGAGTGCAATAATCTTGGAGAATTAAGAATGATCAATAGTAGACAAAGAAAAGTTAATTGAGGGATTAGATGTGAGATATTTAAAATTAACCTTTTATCGCGCGCGCGTCAAAAGTTTCTCGGAAGTCGTGCCAGACCGATTAATTGGAGATTTGAGGAATTAGTATTAGACTCGTAAGTATGAGTAATTAACATGTTAAAGGAATTACATTGGAAGATTAGTGCATGAGTGTATCAAACCCGAGAGAAAGTGGTGGTACGAAACCCTATTTCGATAACTATTCAAAGTTGACTTTTGGCAAGCTTAGTGGCTACTTTTCCCTCCAATCTTCCAACACAAACTAAACACTCAAACACTCTCACTTTCTTCTCTCCATTCGGCCAAACCTAGCAAAGGGAAAGGAAAGAAAGAAACTTCATTCTTTTGCTTCAATTTCACTTGCAAATCATCATCCAACTTCATAGATTCTTGGGATTTCATTCCATCTTGGAGAAAGGTGAAGACTTGTGGAGTTTTCTTGGTGAAAATTTAGTAGAAACACTCACTTTCAACTAGGGTTCATAACTTGAAGAGGTAACCTTTCTTCACCTCTCAATCTTTCAAATTATAAGAAGATGGATGGTTAGTTTCATGGGTTTGAAAGCCTAATCGCGTTTATAGGCTAGCGGACTTGAGGAACTTTATTTCTCGCTTTAAATTGTAAGCTAGCGGTCTTGAGGTGGATTGTAGGTAGCTGACTTGAGGCTTTAATGTTTGATTGTGGTTGTTTATGTGATGAATGAGATGATTATGGTTAGAAAGTGGAGAGAAAGTTAGAAAAATTGTGAAGGGCAAGCTGGCCGAAATTCTGTTCATGTTGTTCTGTTTTTTATTTCAAAATTTTGATGCTTGTTTGGCTGTTAATTGATAGATATATGTTGTATTATGTGTGTAGAAAGTGTCTTTCAAAAAACATGTCGAATGGTTGCCCAAAACTTGAGTTTTGGAAAACGTTTCAAATCTGCAAAATGCCTAGCAAGGTACTCGGGCAGTGGTTCTTTGTCCGAACTTAACTCTCTATACAAAAGTCAAAATTGAGTGCCGTTTGTGGCATTCAAAACTAGACATTCATAGCTTTCCAATGGTATAAAAATCCCTGCTAGTTCAGTTTGAATGATCCGTAGCGAATTGGCAAAGTCGGCTGTTCTGTTTTGACTATCTATTCAAGAGAAACTGGAAAGCTGCATCTTGTGGCTCGATTTTGTTCCACTTGTGAAAAGATTTTCAAAACGATGCCTTCTGATGAATTGTACCATTTTGAACCTAGTTTCCAACGCCATAAACCATTCTCAATTTGGATTTGTGTAGAGTTAGATATAGTTTGATTTTGAAACTGCAACAAAGCTGGAAACTGAAAAATTTTCCTTTCCCTGCTGACCGAATGGTCAAGTCTGTTTTGGGATGTTATATTTCAAAAATTTTAGTGCCATTTACCCATCAATTGCTCATTAAATGTTCTGGAACCTTGGTTTCAAAAATGGAGCGAATTGGGGCTGATTTCGTTAGACAAAACTTTTGAAAAAGAAAGGAAGATAGGGTTGGCAAATTAGCTTTGAAGAATTTCACAAACTTTGGTCATTTCGTTAACTGCCTTCCCGTGTGAGTTTTTGACTAAATTTTGATAGATAGGTAGTCCTCATATGGAAGTTTTAGTGTACCAAATTTGGCATAATTTCAATATCATTTCGAGGCCCAAATAATGCCCCAAAGATTTCTCTTGAAATCTGGAAATCCACTGATCAGGTTGCAAAAATCAGCCAACGTCAAACTGTTATATCTTGTTGCTCAAAACTCCGAATTTAGTTCTGCTTATTGTGTTTGAAACTTGATTTGGAACTCTTGTTGTGTTATAAATACCGGAGACTGATTCATTTCCTATGGATTTTGCCGAATTTCCAAACATCGTCGAAAACCAAGACTGGTTCTGTCTTGCCTTCTTGAATCAGCAACTTTGAACTGAAATATGAATGCTTTCCACTTGGAATCTTGGAAAAGTGCCTTCTAGAAACTTTCAGTGCCCTGAATCTAGTTTCCAACGGTATAAAGTTTTCAAATTTTGGACCTTCGAAACTCAAGATTTGATTTTACCAAGTTTATCGTGCAAAGCTGAAAATTTCTGATTTCTTAAGAGTTGAACTTTTAAGAACTTGTCACTTTCTATTGATATAGATAGATCGTTTTAAACTCGATTCCATGGAGGATACTAGTTTCTCTTGTGACTTTAAATTCTCACTTTTGAATCTCGATTTTGGAGAGATTAAAGCTCTTTTAATATGTTGTCTTAAGTTTTAAACGAATGTACTTTAATCCTTAATTGATAGTGGTTGTGGGTATGTGTGAGTGATAGTTAATCGTTATTTCTTCAGGCGCTCAAGAGGATCTTGAAAAGAATCTCGGAGCGGACCACTAAAGATCTTATTTTGCACTTACTCATTTGTTTTGAATTGGTGAGTGTCAAGTGCATGAATTGTTGCTATATACTTGAATTGTTCCTTATTAATTAAGTATTTTGAAATTTGTCGAGACGAGCGTGTACTTTATCGCACTCGTTCTCTTTTACTTGAGTAAATAATCGATTTGCTCATACATGAAATTATACTTGTATTGACTATGTCGATTGGAGTGAATCTCATCGACTTATAATTATATTTGTGTTGAATCAATGTCGATTGGAGTGAATCTCATCGACTTATACTTATAATAGTAGGGGATGCCCAAACTCATAGGCTAACCTTGTGACTCGAGCCGGCATGGGCTTGGTCGAGAAGTTTGGTAAACCATAGGATAGATTTTAAAGCATGATCTATTTGAGAGATCTTGCTTGGCATACTCAAGTAGTATTGCCTTTTCTAATCGACGTTTGGGCCCGATAGGGGGTGTAACGGTGGACGGAAACTTGACGTTAAGTGGAGTTTTACGAACTTGATACCTACCTGGTTGACGGAGTATCATCACGTGGAGTTATCGGATCGAGTCTCGACAAAGCAAGTGGAATCTAACTCCTGAGAGCTCCCGTATCCTTATTGAGTGTGTTTTATTGTTAATTGTGAATTACTTGAACTTTATAGCTTTAATTCTTGTACAAATGTTATTGTTATTTGAACTATTTGTTTGCATGTTTTTCTTGGCCTCACTGAGCATTAGCTCATCTCATTAGTTTGTTTTTCTTAACAGGAGCTCGAAATGAAAAGATTTTGGAGAAGCCGACTTGATTACTTTTGATTAGAATTTTTGGATGTAATTGATTAGTCGACTTCTAGTAGTTGTATTTTTGGGGAAAGTTGATGTACTTTTGGTAATTTATGATGTAAGATTTGAATGTTCCATTAAGGAAGCGACTTTTCTTTACTTCGACTTTTATTATTAGTTGTTTATCCTTAAGTTTGAATTGGATTCGTATTGAGTCCTGACGAGAGCTAGGCAGGCGTTCCGCGGATACCCTTGGGTTCATCCTAGGGAGAAGTGAGGGCGTCACAGGAGCTATCAATTGCACACCCTTGACTACTACCAACACCAAATAAGCAATTAATAAACTATATAACTTTATTGTTTTGCCTTTAAATCTTTCTAGTTCAACTGCTAGTTTCCATGTTCAACTGCTAGTTTTTCATTTTCAGCCTCCAATGCATTCATTGACCTCAAAACTCCTGGGATGACTTTAGTTGCCCTGTTGCAAATTGACTCATCGTATCACTCAAAGTAGTTGCAAGTTCCTCTTTCTTCTCAAGCCAACTCAAGTGAAATTACTAATGCAATATGTGAGGTACTTTTTTTATTGCCATAAACTCAATTAAATTACTTACCCCATATTTCGAACATCCATAAAATCTCCGTGAAAGATTTGAAGCCATCCACAAGATTACAAGATGAGTTATCACACTGTAATTATAGTATTTAAGTTTGTTGGAACTTCTACTTTGAGAAGATCCACTCATCACAAAATATTTATTTCTACCGTTTTGCGGTAATTAGGTTCGAGCTTGATGAGAAGAAAATTCCAGCAAAGCTGCCTTTGCATTCTCTTTCTTCATTGCCCTGTTTTTGTTCTAAGTTTCTCTGACTAGTCTCTCAAGACAAAGGATTTGATCTTTTTTTGCCATTTTTGAGCATTTTTCTATTTTTTTTTATTGATTTTCTCATCTGATCAAAGGTCAGCCCCGGTGAATAGACAAATATACTCCTTCTATTGTCTGGTGGTAATAAGATTTGAATAACAATAGTTGCTCCACCACATAGGGATTGGTTGGGATTAAAAACTTTTGTTAGAAGACCATTATGTCTCAAATTTAAGATAGAGCACTAAAAATGGTTTACAAAAAAAAATTGACAGACTATTCCGAGAATTTGTTCCATAAAACTCATGTAACTTTGTATATCAAAAGCTTTAATATTTTGGGGTGTTTTTAAAATTTAAAATTAGAAATTTTGCCTTTTCGAACCCTAAACTTTTACATTAAAAATAATTTTGTCCCTTATGAGTTATTTTAACCAAATTAGTTTTCAAACTAATTTTTTACTTCCAATGTTGGACTTATGCAGCGGCACCATTGCGATTTACACATTCCATGTGGTCAGAGAAGGGCATAATGATCGTATAAGGGTAAATTTCTTCATTTAGCAAATTAGAATTAGAAATATTTTCAATTTAAATTAACTTCTAAAAACACAAGTTCGGAGCTGCTATTCCCTGTTGCCATTAGGGTACATGATAGAGTTCAAACTCTTTTCTCAATTTTCTCTGGTGGGATACATCAAAAAATGAATTTTAGCTTTAGTTATAGTGCATCAAAATCTACATTAGAAAGTGGGCAATCACCAGGGGGGTAAAGAGAAGAACTGAATACTACATTAGGGACGAGGCAATACATTATGGTTATCATGAATCGTGTTAAATAGTGACATCATGAACTTTGGCGAACCGAGGAAAAAGATTCCATTACTACAATAATTGTGGGGTAATTTTTAAATTTTGGAAATATTTTCAGATATTAGCATTAAATATTGAATTTGTGCAATAAATGGTGCTATTAATATGATTACAGTCATCACCAAACGTTTCGAATTTTTTTTCTTGTGCCATATGATCCACCTATACCCTAGATGACTAGAAATCAAATGGCAAAATTATTGAAAGATCTAAGGAAAGCCAAAGAAGATAGCTATTCGATGAAAATTAAAATTGTAAAGTTGGAAGAAGAAACCAGGAGAATGAAGCAGGCCATGAGAAAGATAAAAAAATAAAATCAAGTCATCAGTGGTGGAATTGATTTGTTGTAGTATTTTGTTAGTTGTAGACGAATAAAAAATATAAGGTGTTATGGATCTTAGACTCAAAATGCTGTATTTATGAAGTTAGAAACTTTAAATTGTGTCTTTGGTATATGGTTAGGTGAACATTCATTTTTTGTAACCACTGTCTAAGAAATGCATTCAGTGGTGGTTGTTCAATTCAGAAATTTGGACATATTATGCTGCATTGATTGTGAAAATTAGTGTGACAAAAATAATTTTGACAGAATTTTGCCTTAAATTTTGACATTTCCCTAAAAGCAACTAGACCAAACATTTCAAAAAAATATAATTAGCAATTTCATAATACAGTCAACAATTCCAGAAATAGCTATCCAAAATGAATTGAGAGTCACGTAGACAAGGCAAGCTAACATTGCCTTGTCATTACCAAAGAGTTGAATATTAATGTCTAAATCTCGAAATTAGGTAGTTTAATACATTTATAGGTATTAAATACAAAAGATTATATTCCCCAAACATCAACATAGACTAGGATAATGTTCAATAGTAGCAACTCAAGACAAGAAAATTATGTCCCCTTCATCTTCTTCATCTAACAATCTATGTGAATTGGACAAACTATCAAAATAATTACTTTATGAAATAAATTGTAGAATAACTTAAAGTTTGTGAACAAAACCAGTAGCCAAGACTTACTTTTTGTTTTGTCCTAGTCCCTTTTCCATTTGAAATAGGAAATGGACCATAAGTTGACATAGCAATATGCCTTTTTCTTTATGCTCAAGCCTAGAAAGTGTCACATGTTTGCCTATTTTGGCCTCTTTCTCTAAAATTGAGCACTTCATGATCTTTTTTACATAAGTAGGAGATTCTTTCAAAGTTGAAAACTGAACATGAATTACTTTAGCACCTGCAGTACTAGCATGTAAATTATTACTTAAGATTTTGAAAAGTTACAAAATTAGTAGCAAAATAAAGACATCAATTAGTTTGCAACAAGCAAAGCAACTTTGGTAGAAGCACACTTGTTGCTGAAGCTTCTGAGACTATTTTTGGGGGGTCTTTCAACTTTATTATTGCCACTAACTTGGTATGAAAATAAAATCACAAGGGGGGTCAGTCTTGTATACTAAGCAAATATCTAAATAAACTTTCAAGTACCTAGTCATAGTTACCAGCTTGCACATTTGGATTAAGAGCTTGCATCATTCTCTACTAGCCTTTTTTTTGGACATGTCCTCTTATTATGGCCATTCATCTTGTACAAGACGCATGTGTTGGTGTTAGATAGTGGGAGCCTTCTATTGCAAGAATCAGCAAGTTCAAAAACTAGTATGATTAGAAGGGCATCTTCTTGCTATGTGCCCTTGTTCAAGGTAGTTTGATCATGTTATTTTGACAAGTCCAATTCTAGGTAGTTTGGTTACACCCTTGGAATTGGGCCTTGGTTCATTAGGCTTCATTTTACTTAATTTCTTTGGCCTATTAGGCAACTTCGACTTTTTAAGAGGCAACACAAGATCCTTTCTTGTTAAACCCGAGCATTATGGCTATCCATTGGAATTATGACTGGTTTATATGCCTTCAACTAGCTGTCCCTTGAGTAGCATAGATGAACTAAGCTTTCTGAAGTTCTTCATATCAAGGAAATGCAGTCAAAAGCATGAGAATAGGGCAAACTAGTCAACTCCCATCTTTTAGCTATGTAGGTTTGCTGCTTAAGATCCACCTCATATTTTCTCCTATACATGTATGTCACTTCAAACTCATCTTTTTCGGATCACTGAGCAAATATTTGTAGCAACTTCTATTTTTGTCTTCTCAAGTTTTTTCTAAAATTTTGGGTCTTATTATTTCTCTTCTTCATCCACTCTCATTTGGTGCACAACCTTTTCATTAGATAACTTCTTATTGTCTCAAGCATGCCAAGGATAGGCTTCTCATGTGCATCTATTATAATTGAGATAAAATTCTAACACAAATTATTGAGCAAGATATCACACTTGGTTGTTGTCAAAAGTGTGATTTTGACCAGTGGTAGGGTGATGTGTTGTCAATAGCCACTTCTATGCATTTCCATCGTATTCTCTCAAAGACTTCATCTGGTTTTGGAACCTTGTCATGTACGAGGATCTTGCACAAGTCTAGAACCCCTTCTTCAAGGCTTCACCTGGATGAACATTTTTGAAGTTGTTGTGTAGGTGCCTAACACAATACTTATGCTCTTTGTCCGGAATCACATCTTGAATTATAGATGTTAAACCCTAGATTCAAGCCAACAAGAATAAGTTAGTAAGTAACCATGTATTTAAATTAATTTTTGGATCATAAAATTAAGAAAGTGTTTATCTTTGTCATTCACTAATAAATGTCTAACTTCTTTGGTTATGTATGGACAGGTCATATTTCAAAAATTCTATGAACCATTTCTAAGATCTCTTATTTTCTACCTCTACTATAGCATAAGCAAAAGGATAAAGTTAGTCACTTAAATCTATCCCTACAACTGTTAAGAGCACTCTTGGATGTGGACATTTTAGATGGCATCCATTTATACCAATTGCATGCCTGTGTCTAGATTTAAAACCTCGATTTGGTGCCTCAAAGCAAATATATAGCCTTTGAAATCTTTCTTTCCCGTGTCTTCATCCAATTTTGTCTCTATATGCACTATGGATCTCATATTACACTTTAGTAGCATATCACTATAATCTCATAACTTTCTGTATGGCTCGTTATAGCTCCCATGGATCAAGATCTTTGCTTTTATGAGTGTCATGTACATTTGACTTGTAGTGTGTATATTCAACTCCAAATGCATCTTCTCCCTAAATTCTTTAATAATTATCTTCTTGTTCAACCTTAAAAATTTGCTTACTTCTTTAGTAGGAGTATTAATGTAATTCTCTTGTTGTAAAAAGTCCTCCAACAAGTGTCATCTGCTCCCATCATCTTGATCACAAAAGAATCATCACCTAGGCCAACTTTCAAAGAAAACAATATGCATTCACAATTTTTAACTTTGGATTTCACTCTCATCTGTATTGCATCTTGTTTTACCGACCCAACTATCTTTGTCTTATTTAACTGCATAGTTGTCCACTACCCACTTAAATAGCTATTACTTATCAAATACTTACCCAACTTAGAATTTAGGATCTTCCATGCCAAGATCACATCTAAATCTCATAGGGTAGTGGGTTCTTCCTTCCACTATCCTCATCCAAGGAAAAGGATCTATTGTTGAGCTTATCTGAGACCAATAAATCAAATTCTCCATGTACTAGAAGTTGGTAATGCAGGTATCTGATCGAAAGCCTCATGGACTAGAATCTAGACTACCTTCACTGTCAGCTTGAAACTTTTGAATTCAAGCACCTAACTCTTGCTTAGGAGCAACAACACAATTGTTAAATATTATGTCATTATCATCATCATTGGCAAAATCATAGTCACTATCATGGGAAGATTCACCTTGGGATGAATCTGAATGTGAATGTACTACATCATTAGTTTGATCATCAACACTTCCTCTAGGATCAACAACTTCTGAGCGCCCTTTCTTGTTGACTATGTCCACATGAATTGGAACGTCTTCTAGGTCAGCTAATTCATCTTCTTCTAACCTATGCTTCTCACATCGATTGCTGCACTTGGATCTCGAATATTACCATTAACAAATCTTATATGGAAGTCCTTGACAACATATACATCAACTTGTTCATTCTTGTGATCGACGATTTTCTACAAGGGCACAGGGTTGATCATAGTAATAAATCACCTGGAGTATTCTAATGGTTGAACCCATAGGAACAAGTTAATTTCCACTACTTTAATTATTATAGAAAGATAACAAAATTCAAAGAATTTATTTTTAACTAATTAAAGAAGAAAATAGATAATCAAATCTAATAAATAAAGGTGAGAAACAATTGGTAAAAACCAGGGTTTTAGATTTTGATCTAGAGTTTGAATTAGTTATCCAATTAATTTCTTAACAAATTATGAATGCATCACACAATTGTATTTTAGATTACTCTTGATACATCTAAAGTGTGGCTAATTAAATCCTACATCTCTCTTGAGATTACAAGTATTCAATTAAACCGTTTGTGATTACCCCACCTTTCCTTAGGGTATACCTCAAGGTTTAGCGGACCGTCTGCCTAACTTTCGTTAGGACTCACTCTCTCAACTTAAAAACACAAATCATAACTTCAAAAACAAGAGAAGCAGCAGTTTCCAACCATAAATATATATACATATTTGGTTATCTCGAATATCCATAAATACCCAAAATGTAGCAAAAGATTCAAGCTCTAGTTGAGATCCTAACACTTGATGAGCACTAGTGCTGTTACAAGTACAATAGCCAAAAGATCTAGATATAAATCCACCCTGCCCCAGTCACATGCCCATACTCGCAACCCTGTAGGGAAAACAAACTAATGGAATAAGCTAAAACTCAGTGAGGTTCCAAGACACCATGCAAACCAATTAGCAAGTTGGCAATTATGTATAATTTAAAACTCAAAGTAAAAGGAAGTAAAGGTTCATAAAAGTAAGCATTAACACTTCAAGTAACCAGTCAATCAAGCAATTAACACTTTTATGTATAAGGAAACAGTTTGTCCTCGCAAGCTAATTCGATAGCAGCTGGTCAGGGATCAGTTGACACTCCATCAACCCTAGAAGTACAGTAACAAGTTTAGTAGAGCACCACTTAACTCCCATCTCCATCCACCGATCAAATCCTCTACCGGGTCCAAACTCCAACGATAACAGTAGTGGTAATATTCGAGTATTCCGAATCCAGTGGACCACATCCAGTGGATTACACAATAAATAGTGGAGAAACAGTAAATAGTACCTATGGTTCACCAATCTCCTCGACCAAACCCTTACCGACTCGATTCGACCAACTAACCAATAGGGATTTGGGATCCTAGGCAGTGATCAAGTCATACATATATACATCAATCCATTTGTAAATAGTGTACAGTACTTAATCAAGTTAGAGCAAGTGTGATAAAGTACACCCTTGCCCACTCAAACAAGTCAATTACCATCCCAAACACAATAAGAAAGTATTGCATTCAAATGGTAAGTCCGGCCATGCAATTGGAGACACTCACCAATGATTCACTGTTTATCAAAATCAAGCTCAGGTCAAGCTCTCTTGCCACCCTCAAAATCTGCGATTAAATATCGTGTAGCAAAATGCAATCAAATAAGTTTTCAAAATGCACAACCTTCGCTTGTTAATACCAAAGGAAGATTATGTAAATAGAACTCATGCCGCTTAGTAAACCATATGCAAGATATTCGCATGCCCTTTTTGGAAGGAAAACGATTAAAACTTTCAAGTTTAAAACTAGACATATGCAACTAAAAATCATGTTTAAAGTGACCATTACTTCCTTCTCATAAAATGTATAGTTTTGACAAATTTTCAGCTTACATCACAACCAAAGTAGGTTCAAGCATCTGTAAGCAAACTAAGTCCAATTCGACCAAAAATCACACTTCCACTCTTACTTTCACTCACTTACACTACAAGAAAGGAAACTGGCAGCATCTCCCCTGTTTTTCCTTAAATTTCTCCTCCAATTTCAAAACTTAATTTCATGGCAAAACAACCCTAATCAAGGCCACAAGTTATAAGATACAAAGGTTACTTGTTCTAGGCCGCAAAAACTAACTAAATTGAACATATACCTAGCTAATATACATCATATACCCAAGCCGGAAATTTAAACTCTAAGCTGGAAATTGCAAAGTAAAGCTGGAAATTGATTACTAGAGCTAGAAAAATCATATAACGAAGCTAAAAGTGCACATCCAACTAGAAATCTGCATATCAAAGCTCACAAGTCATATCAAAGCTAGAAGTTCTCATCTCAAGGTTGGAAAATTATAAATCAAAGTTGGAAAATTCAATCAACTTCACAAAACCATGAAATCTTCCTCAAAACTTCCATAATCAAGTCATATATCCATTAAAATGCAAGATAAGAAAGAGAAGGGAAGTTTCTTAGCGTGATACCTTCATACCCCAAGGAGAAATTCAAAACTAAAGCTTTCTTTCTCAAATCACCCCACTACAAGTCTTCTTGCTCCTTTGTTGCAACTTTCTTCGGATTAGATTTAGATTTCTTGTTGATTTCTTTACTAAATCAAGATGAAAATTGAAGTTTTTTCCTCTCTTTTTCTCTCTCTTTGAGTAGGCCAAGAAGGAAAGAAAAAGAAAGAATTTTTGGTTCAATAAATGACAAAGATGGAAGAGAAGTCTTGGTCAAATGATAGCTTTGATCGTTGACAAGTGGCATGATCCAATTCCATTCGTATCTCTTTGTCTGTCTTAGCCTCTAATTGCTTGTTTATGTTCCTCTAATACACTTTTAACACTTTTAATCAAATAATCCTTCCAACACCACACCCGTTCTTGTCCACCAAATTTATTACACACTTCATCAATTAATCACACTACCACAATGCACTAAGAAACTTAAGATGCACCAAATTATAAAGGAAAAGATAAAACTCTTGACTCAATCGTTAAAGTATTTACAAAATTAAGGCAAGTAAATTAGTATAAAAGAAGCCATAAATTAACCTATTAAAAAATAAGGAAAATTATAAGAAGCATATAAAGTAATTTCCAAGTCCTCACACCCTTTAAGAACTTTGGTGATATAAGTGCGTTATACAAATCCTAATCTACTCTCGTGATTAGGCTAAATATGTTTATCTATCTAGCGCATGGTTGTATATCCCTTCCCAGTTCAATACAAACCCTAAGAGCATGTCTATGGTGGCCAATCACATACATATAATTGAATCAAGAGAGGTAAATCAAGGCAAAAGTTAAGAACTTAACTAACGTAAATAATCAAAACTCCTTCACAAAACCCTAACCCTAAATATAATTTAGTTCAACACATTCATAATTAAAACCAAGAATTCAAAGGAAAGGATACAAATAAGAAGATAAAAGTAAAGAAAACTTTTTAATTTCCCTTGTTTTGATCTCCGTTTTGCTCTTCCTCTTTGATTCTTCAACTCTTTCTTCTTGATTTCTCAAGAAAAGAAGATATAAAAAGGATGAACTAATGCTAACCTAATATTTTTCCACCCTAAAAATGACCTAAAGAATCCCTATTTATAGTTTCTTGAAGATATATCCTAAACAGGGTAGGTCTAGGCTTTTATTGGATTGAAAAAATTATGTTTTTGAACATTTTTCCAATGAAGATTGACCCAATGTCCGGCAATGATCATTGGGCCAAGTTTAAAACACAAAAGAATTTGAAGATGTCTGGCACAAAATCCCTGGCAATGTCCGGAGCAGGTCATGGATCTGTTCGTGGATCGATACAGATTTACGTGCGGATCAATTTTGAATCCTTGAAACTCCATCAAATAGACCGAATCAACTCTTGATCAAAACATGAAAGTTGTAACCCTTTGAATTATTTTCGAATGCAGCAAAAATCAAGTCATTTGGAGTCTAGATGTTGAAATATGCCCAAAATACTGAGACCTGGTTGTAAGAGCATCGCAGCACAACTACACTTCAGTAATTTGGATTTTTTACTATGAAAACATGAGAACCAATATTTGATGTCAGCGTAGAGCATTCTCTTAGCTTCAAATTGAATCAAGAATTATCTCAATCCAATTTATGTAGATCGAGTTATCACCAAAATATTGAAACATGTCAATCCTACCAAACCTCTTTCTCTTGACTTTTTCCTTTTCCATTGTTTCTTTGCACAATGGTTTTTAATCCGTTTTCCCTCTAATTGAGCTTTTCACCTATTAGAGCAAAAGTAAGTAGCTTTCATTCAAAATAAAACTCAAATAATATAGTTAACGAACAATTTATACCTATAAATGCACTACAATTTGCACCCTATCATCTTTCTACTAATGCTAACCACCTCAATTGCATTATCTTCACCATCTATTTGCCACAGTTTGAGTAGATTATCTTCATGAGGAACTTTATACATCATCTTTTCTTTCATATGACATCATACAAGATAGCAAAAGTTTCAAAGAATTAATTTGATCACTATCATGGCAATAGCTCCTTTGAAGGTTTCTACGCTACCTCCCAAGTACTTCTCTTTTGGATCTTGAACATATATACCACTATAATGCACTTTTAGACTAAAAAAATCCCTATCTTCCTCTAGTTATTAAACAAAAATAAAAATTGTTATCTTAATTGCATAAAGGTATTTGAGGCCCTACAACATCTTATATTTCATGAACATGAAGTGTATTCGAGACCCTACTATGTTTCATATTTCATACAGTACAAACAAATAAATTAAAATTAATAAATCCACCAAATTTCACCATTCCCAAATCTGTTCATGCCCCACGATAGAAATAAAATACAAAAAAGTCACTCCTTCCCTTCCCCAAATTCTTCCATTGTTTAATCATACCACACACTACACATGGACAATGAGTAGCTAAATGAAAAAATACAGTTCAATAGGTTTGCATTAGGATTTGACTCTTCCTAATCATTATCATCCTTCTTACCATCAAACATCCTCCGCTGCTAATGATTCTAATTTACTGGCTCCATGTTTGCTGCCAATCCAAATTTCTACTGAACATTAGTTTTTCTTCTAATTTTTCCAGATATTTCTATTTTTTCAAGTTAATGGCATACGAGATTATTTTAATCTATTAATTCTAATCTATTTTTACCATTATGCCCCTCTCTAATCATGCGAAAAGTGTAAATATGGTGGCACCGCCACATAAGTCTTATATTGGAAGTAAAAAATCAGTTTGAGATAAATTGCATAAAATAAATTATATGAGACAAAATTGATTTTAATGTAAAAGTTTAGGGATTGAAAAGGCGAAATTTCCATTAAAATTTGATTTAAATGTTTTAAAACTTTTTACTACAATCCACCACCACAAGCTACTGCCACCATTCTTCACCTCCTCTTTCCTCCATCGCCAACTCCCTCCTGTCTTTGCTCTCTCTCTTCCTTCTTTCTCTTCCTCCACCTTCTTTCTTCCTCCTTTTTTTTCTTCTCTCCCGTCATTTCCTCTCCTCTCTCTTCCTTCTCCTGTCTCTCTTTCTCCTGCTCTCGCTTCCTCTCTTCTGTCTTTCCCTCCTTTATGGTTCATGGATTGAATAAATCCAATTTATAGATTTAAATGGTTTTGATTTTAATGAGTGATGGTTATCCAACTATCTATTTAAATTCATCTAATTTGATACTTCAAATTGGACCATTTCTGTTTACCTTTTCCTCCTTTCTTTGTTTGTTTTCTTGTTTCTCCTTTTCCTTATTTTTCTCTTCTTATTCTTTAGAACCTCTCGGGATACAATCACCATTGACTATGGAAGTTCACCATCCAAACAACCACTATATCAGCTATAAAATTTCACCATACCAAACCTCTTATAGAACCTTTGCAGCCACAAAAAACTATTGCGATTTATGCAATTAGACTTATCTCCACATGTAGAAGTCAATTCTTATCCCAAAACTATCAGAAAAAAGTCTTACCAAAAGGTATCAATTTGAGACCAACTTGAATATCATCCTCCAACAACCAACTCTTAATCAAAATATAAACTAAAAAAAATAATGTTATTATCTTTCTTTTAGCAGGACATTTGACCTTCAATTTAGTACAAAAACTATAGAAATTGCGTGATCTAAATAGTTATTTTCTTGAATAGGTCACATAGGAAAACTTCAAAAGCAGACTTAGTGGGAGCAATAAGCTGTCTTTCATTGTTAACCACATGAGATGACTAAGAAAAAAGGATTACTTGATCGAAAACTATAGAAATTGCGTGATCTAAATAGTTATTTTCTTGAATAGGTCACGTAGGAAAACTTCAAAAGCAGACTTAGTGGGAGCAATAAGCTGTCTTTCATTGTTAACCACATGAGATGACTACGAAAAAAGGATTACTTGATCGAGACTAAATTGAGGATGTGAGACTAGTGAGGATCAGATTTGTCTTTCACATTGTCTTGTTATTTAGGGTTTGTCTGTTGTTTCTGAAAAGCCGTCACTTTTTTTTATTAAAGGATGTTGGGGGATAACCATTGGTATCCATTTAAAGTTTTGAATAGATCCATAACCACTTAAGTGAGATGGATATGGATAGTTTAATGAATTTGAATCAAAATTGTCATCTTTGTATATAAGCATTTCAATTATCTTTTTTCTTTTTCTCAGTGGCATGTCTAATTAAATAGAATTGTTGGTTGATTTGGATACTTTGATTTTACCATCTTCTTATCAAACTATTATCTAATTAATTTATTTTATGAAAATTTTCTCTTTCTACTTAACAAATCTCACTATTGTTAACAAATTTGAATTGATTATTATTATGGTAAAGCAATAGATGCCTTGAGTTGGTGATGAAAGCTATTTTTTGGTTTATACTCGGTGTAAAGAATTATTAATAATAACCTTTATAAGCACTAAGAAAGCAAAGAAGTTCAAACCCTACGATTACTCATTCAGTTTAAAATTTATGCTATTGAAATTGTAAAATAGAATAGGGATGTTTGAAACTAATATTTTGTCCAATAACGTAAGACTAAGGAATTGTGAGTTTCATGGAAAAAAAATTCATTTTGACCAAAAAATACCTAAAACATTGTCATCTATTTAATCTAAGTTTTCATATCAAGCAAGTGGATTTGGATCGACATAAGTGAATAAAAGTTATGTTAAAATCCTATAAAGACTTTTATGCATATTTATAAACTTGCTTGTGTTGGAAGAATTTAGACTATTGGTCTATGAAAGCTCAATCAATATCTTTTTAGGTAAAAATAATAGATATTTATTTTTCACAAATAAGTTCGTTGTATTACTTTGGTGGTAGTGTGATTTGAATGTAATAAATTAATTTTAATTTTTGGACATTTGTTTTAGAAATCACAAATATTAGAAAAAAATGATAGTGTCACTAAAATATCCAAAACATTAAAATTCTCTTCTATGTAGTATTATGTGACAGCCTTGATAGTTTTTGATGTAAACCAATAGAAGGTTCTAGTGCATTTTATAATTTCATAACAGGATTAGTTGGGTCACATGGTTTAACACTTTTTGAAGCATTTGATGTTACATTCTAATCATGATTTTCTAATGGCACCATCTGATGAGGTTGAACTTGTTCATATGGTGGCCACTACAATTCAACTTGATATTTGACTTATCCTATCCTAGAAATGTAGTTACTAGAATAAATGACACATTATGGTTTAGCAAGAAATATGTTTTCTTCTATCATCATTTTTTTTTGGATAAAATTTCATACTATCATTAAATCTGCATTAATGGCACAAATTACATCACATATACATAGATACACTTAATCTATAAACAGATACTACAGAACTAAAGAGTTGATGAAAATTATACCGAAAGCTCCAATAGTTCTCAAAAATCAATGTTATAGATATAATACTTGTAACTCTAATATTGATGTATACTTCAATTGCCAGATTTAATAATTAATTACTTTAAGCTTCGATATTAATGGTTGAGATCTGTTTAGATAGGCATAGAAATCTTAAATTTGACAATCCAATATGAAAAACTCAAATCTAACAACAAAATAGAAAAATTTACAAAAAATTCCTATTAGCAATTTTTAGGAGAGAAGAAAACTCTTTCTAAGAAACCCAATGAGAGGAAAAAACTCTCACTAAAGAAATCCTATGAGAGGCTTTATTATATATACAAAAAGGAAAATAGAAAAACAAGAAAGAAAGCCATCGGAGGGGGAGAGACTAATGGTCTCCTTTTCCATCAGCATTTTATTGCATTCATTTTTAGAACATGATATATATATTCATTATCCAATTATTGCATTAAGAGATCCAATATGATTCGTATCATATTTATATATATAATGGTTGTCAAATTTAATTCAATTGTGTCAAATTGCACAACATCAATTTTACTTTAAAAGATTATGATTTTATTTTTCTATGAATTGGGAAATTAAGTTGGTCTGGTCAATCATGAATAAGAGACTTTATTTGTAGAAGATTCATAAGATATGAAGAAATTAATTGAATTATAAGATAGTATGGCATCTAGTAGTTAGCATCTAAAAATTTACAAAAGGAAATGAGCATCTAAATAAGTGACACATCATCCTTTCTTTTTATCGCTTGCCATGGGTAAGCAATGCAAGTAATTCCAAGGTAACCTTAATTATCTCTTTTATTTATAAAAACTTCATCCTGTATACTGTAAACAATGGAATTTTAATTAATTCTAAAAATTACCGTTGATCTACAAATTATTTCTATGGATTATTTTTATCCAACTGGATATTGCCACATGCCATGCACACTTGGAAGTTTGGCTATTCGGCAGCCAATGATATCTCTCTACATGTCAAGTTGAGATATTTCGACCAATCAGAAATATTGAGATGTTTTCGCCGATCAAATTATGCCATGTCACATATCTCTATGATTTAGCAAAATTATGAATAAATATCTAAATAATTATTTTTTTTATTAAAGGGATAATATTCAGAGTTATTTAATCCATATAGATGTCTTATATACGGCAATGGATCGTCCAGTGAAATGGTGCCATGTCACATGTTTCTACAAACTGGCCAATTAAGAAAATATTCATTAATATTACCTCTTTATTATTAAATATAAAATGAAGATATAATATTTAAAGTGGTACAGTTCTAATATGACTGCATGTCTTGTAAAATAAGTAAAGTTGCATACATGTTTTCAGTTTCTACCTTAATCTAAAGCCATAAATAGGGGGTCTCACCACCAAAACTCACATATCACATATCTCATACTCTCATATTTTCTTGAAACTCCAAGGTTGTGAAGTCTCTGCATCTTCAAGTCTTTCTCATATCAAGACTTTAATGTTCAAGTGTTTGAATTCATCAAATTCTTCAAATCTTCTATATTAAGATTTGAAGGAATCAATGATCGATCCAAGAACAAGCTATGAACCCCTTGAATTAATGTTTAAGGAGAAGAATCGAAGGAAGCACTTTACAAATTAGAAAAAATCTTGTAGATTGTAACTCATATATTTTCTAAAAGTTCATATAATTCATAGTTGTGATATATTTTTCTTATCTTGTAATTTTCTTGCAGACTTGAATTTTATCGCAAACAAAATTCTAGCATGCCTAGTGGGACCATCTCTTCCTTCCATCTCTTCTCTTTGTATATTCAACTACTTATATCAACCAATGGGTTCAAATAACAACAAATCCTTGGTTACTCGCTCTAAAGCTGTTGTTGCCAAATTTGCTAATAAGGTTGCATATGATGCTACAAATACTTGTACTGTTAGACCTGTGACAAGGAGCATGACAAGAGCTTCCACCCAAAATAGTATGAAGGTTCCATCTGCATCAACCCTCATCTTTGGTTCAATATTATCAATGATCTCTTTTCTTACACTAAGGCCCATGGATATTCCTGCCTCAATTAAGAAGGCACCTGCCATGCTTGAATTTGGATCTGGATCCAAACTTTCTAAGCATGAAGATAACCTATGAAGTAGTGGATCGACATCTTCTCATGAAATTGCTCAATCAAAACTCCTTGTTGAAGATTCTGCAACATTTTCTGCTTTCTCCGTAATGCCTGCTATAATTATGAACACTAAAATTTTGGAAGAGCAACTCATGACCATGTCTAAGATGATAAAAACAATGATGAAACGTATCAAAGACCAAGATGCACTTATCGCTTAACTTCTTGACCAAAAAGATTGCACTTCTGAAGAAAGTGTTACATGAACTTCAAGGAACAACAAAAACGTGAGACTTTTTCATCCAAAGGCAAAGATAAAATGAAGAAAGTATACGTCACTGCCGAAGGAATAATTCTAGTAGAACAACTAAACGAATTTGTTGAAGATGTGATCAAAATCAAGAAAGAGAATATCTTGAGGTCAAGTTTCACTTATTCCAAATCTTATACTGCAAGGATTGGCAACCTTGTGATGCCTACTAGATATTAACCACCTAAGTTTTAACAATTCGATGGAAAAGGAAATCCAAAGCAATATGTAGCCCATTTCACCAAAACTTGCAATAATGCTGGTACATATGGTGCTCTTGGTCAAACAATTTATCCGATCATTTAAGGCAATGTATTTGATTGGTATACTAACCTTGAATATGGATCCATTAATAGTTGGGAGCAACTCGAGTAGGAGTTTCTCAATTGCTTCTATAGCACTCGGAGAACTGTTGGTATGTTGGAGTTGACTAACATCTGCCAATAGATGAATCATCAACTATATCAATAGGTGGAGAAGTTTGAATCTCAACAGTAAAGATAAACTTTCTAAAACCTCTACAATAGAAATGTGCATCCGAGGAATGCATTGGAGCTGAAGCTATGTCCAAGCACTTTTGAAGAGTTAACTCTACAAACTCATGATATGGAATTGAACATCGCAGCTAATGTAATTGATGGTCCTCCTATTTAAATTCTCAGTGTTCAACTATCTCAACAAAGCAACAAGAAGCAAGAGAACGAGAAGAGGGGCAAGTCCGATAAAAAACTCAATAGTGAGAAGTCTATGGTAGTGAATTCAACACCTATAAAGATTGCTATAAATGTGAGTCGAAAAGTCATTGAGAAACTAGATTCCTCCCAAAATAGATCAACAAGAAAGCCTACTCCAAAGAAAATACAAGAGAAAGAATACCTTTTCTTTAATTTTGATTTACAAGGAATGTTTGATGATTTTTATAAGACAAAACTCATTGAAATTACTGAGATGAAATGCCTTGAGGAAACTGACCAAGTGAATGATGTCACACCCCATTTTTTGCAATAAAAAATAGTCTTTTTACCAAAAATTTCTTTTTCATTTAAAAAATAAGTGAAAAAGTACCTAAATTGGAACTTTAAAAATGCGACACTTTGGGCCCGATTTTAGAAAAAAAGGGAGTCGCAATTTGGTATTGAATTTAGATGTACCAAGTCATCTAAAAATATTTTTTGACCAAAAATGAAATAAAATAAAATAAAACCCTTTTTTACAACTCCAAATCTTTGAAAACGAGAGAAAATGAGTTTGTGAGTCACGGTTGAAAAAAGGGAAGACAAGATTTGATCGACTCAAACTTAAGGCACCCTTTCAACCTAGTCTACGTTAGTTGCCAGATTTAGTCAAAATTTTCCTAATCTAACTCTGATACGTAGCATACTTGGATGTTTCCTATATAGATGCAAAACTAAATTTAAAAGAAAATATAGAAAAGAGGCAAAATATCCGTTCAATATTTAATGGGTACCAATAGCATTAATTGCTATAGACATCGGGGCATGACAATTGCGTAGTCCCAAAACAATTCCCTGAAGGGGTCATGAGTATGCAAAATGAGATTCGAAAAAAAGAAAATTAAACTTTACATATAGGTATAAGTGGCAAAGAAAAAGGAACGTAACACAATGGATACGGGAAACAAAAACTTGTGACACAATTTTTTCTTATAAAGGAATTAATGGGATATTTAAATTAAAGAATTATAATTACTCATTTTTCATATTTGAAAGGTGACTCTTCTAACCTAGACAGGTAAATGGACTAACTTATTTTCTAATTTTCTAAATAAGATACAATTCTAAATAATATGATTCACACATATAGAGGGAAATGAAACAATATAAGAGGAAATATGATGCAAATGAGAAAAGACTCTAAAATAAGAAAAAATATGCATGGAATGGAATGAATAACACACAATACATGAATCTAGCGCATGCATAATCTAAGAGTCTAGCGTTGGATTAGCTCATTTCTAGATATCCTTACTAGTGTTGGACTAGTAAGGAAGTTAGCAAGAGTCACAACTAGCATTGGACTAGTGTGGTGACGTTATGCGCTCATAATTCATAATTAAACAAATAAAGTATTAATTAAAACAAGTAAACATATAAGAGCACATAGAACATATAACACATAAGTATAATATCTAAATACAAAATTTTAAGGAAACGGATAAAACATATAAGCGCGTAAGACACATAAACACACAATACCTATCTATTACAATGGGCGACCTAACTACAATTTAAAATGAAAAAATATAATAAAATAAATAAATCTATCTATCTTATCTATTACATTTAGAGACCTAACTACAATCTAAAATGAAAAAATGTAATGAAATAAATCTATCTATCCTACCTATTACATTGGTTTATCTAATTACAATTTTTTTAAAATATTACCTATCTATTACATCTTGAGGTATTTAAGTACCTCCCAAATAATTATAAAATTAACTAAACGAATATTAAAGAATTAAATAAAAATTTAAAATAAATAACTAATAAAAATATGTAAAAATATATAAATATACACGAGCACGTAGGAGTACATAAGAATATATAATCGAAATTTAAAGGATAATAAGGGTACTTTCCTTTTGAAATGGTGACTAAATGAGTTAAGAATGCCCTATGTATACTCAAAAATGACAAAAGGATTACGACACCAATTTAATTGAAAAAATAAAAATGTACTAGATTCACATTATTATGTTAAAAAAATGTAAATAAACTCGAAACACTCAAAATTACAATTTAAATGTATGCAAGAGAAGCATAATTAACAACTAAAGGAAGAAAACAATTATAATTAAGGAATCAAGTACTATTTTGGACTAAATTGTAAAAAAAATTAGAAAGTTTCTGGGGCCAAAATTATGGGTCAAAATTAAATAAAGATAAAGTTTAAGGGTCAAAATGCAACTAAATTAAGGGTCTAAATGAAATAAATCCAAAATTTTCAAGGCATAGTAAAATTACTCAAAAGATTAGGGGGCAAATTGCAAAAATTGTTTTTGAGAAAAATGAAAACAAAACAAATTTGGGCCCTTTTAAACATTTGGGCCCCACATTATGGCCCAAAGAAAATAAACAAATTGTTTTATAAGAAAAGCCCAATTAATTAAACAAACTAAACATAAAAAAAAAGGATTTAAACTTCAAAATCCGGTCACAAATCCAAACAGAAAAATAAAACACAAGCCCAAGTAAAATAAGAAAACAAGCCACTTCTTTTTTTTTCTTTTTCTTTCTTTTCTTCTTTTTCTTCCCTTCTTTCTTCTTCTCCACCTCCGGTCACTGGCGTCCGCCATGGATGCCAGCCACTGATTTCTGATTGCTGGTGACTTTTGCAGTTACAAAAATTCATCAAAATACATTTGCCTACCCAATCTTTCATGTATAATTCATTTTTTACCTTAAATTTTCACAAAAAGCGCTCAAAAGGGCAATTTACAGCCGAGATTTATTTTTTTAAAATCACTCAAATCTTCACCAAAAATTATAAATCTTATACCGAAATATTTCTTGTGATTTCTACAATGCAACTATGGCCTTAAATCAACAAAAAACAACAACAATATGATAAATTTAAGCAAAACAGCCCTAAAAAAATATTTCATTGCTTTTAAGGCTCAAAAGTTTCAAAAATTTGAATAACAAAACATTTTCAGGCCGTGAACTAGTTAATACCATCTATTTTTAGCCGAATATACAGGAAATTTACCACTTTAATTTGGTTTTCCATTTGGACATTTTTTCAAACATGTTTTAGACATGCACCAAAAGCTATTTGTTTCTTCAATTTTATTTATGTCTTATCCCAACATCTCAACAACAAAAAAACCAGCAAAAGCAAGAGAAAATTGAACAACAAAAACAAGGATTAATATGATTAAAGCTGAAAAATACCTCAATGAGAATGGTAGTTCCTTGGTTAATATTTTTGATGAAATTTCCAAGTCTCAACCTTTCATTTTTTTTCTTTTCATCACCTTTCTTTGCTTTAAGAATTGATACATGTGAGAGCTGAGGAAGGGAAGGGAGTTGTGCTTATTCTTGTGTGTGGGTGTATTGTGTGAGTTTTTAAAATTGAGAGGGAGAGAAAGAGGGGAACAGAGAGAGGAGTTGGAGTTGGGGGAGTGTTTGGTTGTGTCTTGAGTGTTTTGTATGTGGGGGGGAGGTTGAGTTGTGAGAATTGAGAGAAAGGGAGAAAGAAAAAATCGAGAGGGAGAGAGGAGTCGGTGGAGTGGATGTGTTTGGTTGTGAATTTCGACCGAGAGAGAGAGAGAGAGAGAGAGAGAGAGAGAGAGAGAGAGAGAGAGAGTTTTTGGTGTTGGAGGGAGTTGGTGTTTTTTTTTGTCAAGTGACAAAAAAAAAGTGGTTGGGTTGGGTTAATAGTATAGTAGGGAGAAAAAGGATTAGAAAGTGGTTTTTTTCTTTTCTTTATTTTTTATTTTTTTAAGGCAAACCTATACAAATAAGAAAAATACACATTAGAATGCATGAAAATAAATAACCCATTAAATGGATAAAATTCAAGAAAATATTAAAATTGACAAAAATTTAGTGTCTACATCAACCTTTCAAACAGTTTCTCTAAATCGACCAAGTGATCCTCAACATTTTTGAATTTAATTATGATGTCATTCACATAAATTTCCATCTCCTTATGTATGATGTCATGGAACAGAGTAGCCATGGTTTTCTGATAAATAACTCAAATATTTTTTAGCCCAAAAGGCATTATTCGGTAGCAGAAGGTTCCCCATGGAGTAATAAAAGAAGTTTTCTCTTTGTCCTCCTCTACCGTTAAGATTTGATGATATCCAGCAAAACAATCACTAAAAGATTCAATTTCATGCCCAACAATGCTGTCCAAAAAACTGTGGATATTTGACGAAGGAAAATCATCTTTCGGACTGACCTTGTTCAAATCCTATAGTCAAGACACACTCATACCTTCCTAGATTTCTTGAAAACTGGTACAGGGTTTTAGAGTCAAATGGGATAATGGGATACCATGATAATTCTGGCACTGAGTTATTTTATAATTTGTTCCTTTATCTTGAGGTTCATTTCTGGTTTGAATTTACGTGACTTCTGCTTTATAGGTAAAAAATTTGGATCAGTTGGTAATTTACGAACCACTATATCCGTGGAGATTCCTGGCATATCGTCACATAACCATGCAAACACATCTTAAAACAAAGTTAAGAGCTCGACCATTTCCTCCTTTTGCTTCTTATTCAAATAAATACTAATTTTGATTTTCTTAACCTCCATCTTTGTGTCAATATTAATGATTTCTGTTTCTTCTAACTTCGGTTTGGATTTCTCTTCATATTGTTCTAAACTCCTTGAAATGAATTCACATTCTTTCTCGGTATCACTTTCGTTTTGAATTTCTGATTGCTTGATTTCAAGTTTGTGAGAGATATCAAGATTGCATCCATCAAATTCCAAAATGGTGACATCCAAAGGTCAAAAGATTTTATTTGTGACAATCTCAAAATAGAATAAAACACACATAATAAATAAATAGAAAATAATTTGAAATACAGAAAAAATCTGTCATTCTATTGAGTTCAAAAATTGATTGAAACTCAACAAAACAACAAATATACAAATATGAGTACTATCTTAAAACACATCTATCCCAGACCTTTATTTTCATTTCAACAGTTTTCTTGAATGGGACATGCTATATTAACTGAAACGAAAGTAAAGGCTAAATAGCAAAAATAGTATCTTTTAACAAAAGATCCAGACTATAAATCTATCTAGATGTGGATCTAAATCAAAAGACAATCCCTTAAATTTATTGAAATTCTTTTCGAGACGGAAGATAATTAGCAGTCCAATTTTGCATGACCCTTTAAAAAATTAGCAAAAATGCTAAAACCTCTGATGGCTCATCTTCACATGTAGTCCCGATCAATAATTGGGATAGCCCTACTTCAATCTCCTTAATAGGATTCTCCTTTTTGATTCTGATATGATCACCTCTGATGGATGAGAAAAAGTGTGATGGCAGTGGGACATATAAAACAATTCGCTTATCCTCCTTTTTAGCTTGATTCCGAACTTGCATTTCCCTCCTATGTTTAGTAGTTGGATGAAATTCCAATCCAAATGTATCTTTTTGCATTGGAATCTCTATCGATTTCAAAATTTCTTGCAATTTTCGATCAAGACCTTTTCCTATTTCATATCTGCTTCGAATCATCTCCTTAGCCATCATGACACTAGTCTCTGGCAAACTTGATTTAATGAGTGACTTACCCTTGGATACCCATCCTACAGAAATAATATCAGCAACGTGATAAGAGGGCATTTGAGTCCTTTTACTGCTTTCACCTTTGGACTTTGTATTAACGATCATAGCATAGTCATCCTTAACAAACATAGTAATGAGCTGATCATTCATGATAAATCTCAACATTTGATGTAGAGAAGATGGTAATGAATTATAAGTATGTATCCAAGATCTTCCAAGCAGAATATTATAAACGCTGGAGAAGTCCATAACTTGGTAAGCAATTTGGAACTGAGCAAGTCCTATTTTCAATACCAAGTCGGCTTCACCCATAGATTCCCTTTCTGAACCATCAAATCCTCTAACCACAGTTGCAGACGGACGAAATTTGATAACAAGAAACCCATGTTTGGTGAAAGTATTCAATGGATAGATATTTAACGCTGATCCATTATCCATTAAGACTATTGGCAACAACTTTTCATTGCAGCATACTGATATATACAAGGCTCTATTATGCCCAATTCCTTCTAGAGTTAGATCATCATCAGAGAAGACGATATGATTGGTCGCAGGCACATTTTTCACGATGTTAGAAATTTGTCCACAGGGATATCTTTAGGCACTTGGGCCTCATTCAAGATTTTGAGCAATGCTTTTCTATATAATTCTGAAGTTAGAAGCAAGTTCAAAAGAGAGATATGAATAAGTATTCTATCCAATTGCTCTACTATCTTGTATTTATAGCTTTTAACATCCTTAGAAAATCCACGACTTCTCTTTTAGACATAGGAACTTTGGGTGGCAGGGAACTCTCCTTGATTCTCGGTTGGACCTGGGTTTCATGATTTTCCATGATTCTCCCAGATCCGATGATAGCAAACACCTCTTCTTTCAATGACTTATTATTTTTGATCAATAGAGTGGGCTCTTCATAATTTCACGGCACTTTTTGCAAATTATTAATAGCCATTTGCTCCAAAAATTCAAGGACAACAGATTCTGATGTATCTCATTCAAAAGATGGCAAATCTAAAATGAAAAGGAGTTTAGAATTGATAGTTTGGGAAGATCCTTCTACTAAAACGAACGGCTCATATTTTTTGAATTCAAGTGGCACTAACTTTTCTTCAAAGATATCATTCATATTCTTTATCATGAATTCTTTGATAGATAACATCTTTCTCATTCTCGCATGATTTGCCTCTATTATGTCAAACACTTCAGATTCATCTATAATGTACTAAGCAAGATCAACTAATTCTTCATTAGTGATGATTGCTCCCATAATGCCTCCATGTTCAGGTAAAGAATTTTTGCTAAAATTTGGTCCCTGTTCTCCCTTTTTTCTAAGAATGATGTCTCCAGCATCAATCATGTCTTGAATCTTATCTTTAGAGCCCAATAATTGGCAGTAGCATGACCTGGACTTTCAGAATGATAAGCACAAATTGCTTGTAGATCATAATCGACAGGAAGACTTCTGAGATACAGTTTGGGAGAAACAGTGCCAATCTTTCTAGCTGCTTTTAATTGCTCATACAATTGATAAATAGGTCGACCCAAATTGGTGAAGATTCAAAATTGCTTTTAAGTTTGAACTCCACTGGTTTGAAAGAGGTTTTGAGTGGAATTGTAGTTTTGCAGGGCTGGCCTAGGATAACAGATACGACGAGAGTAGTTTTGAAAGGTAGGTTGTGAGGTTGAGAGTAATGGTAGATCAGTCAAGTGATTAGATAGGGAGTGAGGAGTTTGGGTAATGGTGTCGTAAATTGGTTGAGGGTTAGGATAGTATGGATAAGGGACAATAGGTAGGATGATTTTGAACTCTTGGTCTGAAGGATAGACCTTGATCCCATATAAAAGTAGTTTCTCATCCTTTCTTCTTGAACGGGGTTTTTTTCCATTGTTGTTATGATTCTATAGGGCCTCTAACTGTAACTTCAATGCTGATACATTAACATTTTTTCATGCCTTGACAAATTCATCATACTTCTCCAACTTGTTAATGATAGCAGCAAATGAACTTCCAATCATGTGAAAAATCTCTAAGGCGGGTCGTGAGCCTTAATGAAAGTATGAAAAATTTCCTCGTCAAGAATAGGAGGCTCCTTCTTGGCGGCTAATTTTCTTCAACGCTTTGCATAGGTTTTGTTATCCTATGAAGGTTTCCTCTTAGTTCCTTCCAACGTGGTTCATGTCAGTTGCAACTCGCAATTAAACTCATATTGCTTCACAAAAACTGTTGACAAATCCAACCAAATCTTGATCTCTCTCGATTTCGAGTTTGAATACCAATCTAAAACATCACCCTCTAAACTCTCTGTGAAGAGATGCATGGGAAAGCTCTCATTATCCATAGGTTTATTCAATGTGTTGGCAAACATTTTGAGATGCATTTTAGGATTTTCAGTTCCATCATATTTATTGAATTTGGAAGCCTTGAAATCCAATGGTAGTTAAATGTCTAAAAAAAGACAAAACACATTATAGTTTAACCCACAATGCCTGCTCAATCCTTAATTTTTCTTCATAAACTCATCAAATCAATCTAGCCTTCCCAACAGACCCTTGTCAATAGGTGCGGGTTGATTATCCATTGCTAATTTTTCTTGAGAAGCAATATCCAGTACAAAAGGCTCTGCAACATGGTAGTGAGGTCCCTGAGGGTTGGATGGAATATTCAGATTAGTTTGTGAGTGGGTTTGAGGGATTTGACTATTGGTTGGGTTCATCAAAACACGACTTGGGTGCATATGGAAAAAGTTCGGGTTCAGTCGGGTAAGGGCAGTTTCAAGAGGATTAGTAAATGATGGAAGGAAAGTTGTTTGGATATTAGATGTGTGGGGCAGTTGATAGTCTTGTACAGGTAGGTGATTGTCAATAGGTTTTTAGTCATTTAGAACATTACCATTACTATTTTTTACAACCAACTGATCAATTACATGTCTTTATGCAGTCATTTCAGCACTCAACTCATTAAACTTATCCAGTACCTCACCTACCTGAGTTTCCAATGTAGTCAAATCCGATGACATAAATATTGCAGATCTCTTCGAAGCTTCTGGTACTAAACTCATGTTTACAGGTTGTCTCAAGATTCTACTTTAGGACCTGGTAATGATGGAGCTCCTTCGTGAGGCTATGCTAAGAGTTTAGAAAAGAAACTGATTTAGAAATTTGCTCCCGAGTATGACTGCCATGTTTTATTCAAAAGAAAAAGGAAAAATATGGAGTTAGTAAATGCTTAAATAATTTAGATGTATGTCCTATGCAGGAACCATTTTTTGCCAAGGGTTGGCCTTGTATGAGGCAACATCTTTGAAGTGAGATCTATTCACTAAACTTGTGTTTCAGAAATAACTTTACAAAAGATAAAAATCACTTCATTGATGAATTTCAAAATCTCATATACATTATCCACATCATTTCTCAAAGGTAATTTCGTATAAGATCATTAAATTTTTTCAATCTATCTATCACAACATCTTTTGGCTCTCTAGAATAGAGGTTCTTCATGTGTTTGATTTGGTCATACAACTTGCCATACTTTTTTTTCAACTCTTGGTATTTTTCTTGCACCTCTTCGTACAATCTTTTTTTCTTTTTTGCCAAACCCTTGTTTATTTTCATAGATTGTCTCAATTGCACATTTTCTTTATCTTTCGCCTCAATGATAGTCATGAATCTCTTCACTTCCTCAGGTGGTTGTTTAGCATTAAAATCTCTAAGCCACTCCTCGTATTAAGGGGTAACTAAAGCCATCTACTTAAGCTGTGAAACAAAAACAATCTTCTTATCATTAGACAATATTTCCCAAGTTTCAATAATTGGTATCTTCATCGAAATTTCATCCAGACAAATACTTTTGTCAAAGCTGATGGTGAAACTGATCAAATCTAGCATGAGTGGTGATCTTTGAACACATCCTAATTGTCTAAGAAACCTTTTCAAAGTATAGGCCATGATGTCTTGAATTCCGAATAGTGATATAAAATCTAATGCTTTGGTATGAAGAGTAGGCTTGAAATAGTTGGTTTAGTCTAATACCCATCTAATCTTTTGATTTGATAATACCTTTAGAAAGTCCAACTATTTTGATGCATTCCATGGCAAATTGATTTTGTCAATTTTTTTTATGATGAGTGGCTATCCAATTATACCCAACCAGTGGTAGACCATCAAGAGTAGGCAATTGCCTCTTAAAATGTTTGATGGCCCACACATACAGAATTCGGTTTGACTCATGAAAGAATTTTGACTCTCTCTGACAATTGGTACATACGACAAAAATGTCAGCCAACACTATCGATACTATAGAACTTTGTCGACTTTTAATCCCAAAAAATAGATTAAACATAAGCTTAGTTATTTTGAAATGAATTTTCTTATCTCTTGTTGGAAACAAATAAATCCCTGCCATGACAAGTTCATATACTTATAGCCTCTTACGCTCCCATGTTACCTTAGATGTAAATGAGAAATCCTCTAAATGCTTGTCAAATCCATCTTTCACTGTGAATCTATCAAATAAAAATTTTACATCTATGTTCTGATCTGATTATTGTACTATAGACTCTTTTAATCCAGTGAATTGACAAAACTCAATCTTTCCAGAAGCGATTGAAAATATAACGACCGTGTCCTCTACTGACAAATTAAGAAGACCAACTACCTCTTCAACCGTCAGAGTCATCTGCTTGTTTCCTATCCTAAATGTTGAACAGTTAGAATCCCGCGGTTGAATCAAAACCTCTATCAAATACCCATCTGATTCAATGTCTTTGAAGTCCCCAGTCGATTCAGGATAGGAGGCAACTTGATTGATTTTACTAGATAAGAGAAATTCTGGCCATTTTCGAAGCTCCACTGGAGCTACCAAAGATTGCTTGACTCATTGAGGTCTGTCCATTTGAAACATATAATTTGGATCAAATACCTTATCTATGGATCTCACTTCACTGATTTTAAAATATTTAAACATGAACATCCCAAAGAGAGTTTGATATTCCTGAAATGGGATTTTCTAAATGGCATTCCCTCTAGAATTAATGCATGATACCAATTTATTAAAGTAAATAAATATGCAACACAATAATTGAAACATGATCTAAAGGTGTCCCATTTAGATACTGAGATAAGCCTAAAAATGACATGCATATATACATAGAATTAATGCACTAAACTAAAATTTAAATGTGTAACAATCTATTTAAAAAAAGGCGATCTGCTCTAAATGAGTACCATGTCAGGACTCTTATCTGTAAGGCTTATGAATCTGAGAAAAAAAGAAAAAATAAGGTTAGTTTAATTGATAAATAATACATAACACATTAGAACAACAAAATGATATAGAAATATAAGGTAAAGAATGGTGAAATCCCTCCCCTCGTGTCTAGTGCTCCTAATACGGTAAGGTAGACTTTATCCTAAATGATTTGTAAATGGATACATGAGGTTGGAATTCACTAATGCATCTAGACTCAATAAGATTTCAGATCCTCAAACCTTCAAACCAAAAGATAAAGAGTCATCAACCCCAAGACCTCCAATCAGTGGTTTGAGTGATCCTCCAGACACTGCTATGTAAATGTCGTGCCATGACCGCATGTGTGAGGACTCGTAAAATTCCTCATATTTTCTTAAAATTTCCTTTTATTTTGAATCAATTACTTTATAATTACTTTACTGCTCATTTACACCCTCAATAGTTGGAATAAAGAATAGAATTAAGAGTTTTCCCTTTACTTTCATAGTTAGGGTAAACTAGGGTTTTGCATCTTTTGGTAGTGTGATTAATCGGTACGGAGTGTGTACTAAATTTGGTGGTTAAGAATGAGTTTTATATAAGGGAAAGTGTGTGTTTAGAAGTGTTAATAATAAGTTAGTGAATCATAAGTTAAAACACTAGTACGTGCGAAATAGGGAAAAACGGCTTGAACCGACGTGTACCGTTTGCTACCGATTGAATACACCACTTGAACACTACTTTATTACCTTAATCTCCTTGTTGTTAATTGAGAAAAATCATCCCTAAATATCTTCTTAAGACAGCCAAAAATTTGGACTAAAAGAAGAGAGAGAAAAGAAAATTTTGAGATTCAATCTTATAGCGATACTTGGCGGAAATCCAACCAACTTTGACTAAACTAATTTTCTTTCTTCTTATCACCAAATTGGCTTCATTTCTCCTTTATTCTTTTTCATGTTGGCCGAGACTCAAGAGAGGGAAAAGAGAGAAAAAAAACAACTTCGACTCCAACCTTGAATCCATCTTGTTTGAGTGAAATCTCAAAAACTAAACCGATTAAACTTACCTTTTGGTGTTTGAAAAGGTTAGTGTGATGAAAGTTTTGGAAGAGAGTGGTTTGGTTTTCACTTGCAAGAAACTCTTGGAAGGTATAAACCTTGAACTTCATTTTCTCTTGCTCAATCTTGTTAATTTGGTATAGAAGCTTCTACTCTTGGATTGCTATGGCTAATTATTTAGTTTTTGATGGTGTAGTGGAAAGTTTAGCTAGGGTTTGCATTTTGCAGATTTGATTAGTGTTGTTTAACTAGTAAATGATGTTATTGAGGTTGGAAATAAAACTTGTGAAGTGATTTTGGGCTTGAGTGTAACTTTGTTAGAGTAAAAGTTGAATTCCAGCATTGGTAAAGATTTTGCCCTGTTTCTTTGAACCGATTTGACCTGCATATTCGTCCATGATAAAGGCCATATCAGCTCTTACTCAAAGCATAAAAGTTGTAGGGAATTGAGTTAAATATATACCTAAAAAATTTCAACTCAATCTGAGTACTGTAGTTTGTGAAATGACTAAAATACCCCTGAGTGCCCAAATGCCCTGTTTAACAGGCAGCTTTCTGTTTTCTCTGAGATTTCAATTTTGACCCTGAAAATGCGAGAAATGGGTAATGATGTCTTCATAGGAAATGTAGTTCTCTGTTTTAGCTTCGAAACGCCATAAAATTTGTCCCAATCCGATAAGTGTAGCTTCACTTGTGACCAAAATGCCAAAGATGACAAACCTGTTACTTAAACATTCTTCTTTAATACTAGGTTCCAACTTTGGTCTTGATAATTGCATTACTAGAATTGACTTGTATTTGGATGACATTGAGCCTAGTTGAAGAACTATTGTGTTAAGCTTGCTTATGTGTTGAATTTGTACTGAGTTGAGGAAAATAATGAAGCCATAAATGGCTGGAAATAGCGAAATACAAAGGGCATGCCGCCCAAATTTTCGCTTAAGGGTTAGGTGAGTGAACTTGAGAATTGAGCGACGACTTGAAGTCAAAGTGAACTTGGATTGTCTACGGTAGTCAAGTTACCGTTAGTGGAAATATATGAGCTGAATTCGGTCGAAACTTGTACCCTTCAAAAAGTGAAAGTAGCGACTAATAGAAATACATTTTCCTCGTCTTTTAAACTTAAATGCGAATTCCAAAGTTTTAATTGCTTCTTTAGCAACACCAAAAGAGTGAGCATAAATTTTCTAGTGTTTGATAAGTAACATGAATATTATCCAAATGAGTTTTAGTTACTTAATTTTTGTTAAGTGAAACGCTTAAGTTTCGAACCCTAGTTGATTTCAAACTCTTGAATGATGTTTTATCACAAATTTGGACTCCAAACAAGGAGTAATACCTGAACGTGATTCTAAAAAACACTAAATCTTTGGTGAGTGCTTCCAAGTACTTGATTGAACTTGGCACTTGTTTAAATGCTTGACCAACGTGGTCGGATGATATTTGATTGGTTTGGTCGGGCAAGGATGTACTTTATCGCACTTGCCCTAATGTGATATATTCTTGTTCATTAGTTGCAATTGACTTGATATACATGCATATGATTCGAATCTTGTCTAGAATTCCAGAAACCCTGTGGCTAGTTAATCGAGTCGAGCCGGCAAGAGCCTGGTCGATTAGATAACAAACCCTGGGTCTCTAGTGTTGTCGAGTGGAGTGATATCTTCTCGACTAATCGGTATATTCGAGTATTACCACACGTGTTTATCTGAATGTTCGGGTTTGGTAAGGGGGTTGAATGGTGGACGGAGATTGGTGTTAAGTGAGGCACTACTGGATTGATTACTTTACTTGAAAGTTGACGGAGTGTCAACTACTCTTTGATCAAGCTATAACGGAGCTATTTTGCAATAGCGGTTGTATCCTTTTACTTGATATGTTCAATATCCAGCGATTGGCATTACGAAGTGTTATTACTCATTTTCTTGACTTGATATGCTCGCCACTTTGCTATTTTGATACTTTCACTTTTAATTAATGGTCAACTTGCTATTTGGAACCTCACTGAGTTTTAGCTCACTCTATTAGATTTATTTTCCTTACAGGGGGTACGAGCGAGGCGTGAGACTGGTACAGGCTAGCATAGTCTAGTTTTTGGAATTTTGCAATTGTGCTCGCACTAGTCACTCGATTAGGACTGATGTATCTGAAACTCATATCTTTTGTTATATTTGGGATTGTAAAACTGCTCGAGATAGAAATGAATATAAATGTACGTTCCAAGTTTGGGAACGGTTATTTCATTGACTTTTGAAGTTGTGAACTATTTTATTTGACATAAGTGAGAGTGAGTCCTGGCGAGAGCTGGACAGGCGGTCCGCTAAACCCTACAGTATGCCCTAGGAGAAGGTGGGGTCGTCACAGGTGGTATTAGAGTCTAAGTTTGTATTGGTCTGGGTAGAGTGAGCAATTTATACCTAATATAGCTTGGTTATGATTGCCTAAGTGTGAAACCCTAGCGAATAGGGTGCTTAGCCTAGTTTTCTTTGTCTAAATTGCTTATACTTGTGATGTTACTTATACTGTAGGCTATGGAGGGTAATGGTACGAGTGGGAGTGCCGAGCCATCTCCGCCCGTACCTACCTGCCAGGAGCACCTTGAGGGACCTATATGTCGCGTACTTACTTATCAGGACCATTCCGGTAGGCCCGTATGTTGGTGGTCTCTAACACGTAAGATCAGACACTGCGATTGCTGAAAGACGTACTCCTACCCCGATAGGGTTGTACTCACGATTGCTGATAAGAGGAGACGATTGGGTAGCGCCAATCGTAGGTGCCAGACGGAGATAGAGCGTCTGCAGGCAGTACTAAGAGTACAGGGTGCTAGGATCTGAGAGCTTGAGGCTTCGGTTCTTGAGGAGTAGGAGCGAACCAATGCCTTCCGAGAGCAGGCTCAGGAGGCTAATGGTCGCCTTGTTCAGGTATTTAGGGACGTGAGAGATCGGACCGACAATATTTTAACTGAGTGTGGGGCCTTGGTAGAGGATGTGGTGCAAAACTTGGCCGAGGAGGGTCAAGGAAATGCAGTCCCTAGTGATCTTGAGGAGGATCCTGAAGAGGACCCTAAGGAGGATCTTGAAGAGGACCCAGAGGAGGAGCCGGCTGCACCCGCGGAGGAGGCAGAGTCGGTTGGGTCAGTGATTGACTAGACTATGGATCTAGAATTTGAGGGATTTTGTGAGGTAGTTAGGGACATAGTGGGATGACATGTCACCTTTTGTTTTTGAATTTGACGTGTTAAGGGTGATGTATATAGTACTTGCTTTTGTTCTATGTCTCTTGGTATGTATAGTACTTTCTAACTTGTTATGTGACTTATTTTGCTATGTATATAAAGGGAATGTTTATTTTAAATGTGTTTATTGGGAAATGTTTATTTGAGCTTGATGGCTACTTTATACTCATTTTATATGTGTATAGTCTATTATTCAAGAAGTATGGAAGGTAGAAGAAGTCAGGACAGTGAAACTACCCGAGGACGATGTTCTAGCCGTGGCCGTGGGGGTAGACAGGCACAGGAACCGTTGCAAGAACCAAGAGAGGAAAGAGGTGTAACGGTTGAGCCGCAACCTGTGTGAGAACCCGTATTTTTTCCCATTTTCTAGGTTTTATTATCTTTTATGGCTTGTTTTCTGCATTTTCATGATTAGGAAAAATTCTAGATACTTTTAAGGAGCAAATATAGTTTTTAGATGATTTTTCTAGTATCGAATAGGTTTTGAGAAATTAAGAGCGTATATCGGACGTGGGACCCACTAGTGCGAAAAGTTCGGAAAAATTCGGCCAACTAGGTTAAGTTTTGGATACTGGATTTAATTTACCGGGTGTTAAGAGATAAGTAGAGGATGCTAAGTGGATTGGTATAAGAGAGACAAAAGTTAGGCAAGCATTAATGAAGGTGACAAGTGTCACCATGGGATTTGGTCTTAAGTAAGACCACTATTCACCTTTTGTCCAATTGACCAAATAAATCACAAAAATCACCAAAAATTCACCATTTTTCTCTTCATCTTGGCCGGCCCTCTCTCTCAAGAAGAAAGAAGGAAACTCTCCAAGTTCTTGATTCCATCTTGCTCCAAATCATCAAAACAACCACTTAATCTTACTTTTGTTCCATAGAAAACCTTAAGTGAGTGTTTGTGTGGGGTTTGGTGGAGTTGTTTGGAAAGCTAAGAGGACTTGTTACTCTCTCTCTCTCTTGTTTCTAAGGTGAGTTATGAAGAACCACTCTCCTCCTTCTAATGATGCTTAATTTATGCTTAGTGGTGGTATAAGATGCAACTTTATGGATTATATTGTGATTTTTGGTTGAATTGATGAAGTTTTGTAATTATTGGGGATTTTTATGTTTTAATATGAATATGATTGTGTGGCTATGTATGATGATTGGAAATGGTGTGTAAGGGACCTAGGAGGTGGAAAAAGAGGATAATTGCAAGCAATTTCTGTTTTGGAAGAAATTTTGGAAAGTTAGGGTTTATGAAATTACATTCTGCCCGGTTTTGTAGCTCATAGTTAGAGGCCGAATTTGTGAGAACCCTAAACCTTTCATACTTTCTAAGTGTTTTGGTTTATTCCCGTTTCCCGTTTAATTGAAGTTTTGTCCACTAATCGTTTTAAAAACGGGAAGGCCTTTTTGTTATGTGCAATTATGTATGAGATATGTATGTATGTGTATGTGTTAGAACTACGTTTGAGCATGGCATTCAAACGAAAAGAGGAAAAATTTTACGAAAATGCTGAAGGACCGAATCCGGCCGGAAATCCGGCCATTTCTTGGCCGGATTGTTGGCCGGATTGTGGTGCAGTTTTGAAAAAATTTTGATTCGTCTCTGCCTCATATCCGGCCAGGAATCCGGCCAGAAACCGGCCGGATTGTGACAGGACAGCTGGTTTGACCAGCGTTTTTTCTTCCTTCTTATCATCTTTTTGGTCCAAAATATCTCATTTCTTCCCTGTCCAACCGTGAGCTTTGAGAGCAAAGAGAGAAAAAACTCTTCAATCTTCATCTTTGATTTTTGCTTCAATCTTGGAATTTCACCGATAGATTTTGAAACCACTCCGTACAAGTGAGCTTCTTGGAAGGTTAAAGCTTTTGGGTGGAGTGATTTTGAAAGGGAAGCTTTGAATTGCTAGTCTTCTTGAGTTGTGAGGTAAGTTGATTAAGAAAGTTCTCTCTTGCATTGATAATGGTTAAATTGTGAATTGTAAGGGTTGGATATGTCAATTAGTGAGTTATATCTTGATTTGGGTTGATTTATGGTGAAGTTTTATATTTAATTATAATTTTTCTGGTTTAATGTGATCATGATGTTGTGGCTATCTATGATGGTTGGAAATGTAGGGTAATGACTCTAGTAGGTGTATATGATAGATAATTGTAACCAATTTCTGGTTTGGAAGGAATTTGAGAAAATTAGGGTTTTATATCCCCAATTCTGGCCGGTTTTGTATCTCATGGTTATAGGCCGAATTGGCCTTGGCTTAAAACATGAAAGTTGTAGGTATTGATGTGTTTGAAGTGCCTATAAAATTTCAGGTCATTTGGAGTAGTGTAGAGTGAGAAATGTCGATTTTACTGTTGCTGTTCTGGGTTCTTCAGGATGGCCGAACTGCGTTTGTAATTGGCTGTTTTGACTGGAATTGCTTTGGATTTGGTGGTTGAGGTCTTCTGATGAAATGTAGCTTGATGTTCCAGCTACCATATGCCTTTGGAATTTCTGCATTTGGACCTGTTTAGACTGAGTTGTACTGATTACAGCATAGTGTAATTTGTAAACCTGCAATTACGGTTCTGGTTTGTTATTTGGCATATTTGACTTAGTTGTGCTGGGATTTGGACTGAGTGACCTTCTACATTTTTGTAGCCCTGGTTCTTAGCTTCGAAATGGTGGGACTTACACCCTAATCCGATAATCGTAACGCCATTGGTGCCAAAACCGCAAAATGATGTCAAAACTGTTTTTGTCCGAAAATGTTTCTAGCTTGCTTTTCGTATTTATTTTGTATTTATATGATTTTAATGAGCTGTTGGGACTGATTTGAGAATTAATGAAGCCATTAATGGCTGGAAAATAGGTAAACACAAGGGACATGCCGTCCGTTTATTTTCTTGTAAATTGAATAAGTTAAAGTGGGTTTTGGAAATGTATTTTGTATCAAATTGACCGTATTTCCTTGGAAGTGTCTTCGGGTCTTTGGATAAGGGTTCGAAGGCTAAGTTTCTATTCATGATACCTCTTCCGTTTCAAACTTCAAATGTTCCTTAAGCCTTTCCAACCTATAGAGGTATGAGTTCGGGTTTTTTCGGCCATAAGTGCATTGTTTCTAAGCAAGGTTTTAAGTGTGGAAGTTAAAGTATTTTGTCCTCCTTTTCACATGATTTTTATTGGCTTCGGTCATTTATTGACCACTTGAATATATATGCTATTGAGTCATACAAACAATTCCGAAAGAATATTGCCTTAGCTTATTTCCTGGAAATGTGAATTGTTTTGAGTTAAGTGTTTCCGTTACAACTTCTATCACCCTTTTTGGTTTGGGTCGTATTAGGGTTATTCTTGTCCACGGATCCAAATGCCTCTTTATCCTTTGAAAGTCTTTTATACGTTTACTCGCACGTAGTCGGGTATTTCTTGATTTCATCTAAATCATGCTCGATGAATAGTAATGTGATCTTATTTAATTTTAGGTTTCATTGGTGATTGAGAAGTGCACAATAACTAGGTGAGTGTTCCTTGTTTGTTACGTTTCATGATTATATGGCTTGTTTGAATAATTGATAACATGTTAAATGCTTTCAATGATTGCTAAACGAGTTTTCGAGGCGAGTGTGTATTTTATCGCACTTAGCCTAAGTGATTGTGAAATTTTAATGATTGAGCGATTGAAATGTTAATTGTGCATGAATGTAAGCCTTTTGGGCTGAACTGGCCATTGGCCCTTGTTACCGGTCGTCTCGAGCCAGAAGCGGACTCGGTCGGGCGATTAGGGACTTGGGTGAACGTTTCGGTATACTCGAGTATTACCTTGTAGGTTGGTGGAGCCTGGCCAAAAGCCAGGGACGGGGTGAATGAAATGAATGAACGAATGAATGAATGAGGGGTTTTACTTATACAAAAATGCATTTTAAATGATTGAAGGTAGGGGAACGAAAGGAGAATGAATGAACGAACGAATGAACGAATGGCTCCTTGTGAGCCCGTATCCTTTTCATGAATGTGTTTATCGCTTTATTTGTACTTGTAACTTGAATTGTTGTTTATATGTATTAAATGCATTGATTCTCTTGTTACCTATGTGTAAGGAACCTCACTGAGCTTTCCAGCTCATTCCTTTAATTTTTTTTGTTTTCCTTAGCAGGGGAAGACGTGCAAGGACGGAAGCTACGTATAGACTAGCCGATCTAGTACTTTTGATTCTTTTGTTATGGTTCTCGCCCCAATGTTTGGTGGGCTGGTTGTATGGAGAATGGAGAACCTTTGTACATAAGTTGTATTGCTTTTGGGATGGCTATGTATAAAAGTTTACGTTTAAGTTTGGGATTATTGTTATTTCGATTGTTTTGTGGGTTTTATGGTCTTTTCTTATAGTGACTGACTGAGTCCCGGCGAGAGCTGGGCAGGCGGTCCGCCGAACCCTTTGGTTCGCCTTAGGGGAAAGTGGAGCCGTTACAGAATTGGCCTTGTCTTATAACATGAAAGTTGTAGGGAATGATATTTTAGAGGTGCCTGCAAAATTTCAGGTCAATCGGAGTAGCGTAGCTTGAGAAAATTTGAAATTACCCTTGCTGTCCTGGTTTTACCCGAATTTTCGAATTGCTTCTGTAATTGGTTATTTTGGCTAGGAATGCTTCCGAATTGGTTGTTGAGGTCTTCTGATGAAATGTAGCCCTGTTTCCTAGTTTTCAGATGGCTTTAGAATTTCTGGATTTGGACTTAGGTAGGCTGATTTATGATGTTTGAACTAGAATGCATTCTGTGAGTCTGTTTTTGCGGTTCTGGTGTAGTCGATTGCATTTTTTACCTGGTTACACTTGAAACTGGGTTGAGTGACCTTCTGTAATATTGTAGCCCTATCTCTTAGCTTCGAAACAGTGGGTCTTGGACCTTCATCCGATAATCGTAGTGCCTTTGGTACCATTACCGTAAAATGATGTCAAAAACTGTTTTTTTCAGGGTTAAAGCTAGTTCCATTTCCGGATTTTCCTGGTTTCCTCTATTGCTTGTGTGTGCTTATGGAACCCTATTTTGGTGATATTTGGCTTTGGTTTATGACTCGTTATCGAGTGTCATTGTACTTGTTTGCATGTTTTAGGGCGTGACGGTGGTTCACGACGTTCCATTGACGGGGTTGCATGAAATATCATTTGCAAGCTTGGTGAGTGTACTACTCACTTGTGTGTTACTATATGGTTTTGATACTTGAACTTGATGAGTTAAATGTTATTGCACCATTGATATTGATTGAAGTGAGGGTGTACTTTATCACTCTCACTTATTTCTCATGTTATTGGAATGTTACATGAAATGAAAATACATGACTTGGTGTCGTTTGGACGAGTATCCAACGACCATGATTGTTATCATTGAGCTCAACACCTGTGGCCAGTTACTCGAGTCGGGCCGGCAAGGGCCTGGTCGATTAGATAACGAACCACGGTAGTCTGTTTTGGGATCTTTGGGTATTGAGACCCTTGATTCCGGTATACTCGAGTAATACCACAGTGCAAGTGTTTGGATTTCGGGCCCGGTAGGGATATGTTGGGTGGAAGGAATGGAAGTAAAGTGGAGTCTACGGTTGGTTACTCTTAAACATTGACGGAGGGTCAATGACTTTCGATCAAGAATGCAAACGAGGAAAAGGGCTCTTGAGAGCCGCCCGTATCCTTTTTATCTCCACCATTAATGTGTGCCTTTGCATATTTTTGATGAATTGAAATGAAAAGCTTTATGCTTATGTGAACTTTGCTGATTGAGTGGTATTATCTCACTGGGCAATTAGCTCACTCTATTCCTTTTGTTTTCCTTACAGGAAAATAAATACTTTTGGACTGCAATTGATAGTTGGTTGCCGAATTGAGCTAGTTGGACATATCTTTTGTATAGCTCATTTATTGAAACCCTAAATGTACTTTTGGGACCGTTTCTCTTTTGATTTGGCAAACCAGACATGTATCCACTTTTGAATACTTTTGTATGCCACTTTGGCTTGTATCTGCTAAATTTCAACATGTAAATATTTGCTGGATGATTGGTTGGGGTTTCGACGGGTCGGTTACTATTAATAGCCGACTCCGGTTTTATTTTTTTCTTTGACATTTTGACTTGTTTATGCGCGTTTGTAAGATCCGGAACGTACTAGATCGCTCTAAACTGAACCGTTAGTCCTGGCGAGAGTTGGGCAGGCGGTCCGCTGAACCCTTTGGTTCGCCTTAGGGTGAGGTGGGGCTGTCACAACCTGGACCCCGAGAGGAAGGGGGAATCAGGTGGCAACGACAATTCAACAAATGACTAATATTCTTGCTCGACTGGTAAAGCAACAGGGTCAATCCCCTGTTAATCAACCCAGGGATTCTGAAATGGGGCAAGACAGGGCCCTAGAGAGATTCCAAAAAATTTTCCCTCCTAAGTTCCTTGGAGAGTCGGACCCTAAAGTAGCTGAGAGGTGGTTAGAAACGATGATCAATATATTCGCTGCTTCAAACTATGCGGAGAATAGACATGTGCATTTTGCTATCTTTCAGTTTGAGAGACCAGCCAGAGCCTGGTGGAATGTGGTTAGGGCTAAATGGGAGAGAGAGGGAACCGCATGGACCTGGTTAAACTTCGTACGTGAGTTTAATGAGAAATATCTCCCACCAATAGTTCAGAAAAAGAGGGAAGACGATTTCATTAAGCTCCGTCAGGGAACCCTAAGTGTAGCTGAGTATGAGACTCAGTTTACTAAGTTATCCAAGTTTGCTCCCGAGTTAATAGCTACGGAGCAAAAGAGGGTAAGGAGGTTTGTATAGGGATTCAATGTGGAAATACAGGAGGCCTTGGTGGTGGCGCAAATTCATACTTTTATGGAAGTTTTGGAGAAGGCCCAGAGAATAGAAATTGCTAGAACACAAGTAAGGACTTTTCATGCAAAACAGAGAGGTGCGCTTGGTGGAAATCAGGGGTAGACACATAGTGATCGGAACATGCCACCTCTTAAAGTCGGTCGAGGAGCTGGAGGTGAAAGGTTTATAGGTACATCTAGGGGAGTTACTCCGAGAGGAGCTCCAAGTGGAAGGGGACATACGAGAGGTGCCTCGCAGGGACGCCAGTCATCCGCCCCTCGAGTATCTTGTGGATACTGTGGAAAATCCAACTATATAGAGGATAATTGTTGGAGAAAGGCTCGAAAGTGCTTAAGGTGTGGAAGTACTGAGCATCAGATCGCCAATTGCCCATTGATTAGTGATGCTCAGTCGGCTGGCAAATCAAACCCTAAACCAACTAATGTAGGAGGGACTAGGCCAAGGGTGCCAGTCAGAGTGTACTCTTTGGACAAGCAATTGGTACCTGAACCATCGGAGGTAGTGGAAGGTACGATTCCTGTTTTCCATTGTTTGACCAAAATTTTGATAGACCCTAGTGCCACTCATTCGTTTGTTAGCCCCACATTTATGTTTGGAATTGATGTGAAAGCCGAGAGGCTATCCTATGACTAAGAATCTTAAATACTTATTCTCTCAGAAAGAACTAAATCTGAGACAAAGTTGGTGGGTAGAATTTTTAGAAGATTACGATTGTACTATTAATTACTATCCAGGAAAACCCAATGTTGTAGCAGATGCTTTAAGTCGGAAGGCTCAACTAGCAGGTTTAAATGGTAGAAGAGTGGGACCTGCTAGAAAATGTATGTGAATGGAACCCTGGTCTTGAGCCACAGAAAGTTATCTTTGGAAATATTGAAGTGAAGTCGACATTATTAGATCGGATTAAAGAGGGTCAAAAGAAAGAGCCAATGGTACAAAAGTGGGTAGAAAGAGTGACGAAAGGAGAATTACCTGATTTTAACCTAGGTCCTGATGGGATTCTAAGGTTTCGCAATCGTGTCGTTGTACCCAAGGATGAAGAACTGAAGAAGAAAATTTTGGAAGAATCTCACCGTTCTAGGTACACGGTGCATCTAGGTAGTGGCAAGATGTACCAGAATCTTAAAAGTCTGTATTGGTGGGATAATATGAAGGCAGAGATTACCCAATTTGTACAAAGATGTCTTACGTGTCAACAAGTGAAATCTGAGTATAAAAAATCATCGGGTCGGTTACAGCCTTTAGAGATATCGGAATGGAAATGAGAGCACATAACGATGAATTTTGTATCAGGATTGCCACATACTCAAAGAGGTTATGATACGATTTGGGTGATAGTGAACCGATTAACTAAGACTGCACATTTCCTGCCAGTTAATATGAAATACTCTTTGGAGAAACTTGCCAAACTCTATATGGACGAAGTTGTGAGATTACACGGGGTACCAGTAAGTATAGTATCAGACAGAGACCCTAGGTTTGTATCTCGATTCTGGCAGAAGCTGCAAGAGGCTCTAGGAACTAAGTTGAGCTATAGTACAGCGTATCATTCTCAAATCGATGGACAGTCTGAGAGAACCATTCAAACTCTTGAGGATATGCTAAGAGCCTGTATTGTAGATTTTGGAGGTAGTTGGAGCCAATATCTAACCCTGGTTGAGCTCGCGTATAACAATAGTTATCACTTTTCTATTCAAATGACCCCGTATGAAGCACTTTATGGACGAAGGTGTCGATCACCAATTCATTGGGATGAAGTAGGAGAGAGGAAGATCATAGATCCGACAACAATACCTTAGGTTGAGGAAGCCTACAAAAGGGTAAAAGTGATATGTCAGAAGCTTCAAACGGCCCAAAGTTGACAAAAGAGCTATGCGGACCATCGAAGAAATGATTTGGAGTTTGAGGTAGGGGATAAGGTGTTTCTCAGCGTTACTCTATTAAAGGGAAAGATTAAAGCAGGAAAAGGGAAGAAGTTGCAACCAAGATACATAGGACCTTTTAACATACTCCAGCGGATAGGAAATGTGGCTTATCGACTGGAGTTACCTGCTAGTTTATCTTGAATCCATGATGTTTTTCATGTTTCTTTGCTTAAAAAATATCACCCAGATCCGACTCACATTTTGCCATCAGAAGATATTGAACTGGACAAGTCTTTAGCCTATGAGGAACGACCATTTCGAGTACTGGATAGGAAGGTGAAGGACTTGAGAAATAAGCAGATTCCACTGGTTAAGATTCTATGGAAACACCATGAGGTGGAGGAAACAACCTGAGAGTTGGAGAAAGGCATGTAAGAGAAGTATCCTGAGCTGTTTACTACTAAAGGTATGAATTTCGAGGTCAAAATTCTCTTAAGGTGGAGAGAGTGTGAGGACTTGTAAAATCTCTCATATTTTTTTAAAATTCCCTTTTATTTTGAATCAATTACTTTATAATAGCTTTACTACTCATTTACTCCCTCAATAGTTGGAATAAAGAATAGAATTAAGAGTTTTCCCTTTACTTTCATAGTTAGGGTAAACTAGGGTTTTTGCATCTTTTGGTAGTGTGATTAATCGGTACGGAGTGTGTACTAAATTTGATGGTTAAGAGTGAGTTTTATATAAGGGAAAGTGTGTGTCTAGAAGTGTTAATAATAAGTTAGTGAATCATAAGTTAAAACACTAGTACGCGCGAATTAGGGAAAAACGGCTTGAACCGACGTGCACCGTTTGCTACCGATTTAATACACCATTTAAACACTACTTTATTACCTTAATCTCCTTGTTATTAATTGAGCAAAATCAGCCCTAAATATCTTCTTAAGACAGCCAAAAATTTGGACTAAAAGAAGAGAGAGAAAAGAAAATTTTGAGATTCAATCTTGTAGCGACACTTGGCGGAAATCCAACCAACTTTGACTAAACTAATTTTCTTTCTTCTTATCACCAAATTGGCTTCATTTCTCCTTTATTCTTCTTCATGTTGGCTGACACTCAAGAAAGGGAAAAGAGGGAAAAAAATAACTTCAACTCCAACCTTGAATCCATCTTGTTTGAGTGAAATCTCAAAAACTAAACCGATTAAACTTACTTTTTGGTGTTTGAAAAGATTAGTGTGGTGAAATTTTTGGAAAAGAGTGGTTTGGTTTTCACTTGCAAGCAACTCTTGGAATGTATAAACCTTGAACTTCATTTTCTCTTGCTCAATCTTGTTAATTTGGTATAGAAGCTTCTACTCTTGGATTGCTATGGCTAATTATTTAGTTTTTGATGGTGTAGAGGAAAGTTTAGCTTGGGTTTGCATTTTTCAGATTTGATTAGTGTTGTTTAACTAGTAAATGATGTTATTGAGGTTAGAAATGGAACTTCTGAAGTGATTTTGGGCTTGAGTGTAACTTTGTTAGAGTAAAAGTTGAATTCCAGCATTGGTAGAGATTCTGCCCTGTTTCTTTGAACCGATCTGACCTGCATATTCGTCCATGATAAAGACCAAATCAGCTCTTGCTCAAAACATGAAAGTTGTAGGGAATTACATTACCTATCTACTTACAAAATTTCAACTCAATCTGATCACTGTATCTTATGAAATGACTAAAATACCCCTGACTGCCCAAATGCCCTGTTTAACAGGCAGCTTTCTGTTTTCTCTGAGATTTCAATTTTGACCCTGAAAATGCAAGAACTGGGTATCGATGTCTTCATAGGAAATGTAGTTCTCTGTCTTAGCTTCGAAACACCATAAAATTTACCCTAATCCGATAAGCGTAGCTTTAGTTGTGATCAAAACGCCGAAAGATGACAAACCTGTTACTTAGACATTCTTCTTTAATACTAGGTTCCAGCTTTGGTCTTGATGATTGCATTACTAGAATTGACTTGTATATAGATGACATTGAGCCTAGTTGAAGAGCTATTGTGTTAAGCTTGCTTATGTACTGAATTTGAGTTGAGTTGAGGAAAATAATGAAGCCATAAATGGCTGGAAATAGCGAAATACAAAGGGCATGCCACCCAAATTTTCGCTCAAGGGTTAGGCGAGTGAACTTGAGAATTGAGCAACGACTTGAAGTCGAAGTGAACTTGGATTGTCTACGGTAGTCAAGTTACCGTTAGTAGAAGTATATGAGCTAATTTCAACCGAAACTTGTACCCTTTAAAAAGTGAAAGTAGCGACTAATAGAAATACGTTTTCCTCGTCTTTTAGATTCAAATGCGAATTCCAAAGTTTTAATTGCTTCTTTAGCAACACCAAAAGAGTGAGCAAGAATTTTCTAGCATTTGATAAGTAACATGAATATTACCAAAATGAATTTTAGTTACTTGATTTTCGTTAAGTGAAACGCTTAAGTTTCGAACCCTAGTTGATTTCAAACTCTTAAATGATGTTTTATCGCAGATTTGGACCTCAAACAGGGAGTAATAACTGAACGTGATCCTAAGAAGCACTAAATCTTTGGTGAGTGCTTCCAAGTACTTGATTGAACTTGACACTTGTTTAAATGCTTGAGTTTCGAACCCTAGTTGATTTCAAACTCTTAAATGATGTTTTATCGCAGATTTGGACCTCAAACAGGGAGTAATAACTGAACGTGATCCTAAGAAGCACTAAATCTTTGGTGAGTGCTTCCAAGTACTTGATTGAACTTGACACTTGTTTAAATGCTTGACCAGCGTGGTCGGATAATATTTGATTGGTTTGGTCGGGCAAGGGTTTACTTTATCGCACTTGCCCTAATGTGATATATTCTTGTTCATTGGTTGCAATTGACTTGATATACATGCATATGATTTGTATCTTGTCTGGAATTCCAGAAACCCTGTGGCTAGTTAATCGAGTCGAGTCGGCAAGGGTCTGGTCGATTAGATAACGCACCCTAGGTCTCTAGTGTTGTCGAGTGGAGTGATATGTCCTTAACTAATTGGTATACTCGAGTATTGCCACATGTGTTTATCTGAACGTTCAGGCCCGGTAAGGGAGTTGAATGGTGGACGGAGATTGGTGTTAAGTGGGGCACTACTGGACTGATTACATTATTCGAAAGTTGACGGAGTGTCAACTACTCTTTGATCAAGCTATGGCGGAGCTATTTTGCAATAGCGGCTGTATCCTTTTACTTGATATGTTCAATATCCAGCGATTGGTATTACGAAGTGTTATTACTCATTTTCTTGACTTGATATGCTCGCTACTTTGCTATTTTGATACTTTCACTTTTAATTAATGATCAACTTGCTATTTGCAACCTCACTGAGATTTAGCTTACTCTATTAGATTTGTTTTCCTTACAGGGGGTACGAGCAAGGCGTGAGACTAGTACAGGCTAGCATAGTCTAGTTTTTGAAATTTTGCAATTGTACTCGCACTAGTCGCTCGATTAGGACTAATGTATCTGAAACTCATATCTTTTGTTATATTTGGGATTGTAAGACTGCTCGTGATAGAAATGAATGTAACTGCATGTTTCAAGTTTGGGAACGGTTATTTCATTGACTTTTGAGGTTGTGAACTATTTTATCTGACATAAGTGAGAGTGAGTCCTGGCGAGAGTTGGGCAGGCGGTCCTTTAAACCCTGGGGTGTGCCCTAGGGGAAGGTGGGATCGTGACAGCATGTCTAGGTGGATCGATCCTAATCCTAATGGACAAGAGTGATATGACAACCACTAAAAGCAAAAAAAAAAATGAAGGGTTCGAAAGGAATAGCGTATGCAAGTATGAAGTACTCTTTTGAGAGGAGAGATTAATTACCATTAAATATGCATGAAATCTCTAGGGTAAGATCGCTCCTTACCCCTAAATACAAAGCGCGATACAAGTAAGCAAATATAAGTAAATAAATGAAAATAAACACACCGCTCATCATGTGATGCCCCGTATGAAGGAGGGTTTGCATTTGATATATATAGTTGTTGTTTGAGCGGAGTGGCACAGCTTTTCAACTTGGAAAAGAAAAGAAAAGTTTTGAAAAATGACAGGGGCCAAATCCGGCCGGATAGCTGGCCGGATTGCCTTGCAGTTTTGAAAAAAAAATTGAATTGGCCACTGCCTTGAATCCGGCCAGATTCCGGCCGGATTCTGACGTGGCAGAGTCGGTCATGAGCTTTGACCGGCTGTTTCCTCCTTTTTTATTCCACTTTTGCACCCAAAATATCTCATTTCTTCCCTGGTTCGTCCGTGAGCTTTGAGAGAAAAGAAAAAACTCCATTTCTTCCCTTTGATTTCCTTCTTTGAATCTTGTGATTTCACCGATGGTTTTGGACAATATTTCACACAAGGGTGCACTATGGTGGTTTAAAGCTTTGGATGGATTGGTTTTTGAAGGGAAGCTCTAAGTTGGTAGCTCTCTTGAATTTGAGGTGAGTTGAATATACAAGTTACTTTTGTTCTAGTATTGGTTAATTAATGGTTTGTGGTGGCCATGTGTGTTATTTTGTGGAGTATGTCATGGGTTGAAGGAATTGATGGTGAAGTTTTCAATTTATTGAGAAATTTTCTGGTTTAATATGAATGTGAGGTTGTGGATATCTTTGATGATGGGAATTGATGGTTAATGACTCTAGTAGGTATAAATGATTGGTAATTGCAACCAATTTTGGATTTGGAAGGAAATGTGAAAAGTTAGGGTTTCATAACCCCCTTTCTGTCCGGTTTTGTATCATATGGTTAGAGGCCGAATTGGTCTTTGCTTAAAACATGAAAGTTGTAGGTATTGATGTTTTTGAGGTGCCTGTAAAATATCAGGGCAATTGGAGTAGTGTAGAATGAGATATGTCGATTTTACTGTTGCTGTTCTGGGTTGATCAGAATGTACGAACTGCGTCTGAAATTGGATGTTTTGACTGGAATTTCTTTGGATTTGGATGTTGGTGTCTTCTGATGAAATGTAGCTTGATGTCTTAGCTACCGCATGCCTTTGGAATCAATGCATTTGGACCTGCATAGACTGAGTTGTACTGATTACAGCATAGTGTGATTTGCAAACCTGCAATTACGGTTCTGGTTTGGTATTTAGCTATATTGGACAAGGATTATTAGCCGTGGAGGTGAGTGACCTTAAACTACTTGCAACGTTACTTTAAAATGTTTCTTGCATCGTTTCTTTGATTGCATATCCTGTGTGCCGGCATATAAGTTCTTGACATGTTTTGGCTCAAATGAGTACTTGGAATTCGTGTGCTAGACTCCGACGTCTCCTCCACCGTTTAATGTTCCTGTAGAGCACCAATGGGCTCTTTCTCAATGTTCAATGTTAATGTTCAATGTTAAATGATTGTTTGGAGCATTGGACGTCTAAGTACCATGATTTCACTGGCTCATGAGAGAAATGTAAGTGCATTGATTGTTGAAGCATGACATTATTGAAATGAACGATTGTGAAACTGATTTGATAACTGATTTTATTGGTTACTCGCTGAGCTTCTAGCTCACCCCAAAATGTTTTATTTCCCTCCACAGGGCTCAAGGCGAAGGAGTGGCTTGTAGTGTTTATCATGGATTATATCATGTATGGATTGAACTTGGATTTCCTTTTGTGTAATCGTTCATATTGGGATTGTATTGAATGTTTAGAATTGATTGGATGTGTAATAGTCTAGCTTTGGACTTCCTCCTGTATAATAGTTGGTATCAAGGATCAGAGTGGCGCAGTGGAAGCGTGGACGCTTCGCTTTTGATATGTAAATGTTGGAACATTTGTAATTCGTTTGAGCAATGTAGTGAACGACTGAGTCCCGGCGAGAGCCGAGCACGCGGCCCGCCGAACCCTCTGGTTCGCCTTAGGGGGAGGTGGGGCCGTGACAATTGGTATCAGAGCTTAGGCTTCAGATCTCTGTAGTGTGTCCTAGGCTTAAAGTTTAGGATGCCGGACTGTGGGTATGGTTAAGTGATTGCTTCTAGGACCGAAATTCAGACAAGTTGGTGTTGTTTGATTCTTAGTGCTTGTTTGGAGGCTTGAGTGCCGTCTAAGGGATTCTTGACTTGATTAGTGCAAGTGGAATGTCGAGGACGACATTCATTTAAGGAGGGGAGATTGTGACGCCCCGTATGAAGGAGGGTTTGCATTTGATATATATAGTTGTTGTTTGAGCGGAGTGGCACAGCTTTTCAACTTGGAAAAGAAAAGAAAAGTTTTGAAAAACGACAGGGGCCAAATCCGGCCGGAAATCAGGCCAGTTTCTGGCCGGATAGCTGGCCGGATTGCCTTGCAGTTTTGAAAAAAAAATTGAATTGGCCACTGCCTTGAATCCGGCCAAGAATCCGGCCGGATTCTGACGTGGCAGAGTCGGTCATGAGCTTTGACCGGCTGTTTCCTCCTTTTTTATTCCACTTTTGCACCCAAAATATCTCATTTCTTCCCTGGTTCGTCCGTGAGCTTTGAGAGAAAAGAAAAAACTCCATTTCTTCCCTTTGATTTCCTTCTTTGAATCTTGTGATTTCACCGATGGTTTTGGACAATATTTCACACAAGGGTGCACTATGGTGGTTTAAAGCTTTGGATGGATTGGTTTTTGAAGGGAAGCTCTAAGTTGGTAGCTCTCTTGAATTTGAGGTGAGTTGAATATACAAGTTACTTTTGTTCTAGTATTGGTTAATTAATGGTTTGTGGTGACTTGAGAACTTTTGTATTCTCGACGGTTGTACTTCTTTCTGAGATAGCAATGTATATAAGCTTTGTTTTAAGTTTTGGATCCTCGTTTTGCTCTTTCTTGTGGTTCTATTTCTGATTTGTGTGAGTGAACGACTGAGTCCCGGTGAGAGCTGGGCAGGCGGCCCGCTGAACCCTTTGGTTCGCCTTAGGGGGAGGTGGGGCTGTCACATCAACGGGATAAAACCCGGTCCTACCGAGAAATTAAAAAGTGCCTTTTGTAGAATTTTGAAATAGAGACAGATGATTTCTTCTTCCAAAAAATTTGCCCCAGTATGATGCTATTGGACCGTTGGACCTGCAAAAGAGAAATACTCATAATGATAGATAATGCCACCACCATCTGATCAATCTTGCCTTCAAGAAAAGTGTAAACATGAGTATTTGGACGTTTTTCCCCTGATGTAGTGAAAATTTAACTTTACTCTGCGAACTGTGTCAAATTTCCTCAACTTCCAATATTAACAAGATCCTTGGTATCTAGTCAATCACAGGGGTTGCCATTTGATAAATTTCCGACTCAACTTCGCTCCTCGAATTACATCACATTTTCTTAACTTCTAATGCTAATAAGACACTTGGTATCCAGGTAAATTCAATAAATCACAGGGATTGCCTTTTGATAAATTCCTGATGTAGCAGAACTTCAACTCTGCTTTGCGAGCTGCATCAAATCTTTTTAACTTCCAATGCCTATCAAACATGACATTTGGTACCCAGATAATTTCAATAAATCACAGGGATTGCCATTTTATAAATCTAGTGAGATAAATGAGACCATGAAACTCATGAAAAAATATTTTTATTCACACAAAAATGAAAATTTCGATAGCATGAAAACAATCATTTACTTTATTGAAAGAAAGCAAAACTGATTCTAAAGAAATAAATCTGTACACTCAACAGTTTATATTTTATGAATCAAAACACTTTGATTCTCGAGCAGAATGCCACGTTTGATCCATTTGGATATCATCCCTCTGGAGTTCAATGCTGGCAAAAGAACCACAACTGTGAAGAGAAATTCAAATGAATCGAGTCACCAGCCATTCCAAACCAAGCTCACTTTCAACATAAAACCCTACCTTAGCGCCCTTTCAGGTTTTCACTAAGTTTGCCCCCACCCTTTTATTTTCTTTTATTCATTTTCTTTTCTTCTCTTTTCCTTCCTTTTCTTTTCTTTTCTTTTCTTTTCTCTTTTTCTTTTCTTTTCTTTTCTTTTCTTTTTTCTCTTCTTTTCTCTTTCTTCTCAAAGGTGCCCTTTCGGGTTTTCACCTGATAAACAAATCCTGCCGATAACCCTTATCAACTCAGAAATATGTTTTAAGAAATGATGGCATCAGTACGACAATTCTTCCTTTACAAAATTGGTGAAGGTGTATTGACATCATTTGCCATTTGATTAGAAAATTTTCTAAAAGAGGTGATACAAAGAACGGAAGTCAGGACTTTTGGTTTTTGTAATGGGGTCTGGTAGGGTGTTTAGAAAAGTTAAGGCTTGAATGTGGATTTTACAAGTGGTTAAATGACCTGAGGTCACATCTTCATATTAACCCTACTAAAATTGCCCCAATTTATTCTCAACTGAGGTTTTTTCATTTTCTTTTGCTTTTGTTCCCCTATTATTTTTTGTCTTTTGAGATTTTCTCTTTTTCTTTTTCAATTAAAATTTGCCCCAATGTGGGGTTTGCAGCCCTCAGGGGTTGCCAACCGAAATAATTTATTCTAAAAGTTTAAAAGAGATAACTAGGGACATCATGTTTAATTGGAAAGAAAGAAGGCCTGACTTTCATTCCATTCTTTGCATTAACCTTAAAAGAAAACTTCCTTTTATCAGATGAAGAATTTCTTACACATATATGAATTGATTGGTTGGGGAAAAACTTGTCCATCCATTTCAGTGAGAATATGTGCTCCACCAGGCAACATTTTCTTGACAACAAAAGGGCCCTGCCAATTTGGGGCAAACTTGCCTTTAGCCTCCTCTTGTACAGGCAAAATCCGTTTCAACACTTTGTCTCCTTCTTTGAACAGTCGCACCATGACCTTCTTGTTGTAAGCACGGGCCATTCTCTTTTGATAGCATTGACCATGACAAATGGCATTTAATCTCTTCTCATCAATCAAAGACAACTGCTCATGACGTTGTTTAATCCAATCAGCTTCATCCAATTTGACCTCCATTAGTATGCGCAGTGAAGGAATTTCAACCTCAGCTGGCAGAACTGCTTCCATTCCGTACATGAGGTTGTAAGGCATTGCCTTAGTAGAAGTCCGAATAGTCATTCGATATGTCATTAATGCGTAGGGGAGCTTCTCGTGCCAATCACGATACCTTTCAGCCATTTTGCGGATTGTCTTCTTCAAGTTTTTATTCGCGGCCTCCACTGCTCCATTCATCTGCGGTCTATAAATAGTGGAATTCCGATGTTTGATCTTGAACTGCTCGCACAATCCATCCACCATGTCATTGTCGAGATTCTTGGCATTGTCGGTGATCAATGTCTCTGGCACACCAAAACGACAAATGATGTGTTTTCTTAGAAAATCGGCCACCACCTTTTTAGTCACATGCTTGTAAGACTCAGTCTCGACCCACTTAGTAAAATATTCAATTGCCACCAGAATAAATCGATGCCCGTTTGAAGCAAGAGGGTTAATGGTTCCAATTACATCCATACTCCACATTGAGCATGGCCAGGGAGCAGTTGATTATGGTTGAGCTCCTGAGGCGATTATGGTTGAGCTCTTCCATTGCTTCCTTAGGTGAAAACCCGAAAGGGCACCTCAAAAGAAAGAGAAAAAAAATAGAGAAAAAGAAAAGAAAAAGGAAAAACAAAACAAAAACAAAAAGGGTGGGGGCAACCTTGGTGAAAACCTGAAAGGGCGCCAAGGTAAGGTTTTTGCAGTAAGCGAGCACGAGGAGGAACGGCTGGCGACCTGGTTCATGTGGATTTCTCCTCATTTTTGTCATACTTCTGCCAATACTGAATCCCAGAACAAGGATACCCAGAGATTCGAATATGACATCCGTTGGCCAAAGCTGTGTCATTTTGTAAAACATTCTTTTGCAAATACATTCTTAGGAAACTCATTTTTTTTCCAAATTACTTGCATTCATGGCATTTTTGTAGAATTTAAGCACAAACGGTTAGGTGTGCATTCTTGTGCATATTCATTTTTACATGACATGTGAATTTTCTTGCATACCTCATTCTTTATCATTGAATTGTGGTGAATGACAATCCCCGTGGTTTATTGCAAAAAGTATGCTTGGATTCAGTCATCTTTTGGGAACAGTTGAAATTCAGCCAAGCCAGCTACACAGACTTCGCAATATAGCAAAGCACATACCTGGTCAGTTTGAAAATCGGAAAAGCCTCAGGGTGATTAATACAACCCAATCGGCTGCTGCAGCAAAAGTTGATAAAGGCGTCGAAAGACTCATGTTTACACGATTCTCGAAGGAAAACGGATCAAATGGTGGTGGCAATTTCTTTGCTTTTTCTCTTTCACAGGAAAAATTGCATGCACAGATGAAAGTAATCACACCTCGCACTGGAATTGGTGTCGGGAAGAGTCCTCCGGTGAACAAAGGTAGATTTGAAAATGTTGCAAGCAAATTTGATCAAAAGGTGCAACAACATGGCGATACAGAATCAACTATGGGCTCAATTTGCAAAAATTCATCATACTAGGGCAAAATTAATTTTTTGGAAAGATTCTCAAAAGTCAAAAAGAAAAGCAAAAAGAAAAATCATCAATCAAAAATCAAAAATCAAATCAAGTTTTATCACGGCAGGCTCGGATTTAATCCCACTGTCCGATTGTCAAAGCATTTCATTTTTCAGCTACTGGAGCGTGGGTTTGTCCCGCCAGTAAGCACTTCATTTATATCACATTGGAGCTGGGTTTTATCCCGCCAACCTCGGCAGAACTGGGTTCTTTCCCACTGACCGCTTATATCACGTTGGAGGTGGGTTTTATCCCGCCAACCTCGGCAGAACTGGGTTCTATCCCGCTGACCGCTTATATCACGTTGGAGCTGGGTTTTATCCCGCCAACCTCGGTAGAGCTGGGTTCTATCCCGCTGACCGCTTATATCACGTTGGAGCTGGGTTTTAACCCGCCAACCTCGGTAGAGCTGGGTTCTATCCCGCTGACCAATTCATTATACTGGGGCAAATCTTTGGATAATTTTCCAGGCAAGTCTTATACAGTTTTTTCGTACATACCAGTACTTCATTTACATTTCATTTACATCGCCACTAGCCGTGGGTCAATCCCACTAGTGCGCATTTCATTTTACTTAGCCACTAACCATGGGTCAGTCCCACCAGTGAGCACTTGATTTTAAATTTCTGTTGGGGTCAGTCCCCTCGGGTCAGTCCCGATTTTAAATTCCTGTTCGGGTCAGTCCCGTTTTAATTTTCCTGTTCGGGCCAGTCCCGTTTTAAATTCTTGTTCGGGTCAATCCCATTTAAATTCCTGTTTGTTGGAATCATTTTGCAGCCAAATAACACAGGTAAGTATTTGGTGTCTACTTCTTTGTCTCAAGTTTTTTCAAAACTCAAACAAAGAGGGGCAAACTGTAGACACCAAATTTTTGGTTTCGAATTTTATTTCTAAAATTAGTTTAATTTTGGATTTATTTGTTTCAATTTTAGATTTATGTTGGTCGATTCCTGGTTCGTGTCTCTTATTGTATTTTAATTAGTTTACAAGCATTTATTTTATCTACTAATTTGATTGAAAAGAAAAAAAAAGAAGAAAAAAGAAAAAAAGAATTATTACTAAGATTAGCGTTTTTGTTCTATTTTTCTATTTTTAGTCAATTTTACTTAATTTGTTTTTATTATTATTATTATTATTATTATTATTGTTTATTAATCGTTTGATTTTTTGGAAAAAAGAAAAAAAAAGGAAAAAGAAAGAAAGATAGATACGCGGCATGCAAGCTGCGTATTGTCGCAGCTTGCAAGGAAGGACTGGTGAGCCCCTTGGGTTGCAAATATAGAAGAAAGGACTGAAGGTTTAGGGTTATGATTTCCCATATAAAAAGAAAAAGAAAAGGGGAGCTGCAAGGAGGAGGAGGGCGTGAGATGGCTGGGAAAAAACAGAGAGTAGCGGCGGGGGATAGTTAGAGAGAACTGAGAGAGAGTTAAGAGGGTTAGGAAGGTGACGGCTGATAAGGAGAGTGAGGCTACGGGAGGAAAACAGAAAAGCTGAGAAAGCCAAGAAACAGCGGAGAGCTTCATGGGGTTTGTTCACGGTTGAAAGGAAATGCAGAGCTAGGTAGAGAGAGGAGGGTTTTGACGTCGGATGAGAGCTGAGGTTGGCGGCTGGGCTGAAAAAAAAGGGGCTGAGTGAGCAGCGGCTAGAGTAGAGGAGGACAAGAGCCGAACGAGTAGTTGCAGAAGGAAGAAGAGAACGGGCAAGAAAATCCTGGGAAAAGCTACGATCTTTGTGGGAATTCTGGTGCAGATATAGTTTGAAGGATATTGCCATTAGCAAGGGAGTTTTTCCAGTTTCGTTGAGTTCTCACAGGAGCTTTGCTCTGCCATTCAAGCACTGTTCTGCTGTCTAAAGGAGTAAAGGTAGCATTTTTCTATTTTTCTTCATTTATGCATCATGGAATTTCCTCATGCCTGCTGTTTGCTTGATTGACCGCCCTAAAGGGGCAATCTTGAAGAAAAAAGGAGTCCACCCTATGGCTGTTGCCTTCAAAAGGAATCCAGGCCCTTTGGCTGTTGTTTCCGTATGTTCATAGCATTGTTTTTTTCGAAAATGAGGGGCTTAGGTAACAAGTTTTTCGTCTCCTCGTTGGTCTAGGATCTGGTCTATAGAATTTGTAGATTTGATAATAAAATCTTGCAGCAGTTACAAATTTTCCTGGTTTTTGTGTGCTTTTTGTGTGCTTGTTTGGTGTTTTAACAAGGATGTTTGCCGCCTAAAAATATGAAGAAATGCTTGATGATCCTCCTGTTTGAGTTAGATTTGCCCTGGACTGAGTTGCGTGCATGAAGTTTGCTGCAACTAGCGTAAGATTCTCGGCTTGCTGCAGCAGTGAGGCTTGAAATTCTCACCCGTAGCTTGGAGTCTATGGTCTGGATTGTAGTTGTTTGTGTAGTTTCATGTCTTGCTTTTAGCAGTAAAATGTTGATTTGTGCATTTTTGCTAGTTTGGGATTCCTTTGCATGATGTATGTGATCAATGAGAAAAGGAAAAACTGTTGTGCTTAAAACATGCATGCTGCCGCAAGTCCCTTTCTTTTTTCTTGTCATTGGTGCTGCAATTTTTGTCCTGCAACAGCTCTTGAAATTGGTTTTAGATATCCTTTGCTTGTTTCATTTGGGTGCTGAAGGGATGAGAGGGAAGGTTTGGTGTTGATGTTTGTGTGTTTGTTTAAGGAAAAGCTTGAAGCATGCCAAATGGTTGCTAGAAAACGCATTTCAACTTGCCAAACCAGTTTTATACGTTTTTCCAGATTTTTCAACTTGCCGAATGCATTTCATTTTTTGCACTGGATCTTGCTAAGTTTTCTGTTTGTTTGGATGATGGTTTGCTGTCTAGTTTAAAGCCTTGTGTTTGGGTTTGAAATCTGAATTGGAAAAACAAGTTTTGTGTTTGGGTTGTTTGTATGAACGTGAATTCGGCCAAATGAGTAGCAAGCACAGAAACTATATTGCTGAGAGTCTCCATTGCAGAAATCTTCTTCGTGCATGCATGGAATAATTCTTCAAAATTGCCTCTTAACCCCCCCAAGTCTCTCCTTGTTCCACTAGGACCCAAGTAATTGAAAATTTTCATCAATTTGGTCCTTGGTAATTTTAATTTGTGCAACTTCATTGCTTGTTTGCTTCAATTAACTACCATGCTTTGTTTAAATTGCGCTTAAGTCATGACTTTAGGGACTTTATGATCAAGTGAGCTTTGTTTTGCACATTTCTTTTAATTTTTCTTAAATAAAGTGGTACCTTGACCTTTTTATTGTTTTGAAGCCATTTTACTTCATTTGATATCTTTTATCGCAAGGGAGGTATAACTTCTTTTATCTTTTTTGTCTCTCCTATGTGATCCAACGTGTTATGTGAATATGCATGTCTACTTCGCTTTCCTTGCCTTTCCTTAATTCCTTGCATTTATTTCATTTACTTTTGCTTTATTGAAGTTATTCATTATGGGGTATGTGTACACCTCTTGGCTTGTAATAGATAGGGCTTGGTGAGCAATTTGGTCCATTTTCCCCTTCCCCTTTGTTTTAGTTAGCAAATGTAATAGATTCACTAGCTTGGTTGCATGCCTATGTGTTATGTGTTAAGTGCTTTATTAGGCTCTTGCATCTAGTCGAGCATGCTAAGTGTTACGTGTTTATGAGTGTTTGGCATGTCTATTTGCTTTCCATAGCCATGAACGAATATGATGGATGAATGCACGTCACCACACTAGTCCAACGCTAGTAGTGGCCCCTTTTCCCTTCACCGCACTAGTCCAACGCTAGTTGTGGTTCTTTGTTCCGTTTCCACTAGTCCAATGCTAGTAGGAATTCATAGAAAGGGCTAGTCCAACGCTAGACCCAATAGGCCGTCCCTTTTCGTTAGTGCATACTTGCATGTTTACTACATTTCATGCATTTTCCTTAGTTTTTATCATTTGGCATGCTCCTCGAACCCCTTTTCCCCTCATTTTAGGATTTTTGCACCTCATGCTAGTCATAGGGTACATTTGTTTGAAGAGTCCCCTTTCGATAAGGGAAACGAGCGAGTGTGGCTCCAAAATAGCCTTAGCACGCTAGTTCTCCTTTCTAATCAAAGGGAAAATTAAAGTCACAAAGTTAGGAGTCCCCGTACCCATTTTGCTTGCATTCCTCTAGGGTTCATGCATTTCATTTATTCGCTATCCTATACACTTCTACCTTATATTCTATCCCTTTTTTCACATTCTCACTTCACACTACTTTTGGACGTTTTCACTTCACTCACACACATGCACTTTATGTTATTTTCACATTATCATTCTTTACTCACCTTACCTTGTAAATACATTTGCACACCTTCACTTACATCCTATTATTTTTATCACTTTTCTCACTTCACACAAACTCACATTTTCACATGGCATGCATTCCACTCATTTTTACGTCATTTAGGATTATGTGTGACCTCTCCAAAGGATCATTATTGGGCTTCACAATTAATGTGATTGGCACCACTCAACCTTCGAAGAGAAATTTCCCCCATGTCCCCCTAGGTCTAGGTTTTTGCATTCATATAGTCATATTCAACACGCGATACATACCTTGGGTAGAAAAATTAGGAAAAGTTGGGTTAAGTCACGCAACTAGCCTTGGCTAGGGTGAGGGAGTGCCTTAGGCCTTGCCTTTGCCTTCTCCCTTATCAAATGTGACTCCTGATCCCTCTTTTTGGTTACGTAGACCCAAAAGTTCTTTAAAAGGGTTTATTTACTTTTTTTCATTCAAAAAACAAAAAATCATTTTTGGGTGACTTGGTACACCCTAACTCTATACCAAGTGGCGACTCCATTTTCATTAAAAAACCTTTTTTTGAACTTTGTTTGGCCAAATCGTCGCATTCTTAAGTCTCATGGCCTTTTACTTTTCATTTCGCACACGTTCACATGTATATCATACACACTACTCACTCTCACACACACTCACACTCACATCAAAAAGTGGGGCGCGACAGTTGGCGACTCCACTGGGGACTTCCTTAGTGGGTCCAAGCATTTGATTTAGATATTCTTTTCCTTTTTCTACCCTTTTATGCATTGCATTTGGATATTAGGGTTGCATTTTCCATTTTAGGACTTTTTGACTCGCGCGCGTATCAAACTACTCCCTCACTCACGTATGTATGATTGGTTGTTTGGATGTATATTTTACTTGTTTTATCTCGCGCTTTGCATTGCATTTGGGTGGGGGTACATACCCTAGAGCCTCGCGTTGGTTCTTGATCCCTCCCCTCCAAACGAGCACTAGCATACGTGCATACGCTTTAATTTTTCGTCCCTCATTTATTTTTCTTTTAGTGGCTTGTCACGCCACTCCACCCTGTTAGGATTTTAGGCGACTCGCTTGGATGTGTGATCGTGACACGACGTGTGCGTAGCACGATCCGAGGGGTCACTTAATCTTCCGCTTTAAGCTTTGGGTTAATAGCCTTTAGCTTTTAGTCGAAGGTTGAGGATTTTTGATAGATTCACTCAGACATGTAGCCGTAACACGACGTGTGCGTAGCAATGTCTGGGGAATCGCTCGAGCCACCGACAAAGAACCTTGGGATTGATGACCCTTGGTTTCCAAGTCTGAAGGCTCGGGGACCTGAAACCTATCGAGTCTAGTTGCATTAGTGAGCCAATACCTCATGCATCCATGATAGTTTACCTAGGATAGCGTCTGCCTTACCCTATTAGGGACACTATTCACGAGGGGAGGGGTCCAACCCCTTTCTCCCTTTTATTGCTTTATTTCTTTGTGTTGATTTCGTTGCTACAATGTGTTATGTGTATTTATCTGGCTGAACTAACTTTTCTTGGTTTTGTGTCCCCATTGCATTCACAAACCCTAGCAAATAAGAGGTCTGGGATGACCTTCTTTTAGAACCTACCCTTGTAGATAGGCTATTGCACGTTTAAGAAATTTTGGTATATTTTGTTCATAAATGAATAATGCCATATCATTTTAGGCCTACCCTGGCAAATAAAGGGTCCCTTAGATCATGTTGCATTTCAAATTGCATATTTTACTGCTTTAATAAACTGGCATCATGCATAAACCCTAGAAAGGGAATGCCATTTAGGGGATCCCCCGTTAGGAATAACCACCTTGTGTCTCGGATACTTAATCCAAGGAGACTTGCACGTTTACACTTTGTACCATCCAAAGGAGTAGTGCACAAGGTAAGGTAGGATCCGATCATAGAGCGATCTTTGGAATATGAGCGTCTAATAATCACTTTGTGGCCATTTTATCAAATTGGTAAAAATCCCTTGCAAAAAGGACATTAATTGGAACAAATTCACCAATATTTCCTCACTAATGAGACGATAAATAAGTTGAGGCCAAAATTTGATTATTTGAAGGCTCATAGACTAATGCATCAAGCCATTCAGTCCATTGGATCATTTGATTCCTCAATTTCATCCAGTCCATTTTATCAATTTGTTCATTTTTAGGGCAACCTAGTCGATTTTGAATTCATTTGACTAGTTTATCCATTTTAGGGTAATCTAGTCGATTTTTGAATAAATCACCAATTTCATTCAATTCATTTGATTAGTTAGGGCAATTTTGTCGATTTTCGATAAATCATCAATTTCGTCTGGTTCATTGGACCAGTTTGCCCTTTTAGGGTGATCTGGTCAATTTTGAATAAATTCTCGATTTCATTCAATTCATTTAACCAATTTCATTTTTTAGGATGATCGGTCAATTTTGAATAAAATTCTTAATTTCGTTCAATCAAGTTCCTTTTTAGGATGATCCGGTCAGTTTTGAGTAAATTTCACTCAATTCATTTGACCCGTTTCCCTTTTTAGGGTAATTTGGTTAATTTTAAATAAATTGTCAATTTCATTCAACCCGTTTGACCAATTAGGGTTTCGATATCGAATTCCAAATTGGGAAATCTAGTCGATTTTTGAGAAAACCATCCATTGTATCCAACTATTTGATCAGTTGGGGTTTTGACTCATGCTTCACTGAGAAAATTTGTCAACGAATTCCAATCTCTTCGATAGGAGGTTCGTCAAGGTCAATCCCGTGCGTTTTGTAAATCAAAGGTGATCAATCTATTCGGACGTTGTCCTCATTTTGACAAATCTCTCGTCACTCCAATTGACCAAATTCTCTCAAAATTATTTTTCACTCAATGAGTTGATCAGATCCATCAGGTATGGTATAGTGCCTACCTCAGAGGATTGCATCCTCATTCTAGGCCTACCCTTGGCACAAAAAGGGTTCCCCCATAGGACATGCATCCGAATTTTCTGGATATCTACTAACTCTTGCCTTTTTCTTTTCCTTTTTTTTATTTTCTTTGGAATAATTAAGCGAGGGTTGGATCTAAAGGCAATCTTTCAAAAATTCTCAGGTAATATTTAAACATAGCTTCTCGTCGAAGCCCCATCATAACGCGATCCCGTAGTCAAGCCCAGAGGAGTCGTGTAAACATGAGTTCACAACCGGAACAATCGGATAGGTCTGCTACTACCGCCCAGCCTGAGACCGTGAGTTTGGGGGTTCAGCTAACTGAAATGCTTACTAAGTTCGGTGAGATGGCTACCGAGATGGCAACCCAAAGGAAGTTGATTGATGAGCTAATTAGCAGCGGAGTTCAACCTGAACCTGTACCTGACAGGCAGCCTGAGCCAGAGCCATTTGTCATCCCTCCGACTCAAACCACCGCTACTCCACCTTTCCTTATTCCACCCGAAGGAACTTTCACTTATCCATACACTTACCCTCCTAATCCTTCATTTTTTCCTACTTACATACAAGGCCCACAACCCCAAGCTACTTCAAACATACCACCAGAGCTACATACTTTTTATCACACTGCTGCTGAGCCGTTCCTACCCGACCATATTGTTCAAACCAAGCCAGAAATGGGAGAATCTTCCGCTCCCGTTGATATAAAGCTGCTCAAACGCCTTGACCGTTTTGATGAGTTTATGAGGAGGAGTCAGGGTTTGAACAAACAAGGAGTGCTGGACTATGATGAGCTTTGTCTCTTCCCAAATGTACAATTGCCTGAGGGGTTCAAAACTCCGAAGTTTAATAAATACGATGGCACGGGCAATCCCAAGACACACCTCCGATTGTTCGCCAACAAGTTGGGTAGGCCAACAGATGATGAAAACCTGCCTTTGAGGCCATTCCCAGAAAGTCTGGAGGGGGATGCACTTGACTGGTATTCCAAGCTGAAACCCGAAGAAGCAAAGACCTGGCTGGACCTATCCAATGCGTTTGTAAGGCAATACGAGTATAATTGCGAGCTGGCTCCAACACGAACCACGTTGGAAGGGATAAAGAGGAAGCCATCTGAAGATCACAAGACTTATGCCAAAAGGTGGAGGAAAATAGCTGCAAAAGTCGAGCCACCAATGACTGAGGACGAAATCATACGAACTTTCATTAAGGCACATGATCCGCCGTACTTTGAAGAAATTTTTCGCATGACTGGATGTTCGTTTGCCGCTATTGTCAATAAGCTTGAAGAATATGATGATTTCGTGAAGGCTGGAAAGATTGTTAATGTGTCTACCCTCAAATCGCAGTTGGATGCTTTGCAAAGCCAAGGTAGTAATGGGAAGAAGCAACAATCCAAAAAGCAAGAGGGGGAAACTGCTTTTGTCTGGGATCGAAACCCTATCTCAAAGCCCAGACCTCGACAATACCATACCTACTCAAACCCTTACCCTTACTATTCAAACCCTCGTCCTGTTTATCACACCAATACCACTCATCCTCGACCTCGCCCTAATTACACCAGTCCGCCTACAGTCCCTTTCCAAATATCTCAACTCAACTTCCAACAAGTTCAACCCCGACCTCTCTACAATCAACAATTTCCCCGACCAAACAGACCCATCTACAACTACCCCCAACATACTGAAACCCACGATCAAAATCGTTCTCGAACATTCACCAATTTCGGCCGGCCTTTGGACCGATTATATGAACAATTAAAAGCCGCCGGTAAAATTGGCGAAATTCCCCCTCCAGCTTACCCTCATGGTATCTCTGGCGGATATAACCCACAATACACTTGTGCCTATCATTCGGGAGCACCCGGCCACCCAACTACTGATTGTAGAGCACTTAAACAGAAAGTCCAAGAAATGATCGAGGCGGGGGAAATATTGATTAGAAGAAGTGCAGAACAAGGACCGAACATAAGTACAAACCCCTTTCCCGAACACAAAGATGCCTTTGAGGCATCCACCTCCAAAGACGAAATTTGAAAGTCCTAAAGGAGTTTTGCACAATTTGGATGGCCGAGTATCTTCCCTCTCGAAGGGAATTTCGGTAAATCTAGGGGTTGTTATTTACTAAAGTTCTCGAAAACTTTTTCTTGCATATGTGAATAGCTTAATGAAAGCGTCTTTTTGCAATTAAGTTTTGTCTAGTTTTCGCTTCGATTTGGAGTTTCATGAAATGCACAATTTGTTTTATTTGTTTATTTGATTATTGTTCTGAATTTTTTAATTCTTTGAGATGGCCAAAGATGAAATTATTTGATCCTTTGAATATCACTGTTCTGGAATCTGATGTAACCCTTCATTGAAAACCCCTTCATTAAAAATCCTTTCGTTGAAAATCCCTTCCTTAGAAAAGCCTTCATTGAGAAAGCCATTGAAAACCTCTCCATTAAAAATCCCTTCATTGAGAAATCTCTTCTTTGAGAGACCCCTTCATGGAGAAAGTCTTCATCGAAAAAGCCTTCATTGAGAAATTCCTTCATGGAGAAAATCCCTTTCCTGCCAGGTTGGAAGCCGATTGGTTAAAGCAGCAGCATCAGCGATTGATTCTGATTGATGAAAAGCAGTTGAATGCTATGTGCCATGGCTAATGTTACCAAAACGCATGGCCTGTGTTCATAACAAAAAGGTCCGCCACCGATCCTTTGAAGAGAGGAACAAAGTGCTAAAGGGATTTTGCTAATGAAAGATAAAGTCAAAGGTGAATTTGTTTCAAATTGGCAAGGGCCATTCATTGTTCAAAAGGTATTGCCTGACGGAGCACACATTTTGGCAGGGATGGATGGACGAACATCCCCTCAACCTATCAACTCGGACATGTGTAAGAAGTTCTTTATTTGATTATGCAAATTTCTTTTAGGAAATCATGCAAGGGGCGAGGCAAAAGTCAGGCCATTTTCCTTTCCAATCAAAACATTTCATCCCTAGTCATCCCCTTTGAACTATCAGAACAATAATTTTCGTTTGGCAGCCCCTGAGGATTGCAAACCCTACACTGGGGAAAATTCATTTTGAAAAAGAGTTGATCAGAAAGAAAAGGCAAACCCCACACTGGGGCAAATTTATGTTGAAAGAGAGATGAAAAGAAAAAGAGAACCCCACATTGGGGCAAATTTAGTTTTTGAAGAAAAATGTAAAAGTAAAAAAATGCAATGAAAAACACAAAGAGAAGAATTCAATCAAACTGGGGCAAATTCTCCTCAGTTTTGTTCAAAATTTGGAGATGATCTCAAAATGATGCAATTTCAGGTTATTTCACACCTCCCATCAAATTTGCTTTCAAGCCTCAACTTTTCTTGAAAACACCTCACCTGACCCCATTACAAAAGCCCAAAGTCCTGGCTTTCGTCACTTGTTGTATTTCTATTGGGAAGTTTGCTAATCAACTGCCAAGTGATGTCCATGGTGCCTTCGCTTAAGTCTATAAGGGAAGCGCATTTTACTGATGTCAGCATTTTTTCAACTTACACTCCTGAGGCGATTATGGTTGAGCTCTTCCATTGCTTCCTTAGGTGAAAACCCGAAAGGGCACCTCAAAAGAAAGAGAAAAAAAACAGAGAAAAAGAAAAGAAAAAGGAAAAACAAAACAAAAACAAAAAGGGTGGGGGCAACCTTGGTGAAAACCCGAAAGGGCGCCAAGGTAAGGTTTTTGCAGTAAGCGAGCACGAGGAGGAACGGCTGGCGACCTGGTTCATGTGGATTTCTCCTCATTTTTGTCATACTTCTGCCATACTGAATCCCAGAACAAGGATACCCAGAGATTCGAATATGACATCCGTTGGCCAAAGCTGTGTCATTTTGTAAAACATTCTTTTGCAAATACATTCTTAGGAAACTCATTTTTTTTCCAAATTACTTGCATTCATGGCATTTTTGTAGAATTTAAGCACAAATGGTTAGGTGTGCATTCTTGTGCATATTCATTTTTACATGACATGTGAATTTTCTTGCATACCTCATTCTTTATCATTGAATTGTGGTGAATGACAATCCCCGTGGTTTATTGCAAAAAGTATGCTTGGATTCAGTCATCTTTTGGGAACAGTTGAAATTCAGCCAAGCCAGCTACACAGACTTCGCAATATAGCAAAGCACATACCTGGTCAGTTTGAAAATCGGAAAAGCCTCAGGGTGAGAAATCCAACCCAATCGGCTGCTGCAGCAAAAGTTGATAAAGGCGTCGAAAGACTCATGTTTACACGATTCTCGAAGGAAAACGGATCAAATGGTGGTGGCAATTTCTTTGCCTTTTCTCTTTCACAGGAAAAATTGCATGCACAGATGAAAGTAATCACACCTCGCACTGGAATTGGTGTCGGGAAGAGTCCTCCGGTGAACAAATGCAGATTTGAAAATGTTGCAAGCAAATTTGATCAAAAGGTGCAACAACATGGCGATATAGAATCAACTATGGGCTCAATTTGCAAAAATTCATCATACTGGGGCAAAATTAATTTTTTGGAAAGATTCTCAAAAGTCAAAAAGAAAAGCAAAAAGAAAAATCATCAATCAAAAATCAAAAATCAAATCAAGTTTTATCACGGCAGGCTCGGATTTAATCCCACTGTCCGATTGTCAAAGCATTTCATTTTTCAGCTACTGGAGCTTGGGTTTGTCCCGCCAGTAAGCACTTCATTTATATCACATTGGAGCTGGGTTTTATCCCGCCAACCTCGGCAGAACTGGGTTCTATCCCGCTGACCGCTTATATCACGTTGGAGCTGGGTTTTATCCTGCCAACCTCGGCAGAACTGGGTTCTATCCCACTGACCGCTTATATCACGTTGGAGCTGGGTCTTATATCACGTTGGAGCTGGGTCTTATATCACGTTGGAGCTGGGTTTTATCCCGCCAACCTCGGCAGAACTGGGTTCTATCCCGCTGACCGCTTATGTCACGTTGGAGCTGGGTTTTATCCCGCCAACCTCGGCAGAACTGGGTTCTATCCCGCTGACCGCTTATATCACGTTGGAGCTGGGTTTTAACCCGCCAACCTCGGTAGAGCTGGGTTCTATCCCGCTGACCAATTCATTATACTGGGGCAAATCTTTGGATAATTTTCCAGGCAAGTCTTATACAGTTTTTTCGTACATACCAGTACTTCATTTACATTTCATTTACATCGCCACTAGCCGTGGGTCAATCCCACTAGTGCGCATTTCATTTTACTTAGCCACTAACCATGGGTCAGTCCCACCAGTGAGCACTTGATTTTAAATTTCTGCTGGGGTCAGTCCCCTCGGGTCAGTCCCGATTTTAAATTCCTGTTCGGGTCTGTCCCGTTTTAATTTTCCTGTTCGGGCCAGTCCCGTTTTAAATTCTTGTTCGGGTCAATCCCGTTTAAATTCCTGTTTGTTGGAATCATTTTGCAGCCAAATAACACAGGTAAGTATTTGGTGTCTACTTCTTTGTCTCAAGTTTTTTCAAAACTCAAACAAAGAGGGGCAAACTGTAGACACCAAATTTTTGTTTTCGAATTTTATTTCTAAAATTAGTTTAATTTTGGATTTATTTGTTTCGATTTTAGATTTATGTTGGTCGATTCCTGGTTCGTGTCTCTTATTGTATTTTAATTAGTTTACAAAGCATTTATTTTATCTACTAATTTGATTGAAAAGAAAAAAAAAGAAGAAAAAAGAAAAAAAGAATTATTACTAAGATTAGCATTTTTGTTCTATTATTCTATTTTTAGTCAATTTTACTTAATTTGTTTTTATTATTATTATTATTGTTTATTAATCGTTTGATTTTTTGGAAAAAAGAAAAAAAAAAAGGGAAAAGAAAGAAAGATAGATACGCGGCATGCAAGCTGCGTATTGTCGCAGCTTGCAAGGAAGGACTGGTGAGCCCCTTGGGTTGCAAATATATAAGAAAGGACTGAAGGTTTAGGGTTATGATTTCCCATATAAAAAGAAAAAGAAAAGGGGAGCCGCAAGGAGGAGGAGGGCGTGAGATGGCTGGGAAAAAACAGAGAGTAGCGGCGGGGGATAGTTAGAGAGAACTGAGAGAGAGTTAAGAGGGTTAGGAAGGTGACGGCTGATAAGGAGAGTGAGGCTACGGGAGGAAAACAGAAAAGCTGAGAAAGCCAAGAAACAGCGGAGAGCTTCATGGGGTTTGTTCATGGTTGAAAGGAAATGCAGAGCTAGGTAGAGAGAGGAGGGTTTTGACGTCGGATGAGAGCTGAGGTTGGCGGCTGGGCTGAAAAAAAAGGGGCTGAGTGAGCAGCGGCTAGAGTAGAGGAGGACAAGAGCCGAACGAGTAGTTGCAGAAGGAAGAAGAGAACGGGCAAGAAAATCCTGGGAAAAGCTACGATCTTTGTGGGCAATTCTGGTGCAGATATAGTTTGAAGGATATTGCCATTAGCAAGGGAGTTTTTCCAGTTTCGTTGAGTTCTCACAGGAGCTTTGCTCTGCCATTCAAGCACTGTTCTGCTGTCTAAAGGAGTAAAGGTAGCATTTTTCTATTTTTCTTCATTTATGCATCATGGAATTTCCTCATGCCTGCTGTTTGCTTGATTGACCGCCCTAAAGGGGCAATCTTGAAGAAAAAAGGAGTCCACCCTATGGCTGTTGCCTTCAAAAGGAATCCAGGCCCTTTGGCTATTGTTTCCGTATGTTCATAGCATTGTTTTTTTTCGAAAATGAGGGGCTTAGGTAACAAGTTTTTCGTCTCCTCGTTGGTCTAGGATCTGGTCTATAGAATTTGTAGATTTGATAATAAAATCTTGCAGCAGTTACAAATTTTCCTGGTTTTTGTGTGCTTTTTGTCTGCTTGTTTGGTGTTTTAACAAGGATGTTTGCCGCCTAAAAATATGAAGAAATGCTTGATGATCCTCCTGTTTGAGTTAGCTTTGCCCTGGACTGAGTTGCGTGCATGAAGTTTGCTGCAACTAGCGTAAGATTCTCGGCTTGCTGCAGCAGTGAGGCTTGAAATTCTCACCCGTAGCTTGGAGTCTATGGTCTGGATTGTAGTTGTTTGTGTAGTTTCATGTCTTGCTTTTAGCAGTAAAATGTTGATTTGTGCATTTTTGCTAGTTTGGGATTCCTTTGCATGATGTATGTGATCAATGAGAAAAGGAAAAACTGTTGTGCTTAAAACATGCATGCTGCCGCAAGTCCCTTTCTTTTTTCTTGTCATTGGTGCTGCAATTTTTGTCCTGCAACAGCTCTTGAAATTGGTTTTAGATATCCTTTGCTTGTTTCATTTGGGTGCTGAAGGGATGAGAGGGAAGGTTTGGTGTTGATGTTTGTGTGTTTGTTTAAGGAAAAGCTTGAAGCATGCCAAATGGTTGCTAGAAAACGCATTTCAACTTGCCAAACCAGTTTTATACGTTTTTCCAGATTTTTCAACTTGCCGAATGCATTTCATTTTTTGCACTGGATCTTGCTAAGTTTTCTGTTTGTTTGGATGATGGTTTGCTGTCTAGTTTAAAGCCTTGTGTTTGGGTTTGAAATCTGAATTGGAAAAACAAGTTTTGTGTTTGGGTTGTTTGTATGAACGTGAATTCGGCCAAATGAGTAGCAAGCACAGAAACTATATTGCTGAGAGTCTCCATTGCAGAAATCTTCTTCGTGCATGCATGGAATAATTCTTCAAAATTGCCTCTTAACCCCCCCCAAGTCTCTCCTTGTTCCACTAGGACCCAAGTAATTGAAAATTTTCATCAATTTGGTCCTTGGTAATTTTAATTTGTGCAACTTCATTGCTTGTTTGCTTCAATTAACTACCATGCTTTGTTTAAATTGCGCTTAAGTCATGACTTTAGGGACTTTATGATCAAGTGAGCTTTGTTTTGCACATTTCTTTTAATTTTTCTTAAATAAAGTGGTACCTTGACCTTTTTATTGTTTTGAAGCCATTTTACTTCATTTGATTACCATCGCAAGGGAGGTATAACTTCTTTTATCTTTTTTGTCTCTCCTATGTGATCCAACGTGTTATGTGAATATGCATGTCTACTTCGCTTTCCTTGCCTTTCCTTAATTCCTTGCATTTATTTCATTTACTTTTGCTTTATTGAAGTTATTCATTATGGGGTGTAGACACCAAATTTTTGGTGTAATTTCATTTTTTAGTTTTTATTTGTCGTGTTCATTTTTAGTTTTTAGTTTCCAGTTTTATTTTTATTTTTAAGTTTTATCATAGAATTTGTCATAAAAGAAAAAAAGGAAAAAGAAAAATAGCAATTTTGTTTTATTTGGCTTTATTTATCTATTTTTAGTCATTTCTACTTTATTTATCTTTTATTTTATTTTCGTTTGGTGCATTTTAAAAAAAAAGGGGGAAGGGAAGAATGAAAATGGAAAATGAAAAATGAAATTGCACATTGTTTCTAATGTTAATTAATTTGTTTTGCTATTTACTATTTTCAATTTTTGTTTAACTAAGTTAAATAAAAAAAAACCCGCGACAGCAAGCTGCGTTTTCCGCAGCTTGCAAATAAGATTGCAGGAGGTCCTTGGGGGAAAAATTGAGCTACGAATGGCCAGGTGTCTAGGACACCTGGAGGGGGGATGAATCTAGAATGATAGCTAGGTTTTGAGAAACAGAGGGGGTCTAAGGCAGCCGGCAAAGGCAACAAGACAAGAAGAAAAGCAGAGGAGGGCTACGGGGGTTTTGGGGGGCATCGGGCAAAAAAAAAAAAAAAAAGAAAAGAAAAACCATCGAAGAGGTTTGAGAACAGAGGAGAGAAAAACAGAAGCAAAGGAAACCCACGGAGAAAAGCCTAGAGAGGTTTCTGGGAAAGAGCGGGGGAGGTTACACAACGGCTGGGCTAAGGCTTTGTGAGGGAGTGAATGACTATAGAACAAAAAAGGAGAGAGAGCTAAGGGGCGACGGAGGGAAACCAGAAAACAGCAAGAGAAAGGTGGCAGCTGGGAGCTTTTCGGTGAGCAAGAGGAGAGGTTTTTTTTGGAGAGCATTAACGGGCTGAGAGTTGAGAGGGTCGGCTGTGAGAAGGAAAGAGTGAGAGAGAGTCGGAACTTTGAGGGTTGGGGATTGAAATAACAACCAAGGGACTAGTTGGCAGTGGAAGCAAGGTATTGAAGGAGCACAACTGAGAAAATTCTAAGGTTGACGGCTGGTGAAGCGTCGACAGAGAAACGGCAAGGAGGGGACGAAGGGGCAGCAGCATCAGAAGGAGGAGATTTTTGGTCAAACGAAGACCCTTTCTATCGATTATCTCAGCTCCTATTTGGCTTTTGAAAAGCGTAAAGGTAATAGCTTTTACCATTTTTAGTCACTGGATTCACGAAAATACTGAAGCTTTCTTTGGTTTTGATGATACCATCGCTGATTCATCAGAAACAGAAATATGTTCTCGTATGGCTGTTCATCGTAATCGTCCCTGGTTCATGTATTAGTTAGTTGTGCCTAACTTTCATGTTTTCCGTATGAGTGTGACTCATGGGTTGCAAGTCCTGTTCTTGGTATCTTACTTGTTTTTCATGATTTGGGTTTTGCTTGAACTTTTGGAGTTTATTTGCTATTTCTGAGTTGCATCTCGCCTTTCTATAGCTTTGGGTCGGTCTTGAGTAATGGGTTAGGGATTGAAATGGTTCTCTTTGCAAGAGTTTTTTCAAAACCAGAATTTCAAAAGAAGATTGAGTTGTTGCCGTCTCCACGTTCTTTCTCTTGTGATTCGTCATAGCTTTATGGGTGTGTTAGAGCCTTTTGTTGGGACATCAGTTTGAGTTCCGTATGCTCCATTGGGAAGCTTATAAATGTGGCGTGTGCGCTATGGTGGGGAGCAAGTTGCAGAGTTTCTTTTTCGATTTGTGAAGTCACAGAAAATTTCTAGCTTTGCATATTCTTTACGCTTAAATCCGAAGGTTCTATGTTGCAAAGTATGGAATGTTTGATGATTTTAATGCCTGGGTTTAAATTGTGCTTGGTTGAAGTTTTGTACATAAAATCCACTGCTGCAACATAGAATTTTTGGCCTGCTACAGCCGTGGAGCTTGAAGTTCTTACCCGTAGCCTGGAGTCCATGGTCTGATTTGCAGTTGTTTGTGTAGCTTGATGCCTTGATTTCAGCATTAAAATGTTGAGTTGTGCATTTTCTGCTAGCTTGGGATTCATTTGCATGATGTGTATGTTCAATGAGAAAGGGAAAACAAAACTGTTGCACCAAAGATATGCATGCTGCCGCCAGTTTTATTTTCTTTTTTGTCATTTGTTCTGCAATCTTTGCCCGTAATAGCTCAAAGCTGTTTTTTTTATCACCTTGTTTGCACCTCAATCTTGTTTCTATGGAGGGTATACAATGAATCTGTAGCTTGTTATTTGATGGTCAAGGCCTGTCTTCGAGCCTATAGATATTTCAGAAAGTTGGAGAAGATTTCATTCGATTCATTGGCTGATTGGAGCATATGTTTTTGCAACTTTCTTTGCTGCATTCTTGCTGCTTGTTTTTTTTTTTGATTTCTTGGTTTGATTTCTATCCAAGGGATTCATGAAAACTGAATAAAAATGATTGAGTTGAAAATTTGTGAATGAGCAATGGAATGTAGGAAATGTTTTGATGGATTTCGTTTAGAGTTTTCTTACCAAAAGCTTCACAAGTTTGTGAAAGTGATTGCAGAAGCATTGTCTAAAGAAGAAAGCTACGTGATTGCATGCTTATGCATGAAATAATTTCTAAACATTGCACTTTGACCCCCCAAGTTCCCTTTAGTTCCACTATGACCCAACCAATTGAATAATTTCATCAATTTGATCCTTCGCAGTTTTGATTTTTGTAACTTCATTGCTTGTTTGCTTTAATTAATTGCCATAGCTTGTTTAATTGCATTTAATTCGTGAATTTAGGGGATTTATGATCAAGTGAGCTTTTGTTTGCACATTTCTTTTATTTTTGCCAAATAAATTGGTACCTTGACCATTTCTTCTATTTTGGAGGGTAATTGAATAATTTCACTACGCTAGGGCGTTGCTTCAAGGGAGGTACACTCTATCCTTCATTTGCACTTCATTTGACCCTACGTGCTCCTACGTGCTATGTGAATATGCATGCCTACTCCGCTTTCCTTATCTCCTTGCGTGCATTTACTTGCTTTTACTTTTATTTAAGTTTTATGGGGTATGTGTACACCTCTTGGCTTGTAATAGATAGTGCTCGGAGAGCATCTGGTCCATTCACCCTTTCCCTTTTATGCTTTCATGGGGTATGTGTACACCTCTTGGCTTGTAATAGATAGTGCTCGGAGAGCATCTGGTCCATTTCCCCTTCCCCTTGGTTGCTTGTTTTTGCTGTTACATGTTAAATTGCTTTAGTAGGCTCTTGCATCTAGTCGAGCATGCTAAGTGCTACGTGCTACGTGTTTACGAGCATTTTGGCATGTCTACCTGCTTTCATAACCATGAATGAATAGAATGGATGAATGTACGTTTCCGCTAGTCCAACGCTAGTCGGAATTCGTAGATGGGCTAGTCCAACGCTAGACCCAATAGGATTTTTCCTTTGTTCCTCATTAGCATATCATTTGCTTGTTCACCACATATCATGCATTTTTCTTAGTTTTTTCATTTGGCATGATCCTCGAACCCGTTTTCCCCCCATTTTAGGATTTTTGCATTTCATGCTAGTTACAGGGTTCATTTGCTTGAGGGTCCCCTTAAATATGGGATATAGACGAGTGTGGCTTTTTCTAAAGCCTTAGCACGCTTATATCCTCTCTATAAAAGGGCAAATTGAGTCGCGATTTAGGTCTCCCCGTCCCAATATGCATGAATTCCCTAGGCTCATGCATTCTAAGTCCACTCCATCATTACACTTTCACTTTCCCTCTCATTTGCACACGTACACCTTTTTATCCTTTCACTTGCACATGAACACTTTTCCTCCCACTTTTGCACACGTGCACCCTTGAGTTTCTTCACTTGCACACGAACACTTTTATCATTACTTGCACACATGCACTTCATATTATCATTTCACATACCGTACATTGCCCACTCACGTGCACACTTTCATTTACATATTTATTTTCTTTTGTTACTTTTTCAAACTCATGTCCTCACATTGCACGCATGCATTTCATTCATTTGCATCCCACTTGCATTATTCGTGACTTCTTCAAAGGATTGATATTGGGCTTCACAATTAATGTGATTGGCACCACTCAACCTTTGAAGGGAAATTTCCCCCAATTCCCCTAGGTCTAGGGTTTGCATTCATGTAGGGCACTCAAATGTAATAAATTCTTTGGTTAAAACAAGAAAATCTTTGATTAAATCAACGCAACTAGCCTTGGCTAGGTCAAAGGGGTGCCTTGGATTCTATCCTTGCCTTCCCCTTTGTCAAACGTGACTCCCGAACCTTTTTCTTTGGTTTACGTAGACTAGGAGTCGTTTTAAAAAGGGTTTATTACTACTTGACTTTAAAACTCATTTTTGGGTGACTTGGTACACCTTAAACCATTACCAAGTGGCGACTCCAAACTTTTCATTTCAAAATCCTTTTTAAAACTATTTTTTGGCCAAATCGTCGCTTTCCAAAGTCCCATGGCCTTTACTTTTACTTTGCACACGTTCACACACCACACTTCACACATCATCATCACTCACATATTCACGATCGAAAAGTGGGGCGCGACAGTTGGCGACTCCACTGGGGATATTCGAGAGTCCGAGCAAATTTGATTTAATCAACCTTTTCCTTCTTTTAACCTTTTCATATATTACATTTGGGTGTTTTAGGGTTGCATTTTTTTTCCTTTTAGGATTTTGCATCACTCGCGTCTCAAACCAATCCCTCGACTCATGAATGTATGTTTGGATGTATATTTACTTCTTTATTTCGCGCTTGCATTGCATTTGGGAGGGGGTGTGTCACCTTTAGAGCCTCGCGTGGTTCTCAACCCCTTCCCTCAAATTAGGGGAACACTTCATACGTGCATATTTATTTGCTTTATCCCATTTTATTTGTATTTTCGTGGGCGCCATCCCACACCGCCTTGTAGGATTAGGATCGATTGCCTTGGGTAGGCGGCTGGTGTGCTCTGCGCCCATAGCGCTACCTAAGGGATCACTCGAGCCACCGATCAAAGGCCCTGGGAGTGATGACCCTTCGCCTTTAGGTCTGAAGGCTTGGGAGCCGAGACTTATCGAGTCTAGTTGCATTAGTGAGCCCCAGCCTCATGCATCCATATTAGTTTGCCTAGGTTAGAGTCAACTTCACCCTTTTAAGCACATTAGGCACGAGGGAAGGGGTTCCACCCCTTTTACTTGCTTTATTGTATTTCTTTTCTTAATTGCTCCCAATGTGTTATGTGTACTATCAATTGCACTAACCATTTTTTTGTTTTCTTGGATTGCATTCATGTGCCTTAGCAATAAGGGGCCTCTTTGGCACTCTTTTAGTGACTCACCCACTAGATAGCTCACATGTCTAAATTTCAGTCTTTGCACTTACCTTTCAGTAAATACATTTCATGTTTAGACCCTTTCCCCCCGTTGCATTATTTTGTCCTCTAGGCCATATTTATTGCATATTTACATTGCTTTAATAAACTGGCATCACGCATAAACCCTAGAAAGGGAATGCCATTTAGGGGATCCCGTGTTAGGAATAAACCACCCCATGTCTCGGATGTATAATCCAAATGAGACTTGCACGTTTACCTTTCTCGTATCATCCGAAGGGGTAGTGCACAAGGTAAGGTAAAGATCCGATCATTTTCATGAAGCAATTTTTGGAATATGAGCATCTAATAATCACTTTTTGGCCATTTTCTCAAAATTGGTAAAATTCCCTTGCGTAAAAGGACATTAATTCGAAGAAAATTCACAAATGATTCCTCATTGTTGAGACGATAAATATAGAGGCCAAATTTTGATTTTAGAGGCTCATAGACCAAGGCATTGTAATGATTTCTTGAAACCACCCAGTGGGCGAATAATTCAATCGATTTTTGAACAAATCATCCATCTTATCCAATCCACTTTTTTCCAATTCATTCAATTTTAGTTCAATCTAATCATTTTTGAATAAATTCATTTCATCCAATTCATTTGACCAATTTACCCTTTTAGGGTCTTTTGACCAATTTACCCTTTTTAGGGTCATTCGGTCGCTTTTGAATAAATTATCAATTCAATTGACCAAATTACCCTTTTTAGGGTCTTTTGACCAATTTACCCTTTTTAGGGTCATTCGGCCGATTTTTGAATAAATCAAATTCAATTTCATTCATTTGGCCAATTTACCCATTTTTAGGGCAACCGAGCCGTTTTTTGACCTATTTCCCTTTTAGGGTAATCCGGTCGATTTTCAATAAATTGTCAATTTCATTTGACCAATTAGGATTTCAATGTCGAATTCCAAATTGGGAAATCTAGTCAATTTTGAAGAAAACCGTCCATTGCATCCAATCACTTGATCAATTAGGGTTTTTGACCCGTAATTCACTGAGAAATTTTATCAACGAATTCCAATCTCTTCGATAGGAGTTCGTCAAGGTCAAACCCATGCGTTTTGCAAATCAAAGGTGATCAATCTATTCGGACGTTGTCCTCATTTTGACAAATCTCTCGTCACCCCAATTGACCAAATTCTTTCAAAATTATTTTTCACTCCATGAGCTGATTGGATCCATCAGGTATTGTATAGTGCCTGCTCTGGAGGATTGCATTTTCATGCTAGGCCTACCCTTGGCATAAAAGGATTCTCCCATAGGACATGCATACCGATTTTGCAGTTTTGCCTACTAACTCGGGGTATTTTTCTTTTGTTTCCCCCCTCCCCTGCATTCATAAAAATATTTCAATAAGACGAAAATGTTCTTCTATATCTGATGATAATTTTAATCCAATAAAGTTTGAAGATTACAAGTGTTATTTGATTCTTGGGCGGATCCTACGATGAAAACCCTCTGAGAGATGTTGTAATTGTTTTCCAAAGGGAAATTTTGTATATTTGAAAAGGAGACAAAAAGTGTATATGTGGAGCTCTTTACAAGTTTCTCTCTTCTCACTTGTATCGTAATTGAATGAGAAAATTTGTTTCAAACTTTTTCAGCAATAAACTTTTTGGACAATCATTGTTTTGTGTATATTTATGTACATTTCATTCTTTATTCTTATTCATTGGAGATTTCATGATGAATTTTAAGAAATAAGACTAAATTGGGATTTTTTCAACCTCCGACCTGAAAATTCACAATAAGAGTGTTCAGAATTAAAAGAGGTCATTCAGAAGGCCCAATGAGATATCTTTTTTCCTTCACTGAACCCCAAAATAAAATCAGTCACATTGATTGATAAATCGCAAATTGGGGCCATCTTTACTTGAAAATATCCATTGTGTTTAATCGATTCAATCACATCTAAGTGAAAGCAAAAATGTGCATCATCCTTATTCGTTTGGAAAATTTGGAGTGATACTTTGAGCATTTGTTTCACTATCTATACAGATTTTTATCACTTGCTCTCCCATTTGAGCCTATGAAAAGAATAATTTCGTTTCAGATAAGAGCCCTAATGATCACTACCCTATATTGGAAAATTTTCAAATAGGGGAATGGATTTTCAATAACCGTTTCGTTACTTTGGTTGTCATGAGGTGTAAGAATGATGCTTTGGCCGTCGTTTCTACAACCTAAACACTGATCACCCCTTGCATCCCCATTTTGAGCTAAAATTGGTGGTTCTTTTCTCATGCACTCATGGTCGTACCCCACATTGGGGAGGGAGATTGGAGAATTTTCAAAAAAAAACAAAAAAAGAAAAAAGGGAGGAAAGAGAAAAGCAAAAATGCCAAAAGGGAAAAAAGAGGGAATCACAAATTGGAGAAATTTGAATCTATCTGGGTTTCAATTTTTGGGAAAAAAGAAAAGAAGGGGTTTTGTCCATGTGAATCGCCTATGTTTCACAAATATGGATGAGTAAGGGTCTTCCTCAGTCAATTGATTCAGATACACGCAAAAATTTCGCATTAACGAAAGTTTCCTTTCAGAGTCATTGTAAGGAACGGAATACAAGTCAGGCCATCTTCTTTTCCAATCGAACGTTCTATCCCTAGTTATCCCCTTTGAGCCTTCAGAATAAAATACTTCATTTGGCAACCCCTGAGGATCGCAAACCCTACACTGGGGCAAGTTGGAGTTGAAAAAAAGGAAAAGTTTCAAGAAGTGAAAAGTGAAAAGCAACAAAATCCAAATCAAAAGAAGAAAAGAGAACCTCAGTTCAAAAATAAACTGGGGCAACTTTCAAAGAATGGCAAAAAGCCGAAAAGTCAAAAGAAGAAAGAAAATGAAAGTGAAAAGCCTCAGTTGAGCATAAACTGGGGCAAATTCTGATTTAACCCTAAAATAGGGTTGACGCAACAATGCGATCTCAGATTTTTCAAACCAGTTTTGAAATCCGTTTTCAAGCCTTAACTTTTCTAAAGCACCCCACCTGACCCCATTACAAAACCGAAAGTCCTGACTTCTGTTCTTTGCAATAGCCCTGTCAAGCAAATTTCTGATGCCGGAAGTTTTTGCTGTATTTCTGAATTGATTGGGTGTGAGGTTGACGCTGCTCTTCATGTGAAATCCCGCGAGGGTCTTTTTGGAAAAAGAGGCAAAAAGCAAAGCAAGAAAAGTAAATGCAAGAAAATGCAGAAAATTCGACGCTGAAGTCTCTGGTGAGTGATGAGAAAAATGCAAACAAAGTCTGAGATCTTTTGATTTCAAAATAGGGGCAATTTTGGAAAAATGCGATCTATGGTGCAATATCCTTGAAAGTCTTAAACTATCGTTTTCAAGCCAAATTACAAGCTAATAAAGTCCATCGTTGACTTATTCTTTCATGACAATCCAAAGTGAGGATCATGCTCATAAGAAATTCATCAAATCATTTGTGATCATAAGGGCATAACCCGTTTCCACATGTTTAGCTATCACTTCTGTCCATACGTTACAAGCCTAGAAAGCTTGTATGTTGACTAAGTTTTCTTGAAAATAAGGGTAACAAACTCTTTGCTTTCACTAAGATGTGACATTGAATGGATTACATACAACTGGGGCACAAAAATGAGACAGATTCTTATCTCCCATTTCCTTAGCCAGTTCAAAAATAGAGTCATGTGATTGGTCCTGAAAAGATGAGTCAACCAGAAGTGGTGACCCGTTACCCTAAGCACCAATGCTAAAAGTAAGGAAGAAATCTTCTTCTTAAATTTGGTGTTATTTCGAGGAATTCATCATGAAATTTCTGCATGAGTTCAAACTTGACGATTAAAGTTTCTTCACATTGTTGTATGTGCACTCTTTTCTAAATTTTAGAAAGTGCGGTTTTTCTTTGTTCAAGTAAATGGGAAATCATCTAAACCAATTTTTGCAATCAAATGGGCCCAAACTGGGGCAAAATTTTTATTTGCAAAATTTCGCAAAATAAGCCCACACAGGGGCAAATATTTTTGTAGTCCAATTGAGGATTTCGTCCAAGAATCAAAATAATGCATTTTTTTTCAAATCAGTCATGCTCATTTGAGTGCACGTAAGCCCTGTGCAGGTATTCACAGTTGAAGTCGACGAAAAGCATCTGGCGATGTGGAAGGCCGATGCCGAAGAAAGAGAAGAAAGAAGGGAAAAGGGCCCTACACTGGGGCAAATTATTTTTGGAAAAAAATTCTCTCGAAAAATCAGGAAAAATTCAAAAGTCAAAAATCAAAATCAAATTCTTGTTACTTGGAAAATCAAATTTCTTGATTCTTGACAAATCAAATTCAAGATCTTGACCAATTGGATGGTAGGACTGGGTCTTATCCCGCTGACCATTCACTTTATCACGTTGGGCTTGGTTTCCGTGCCACCAACTTCACAAAAGTCACGTTGGGCCTGAGTTTCGTGCCGCCAACTTCACTTTATCACGTTGGGCTTGGTTTTCGTGCCACCAACTTCACTCTATCACGTTGGGCTTGGTTTTCGTGCCACCAACTTCACTTCATCCCGTTGGGCCTGGATTTGGTGCCGCCAACTTCACTTCATCCCGTTGGGCCTGGATTTCGTGCCGCCAACATTCTAAAAATCACGTTGGGCCTGGACTTGGTGCCGCCAACTTCACTTTATCACGTTGGGCCTGGACTTGGTGCCACCAACTTCACATCACCAAGTTGGGCCTGGATTTAATGCCGCCAACATCTCAAACATCCCGTTGGGCCTGGATTTTGTGCCGCCAACTTCCCAAACATCACGTTGGGCCTGGACTTGGTGCCGCCAACATCACTTTATCAAGTTGGGCCTGGACTTTGTGCCGCCAACATTCCAAACATCCCGTTGGGCCTGGATTTTGTGCCGCCAACGTTCCAAAGATCGAGTTGGGCCTGGACTTTGTGCCGCCAACATTCCAAACATCCCGTTGGGCCTGGATTTTGTGCCGCCAACATTCCAAAGATCGAGTTGGGCCTGGACTTTGTGCCGCCAACATTCCAAAAATTCTGTTGGGCCTGGATTTTGTGCCGCCAACGTTCCAAACATCAAGTTGGGCCTGGATTTCGTGCCGCCAACATTCCAAAAATCACGTTGGGCCTGGATTTCGTGCCGCCAACTTCACAACATCCCGTTCTGTTCGGGTCTATCCCAATTTTAAATTTCTGTTCGGGTCTATCCCGTGGGTCTATCCCAATTTTAAATTTTAGTCCGGGTCTATCCCAATTTTACATTTCTGTCCGGGTCTATCCCGTGGGTCTATCCCAATTTTAAATTTCTGTCCGGGTCTATCCCGTGGGTCTATCCCAATTTTACATTTCTGTCCGGGTCTATCCCGTGGGTCTATCCCAATTTTACATTTCTGTCCGGGTCTATCCCGTGGGTCTATCCCAATTTTAAATTTCTGTCCGGATCTATCCCGTGGGTCTATCCCAATTTTAAATTTCTGTTCGGGTCTATCCCGTGGGTCTATCCCAATTTTACATTTCTGTCCGGGTCTATCCCGTGGGTCTATCCCCAATTTTAAATTCATGTTCGGGTCAGTCCCATTTTAGAATTCCTGTCCGTTCAGATCATTTTTGCAACCGAATAACACTGGTAAGTATTTGGTGTCTACTTCTTTGTCTCAAGTTTTTTCAAAACTCAGACAAAGAGGGGCAAACTGTAGACACCAAATTTTTGGTGTAATTTCATTTTTTAGTTTTTATTTGTCGTGTTCATTTTTAGTTTTTAGTTTCCAGTTTTATTTTTATTTTTAAGTTTTATCATAGAATTTGTCATAAAAGAAAAAAAGAAAAAAGAAAAATAGCAATTTTGTTTTATTTGGCTTTATTTATCTATTTTTAGTCATTTCTACTTTATTTATCTTTTATTTTATTTTCGTTTGGTGCATTTTAAAAAAAAAGGGGCAAGGGAAGAATGAAAATGGAAAATGAAAAATGAAATTGCACATTGTTTCTAATGTTAATTAATTTGTTTTGCTATTTACTATTTTCAATTTTTGTTTAACTAAGTTAAATAAAAAAAAACCCGCGACAGCAAGCTGCGTTTTCCGCAGCTTGCAAATAAGATTGCAGGAGGTCCTTGGGGGAAAAATTGAGCTACGAATGGCCAGGTGTCTAGGACACCTGGAGGGGGGATGAATCTAGAATGATAGCTAGGTTTTGAGAGATAGAGGGGGTCTAAGGCAGCCGGCAAAGGCAACAAGACAAGAAGAAAAGCAGAGGAGGGCTACGGGGGTTTTGGGGGGCATCGGGCAAAAAAAAAAAAAAAAAAAGAAACGAAAAACCATCGAAGAGGTTTGAGAACAGAGGAGAGAAAAACAGAAGCAAAGGAAACCCACGGAGAAAAGCCTAGAGAGGTTTCTGGGAAAGAGCGGGGGAGGTTACACAACGGCTAGGCTAAGGCTTTGTGAGGGAGTGAATGACTATAGAACAAAAAAGGAGAGAGAGCTAAGGGGCGACGGAGGGAAACCAGAAAACAGCAAGAGAAAGGTGGCAGCTGGGAGCTTTTCGGTGAGCAAGAGGAGAGGTTTTTTTTGGAGAGCATTAACGGGCTGAGAGTTGAGAGGGTCGGCTGTGAGAAGGAAAGAGTGAGAGAGAGTCGGAACTTTGAGGGTTGGGGATTGAAATAACAACCAAGGGACTAGTTGGCAGTGGAAGCAAGGTATTGAAGGAGCACAACTGAGAAAATTCTAAGGTTGACGGCTGGTGAAGCGTCGACAGAGAAACGGCAAGGAGGGGACGAAGGGGCAGCAGCATCAGAAGGAGGAGATTTTTGGTCAAACGAAGACCCTTTCTATCGATTATCTCAGCTCCTATTTGGCTTTTGAAAAGCGTAAAGGTAATAGCTTTTACCATTTTTAGTCACTGGATTCACGAAAATACTGAAGCTTTCTTTGGTTTTGATGATACCATCGCTGATTCATCAGAAACAGAAATATGTTCTCGTATGGCTGTTCATCGTAATCGTCCCTGGTTCATGTATTAGTTAGTTGTGCCTAACTTTCATGTTTTCCGTATGAGTGTGACTCATGGGTTGCAAGTCCTGTTCTTGGTATCTTACTTGTTTTTCATGATTTGGGTTTTGCTTGAACTTTTGGAGTTTATTTGCTATTTCTGAGTTGCATCTCGCCTTTCTATAGCTTTGGGTCGGTCTTGAGTAATGGGTTAGGGATTGAAATGGTTCTCTTTGCAAGAGTTTTTTCAAAACCAGAATTTCAAAAGAAGATTGAGTTGTTGCCGTCTCCACGTTCTTTCTCTTGTGATTCGTCATAGCTTTATGGGTGTGTTAGAGCCTTTTGTTGGGACATCAGTTTGAGTTCCGTATGCTCCATTGGGAAGCTTATAAATGTGGCGTGTGCGCTATGGTGGGGAGCAAGTTGCAGAGTTTCTTTTTCGATTTGTGAAGTCACAGAAAATTTCTAGCTTTGCATATTCTTTACGCTTAAATCCGAAGGTTCTATGTTGCAAAGTATGGAATGTTTGATGATTTTAATGCCTGGGTTTAAATTGTGCTTGGTTGAAGTTTTGTACATAAAATCCACTGCTGCAACATAGAATTTTTGGCCTGCTACAGCCGTGGAGCTTGAAGTTCTTACCCGTAGCCTGGAGTCCATGGTCTGATTTGCAGTTGTTTGTGTAGCTTGATGCCTTGATTTCAGCATTAAAATGTTGAGTTGTGCATTTTCTGCTAGCTTGGGATTCATTTGCATGATGTGTATGTTCAATGAGAAAGGGAAAACAAAACTGTTGCACCAAAGATATGCATGCTGCCGCCAGTTTTATTTTCTTTTTTGTCATTTGTTCTGCAATCTTTGCCCGTAATAGCTCAAAGCTGTTTTTTTTATCACCTTGTTTGCACCTCAATCTTGTTTCTATGGAGGGTATACAATGAATCTGTAGCTTGTTATTTGATGGTCAAGGCCTGTCTTCGAGCCTATAGATATTTCAGAAAGTTGGAGAAGATTTCATTCGATTCATTGGCTGATTGGAGCATATGTTTTTGCAACTTTCTTTGCTGCATTCTTGCTGCTTGTTTTTTTTTTTGATTTCTTGGTTTGATTTCTATCCAAGGGATTCATGAAAACTGAATAAAAATGATTGAGTTGAAAATTTGTGAATGAGCAATGGAATGTAGGAAATGTTTTGATGGATTTCGTTTAGAGTTTTCTTACCAAAAGCTTCACAAGTTTGTGAAAGTGATTGCAGAAGCATTGTCTAAAGAAGAAAGCTACGTGATTGCATGCTTATGCATGAAATAATTTCTAAACATTGCACTTTGACCCCCCAAGTTCCCTTTAGTTCCACTATGACCCAACCAATTGAATAATTTCATCAATTTGATCCTTCGCAGTTTTGATTTTTGTAACTTCATTGCTTGTTTGCTTTAATTAATTGCCATAGCTTGTTTAATTGCATTTAATTCGTGAATTTAGGGGATTTATGATCAAGTGAGCTTTTGTTTGCACATTTCTTTTATTTTTGCCAAATAAATTGGTACCTTGACCATTTCTTCTATTTTGGAGGGTAATTGAATAATTTCACTACGCTAGGGCGTTGCTTCAAGGGAGGTACACTCTATCCTTCATTTGCACTTCATTTGACCCTACGTGCTCCTACGTGCTATGTGAATATGCATGCCTACTCCGCTTTCCTTATCTCCTTGCGTGCATTTACTTGCTTTTACTTTTATTTAAGTTTTATGGGGTATGTGTACACCTCTTGGCTTGTAATAGATAGTGCTCGGAGAGCATCTGGTCCATTCACCCTTTCCCTTTTATGCTTTCATGGGGTATGTGTACACCTCTTGGCTTGTAATAGATAGTGCTCGGAGAGCATCTGGTCCATTTCCCCTTCCCCTTGGTTGCTTGTTTTTGCTGTTACATGTTAAATTGCTTTAGTAGGCTCTTGCATCTAGTCGAGCATGCTAAGTGCTACGTGCTACGTGTTTACGAGCATTTTGGCATGTCTACCTGCTTTCATAACCATGAATGAATAGAATGGATGAATGTACGTTTCCGCTAGTCCAACGCTAGTCGGAATTCATAGATGGGCTAGTCCAACGCTAGACCCAATAGGATTTTTCCTTTGTTCCTCATTAGCATATCATTTGCTTGTTCACCACATATCATGCATTTTTCTTAGTTTTTTCATTTGGCATGATCCTCGAACCCGTTTTCCCCCCATTTTAGGATTTTTGCATTTCATGCTAGTTACAGGGTTCATTTGCTTGAGGGTCCCCTTAAATATGGGATATAGACGAGTGTGGCTTTTTCTAAAGCCTTAGCATGCTTATATCCTCTCTATAAAAGGGCAAATTGAGTCGCGATTTAGGTCTCCCCGTCCCAATATGCATGAATTCCCTAGGCTCATGCATTCTAAGTCCACTCCATCATTACACTTTCACTTTCCCTCTCATTTGCACACGTACACCTTTTTATCCTTTCACTTGCACATGAACACTTTTCCTCCCACTTTTGCACACGTGCACCCTTGAGTTTCTTCACTTGCACACGAACACTTTTATCATTACTTGCACACATGCACTTCATATTATCATTTCACATACCGTACATTGCCCACTCACGTGCACACTTTCATTTACATATTTATTTTCTTTTATTACTTTTTCAAACTCATGTCCTCACATTGCACGCATGCATTTCATTCATTTGCATCCCACTTGCATTATTCGTGACTTCTTCAAAGGATTGATATTGGGCTTCACAATTAATGTGATTGGCACCACTCAACCTTTGAAGGGAAATTTCCCCCAATTCCCCTAGGTCTAGGGTTTGCATTCATGTAGGGCACTCAAATGTAATAAATTCTTTGGTTAAAACAAGAAAATCTTTGATTAAATCAACGCAACTAGCCTTGGCTAGGTCAAAGGGGTGCCTTGGATTCTATCCTTGCCTTCCCCTTTGTCAAACGTGACTCCCGAACCTTTTTCTTTGGTTTACGTAGACTAGGAGTCGTTTTAAAAAGGGTTTATTACTACTTGACTTTAAAACTCATTTTTGGGTGACTTGGTACACCTTAAACCATTACCAAGTGGCGACTCCAAACTTTTCATTTCAAAATCCTTTTTAAAACTATTTTTTGGCCAAATCGTCGCTTTCCAAAGTCCCATGGCCTTTACTTTTACTTTGCACACGTTCACACACCACACTTCACACATCATCATCACTCACATATTCACGATCGAAAAGTGGGGCGCGACATGGGGTATGTGTACACCTCTTGGCTTGTAATAGATAGGGCTTGGTGAGCAATTTGGTCCATTTTCCCCTTCCCCTTTGTTTTAGTTAGCAAATGTAATAGATTCATTAGCTTGGTTGCATGCCTATGTGTTATGTGTTAAGTGCTTTATTAGGCTCTTGCATCTAGTCGAGCATGCTAAGTGTTACGTGTTTATGAGTGTTTGGCATGTCTATTTGCTTTCCATAGCCATGAACGAATATGATGGATGAATGCACGTCACCACACTAGTCCAACGCTAGTAGTGGCCCCTTTTCCCGTCACCGCACTAGTCCAACGCTAGTTGTGGTTCTTTGTTCCGTTTCCACTAGTCCAATGCTAGTAGGAATTCATAGAAAGGGCTAGTCCAACGCTAGACCCAATAGGCCGTCCCTTTTCGTTAGTGCATACTTGCATGTTTACTACATTTCATGCATTTTCCTTAGTTTTTATCATTTGGCATGCTCCTCGAACCCCTTTTCCCCTCATTTTAGGATTTTTACACCTCATGCTAGTCATAGGGTACATTTGTTTGAAGAGTCCCCTTTCGATAAGGGAAACGAGCGAGTGTGGCTCCAAAATAGCCTTAGCACGCTAGTTCTCCTTTCTAATCAAAGGGAAAATTAAAGTCACAAAGTTAGGAGTCCCCGTACCCATTTTGCTTGCATTCCTCTAGGGTTCATGCATTTCATTTATTCGCTATCCTATACACTTCTACCTTATATTCTATCCCTTTTTTCACATTCTCACTTCACACTACTTTTGGACGTTTTCACTTCACTCACACACATGCACTTTATGTTATTTTCACATTATCATTCTTTACTCACCTTACCTTGTAAATACATTTGCACACCTTCACTTACATCCTATTATTTTTATCACTTTTCTCACTTCACACAAACTCACATTTTCACATGGCATGCATTCCACTCATTTTTACGTCATTTAGGATTATGTGTGACCTCTCCAAAGGATCATTATTGGGCTTCACAATTAATGTGATTGGCACCACTCAACCTTCGAAGAGAAATTTCCCCCATGTCCCCCTAGGTCTAGGTTTTTGCATTCATATAGTCATATCCAACACGCGATACATACCTTGGGTAGAAAAATTAGGAAAAGTTGGGTTAAGTCACGCAACTAGCCTTGGCTAGGGTGAGGGAGTGCCTTAGGCCTTGCCTTTGCCTTCTCCCTTATCAAATGTGACCCCCGATCCCTCTTTTTGGTTACGTAGACCCAAAAGTTCTTTAAAAGGGTTTATTTACTTTTTTTCATTCAAAAAACAAAAAATCATTTTTTGGTGACTTGGTACACCCTAACTCTATACCAAGTGGCGACTCCATTTTCATTAAAAAACCTTTTTTTGAACTTTGTTTGGCCAAATCGTCGCATTCTTAAGTCCCATGGCCTTTTACTTTTCATTTCGCACACGTTCACATGTATATCATACACACTACTCACTCTCACACACACTCACACTCACATCAAAAAGTGGGGCGCGACAGTAAATTTGCCCCATTTATATTCACAATCAATAAAAGGATATTTAATTGAAAAAGCTTTAAAAGAGAAAATAAACATATACTAAATTCACCTTATTATTTTAAAAAATGTAAATAAATTTAAAACATCTAAAATTTACAAATTAAATACATTTAAATGAAGCATAATTAGTAATTAAAGAGGAGAAACAATTGAAATTAAGAAATAAAAAATATTAGGGATTGAATTGAAAATAAAAAAGTTTTGAGGTCAAATTACAATTCTTAAAAGACTGGGGTCAAAATTAATTAAAAATAAAAATTATGGGTCAAAATGTAATTAAATTAATGGCCTAAATGAAATAAATTTAAAATTTTTTGGGCTATAGTAAAATTATTCAAAAAATTAGGGTCCAAATAGTAAAAATCATTTCTGATTTGAGAAAATATGAAGAAACAAATTGGGTCATTATTTTATTTAGTCTTTAGGTTGGCATATTTTAGCCTGAAAGAAAGGTGCGGGCCATTCCATAAAAAAAAAAGGAAACTCAATTGAAACTTACATAAAATTAAGCATAATGAAAATATTGGGCTTAACTTCAAAATCCAATCACAAACCCAATAAAAAGTAAAAACACAAGCTTAAGTAAATTAAAAGAAACAGTCCACTTTTTTTCTTCCTTTTTCTTTCTTTTCTTTTTCCTTTTTTCTTTTTTTTTCTTCTTCTTCCTCTCTTTTCTTCTTCCTCACCTTTGGTCGGCTGAATCTTATCCTTACCGGCAATCATGGCAGATGCCAACAACGGCGCCGCCACAGACCATCACCGGCTGCCGGTCACTGACGACCTCTTCGATCGCAAAAATTCACCAAATTACACCTTCCCACTCTATTTTTTGCGTAGAATCCGTTTTCGACCTTATTTTTTGTAAAAAAAAAAAATGAACCAAAAGTGGTTAAAAAATGGCAAAATGTAGTCAGGTATTATTTTTTCAAAAATCACACAAATCATTACCAAAATTTGTAAAATTTATACCAAAAGAACCTTTCCTATCCACAATCCAACCATAATTCAGGTTTGTAAGAGAAAGTGCAAATACAAAAATTTTAAATCCAAATAGTAGCAAAACTCACTTTTTTCTTGTCTCAGGCATTTTATCAAATAAGAACAAGGCATAATGAAACAAAGTTTTAGTCCATCAAGTTTGCATATTCTTGACCCAACATTTTCATTAACAACCACATATCATGCTCTGGTGTATACACACAATAGCAGTACAATAATGAAAAATAAATCAATGATGAGAGGTAGCTTAAATGGGGCAATGAACCTTGAAAACATCCTAAAAAAAATCAAAACACAATTTTAAGGTGAGCAAACAAAAAACCAAAAAAAAAACAAAAATGAATTAGCAATCATATATTCCATATAGTTTTAGGTATAAATATGTAAAATCAAGAACAAGAATAGAAGAAGAAATTTTACTATATTTTCTTGGGGTTATTGAACTTGATGGTGATAGTGATGATTTCTATCAATAGTAGCTTTCTTGTGACACAGATCGAACCTGACTACACGAGACCATGCGCATCAGTCCCAGGCCCGGCAACACTACTGTATAGAAGAGAAATAGTAGAAATATTAGGACTGTTAGTAGACCCACCCCCTAATCCCCCAAACAAGTGGCAAGCCATGGAGGCTTGGCCAAGGCATGGAGTGATGACGGAGCACCAAGGGCTAATGGTGACCAAGTCATTCAAGTACCAAAAAGACTGGTCACAAGAGCTCGTGCCAAGAAATTACGCGAGTCACTTCAAGCACTTGTATGCACCATCCAAGAGAGAATTGGGCATGACTTAAAGACCATTGAAGGCTTGGAGAATGAGGATTCCACAATATACACCTTACTTCAAGTCGATAAGCCAAGTGAAGACTAGTTTTAGTCAAGGCCAAGAGTTAGTTGCCAATTGTAGTCAAGGCCGAGACTTAGTAGTCATTTTTAATTACTGTCTAGTTGTTAATTTCTGTAATAAATTCGGCCAAAACCACCTTTGGTTGGCTGAACCTTTTAGGATCTATTTTAGTCATCAGATTTGGCCCAAGGGCCTTAGTCATTTAAGTGGATCCATTCCACCGTAGGGCTAGTCTTTCGAGTCCAGTGTATGGCTATATATAGCCAAGACAAGAGACCTTTACATTCAGTTTTAAGATTAATACAATTGTGAGTGTTTTCACTTTTCTCTTCCTAAGAGAGCCCTTTTGAATAATTGAGAATCTTTCTCAATTGTTCAATTGAACTTATCAATCAAGTAACTCCTTGATTGTGGCATTCATCTACCTTTAATTTGGTTCGCTAGTTTGTTAGATAATGGGTTGAGATAGTATCAATAGCGTTCTTTATCTCGGGGATTAGATTTGGGTCAAATTTCCGCTGCCTAAGCCGTTGGCGATTGGTTGTCTAGATCGTGTCCAATTGGAATCACATCAGTTGGTAATCAGAGTTAGTCGACAACCACCAGGTTATATCTTTCCTTTTCATTTTGTTTTGAGTCACATTCGTTTGTTGTCAAATCTGATTTCGTGTGTCAAAGTAAAAAATAAATAAATTTCTAGTCGCTAGTTCTTTGTTCTTTGTTTTCCTTGTTGTCCGCAATTCCCTATTTCTGTCCGCTTTGTCTCGTGAGTTGTTGCTGTGATTCATGTCGTTAATTGCATCTTAGAGTTGTATGTTTGAGTCTGGACATCATCGAATCAAAAAAAAAACAAACAAAACAGCCACAAAAGATCCAAAAAAAAAAGAAGGAAAAGGGAGAGAGATAACAACAATTCTGGCCGCTACTTTTCTTGAAAACCGAAGTGCTCAACAAGGTTCTGATTGCATTCATTCTTAAAGTTATTGAAAGGATTACCTTGCTTCTTGGGTTTCTTGATATACATCTTTGCGTAGTGGGTCTGTTCTTGACAGTCTTGAAACTCACGGACCTCCATTCTTGGTTCTTGAGTTGCGGCTGACTTTGTGCAAACACCAAACCAAAACCTTGTGTCTTGAAGGTGAGATCCGAAATTCAAAAGAAAGAAAAGCATTCTGGTTGAAAAAAAAAAAGAAAGAAAGAAAGAAAGAGGAAACTAGATTCGGGTCACAAGAAAATAAGAAACCTTCTTGAACTAGGAAACCTCATTGACAAAGGAAACCCCCAACCGACTTGGTTTGCTAGGGCGAACCCTAACCGCCACAAAGCTGTCCACCTTGGACTTGTCTATGTGAATTGGGGAAAACCAGCCACAAACACAAACAATCACAGCCCACAAACACCCAAGAAACATTGGTTACCACCTCCCAAGAAACCAAGCAGCCGCACTACACAACTGCACTACCAGCCGCACCAACCCAACCACCCACTAGCACTTGTACCTGCTTCAGTTATAAAACCCACCTATTACACATCCCAAACAGCTCGTGTACACCATAGCCAACCTGCCCGAAACCACAAAACACTACCCAACCAAACTTTCCAGCAACACAAAGGTCCAAGCAGTCCAAACGGCATTTGACTTGTTAGAGTACTTATCCGAGTCAAACTCTCACTAATTTGCGGACTAAGTAAGTAGCATTCCAGCCTATTTTCTCGTGTCTTTGCTGTTTCCGGAGTCAATTAATTCAGTCCTAAATCTCAGCTATTCCCACGCCACTTTTGGGGACAAACTTGGTTGACGTTTGGTTGAACTACTTGAGGGAATTTCTAATTTCTTCAAGGGGGCAATCGAGGGATTTGAAAAGTGTAGTGGTGAGACATTAGAGTGCTCTAAACACTTGAGTAACACACGAGAGAGAGTGAAACACGTGAGGGAGTGAGTGAGGAATTTTTATCTTAACATTTGCTGAAGTTTTGCAGGATATACCATGGCCAATGAAAATGACATCACCGTGGCGCAATTGGCATCAAGAATGGATGCTATGTGGAGAGACATGCAAAGGAAACTTGAGCTCCACTTTGAGTCCATGCAAGAGCAAATTGAACAATTGGATCCCTCCAGAAACGCACAATTGAATCCCTCCAGAAACTCTTCTAGGAAAACTAGAGGGAAACTCACCGTGAATGAATTCAGTGACTCTAACTCAAAGGGAGAGTTCGAAGATGACAAGCGAAGGCCACGGAGAATGACACAGCGGGCTGACCATGTGGAGGATCAACTCAAGGGAATAAAATTAAAAATTCCTACCTTCCACGGCAAATCGGATCCCGAAGCGTACTTGGAGTGGGAGAGAAAGATTGAGTTGATCTTTGATTGCAACCACTACACAGAGTCTCAAAAGGTAAAGTTGGCCGCCATCGAATTCACCGATTACACCGCAGTTTGGTGGGATCAACTCGGCATCAAACAACGAAGGAATAAGGAACCGGCCATTCGGACATGGGACAACTTAAAACGAATCATGAGGAAACGCTTCATACCCGGTTACTATCACAGGGATTTGCATCACAAATTGCAAACCCTCACTCAAGGTAGTATGACGGTTGAAGACTACTTCAAAGAAATGGAACTGTCCATGATGCGGACTGATGTTCACGAAGATGAGGAGGCCACCATGGCACGATTTTTGGGAGGATTACGGCCTGACATTGCTGACATCGTGGAGCTTCAACACTACCTTGATATGGGAGAACTCTTGGACAAAGCTATCAAGGTAGAACGGAGGTTCAAGAGGAGGGGAACGGTCATACAAAACTCCAACTTCCAATCTGGAAATTGGAGAAATACACCCTTCAAGAGGGAGGATCACTCCTCGAGTGGCCCACACTTTGCAAAGTCGAATGGAAATTCAAGGGGGACTTTGAGGCCGACTACACTACCTTCCAAACCAACTTCAAGGGAGGATTTTAAATCCCAACCAGAGGTCTCTAAATCAAGGACTCGTGACACCAAATGCTTCAAGTGTCAAGGGTTTGGGCACATTGCTTCCCAATGCCCCAACCAACGGACCTTGATCATGTTACCCAATGGCGAGTTATTGACCGATGATGAAGACGGGAAACATGAGGGAATACCGTCCTTGGAGGGGGAAGAGGACGAGCTTGATGAGATACCTGTCAATGACACGGTTGGATGTCTAGTGGCAAGGTGAGCACTAGCTATTCAAGCTAGTCGAGATGAGCTCCAACGAGAAAACATCTTCTACTCAAGATGTCATATACACAACAAGGTTTGTAGCCTAGTCATTGACCCAGGGAGTTGCACTAATGTTGCAAGTGCACTAATGGTGGAGCGACTCGACTTACCAACAACTGACCACCCGCGTCCCTACAAACTCCAATGGCGAAATAATAGCGGCGAGGTACGTATCTCCAAACAAGTCTTAGTTACTTTTCGCATTGGTCGATATGAAGATGATATTGTATGCGATGTAGTACCTATGTAAGCTGCACACATCCTTTTAGGCCGTCCTTGGCAATTCGATAAGAGAGTTATTTTTGATGGTTTTCTAAATAAATACTCCTTTTTGCATAATGGTAAGAAAATTGCACTTGCACCTCTCACACCACAACAAGTGCATGAGGACCAAGTTAACTTACAAAGGGAGTATGATATGCATGCCACTAGTCAAAAACAACCATCAAAAGGAAAAGTAAAAGAGATAGCCGAGAACCCTAAGGATAAGAGTAAGCCTACTCGAACCATTGAGCTAGGGAAAGAAAGAAAAACTAGCATGCTAGCTCGAGTGAAAGATGTGAGGAAAGCTTTACATTCTAACCAAGTTTTGCTTATATTGATTTGTAAGGAAGCTTCACTCACTAATGAGCTTGAAACTTCTCTGCCTAGTATTGTCACTAACCTTTTACAGGAGTATCATGATGTGTTCCCCGTGGATATACCTAATGGATTGCTACCTTTGAGAGGGATTGAACATCAAATTGATTTCATCCCTGGGGCTTCCTTGCCAAACAAGGCACCGTATAGGACTAATCCCGAGAAAACTAAGGAACAACAAAGGCAAGTAGAGGAGTTACTTGGCAAAGGATGGATTCGTGAGAGTCTAAGCCCCTGTGCTGTACCCGTCCTACTTGTGCCTAAGAAGGATGGAGGATGGAGGATGTGCACTGATTGTCGAGCTATTAACGCCATAACGGTAAAGTATCGTCATCCCATACCTCGTCTAGATGACATGCTTGATGAATTGCATGGTGCTATCATTTTTACAAAAAATTGATCTAAAAAGTGGATACCATCAAATTCGTATAAAAGATGGAGACGAATGGAAAACTGCTTTTAAAACTAAACATGGCTTATATGAGTGGGGTTAGTCATGCCTTTTGGCCTAATTAACGCACCTAGCACTTTTATGAGGTTAATGAACCATGTTTTGCGTCCTTTCATTGGTAAATTTGTGGTAGTGTATTTTGATGATATCCTAATTTATAGTAGGAGTTTAGAAGAGCATGCAATACATTTACAAGCTGTCTTAGATGTACTTCGAAAGGCAAGGCTCTACGCCAACCTTAAGAAGTGTACTTTTTGCACTGATCAACTTGCTTTTCTAGGATATGTTATACGTGCACAAGGTGTACAAGTGGATCAATCAAAGGTGAAGGCTATAAATGAATGGCCAACACCTTCCAATGTAAGTGAGGTGAGGAGTTTCCATGGCTTGGCAAGCTTCTACAGGCGTTTTGTCAAGGACTTCAGCACCATAGCTGCACCACTTACATCTATCATCAAGAAGAACTCACCCTTTCAATGGGGGGAAGAACAAGCTAAGTCTTTCCAATTACTTAAACACAAGCTCACACATGCACATGTTCTAAGTTTACCTAACTTCGACAAAACTTTTGAGATAGAGTGTGATGCTTCTGGTATAGGTATTGGGGCTGTTCTACTCCAAGAAGGTCGACCGATCGCATACTTCAGTGAAAAGCTAAATGGAGCCGCCTTGAACTACTCAACCTATGACAAGGAAATGATGGCATTAGTTCGAGCTCTCCAAACTTGGCAACACTACCTTCGACCTCGAGAGTTCGTCCTGCATACTGATCACGAATCTCTCAAGCACATCAAGTCACAAACCAAGCTGAGTAAACGCCATGCAAGATGGATAGCCTTCATCGACACCTTTGCATTCGTGATCAAATATAAAACAGGTAAGTCTAATGTAGTAGCTGATGCACTTTCTAGGAGATATACACTACTTACTACATTGGATGCCAAATTACTAGGATTTGAATATCTCAAGGATCTTTATGCCACTGACCCAGATTTTGGTGAGATTTTCAACTCCTTGCCATGAGACACTCGTGAGCATTACTTTCTTTCACAGCGGTTCTTGTATTACAAGGACAAATTGTGCATTCCACTCAGCTCCATGCGACCCCTGTTGGTTCGAGAAGCCCATGGAGGAGGACTTATGGGCCACTTTGGAGTTACTAAGACATTGTCCACCCTTCAAGAACACTTCTTTTGGCCACGCATGAAGAGAGATGTTGAACGACATATACAAAGGTGTGTAACTTGTCACCATGCAAAATCAAAGGTAAATCCTCACGGACTCTACACTCCTTTACCTATCCCTCATGCACCTTGGGTTGACCTATCTATGGATTTCGTACTTGGATTACCTAGAACTAGACAAGGTCATGACTCTATCTATGTTGTGGTTGACCGTTTCTCTAAAATGGTACACTTTATACCTTGCCATAAGACCGATGATGCTAAGCACATAGCTGATCTGTTCTTTGGAAACATAGTACGTTTACATGGCATGCCTCGTACCATTGTATCTGATAGAGATGTAAAGTTCCTTAGCTACTTTTGAAAAACTTTGTGGTGTAGACTAGGCACTAAGTTGCTTTTCTCTACTTCTAGTCACTCACAAATTGATGGACAAACTGAAGTAGTTAATAGAACTTTGTCTACTTTGTTGCGTGCCATAATAAAAAAGAACATCAAGACTTGGGAAGATTGCTTACCGCATGTTGAATTTGCTTACAATCGCACTGTACACACTGCTACACAATACTCCCATTTTGAAATTGTCTATGGCTTTAACCCTCTCACCCCTTTGGACTTATCTCTTTTACCTGATCATGAGAGAGTTAACATGGATGGTAAGAAAAAGGCAGATTTCGTCCGAGACCTACCTGCTAAAGTTCGAGCCAACATCGAGAAGCGCACACTCCAATACATGCAAAGTGCAAACAAAGGACGTCGCAAGTTTGAACCCGGCGACTGGGTCTAAATCCACATGCGCAAGGAGCATTTCCCCTTCAAAGGCGCAACAAACTCCTTCCAAGGGGTGATGGTCCCTTCCAAGGCATGGAGAAAATCAATGATAATGCCTATAAAATTGACCTTCTAGGTGAGTATGGGGTACATGCTACATTTAATGTTGCTGACTTGAGTCCCTTTTATGCAGACGATGAGCTTGATTTGGGGACAAATCGCCTTCAAGAGGAGGGGATTGATGACGGAGCACCAAGGGCTAATGGTGACCAAGTCATTCAAGTACCAAAATGACCGGTCACAAGAGTTCGTGCCAAAAAATTACGCGAGTCACTTCAAGCACTTGTATGCACCATCCAAGAGAGAATTGGACATGACTTAAAGACCATTGAAGGCTTGGAGAATGAGGATTCCACAATATACACCTTACTTCAAGTCGATGAACCAAGTGAAGACTAGTTTTAGTCAAGGCCAAGAGTTAGTTGCCAATTGTAGTCAAGGCCGAGACTTAGTAGTCATTTTTAATTACTGTTTAGTTGCTAATTTCTGTAATAAATTCGGCCAAAACCACCTTTGGTTGGCCGAACCTTTTAGGATCTATTTTAGTCATCAGATTTGGCCCAAGGGCCTTAGTCATTTAAGTGGATCCATTCCACCGTAGGGCTAGTCTTTCGAGTCCAGTGTATGGCTATATATAGCCAAGACAAGAGACCTTTACATTCAGTTTTAAGATTAATACAATTGTGAGTGTTTTCATTTTTCTCTTCCTAAGAGAGCCCTTTTGAATAATTGAGAATCTTTCTCAATTGTTCAATTGAACTTATCAATCAAGTAACTCCTTGATTGTGGCATTCATTTACCTTTAATTTGGTTGGCTAGTTCGTTAGATAACGGGTTGAGATAGTATCAATAGCGTTCATTATCTCGGGGATTACATTTGGGTCAAATTTCCGCTGCCTAAGCCGTTGGCGATTGGTTGTCTAGATCGTGTCCAATTGGAATCACATCATGGAGGTTTCTCCAAACATTGTTAGAAGTATGTAGCATGACCTAGAGGCTTCCGGATCTCTTTAGGTTGTTCAAGAGGATTGTACATAAGAAGCTTAAGACAAGAACAGTACGGAACCTTCTAGAGGTTCACACTTGTGTAGCATAGAAAAGGGAACGTTCAAGAGATTAGAGGAACATTATAGAAGAACAAGTTGTATAGCTTAGTTGGTAGAAGAGTCTAAAGTCATCTCGAGTCTTGAGGGCTTTGCCTATAAATACAGTAAGACCTCTACATTTATAACCAAGTTGGAAAGTTGGTAAAAAAATCAAGAAGTAGAGAGCTCTTTTGAGCAATAACCTTTATCTTTAGCTTTCCTTTCGTAGCCTTTACTTTACGTACGTTTTCTAACGCTTCCGCATAACTGACACTGCTTGAATGCCCAAGAGGTTAGATTGAACTAGTGATCTTCAAGTAAGGAAGGCTAAACGATTGCTAGTGCCACACGAGTCGCTAAAACTATGACAGTTGGCCTGTGATAGCTAGTATTAAAGCTGTGCTTGATACCGTGGGTTTAGGGCACGAGTGAATGGCCACTACATCAGACGCTAGCATGCAACGAGAGGTCTAAGAGAAACATGTCCCATGAGAGTTGGAGAGGGTTACTAAAGGCAAGGGCCGTAGGGACAAGTCCATTGCTCAAGAGCCGTTGGCTGTGTTTGAGAAAAGGCTAGCTTGGGTGGAGCTAACCGTTGCTGATCGCCATGACCACTGGGGTGAGTTAAACAAACTCATGACACAACCTGAGGTGGAAGAGTTGCGTGGTGACATGCAAGTAATACTAAATGAGGTCATGGGCAGGTTTTTCAAAGGGGACGAGGTGATTAGGTCATGGTGGAATCTCTCCAGGATGAGGTTGCCAAGTTCAAGGTGGAGCTTGATGTGTCTAGAGCACAGTTGGCCAAGTTTGCGAATACAATGATCGGGAAATCTTCATAGGTTCGGGAGGAGCTACAAAGGTTTTGCTTGGAGTTGGACGAATTAAGGACACAAGGGACAACAGGAGCCGTTGTGTCCGCACTGAGGGTCGAGGTGCCATGACTAGATACTTATCGTGGAGCAAGAAAAGCGCGCGACATCGAAAACTTTCTGTACTGGTCGAAATGATATTTTGACGCACTTGGCATTATCGGGGATACAGCCAAGTTGCGAACAGCCCCACTATACTTAAAGGATTCGACTTTAGTATGGTGGAGGAGAAGGTGCGACGACGTAAGGAGAGGGTCCAACACCGTCACTACCTAGGACACATTCAAGAGCGAATGGAAGAAGCAATTCCAACCGACGGACACTGGAGATGAAACTAGGGCCAAGTTTCGTCATTTAGAACATAGGGACGGGCATATCCACGAGTACGTGAAGCAGTTCTCTGAACTCTTGTTGGAGATACAGGATATGTCGCCAAAGGATGCCTTCTTCACGTTTATTGATGGTTTGTAACTATGGACCAAGATTCAACTCCAAAGATAACACGTGAAGGATTTAGCTGAAGCAACGGCCATAGCTAAGCAGTTATACGAGATCCCATGGAGGGATAATAGGAAAGACAAGGGAAAGAGACCTGACCAAGGCTCAAGTGGAGGAAACTGACATTTGACCCTTGCGAAAGCACACGAAGGGTCTAAGATTCCTTCTACGATGGATCAAAACAAATGGACTCTAGGTAAGAAAGGCAAGACCGAGGACTTCAAGTGCTACATATGCCAAGAGTCATCACACTTTGCAAGGGATTGCCGAAACAAAAAGGTGCTATATGCTATCATTCAAGAACGTAAGCATGAGGAAGAACAGTGCACGATCTTGTGCACGAGGCTACGTGTGGTCGAAGCCAAAGTGGACAACCAAGAGCGAGGGCAAATGTACGTCGATTCAAAAATTAATGGATGCAAGGTGAAGGCCTTGGTGGACATAAGTGCGAACATCAACTACATGAGTGACGACATCGCACGGCATTGGGTCTAAGGTGGGAGCCATGCAAGGGTCAGTTTAAGGGTGTCAATGGCAAATGGGTTTTGTTGGATGGGATAATGGCATGCATAGCGGCCAAGTTAAGGTAATGGAACAGTACGATGAAATTTACTATTGCTCCAATGGATGATTATACAGTAGTCTTTGAAATGAAATTCATAGACTACTTGAAGCCGATCATGGGACTACATAAGGGCACCATGCTCATTACGTAAGGAGGGGCGCCTTACGTCATGAATGTTTTCTATGAGAATGAGGGAAGCCTGCAACAACTCAAGGGTGAAGTTGTGAAGGGCCGAGGAACAAGCACGGACAAGATTGGAGTAGGGACTCCAATGCATGAACCAGGAAATAAGGCAACGAAGTGCAAAGCGGGTGTACGGGGCACCATGGCTCCAGTAGTAGCTACGTTTGGGGATGTCTACGACCATATACGAAAGGGGCAATAGATTGATCCACAAGCCCAAATGTTAAAGAAGTTGATGGCCAAAGGTAATACCATCGAGTTTTGGCTTAACGAGAAAGGGGTCCTTTACAAGTAGCATGCCGTGTATGTGCCAGACTGGGCAACATGTGCAAGGACATCATAAGGGAGTATTGGGCTGAGGAAACATGATCTAAGTATGCACTAAATGCAATACAACGACACTTCTTCTAGCTGAAGCAAAATGAGGACATTAACATGTACATGGTATGGGACAAGTTTTGATGACTGTTAGGAGCCCCGAAGGCATCAAGAACGATGCCTTGTTCAAGTGAGAGAGGATGGTATGATCGCACCTAACCGTGCGCGTCCGTCCTAGGCCAGCAGACATGCACTACTATATATAAGAGAAATAGTAGAAAAATTAGAACTGTTAGTAAACCCACACCCCAATCCCCAAGCAAGTGGCAAGCCAAGGAGGCTTCTCCAAGCATTGTTAGAAGTGTGTAGCATGACCTAGAAGCTTTTGGATCTCTCTAGGTTTTTCAAGAGCATTGTAAATAAGAGGCTTAAGACAAGAATGGTACAGAACCTTCTAGAGATTCACACTTGTGTAACATAATGTAAGAGAGCGTTCAAGAGATTAGCAGAACACTCTAGAAGAACAAGTTGTATAACTAGTTGGTAGAAAAGTCTAGAGTAATCTTGAGTTTTGAGAGGTTTGTATATAAATAAAGCAAGACTTCCACATTTGTAACCAAGTTGGAAAGTTGGTAAAAAACCAATCAAGAAGTAGAGAGCTCTTTTGAGCACTAACCTTTATCTTTAGCTTGTCTTTCGTAGCCTTCACTTTACGTATGTTTTCTCACGCTTCTGCATGACCTACATTACTTGGGTGCATGAGAGGTTAGACTGAACTAGTGATCTTCAGGCAAGGGAGGCTTAACGATTGCGAGTGCCAGGCGAGTCGCGGAAGCTACGACAGTCGGCCCGTGACACTTGTTTCTTTTCCCTTCTTTTTTTGATTTTTTTTTAGAAAGGAGGAGAGCTGGGAAGGGGAGTTGTATGTGTGTAGTGTGTGTTTGTGAGAATTGAGAGAAAGAGAGGTAGAGATAGGGGAGCCGAGAGTGGCGAGTTGGAGAGTTTTTTAAGTGAAGTGAATTTTTGAGAAAATTTTGAGAGACATAGCCTAGAGGAAGAGATAGGGAGTTGGGAAAAAGTTGGAGTGTGCTCGTGAGTGCATGTGTGTTAGTGTCTTGAAAAAAGAAAAGAAAAGGACCGAGAGAGAGGAAAAAAATGGTGGAGTGGATGCATGTGATGATGATTTTTGTACAAGATAAAGAAAAAGAGGGATGGAGAGTGGAGTGTTTTTTGGGTTAATAGTGTATTGGTTGAAAAAGAGAATATTAGGGTGTGTAAGTTTGGTTAGGATTTTTATTTTCTTTATTTTCTCTTTTTCCCTTTTTTAAATTCCTAAAAAATAAGAAAAATAAAAAACTACATCAGTATATATGAAAATGAATAATCGAAAAGCAAATAAATATCTTAAGAAAAAATTAAGAAGCAACAACAAAATTTTAAAAATTTGGTGTCTACAGCTTTCTCAAGGCCCTTGTCACCTTTCTTGAAGAGATTAGAAGTTCCTTCAAGTGTTCAATGAAGCTCTAGAATCGAACTTCTTGAGTGTGGCTGACTTAGAGTATATGTAATGACACAAAAAATGATGAGAATCTAAAAATTTCGAGGAAAACTCGACTTTTGGAAGGAAATCAAAGCTAGAAATTCACTAGAAATGTAATGGCTTAAGCGACTCAACTAACTACTTGAGTACCTACGCAACTATTAGGTTCATGAGTAAAGGATTATGTCCCACATTGGTTCGACAGATGGAGAAAGAGTGGTTAATATGTAAATAAGGGCCAAAGACCGAACAGTTTAAGTTTTTGGGTTAGAGTTGGGTTCCAGACTTACATATTGGACTCTTTGATAGGTTCTCTCGAGGCATTTCTCCCTAACAAATGGTATCAAAGTTTCAGATTGCAAAACAGGACTACTCATGGACAAGTGGACTCTTTTCGAAGTTGGATCGGCGAAAATTCTCTTCTTGATAGTGGATCGAAGTGCTAAAGTACTAAAGAGTTTGGTTGGTGTTGGACCAGGTGCATCATAGGTTTGGCAAGGGATCTGATTGGTATTAGACCAAGGAGCTAAGAGTTGGCAAGGGTTCAGAATCCAGTTGGATGTTGAAGAAGAGTGGATCCATGATTGGAAGAAAAAGTGATCTTAGGTGATAAAGTGGGCTTGCGTTGAGTATTAAAATTGGTTTGAAGAAGAGATTACAAACTTGGATTTAATACGAGGGGTTACTCATGAAGGAGTAGATTTGTTAGATTCATGAGTACAGGATTATGTTCCATAATGGTTCAAGAGACGGAAAAAGAGCGGTTAATATGTAAATAAGTGGCCAAAACCTAATAACTTAAGCTTTTGGATCAGAATTGGAATCTTGACTTACATATTGGGCTCTTTGATGGGCTTTGTTGAGACATTTCTCCCTAACAGCAACAATAACTGGAATGAACAAGAATGAATATGAAAATTTGACTATTGATGACCTGGAAATTAAGGACGAATTTAGACTCAATTTTAGACCTAGAACTACTGGAAATATTCTCAAAATTTACTGGTAATAATGATTTAAAGACAGCTAAAGCGACGATGACGCAAAGGAAGAGATTAGGAAACTACCCGACAACTAGGACACAAGCCAATGAAATTTGTATGTGTGAGTTAAATTGGAGTAGGAATATGGAAATATACCATTTTTCCTAGTTAAAAAAGGATTTAAAACTTCCCAGTAGCTATTTCCAAAAGGTTTTAGGTCAACAAGAACCAAAATCGAAAAGTTGGAATTGGAAATTTGATTGTGTTTAGGAAACTAGTAGCGACTGCTTTTTAATTCTTGTCTAGCCGAGTTTTAAACTTCCAAAAACACAATTAACACATGTTTTGGAGTGTTTTAAAGATCAAAAGTTGTGGCTGCATGTTTCCTTTTTTTCATTTGTAACAACCAAGAATTTCAAGTTGGACAGCTAAGGTTTCACAAGAATTGTTTTTGGTAACTTATCTTGTTTTGATGTTTTACCCCAAGAAACCCTAACAACCCATCAAGATCCTTCAAGAGCTTAAAGAATCTGATTCAAGAATGCAAGAAACTCAAGAAAGTGTTTAGGAAATTTGCCCAACAGCCTAAGGGCTCAAAATTTCTCAAGAACTCAATGTTGGTTTTGAAGAACATCAAGAATCAACTTGTAGAGTTTCAAGAACTTCAAGATTGATATTTTGGCAATCAAGAACTTCAAGAAATCTGTAAATTTGACTCAAGAACTCAAGAAAAATTTATGAACAGTCCACACACAACACAAATCATAAAGAATCCCTAATGTAAAAATCGGATTTCTTCAAAACAAGAAATGGACAAAAAAAATTTTATTGTTGAACTAGACACAAAAACAGACAAGAAAGATAACACACTAATAGAAATTTTTTTGGGATAAACAGTAACTTTGGGATGAAGAGTAACTTCAACAATCTGTTTCAAGAATGCAAGAAGCTCAAGAAAGTGTTCAGAAAATTTGTCCAATAGCCTAAGGGTTCAAGATTTCTCAAGAACTTAATCTAGGTTTTGAAGAAAGAATCAACTTTTAGAGTTACAAACACTTCAAGATTGATATTTTGGCAATTAAGAACTTCAAGAAATCCATAAATTTGACTCAAGAACTCAAGAAAAAGTTATGAATAGTCCACAAACAACATAAACAACACAAATCACGAAGAAACCCTAATGTTAGAATCAGATTTCTTCAAAACAAGGAATGGATAGATTTTTTTTTATTGTTGAACTAGACACAAAAACGCACAAGAAAGATAACACACTAATAGGATTTTTTTTAGATGAAACCCATAAATCACAAACCCTGGAGCTAGACGATCAATACCTAAAATTTGACAATGAAAAAACATACAACCCCTCTAAGCTGCAAAATTATGAATTTTGAATTTAATTTCAACCCACAACTTAACAGATTAGTGAACCAAGGTTATTGGTAGAACAACGTCACAATCAAGTATGTTTCTTGATTGATAAGCTAAAATGAACACTTAGAACTCTTCTAAGATGTTCAAAGGAATGCTTCTAAGGAGCCAAGAGAAAACTCTCAAAATTTGTGTCTTTCTTCCAATGATTAAAATGCAGCAAACAAGCAATATTTATAGCCTTGCAAGTCTCAAAACCTAATTCACCTTGGAAAGATTAAATAAGACAAAGTTTCCTAACTAAACATGGAACCCTAATTCGGCTCTTTCTTGTTTCTACTTAACCGATTATTTCACTAATTTTTAATGACTAAATTATCACTAAAATGCTCTAAATAATGTAACAAATTAGATTAAAATACCTATATAGACAACTCAACACTTAAGAATGATGTGGACCAACTTGAGCTTGATCTTCACTTGATGCCACATCAATTGAATCTTCGAATTGCATCAAATTTGATTTTCTATGGGTTTCTTTTATGAAATATGTCTATAAGGTGTTATAAAAAAATCATAATAATTTAATTTCATATTATAAATAAAAAATTTAGCATCCATTTGAAAATTTCTTATTTTTAGAAACTAGGAACCTTGAAAGAATTGGTTTGACGAATTAGTTTTCTCACTCCATTCAAGAAAGTTCATCTCTTGTTTCTAAAAATTTTGGAAGAATTTATTCTTAAACTAACTTCCATAAATAATTTGAAATAAATTCAAAATTCTCGTGATGGTAATAATTATGAATTTTTAATTGTTTGGGGGTCAAAATTGTTAGGAAATCGGTTTAATTTATTTTAAATAGGTTTCTTAATTTGTGTGGAAGTAACTAGTTTCCTAATTGGTTTTAGTTATTTGAAATAGTAGCCAAAGAATTTCCTATTTTGTTTAGAACTTAGAGGTTATTTTCTATTCTGTACAAGTTTAGGAATTAGCATTGGTTTCTTGTTGTTATTTGGTTTTTTGACAAATAATGTTCTTTACAAATAAGTAGATTGACATACTACAAAGTGGCATACAAAGGACACACAAGAGCAATATGTAGCCTTATACATAGGATGTAGGGTGTGAGAGAGAATTCTTAAGAGATGAGAGATGGTATACAAGGTTGGACTTGAATTCAAATTGTATTCTTGTATAGCGTTTTCCTCTCATAATAAAGAACGGGTTTCTCTCCGTGGACATAGGTTCAATGATAAAATCGAACCACATTAAATATTGTGTGTCGTTTATCTTTTATGCTTGTAGCTTGTTTGTCATTAAATTGTTGTGTACTTGATATCTCAATACTTATTTCTTCCGCGTTTGGAACCTAACAAGTAGTATTAGAGTTTCCAGTTGCAAGATTGGGCTACTCATGAACAAGTGAATTTTTCTCGAAATTAGACCGGTGAAAATTTCCTTCTTGGTGGTAGACTGAAGTATCAAGGAGATTGACTGGTGTTGGATCACCTGCACCATGAATTTGGCAAGGGGTTCAATAGATGTTAGATCAAGGAGTTAAGGATTGGTGAGAGTCTGGAATCCAGTTTGGATATTGAAGAAGAGTGGGTCTGTGATTGGAAAAAAAAAAGGTGACCTTAGGTGTTAATGTGGGCTTGCATTGAGTATTAAAATGGGTTCGGAGAAGAACTTATAAACTTGAGTTTAATATGAGAGATTACTCATGAAAGAGGAGATTTGTTAGATTTATGAGTAAGGATTATGTCTTACATTAATTCAAGAGATGAGAAAAAAATACATAATATGTAAGTAAGGGTTCGAGATCTAACAGTTTAAACTTTTGAGTTAAAATTGAATTTTTGACTTACATATCAGGTTCTTTGATGGACTCTCTCGAGATGTTTCTCTATAACAAGTGGTATCAGAATTTAGTTGCGAGACACTTGAATCCCAATAAACTAGTATCAGAGTGGGGTTCATAGTTGAATATTGATTAACTATTGAGATCAAGTGGGTTGGTGGTTGCTACCAATTAAACAATTTAATGGGTCGTATCCTTATTTCAAGAGATTGACAAGGAGCACTAAAGGTGAAGGATGGAAAGTCGGAAAGCATAAAAATACTTGACGGTGAATCTAGACAAATGATTCAAGGATCAAGAAAAGGTGGAATCCAATATTGATTTTAGACATGAACTGGTGGAGATATTCTCACAACTCTAATGGTTGATATTTCATCCCGGATGGTTCTTAGATTCAGATTATGTTCTTTACGTGGTGTGGCATGTGTCTTAAAGAAACAAAAGAATCTAATTTTCAAATGCCAAAAGACTCTGATGGCTCAAAATCTAATCCGACTTAGAAAGACTAAACAAAACAAATTTTTCTAATTAAATATGGAATCCTAATTAGGCACTTTCTTGTCCCTACTTAGCCTATTACTTCACTAATTTTTAGTGACTAAATTATCACTAAAAATGCTCTAAATAACGTAACAAATTAGATTAAAACACCTAATTAGACAACTCAATACTGAAGAATGATGTGGGCCAGCTTTAACTTGATCTTCACTTGATGCAACACCAATTGAATCTTTGGATTGCATCAAACTTGATCTACGGGTTTCTTTTGTGAAATATGTCTATAAGGTGTTATAAAATATCATAATAATTTAATTTCTTATTATTAATAAAAAATTTAACATCCACTTGAAATTTTCTTATTTTTAGAAACTTTGAACCATGAAAGAATTGGTTTGATGAATTAGTTTTCGCACTTCATTCAAGAAAACTCATCTCTTGTTTGTGAAAATTTTGGAAGAATTTATTCTTAAAATAACTTCCATAAATAACTTGAAATAAATTCAAAATTCTTGTGATGATAATGATTATGAATTTTTAATTGTTTGGGGGGCAAGATTGTTAGGAAATTGGCTTAATTTGTTTTAAGCAAGTTTCTTAATTTGTGTGGAAGTAACTAGTTTAATAATTGGTTTTAGTTAATTGAAATAGTAGCCAAAGAATTTCCTATTTTATTTAGGATTTAGAAGTTATTTCCTATTCTATATAAGTCTAGAAATTAGCATTTGTTTCTTATTGTTATTTGATTTTTAAACAAATAATATTCTCTATAAATAGGTGGATTGGCATACTACAAAGTGGCACACAAGAGCAACATGTAGCCTTATGCGTAGGGTATGAGAGAAGATTCTTGAAAGATAAGAGACGATATACAAGGTTGGATTTGGATTCAAGTTGTATTCTTGTATAGGGTTTTCTTATCATAATAAGGAATGGATTTCTCTCCGTGGACATAGGCTCAATGATAAAATCAATCCATGTTAAATATTGTGTGCCGTTTATCTTTTATGCTTGTGACTTATTGGTCATTAAATTATTGTGTACTTGATATCTTAGTAATTATTTGTTTCGTGCATGGATCCCAAAAAGTGGGATCAGAGTTTCAGGTTGCGAGACCGTGCTACTCATGGGCAAGTGGATTCTTCTTGAAATTGGACCTGTGAAAATTCTATTATTGATAGTGGATCGAAGTACCAAGGAGTTTGACTGGTGTTGGATCACATGCGCCATGGATTTGGCAAGGGGTTCAATAGATGTTAGATCAAGGAGTCAAGGGTTGGTGAGGGTCTGGAATCCAGTTTGAATATTGAAAAAGAGTGGGTCCATGATTAAAAGAAAAGGTGACCTTAGTTGTTAAGGTGAACTTGTGTTAAGTATTAAAGTAGGTTCGAAGAAGAACTTATAAACTTGGATTTAATGTGAAAGGTTACTCATGAAAGAGGAGATTTGTTTGATTTATGAGTAAAGATTATGTCTCATATTAATTCAAGAGATGGAAAAAAAGTACATAATACGTAAATAAGGGTTTGAAACCTAACAGTTAAAGCTTTTAAGTCAAAGTTGGACTCTTGACTTACATATTGGGCTATCTGATGGGCTCTCTCGAGGTGTTTCTCCCTAACAAGTGGTATCAGAATTTGATTACAAGACTGGGCTGCTCACAAGCATTTGAATTCCAATAAACTGGTATCAGAGTGGGTTTCATGGCTGGATCCTGATCAACTACTGAGATCAAGTGGGTTGGTGGCTACTACCAGTTGAGCAATTTAATAAATAATATCCTTATTTCAAGAGTTTGACAAGAAGCATTGAAGGTGAAGGATGGGAAGTCGGAAAGCATAAAGACACTTGACAGATGATTCAAGAATCAAGGAAATGTGGAGTCCAATGTTAATTTTGGACATGAACCGGTGGAGATATTCTCTCAACTCTAACGAGTGATACTTCATCTCAGATGGTTCTTAGATTTAGATTGTGTTCTTTACGTGATGTGATATGTGTTCTAAAGAAACAAAATAATCTAATTTTCAAACGCCAAAAGGCTCTGATGACTCAAAACCTAATTCGATTCGGAAAGACTAAACAACACAAAGTTTCCTAACTAAACATGGAACTCTAATTTGGGTCTTTCTTGTCCCTACTTAGCCGATTATTTCACTAATTTTTAATGACTAAATTATCACTAAAAACGCTCTAAATAACGTAATAAATTAGATTAAAACAACTAACTAGACAACTCAACACTTAAGAATGATGTGGACCAACATAAACTTGATCTTCACTTAATGCCATACCAATTGAATCTTCAGATTGCATCAAACTTGATTTTCTACGGGTTTCTTTTATGAAATACGTCTATAAGGTGTTATAAAAAATCATAATAATTTAATTTCATAGTATAAATAAAAAATTTAGCATCCACTTGAAAATTTCTTATTTTTAGAAACTTTGAACCTTGAAAGAATTGGTTTGACAAATTAGTTTTCTCACTTCACTCAAGAAACCTCATCTCTTGTTTGTGAAAATTTTGGAAGAATTTATTCTGAAAATAACTTTCATAAATAACTTGAAATAAATTCAAAATTCTTGTGATGGTAATAATTATGAATTTTTAATTGTTTGGGGGGTCAAGATTGTTAGGAAATTGATTTAATTTGTTTTAGGCAGGTTTCTTAATTTGTGTGGAAGTAACTAATTTTCTAATTGATTTTAATTACTTGAAATAGTAGTCAAAGAATTTTCTATTTTGTTTAGGATTCAGAAGATATTTCCTATTCTGCACAAGTCTATGAATTAGCATTGGTTTCTTATTGTTATTTAGTTTTTGGACAAATAATGTTCTCTATAAATAGGTGGATTGGCATACTACAAAGTGGCATACAAGAACGACATGTAACTTTTTACATGGGGTGTGAGAGAGGACTCTTGAGAGATGAGAGATGATATACAAGGTTGGACTTTGATTCAAATTGTATTCTTATATAGAATTTTTCTCTTATAATAAAGAACGAATTTCTCTCCGTGGACATAGGTTCAATGATAAAATCGAACCACGTTAAATACTGTGTGTCGTTTATCTTTCATGCTTGTGACTTGTTTGTCATTAAATTGTTATGTACTTGATATTTCAGTAGTTATTTGTTCCGTGCTTAGATTCCAACAAGTAGTATCAGAGTTTTAGATTGTGAGATTGGGTTTCTCATGGGCAAGTGAATTCTTTTCAGAGTTGAATCGGAGAAAATTCTCTTCTTGATGGTGGACCGAAATACCAAGGAGTTTAGTTGGTGTTGGATCAGGTGCACTATGGATTTGGCAAGGGTTCAATAGATGTTAGATCAAAGAATCAAGAGTTGGCAAGGGTCGGGAATCCAGTTTAGATGTTGAAAAAGAATGGATCCATGATTGGAAGAAAAGATGACTTTAGGTATTAATATGGTTTTCATTGAATATTAAAGTGGGTTCGGAGAAGAGTTTATAAACTTGGGTTTAATGTAAGAGGTTACTCATGAAGGAGGAAATTTGTTAGGATTATGAGTAAGAATTATATCTCACATTAATTCGAGAGATGGAAAAAGAGCACATAATATATAAGTAAGAGCTCAAAACCTAATAGTTTAACCTTTTGAGTCAAAATTGGGTTCTTCACTTACATATTGGATTTTTTGATGAGTTCTCTTAAGGTGTTTCTCCCTAACAAGTGGTATCGGAGTTTGGTTGCGAGATTAGGTTGCTCACAAGCATTTGAATCCCAACAAACTGGTATCAGAGTGGGGTTCATGGTTGGATCCTAATTATCTACTGAAATCAAGTGAATAGGTGGCTGCTACCAATTGAATAATTTAATGGGAAGTATCCTTGTTTTAATGGCTTGACAAGAAACATTGAAGGTGAAAGATGGGAAGTCGGAAAGCATAAAGATACTTGACGGCGAATCTAAATAGGTGATTCAATGGTCAAAGAAAGGTGGCGTCCAATGTTGATTTTGGACATGAACCAACGGAGCTATTTTCACAATTCTAACGATTGATACTTCATCCTAGATGGTTCTTAGATTCAGATTATGTTCTTTATGTGGTGTGGTATGAGTTCTAAAGAAACAGAGGAATCTAATTTTCAAATGCCAAAAGACTTTCATGGCTACGAGTTTTATGTTACAAGTGGAGTTTTGAAAACCACACATGGCGAGACAGTCCTAAAGATGGGAAGAAGTATGGTGATTTTACTACTTGGTTGCCTCAATGATTAGAAATAGAACTCACAGAAGGGGATCCCAAATTACAAGTGGTGGTAAGAAAAAATCCTGCAAAAAGAGATCGTGAATTGAGGCACCTTCCCACAAGTCAACTGGAGGTTGGACTCGAGGTAATTATACATGTTCATTTGCCGATTGAATCAATTTGGTATAGGACTTTATTGATTTGGATGTGTAGTTCGGTACCATATTATTTTGGTAGTTGAAGGCAAATGGTTGCTAAAAGAAATATTCGCTAAGGTGAAGATTTGTTAGGAAATTGGCTTAATTTTTTTTAAGCAGGTTTCTTATTTTGTGTGGATGTAAATAGTTTCCTAATTAGTTTTAGTTACTTGAAATAGTAACCAAGTAATTTCCTATTTTGTTTAGGATTTAGAAGTTATTTTCTATGTTGTACAAGTCTAAAAATTAGCATTGGTTTCCTGTTATTATTTGGTTTTGGCCAAATAATATTCTCTACAAATAGATGGGTTAGACATACTATAAAGTGGCACATAAAGGGCACAGAAGAGCGACATGTAACCTTATATATGGGGTGTGAGAAAGGATTCTTGGGAGATTAGAGATGGTATACAAGAGTTGGATTTAAATTCAAGTTGTATTTTGTATAGAATTTTCCTCTCATAATAAAGAACGGGTTTCTCTCCGTGGACATAGGCTCAATGATAAAGTCAAACCATGTTAAATATTGTGTCATTTATCTTTTATACTTGTGACTTGTTTGCCATTAAATTGTTGTGTACTTGATATCTTAATAGTTGTTTGCTCCGTGCTTGGATCCCAACAAAGATGTATAGAAAAGGGAATTTGTTAAAATTCAATGGTATGAAATAAAATGCAACTTTAAAATTTTCTAAATTTTCTAAATCTAAAAACTAATTCTTTCCAAAGTTAAATGCGATCAATTGACCCCATTGGCTTCTATGTGGCTCCGCCAGGGCTAACTACATTGGCTACATAACTTATTCATAGCCAAACGACTATTAGCAATGGCTAGGAACAAACTTTGGAGGCAAAAGATCAATTGCATTGGCCACAAAACTGATTCGTAGCCAAATGAGTATTTGCATTGGCTACAAAATTATTTCATAGATAAAAGATTAAATCTTTTGGCTACAAAGCCACTTTGTATCTTTTGGCTACAAAGTGGCGCTTCATAGCCATTGCCCAACAAGAATGGCCATGATTTCTATCTCATTGGGAAAAGTAGATTTTCACAGCTATTGTTATTCACAAATTTATTACTGTATGAAGGAATTATATTTGTGACAAAAATGGCTACAATTTGAAGGCTTTGTAGCGAAAAACTATACTATTGGCTATGAAACTTGCTTCATAGCCTATTGATCATTATAGGCTACGAAATTAGATATGTAGTTGAAAATTTTGTAGTAAATAGTCACTTCTCTAGTAGTGTTAATTTACCTATCTAGTACATGTATGTAGTATTCTTAATGTACTTAGAATTTCAGGGGTCAATTATGGTTAACTCAATGATTAAATCAATAACGATTCAAGTTAGTGAAATCTTGCTTACATAAGTGTGGATACAAAGAATTCAATACATAAGTGTCATATTTTTGCTCTATCAAACACAGCACATTTTTTTTGTAATTTTGTATATGCAACTCTTTTTCTTACATCATACAATAAAGTATTGTGCTTTTTGCATGGATAAACTCTTTCTTTATAGGATATTTACGCCTGTTTGGATATTAAATGTCTCCTTGCTTTGATCCATATCTACTTGAGTGCTAGTGTAGTTTTACTTGAACTTTCTTACTCAAGCAAAGTTGTAAGTCATTCTCTCTACTCTCCACCATTTCAATATGAAGTTTGATAAGCCTTATGCTTTAATAATTGTGCGAGAGCCAGATTAGATGTCATATGCACGAAGTTTAATAGTCTGATTCACCTATCTTCACGACATTTTGGGTTTAAGGAGGATCGTTTTTAACTGGTAAATATTTAGCATCGCAATAGGATGGCTAAGAAGTTAAGGTCTGAGCTTTCGCGCCATTTGTTACTAGAGCAGTGATCAAATTCCCAATAGTTGGATACCTTAGCATCATTCAATACTTTCCTTACATAATATATAGGTTTTTAAACTTTATCTTCTTCCTATGTCCAAACCGCTCACAGCTTTTTTTTTTTTTTTCTTTTTTGTGGTATTCAAGGTGCTTATCCAGTCCGTGGTGGGCTGGGGGTTTCGGAGTGAGGAGATGGCGGCCAACCGCCCTCACAGCTGTTGATGAGCAAGGTAAACTCACCAAGTATAGGTTTGGCGAGGAGGGATGATAAACTCAAGTACTTCTTCTAGTTCTCGAAGGCAACTTGGCGTTCATTTGTCTATATCATTGAAAAAGGAGAAATTTCTATCACTCGCTTCAGAGAAGAAGCAACTAGTTGTAGCTAGTTTTTCAATAAGCCTTTGAACTTCTTTAACCCATTGAGGTGGCTTCATATCTTGAATTGCTTTGATTTTAGAGGAGTTAGCTTCTACCCTCTTTCAGTTATTATGAAATTAAGGAATTTGCCACCTTTAGATAGAAGGCTCACCTTTTTTTCATTATTCAACTTCAATTTGTTCTTTCTTGATGCAATGAAGATTTTATTGAGGTCCTCACATGATCTCTTTCTTTTTACTTTTTACTAGCGTGTCATCGACATAATCTTCCATGTTTCATTCTGATAGGTTGCACTAACATTTTTAGCCCGGAGACAGGACTTTAATGTTGTAAATACTTGAGTCAATGATGAAAGCTACTTTTGGTCTACTTTCAATGTTGAGATATATTCGATAGTAACCTTTTTAAGGATCAAGGAAGCAGAGAAGCTCGAACTAGAAGGTTACTCATATAGTTTAAAGTTTATGCTATTGAAATTATGAACATAAACAAGCATGTTTGGCACTAATTATTGTGCACATTAGCATAGGAATACAAAATTGTGAGTTTCATGAAGTAAAAATAATAATAATAAATCACTTTGATCGAAAAGATCTAAAACATTGCTATCTAATTATTCTTCTCATGCAAATGGGCTTGAATCGATTCAAGCATATAAAGATTTGTTAAAATTCTATAAAAGTTTTATGCATATTTATAAACATGCTACTTGTGTTAGAAAAAATTTGGATATTAGTCTACGAAAGATCAACTCAAAACATTGAGGTATAGCTCAATGGCTAGGGAGGTCCAATAGAGCCCTCCTCACTGCCAGGTCCATTTTGCAGTATTATTTTGGTGGTAGTATGGCTTGAACCTGATGAATCAGTCTTTGATTTTTTTTATTTATAAAACTGCAATTAAAATATTTTTAAAAAACGAAAAAAATGCTTGTTTCACCAAAACATTAAAATTCACTTCCCCGTAATTTTCTATGGCAACCTTATTAGTCCATGATGTAGACCAACAAAACATTCTGATGCATTTTGTGATTTCAAGCATAGGATTAGTTGGATGGCATGGTCCAACACGTTTTGGTAGATTTGATGCTACATTTATGTTAAGTTTGCCAAACGTGGTTGTGATAGCACCATCCAATGATGTTGAACTTGTTCATATGGTGGACATTGCAGTCTAAATTGATGTTTGACCTATTTGTTTTCCCTAACCTAGCTAGAGGTGCAATTGCTAGGATAAATGGCACTATATAATTTGAAAAGAAGAGTGTTATCTTCCATTAGCATTTGTTGTATTCATCTTCAGAATATGATATGCATATTCATCTTCAATTGTTGCATGAGAGATCTAGCATGATTTGCATTATATCTTTGTATGAAATGCTTGTCATATTTAATTTATTTAATGCCACATTGCCCACCCAAAAGATAACTAGTTTGTTTTACACTGAATTAGTTGAGAGGAAATTAAGTTGGCCTGGTAAATCAACATATACTAATAAGACCAAAAGCTTCATTTGCAAAAGAAACCAATCAAACAAAGATTTGTTACAATGTGGGGTAGTCGCATCTAAATTCTTACAAAAAATGGTGAACATCTAAATACCCGTTGTCATTTACCCAATTGCATTGCAATTCTTGGATAACCTTATCTATCCTTTTCTTTTCTAAAAACTTACAACTTGGTTATAAATGGGAAAATTATTACAATATTTGCGGACCTCACTCTATTGATGACAACGTGCAACAAAAATGAAAATATAATAGCATTTAATACAAATATGTAAGATGTTTAGTATGCTAGAATTTAGTTTAAAAATTGTGTTCATAACATCTATAAATGTGAAAGTTACTCGAACAAATTGATAGGATGAAAAAAAATGAAACCTATCACCTACAAAATTGTTTTTGGACTTTAGGATCCTCAAATTTAGAAAATATTTTGATATTTGAAAGGTGCTTCATTCATTAGTATTAAAATATGTGTTCGTGAACAAATATCTTGAAGGAGAAAAACATAGTCTTCATATCAAAGTTCAAAAAAGCATGGAGAAATCCTTTTTAAGACGAGTTTTAATACTTGAATTGTTTGTCCCTTTAAATAGAGGGAATTATTGGATAATGTAAAATTCAATTAGGAAAAAAAAAATAGTATGGACTTCATCTGAAAATTTTTAGACACTATTCACAGCAAGGATAGCAGCAGAACATTCACTTTGTAAACATATGAAAGAAGACTTGCAACCATCCAAAACTAGCTAAAAATTAATCCTAAACTTTAATACGAACAACCTTATTGATTTCAATCACTTGGTACATACTTATCCTTAAAATGTTCTTTCTTATCCCTTCCTTTCACAATGTCAAGCTATTTATACTTCTTCAGTCATTAAATATAATCATTTTTATTATCCTAAATTATTTAAAATTTTTGGTATTGTGCTCTTCATAAAATCTGGCTTCTTTTTAATTTTGCTTATTTTTATCAAAATAGTTTTTATAAATATATTTTGAGCAGTAGCGTACTCATCAAGTGTGCATTAAAAATTTGTTATATAAAGTTTCTGTGGGGCCAAAAATTTTGATTTATAAAGGACATATTTTATAACTTTCTTTTTTTTTAATAGGAGGAAATGTAATCTTTTGATGTTGCCACTAATTATCCTGTGGGGCAAAGTTTTTTAAAGCCATGGCAAAATGGGTGTGGTAGTGATTAAGGAGGGGGTTGAAGTGTGTGGCAAAAAGAAGAATGGTGGTGGTAAAGGAGGGGGCTGCTCCTGATTGAAGAAGACCCAGTTATAGTTGTTGATTTTTTTTGTGGGAAAGATCTAAATGGCGGCATCGCTTTAAAAGGATGCAGTTGGCCCCTAAGTTTAAGGAACTTATAAATCCAACTAAAAGATTGAGGATGGAATTGGTTTAAGGAAAAAGTTGAAGGACTAAATGGATAATTTTCCTTGTCAAAATACAACAATCCCTTGGCCCTTTAAACTTTAGTCAACCATTTGTAAGAAAGTAAAACCTTGAACCATTTCTCTAAGCAAACAAAGGTTTTTATATTGAAATTGTTAATCTGCTGCAGACTCTTTATTGGGATATTACATTGTTTTTTTCAGTAAATGTTATAAGCGGACAATATAGAATGTGATGTCTTTTACACTTTAAAAGTCTATTCGTACTAATTCATGAAATTTAGTGACCCAACTTTAATAACACATCCAAATAAAGTTGAAAACAAAATAGGGGACAATGAATTACCTGATTAGAGGTGTTTTTGGGGAGTATTTTTCAAATATTTTACTGTAGCATGTATATAAAAATCTTTTACTATAAGTGATTAAGTGTTTTGAGAGTGTTTTTGGAAGTTATTTTTGAGAATATATTTTAGGGTATTTTAAGAATTCAAAATTTTAATTTGTATCTTTAGAATTCAAAATTTTTATAGCGGATGGGCAACTGGGATTTCACTCCCTCCACCGTCAAATTCTTCTTCGTCGGAGTCAAATGAGTAGTTGGGGTTTCCTCACTTACCGTCCCGGAGCCGAGTCACATCAAACGACTCAGTCCCCTGTTTCCATTAGGATTTTAAACTCATCCTCAAGCCGAAACATAGCTTGCTGGAGCAATTCATCAGACCGGTCAAGGCGGGAGGAGGAGGACTTATCGTGACCCATGGGAGCCCATTCATGAGTAATGGCGGCTAATTCGTCAACGGCGTCAAGGAAAGAGGCAGCGTCGATAGAGTGAGCCCTGATGGGGTGATCTGCAGCCATGTAAGTGGACATCTGGCGGTCTAGGGGCTTGAGGGTATGCGTTTTTGGAATTGCTTTTGGAGTTGTTACTATAGACTTTAAAAACAAAACAGTTATTTAAAAAAAAATGCTAATCCAAACAGAGCATTGATGTTCAACCTTTTTTCTCCTTGTTAAGGGAAATACAAGATTGAATTCCCGGGTTGAAAAAGATCAAGTTTCATCTCTAGGTTCAAGACAGAAGCTGCGACAACTAAACTAGTTTTTTAATTTTAAACTCCCTGTTTGATCTAGCAAATCTTAACCTGAAGAAGAAATTACTTCTTCGATATCCTCGGCTTCAACATCCTTCAATGCAAGCTCGGACGAGTCTGGAGCTTTTGGAATTAGTCCAAGCAGCTTAAACATATATTGATCAGCATCATAATCATTATTTGGTGTTGTTAACAATTTCTCGCCGGTAAAAATGGAATTTGCACCAGCAAGAAAACATAGAGCCTGCTCTGGAATAGAAAACCGAACTCTGCCAGCTGAAAGCCTGACCATTGCTTTTGGCATTATTATACGAGCAGTTGCAATCATCCGAATCATCTCCCATATTTCAACAGGCTGATTTAAGAGAGACATAAAACAAAAGTTAAACCAGATCTCCAAATTTTGTGGCAAGAGTTTCATGGAAGATAATGTGCTCGATCAAGTGCTAAACAAAACTGTTGCTTATACAACATGAATGAAAGTTGAATGCATGCATCAATAACATGCTTTACAATTATCTGAAGCAATCACTGGTTTCTAGAATTTTTAACAGCAAGACAGCACGGAGGTACCTAGTCTAGTCAACCAGCATAATATTTGGAATAATGTGTTTGGCAACCATTGTGCCACTAATATAAATTTTGTCAACCATATGAAGATTCTGGGAAATGCTCAAGAATGACTTTCAAATGCATAAATTAATATTTCCTGTAATTTCCATGACAGGTAGTGCAACTTTCTTGTCTTTATTAACCATGCTCAGAGATGCTCACATGTTTACAGCTTAGCCATGATACTTCCTCCTTTATGTTTTATATAGTACGTATTATGCCAGATAACAATATCCTAGGTGAAGTCAATATTTGTTAGAGGTAAATCACCACTGTAGGTGAGAAGTGAAGCCACATAAGCAACCATATATAATGTAGCTTGGATATAAAAGATGACAAATGCAAGAAACATAGCACGATGAACGTCTCTACTCTGGCACAGCTTCAACAACTTCAAAGCCTATGGAGTACGGAGTACCTTTTGATCCTGGAGTGGTGTCCCCTTTACTGCAAGAAGTGCATTGATGGGAACACTCTCCGGGTGAGTAGGAAGAGTAGCTAGTGTATGTAACAAACCCACTCGGTCCTCCTCTGCTTCTCCAAGTCCTATTATTCCTCCTATTGACAGAAATTGAGGGGCTTAGAAATAATCTTAAAATTTTGCATCATGCCAAAGTCCAGTTTCTAACAGACTAGGAACAAGAACATTGTATATGTTGACTCAGTAAGCTTTTGTCCATGTAAACGGCTGTGTAATTTATATATCAGAAAATGCAGCTAGCTGTTTAGCATATAGGTCCAAGATTGATAGACTCTGAAAGGCAACAAGCATTAAGAGAAATTATAGTTTTTCTAGTGTGTCAGCAGTACAAATGGATTAAATCGATAGAGAGAATTTCACAGTTGTTTCTAATGACAATATCTTAATTGATGTCAGATTTGTTTAGCACAAGTGAAAATTGTGAACTTCTCAAATATCTGAATGTTGTCTATCACCTATGTAGCTTTCAAAATTTACTGTGTCTATAATCCGAATCTACCTTTAGTATTAAATCATATGAAAATTATTTTACTACATCTCTACATAACTAATCTCTGGAGAACTTCATCCCACTTATTGCAACTGACAAATGCATGACAAAACCATTCACAGGTGGTGATTCTCAAAGACCATATGATAGGTACAATTCATACTCCTGTTGTTTAGAAGCACTAATAACAGGTTTAAAATCTTAGAAAGATGATTTGATGAACAATTATGGGAAAAAGAAGGAAAAAATAGTAATCTACAAAACCTAGAGTTATTAAAAAATCCCATTGAGACAATGCAAATCTCAAATTCTTTTTAATAAGCATGATAGGAGATCCTACATCAGAAGTCCATTCAACAACTCGAGACAACACTTTAAATTCGATGGTAACCAAATTCTGTCACTATTCCTGGTGATCAACAATTATCAGAAAGTCCAGCATGTTCTCGATGGACAATCTTTATTGTGGATGGCCTTATACCACATGACTATAAATATGATGACTATAAACATGACTATAAATATCACATAACAATCTGAATTTGTCACATTACCACCTCATACTTCCAAGGCAATGATAAAATGGATTCATCCCTGTTTCTGAGTGATTTAATTACTGTGGAAGGTTGAAACATTTAAGTAACTAGTTTTCACATATTTCTGCAAGTTGAGTCCTCAAATAGCATAGCAAACAACTCATTAGATCCTCCCAAATGCAGCATGCAGCAATTAACTAGTGGTTTTCTGAAAAAAGAGCAATGGTTGTTTCTATGTTTTGTCAGACACAAAAAATAGATATAGAGATAGAGAGCGAGAGAAAGAGAGAGAGAGAGAGAGAGAGAGAGAGCTCTGGTATTTTAAGAAAACCAATCACCATGGTGGATGGAAGTACCTGAACAGACATTTATTCCTGCTTCGCGGACATATTTCAGGGTTTCCAGGCGTTCATCATATGTCCTCGTGGTTATAATATTGGGGTAATACTCCCTTGATGTGTCAAGATTATGGTTGTAAGCAGTAAGACCTGCCCTTTTGAGCTCTAAAGCTTGCTGCTTCTCCAGCATACCTAGAGTGCAGCAGACCTCCATTCCCATATTCCTTTACATGGAAAGCAATTAGACTTCTAAACATATACAGATACATGACAGTAAAGACAGTTCATAAGGCCACAATCTAGATGAGACAGGAAGGAACATGATACATCTCCTATGAGACATCTAAAGAATCAAAGGTGATACTCATCCAGTTTTTCACAACTGAAAGTCAGTAGCAAAATTATTACCACATTTCTTGTGGTATGTCATGGTTTTGTTAAACCTTCATTTTTTGAAATATTAATGCATGAAGAAATTACCTTTTAATAGGCACAACATTTGACATTCCCACAGGGCTGCCTTAGGGTATTACAACAAATATATTGGCATATAGATATAGTATTTTGGTGAGTGTGCCCATCAGCATGTGCAAGATTACCTGAACATGTATTTTTACATAGGCAACTGATGTCCAAACATACCAACTCAAAAGGAGATTTTTTTCCTTTTATTTTCGTGTAAAAAAATAAGGTAATCACAGTATAATCAAATCTTGGAATGGCACTATTTAATCAATTTTTTTTTCTTTTTTTCTCTTTTCAAGCCTTTTCCCATTTTGCAAGCTCCGACTTTTCTTGACACTTGAAAAACCTAGTAGGATAATCTAAGCCAATTAAATCTTTATTCCAGACATTAATGTTCAACTGAATTTATTTGATTTAATTACATCTTCATATGATATACTATTCATTAACTGCATAATTGTTGCTCTTTTTTTTTATTTTCTTTTTCAAGTGAAGCATAGCCCATGTAAAGAAACTTGGATGATTCAGCACGCTCGCTTACTAGTTGCTCCACATACAAAGGATACAGCCTCAAATTGAAAACAAACTTATACTTTATTTCAGAAGTTTTTTTTTTTTTTTTTTTTTTTTTTTGTAGCATACATTAGAATTACGAATTTGCATTGACTTAGAACTTACACTGCAGATATGTTTCCCAAGATTGCTTTCAGTAATGTAATTGTCCAAATGCCACCAAACTGAATAGAATTTAAAGACTTCCTTTTAATGTTTACAGGCTAAGATGCAGACTACGCGACAGACTGAACAAATCTTTTATATAAACCCTTTATAATAATCTACTGGCAAAGCATGATATAAATCACAAAATTGAGAAAAAGAGTGATACGCTTCAATGTGATTCAAAACTACAACTGAATCATAATCAGAAACAGAATAAGAATTTTTACAGACTTCTTTGATATCTGAAGCCATGTTTTAGTGAAAATGTACATTTGATGCATATTGGGTGGGGAGATAACCTTTTACTCCAAAATCTTTTGAATAGGTTTTATTACACTACAAAGCCTAAATCATTTATCACTGCAAATATAGGCTAATTACACTCCCTCCCTTTAATCAGAGGACATTTGCACTTTGCCCTACTTAAAATTACTTTATCACCAGTTTACCCGCTAAGAGTAACACTCAACTATCCTGCTTAATTTTGCCTTCAAGAACATGCCAGAAAGTCTTTCTTTTATCAACTAACTTGCCCATCTATATCTTTGATCTGTAATGTTACTTTAATCATCATAAACTTTAGTTTGCTTCAAATATTTTTTATGCCAATTTTGTTATAATAAAATTGAATTTGTTATTTTCATTTTAAAGAATTAATTCAATATTGTGTATGCAAATAAAATAATTACTTGATTAAATGTGCTTTAAACTAAAAGTGGTGTTTTTCCACTTGTTTTATTAGTAACTGTCCACAGCAGGAGAAGAAACGGGGGAAAAAAGATAAACCATACACAGAACTTACAGAAAGCACTAGTTTTCTTTTCTTTCTTTTCAAGTCATTGAAGAAGAATCTTAGTGAATAAATCAGATTTACCAAAATGGAAAAAAAATAAGGGCATTTTCTAGTATTAGTATCAGTTATTTCCATACAAACATATTTGTGAACCTGTACTTTCAAGTATGACTTAGTGTGCTATTATCAAATCATGTGATCAAAATTATCATTAGAAAAAATGGATAGCTTTATCAATCCCAATCCCCCCATATGCCAAGAATACTAGGAGAGGAGAGGCAGTTCTGATATGACAAAATTGAGAAGAAAAATGAAAACGAAGTAGAAAAAGAAAGGAAATTAGTCCATGCACAAAATAATAAAGAGCATATAACATTTTTCACCATTTTTCTTAGTGGTTTGATCCATATTCTTGGGAACAAACAGATACTCAATCTCAGGGGCCAAATTCCAACTCAACTATAATTACAAGCAGGTTAAGTATGATTATGCATAATTTGTTTTTCCCCCAGCAAATTCCATCCAAAATCTCTCATTGAATTGCTTAGAGAAAACTTGGAAAAATGAGGGATGAGATATGCATTTTACATAATTGCTAATGCAGAAAAGTTTTGAAAACAAAATGGAAACAAATTCTCTCTGATATATCAGCCAGATAGCAAATATTCTTTAAGAAATTGATTTAGAATCAACTTAAAGTCGATCTGGAAGAAGTGGGAAGGATAGATAAACATGCTGAAGGAGAAATAAGCAGAAGAAACAAAAGCATGCAATCTCTGGGAACTAGAATTTAAAACATAGGTGATTGTTCTTTACCACTGGTAGTCACCACAAGAAAAAGAAGAAAACAGTAATGGTAGGAATCACTCCAGCAGCTAGTCTATACATAGCTTCTGACTATCTTAAAAATTGAAGAACTTCTCCAGAATTTAATTTCATGCCAGAGACGAGAACTAATTTCGTTTTTAATCAAATATATTTTGAATATTTCATCTACCATGCTGCACAAATAAAACTGATTGAAATGAACTATGGATTCCCGAGACAAGCAAAAAAAAAAAGTAAAAAATTAAAGCAGAGCAGCTTAAAGTATAGGAACATCCTAAAAGAGTATTAGAAGCTTAAAATTTTACTAAATACACTCGGACAAAGACAAAACTAAACAAAAAAGAGACTACAAAGTGGTAATAAACCTTCCAAATTGTGAAAACCTAAAGCTAGATTGAATTTACCCAAAACTTACCACTCTGGAACTAAACTTTTCGTTGTTGACATCCTTATACATTACAAAAGAAAATCTAGGATTGACTGGGACATAATTTGTACCGGACAAGAGAAAGACGTGAATCAGTAACAGCTTTTTCATGAAAACCACGAAGGAACCACATGATTAGATTGCCCTCGTTTTAGCAACTCAGGTCAGTTCTAATAGGACTACAATACTAGTTTTAGCACCCTTAATCACCTTGATCACCATATACAAATGATTTGGTCTATTACCTTATTTCTTTAACATATTCAAGGATCTGATTGAAATTTGTCTTCCTTCCAATTGTGTCTCTCCATGCAGCACCCATGCAGAAACGCATGCTACCAGCTTCTTTTGCCTACAGAGGAATAAAAACGCCGAGTTTTTGTATTATCGTTAGTGAGGTTGAAGTCAGAAAAGATGGTTAACACAGTATATCATGGTTCAAGAAATAGTTTAGTCATTTACAAGTATATCAAAAACTTAAACCAAGTCTGTCTTAATAAAATAATGCAAACTTCTTCAGCGACGATACCGTGCCTGCCACTAAAGTGTCAGGTAAGCATGGAGGGAAATGCATAGCTGGGCACCTAATGTCAAAATATGGCAATGCCAGGAACCGAAGGAGCATCGAATTGTGGTTCCCAAGTTTGGACTGTGTATAAATGTAATGGGATTTAATATTTTCCAATAACTTGCTTTGCCAATAGGCATGCTCTGAATGTGAAACCATTTCTCATTTTTTCTTTTCTTGCCTCTCTCTCCTCTCTGCAAGTCTGTCTTAATACAATAATGCAAACTTCTTCAGCAAAGATACCATGCCTGCCACTAAAGTGTCAGGTAAGCAGGGAGGGAAATGCATAGCTGGGCACCTAATGTCAAAATATAGCAACTCCAGGAGCCGAAGGAGCATCAAATTGTGGTTCCCAAGTTTGGACTGTGTATAAATGTAATGGGATTTAATATTTTCCAATAACTTGCTTTGCCAATAGGAATGCTCTGAATGTGAAACCATTTCTCATTTTTTCTTCCTTTTCTTCCCTCTCTCCTCCCTGCAAATCTTGTCTCTATTGTCCCTCTTTTCTTTCTGCCAGTTGACCCTCTATGCTACATAGCCTGGAAAAGACTATCTTCTCTTCTCACTCTTTTATTTGATTCTTGCAATCTTCTTTCTTTTTATTTTGTCAATTACTATATCAAAATGGTTTTATAAGATGAATTTGATTCTCAACCTTGCGTTTCCAAGGTTGTGGCAGATTTTGGAAGGACTTGTATTGCCAGACGAAACCAAAGGACTTAGTTTCTCAGTATTCTATATCTTGGTGACTTTATTTAAAATACAATCTGATGAACCTAAGGTAAATCAATGTAATGCTGGAACTTCATGAGGATACCTTATTTTCCAGTAGCAGCAATAGGTGGTTTCTCAGTTCCAACCACCACCCAAGGCTCATTTCCTAACAAAATTCACTTAAGATGGAGAGATGCATGAAAATTCCAACATTTAGAACAATGCAACAGATCTACTGGGAGACAGGAAAGCGATGATCAATCAAGAAAGAAGACTGCAGAACCCATGCAGGTGTGGAAGAAGATGAGATTTTCTGTTCAATTTTTAAAAGATTTTACTCATGCTTGGCGTCCATTCTTTGAAATCGACATGTCATTGTGGTAATCAGATGCCCTGTATTGGAGGCATTGACATGGCAAGAGGCAAAGGATGCCTTAGCCATAATAATTTCATTTAGGTGAACAAAACCAGGAAAGATGGGAATGGAGATGAGATGCCGCTCCCTCAATGAGAATAACATTGTTATAAAATAAGTACATGTTTAGGTGAGAATAGCATGATGCTTTTTGACTAAGGTAAAGAGAGCATTGCACATATACAAGCCAGTAACAGTTGTAAAAATGTAATAACCAATAGAGACTGCAGATTCCAACATCAATAAGAAATTGCATTTTTTTCATCCAGATTGTGAACAGTCTTTGCCAAGGGATAAAGCACAAGAATTATCACATGCCTCACGAGACTGCCTAAAATGGATTAGATTCTTAGCTTTCCACCCTACCACCTGCTAACTCATGATACACCAACAAGTTTGACCTTTGGTACATGAGAATATCCAGTTTAGGGAAGAAACAGAAACCACACTCCATAAATATTATGAGTGTCCATATCACCAAATATGCAGAAATACTGATACCATAACTTCTGCTTAAGTATACTTGACATTTGTACCTGTCATTTCCATAGCTTTTGAAAAGCAATGAAAACCATAATTCACTGCTTTGACCTCCAATATCCAACAGCTCATCATAATAACTTATCCCACACTATTTCCTGTTCCAAAACTCATCATTCTACTAACCTTGCACGATTTCTCGCTCCAAAACTCATGGTTTTACTTTCACTGATCTCATGTGAAGCCCTACAGATATATTTACAACTTTATAGCTCATTTATGGACCTACAACACCAAAAAAAAAAAAAGGGCATCACCAAGAAGTCGCACAGTCTACCTCTCGCCATGTTATCTAAGTACTCCTAGACTCATCACAATTCTATCAAGGCCATACGTGCTTCCAACTTAAGGAAACCAGCCAAAAAAGAAAGGGAATTATGTTGGTAAAAAAAATGTGATTTCCTCCATTCTGACAGCATTCATAAGAGGGGAAAAAATCATTTCTCAAATAATAGAAGAAAAAAAAACAATTTGACCTTTGTAGCAGCCTCCAAAACAGCATCCTTGTTCATAAGCTTCTGAGCTTTGAGTCCAGTATCATATCTAGATGATTGAGGGCAATATGAGCAATCTTCACTGCAGCCTCCGGTCTTTATAGACAAAAGAGTACACTGCTGCACTTCTCTAAAGTTTTGAGCATGTCTATGAACTTGAGCCTATAAAATCAACAAATTTCTCACTATTAAAATGCATACTAAAAAATTAAACAAAATTTTAAAAAATGTCTTCCAAATTTAAATAGATAGTGGTTTCAATTCTCAAAATAATTAGAAGTGAGGGAGAAAGGAACAAACGCCATGAAAGAGGAGATCGAGAAGAGGAGAATCGTAGATGGATTTAATTTCATCCCGAGACCAATCGTTTCTAGGTCCATCCCTTATGCTTCTCTCAGCTTCAATAGCAGCAGCAGATGATGATGCGGTTGTCGCTGACGGGGACACTAATGTGGAGTAACAATTGGAATACGTCGGCAGCTGTGGCTGCGCCAGAACCGCTGCCGAAAGTGGCCGTCCGATCAACCTTATTTTGCTAATCATCGTTGCCGAGCGCACACTTTCAGTGTGTAACTCTGCTGAATAAATGAACCGGCTTTAATTACATTTGCCTTAGAAGCTATGGAGTTGGAATTGTATTCTTGTAGAATTGAAATTCTATGAATTCCAGTCCCAAGACATTGCAATTCTTTGGTTTGCCTAATAGAATTATTGGGATAGGCACTCAACTTTTTTAATAGTTAAAATTTGATCATTTAATAAGTATTAGTACGTTTTTAATTATTGAATTATCAAAAGTATAAATTTTAAATAATTCAACCTAATATCATCATTAATTCTATCAAATTTAAAAATTCGCATGATTCACAAGACATACAATTAATAGTCAGATGAAATGATTCAAAATTTATACTTTTCATAATTTAGCAAATAAAAATATATTATTAATAGTTGATTGGCTAAAACATTCTAAGAATTTAATGGCTAGTAGGATAATTTGCTCTAGATAGAATTGAGTAAGAGTTTATTTGAAACTCCAAATTCTTTGTTTGACTGGGAGAAGATTTCATGGAGGATTAGAATTACTTAAATTTAGAATTAAAAAGATTGGTTCCTTCAAATAATAACAATATTTTAGTGGGGAAAAAGGAGATAATTTGCCTTAATTTGCACAACTTTTTCAATTATTAAAAAAATCTTTATAATCGTAGTATATGGTCTGTTTTCATTTTAACTTTAGAGTAGATTTACATGACTACTAAAGCATCTTAACTATCATACCATCACTTTTTTTTTTTTTTGCCTTTTTGTTTATTAGAATGAAATGTCTACATATCACAACATCACTTGAATATTTTCATTACCAAAATTACGCCTAGAAAATAAAGTAAAAATATTGGCCCACATCATCAAATCAATGCTTACTATGTAAACATTAATTATGATCTTACCAACTTCAACAAGTAAATACAAATTTGCACAATTTAGCTAAACATTTTGATCTCTCACTCCCATTGTCTAAGAGAATAAAAATACCTATGGTTAAACACAAGTAATGCTCTTCCCCTAGCCACTAGCCCCTACGGCTTTCCTGCAAATTCTTTTCATTGTACTAACATATATAAAGCAGTCTCTCAATGGATAATCACTTTTCAAATTCTTTTTCAATCTACAAATAATGGCATCAGACCAAGTTAGCAAAATATCTTGGTTCGGCTGCTCTTTGAAATAGATAGTAAGGTCAGCTCCTCTGTTGTTCCTTACACAAATGGTTATCATGTACCTCGAGGAAGGTACCGTATAACAAGTTAGATATAGAAAATGTAGGAAGATGACCAAAAAAAAAGTTGAAGAAATAGTGCCCAGACCAAATTAACTTTTACTATGTAATCTTCAGTGAAAAACACCAACTAACCTAAAACATTTATTTAATCCTTGCATTCCCATTGATACAACAGTGACAAAACCATATATCCAAACTCCTTTGCGAAATAGTAAGAACATAGCAAAAAAACTAATTCGTTTAAGGTGATTCCTCAAATCTTGCTCAGTGATTCTCGCATCAAATACACCTACATAAGGGGTACTAGTGTTCTAATCTTCCAAGGGGTTCAAGGGGTATATTTCACCAACCTTGCTGAGAAGATTCATTGGCACTAGAACATTACCTCTGCAAGCAAAATAAGATAGGTTATAAATCAGGAAAGGTTGCACAATTCTATGGGTATTTAAAAAATAAAATAAAATAAGCCTCCGAAGATTTCCAAAGTAATGCACCACATTTAACACTATAGCCTTGAGATAAAAGTCTACAAAAGTTTACATTATTAAATCACAAAAGGGAAAAATGCACTTTTCATCCTCAAAGTTTGGGCTGTTAATCAATTTCATCCTCAAAGTTTCACCCCAAACACATTTCATCCTCAAACTTCTGCAATTTTGGCCAATTAAGGACAATTGACGGGAAATGAAGAAATTGGCGTTAGACCCAACTGTAAACCCAACAAAAAATGGGTTAAACCGAATGGAGCCATTTTTTAAATGAACAAAAAGTGTTGCAACGGACGAAAAGCAAACTTTCTTCTCCTTCTTCCCTCTGCCTTTCTGCAACCCCAAAATTTTTTTGCCAATCTCTGGAGCTTTAAACATTTCATCCTCAGAGCATCTGGCAATGGTTCTGAAGTCTCATTTTTGCCTAATGAGGAGCAGAAGTTCTGAAGTCTCCAGTGGTTCATCAACTCCATTCTGCAACTGTGGGTTGAGAACAAAAATGAGCACCTGTTGGCACGGCGAGAATCCGGGAAGAAGATTCCTTGGTTGCTCTCTGTGGCCAGTAAGAAATATTTGTGTAAAAATATTGGTCATTCAATGTGTTAATTTAGCTAACTAATTTCTGAAAAATGTCATTATTGTTATGGTAGAGACCTGAGAGATGCAGGTACTTTGAATGGGTTGATGAGCCAATTTGTCCAAGAGGGAGAGTTCTCATTCCTGGTTTGCTAAAAAGGATTAACAAAATGGAAGAACAAGTTGAAAGAATGCGTAAGAGGGACAAATTTTTTATTACGATAATTGTGCTTTTGGTGGTTTTGCTAGTATTGAGTTGGAGCAGTAAAGGCGAGGGAAAAGCAAAGGGAGGCAAGTTGCTGCTAACATTGGAGTGATTTTGCTAAAATTGTAGAAGAACATTTTGAAGTTGACCTTGTTTGTTGTTGGAATGAGAGTTGCATTTTTCCCTATGAAATAATATCCAATTGCAGGGTATAGAAAGGGACTTATTTTGTTTGTACAAAGGGTCCAAATGAACTCTGCAATTTATGTAAAAGGTGGGATTTAGGAAGGGAAATGTATTTGGCAACAATGCAATTTATGAACTCTGCAATTTATTTTGTTTGTAAAGCTATGCGTTGAGTGTAAGAAAATGGTCCTTGTCAAAGTGTTGTTCCTATCATATATATAAAATGGCCATGAAGTGATAAATCACATGTACTGATAATACAAACAGATACAAATAAACCAAGCTGGAAAACAAATGCAAATAAACCAAGCTGAAAACCAAGCTGATAAACCAAGATTGTCCCACATGTACTGATAAACCAACCTAGAAAACAAATGCAAATAATACAAACAGATGAACATGAAAACAGCTGCCATATATATATCATAACTTCAATACAATTAAAGTGCATTCCAAATGAAATAAAGCAAACTACATGATTGTTGTTGAACATGGGTCCATAAACGAAATAAAGCAAGCTATCACATTACAGCCTGCACTTCCATAATTACTAGGCAAGGCAAAAGTTGAAACAGCAAAAGTCATGTTAATTACAAAAGCAGCAACTTGGCTTGAACAAAAGCAGCAACTATTCAGCATGTTGTTTCTCCTATCACAGTAGTTTCTCCTTTCCCTTCGATCTAGATGAATTAGGAACACTTAAATCTGCCTTGGCAGTAGCAGCAACATGCATATGACCATCTCTAATCCTGAAGGGCATCTCTACTTGTTCTTTAGTTTGTGTGCTGGCTTGTTTGGTGTTATATTTGACTTGAGACCTTGACAGCCTAAACACTTCGTACATATCCTGGCCAACTTGATCTGGGGCAGAGGATGTTATGTCAATCTCAACCAGTGGCTCAGCATCCTGTTGATGTTTAGTGTTTGAATCATCATTACAAACTGCAGCTGCAACTCTTCTTGTACATTGCTGTCTCTTCTGCACAAAACAGTGAGGTAGCAAAAGTCAAATTGCATAAAGACAAAAATCAAAAGCTGTAGCAGGTTTTTATGCTCTTTTATTTGAAGACTTAGCAGCAGGCTTCTTGGTTTTCCTTGTTCCCTACGGTTTAAAAGGAACATATGTTATTTATATACCAAATAGCAAAGATAGATGTAACAAGTCATCAAGACAACTTATAGCTTTTTTTCCATCTTGGCTTGCTGGATTGTTGGTAGAAGCAGCAACTTGGCTTGAACTAATATCAGTTTCTGCAACTGCAAGATCTTGAGCATCTTTGAGAAGCTTGCAGGACCTCATATTATGTCCCGTTTGATGACAGTATCTACACTTGTTAATCTGTCCCACTCTTGTCACCTTCTTCTTAGTTTTTTCCTTGGCTTGTTGAACCTCCTCTGCATTTCTCCTTCTCAGCTTCTTAGGCCTTCCAGGTGCTCTCCCATATAAGGGTGGCAAAGGACCTTCACCAACATCAGTAAGCCCCCATTCACTTTCTCTATTCATGGGACACACTGATCCTTCATAGCACTTCATATATGTCTCCACTGTATACCATTTTGAAACATATAACAGAGGATCCTTTTTAGCCATCCACAATGTAGCAATGGCATGGGGACAGGGAATACCTGTTAGTTCCCATTTTCTGCAAGAGCATGTTTGCTCCTTGATGTTCACTACATATTGGTCACCATATGGGCAGCTGACTTCATAAAGATTGTCATTTGACTTGAATGGAAAACAGTCAGGTGCTCTATCTATATTTTTTTGCATAATGTGAAGAATTCTGGGGCAGTAAGGATAAGTCTGCCACTTCTCTTTGGCCAGATCTCTATTTTTTTTTGCATTCTCTGCATCATGTACAGCCGTATTGTTTCAAACATTTCAATTATTGGCTTCTCCCTAGCATCAAGAATTTTGCTGTTGAAGCACTCACAGATATTATTTAATAACATAGCACATTTAGGATGAGTGCTAAAGTAAGCTCTGCTCCATTGACTTGGTGGACAAACTTGGCTGCCTCTACATCAATTTCAGCCATTTCTTCCATTCTGCTAATGAATTGGGCTGGTGTTGTTGCTTTGGCAACAGTCTATAATGCTCTCCTCAAGCCTTCTCCTTTGAAACCAGCAGATGAAAAATTATTGTGCAAGTGTTTCACACAAAATCTGTGGGTTGCATTTGGGAAAATCATATCACATGCTTCAATTAGACTTTTTTGTTTGTCACTCATTATTGTTCACTCATAATCCTTTTCAATCTCCAAATCTTCTTTCAATAGTTTGAAGAACCAACACCATGAGTCCTTAGTTTCACCCTCTGCTGCAACATATGCAATTGAAAAAATGTCATTATTGGCATCAACTCCAACAGCTGCTAGCAAAACTTCTCCTACTGATCCTTTCAAAAAAATGTCATCTACTCCAATAAATTGCCTACATCGAGCTAGGAAACCATGCTTCACTCCAGCAAAACAGATGTACAGCCTCTCAAATCTGCCTTTCCCTGTTTTTGAGTCTCTAAAGCCATCAACAGTTTTCATTATAACAGTGCTACCAGGGTTGGATCTTAGAATTTCATGCATATAAACTCCTAATTTGCTGTACTGATCTTTTTCACTGTCCTGAACAATTTTCATTGCTTTTCTCCTTGCCCTATATGTTTGATTTTTTGTGAAGGAGCACCTATTTTCTTTCATTACTGTCTTCCTAAAATGCTCCAAATCTAATTTAGGATTACACCTAAACTCTTCACAGTACTTCCTAGCTACCCATCCAGAATGCACAAGAGGGTTATTATATGTAAAACTACATGTGTGATTATCTTCAAATATTCTTATTTGAATAGTTCCATCCCCACTTAACTTTCTAGCATATATAACCCAATTACATTCACTATTTCTGCATCTAGCCCTCACCCTCACTGTATCTTGTTTCACAAACTTACAAGGCCTGCCTTGTTTCACACTATAATTATGTACAACAATCTTGAAAAGTTTCAGACTTGTAAAGGACATGTATAGCTCTAATTTTGGATTGTCAATATGTTTAGGATCAAAAGTACGAGACTTCAATTTAGACACTTGATCATCAGACTCATGGATGCTTTCAAAATCAGATTTAGAATCAGGAACCTGCTCTGTTTCATCAGAATCAGGAACCTTCTCTGTTTCATTCAAAGGATCAGGAACCACATTTTCTTTCCTGTGATTGTCTACCCCAAACCATTCAGCATTTTTGTCAACATTATCATGAAATATACCATCATCAGCATCATCATCTATTTCATAATCTGAATCAATAGTTGAAAAAAAGTCTCATCACTTGCATTGGAATCATTATCACTATTATTAGTAGCACACCCTCCTTGACCTTCATCCCTAATATTATTGTTACCATCACCATTTTGGGGTTCATTTTCTATCTCATCTATCTCATACGGATCATAACCAAGTTGTTGCACTAGAATTTCATGAAAGGATACTTCAAAGTATAAGTTAACTTCCTTAGTTGGTCCAACCTCTCCCTTAACATAACCATTCAACTCCCTACTGATGTCTATCCTCCTAAAGGTGTTATTTTTCCAACCATAGTACACCTTATGACCATATACACCAGCACTCTCAGTTAATCGATCCACTTCGAAAACACTTAGACGTATACTCTCAACATAGTAAAAACACACAAATCTCCACCTTCATAATGGGGATCAGGAGTATATGAAATGAGGCCTCCATGGTGATATTTTAATGTAATAAATGTGCTGCCCGTTTCTGGTTAAAGAAAACAATATATATCAGACTCTTCAGGGAAAAAAAAACTTCATCATTTCAGCACAACAAATTGTTGACCCACACAAAAACTACCTAACAAGGACCACTTTAACACTTTTTCCATACACATGGCCGGCAAAATAAACCAAGCATTATTGTTTATTAATCACTCTCACCACAAAATTATAGTCAAGCAGCAACTCTCATCAGACATAAGGGACCGCATTCACATTATAATAATCAAACCAAGACAAATTTTTTAATTTATTTATACCTCATGCAAATGGCTAGATTTGGAAAAAAAAATAGCCATAAATTATAGTGGGAAAAAAGTACAAACACAAGGGACCACATATCAGGTTTTCTTCTCCCAAAAAACACATGTCTTTATACAATGTAGTTGTTGATTTGGGTATAAATACCGTAATTTGGGGGTGGACAAATGTGGAGCTCTTTCTTCCGCAATGCCATTTTTTCCCTCACCTAAAATGCTCCACGGATGGCGTCTATGCCCTCCTTCTTGCCAACAGATGCTTGAAAAGTGGATGAAACGATTGGCCAAAATAACTTTTAGTGCTGAAGAATGGAGAAGAAAGAAAGAGAAGACAAGAGATTTTTTCCTTTTGCTATTTTCCAAATTTTCATCCGTTAGAAAAAGTGTCTCCATTCGGTTTGACCCGATTATGTTGGGTATAAAGTTGGATCTGACGGATCGTGCTTCTCAAGTGCAAAGTTCCGTCCCAATATTTAATTTTTCCTCCATTTCCCGTCAATTGTCCTTAATTAGCCAAAATTACGAAAGTTTGAGGATGAAATGTGTTTGGAGTAAAACTTTGAGGATGAAATTGATCAACAGCCCAAACTTTGAGGATGAAAAGTGCATTTTTTCCAATCACAAAATAAGGCAAAGAACAACAAAAGAGAGCCATAGAAAGAGTAAATCAAGCTAGTCAAAGCAAGAAAAGTGACGATACAAGCACATTTGTGTTCAAAGGCGTAGATCATATTTTTTGTCTTCAGTTTTTTCACCAACAACAAAACTGAGAAGATCATTAGAAACAAAAGCCAAATAAGTGTAATTTAAACAAATGGTGCATAATAGATCTAACAAGACGCCTTAGAATCTCAGTATTGCATAGTATTGTACAAAAAGAAAGGAAGTCAAAATACATTCACCTATCAAATTAAAAACAAATTAAAATCCAATGACTATAAAACACAATTTAGGTAATCATAGTCTGTGAGGACTTGCAAATTTTCTTATTTTAAATTCTTATTTCAAGTTTATTTAAATATTTAATTGCCCGTTCACTCCGAATATTATTTTCTAGCCTCTTGAGACCTAATTATATTGATCTATGACTTACTTATATTTTTAGAGTGGCTCGTTTCAAAAATTAATTTTTCGAAGTCCGATAAGTGAAAATAGTGAATGCACGTTTGGGAACGATAACCGATTTAAGAGTACAATGAGGTTGGAAAATTGGAGACATGTATATTAGCCCTAAAATAGGTATTTTTATGTTTAAACGTTCAAATGTTAGTTAGTTATATTATTGTAATAAGAATTTCTTAGAAGTTTCACTATATCGCGCAAAATCGGAAATACGCGTTTTCGCGTGTGCGATTAATTGAGGGATTTAAAACCATTATTTTTAGACCATTAAGAGTGAACAATAATTATATGAATACAAGTGCATTGGAGGTTTAGTGCACAAGTGAAACAAACTCGAGAGGAATCGAGCGCGAAACGCGCGTATACGCGCAAGTGAGAGTTGACTTTTGTGCCAAAAAGGGCACCAACCACCAAGCTTCCTCAAGAAGATTTATTCATCACAACACTCTCTCTCTCTTCTCTCTCATTCTGGATGTCCAAAACAGCAAGGAAGAAGGAAGAAAAGCTTCACCATTTTCACTCCAAATTTTGCACCAATCTTCCTCCATTTCATCTCAAATTTTGCATCCAACTTGCAAATAACTTGGAGACTACCTTGGACTAGGAGAGGAGCAGCTTATCCACGGTTTTCTTGGAGCTCTAAGGGCCAAAATTTCTGATTAAGATCATCTAAGGAGGTAATCAACGATCAAGCCCTTGAATCTTAGTTTTTGTAAGTTATATTGCACCTAGAAGCTTGTAACTTCAAGTGGGTAGCTTTGGATTATTGTAGATCTTGATGTGTGGGCTCTATGAACTCCCACTATGGTTGGTGGACTGATTTGATGAGTTTTGATGTTATTAATGTTGGTTTAGTGCTCAATCTAGTGGATAAATGTTATGTTGTTGAAGGAAAACTCAAGGGAGTGAGTTGAGCAAAAAAGGACCATTCTGCCCTTGCTCCTTCCGTGACCTTTAGTGCAATTTTAGGTGGTTCTAATGACTTGTTTCTGATGGATATGTGTAATATAAGTTGTGTATGAATTTTCATCAAAAAATTTCGTGATTTGGTTGGCCAAATGTGATGTTTTCGGAAATCAGTAAAACTGGAAATTTTTCCCGTTACTGCTCTGGCAGTGTTTTTCAAATGGCTATAACTTTTTGCACCGATGTCGAAATCGAGTGCCGTTTGTGGCACTGGAAACTAGACATTCCCATCTTTCCAACGGTATAAAATTCACATTCTGATTTTACGTGAGTAGTCCATACCAATCATTTGAACATGACTGTCCTGTTTCAAGTCTACACTGGGAGCTCTGTTTTGAGCAGCGAATGGATGCTCAAATATGAGCTAGCTGTGGACAGATTTTGAAAATGATTTCTTCTGAGAAATTGTAAATTTATGAATCTATTTTTCAACGCCACTAACCACGCTTAATTACAAGTTGAATTGAGTGAGTTGTGGCCGAAATCCGAAACTGACTCAATGATTTGAAAACCCTTACCTTGGACTGGTTTATAGCAAATCTTGACTTGGGACTTATTATTCGAAATTCTTGGCGATAACCACCTACCAAACGTATCTTGGATGTTTCTTAGACAATGTCTACATAAATGAACCAGATTTGAGATGATTTCATTGGCCAAATGTTTGAAAACGGAAAACGGAAGCTTGAAGACAGATTTGTCTTCGGATTCCATTGAACTTTGGTAGTTTAGTTAACTACCTTCCCTTGTGATTTTTTAAGTGAAATTTCGTAGAGGAGTACTCCTCATGTGCAAGTTGAAATGTATCAATTTTGGTGTCATTCTAAGACTGTTTTGACGTACGAACAAGTCACCAAAGTTTTACTTCCAAATTGGAAAATTGCCTAACAATCTCGATTTTGACCAACTTTGAGTTGCTATATCTTGGTGCTCAAAACTCCGATTCTTGTTCCGCTTGTTTTGTTTTAAACTTTGATTGCAACTCTAATTGAGTTTCAAACTTGAGAGACTAGTTCAAATTTTATGAATTTTGCCGAATTTCCAAAGTTGGCGAAAAACCAACCTCAAAACTGTCTCGCAAGCCTAAAACAGTAACTTTAAGCCAGTTTTTGAATGCCTTCCATTAGGAATCATGGGAAAGTGTATTCTAGGAACTTTTAGTACTTTGGAAGTAGTTTTCAATGGTACCAAGTTTTCCAATTTTGGACTTGTAGAGAGTGAGATACGATTTTTCAAAGTACGTGTAATAAATCTGAAAATTCCTAACTTAAAGGAATTGAGTTTTAGAACTCATCTTTTTCCTTCGATATGACTTGATCATTTTACACTTGATTTCAAAGATGAAAATCAGATTTCGCTTGTATTTTAAAACCCCACTTTTGAGGCTCGATTTACGAGTAATTAAGGCTCGTACTTGCGAGATTTTCTTAGATTATACAAGTGTACAATCTTTCTTGATAATAAGGGGTTTTAAGTGATAGTGCGTAATAATTTAATTATTAATTGCTCAGGCACTCAAGAGGACCTTCGAGAGGATCCTACGGTGGACGCCTTAACCCTCAAGTGGGCATTTCTTCTTTGTTTACTTGGTGAGTGTCAAATGCATGAATTTGTTGCTAAGTGGTTAACTGTTTCTTATCCGTTATGTGAATTGAAAATTTTGAGACGAGTGTGTACGTTACCGTACTCGTTCTCTTTCGAACGAAATTATATTCGTATTTTGCTATGTGAATTAATATTCGACTTGTACATAGTAATGTGGATGTGATTCGTATTTGTAATTCGTATATGTGATTCGTATTTGTGATTCATATATGTGATTCGTATTTGTGATTCGTACATGTGATTTGTATTTGTGGTTCCTATTTGGAATCGTCGATTTGAGCGTTGCTCATCAACCACTGAACGATTGTAAGTACCACACCGATTCGGGTGAGAGGTACCTCTCGAGTCGTTTCAGTATCCTAAGCTATGCTAAGTCGATTGGAGCGATGCCTCATCGACCGCTGAACGATTGTAAGTACCACACCGATTTGGTGGGAGGTACCTCTCGAGTCGTCTCAGTACCCTAAACCTCTGAACGATAGCAAGTACCACACCGATTTGGGTGGGAGGTACCTCTCGAATCGTCTCAGAACCCTAAAGCATTCTAAGTCGATTGGAGCGATGTCTCATCGACCTCTGGATGATAGTAAGTACCACACTGATCTGGGTGGGAGGTACCTCTCGAATCGTCCCAGAACTATAAAATGAACGATAGTAAGTATCACACCGATTTGGGTGAGAGGTACCTCTCGAATCGTCTCAGAACATACATGGAATACGTGAAAGGCTATGAACTCAATTACCTACCCGGGGGACGGGGTGTCGTCCCGAAAAGGTATTTAAAATTGAACTTGGGCAAAATAAGAAATCATTAGCTCCGGAGAGCTTCTGCATCCTACTCAAGGTTGTTTATTATAAATTGTGAAATTCCTTGCATGTGATAGTTGTCACTACTGTGTAAGTGCTATTGCTATTGAATAACTTGCCTTGCATGTTTTCTTGGCCTCACGAGCGTCCGCTCACCTCGTTAGATTTGTTTTTCCTTAACAGGAGCTGAAATGAGAGGAATTCTGGAGAAGCTTACTTGATGCTTCACTTGATTAGAATTGTGAATGTATTTGTCTAGAATTTGATTTTGGAAGTTGTATATTTTGGGAATGTAAAGTAATTGGGTAGATTATGATGTAAGACTTGAACGTTTATTGAGGAATTGACCTTCCTTTATATTTTTGACTTTTAGTACTGATTGGTTATTCTTAAGTTTGAATTGAATTTGTACCGAGTCCTGGCGAGAGTTGGACAGGCGTCCCGCAGATACCCTTGGGTTCGCCTTTGGGAGAAGTGGGGGCGTCACATAGTCAACAATGACTGTTTCGTCCAATTACCAGTGCAAATATGACAAAGTAAACAGTGTCAACTACATTAGCTAGCATAGGGAGAGCATCAAAGTAAAAATTGCGAAATAGCGGATAGCATGTTAAAATAGTAAAACAGAGCAAATAACTATAATCAAAATATTCTGGTCAAAGCCTTAAAAATAAACCAACAAATACTAATCCATACAAGCTCCATAAGAAAAATATAAGCTCATGAAAATTGATGTCCATGTTGAGAAATCCAGCTTACCACTTCAATATATGAGAATATAAGGTCCCTACCTCAGATACATTATTTTCAAATTGCCCTTTAAATAAACCAACAAATTCATCTCATCTATTAGTAGCAATGGATTTTGTCACCCATTGTAGGTCAAATTTTACTTGATCCCTTTCAGGATTCAGCATCTGCATTCCTCAAAGAAGAAAAATTAGTTAGAATTGCACGACCATTGAATAAGAAACGAAAAATTGTAAAGGAACTGGAACATTGAATGGCATAGAGGGAAATCCAGCAAGACCCAATGTAGCTTTAAACCCTTCTAGGACATTAATATGACTCAATTGTGGTGAAGTGATAAGTGATTTAAGTCATAGCTATGAATGCAGTTAAGTAAATTATACTACTTAGCACAAAAATGTTACATCTCTAGTGTGACTTTTCCTGCAGAATGCAAGCAGTAGAGCATATTAAATATCAGTCAAATAAGAACTCGAAGAATTCAAGGTTCAGTCCTAACATGAATTACAATATGCGTCGAAATCTTAGTTGCATATGCACATAAACTGACTTATTGAAGAGAAACAATTAGGCCTTTGAGCACTCTAAAGCGCAATGTACGGTAACCTTGTATACAATTATTTTGGTCTTTTGGCTAGCTTTCAACAGGCAAGGTCTATACAATGTACTTTTCTTTGCAAACTCTCTACTCACAACTTATCATATTTGTGATTACTGAGAAAAGTTTCTATCATCTCCAACAAAAAACCAAAGGCACAGACTTTTTAGAAAGAAATATATGTCGATAAACTTTGAAACTACGATTCTAGCAGACCATTATTCACTGGACACATCTTATAAGTAGCTATTCAAATCCACCTATTAGGTGATTGAAATCTAAATTTAACTCCATCCTTCATGTCTTGTGCTCTAAATCCTCACTGTTCTATGCTTATGGCAGAAACCGCAGTGCTGCTATTCTAAATTTTCCACCGATAACTGGATTTACCAAAATCTTTTTCATCTTCTTCAAATCAACAGATGGTTCATGCCCTTATTCTTTTACCATTTGAGTTTACGGATAACAAGTAGAGGCACCTGGTACTAAAATTGGTTAAGTTCAGTCGAGCAGTAGCATTGACCCAATTCTTGTCTATTTTACAAAGAAGCTGAAAGAAAAAATTAACATTTTACAACAATGAGACAAAGAACTATTGATTTTAACCAAATCGAACACATTTCATTTTAAGCAAATCTCTTTTTCTAGTTTCACCAAATTGGAATATCAAATACTTAATTTATTGCAAAATTTTTGGTGGATATTTTACTAGATCACAATGGTGTGAAAAAGTAAGTTTTGTTTTTTCATTTTAAGGAAGTCACCTTTAAGGCGAAGGCAACAAAGATGAAGACGGACATTGAGTCTGTAGAAGAGGAGAGGAGAAAAGAGAGTAGAGAGAAGAGAAATCCAATTTGAGGTGATGGAGGAGAGAAGCGAGATGAAAGGTCAGCCCACAAGAGAATGATACAGGTTGATGAAGCAAGGATGCGATGGAGGATGCAAAGAAGCAGCGGCGATGGCTATGCTAATGACAAAGGAAGAGAGAGACGATTCTTTTTTTTTTTTTTTGCACCAAGTTTATGTACGGATGCGTTTTACTTAATTTAGCCACTAAACCCGGTTAACTTATGGAGTTAGAATTGAAATTCTCATATCCACCTAAAGAATTCATAGTGTGGAATTGGATTAATAGCGAGGGATGATGAAGTTTATGCCCAACTAATAAAATTAAGGGTTAATTGTAAAATAACTCCCTAAACTATCTTCAGTTGGTACATGCCCCTCGAACTGCCAATTGCAGCAATGTGCTACATCTTACTACTATTAATTTATCATAGTTTAGTAGGTGTAGCAACGGGTCGTGTTGTGTTATTATTGTATCGTATCGTGTTCGTGTCAAAAAATCTCAACTCTAACCCAACTCATAGATTTTCGTGTTATGATCTGCTTATTAACGAGTTAATATGACTGATATGATTCTTGAAACGCCGAGACGAATCAAGAACGTGACGCACAAGCCCGGATCTAGGTTAGGAATCACATTTGGTGACGGAGTCTGTAATCTATCTTGGACCGCACAAGAAAGACTAGAACGGGTAGAACAACGCCACAATCAAGGGGACTACTTGATTGATAAGTTGACGAACCACCTTAGGGCAACTCTAAGATGTTCAATATTGGCTTCACAAGCCAAGGGGAGCTCTTTCATTCGTAAAGAAATCTGGAAAAATTTTCTCAACTTTATTCAATGCCCATAAAACATGAAAGTAAAGGCTTTTTATAGCCTTTTACAGGACCAAACTCCTAATCCAACTAGGAAGTAAGAACTTAACCCTAACTCCAATTAACTCTATGAATTTAACTCCAATTGGCTACTAACTATGGTCAACATGGTCAACATGACCTTGAGCCCTTTTATTAACTAATTGACTAAGATGACCAAGCTCAAATTTTGGAATTAACAACCAAATGACATAAAACAATGGAAATAAGCCACAAACAGCCCATAAAGGGAACCATTCGGCCAAGACACAATGAGGACACCATGAAATGACTCTAGCTCAATGCAAATGGATTTGATAAATGTTAAGACCAGCTAGCCTCGTATCAATGACCCAATCCGTTCAACCCATTAAATAATTTATATCATAATAAATTAATAATCATTTGTAACATGAGCAAACCTATTTATAAGATTAAATCATTAATTTCAAATTAAAGTTTCCAAATTTTTTAAACATAATACATAAAAAAGTTTTCAAAGTGAAAAGCCAAGTTGAACTTGTAGTTTTCAACTAAGAAAAAGTCTAATAATTATGCAAAATTAAATATGAGTTTTCAAATATTCTATTTGCAATTTTCAAGCTAAACTCATAAGCCTGGATAACCATCCATCTAACAGGCCTTCATTTCTTCAACAAATATTTCAATCCACCTAAGTAGCACAATGGAAAAAATAATTTAATCTTTAGATACAAATTACAAATGCATAAATATATAAAAAAATGAAAATGTTAAAAGACTAGTTGCCTCATATAATGTTAATGGCTGTGTTAGAAGCCTAAATTGATTCAAAAGTTTGGAATTGATGTTTAATATCATGATGTTTTCAGTGAGATCATCTAAATGCAATAGTGTAGTATGTAACAACGATATCACAGATACTTTGTTATTAAGCCTTCATAAAAATATTAAATTAAAATGTAAGACGAAAGAAAGAATGTTTGTAATCATTACCTCTATATCCAAATTGCCCATCTTGAGTACAAATTAAAGCTTTCATAACATCCGATTTAAGACAACTACGATATTGATCAAGAATTCGTCCTCTTATAATGAAAGCTAATTAAAAAGTTTTAGCACAATACACTTGCAAGTTCCAAACCTGTGAGTTAAAACATGTGGTTTAGGGGTTGCGTTTTGAGAAAAGAAGTATGGCTATAGGGTGTAGGGTTTGAAATTTAGAGGAAAACTATAAGATAAATAAGTTGGAGGAAGATAAAGGAGTTGTCTTGCATTACGTTGATAATTTGTTAATTTGATTTGTAGGTTAAAATTGCCTCTATAATTTATAATATTCTAAAAAGCTATTTTCCATCGGGTTAATGTGTCAACCTATGGGTTGCCCAACCCGATACGTGTTTAGTCGTGTCATTAATAGGTTGATCTAATAATAACTCACTTGATTTCAGGTCGTGCTAATACCTGCTAATTCCGGATCATGTTTGAGTTGTGCTATCATATCGTGTCAGCAATTACCACCCCTATAGATTAGTTCAATCAAGTTGGATAATAGTTGCAATTAGAGGTGTCAAAATAGGTGATTTGGACGGGTTAAAATAAGTATTAGGTATAAGTGAGTCAACCGATTTATACGCGTTTAATTAGATAGGTATAAATGGATAAGTCAAAAAATGAGTTGGGTAACCCAATTACCCATTTACAACCCATTTATTCTAACTTTTTACAAACTCATCTAAATTTATTTTGTAAACTAAGTTATCAATTTATACCACCCTTTGCAGTTTGCACCCATCATTAATTTTAAATATTTACTTATAATACCCAATAAGTCTAATTACCATTTTTTTCCCATTTGTGTGTTATGTCACAAAATTACATACTATTTAATAAATGAACAATAAGAATATTTTTTATATGCAATATGGAGAGGATTTGGAACCATGAAAAAGAGAGATTAAACAATGATTGACCAACTTATGAATTTGAAACTAGATACCATGAAAATACAAATAAAAACAGGACAAAAAATCTCCAAGTGTATAGTCATTTTTTTTCTCTAAGTTGAAAACTGGCCAACAGATTCTCCCATCTTTCCATTAGGTTCTCCACTTTCTAATGCTATGTTTGGTCCAAGGTGATGAAGAAATTAGGATACTATTACTGAAAACAATTCTAAATGGATTTGATTGTGAAGACAATTCTAAATAGGTTAATTACACCCATTTATTAAATGGGTATTATTGGATAACCCATTTATACCCATATATAAAAATGTAAGATACACACACCCAGCTGTTCATGTGTGTGTATAGGTAAATTTAACTAAATGGGTTTGTTTGATACCAATAGTTGCAATCAAGTTGGGAAGTAATACTACTCGTAGACCTCCTAAGATTAGACCTGACCCCAAAAATTCGTGTATTGGTCCAGGAAAATTCATTTAAAAAATATATAAATTGAAATACTTCATGAGTTTTTTTATCTAAGTAGAAAAAAGAAGTGACTCTATTTTTATACTATTTCTTAACTAAATGAAATTTAAATGGGTATGGGTTCACATAGACAGTGTTATTGGAGTATTCTAATTCAACATCCGAAGAATGGTTTGAAACTATATTATATATATTTTGAAATCATCACTCTAATATAGAAATAAATTTTCAATCCAAATAAAAGGACCAACTAATAAAAGGCTAATATACATGTGTACGTACATCATATATACATAAATACACAAACACTCACACACACACTAGTGTTCATGCCCGACGCTATGCTTCAGGTTGTCTTGATTGTCAACTTGTTTGATGTGATTCTATCAGTTGGATGCCGGTGTGATGTTAGCTCTCTTTGGTTCAAGAATGCAGCTAGTGGGGTTTAACTAAAAGCTAGACTTAGATAAGTAGTAGCAGTAGCTAGATTTTGGTATTTACATATGCTAGCCTGATGCGGCAATAGAATAACAAAAAGTGGTATGTTGTCTAGGCATAATGCTATTTTAGGAGGCATATATACACAATGAGTAGCTAGGCTATCCAAAATGTCAGTGTTCGTGTCCTGCTCTTTAAGGTAGCTTGTGGCAGTAATTATGGCTTTTCAAGTTCAGCCTCAAGCTGGGCTTAAGGCTATGCTTTTTTTGGTGCTGTTTTGTTCACGTGGTGGTTAATGTAGTTACATTTTGTAAGGTCCCCAATTGGTAATGGAGCTACACAGCAATCTAAGGGGTATAGGAGGTTGGAGAGCTGATATTTGCTGAAGGTGATGACTATGATTCAATATTATCTGGCAGAGAAGATGGATTGTTGATTGCGATAGCTAAGAGTGGAAAATAAGCAACAACAATTGTTGGATATAGTTAGTGATGACTCTTCATTGGAAGTTAGAGGAGAATGGAAGGGTTTGTACACCAATTCAATTGTCATGATGTTTGGGATGTTCTAAGAGTTGTGTCTAACGTAAACTAGCACAACTCTTAAGAAATTGTCTAATCATTTGAATTGTGCCTATTTATTTAAAGTTGCCTATTCAGGAAGAAGTATGTTTCCAAAAGGCATGACATTTCTTTTGGGGAGTCTGAACGTTGTAAATAAGGATGTTTAGATATTAGGAAAACTCACTTTTACTTCTAGTTTTACTATTTATGTACTTCTTTTCAAAACAATAATTCTCTAAACCGTTCTTGGGAGGAGTTCTTCATTCTACTGTGAGGAAAGTCTGGTTGGCTTTGTTATTCCTGGAGGAAATTGCAGCAAACCCGGTAGTAGAATAGTGGGGGCAAATTTCCTTAAAAAAAGTGAATCTTCACATGAAAATCATTTTCCGTAGTTGTAGTTAAAACTTCTCTAACAATCTTAAGGAAATTTCCAACATGGAGGGCACCAGTTCGGATAATGTTCTGAACAAAAATTTCAAGTCTGATATGATCAAGTTGGATCGTTTTGATGGCACCAACTTCACCTGCTGGAAAGACAAGTTGCTATTCCTTCTCATGGAATTAGGCATTGCATACCTGTTGGCTGATAATCTGCTAATAATCTGATGAGATCAAGCCAAGCGGCAAGAAACGTGAGGAAGACCAAGTTCGTTGTAAGAGCTTCATCTTAAACACCTTGTCTGACTATCTATATGATCTGTTTCGCTCTCTTAAATCACCACAAGAAATTTGGAAGGCTTTGGAGAACAAATACATGTATGAAAAACAAGGTACGGACAAATTTTAACTATGAAGTTCTTTGAGTTTCAAATGTTGGACAACAAATCTATGATGAATCAAGTGGATGAATTACTTCTGTTAGTGTCTAGACTAAAGGATTTAAGTATTGAAGTGTCAGATCAACTTCAAGTGGGTGCTATGATTGTAAAATTACAATCCACTTGGAATGACTATAGGAAGAAACTGCTGCACACTTCTGAAAATTTCACCATAAACCAACTTACAAAGCATATCTGAATTGAAGAGGAAACTCGTATTCGTGAGAATAAATTTGCTATGGAATCTGGTTCTAAAGTGAATAATATTAAGTCTAATGCTAAGAAAAAATCTAGAAAGGGTGGAAATATATCCGGCAAAAAGGGAAAACATGGAGAAATGTCTTCTAAAATTTCAGCCAATAATAAGAAAGACAAGTCATGTTTTTTCTGTGGTAAGAAAGGACATTTGAAGAAAGAATGTAGGTCCTACAAGAAGTTGAAAACGGAAGTAAATGCTGAACACAAAAAGGCAAACGTTGTTGAAGATCCTCTTCCCAATAATTCAAAAATTGTTGCTATGGTTGGTAGACTTTCTATCAATGTGGTAATTGAATGCAACTTGACAAATTGTCAATCTAATGATTAGTGGTATGATTCGGGTGCTACTGTTCATGTGTGCAATGATAAGAATTTATTCAAAGATTATCAAGTTGCTGTCCCAAATGAGATTGTGTTAATGGGAAATCGTAACACATCCAATGTGCTTGAAAAGGGGAGGGTTGAATTGGAGTTTACTTCTGGCAAAACGTTGGTTCTAACCAATGTCTATCATGATTCTGACATAAGGAAGAATTTGGTTTCTACAAGTGTACTTTGCAACAAGGGATTGAAGGCTGTCATAGAGGCAGAAAAAGTAGTTCTATCCAAAAATAATAAATTTGTTGGCCAAAGATATTCATGTAAGGGCATGTTCAAACTAAGTATCAATAAAGTTATTTATGCTTATTTGATTGAGTCTTCTATTAATTTATGGTATACTCGTTTGTCACATGTTAATTTAGGTCAATCAAGTTCATGTCAAAACATGGATTAATATCCTGCACAAATGACAACTTTGAAAAATATGAAACATGTCTGCAAGCAAAGAAGACAAAGAAACCTTTTCCAAAGAATGAAAGAACTTCTAAATTGCTTGAAATTATACATTTTGATATATGTGAATTGAATGGTCATTTAACAAGGAGTGGAAATAGATATTTCATAACTTTTATAGATGATCATTCTTGATTTATACATGTTTATTTAATGAGAACAAAAGATCAATCATTAGATATGTTTAAATTGTTTAAGGCCTTAGTTGAAAATCAATTGGAAAAGAAAATTAAAGTCCTATGAAGTGATTGAGGAGGTGAATATTTTTCCAATGAATTTTCTGGTTTTTTTTTTGAAGAAAATGGTTTAATTCATCAAACAAGTGCACCTTACACTCCTCAACAAAACGGCTTAGTCGAAAGAAAAAATAAAACATTGGTTGATATGGTAAATGCTATGCTTATGCATGCTAGATTACCATTTAATCTTTGGAGAGAAGCTTTATTAACCACTTGTCATGTGTATAATCGAATACCCTCAAAGAAGACTAAGATTTCGCCATGTGAACTATGGAAAGGTAGAAAACCAAATTTGGATTATTTGAGGGTATGGGGCTGTTTAGCCTATTATAGGGTTCCAGACCCTAAAAGACCAAAGTTAGGACCAAGAAGTTTAAAAAGTGTTTTTGTGGGATATGTTGAGAATTCAATAGCATATAGATTATTGGATTTAGATTCAAATATAATTGTGGAGTCTAGAGATGTTGAGTTCTTAGAAACAAGTTTTCTAAGTGATTCAAACCACATTCTATATTATCACAAAACACTACTATGAGTCCTAATTATTCTTCAAATAATAATAAAAGGAAAATCGATGAAACTCCTAGAGGACCTAGGAGAAGCAAGAGAGCACGAAAAGAGAAGAATTTGGATCCAGATTTTATTTCTTCACAATCAATAGTCTTCTTAGTAAAAGGTAGTAGAAATGAGGTATTTAATAAAATACCTATATTATTACATTTGGAAGAGGATTCTAAAACTTATAAAGAAGCATTAGCTTCAAGAGACTCAACTTTTTGGAAAGAAGCAATTAATGATGAGATGGATTCTCTTGTGTCAAATGGTACATGGGTGTTTTGTGAATTACCTCCTAGTTGTAAACCAATAGGATGCAAGTGGATATTTAAAAGAAAACGTAGCATTGATGGTTAGTTAGTAACCTTCAAAGCAAGACTTGTAGCAAAGGGTTTTAAACAAAAAAATGTATTGATTATTTTGAAACATATGCTCCTATTGCAAGAATTACTTCTATAAGAGTGTTGTTTGCTTTAGCATCCATATATGATTTATACATTCATCAAATGGATGTTAAAACAACATTCTTAAGTGGAGATCTGTGAGGACCCGAAATTTTTTTATTTTATTTTATCGAATATTAGTAGTTTGTTTAAATATTTATTTACTCATTTTTCTCCAAATTATTATTTCGATCATTTAAAATCCATTTATATGGAACGACGCCTCTTTTATATTTTTAAAAGCGTTTTGTTGGAAAAATTCACTTTTCGAAAACTCGTTTAGTTCGGAACAACGAGTGCACGTTTTTCGAGACTATATTTGAATCGAGAGTGTATTAATATTGGAGAATTAAGAACGATCAATAATAGATTAAGAAAGGTTAATTGAGGAATTAATACTCAATTCACGTGAGCACTCGTAAAATTATTATTTTTAAACCCCTAATTTTGGCTCAATTAATTATCTATTTGGATTTTTGCCCGAATATTATTTTCTATCCTTATTAGACCTAAATATATGGTTTTATAGCTTCGTTATATTTTTAAAGTGTCTCGTTTCAAAAATTATTTTCTTAGAAACTTGTTTAGTGAAAAAGTGAAAACGTGTCTGAAAACTTTAGCCAATTAGGAGTACAATAAGCTCAAAAATTTGAGACCTATACAATGGTCCTGAAATAGACAATTTTAGGTTTAAACACACAAGTGATAGCTAGTGGTACGATCGTTATAAGAATTTCTCAAAGGTTTCAATATTATTGCGCCTAAATTAGAAATACGTGTTTTCACGTGCGCGCTTAATTGAGGGACTTTGGACCATTATTTTGGGACAATTAAGAATGGATAATATTTATATAAATGTAAGTACCCTAGAGGTTTAGTGCACTAGTGCAACAAACGTAAGAGAAATCGAACACAAAACGCGCGCGTAGGGTACTAGTTATAATTGATTTGACGTATTAAAAGATTTGACGTCAAGCGTCTTTCGTACGCAAAGGCTTCAGAACCGTAGCTTCATTTCAATCTCATTTCATTTCTGCAAAGCTTCATGGACGGCTAGACATCAAGAGACAACCGAGGCTTCACCATTTCTTTCTTCCAAAACTCATCCAAATCCTTACCAAAACTTCCATAGATTCTTACCAATCTCCACATTCATTTAGCTTTTCACTTGGACGGCAACTTAGCTGCAAAAGGAAGGAGCTATCCACGGTTTCTTCAAGCTTCAAAGGGGCCGAAAAATCTGTCCAAACCAGTCATCAAAGTAGGTACTAATCAAGCACCTTGAATTTGTCTTATGGAAGTTGATCTATGCATTTGAGTTGGAATCTTCACTTTAGTAGCTTGTATTGTTGGAAACGTGGGCTCTATGAACTCCCACTTTGGGTTGATGGCTGTGATGATGTTTGATGATGGTTTTATTGCTGAATTAGAGCTTAAGGAAGTAGATTAAAGGTGTATTGTGGACAGAAACGTTGTTGAACTCTTGAAGTAAAAAGTTCCCATTTTACCCCTGTTCTGTTCGGTCATTTTAATGCAGAAACTGAGGATTTAATGGCCTGATTATGTTGATTACATGTTGCAGAAGTTGTGCACAAAATTTCGTTGGAAAATATTGAGTTTTGGTTGATCAAACGAATTTATTTCAAAAACTAGTAATCTGGAAAACGGGTTCGCCGTAATCCAGACCAGTGTTTGTATTTCGTCCATAACTCCGTACTCCGACGTCGAAATCAAGTGCCGTTAGCGGTATTTGAAACTAGACGTTCCCATGTTTCCAACGGTGTATAATGGACCTTCAGGTTTCGTGTGTGTGAGCCACACCATTCATCTGAAGTCGACTGTCCTGTTTCTCCGTTCTGCCGAAATGATTTGATGATGCTGCAACTTTAGGCTTGATTTTGAACCAGTTGCATGCTGAAACTTAAAACGATTTCTTCTGTGAAGTTGTAGCCCTATGAATCTATTTTCTAACACTATCAACCATTTCCAATTCCGAGTTAAATTGAGGGAGTTATGATCAATACACGGCAACTGCCTCGTTTTTGAAAACCTTAGTTTTGGACAGATTGCCTTAAGGATTTTTCCAAACTTTGGTTGATTGAATGACCACCCTTCCGAGGGTATTTTTCCATAAAATTTGATAGAGAGATACCTTTCATATAGGAGTATTATACTGCAAAATTTGGTATCAATCCAAGTCCGTTTCGACACTTAACTAAAGGTCCAAAGTCGGAACCAAATCTGGAAATTTGTTAACAGTCTTGAAATCTATCCAACTTTGAGCTACCATATCTTGGGTCTCGAAACTCCGATTCTCGATCCGCTTATTCTACCCTAAACCTTACTTGCACCTCTAATTGAGCTACAAATTTCAAGGGCTGGTTTACAACGAGTGAATTCTTCTGAATTTTCAAAGTTAGCGAAAAACCAACCCCGGCTCAATCCTGGGTGATTTGGAACAGCAACTTTAAGCTCATTTTTGAACACCTTCCACTTAGATTCATGGAAAAGTGTCTTCTAATAACTTTTAGTACTTTGGAAGAGGTTTCCAACGGTACCAAGTTTTCCAATTTTCGACATGTGGAATCTGAGATACGATTTTTTCAAAATATCGTATCAAAACTGAAATTTTCTGAATTTCAAGGAAATGGAGTTTTTCAAGTATTCCTTATTCCTTCGATAATACTTGAACGTTTATGCTTGATTTCCAAGATAACAAAACTCGATTGCTCTTGTACATTAAGAAACTCCACTTGAACCTCGATTTACTAGTAATTGAGGTTCATTTTCATGAAATTTCCCCAGATTGTACTAGTGCACAATCTTCCTTGATAATTGGGATGTGTGAATGATAATTCACTATTAAATGCTCAGGCGCTCAAGAGGACCTTCCAGAGGATCTCACGGGAGACGCCTAAACCATCATTTGAACTCGCTACTTGAATTACTGTGAGTGTCAAGTGCATGAACTTGTTGTTAAGTGGTTATCTGTTTCTTATCCGTTATGTAAATTTGAAATTTTGAGACGAGGGTGTACTTTATCGCACTCGTTCTCTTTCAAATGAAATTATATTCGAATTTTACTATGTGAATTCGTATCCAACTTGTACATGGTAATGTGGATGTGATTTGTACTTGTGATTCGTATATGTGATCCGTATTTGTGATTCCTATTTGGAATCGTCGATTTGAGCGTTGCTCATCGACTTATATTCGTATTCGTATTCATATTCGGGGGACGCCCAAAACTCGTTGGCTAACTTTGCGAATCGAGCCAGCATGGGCTTGGTCGATAAGCTTAGCAAACCATGAGATATTCGTAGAGCATGATCTATTGGAGAGATCTTGCTCGGCATTACTCGTGCAGTATTGCCATGATATACTCGAGTATTATCAAAAACTTTGATGAGCGGGCCCGGTAAGGGGGTGTAACGGTGACGGGATTCGAAGAAAAGTGGTGTATCTACGGATTTGATACTTATGTGGTTGACGGAGTGTCAACGTGAGATGTGATCAAGACTTCGACTCGACTACGTGGAATTTAGCTCCTGAGAGCTACAGTATCCTTGAATTATTTCTGTTTATTTTTCCTATTCGAAATGTGAATTATTCGAATTTGATAGTCTTACCTACAATGTAATTGTTGTTGCTACTTGGATTATGTGTTTGCATGTGTGTTTTCTTGGCCTCACTGAGTATTGGCTCATCCTATTAGTTTGTTTTCCTTAACAGGTTGGATTGGAAGATTTTGGTAAAGCCGACTAGATTATACTTTTGATTGGAATCAGGGCTGTAAATGTGTAGTCGACTTTTAATGGTTGCATTTTGGAACTTGATGTATCTTTTGTGGACATGATGTAAGATTTAAATATTTAGTTAAGGAAGTGACTTTTCTTCATTTTGACTCGTAGTATTTGGTATGTATCGTTAAGTTCGATTTGATTTGTCTTGAGTCCTGGCGAGAGCTGGGCAGGCGTCCCGCGGATACCCTTGGGTTCGCCCTTGGGAGAAGTGGGGGGCGTCACAAGATCTAGACGAGGAAGTGTATATGGAGCACCTCGAAGGGTTTCTACTTCCTGGAAATGAAAAGAAAGTTTGTAAATTAGTTAAATCCTTGTATGGTTTAAAGCAAGCTCCAAAACAATGACTTGAGAAGTTTGATAATGTAATTTTAACAAATGGCTTTAGACATAATGAAGCAAATAAATGTAAATATTCCAAAGTTACCAAAGATTATAGTGTAATTATATGTCTTTATGTAGATGATATGTTAATCATCGGGACCAACATGCAAGGAGTAAATGAAACTAAGGGATATTTAACCTCCCAATTTAAAATGAAAGATTTGGAAGAAGTTGATATCATCTTAGAAATCAATATTAAGAAATATAGTGGGGGTTATGCTCTATGTCAATCTCATTACATTGACAAGATTCCATCCAAATTTAATCATTTGGATATAAAAGAAGCTAATACCCCATCTAATATTTCTAATAAGCTAGTGAAAAATTTGGGAAGATCTATTAGTCAATTAGACTATACTAGTGCAATTGATAGTTTGATGTATGCTATGCATTGTACTAGATCTGATATTGCATTCACTATTTACAAACTTTCTAGCTTTACTCATAATTCTAGTACTGACCATTGGAGAGCAATTGGACGAGTATTAAGTTACCTTAAAAAGACAAAGTCTTTTGGATTGTATTATATCAAGTTTCCTTCTGTACTTGAAGGTTACTGTGATGCTAGTTGGATAACTAGTATAAATGATAATAAATCAATGTTTGGTTGGATTTTTAAAATAGGCGGAGGAGCTATCTCATGGGCTTCAAAGAAACAGACATGTATTACTCATTCGACTATGGGATCTGAATTTGTTGCATTAGCATTAGCAGGTAAAGAGGCAGAATGGCTAAGAAATTTATTGCTAGATATAGAGTTGTGGCCACAACCGATGTCAGTCATCTCTTTGCACTGTGATAGTGAAGCAACTATGTCTAGGGCATTTAGCAAGATTTATAATGATAAATCTAGACATATTGTTTGAAAACATGAATATGTAAGACAATTCATTTATGATGGAATTATAACAGTTGTCTATGTAAAATCTGTTAATAATCTTGCTGATCCTTTAACTAAAGGACTCTCAAGAGAAATTATCAAAAGCACTACAAGTGCTATGGGCCTAAAACCATTCTAAAATTGTCAATGGTAATGGTAACCTAACCTTTCTTATTACCAAGTAATTCTAAAGGTTTAATAGGTAATAACAAGTTATCGTTTGACTATTAGCAAGTACTAGTAATCAAAAGTACTTATGAAATAAGGAGGTTGAATAAATTATTCTTAATGAAGTAAACACGTTTGGTATAAGAACAAGGTAGTCTAATTACAAGATTCCAAGATAGACTTCACTTATATGAACTCCAGAGGTGGTGCCACTTCTATCAAAAGTTTGGACTAAAGCTTTTGTAAGAGTTCATGAATCAGGAGGTAGCACAAGGCCATAATACGGTGCTAAAATTCATGGTGAACATTTTACAAGAAATAAGTAAGATTTATGTGTATAGTTATTTCCGATCTTGTTATGTAGGAATTGTGGTTTAAAATTTATAATTACCATCAATTTCAACCAGGTTTTGAAATAATTATACTAATAATAGGTTTAAATCGAAGGACACCTATTTTATGCGTAAATGTTAAAAATGTTTTAAAGACACCTATTTAAAGAAATGATTGTTGGATATAGTTAGTAATGATTCTTCATTGGAAGTTAGAGGAGAATGGAAAGGTTTGCGCGCCAATTCAGGTGTCATGATGTTTGGGATGTTCTAAGAGTTGTGTCTAATGTAAACTAGTATAACTCTTAAGGAAGTGTCTAGCAATGACGGAGCCAGGGGGGCTGAGGGGGGCCATGGCCCCTCCTAAGTTTTGAAAATTTTAATTCATAATATGTAAATATATGTATAAGACAAAGTTGGCCCTCCCTAATTTTTTACAATTTTAGTTTATATTATGAGAGTTTATATATATATAAATATATATATCTGTGTGTATGTGTATGAATTAGCCAACTTTGATTTAATTTTTTCTTCAAAAAAAGTTATTTATCTTTTATTGTGCTAATTATTTAACATTCAAAAAATTAAACATATAATTTGATAATCCATAGTAAATTGACCCAATTTGATATATTATAATAAAAAACTCAATTCATAATTATCAATGGGCTAAAACAAAAATAATTACTTTATTGGTCCATATACAAATATACAATTTAGCCTAATTGATAAAAAATTTAAAATTAGTGATCTATACTCTTGTTGACCCATATACAAATGTACAAATAATTACTTGAAAGTTTGGTGAAGACAAGAAATTGAGTGATCTATTTTGTTGTTGACAGATTAATTATATTTGTTCTCACTCTTCCTATGTCAACTGCAACTATAGAACGGATATTTTCAATTATGAATATAATCAAAATAAAGATCCAAAACAAGATAAAAGATAATTTCTTGAATGATTGTCTAACAATGTACATAAAAAAAAGGAAGTTGTTCAAAAATTTAGTACTGATTCAATTATAGTTGAATTTAGTTATATGAAAGAACATAAAACTCAGTTTACTTTTAAGAAAAGAGGTTGAAATTCAAGGTATGCTGACATAACTTTTATCTTTTATTAATTGAAAATAGTTATATTTTTGTTTTTGCACAAATGACATATTGGAGCATTTTCTCATAATGTACAATTTGGGTAGTTTGTGATGTTATAAGATATTTAATCAAAGGTTATTTCTTATCCTAATTTTTGTTATGACTATGCTGCATATTTATGAAATAGACATACCTTTATAATTAAAATTAAAATTTGATATTTTAAGATGTCATATATTTAAATAGATGAAAATTATTTTGAATATAACATATTAAGATAATTTTTTTTAGAAATATTTTGGCCCCCCTCCCAAGGAAAAATTTTTGGCTCCATTCTATAGTCTATAGAATGGACATTTTCAATTATGAAGATAATCAAAACAAAACTCCAAAACAAGATAAAAGATAATTTCTTGAATGATTGTCTAACAATGTACATAAAAAAAGGAAGTTGTTCGAAAATTTAGCATTGATTCAATTATACATAAATTTAGTTCTATAAAAGAACGTAAATCTCAATTTACTTTTCATAAAAGAGGATGAAATTTCAAGGTATGCTAACATAACTTTTATCTTTTTTTAATTGAAAATAGTTATATTTATATTACATAGTTATATTTTTGTTTTTGCACAAGTGACATATTGGAGCATCTTCTCATAATGTGCAACTTAGGTAGTTTGTGATGTTATAAAATATTTAATCAAAGGTTATTTTTTGTCTTAATTTTAGTTATGACTATGTTACTTATTTATGAAATAGGCATACCTTTATAATTAAAGTTAATATTTGATATTTTAAGATGTCATATATTTAAATAAATAAAAATTATTTTGAACATAACATATTAAGGTAATTTTGTTCGAAAAAATTTTGGCCTCCCCAAGGAAAAAATCCTTGCTCCGTCACTGTGTCTAGTCATTTGAATTGTGCCTATTCATTTAAAGGTGCCTATTTAGGAAAAAGTATGCTTCCAAAAGACATGACATTTCTTTTGGGGTGTCTAAACTTTATTAGAAAAACTCACTTTCACTTCTAGTTTTACTATTTTTTTACTTATTTTCAAAACAATAATTCTTTAAACCGTTCTTGGGAGAATTTCTTCATACTACTGTGTGAAAATTCTGGTTGGCTTTGTTATTTTTGGAGACAATTGCCGCAAACCCGATAGTAGAATAGTGGGGGCAAATTTCCTTAAAAAAAGTGAATCTTCACATGATGACTCTTCATTGAAAGTTAGAGGAGAATGGAAAGGTTTGCACACCAATTTAAGTGTCATGATATTTGGGATGTTCTAAAAGTTGTGTCTAGCGTAAAGTAGTACAACTCTTAAGGAAGTGTCTAGTCATTTGAATTGTGTCTATTCATTTAAAAGATGTCTATTCAGGAAGAAGTATGTTTCCGAAAGACATGATATTTCTTTTGGGGTGTCCGAACATTATAAATAAGGATGGTTAGATATCAAGACAATTGACTTTTTACTTTTAGATTTATTATTCTTCTATTTTTTATCAAAACAATAATTCTCTAAACCGTTCTTGGGAGAATTTCTTTATACTACTGTGTGAAAATTTTGGTTGGCTTTGTTATTTTTAGAGGGAATTACTGCAAACCAGGTAGTAGAATAGTTCGGGTAAATTTCCTTAAGGAAAGTGAATCTTCATGTCAAAGTCATTTTCTGTAGTTGTAGTTGAAATTTCTCTAACAACGATGTGTGTCTTAATTTGTATGCGGTATCTACTTCATGATTTTATTTTAGATCGCTTGCATTTAGTTCATTGTTGTGTGTTTTGCATTTCTAGTTGTTATTTTATTTTAGTTTTATTCATTTTGCCCTTTTAGTTTGTCTATTCATTTTTATTTTTATTTTTGTCATTTTAGGTTTTTAATCACTTTTAAGTTTTAAATTTCAGTTTTAGTTTTTAGTTTTTTTTTAGTTTTTAAGTTTATAGAGTTTTTAGAAAGAAAAGAAAAATCATTTTAGTCATTTTGTTTTTATTCAATGCTTTCTTGAAAGAAAAATGAAAATGCAAAATCATAAAAAAGGAGAAAAAAGAAATTAAAGAAAAAGAGGAAAAGAAGAAAAATTCAAAAAAAAAATAGGTTTTAGATGGATTGGAAAAATAAAAAAAAAAGAGAGAGAGAAGAGGAAAAAGAAAAAGGAAAAATTGTTCACAAAAATATGTTTACTTCTTTAAATTCAATCTTTGGGCACTTTAGTTATTTTTATTAAGTTATTTTGAGAAAAAGAAAATGATGAAAAGAGAAAATTTGAAAATTAAAAATGGCCATTTTTGTTTAGTGTTTTGTTTAAAATTATTGTTGTTTTGTTATAATTATTATTACCTGGTTTGTGTAATTTTGTTATTATTTATTTTGTCATTTCTGTAATTATCAAGTTGTATTAGTTTTCTTGAAAAAAAAAAAAAAAAAAAAAAAAAGAGGATCGTGGCCTGCAAGCTGCATTTTTGGCAACTTGCAAAGGGCTAACTTCGTACGTGCCATTGAAGGGCAGGATGAAGGCAGAGGCTGGCCTTCATCTTGACCATTCAGTGGAGGGTTTAAGGGCCTTGGAGTTCCATATAAAAGCAGAAAGAAAACATCAGCCGCAAGAGGGAATTTTTTGGAGAGCATTGACAGGCCGAAAGAAAATCTGAGCAAGGGTTTTGGGGAGAAGGGGGTCTGAAGGCAAAAACAAAAGCACAGAGAGCTAGTGTAGGAGGAAATCTGGAACCAAAGGGAACGGCTATAGGGAAAGCTAACGGGGAGAGAGGAGAGAAAGGAGAGAAAAACAGACGGCAAAAGGTGGGAGAAGGAAGGAGAGTTTTGGAGAAAGGGGGGAAGACAGAAATTAGAGAGAATGGGCATCAAGTGACGGCTGCAAAACTTAAGAAAAACAAAGGAAGGAAATAGAGGAGCTGGGTTTCGGGCAAGCGGAGAAGATCGAGAACATCCAAAACTTTCGCCGACAAGTGCCTCATCAAGGTCATAGCAGTTTCGAGGAGTTCAATCGCTTCAAGCTCAAGCGTTTTACACAGCAGTTGTTAGGGCTCCCAAGGTAACAACTTGCTTATCCTCTTCCGCCTGCACACCCCCTCTGTAATCAAGACCTGGGCTATTTGATTTTTTGTTCTCAGTCTTGCGGTTATTTTTATTTTATTTTCATGCGCTGATTGACTCCAATATGGGTATCATGTGGTAGCATCTAGGCTCTGCATTAGCGTGCATTCCCAAGACTGTTTGCATAGGAGTTATCTCTGTTTTCTCTTAGCCAGCAACAAACCTATGTTGTCTCTGGTTTCTTGAGTGGATGCTGGTTCAAATTTTCGATGTTTTTGACTCTGCCATGTTGCTCATTTGCTAAGATAAGATGCAGTAGGAGTCTAAAAGATGAGTATGTTTAAGAACAGGGGTTAAGGATTTTCTGTGATGGTTAAACAATAAATCCATGAGGCTTTGTTTGAGTCTTAGTTTGGTTCTGGTTGCGTATGAAAGATTGCTGCAACAGGTTCGAAATTCTGTTTTTATAGCAGCAGTTTTTTGAGGGAAAAATCAATCTTTTAGGCTGAGAGGGTTTTCCAGAATGGCCTAAATTACCTATGGGGTTTTGTTTGTTGTTTTATGGTGTCCCGTGTGTGTGCTTGCTGCCACTTCGAGTAGCAAGGTGTGGTGTACTATTAGACTGCCTCAAGAAGCCGAAGGCCTGCGGCAGTCATGATTTTCTTTCTTTTCTTTTGTTCAAGTTTTGGTTTTGCATGTTATGTTATCTTTAGTGTTCGGTTGACATTATTGTTCTGTTTGGTTGAGATTTTAGCCGTGTTTGGGATGGAAAGTTGCATTAAAATGAACACAAGAATTACAGGAATGGAAATTTGCCGAGTTTTATGCTTTCTTTGCTGCATTTTTTTTTTGTCCTTTGGCTTTGTTTGAATCTTCAAGGCAGTTTATGCTTGGGTGGTATTTGATGGTAATCGGGGGGGTGAATTCCTTGCATTTATTTTTAGATGTCATATTTGGTAGAGCTTGTTTGAACATTTGTATGCAAATATATCTAAGCTGAAATGAAGGAAGCAAAAGTTGCTGCGTTTTTTTTGTTTCTGTCCATGGTTGCTCTCTGAGTTTGCACTTGGGTTGCATGTTTAATTTTGTGTTGAAGAGACGAGCTGGAGAGCTTAGTGCTGAGTTTATGGTTTTGGGTTTACGAAATAAAAAAAACATTTGAATCATGCCAAAGTGCTTGCTGGAAAATGCATATTCATTTTGCTGCACCAGAAATTTACGGTTGTGTCTTGCTATGTTCTTCCATTTGCGGTTCCAAACTTTTGCTGTTTTTGTTAGATAGTAACTCCAGCATGTTTCTTCTTGTTGTGTTGGCATGAATGAGTTGAATTTGAATAAGGAGTTGGCATGAAAATGGTTGTAAGAAAGGAGATTGATGAAGTTATACAATGCTGCAGCAATTCCTTTATTTGTGTTCATGGCAGAAAATTTGCTTCCTACGTATGCATGCATGTAAACATCTTTTAATAAAAATTATCCTTTAATCCCCCAAGTTCCCCATTGACTCACTATGGCCCAATTACATTCCATGTTCTTACAATTAGGTCCTAAAACACTTGCATTTTGACCCCCTAAATTCCCCCTTTGTCTTGTTATGGTCCAATTAGTTGAATAATTTAATCAATTTTATCATTCTAGAATCTTAATTGCTTTTGGTATGCTTTGACATGATTTTGGGTAAGACGTTTAGTGAGTTTTAGGATGCATTTTGAGATTCAATAAATTTTAATAGAATTTTTTTTAGCTTGGATTTGTGTTCTAATCACATTTTTGCCTTTGATTTTAATGGGTCTCATCTTAAGTCATCAACTTTGGGTAGTTTATTTTACTCTCTTTCAGAAATTTTCAGTCCTTTTAATTAAGTCCCTCTTGCATTAATTGCTTTGTACATAGTTGGTTTGTCTATGTAAACACTTTAATTGACTCAATTTAGTGTTTAACTTTCATTTTTTTATATTTAATTTTTGTTTCATGTGATTGTTTGATAATTTAAGTGGTACCTTGACCTTTTTATTATTTTGGAGGGTAAGTTAGTAATTTCACTACGTTAGGGCGTCGCTTCAAGGGAGGTACACTCTATCCCTCATTTGCACTTCATTGACCCTACGTGCTCCTACGTGTTATGTGAATATGCATGCCTACTCCGCTTTCCTTACCTCCTTGCGTGCATTTGCTTGCTTTTACTTTTATTTGAGTTTTATGGGGTATGTGTACACCTCTTGGCTTGTAATAGATAGGGCTCGGAGAGCATCTGGTCCATTTCCCCTTCCCCCTTATGCTTTCATGGGGTATGTATACACCTCTTGGCTTGTAATAGATAGGGCTCGGAGAGCATCTGGTCCATTTCCCCTTCCCCTTTATGCTTTCATGGGGTATGTGTACACCTCTTGGCTTGTAATAGCTAGGGCTCGTAGAGCATCTGGTCCATTTCCCCTTCCCCTTGGTTGCTTGCTTTTGTTGTTACATGTTAAATTGCTTTAGTAGGCTCTTGCATCTAGTCGAGCATGCTAAGTGCTACGTGCTATGTGCTTATACGTGTTTGGCATGTCTACTCGCTTTTTATAGCATGAATGAATGTGATGGATGAATGTACGTCACCACACTAGTCCAATGCTGGTTGTGGCTCATCATTTCATTAGGAATTCATAGAAAGGGCTAGTCCAACGCTAGACCCAATAGGATTTTTCCTTTGTTTTTCATTAATGCATTATTTGCCTGTTCACTACATATCATGCATTTTTCCTTAGTTTTATCATCTGGCATGCTCCTCGATTCCCCTTTCCCCTCATTTTAGGATTTTTGCACCCCATACTAGCAATAGGGTTCATTTTTGCTTGAGTGTCCCCTTCCGATAAGGGAAACGAGCGAGTGTGGCTACTCGATAGCCTTAGCACGCTAGTTTTGCCTTCTAATCAAAGGGAAAATCAAGTCACGATTTAGGTCCCCCCGTACCCAATATGCATGAATTCCCTAGGCTCATGCATTCTCAATCCACTCTATCATTACACTTTCACTTTTGTCTCATTTGCACACATGCACCTTTTTATAACTTTCACTTGCTTTTTTATCTCCACTTGCACACGAACCCTTTTATCTTCACTTGCACACGAACGTTTTTACCTTCCCTCGCACACGAGTACTTTCATCTACATTTGCACACCTTCACTCTTATCTTATTACTTTTATCATTTTTCTCACTTCACACAAACTCACACTTTCACATGGCATGCATTCCACTCATTTTTCACGTCATTTAGGTTTAGGTGTGACCTCTCCAAAAGGATCATTATTGGGCTTCACAATTAATGTGATTGGCACCGCTCAACCTTTGAAGAGAAATTTCCCCCATATCCCCCTAGGTCTAGGTTTTTGCATTCATATAGACATATCCAATACGCGATTCATACCTTGGGTAGAAAAATTAGGGAAAATTGGTTTAAGTCACGCAACTAGCCTTGGCTAGGTCGAAGGGGTGCCTTGGATTTTTTTTTTATCCTTGCCTTCCCCTTCGTCAAATGTGACCCCCGATCCCTCTTTTGGTTACGTAGACCCAAAAGTTCTCAAAAGGGTTTATTTACTTCTTTATTCAAAAACAAAAATCATTTTTGGGTGACTTGGTACACCCTAACTCTATACCAAGTGGCGACTCCATTTTTTAATACAAAAAACCCTTTTGAACTTCACTTGGCCAAATCGTCGCATTCTAAGTCCCATGGCCTTTTACTTTTCATTCCGCACACGTTCACATGTATATCACACACACTCACACACACCACACACATTAATCGAAAAGTGGGGCGCGACATGGAGGTAGCTAAGCTAGTGGACTCGTAATGGTCGAACTGTGTTTCTAAGGTACATTAAATTAGGTATACTACTATTTGTTGTTCACCGTTTAAACATCTACTTCTTAATAAATAGCCTTTGCTTGACTTAATAGTTAGGCAGCCATGTCATTTGGCTGAAGTGGAAGCCTATATGAGGGTCATTACGAGCATTAGTTGTAGAAACACAACACTGACTAATTTGTCTACTTGAAGGACTACTTCGTGAAGCTTCACTCAGTCTAACAGATCTAGTGAGATTTAAGCTGCCATTGCAATGATTGACCTTGCACATTGAAAGCTATTACTATGATTGTGCACAAACCTAAAGAGGTATCATCATGCTTGTTAATCCTTGAAGCGGCAGGGCTTTCTTACGGTTTATAATTTCCTTTTATATGTAAATCTTCTAGTGTTCCATATTTTCTGCATTAACCCATTTGAGAAAGATATGTTGGGAACACAATGATGACAACAACTGGAGAATGCGTTGGGTGATTCAAGAGCAGAGAGTATTAATAAAAAATCATAAATTCAATCATTCTGATTTATATATATAGCTAAATTACCAAGTGTCAAATGTTTACTCCAATATATACTTTTGGGAACTACCCTGGAGTACGCCCTAGGGTTTAGTGGACTGCCTGCCCAATTCTCGTCAGGACTCACTCACAAAACTTCAAAAGTAAATTATAACTTCAAAAGTAAAAGAAACAGTAGTTCCCAAACTTAGAATGTACATTTATACACATAGCTATCTCAAATATTTGTACATTGATACGAACTCGACCCAGCAAGAACCTGTCTTGAAGAACCAAGCTGATCAGGCAGCGGAAGGATCTATCTTGACCAGGTTATGGAACAATAACTACCTTGCTAGACCTAAAGAGAACCCGTCTCTAGAAACCTAGTGGATTGGTTATTGGCTTGAAAGAACAAGATGATGTGATCATCTTGTCTTGAACACCACAAGTATCCAAGTTAAATACTTGATACAGTTCAAGAAGAAACTCAAGTTCCATCAAGGAACTCCATAAAAGGAGACAACTCTCTTTTTATTAATTCATCTTCAACATCATATTCCTCAATAGTTAAATAAAGTTGGCTATTTATAGCCTTACAAGACTCTGAAACCTAATCTAAGTTGGAAACAATACAAGTTTCCTTATTTGACTTGGCTTCTAAACTTGACACAATTTCTTAAACAAATTTGGAAACAATTAACTATTTTTCTAAAACTCTAACTCAACTACAATAGCAAATTAACTAACTCAAATTGGCTTAACTATGGTCAATATGACCTTAGCCTTTATTCCCCTTATTAAAGACTTAAAAATAACAAGACTAACTCTAATTAACTAAAACTTAATTAAATAAATAACAAGAAATAATCATGACAGAAGTTCGGATCTTCAATGATTCTTGAGCCAATTGCACCATCTACCATCAAACGAATTTCCTTGAATTTGAAGGGAATCCAAATCTTCTTTTTCTCATCATTCCCCTTTTCTTGAAAGACGATTTGTCCTCAAATCGAGTGCTTGCTTACAAAGGAGTAACTCGGAGAATGTCTTGATAAATGCAATCCAAGAAGCATGTCACCATCTCAACTTGATTATGAACACGAACCATTGCACATGCTCTATTTGTCAAAGAATAACTTTAATATCTTCACCCAATTGTACTTGGCTAGAATTTGGAAGTTCAGTTTGATTGATTCTTGGATTCACTTTTGGAAAGCAAATTGCTATTTTAAGAAGCTTTCCTAAGTGTATTTTTGGATTTTGGCAGCTGATAATATGAACCAAGAATTAGAAATCAAGAATTTGGAAACAAGATTCCAAATCCCTCTCAGTTTCCAAATCCAACACAAGGGTGCCTTTTTTTTTCTGTCTTTCTTCTTTTTTTTTAACTTGCCAAATCAACAAAACAAGATAGCCGCACTTCAAGATTCAAGAGGATGACTTTTATAGTTTCCAAATTATCAAGATTTTTTTCAAGAACCCACTATGCAATCCAAGAACTTCATGAAATTACCAAACCAACTACAAGACTCAAGAACAACAAGAAACAAACACAAGGTATGGGAAATTTTTTTTTTTTTTTGGATAAACAGTACTGCTACAGTACGATGAACAATACTGCTACAGTCATGGCGGATGAACAGTATTGCTACAGTCGTGAACAGTACCGATGAACAGTCCCCCCGAAATTTTTTTTTTTTGGTCTTTGACGACTCAATACAAGTTTACGACTTCACTTGGAAGAAATTTAATTGAGAGTTAAACCCTTGAAAAACTTGTTTTCAAGAACGTAATCACACCAAGAAATTTCAACCTCGATCAATCAAGGGGATAAGTTAGACTCAAATGATAAAATAAAAAAAGAATAAATTTTTTTTTGTTTCTTTTTTAAATAAAAAAGGTGGCTAGGGTTTTGGTAGAAAAATAAATAGAAAAATAAAAAATAAAGAAAAGAATATTAACCTGAATCAAGAGCCGAAACTCTGATACCAGATGATACGAACTCGACCCAGCAAGAATCTGTCTTGAAGAACCAAGTTGATAAGGTAGCGGAAGGATCTATTTTGACCAGGTTATGGAACAATAACTACATTGTTAGACCTAAAGAGAACCCGTCTCTAGAAATCTAGTGGATTGGTTATTGGCTTAAAAGAACAAGATGATGTGATCATGGTGTCTTGAACACCACAAGTATCCAAGCTAAATACTTGATACAGTTCAAGAAGAAACTCAAGTTCCATCAAGGAACTCCATAAAAGAAGACAACTCTCGTTTTATTAATTCATCTTCAACATCATATTCCTCAATAGTTAAATAAAGTTGGCTATTTATAGCTTTACAAGACTCTGAAACCTAATCTAAGTTGGAAACAATACAAGTTTCTTTATTTGACTTGGCTTCTAAACTTGACACAATTTCCTAAACAAATTTGGAAACAATTAACTACTTTCCTAAAACTCTAGCTCAACTACAATAGAAAATTAACTAACTCAAATTGATTTAACTATGGTCAACATGACCTTAACCTTTATCTCCCTTATTAAAGACTCAAAAATAACTCAAGACTAACTCTAATTAACTAAAACTTAATTAAATAAATAAGAAGAAATAATCATGACACAAGTTCGGATCTTCAATGATTCTTGAGCCGATTGCACCATTAACCATCAAACGAATTTCCTTGAACTTGAAGGGAATCTAAATCTTCTTTTTCTCATCATACATACCCAAAAGTAACAAAAGATTCAAATTCTAGACGAACTCCTAACCCTAATCGAGCACTAGCGCTAGTATAGAGACAAAAGTCAAAAGGTCTAGACAAAACCATCCTGTTCCCGCTTCACATCTATGCTCGCACCCCCTATAAGGAAAACAAAACTAATAGGGTGACTTAAAATTCAGTGAGGTTCCAAAACTTCATGCAAAACAACTAGCAATTTGGCCATTATAGAAAACTTGAAATCTCAAAGTAAGTGAGCACAAAAGTTCATAAAAGTAAGTAATAACACTACAAGCATCTAGTTAATTAGGGATTCAACATTTCCAGGTATAAGGATACAAGTGGCTCTTGCGAGTTAACTCAGCCGCAACTGGCCAACAAGCTGTTGACACGCCGTCAACTTTCAAAATAGTGTAACAAGTCCAATAAAGCACCACTTAACTCAAATCTCCAACCACCAATCAAATCCCCTATCGGGCCCAAACTCCAACATTACCAATGGTGGTAATACTCGAGTATACCAAATCCAGTGGACCACATCCAATGGATTACACAATAAACAATAAACAGTACCTACGGTTCGCCAGTCTCCTCGACCAAGCCCTTACTGGCTCGATTCGACCAACTAACCGATAGGGTTGAAATTCCAGACAGTATTCAAGTCATACACATATACATCAAACCATTCGTAACTAGTGCACAGTAATAAGTCATATTAGGGCAAGTGCGATAAAGTACACTCTTGTCCAACCAAACAAGTTAAGTACTATCCAATCATATCAAGAAAGCATTGCATTCAAGTATCAAGTTCGGTCATGCAATTGGAGACACTCATCAATAATTTACTGCTTATCCAAATCAAGCCCAGGTCCAGCTCTCGAGTCAAAATCTGCGATAAAATATTGTGTAACAACTTATAATCAAATAGGGTTTTAATATATGATCTTCGCTTATTAACATCAAAGATAAACAAAGTAAATAAAACTCATTTAAATAGTAATCATAATACCTGATAAACCCTAGAAACTACGTGCCTGCTCTTTTGGTTTTTTGTAAAGAAATAATTAAAACTTTTAAATTCGTAACTTGGTATATGCAACTAGAAAATCTTGTTTAAAGTGGCCATTACTTTCACCTTATAAAATATATAGTTTTTGGCAAAATTTCAACTTACATATCACTACAAAGGTTAACTCAAACATTTCTAAGCAAGTGAAGTCCAAATCAATTACAAATCACACTTCTACTTCCACTTTTACTCACTTACCCCACAAGAAGAAAAACAGATAGTACCTCCCCTATTTTTCCTTAACTTTTCTCAAATTACAAAGCCAACATTCCATAACAAAACAGCTCCAATCGAGTCTACAAGCTATAAGATACATAGGGTGCTTATAGCCACAAAACTAGCTATAGTAAACATATACCTAACATATAGTCATCATATACCAAAGTTGGAAATTCTCAACTAAAGTTGAAAATTTGGAACTAAAGCTAGAAAATCCTTATTTGAAAGTTAAAAGTCCTATTAAAGCTAGAATTCTTCATACGAGTTCATAACAAAGCTAGATACTATTATATCATGATTGAAAAATATAATACAAAGCTGAAAAATTCACCAATCTTCACAAATTCATGATATCTTCCATAAAACTTCTATATTCTAGTCATCTATCCAATAAAATGCAAGCTAAGTAAGAGGAGGAGAAGTTTTCAACTTAATACCTTCAAACCACTAGGGGAAAATGAAGAACCAAAGCTTGCATCATCAAATCACTCCACTACAAGCCTTCTTATCACCTTGTTGCAACTTTCTTCGGTTTAAACTAGTGATTCTTGTTGATTCTTCACTCAATCAAGGTAAGATCAAGATGAAACTTGAAACTTTCTTCTCTCTTTTTTCCTCTCAAGAGTCGGCCAAGAAGGGAGGAAAATGAAGGAGATTTTGATGGTAGGAAAGATAAAGATGGAAGAAAACTTTTGATCAAAAAAGGCCTTGATTGCCAACACTTGGCAATCAACCATTTTTTCTTTTTTTTTCCTCTCTTTCTTTGTCAATAATTTCGGCCAACCCTAGGAAAAAATTAGGAAAATAAAAATAAAAGAAAAATAAGAAGATTAGGAAAAGAAAGTCTTGGTTAAGTGGTGTCCTCGATCGGTAACAAACAGCGTGAGTCGGTTCAAGCCTATTTCCTTGTCTCTCTTGTACTTTTAACTTATGATTCACTAACTTACTCTTAGCACTTTTAATCACATATCTCTTCTTAATTAATCCTGCTCTTATCTACTAAATTTAGTACACACATCTCACCAATTGATCACACTATCACAATGCACCATAAAACCTGGCATATACTAACTATAAAGGTAAAAGTAAAACTCTCGACTCTATTATTTATTACAACTATTAAGGGAAGTAAATTAGTATTAAAGAAATTATAAATTAACTTATTCAAAAGAAAAGAGAATTATAAGAAAATATAAATAAAATTTTCAAGTCCTCATACTCTCTCCCCCTTGAAAGAATTTCGATTTCGAAATTCATACCTTTATTCATAAATAGCTCAGGATATTTTTCTTGCATGTCCGCCTCTAACTCCCAGGTTGCTTTCTCTACCTCATGGTGTGTTCCACAGAAATTTAACCAGTGGAATTTGCTTTTTTCTCAAGTCTTTCACCTTTCGATCTAGTAGTCGAATAGGTCGTTTCTTGTAGGTTAGAGATTCGTCAAACTCAATATCCTCTAGCGACAATATATGGGCTGGGTCCGGGTGATATTTCTTAAACAAAGAGATGTAAAAAACATCATGGATTTGAGATAAATTGCTGGCAATTCTAATCGATATGCCACATTTCCTATCCGTTGGAGTATGTTAAAAGTACTTATATATCTGGGTTGTAACTTCTTTCCTTTTCCTGCCTTAATCTTCCCTTTTAATGGAGTAACCTTAAGAAATACTTTGTCTCCAATTTCAAACTCCAAATTTTTTCTGCGATAGTCGGCATAGCTCTTTTGTCGGTTTTGGACTTTTGACACCTCTAACGTATCATTTTTACCTTTTCGTAGGCTTCCTCAACCCATGGTATTGTTGTCGGATCTATAAATTTTCTCTCTCCTACTTCATCCCAATGGATCGGTGATCGGCATTTTCATCCATAAAATGCTTCATATGGTGCCATTTGGATAGAAGAGTGATAATTGTTGTTATAAGCAAACTCGACTAACATCATGTGATGAGAGCATGAAGATTTGAATCCCCATTCAAACACATGAAGAGTTAGAAGCAAATTAATTTATTTAAGTTATTCCCTTAGAAGTTGTGTCATTTGATTAGTAGCATTAGTTAGAGTTTTAATTTGTCAATTTAATTGCTGAAATATTCAGCCAAAATTAGTCTTCAACAGGCCGAAACTTAGTTGGTGTCTTAGCCAAATAAGTGATTCCAAATCACATTAGGTTTTCAAGTAAGTGATTCCAAATCACATTAGGTTTTCTAATCATGTAAGGTTATAAATAGCCTAACCTCTTAAACATTTAGGGGAAGTCAGATTTTACAATAAAATTGTAAGTTTTATTCACTTCTCTTGTCCAAGAGAGCTTTACTTGAATACTTGAGAGTTTTCTTAAGTTATTCAATTTGAACTTATCAATCAAGTATACACCTTGGTTATGGCATTCTTTTACCTTTAACATTGGTTCACTAAATCATTTGATTGTGGGTTGAGATTCAATTCAAGATTCGCCATCTAGGGTTTAGAAGGGTCAAGTGTTATTGCGCAATTCAACTTGATTTTTTTCGTCTAGATCCGGGACTACGTAGGATACGAGTTCATACCTTCGGGTGGGTTCGTATCAGCTTGGTAATCAGAGTTAGTTGACGAATTCAATTATATCTTATTCGTGTCAAAGTAAGTTTCCTTTGTTTCAAATCTGGTCGTTGTTCGTGGTAGTAATACGCTAGAGTTTCTCGTTGGTTTCTTTTTTGATCGTGTCTTTCTGTTGTTGTCCGCTTGTGTTTTGTTGATTACATCGTGTTTTTCTGGTCTTGGTAGAGTGTTGTTGTCTTGTTTCTTGAGTCTTGAAGTTGTTTAAAGTTAAAAAAAAAAGTTGGAACTGTTCATCGTACTGTTCACGATACTGTAGCGCACTGTTCATCCGAATTTTTTTTTTGGTCAGTAGTTGTTCTTGTTGAATCCGTGACTAGTTTCTTGAAGTTAATTCGTGGCTACCTTTGTGTTTTGGTGTCAAACCGTGGCTGATCAATCTTATTCTTGAATGTGCTTGAAGTTCTTGAAATTTCTTGATAAGATAACTTGAATTTCTTGAATTTTTGGATACTTTCGTGAAGTTCTTGGATGGACAATTAGGGTTTCTTGGATTCTTGAACAAAAGTTTCCAAATCTAGAAATTCTTGCAAAACCCTAGTTCCTATTTCTTGAACAAAGTAATGGCTGATTCTTGTTTCTTGTTGTGACTTGAATTCTTGTCCTTGAGTGTTTGATCTAAAATTGAAAAGAAAAGAAAGAAAGAGTTTTTTTTTTTTAAAAAAAAGAAGAAACAAGAAGTCGGATCACTCTTGGATTAAAACTGTAGACACCAAATTTTTAAATAATTTGTATGTTGCATCTAATTCATGATTTTTGTTTTAGATTGTCTGCATTTTAGTTGTTACCTTTTTTATTTGTCTTTTATTTGCTAATTATTTGTCATATTAATTTTGTTCACGTTTTAGTTTTAGTTTTAGTTTTAAGTTTTAACGTAAAATTTGTGAAAAAAAAAAGAAAAAAAAAAGAGGAAATTGATGAAAAATGGAAAATTGTGCTTTGTTGATTTTAGTTTATTTAGTTTCTATCCAATGTTAATTAAATTATTTTTTTTTGTTGTTTTTGTTGTTATTATCAGTTTTATTTAATTAATTTCAAAAAAAAAAAATCAAAAAAATCACAATTCCATTTCTGCCGGATCACATTTCCTTTCCCCTCTAAAACACTCAACCTCCTCCATCCGCGATTCATCTTCATTTCAGCCCCCAACTCCACTCACAATACAAAAACATATACATTCCACCAACCACACATTCCACTAGATACCATTTTCCAATTCACCACAATATCAGACTTCCATTTTTCATTTTGCTGCCGTGAGCTGTGAGGGAGCGGCTTCCTTGGAGTTAACGACCGAGAGAGAGAGCCGAGCCTTTGGTTTCCTTTCTTTCTGTCCGTAAACTAGAGAGGGAAGAGAGAGACCTGCGGTTCATTCCTCCTTCCATCCGTGAGTTGGTGAAGGCTGAGAACCAAATTTCCTTAATCCAGCCGCAAGCCAGAGCAAGGGAGAGAGAGAGAGCTAGCGGTCTGCAATTTCTGGACAGCCGAGAGTGGAGGTTTGTTGCAGCTGCTAGTCGTGTGTATTAAGCTTCAAGCTGAGGTAATTTCTGGACTTAGATGAGTTGTTTATGGGTTGATGAAGCTGTTTATAAGCATGCATGTGGGGTTGTACGGTTGGATGATGAACTAAGTTACAAGAAAATCTGATTTTGAAGGAATTGGAACTGTCCGATTGCTTGAGCTGGAAATTTAAGCTTTAACTTACTAAGTTGTGATGATCTGAGCTTAATTGTATGTTTAGCTAATTAATAGCTGGATGATTGAGCCTTGCATGAGGTTAATCAACCTTGTTTAAGCAAGAAAATTGAAGGATTATAAAACCTGGTTGCATGCATGTCAACCGAGAGAAGTTTGGATGAATTTCTGGTTAAATGGTGATTTTTGATGACATTTGAACTTGATTTTGGACCCAATCTGATAAATAGCTCTTTATTTGGTGTTGCATGTGATCTTTATGGCTAGGAATTCGGTTGCATGGCTGGAAAATTTTATTGGAAGTTGCTGGATTGCTAAACCAATTTTCCAGCTTAGCCGATGGAGCTGTTTTGAAAATTGTATGGTATTTTAGTACGAAATCTACCGGAAAGCATTTGATCCTCACTTGGTTGTGTGTTTAGCTAACTAAATACTGGATGATTAATTAGCTGTGTGTAAACCAGAGATTTGAATGAAACCAAAAAGCTGCTGCATGCATGTCATCCATAACTAGTTGAACAAATTCTGGAATTTTGGATACATTTTGTTGGTGACCGACCCTGTTTTGAACTGGAATTGATAATGACTTCATTTATTAGTCTTGCATGTTAGTTTGGGTACATAATTTAGTGTTTCAGCCGAGGAAATTCGGTTTAAAGATGGACTAAAGCTGCTGGAATTTTTCCAGTGTAGCCGAGTGAAGAAGAAAAGAATTTTCCAGTTTGCTTTTGCGAATTCTGGGTTCTTATTCATGTTTGGATGTCGAATTCCTGCGTTTTGATTGCTAGAATAGAGTTTGATGCTTGCTTGGAGCTTGGTCCCCCCTGTTTGACATGAAACCCAGAAATCTGTAAAAGTTCATGAATGCTCTTTTGATTTCCTTTGTACATAATCTGGTTTGGAAATCCTGGAGGGGTGCATAAGGATGGTTTTAGATGATGAGATGTATAAAGTTTGTTTTGGCTTGAAAAGACTGCTGTTTGTTTGAATTTTGTTACCTGCTGCTATCTTGAAAATAAGTTGTAAAATTTCCAGCAGAAATCTAATCTTATGGCCCTTCTCTGCCCAGATTTTCCTTCCCCTTGCATGATATCTTGAGAATGAGTTTGAAACACTGAATGAGAGCTTGGAGATCAGACTTTGTTGCTAGCTATTTGTCATATAATGTTGCAGCAAATCATGGAAACAAAAACATAGCAAACTTCTCTTTTAGTTGTAGGAGCTCATTTTCTTTGTAAGCTCGCATGAAACTTTTCTAGCAATTGTATTATTTAGAGGTGTTCAGCCATGTTTTTGTTTGGAGTTGTTTCAAAGCTGTGATATGAATCTTGTGTGCTGAGATCACGTGAAGTTGCAGAGGCTTACGGATGAAAAATTTCAACACAAATGGTAGAAGGAAAATCACTTCAGTTTTGCCGAATCATGTTGTATGTTTTTTTTTTTTCAGATTTTTGCACTAGACCTTGCTAAGTTTCCTGTTTATTCTAATGGTGATAACTATGAAGTGGGTTAGTCTTAATTTGTGATGTTGGGATTAGGTGTTTGGGTCTAGAAACATTTGAGTTACGATTGAATGCTTGCTGGAAAAATAAATGATCAGGTTGTCGAATTGTTTTTGCATGCATTTTCCAGAATCTTGTATGATGTCTTCCCAAGTTTTTCTGGTCATTTGAATTGTGGTCACTAGGTAGTTTGTTGCTGGGTTTAGAGTCGTGATGCTGGGCTAAAAAATATTTGATCAAGGTTGTGCATTTGAATCAAAAATCTGGTTCGCATGAATAGAAAGCTGCGGCTGGAAATTGCAGCAAACTTGGAAAACAAAAGGAAGCATGTTTCATTTTTTTTTGTTGCAGAAGTCTAAGCTTTTACGTGGCTGCATGTTTTTGCATGAAAGTAATTTCTGAATTTAGCATTTTGCTCCCTCTAGTCTCTAGTAATGTTACAAAGGCCCAATTACATTCCATTCTCTTACAATTGAGTCATGGAGTAAGTGCAATTTGAACCATTTCTTGGTTCTTTCTTTACTTTTGGCCCCTTGAAGTTCCTAAAATGTTTAAATTGGGTTTGAGTGCTTTGTTAATATTTGCAATTTGGTCCTTGGAAACTTTATTTTTTCAATTTCATTGCTTGTTTGCTTCAATTAACCTCCATGCTTTGTTTAATTTGCACTTAAATCATGATTTTAAGGTCTTTATGACCAAGTGAGTTGTGTTTGCATATTTTGGTTTTTATGACCAAGTGAGTTTGTGTTTGCATATTTTTAATTTTTAATTATTTCTCAAATAAATTGGTCCCTTGACCTTTTCTTTTATTTTGGAGGATTAATAAGTGATTCCTTTCATTTGGACACCATTCCAAGGGGGCGGTATAATTTCTTTTATCCTCTTGCATCTCCTACGTGATCCAACGTGTTAAGTGAATTGCATGTCTACTTTGCTTTCTTAGCCTTTCCTTGATTCCTTTTATTTATGTCATTTACTTTTGCTTTTTACTTAAGTTATTCTTTATGGGGTATGTGTACACCTCTTGGCTTGTAATAGATAGGGCTTGGAGGAGCATTCAATGAAGACCTATCGAAGACGTGTGCCTAGCTAGCAAATGTAATAGTTAGGGCTTTAATTGTCTTATGTGTCTTGCATGCTTAGTTGTTACGTGTTAATTTGCTTTATTAGGGCCTTGCATCTAGTCGAGCATGCTAAGTGTTATGTGCTATGTGTTTACGAGTGTTTGGCATGTCTACTCGCTTTCCATGGCCATGAAAGAATGTGATGAATGAATGAACGTTTCCACTAGTCCAACGCTAGTCGGAATTCATAGAATGGGCTAGTCCAACGCTAGACTCTTAGGAATTTCCCCTCGTTAGTACATGTTTGCATGTTCATTACATGTCATGCATTTTTCTTAGTTTTATCATTTCGCATGCCCCTCTAATCCCTTCCCTCTCAATTTAGGTTTTGCATTTCATGCTAGTTTATAGGGGTTCATTTGCTTGAGAGTCCCCTTAAATATGGGATATAGACGAGTGTGGCTTTTTCTAAGCCTTAGCACGCTTGTATTCCCTCTATAAAAGGGCAAATTGAGTCACGATTTAGGTCTTCCCGTACCCAATATGCATGAATTCCCTAGGCTCATGCATTTTTAAATCCACTCAATCATTTTATACCCCCATCACACTTTCATTTTTCCTCCCATTTTGCACACGTACACCTTTATGTTTCTTCACTTGCACACGAACACTTTTATCATCACTTGCACACATGCACTTCATATTATCATGTCACATACCGTACCTTGCCCACTCACGTGCACATTTTCATTTACATATTTATTGTCTTTTATTACTTTTTCAAACTCATGTCCTCACATTGCATACATGCATTCCATTCATTCGCATCCCACTCGCATTATTCGTGACTTCTTCAAAGGATCGTTATTGGGCTTCACAATTAATGTGATTTAATAAATTCTTTGATTAAAACAAGAAAATCTTTGATTAAATCATGCAACTAGCCTTGGCTAGGTCAAAGGGGTGCCTTGGATTTTATCCTTGCCTTCCCCTTTGTCAAATGTGACTCCCGAACCTTTTTCTTTGGTTTACGTGGACTAGGAGTCGTTTAAAAAGGGTTTCTCACTACTTTTTCCTATTTTTTTTTTTAAAAATTCATTTTTTAGGTGACTTGGTACACCTTAACTCATTACCAAGTGGCGACTCCGTATTTAGTTTTAAAAACCCTTTTTAAACTATAATTTTGGGTCAAATCGTCGCATTCTCAAACCCCCATTTAGACCCATTTTTCTTTTAAATCACAATTCATTTTTCAATCACAAATTGAATTAAAAAATACATTTTTAAACCATTTATTCATTTTATCAAAAAATGGGGCGCGACAGTTGGCGACTCCACTGGGGACATTCGAGAGTCCGAGCAAATTTGATTTAATCAACCTTTTTCTTCTTTTAATCTTTTCATATATCACATTTGGGTGTTTAGGATTGCATTTTTTCTTTTATTAGGATTTTTGCATTTCACGCGTATCCAACTACTCCCTCGCTCGTGAATGTATGATTGGTTGATTGGATGTATGTTTACTTACTTACCTCGCGCTCGCATTGCATTTGGGGGGGGTGTGTGTCACCTTAGAGCCTCACGTTGGTTCTTGATCCCTCCCCTCCAAACGAGCACTAGCATACGTGCATACGCTTTAATTTTTAACCCCTCATTTATTTTTCTTTTAGTGGCTTGTCACGCCACTCCACCCTATTAGGATTTTAGGCGACTCACTTGGACGTGTGACCGTGACACGACGTGTGCGTAGCACGATCCAAGGGGTCACTTAATCTTCCGCTTTAAGCTTTGGGTTAATAGCCTTTAGCTTTTAGTCGAAGATTAAGGATTTTTGATAGATTCACTCAGACATGTGGCCGTGACACGACGTGTGCGTAGCAATGTCTGGGGAATCGCTCGAGCCACCGACAAGGAACCTTGGGAGTGATGACCTTTGGTTTCCAAGTCTGAAGGCTCGGGGACCTATGACCTATCGAGTCTAGATGCATTAGTGAGCCCCAACCTCATGCATCCATTTTAGAATTGCCTAAGGTAGAGTCAACCTTGCCCTAAATTAGGAGACACTATTCACGAGGGGAGGGGTCCAACCCCTTTCTCCTTTTTATTGCTTTACTTCTTTGTGTTGATTTCGTTGCTACAATGTGTTATGTGTATATATCTGGCTGAACTAATTTTTCTTGGTTTTATGACCTCATTGCATTCACAAACCCTAGCAAATAAGAGGTCTGGCATGACCTTCTTTTAGGGCCTACCCGTGTAAATAGGATATTGCACGTTTAAAAGTTTTGGTATATTATGTTCATAAATTAATAATGTCATGCCATTTTAGGCCCACCCTGGCGAACAAAGGGCTCCTTAGGTCAAGTCTCATTTCAAATTGCATGTTTCCCTGCTTTGATAAGAATGACATCATGCATAAGCCTTAGAAAGGGAATGCCACTTAGGGAATCCCACATTAGGGACAAGCCAACCTAAATCCCATGGGTATTTAACCCAATTTTTTGGGATTTGCACGTTTAAATTCCTGTTAACCAGAGAAATGGGACCTGTAGGTAAGGTATCTGACCCCGGTTTTGGTTTCTAGATGGACAATCCTCGCCGAGTGCAACAGATGTTAGTAGTGCCGCCGGAGGTACAAAGATGGCCCACATTACTTTCACCCAATGAGATTAACCAAATAGCCGATCGATTAGGACGCATCGGGGATTTCAAGGACATTAAGTCCGATGGGTATTTGGTAGAGGCTTTGGTGCATCTCTGGGACCCCACTTGTTCTGCTTTTAGACTTGGGAAAAGGGAGATGACCATAACGATTGAGGAAGTTGCCGGATTTCTCAATTTGCCGATCCAAGGAACTGCCGTGATATTTCCGTTAGTATCTAACAAAGATGAATTTTGCCGTTTCACTGGGTTAAAGGAATCAGTACTGCAAGGGGCAGACCAAAATGTAGAGGCGAAGTTCTTATTTGATCGATTCGCATTAAGAGATGGTTTTGAGAGGCATCGAGGGGATTTTTCGTTTACGTCCGAGGAAATATGGGAACGAAAGAGAGTTTGGGTATATGGATTAGTCATGGCTGGAACCTACTTTTTCCCTAGGAAAGACAAAAAGATAGCCTTCAAGTTCACTAAAATCTTGTACGACTTGTTTCTAGGAATAAAAGATAAACAGTGTTCCATTGTTCCAACTATTTTGGCCGACATCTTCATAGCTTGCACTACCTGTCAGAGAGGGGAAAAGTTCTTTTGTGGGTCAAATTTGATTTTACATGTGTGGGGGATGGAGCACTTCATGAGACGACCGTCTATTCCCGAGAGTCTACCAATGGCCGGATATAATTGGGTAATCACACATCACAAGAGGATCAATAGTAGGAGTTCACCGTGTAATGCATCCGAGTTTGTGAACTTTTTAACGAATGTGACCAATCAAAAGGTGAGATGGGTATTGGATTGGACCAATTGTGTCAAGCCTGTCCTTCGCACCAAGGCATCCGAGTTTGTTCCTTTATTGGGCACTCAGGGTATCATGGCATACAATCCAAGAAGGTTCCTCCGACAATTAGGGCGAGTTCAAGATGTGCCGTCTGCAGTTGATCTGACTACATTTACCATCATTTTCGACAAAGGGATATGTCCGAGAGAAATTCCGATGAAGATTCTTCTTGATGAGGCCTGGGAGACGTTGTCCGACGATGAACGCGTCAAGTACGTTCCAGAACTCAAACAAAGGGGATTGACCACTCCGCAATACGAAGACTGGGTAGGAGGATCCGTTGCGCAAGAAATTCAAGATGAGCCATCTGAGGAGGTGAAAAAGTTGAAAGTCATTATCGAAGCAAAGGATAAGGAAATTCTGCAGTTAAGTAAGTCTGTCGAAGCATACAAAGGGATGGCCGAGCAAAGCAAGCAATTGTATGAAAAGGAACGAGGAAGGCGTCAAGAGCTGAAAAGGAAATGTGCAGAATTATATGACCAAACTGAATGTGTTAGAATTCCATATGCTAGGGAAACAAAGGACTCTGTATTAGATAGGTTCAGAAGTTTTGGTAATCTTGTACGGAATCGTCTTCGTGATATGATGTAAATATTGGCAAGTTTATCAATGAAAATGATTTTTCTTTTGCCCTCATTTGGAATTATTGTCAAAAACAGGTTTGTGTTACGGGTCCCATTTCGAAGGTGTTGCATCATGCTAGGCCTACCCTTGGCACAAAAAGGGCCCCCAAAATAGGACATGCATCCGAATTGTTTGAATAATTACTAACTCATGTCTTTTTCTTTTTTTTTTTCTCTTTAAATTGCAGAAATTCAGTAATCATTGGTTTATCTAAAGAAGTCTTTTGCATTTTCAGGTAAATTTCAAAATAGCTTTTCGGAAAAGCCCCATTATTACGCGATCCCGAAGTAAAGCCCAAAGGAATCGTGTAGACATGAGTACTCAACCAGAATCATCCGATAAGGCCGTTGCAACTACCCAGCCGGAAGCTGCAAGTCCTGGGGTTCAGTTGACAGAGTTACTCACAAAATTTGGGGAAATGGCATCGGAAATGGCCGCTCAGAAGAAGTTGATTGATGAGCTCGTTAGTAGTGGAGTGCAACCTGTGCCTGTGCCCACTACACAACCACAATCCGAACCATTTGTTATTCCTCCATTTCAAACTACGTTTGAGGGAACTGTAAACCCGCAATATGCTTTTACTCAAAATCCTCCTTTCTACCCTCCTTATGGTCAAGGATTTCAGCCTCAAGGAGATCCAAATATACATCTGAACCCACCAGTTTTTTATCAGACTACCGCGGAGCCCGTTGTGCCGGAGCACACTTTTCAAAATAAGCTAGAAATGGGAGAGTCGTCTGCCCAGATTGATATGAAGTTACTTAAACGCTTGGATCGTTTTGATGAATTTATCCGGAAAAGCCAAGGTTTAAGTAAACAAGGGGTGTTGGATTATGATGATTTGTGCCTGTTTCCGAACGTGCAACTGCCGGTGGGGTTCAAGACTCCTAAATTCAACAAATATGATGGAACAAGCAACCCTAAAACGCACCTGCGTTTGTTTGCTAACAAGTTGGGCAAGCCAGTGGATGACGAGAATTTGCCGTTGAGATTATTTCCAGAAAGCTTAGAAGGGGATGCTCTCGATTGGTATTCCAACCTAAAGCCAGAGGAAGTGAAGACCTGGCTCGATCTGTCCAATGCCTTCATCAGACAATATGAGTATAACTGTGAGCTGGCACCAACCCGAACTACTCTGGAAGGAACGAAGAGGCGACCATCTGAAGATCATAAGACATATGCCAAGAGATGGAGAAAGATAGCTGCGAAAGTGGAGCCTCCGATGACTGAGGATGAAATTATTCGCACATTTATAAAGGCACATGACCCGCCATATTTCGAAGAAATTTTCCGTATGACTGGTTGTTCTTTTGCTGCAATTGTGAATAAACTGGAAGAATTTGATGACTTTGTGAGAGCCGGAAAAATTGTTAACGTCTCTGCCCTGAAATCCCAGTTGGATGCTTTACAAGGTCAAGGAAGCAATGTGAAAAAGCCGCCGTTCAAAAAGAAAGAGGGGGATGCAACCTTTATTTGGAACCAAAACCCTTCACCCAGACCCCGATATCAACACAATCCAACCTACCAACCGCCTTACTCTTATTATTCAAACTCACATCCTGTATATACTACCAACATCCACCCCCCTCGACCTCGCCCAAGCTATCCTAACCCACCTTCAGCCCCTTTTCAAATTTCCCAACCAAATCCACCCCAAAACCGACCTCACCCTCCATATAACCCAAGATTTCCTCCACCAAATAGACCTAGTTACAACCATCCTCAACCTCCTGAACCTTACAACCGATCACCTAGCCGTACATTCACCAATTTAGGCAGGCCTCTGGACCAATTGTATGACCAGTTGAAGGCCGCCGGGAAAATTGGTACAGTACCCCCTCCTACCTACCCATATGGCATGCCCGCGTGGTATAATCCACAAGCTGTCTGCGCTTATCATTCTGGGGCCCCCGGACATGCCACCTTTGATTGCAGGGCGCTTAAGCATAAAATCCAAGATATGGTTGAAGCCGGGGAGATTGTGATCCGAAAAAGGGAGACACAAGGGCCGAACGTAAATAGGAACCCTTTACCGGAACATGCCAATATCATTGGGGTTATTCTGGATGATACGGAGTATGTGGAACCAGTCAGAGAATTGGCAAGGGAAACTGAAGTGTTTGGGGTCACAGACCAACCCTTTGTCATAGAATTGCCACTTGAAGAGGACAAAAAGCCCTTTATTTTGGATCTCACGCCAGCCGAGAGTGAGGCTTTGGAGCCGGTGGTTATTGAATTCCCGCAGCAAGAGCCTGTTTTAAGCATGCAACAAGTGCCATGGAATTATGATGAACCTGACGTACAGATTGGGGAAAAGTCAATTGCTAAAAAGGAAGAAGTGTCAGCAGTCACCAGATCGGGGAAGGTTGCAAGTCCATTTGAAGCTACCATTCCGATTCAAGCAAATAACTCCGAGCCGCCCGTTAAACCAACAATCACCGAGAGAGAAGCCTTGGATTTCCTTAAGAGACTTCAGAGAAGTGAGTACAATGTAGTTGAAAAGCTGAGCAAGTCGCCTGCCCAGATATCCATGTTAGATTTACTCTTTTCTTCAGATAGGCATAGGGACGCGCTGATCGAGGTGTTGACCAAAGCTCAAATCCCTAAGGACATTTCAGTTGATAATTTCTCACATGTGGTTGGGAACGTATTATTCACCAAACAAATCACTTTCTCTGACGAGGAATTGCCGGCGGAAGGCATTGGACATAACAAGGCCCTGTACATAGTTGTGAGGTGCAACGGAAAAATGCTGCCGAAGGTATTGATTGACAATGGATCCGCTCTTAATATCTGTCCCTGGAGCACCTTGGAAAAGCTAGGATTGCAAGACGTCAAGCTGAGGCCTTCAGGGACCATAGTCCGAGGTTTTGATGGAGCGCAAAGAGAGCCAATAGGAGAAATTGATTTAGTAGTTGAAATGGGGCCCGCCCAGTTTCAAATAACCTGCCAAGTCATGCACTTTCCTAGTGTTTACAACGTTTTGCTTGGCAGGCCATGGATTCACAAGTCTGGGGCGGTGCCTTCTTCATTGCATCAATTGCTGAAATTTGTAGTAAATGACAAGCTGATAACTATATTTGCCGAAGAGGATTGCCTTGTAATCACCGATTCCGAGTCCAAAGAAGAGGGTAGCCGAAGCTCCACAGTGACCCCTCATAGCACATCTGATATTGTCTCCGTCAGTTGGATAACAAAGGAGGAGCAAGCTCTATCAAGGGCCAGTGTCATGATGGCTAAGGAGATGATCCGCGGAGGCTATGAATTTGACAAAGGGCTGGGACGAGATCTGCAAGGAATTTTAAAGCCAGTGGAGATTGTGGAGAAAAATGATTCGTTTGGTTTGGGTTTCCGACCAACTGCTAAGGACATTAGAGAGATGAAGGAGCGCAAGAAAGCGGAGAAGGAAGGAAGGCAAAGGGCTCTTGACATTCCACCCCTGCAATATACTTTCCCACGACCAGCCGAGGTGATCATGTCAGAAATCAACCCAGTTGACGAAATTGAAGCAAGTTTGGCCCAATTGTTCGTTGGGGCAACATTTGAAGATAGTGTTCCGAGCGAAGCTGAATTTCCTGACATCCTCGATGGATCAATTCCCAACTGGACAGCCGAGGCTCTGCCCATTCGAAAGGAGTTTCGGTAAACTGAAAGGGGTTTATCATTCATGTGAATTCATGAAAATACTTTTGCATCTGTAAATAGCCAATGAAAACAATTTTACTTTTGACTAACATTTGCACATGTAAATATTGTTAAGTTTTCATTTCCATTTGCTTTCAATCAAAGGCTTTATAGAAAGTGCACAAGTTTTTCTTGTCATGTTGTGTTGTTTATTCGCTTGTTTATATTTATATTGCTTGTTCATTTGTTTGTTGTATGCTTATCTGCTTATTATCCCACATTCGTTAATTCTTTCAGATGGCCAAAAATAAAATTATTTGACCCTTTGGATATCACAATTCTGGAATTCAATAACGGCAATCTCTATATCACTCATGACTTGGAGGTCTGTGAATCCGAACTCCAAAGCGAGAGTGATAATGAGGAGGTATTCGATTCTTTTGCAAAGGACCTTGAACAATATGAGGAAAAACCAAAACCGAACCTGGAAGAAACAGAAAAGGTTAACATTGGCACTGAGGATGAAGTTAAGGAGGTGCAATTTAGTATTCATTTGAGTGAAAGACAGAAAAATGAGATGCTTGAATTCTTGACCATGTTCCAGGATGTATTTGCGTGGTCCTATGATGATATGACTGGCATTTCAACTGACGTGGTAGTGCATAGGTTACCCACAGACCCTTCTTTTCCACCCGTAAAGCAAAAACCCAGAAAATTCAAACCAGATATGAGCCTCAAAATAAAAGAGCAAATTGAAAAACAACTCAAAACCAACATTATCATTGTTTCCCATTACCCAATTTGGCTTTCGAATCCAGTCCCTGTTCCAAAAAAGAATGGAGAGGTGCGAGTTTGCGTTGATTATAGAGACCTTAATAAAGCCAGTCCTAAAGATGATTTCCCTCTACCAAACATTCACATTCTCTTAGACAATACTGCCGGACATGAGATTGAATCCTTTTGCGATTGTTTTGCTGGCTACCACCAAATTTTGATGGCAGAAGAGGATAGGGAGAAAACTGCTTTCATTACCCCTTGGGGTACCTTTTGCTACCGAGTCATGCCTTTCGGTTTAAAGAATGCTGGAGCAACGTATCAGAGGACCATGACAACCCTATTTCATGATATGATCCACCGGGAGATGGAGGTCTATGTGGATGACATCATAATCAAGTCTAAGAGGGCAGAGGACCATTTGGTTGATTTGAAGAAGTTATTCGAAAGATTGCGGAAGTACAATTTGAAGTTAAATCCTGCGAAATGCGCCTTTGGAGCACCTGCGGGTAAGCTGTTGGGATTCATTGTTAGCAAGAAGGGCATAGAAATAGATCCGGCGAAAATCAAAGCAATTCGAGATATGCCAGTGCCGAAAACTCAGAAGGACGTGAAAAGCTTCTTAGGGAAGATCAATTTCATCGGGAGGTTCATCGGCCAATTAACTGCCACATGCGAGCCATTGTTCAAATTATTAAGAAAGAATGTACCGTTGTATTGGAATGAGGAGTGCCAGCAGGCTTTCGACAAGATTAAAGATTATTTGTTGCATCCACCAGTCTTAGTGCCGCCCAAACCAGGCCGACCTTTGATTATGTATTTATCTGTACTCGATGGAGCAGTAGGGTGTGTTCTAGGTCAGCACGATGACTTTGGAAGGAAAGAACAAGCCATTTACTATCTAAGCAAGAAGTTCACGCAGTATGAGGCTAATTATTCATTCATTGAGAAAAGCTGTTGTGCATTGGCCTGGGCATCCCAAAAATTGAGACACTACCTGTTGAGCCATACCATTTATCTTATTTCCCGATCTGATCCTTTGAAGTATCTTTTGGAGAAACCGATGTTAACCGGACGCCTGGCCAAATGGCAGATAATTCTCTCAGAGTTTGATATTGTTTTCACTTCACAAAAGGCGGTCAAGGGGCAAGCTATAGCGGATCATTTGGCGGAAAATCCAAGGGATGATGATTATCAGCCACTTCATACGTATTTCCCTGATGAGAAAGTTTTATTCGTAGGCGCTACAGATGATATAAGTGAACAAAGCCCTGAATGGAGGCTTTTCTTCGATGGAGCTTCGAATTCCCTCGGAGTTGGAATTGGAGCTGTTCTGGTTTCACCCGAAGGGAAACATTACCCTGCCGCTGCCAAATTGCAATTTGCCTGCACAAACAACATGGCTGAATATGAAGCTTGCATTTTTGGTCTCAAAATGGCTTTGGAAATGGAAATCAAAGAGTTGATAGCTTTCAGCGATTCAGATTTGCTTGTGCATCAAACCTTGAAACAGTGGATAACCAAAGATTCAAAAATTCTGCCCTACCATTGCAGTCTGCTTACTCTGGCCAAGCAATTTCGAAATTTGGAGTTCAGACATCTTCCACGTGCCCGGAACGCATTTGCCGATGCTTTGGCCACTTTAGCTTCTATGACCCGATATCCTGATGAATTGAGGATCGAGCCAATTCCGATTCAACTTCAAGACAAACCTGCCCACTGTTGGGTTGTAGACAAGTCCTCCGATAATGTTCCGTGGTATACTGATCTCAAGGAGTTTCTCAAAACAGGGTCTTACCCTCTACATGCTGGTACAAAAGACAAGAATTTTCTGCGTAGAATGGCTTCAAAATTTTTCTTAAATGGAGAAGTGTTGTACAAAAGAACTTTGGATTTGAACCTTTTAAGGTGCATTGATGAAGATGAAGCTCAATATATGATGAAGGAAGTGCATAGTGGCGTTTGTGGACCTCACATGAATGGCCATTTGCTAGCGAAGAAAATCATGAGAACCGGATACTTCTGGCTTACTATGGAGCATGATTGTATAGATTTTGTCCGGAGATGTATAAAATGCCAAATGCACGGTGACATTATACGCGTTCCACCCACTGAACTGCATAGCATGACCGCCCCATGGCCCTGTTCAATGTGGGGTATGGACGTGATTGGTACAATCGATCCTCCCGCTTCAAATGGACATCGATTTATATTGGTGGCGATCGAGTACTTTACCAAATGGGTTGAAGCAGAGTCATTCAAACATGTCACGAAGAAGGTAGTGGCCAATTTCCTGAGAGATCACATCATCTGTCGCTTTGGAGTACCCGAAACGCTTATCACGGACAATGCCAAGAATCTGAACAATGACATGGTAGATGGACTATGTGAGCAGTTCAAAATCAAACACCGCAATTCTGCCATTTATAGGCCTCAGATGAATGGAGCTGTAGAAGCCGCAAATAAGAATCTGAAGAAAATTATCCGCAAAATGACAGAAAAGCATCGCGATTGGCATGAAAAGTTGCCTTATGCATTGATGGCGTACCGGACTTCTATTCGGACATCGACTGGGGCAACGCCATATTCACTTATGTATGGGATGGAAGCTGTATTACCAGCTGAGGTTGAAATTCCGTCGCTACGAATCCTTATGGAAGCTAAATTGGAGGAGGCCGATTGGATCAAGCAGCGCCATGAGCAATTGACTTTGATAGATGAGAAGCGATTCAATGCTATCTGTCATGGGCAATGCTATCAAAAACGTGTGGCCCGAGCTTACAACAAAAAAGTCCATCGGCGGGCATTTGAAGAAGGTGATAAGGTACTGAAGCGAATTTTGTCAATGCAAGATGAAGCTAAAGGCAAGTTCGCTCCAAATTGGCAAGGGCCGTTCATTATCCAAAAGGTATTACCTGGCGGAGCTCTTATTTTGGCGGAAATGGATGGACGGGTTTTCCCTCAACCCATCAACTCAGATATGTGCAAAAAGTTTTTCATTTGATCATGCAAATTTTCTTTAGAAATTCATGCAAATGGCGAAATGCAAGTCAGGCCATCTTCTTTTACACTAAAAAACATTTTATCTCTACTTGTCCCCTTTGAGCCATCAGAATTGACAAATCTCGTTTGATAACCCTTGAGAATTGCAAACCCTACACTGGGGCAAATTTGTTTCGAAAAAAAAAAAAAAAAAAAAAAAAAAAAAAAAAAAAAACCCTACACTGGGGCAAATTTAGTTTTCAAAGAAAAATGCAAAAAGTGAGGAAAATACAATGAAAAATGCAAAGAGAGAAAATCTGATCAAACTGGGGCAAATTTTCCTCAGTTTCGGAGTTGTTCTCAAAAGGGTGCAATCTCAAGTTATTTCACCCCTCGTATCAAATCTGCTTTCAAGCCTCAACCTTTCTTGAAAAACACCCCACCGGACCTCATTACAAAAGCCCAAAGTCCTGGTTTTCGTCACTTGCTGCATTTCTATTAGGAAATTTGTTAATCAACTGGCAGGTGATGTCTATAATGCTTTCGCCTAATCTCACAAGGGAAATGCATTCTACTGATGCCAGAAATCTTCAATTCATATTTCTGAGTCGATAATGGTCGAGATATTTCATGGTTCTCTAGGTGAAAACCCGAAAGGGCGCCTCGAAAAAAAAGATAGAAGAAAAAAAAAAAAAAAGAAAAAAAAAAAAACAAAAAGGGTGGGGGCAACCTTGGTGAAAACCCGAAAGGGCGCCAAGGTAGGTTTTCTCAACAGACAAGCTCAAGAAGGAACAGCCGGTGACCTGGTTCATTTGGGGTTTTCCTCATATTTGTGATACTTCTGCCAATATCGGATTCCGAAGAGAAAATATCCAAAGTTTTGAATATGATATTCGTTGGTTAAATTTGTATTTGTTCTTTACAAATATTCTTTTGCAAAATGTATCTTTATAAACCTCTTGGTTATTCTCAAATTATTTGTGTATGAATGCTTATGATTGTCTACATTCTTTTGCATGCTCATCTTTGCCTAACATAGGAAATCATCTTGCATATACATTGATTTTTATATGACTAATTTTCATGCATCATTCTTTCACCATTAAATTCAAATGAATGATAAACCCTGAGGTTTGTGCAAAGATAGGGGATTCAATCATCAGTTACAGGGAGTAACATACAACAAAGCTACCACCTGGATTGGGTGACGTGGTAAATCTGCATTTTATCAGTCTCAGAAATTGAAAGGTTTAAGGCAGACGCCGCCGAGCCGAAATAAAAGCATCATAAGACTCATGTTTACACGACTCTCAAGGCAAACCGGATCAAATAATGGTGGCAAGCCCATTATTTCTTCTTTTCTTGCAGGAATGTTGCATTTACAAACAAAAGCAGCCACTCTCTTTTTGGCACCTAAACCGATGTCAGACAAAGCTTCCCAGTAAACAAGGATCGATGTTATTTGCAAGACTCGATCATAAGAAACAGCATCAGCTATCGTTTCAGTCACAGAAATCCAAATTTCCCTCTTGGTACAAAAGTTGAACTATTCTCAGGTAAAAAAAAAAAAAAAAAAAAAAAAAAAAAAAAAAAACTTAAAATTCATTGTTTAAAAGTTTCGTTTTAAAAGTCCCGTTTTAAATTCCTGTTCGGGCCAGTCCAGTTTTAAATTCCTATTCGGGTCAGTCCCGTTTTAAATCCTTATTCGGGTCAGTCCCGTTTTAAATTCCGTTTTAAATTCCTGTTCGGGCCAGTCCCGTTTTAAATTCCTGTTCGGGTCAGTCCCGTTTTAAATTCCTGTTCGGGCCAGTCCCGTTTTAAATCCTTATTCGGGTCAGTCCCGTTTTAAAAGTCCCGTTTTAAATTCCTGTTCGGGTCAGTCCCGTTTTAAATTCCTGTTCGGGCCAGTCCCGTTTTAAATCCTTATTCGGGTCAGTCCCGTTTTAAATTCCTGTTCGGGCCAGTCCCGTTTTAAATTCCTGTTCGGGTCAGTCCCGTTTTAAATTCCTTGTTCGGGTCAGTCCCGTTTTAAATTCCTTGTTCGGGTCAGTCCCGTTTTTAAAATTCCTGTCCGTTCAAATCATTTTGCAGCCGAATAACACAGGTAAGTATTTGGTGTCTACTTCTTTGTCTCAAGTTTTTTCAAAACTCAAACAAAGAGGGGCAAACTGTAGACACCAAATTTTTAAATAATTTGTATGTTGCATCTAATTCATGATTTTTGTTTTAGATTGTCTGCATTTTAGTTGTTACCTTTTTTATTTGTCTTTTATTTGCTAATTATTTGTCATATTAATTTTGTTCACGTTTTAGTTTTAGTTTTAGTTTTAAGTTTTAACGTAAAATTTGTGAAAAAAAAAAGAAAAAAAAAAGAGGAAATTGATGAAAAATGGAAAATTGTGCTTTGTTGATTTTAGTTTATTTAGTTTCTATCCAATGTTAATTAAATTATTTTTTTTTGTTGTTTTTGTTGTTATTATCAGTTTTATTTAATTAATTTCAAAAAAAAAAAAAAAAAAATCAAAAAAATCACAATTCCATTTCTGCCGGATCACATTTCCTTTCCCCTCTAAAACACTCAACCTCCTCCATCCGCGATTCATCTTCATTTCAGCCCCCAACTCCACTCACAATACAAAAACATATACATTCCACCAACCACACATTCCACTAGATACCATTTTCCAATTCACCACAATATCAGACTTCCATTTTTCATTTTGCTGCCGTGAGCTGTGAGGGAGCGGCTTCCTTGGAGTTAACGACCGAGAGAGATCAGACTTTGTTGCTAGCTATTTGTCATATAATGTTGCAGCAAATCATGGAAACAAAAACATAGCAAACTTCTCTTTTAGTTGTAGGAGCTCATTTTCTTTGTAAGCTCGCATGAAACTTTTCTAGCAATTGTATTATTTAGAGGTGTTCAGCCATGTTTTTGTTTGGAGTTGTTTCAAAGCTGTGATATGAATCTTGTGTACTGAGATCACGTGAAGTTGCAGAGGCTTACGGATGAAAAATTTCAACACAAATGGTAGAAGGAAAATCACTTCAGTTTTGCCGAATCATGTTGTATGTTTTTTTTTTTTCAGATTTTTGCACTAGACCTTGCTAAGTTTCCTGTTTATTCGAATGGTGATAACTATGAAGTGGGTTAGTCTTAATTTGTGATGTTGGGATTAGGTGTTTGGGTCTAGAAACATTTGAGTTACGATTGAATGCTTGCTGGAAAAATAAATGATCAGGTTGTCGAATTGTTTTTGCATGCATTTTCCAGAATCTTGTATGATGTCTTCCCAAGTTTTTCTGGTCATTTGAATTGTGGTCACTAGGTAGTTTGTTGCTGGGTTTAGAGTCGTGATGCTGGGCTAAAAAATATTTGATCAAGGTTGTGCATTTGAATCAAAAATCTGGTTCGCATGAATAGAAAGCTGCGGCTGGAAATTGCAGCAAACTTGGAAAACAAAAGGAAGCATGTTTCATTTTTTTTTGTTGCAGAAGTCTAAGCTTTTACGTGGCTGCATGTTTTTGCATGAAAGTAATTTCTGAATTTAGCATTTTGCTCCCTCTAGTCTCTAGTAATGTTACAAAGGCCCAATTACATTCCATTCTCTTACAATTGAGTCATGGAGTAAGTGCAATTTGAACCATTTCTTGGTTCTTTCTTTACTTTTGGCCCCTTGAAGTTCCTAAAATGTTTAAATTGGGTTTGAGTGCTTTGTTAATATTTGCAATTTGGTCCTTGGAAACTTTATTTTTTCAATTTCATTGCTTGTTTGCTTCAATTAACCTCCATGCTTTGTTTAATTTGCACTTAAATCATGATTTTAAGGTCTTTATGACCAAGTGAGTTGTGTTTGCATATTTTGGTTTTTATGACCAAGTGAGTTTGTGTTTGCATATTTTTAATTTTTAATTATTTCTCAAATAAATTGGTCCCTTGACCTTTTCTTTTATTTTGGAGGATTAATAAGTGATTCCTTTCATTTGGACACCATTCCAAGGGGGCGGTATAATTTCTTTTATCCTCTTGCATCTCCTACGTGATCCAACGTGTTAAGTGAATTGCATGTCTACTTTGCTTTCTTAGCCTTTCCTTGATTCCTTTTATTTATGTCATTTACTTTTGCTTTTTACTTAAGTTATTCTTTATGGGGTATGTGTACACCTCTTGGCTTGTAATAGATAGGGCTTGGAGGAGCATTCAATGAAGACCTATCGAAGACGTGTGCCTAGCTAGCAAATGTAATAGTTAGGGCTTTAATTGTCTTATGTGTCTTGCATGCTTAGTTGTTACGTGTTAATTTGCTTTATTAGGGCCTTGCATCTAGTCGAGCATGCTAAGTGTTATGTGCTATGTGTTTACGAGTGTTTGGCATGTCTACTCGCTTTCCATGGCCATGAAAGAATGTGATGAATGAATGAACGTTTCCACTAGTCCAACGCTAGTCGGAATTCATAGAATGGGCTAGTCCAACGCTAGACTCTTAGGAATTTCCCCTCGTTAGTACATGTTTGCATGTTCATTACATGTCATGCATTTTTCTTAGTTTTATCATTTCGCATGCCCCTCTAATCCCTTCCCTCTCAATTTAGGTTTTGCATTTCATGCTAGTTTATAGGGGTTCATTTGCTTGAGAGTCCCCTTAAATATGGGATATAGACGAGTGTGGCTTTTTCTAAGCCTTAGCACGCTTGTATTCCCTCTATAAAAGGGCAAATTGAGTCACGATTTAGGTCTTCCCGTACCCAATATGCATGAATTCCCTAGGCTCATGCATTTTTAAATCCACTCAATCATTTTATACCCCCATCACACTTTCATTTTTCCTCCCATTTTGCACACGTACACCTTTATGTTTCTTCACTTGCACACGAACACTTTTATCATCACTTGCACACATGCACTTCATATTATCATGTCACATACCGTACCTTGCCCACTCACGTGCACATTTTCATTTACATATTTATTGTCTTTTATTACTTTTTCAAACTCATGTCCTCACATTGCATACATGCATTCCATTCATTCGCATCCCACTCGCATTATTCGTGACTTCTTCAAAGGATCGTTATTAGGCTTCACAATTAATGTGATTGGCACCACTCAACCTTTGAAGGGAAATTTCCCCCAATACCCCTAGGTCTAGGATTTGCATTCACGTAGTGCATCCAAATGTAATAAATTCTTTGATTAAAACAAGAAAATCTTTGATTAAATCATGCAACTAGCCTTGGCTAGGTCAAAGGGGTGCCTTGGATTTTATCCTTGCCTTCCCCTTTGTCAAATGTGACTCCCGAACCTTTTTCTTTGGTTTACGTGGGCTAGGAGTCGTTTAAAAAGGGTTTCTCACTACTTTTTCCTATTTTTCGTAAAAATTCATTTTTTAGGTGACTTGGTATACCTTAACTCATTACCAAGTGGCGACTCCGTATTTTGTTTCAAAAAACCCTTTTTAAACTATAATTTTGGGTCAAATCGTTGCATTCTCAAACCCCCATTTAGACCCATTTTTCTTTCATATCACAATTCATTTTTCAATCACAAATTGAATTAAAAAATACATTTTTAAATCATTTATTCATTTTATCAAAAAATGGGGCGCGACAAAAACAAGAAAGAAATCTGATTTGAGAAACCAAGTTGACTTGGGATTGTAAACAAATCCTAGTCATCACATAACTAATCCAATTTAGATTTTGCTAGCTGCTTTGTGAGAACCCGTAATTTGCATTTTCTAGGTTTTCGCATTTTTCATGGCTTGTTTTCTGCACTTTCTGTATCCGGAAAATTTTCTAGATAAATTTTATGAGCAAGTATAGTTTTTCGATATTTTTTCTAGTATTGGAGAGTTTTTAGAAAATTAAGAATATATATTGGACGTGGGACCCACTAGTGCGAAAAGTTCGGAAAAATTCGGCCAATAAGGTTAAGTTTCGGATACTGTGTAAAATTTATCGGGTGTTAAGAGATAAGTAGAGAGTGAGATTGATTGATGTGAGAGGAAAAAGAAATATAAGATTGCATTAATGTAGGTGACAAGTGTCACCACTACATTGTTTTTGACTTAAGAGTTACTATTCACTATTTTGACTTTTGACCAAAAATTGGTTAAATATCTCAAAAATGCACAAAAAAATTACCATTTCTTACCTCTTGTTGGCCGAACCTCTTGTGCAAGGAAGGAAGAAGAAACTCTTCAAGTTCTAGCTGCTACTTGGTGCAAATCACCCAAAAACATTTGCTTACATCCATTTCTACTCCATAAAAATCTTTCTAGTTGGTGATAGAGGTTGTTTGGTGAAGTTTTCTTGAAGAGCTAGGGTGGTCTACAACTCCTCTTCTCTTATTTCTTAGGTAAGTGATGATTAAACATTCTACTACACTTATTGATGCTTATATGGTGCTTAATGGGACCTAAAGTGATGGATTATGTGACTTGTTTCTTGATTTGAAGTGTTTTGGTGAAGTTTTCAATTTTATGATGAATTTTCTGGTTTCATATGATCTTGATGGTGTGGTTGTTTTTGATGGTTGGTAATAAGGGGCTTTAGCTCTAGTAGGTGCATATGATAGGAAATTGCAATCAATTTTGAATTTGGAAGAATTTCTGGAAAATTAGGGTTCTTGGTTGAACATTCTGTCCGAAATTTTAGGTTATAGATAGAGGCCGAATTGGACTTTTCTCAAAACATGAAAGTTTTAGGTATTGATGAGTTTGAAGTGCCTGCAAAATTTCAGGGCATTTGGAGTAGTGTAGAGTGAGTTATGCCGTTTTTACTGTTGCTGTTCTGGGTGAATAGAATGTGCGAACTGTGATAGTAATTGTCTATTTTGACTGGCATTGGTTTGGATTTTGAAGTTGGTGTCTTCTGATGAAATGTAGCTGGATGTCTTAGCTAGCTTATGCCTTTGGAATTTCGGCATTTGGACTTGTATAGACTGAGTTGTGTTCATTACCGTTTTGTGTGTTTTGCAAACCTGTTTTGGTAATTCTGGTTTAGTGTTTGGCACATTTGACCTAGTTGTGCTAGGATTTGGACTGAGAGGCCTTCTACATTGTTGTAGCCCTGTCTTTTAGCTTCGAGATGGTGGGTCTTACGCCCTCATCCGATAAGCGTATCGCATTTTGTGCCATTACCGCATACGGAGGCCAAACCTGTTTTTGTTGATTGATCAAATGAGTTATGTTTTCTGATTTTCTGGTTTGCTATTATGCTTATATATGTATATGAAACCCTATTGGGGTTGTGATTGGCATGGCTTTATGATTCGTTATCGAGTCTCATTGTACTTGTTTGCATGTTTTAAGGCTTACTCTTATTCCGGTCATTTCCTAGCTAACTTTTGTACTTGTATTGCTTTGAACCTAGTGAACGGCTTTTGGGAAATGAGATGACTTTTGTGTGAGGTTTTGGGACTGATTTGAGGAAATCATGAAGCCTTAATGGCTGGAAAAGTAAGAAATTTAGGGGAAATGCTGTCCGATTTTCTAGGCCGTTTGGTTCTTTAAGTTGGATTTGCCTTTTGATGGAAATGAAGGGCTTTTGGGTTGTTGACCCTAGGTCTTCATGTTATCTTTTGTTTCCAAGAAAATCATGTTTTTGCACCCTTGCATTAGTATTTTTGGGCAAGGCGTACGACGTGTAGTCGAGCCTCACTTGTGCATTCCGTTTACTCGATTTTGGATATGAAACCTTCAATTGGTTTATTTTGATTATTTTAGGGTTTCTTGGCGATTAAGGCCAATCTGAAGTAAAAACTTTTGAAGTTGAGCCGGTGAGTGTACCACTCCCCTCCATTGCTATTTAACTTGATTTCTGCTCTGCAATCTGTTTATTTGTTCGAGACGAGGGTGTACTTTATCACACTCGTTCTCTAGTCTGTTCATATGCCAATTTACTATGCAAAATTTGAATCTGTTATCTGTGTCTGCATCTGTTCGGATTTCTATGACCTATGAGCTCAATCCTGTGGCTAAGTTATTCGAGTCGGGCCGGCAAGGGCCTGGACGATTAGATAACGAACCACGGTAGTCTGTTCGGGGATTTTGGGTATTGAGACCCTTGATTCCGGGTATACTCGAGTATTACCATTTTGTTCGTTTGAGGTGAGCGGGCCCGGTAAAGGGGTGTTTGGTGGACGGAATTCGGTGATAAGAGGGGTCTACGGACGCATTGGTTCTATATACGTTGACGGAGAGTCAACCGGTTTGGATCAAGTATTGCGCTGGAAATTTGGCTCCTGAGAGCCACCCGTATCTTTCTGATTTGAATCATTGGTTCCTTTGCTTTACATCTGACATGTGTATCTGATTTGTTAAATGTGAAATGCCATGATTTTAATGCTATCTGTTTGGTACCTCATTGAGCGCAAGCTCACCCCTTTCCGTTCCTTTTGTTTTCCTTACAGAAAAATAAACCCTTTTGGTCTGGATTTGACAAATGGCTGCCAAATTGAGCTAGTTGAACATATCTTTTGTATAGCTCATGTATTAAAACCCTAAGTGTACTTTTGGGGCGTTTTCTCTTTTGATTTGGCAAACCGTGTGTATATATTAACTTTTGAAAACTTTTGTATGTCATTTTGATTTGTAAACGCTAAAGTTCAGATGTGAATGTTTGTTGGCTTTTTCGGTTGGGTTCTGACGGGTCGGTCACTATTCATGGCCGACTTCGGATTGCATTTTCTTTTAAATTTTGGGTTATTTTACCATTTTGACTCGTTTACGCTCGTTCGTAAGTTCCGGATCGCTATAGATAGTTCTAGTCTGCATCGTGAGTCCTGGCGAGAGCTGGGCAGGCAGTCCGCTCACCCCTTTGGTTCGCCTTAGGGGAAAGTGGGGCTGTTACAAGTGGTATCAGAGCCACTTCGCGTGGTCTCTGCGCGGAGTGAGACTGGGCCAAGTGGTGTTGTGGTCCTAATTTCATGAATATGTCTAAGTGCTCGTTTGAGCATAAGTTATGAACCGGGCATGTGATAAGTGTACGAATCATTATCATGGGACTCGAGGAAGCTAGGTATGTATGTCGGGTAGGAATCTTTAATAAGGATGGTTTACTCTTGGGACCGGCCGGCTCGAGTTGTGAATTATCTTAGATGGGATTCTTGCGCCCGGATACGAAAGATATGAGGGCCTAGGTTAGAAAGGATTTGGTGAACTAGAAAGGCCATTCCTCGGTGGATCGTTTATGTTTGTACTTGACTTAACTGGTTGTATATATGATAAGGAATTTCGAGGACGAAATTCTTTTAAGGGGGAGAGAGTGTGAGAACCCGTGATTTGCATTTTCTAGGTTTTCGCATTTTTCATGGCTTGTTTTCTGCACTTTCTGTATCCGGAAAATTTTCTAGATAAATTTTATGAGCAAGTATAGTTTTTCGATATTTTTTCTAGTATTGGAGAGTTTTTAGAAAATTAAGAATATATATTGGACGTGGGACCCACTAGTGCGAAAAGTTCGGAAAAATTCGGCCAATAAGGTTAAGTTTCGGATACTGTGTAAAATTTATCGGGTGTTAAGAGATAAGTAGATAGTGAGATTGATTGATGTGAGAGGAAAAAGAAATATAAGATTGCATTAATGTAGGTGACAAGTGTCACCACTACATTGGTTTTGACTTAAGAGTTACTATTCACTATTTTGACTTTTGACCAAAAATTGGTTAAATATCTCAAAAATGCACAAAAAAATTACCATTTCTTACCTCTTGTTGGCCGAACCTCTTGTGCAAGGAAGGAAGAAGAAACTCTTCAAGTTCTAGCTACTACTTGGTGCAAATCACCCAAAAACATTTGCTTACATCCATTTCTACTCCATAAAAATCTTTCTAGTTGGTGATAGAGGTTGTTTGGTGAAGTTTTCTTGAAGAGCTAGGGTGGTCTACAACTCCTCTTCTCTTATTTCTTAGGTAAGTGATGATTAAACATTCTACTACACTTATTGATGCTTATATGGTGCTTAATGGGACCTAAAGTGATGGATTATGTGACTTGTTTCTTGATTTGAAGTGTTTTGGTGAAGTTTTCAATTTTATGATGAATTTTCTGGATTCATATGATCTTGATGGTGTGGTTGTTTTTGATGGTTGGTAATAAGGGGCTTTAGCTCTAGTAGGTGCATATGATAGGAAATTGCAATCAATTTTGAATTTGGAAGAATTTCTGGAAAATTAGGGTTCTTGGTTGAACATTCTGTCCGAAATTTTAGGTTATAGATAGAGGCCGAATTGGACTTTTCTCAAAACATGAAAGTTTTAGGTATTGATGAGTTTGAAGTGCCTGCAAAATTTCAGGGCATTTGGAGTAGTGTAGAGTGAGTTATGCCGTTTTTACTGCTGCTGTTATGGGTGAACAGAATGTGCGAACTGCGATAGTAATTGTCTATTTTGACTGGCATTGGTTTGGATTTTGAAGTTGGTGTCTTCTGATGAAATGTAGCTGGATGTCTTAGCTAGCTTATGCCTTTGGAATTTCGGCATTTGGACTTGTATAGACTGAGTTGTGTTCATTACAGTTTTGTGTGTTTTGCAAACCTGTTTTGGTAATTCTGGTTTAGTATTTGGCACATTTGACCTAGTTGTGCTAGGATTTGGACTGAGAGGCCTTCTACATTGTTGTAGCCCTGTCTTTTAGCTTCGAGATGGTGGGTCTTACGCCCTCATCCGATAAGCGTATCGCATTTTGTGCCATTACCGCATACGGAGGCCAAACCTGTTTTTGTTGATTGATCAAATGAGTTATATTTTCTGATTTTCTGGTTTGCTATTATGCTTATATATGTATATGAAACCCTATTGGGGTTGTGATTGGCATGGCTTTATGATTCGTTATCGAGTCTCATTGTACTTGTTTGCATGTTTTAAGGCTTACTCTTATTCCGGTCATTTCCTAGCTAACTTTTGTACTTGTATTGCTTTGAACCTAGTGAACGGCTTTTGGGAAATGAGATGACTTTTGTGTGAGGTTTTGGGACTGATTTGAGGAAATCATGAAGCCTTAATGGCTGGAAAAGTAAGAAATTTAGGGGAAATGCTGTCCGATTTTCTAGGCCGTTTGGTTCTTTAAGTTGGATTTGCCTTTTGATGGAAATGAAGGGCTTTTGGGTTGTTGACCCTAGGTCTTCATGTTATCTTTTGTTTCCAAGAAAATCATGTTTTTGCACCCTTGCATTAGTATTTTTGGGCAAGGCGTACGACGTGTAGTCGAGCCTCACTTGTGCATTCCGTTTACTCGATTTTGGATATGAAACCTTCAATTGGTTTATTTTGATTATTTTAGGGTTTCTTGGCGATTAAGGCCAATCTGAAGTAAAAACTTTTGAAGTTGAGCCGGTGAGTGTACCACTCCCCTCCATTGCTATTTAACTTGATTTCTGCTCTGCAATCTGTTTATTTGTTCGAGACGAGGGTGTACTTTATCACACTCGTTCTCTAGTCTGTTCATATGCCAATTTACTATGCAAAATTTGAATCTGTTATCTGTGTCTGCATCTGTTCGGATTTCTATGACCTATGAGCTCAATCCTGTGGCTAAGTTATTCGAGTCGGGCCGGCAAGGGCCTGGACGATTAGATAACGAACCACGGTAGTCTGTTCGGGGATTTTGGGTATTGAGACCCTTGATTCCGGGTATACTCGAGTATTACCATTTTGTTCGTTTGAGGTGAGCGGGCCCGGTAAAGGGGTGTTTGGTGGACGGAATTCGGTGATAAGAGGGGTCTACGGACGCATTGGTTCTATATACGTTGACGGAGAGTCAACCGGTTTGGATCAAGTATTGCGCTGGAAATTTGGCTCCTGAGAGCCACCCGTATCTTTCTGATTTGAATCATTGGTTCCTTTGCTTTACATCTGACATGTGTATCTGATTTGTTAAATGTGAAATGCCATGATTTTAATGCTATCTGTTTGGTACCTCATTGAGCGCAAACTCACCCCTTTCCGTTCCTTTTGTTTTCCTTACAGGAAAATAAACCCTTTTGGTCTGGATTTGACAAATGGCTGCCAAATTGAGCTAGTTGAACATATCTTTTGTATAGCTCATGTATTAAAACCCTAAGTGTACTTTTGGGGCGTTTTCTCTTTTGATTTGGCAAACCGTGTGTATATATTAACTTTTGAAAACTTTTGTATGTCATTTTGATTTGTAAACGCTAAAGTTCAGATGTGAATGTTTGTTGGCTTTTTCGGTTGGGTTCTGACGGGTCGGTCACTATTCATGGCCGACTTCGGATTGCATTTTCTTTTAAATTTTGGGTTATTTTACCATTTTGACTCGTTTACGCTCGTTCGTAAGTTCCGGATCGCTATAGATAGTTCTAGTCTGCATCGTGAGTCCTGGCGAGAGCTGGGCAGGCAGTCCGCTCACCCCTTTGGTTCGCCTTAGGGGAAAGTGGGGCTGTTACAAGTGGTATCAGAGCCACTTCGCGTGGTCTCTGCGCGGAGTGAGACTGGGCCAAGTGGTGTTGTGGTCCTAATTTCATGAATATGTCTAAGTGCTCGTTTGAGCATAAGTTATGAACCGGGCATGTGATAAGTGTACGAATCATTATCATGGGACTCGAGGAAGCTAGGTATGTATGTCGGGTAGGAATCTTTAATAAGGATGGTTTACTCTTGGGACCGGCCGGCTCGAGTTGTGAATTATCTTAGATGGGATTCTTGCGCCCGGATACGAAAGATATGAGGGCCTAGGTTAGAAAGGATTTGGTGAACTAGAAAGGCCATTCCTCGGTGGATCGTTTATGTTTGTACTTGACTTAACTGGTTGTATATATGATAAGGAATTTCGAGGACGAAATTCTTTTAAGGGGGAGAGAGTGTGAGAACCCGTGATTTGCATTTTCTAGGTTTTCGCATTTTTCATGGCTTGTTTTCTGCACTTTCTGTATCCGGAAAATTTTCTAGATAAATTTTATGAGCAAGTATAGTTTTTCGATATTTTTTCTAGTATTGGAGAGTTTTTAGAAAATTAAGAATATATATTGGACGTGGGACCCACTAGTGCGAAAAGTTCGGAAAAATTCGGCCAATAAGGTTAAGTTTCGGATACTGTGTAAAATTTATCGGGTGTTAAGAGATAAGTAGAGAGTGAGATTGATTGATGTGAGAGGAAAAAGAAATATAAGATTGCATTAATGTAGGTGACAAGTGTCACCACTACATTGGTTTTGACTTAAGAGTTACTATTCACTATTTTGACTTTTGACCAAAAATTGGTTAAATATCTCAAAAATGCACAAAAAAATTACCATTTCTTACCTCTTGTTGGCCGAACCTCTTGTGCAAGGAAGGAAGAAGAAACTCTTCAAGTTCTAGCTACTACTTGGTGCAAATCACCCAAAAACATTTGCTTACATCCATTTCTACTCCATAAAAATCTTTCTAGTTGGTGATAGAGGTTGTTTGGTGAAGTTTTCTTGAAGAGCTAGGGTGGTCTACAACTCCTCTTCTCTTATTTCTTAGGTAAGTGATGATTAAACATTCTACTACACTTATTGATGCTTATATGGTGCTTAATGGGACCTAAAGTGATGGATTATGTGACTTGTTTCTTGATTTGAAGTGTTTTGGTGAAGTTTTCAATTTTATGATGAATTTTCTGGTTTCATATGATCTTGATGGTGTGGTTGTTTTTGATGGTTGGTAATAAGGGGCTTTAGCTCTAGTAGGTGCATATGATAGGAAATTGCAATCAATTTTGAATTTGGAAGAATTTCTGGAAAATTAGGGTTCTTGGTTGAACATTCTGTCCGAAATTTTAGGTTATAGATAGAGGCCGAATTGGACTTTTCTCAAAACATGAAAGTTTTAGGTATTGATGAGTTTGAAGTGCCTGCAAAATTTCAGGGCATTTGGAGTAGTGTAGAGTGAGTTATGCCGTTTTTACTGCTGCTGTTCTGGGTGAACAGAATGTGCGAACTGCGATAGTAATTGTCTATTTTGACTGGCATTGGTTTGGATTTTGAAGTTGGTGTCTTCTGATGAAATGTAGCTGGATGTCTTAGCTAGCTTATGCCTTTGGAATTTCGGCATTTGGACTTGTATAGACTGAGTTGTGTTCATTACAGTTTTGTGTGTTTTGCAAACCTGTTTTGGTAATTCTGGTTTAGTATTTGGCACATTTGACCTAGTTGTGCTAGGATTTGGACTGAGAGGCCTTCTACATTGTTGTAGCCCTGTCTTTTAGCTTCGAGATGGTGGGTCTTACGCCCTCATCCGATAAGCGTATCGCATTTTGTGCCATTACCGCATACGGAGGCCAAACCTGTTTTTGTTGATTGATCAAATGAGTTATATTTTCTGATTTTCTGGTTTGCTATTATGCTTATATATGTATATGAAACCCTATTGGGGTTGTGATTGGCATGGCTTTATGATTCGTTATCGAGTCTCATTGTACTTGTTTGCATGTTTTAAGGCTTACTCTTATTCCGGTCATTTCCTAGCTAACTTTTGTACTTGTATTGCTTTGAACCTAGTGAACGGCTTTTGGGAAATGAGATGACTTTTGTGTGAGGTTTTGGGACTGATTTGAGGAAATCATGAAGCCTTAATGGCTGGAAAAGTAAGAAATTTAGGGGAAATGCTGTCCGATTTTCTAGGCCGTTTGGTTCTTTAAGTTGGATTTGCCTTTTGATGGAAATGAAGGGCTTTTGGGTTGTTGACCCTAGGTCTTCATGTTATCTTTTGTTTCCAAGAAAATCATGTTTTTGCACCCTTGCATTAGTATTTTTGGGCAAGGCGTACGACGTGTAGTCGAGCCTCACTTGTGCATTCCGTTTACTCGATTTTGGATATGAAACCTTCAATTGGTTTATTTTGATTATTTTAGGGTTTCTTGGCGATTAAGGCCAATCTGAAGTAAAAACTTTTGAAGTTGAGCCGGTGAGTGTACCACTCCCCTCCATTGCTATTTAACTTGATTTCTGCTCTGCAATCTGTTTATTTGTTCGAGACGAGGGTGTACTTTATCACACTCGTTCTCTAGTCTGTTCATATGCCAATTTACTATGCAAAATTTGAATCTGTTATCTGTGTCTGCATCTGTTCGGATTTCTATGACCTATGAGCTCAATCCTGTGGCTAAGTTATTCGAGTCGGGCCGGCAAGGGCCTGGACGATTAGATAACGAACCACGGTAGTCTGTTCGGGGATTTTGGGTATTGAGACCCTTGATTCCGGGTATACTCGAGTATTACCATTTTGTTCGTTTGAGGTGAGCGGGCCCGGTAAAGGGGTGTTTGGTGGACGGAATTCGGTGATAAGAGGGGTCTACGGACGCATTGGTTCTATATACGTTGACGGAGAGTCAACCGGTTTGGATCAAGTATTGCGCTGGAAATTTGGCTCCTGAGAGCCACCCGTATCTTTCTGATTTGAATCATTGGTTCCTTTGCTTTACATCTGACATGTGTATCTGATTTGTTAAATGTGAAATGCCATGATTTTAATGCTATCTGTTTGGTACCTCATTGAGCGCAAGCTCACCCCTTTCCGTTCCTTTTGTTTTCCTTACAGGAAAATAAACCCTTTTGGTCTGGATTTGACAAATGGCTGTCAAATTGAGCTAGTTGAACATATCTTTTGTATAGCTCATGTATTAAAACCCTAAGTGTACTTTTGGGGCGTTTTCTCTTTTGATTTGGCAAACCGTGTGTATATATTAACTTTTGAAAACTTTTGTATGTCATTTTGATTTGTAAACGCTAAAGTTCAGATGTGAATGTTTGTTGGCTTTTTCGGTTGGGTTCTGACGGGTCGGTCACTATTCATGGCCGACTTCGGATTGCATTTTTTTAAAAATTTTGGGTTATTTTACCATTTTGACTCGTTTACGCTCGTTCGTAAGTTCCGGATCGCTATAGATAGTTCTAGTCTGCATCGTGAGTCCTGGCGAGAGCTGGGCAGGCAGTCCGCTCACCCCTTTGGTTCGCCTTAGGGGAAAGTGGGGCTGTTACAAGTGGTATCAGAGCCACTTCGCGTGGTCTCTGCGCGGAGTGAGACTGGGCCAAGTGGTGTTGTGGTCCTAATTTCATGAATATGTCTAAGTGCTCGTTTGAGCATAAGTTATGAACCGGGCATGTGATAAGTGTACGAATCATTATCATGGGACTCGAGGAAGCTAGGTATGTATGTCGGGTAGGAATCTTTAATAAGGATGGTTTACTCTTGGGACCGGCCGGCTCGAGTTGTGAATTATCTTAGATGGGATTCTTGCGCCCGGATACGAAAGATATGAGGGCCTAGGTTAGAAAGGATTTGGTGAACTAGAAAGGCCATTCCTCGGTGGATCGTTTATGTTTGTACTTGACTTAACTGGTTGTATATATGATAAGGAATTTCGAGGACGAAATTCTTTTAAGGGGGAGAGAGTGTGAGAACCCGTGATTTGCATTTTCTAGGTTTTCGCATTTTTCATGGCTTGTTTTCTGCACTTTCTGTATCCGGAAAATTTTCTAGATAAATTTTATGAGCAAGTATAGTTTTTCGATATTTTTTCTAGTATTGGAGAGTTTTTAGAAAATTAAGAATATATATTGGACGTGGGACCCACTAGTGCGAAAAGTTCGGAAAAATTCGGCCAATAAGGTTAAGTTTCGGATACTGTGTAAAATTTATCGGGTGTTAAGAGATAAGTAGAGAGTGAGATTGATTGATGTGAGAGGAAAAAGAAATATAAGATTGCATTAATGTAGGTGACAAGTGTCACCACTACATTGGTTTTGACTTAAGAGTTACTATTCACTATTTTGACTTTTGACCAAAAATTGGTTAAATATCTCAAAAATGCACAAAAAAATTACCATTTCTTACCTCTTGTTGGCCGAACCTCTTGTGCAAGGAAGGAAGAAGAAACTCTTCAAGTTCTAGCTACTACTTGGTGCAAATCACCCAAAAACATTTGCTTACATCCATTTCTACTCCATAAAAATCTTTCTAGTTGGTGATAGAGGTTGTTTGGTGAAGTTTTCTTGAAGAGCTAGGGTGGTCTACAACTCCTCTTCTCTTATTTCTTAGGTAAGTGATGATTAAACATTCTACTACACTTATTGATGCTTATATGGTGCTTAATGGGACCTAAAGTGATGGATTATGTGACTTGTTTCTTGATTTGAAGTGTTTTGGTGAAGTTTTCAATTTTATGATGAATTTTCTGGTTTCATATGATCTTGATGGTGTGGTTGTTTTTGATGGTTGGTAATAAGGGGCTTTAGCTCTAGTAGGTGCATATGATAGGAAATTGCAATCAATTTTGAATTTGGAAGAATTTCTGGAAAATTAGGGTTCTTGGTTGAACATTCTGTCCGAAATTTTAGGTTATAGATAGAGGCCGAATTGGACTTTTCTCAAAACATGAAAGTTTTAGGTATTGATGAGTTTGAAGTGCCTGCAAAATTTCAGGGCATTTGGAGTAGTGTAGAGTGAGTTATGCCGTTTTTACTGTTGCTGTTCTGGGTGAACAGAATGTGCGAACTGCGATAGTAATTGTCTATTTTGACTGGCATTGGTTTGGATTTTGAAGTTGGTGTCTTCTGATGAAATGTAGCTGGATGTCTTAGCTAGCTTATGCCTTTGGAATTTCGGCATTTGGACTTGTATAGACTGAGTTGTGTTCATTACCGTTTTGTGTGTTTTGCAAACCTGTTTTGGTAATTCTGGTTTAGTATTTGGCACATTTGACCTAGTTGTGCTAGGATTTGGACTGAGAGGCCTTCTACATTGTTGTAGCCCTGTCTTTTAGCTTCGAGATGGTGGGTCTTACGCCCTCATCCGATAAGCGTATCGCATTTTGTGCCATTACCGCATACGGAGGCCAAACCTGTTTTTGTTGATTGATCAAATGAGTTATATTTTCTGATTTTCTGGTTTGCTATTATGCTTATATATGTATATGAAAACCTATTGGGGTTGTGATTGGCATGGCTTTATGATTCGTTATCGAGTCTCATTGTACTTGTTTGCATGTTTTAAGGCTTACTCTTATTCCGGTCATTTCCTAGCTAACTTTTGTACTTGTATTGCTTTGAACCTAGTGAACGGCTTTTGGGAAATGAGATGACTTTTGTGTGAGGTTTTGGGACTGATTTGAGGAAATCATGAAGCCTTAATGGCTGGAAAAGTAAGAAATTTAGGGGAAATGCTGTCCGATTTTCTAGGCCGTTTGGTTCTTTAAGTTGGATTTGCCTTTTGATGGAAATGAAGGGCTTTTGGGTTGTTGACCCTAGGTCTTCATGTTATCTTTTGTTTCCAAGAAAATCATGTTTTTGCACCCTTGCATTAGTATTTTTGGGCAAGGCGTACGACGTGTAGTCGAGTCTCACTTGTGCATTCCGTTTACTCGATTTTGGATATGAAACCTTCAATTGGTTTATTTTGATTATTTTAGGGTTTCTTGGCGATTAAGGCCAATCTGAAGTAAAAACTTTTGAAGTTGAGCCGGTGAGTGTACCACTCCCCTCCATTGCTATTTAACTTGATTTCTGCTCTGCAATCTGTTTATTTGTTCGAGACGAGGGTGTACTTTATCACACTCGTTCTCTAGTCTGTTCATATGCCAATTTACTATGCAAAATTTGAATCTGTTATCTGTGTCTGCATCTGTTCGGATTTCTATGACCTATGAGCTCAATCCTGTGGATAAGTTATTCGAGTCGGGCCGGCAAGGGCCTGGACGATTAGATAACGAACCACGGTAGTCTGTTCGGGGATTTTGGGTATTGAGACCCTTGATTCCGGGTATACTCGAGTATTACCATTTTGTTCGTTTGAGGTGAGCGGGCCCGGTAAAGGGGTGTTTGGTGGACGGAATTCGGTGATAAGAGGGGTCTACGGACGCATTGGTTCTATATACGTTGACGGAGAGTCAACCGGTTTGGATCAAGTATTGCGCTGGAAATTTGGCTCCTGAGAGCCACCCGTATCTTTCTGATTTGAATCATTGGTTCCTTTGCTTTACATCTGACATGTGTATCTGATTTGTTAAATGTGAAATGCCATGATTTTAATGCTATCTGTTTGGTACCTCATTGAGCGCAAGCTCACCCCTTTCCGTTCCTTTTGTTTTCCTTACAGGAAAATAAACCCTTTTGGTCTGGATTTGACAAATGGCTGTCAAATTGAGCTAGTTGAACATATCTTTTGTATAGCTCATGTATTAAAACCCTAAGTGTACTTTTGGGGCGTTTTCTCTTTTGATTTGGCAAACCGTGTGTATATATTAACTTTTGAAAACTTTTGTATGTCATTTTGATTTGAAAACGCTAAAGTTCAGATGTGAATGTTTGTTGGCTTTTTCGGTTGGGTTCTGACGGGTCGGTCACTATTCATGGCCGACTTCGGATTGCATTTTTTTAAAAATTTTGGGTTATTTTACCATTTTGACTCGTTTACGCTCGTTCGTAAGTTCCGGATCGCTATAGATAGTTCTAGTCTGCATCGTGAGTCCTGGCGAGAGCTGGGCAGGCAGTCCGCTCACCCCTTTGGTTCGCCTTAGGGGAAAGTGGGGCTGTTACAAGTGGTATCAGAGCCACTTCGCGTGGTCTCTGCGCGGAGTGAGACTGGGCCAAGTGGTGTTGTGGTCCTAATTTCATGAATATGTCTAAGTGCTCGTTTGAGCATAAGTTATGAACCGGGCATGTGATAAGTGTACGAATCATTATCATGGGACTCGAGGAAGCTAGGTATGTATGTCGGGTAGGAATCTTTAATAAGGATGGTTTACTCTTGGGACCGGCCGGCTCGAGTTGTGAATTATCTTAGATGGGATTCTTGCGCCCGGATACGAAAGATATGAGGGCCTAGGTTAGAAAGGATTTGGTGAACTAGAAAGGCCATTCCTCGGTGGATCGTTTATGTTTGTACTTGACTTAACTGGTTGTATATATGATAAGGAATTTCGAGGACGAAATTCTTTTAAGGGGGAGAGAGTGTGAGAACCCGTGATTTGCATTTTCTAGGTTTTCGCATTTTTCATGGCTTGTTTTCTGCACTTTCTGTATCCGGAAAATTTTCTAGATAAATTTTATGAGCAAGTATAGTTTTTCGATATTTTTTCTAGTATTGGAGAGTTTTTAGAAAATTAAGAATATATATTGGACGTGGGACCCACTAGTGCGAAAAGTTCGGAAAAATTCGGCCAATAAGGTTAAGTTTCGGATACTGTGTAAAATTTATCGGGTGTTAAGAGATAAGTAGAGAGTGAGATTGATTGATGTGAGAGGAAAAAGAAATATAAGATTGCATTAATGTAGGTGACAAGTGTCACCACTACATTGGTTTTGACTTAAGAGTTACTATTCACTATTTTGACTTTTGACCAAAAATTGGTTAAATATCTCAAAAATGCACAAAAAAATTACCATTTCTTACCTCTTGTTGGCCGAACCTCTTGTGCAAGGAAGGAAGAAGAAACTCTTCAAGTTCTAGCTACTACTTGGTGCAAATCACCCAAAAACATTTGCTTACATCCATTTCTACTCCATAAAAATCTTTCTAGTTGGTGATAGAGGTTGTTTGGTGAAGTTTTCTTGAAGAGCTAGGGTGGTCTACAACTCCTCTTCTCTTATTTCTTAGGTAAGTGATGATTAAACATTCTACTACACTTATTGATGCTTATATGGTGCTTAATGGGACCTAAAGTGATGGATTATGTGACTTGTTTCTTGATTTGAAGTGTTTTGGTGAAGTTTTCAATTTTATGATGAATTTTCTGGTTTCATATGATCTTGATGGTGTGGTTGTTTTTGATGGTTGGTAATAAGGGGCTTTAGCTCTAGTAGGTGCATATGATAGGAAATTGCAATCAATTTTGAATTTGGAAGAATTTCTGGAAAATTAGGGTTCTTGGTTGAACATTCTGTCCGAAATTTTAGGTTATAGATAGAGGCCGAATTGGACTTTTCTCAAAACATGAAAGTTTTAGGTATTGATGAGTTTGAAGTGCCTGCAAAATTTCAGGGCATTTGGAGTAGTGTAGAGTGAGTTATGCCGTTTTTACTGCTGCTGTTCTGGGTGAACAGAATGTGCGAACTGCGATAGTAATTGTCTATTTTGACTGGCATTGGTTTGGATTTTGAAGTTGGTGTCTTCTGATGAAATGTAGCTGGATGTCTTAGCTAGCTTATGCCTTTGGAATTTCGGCATTTGGACTTGTATAGACTGAGTTGTGTTCATTACAGTTTTGTGTGTTTTGCAAACCTGTTTTGGTAATTCTGGTTTAGTATTTGGCACATTTGACCTAGTTGTGCTAGGATTTGGACTGAGAGGCCTTCTACATTGTTGTAGCCCTGTCTTTTAGCTTCGAGATGGTGGGTCTTACGCCCTCATCCGATAAGCGTATCGCATTTTGTGCCATTACCGCATACGGAGGCCAAACCTGTTTTTGTTGATTGATCAAATGAGTTATATTTTCTGATTTTCTGGTTTGCTATTATGCTTATATATGTATATGAAACCCTATTGGGGTTGTGATTGGCATGGCTTTATGATTCGTTATCGAGTCTCATTGTACTTGTTTGCATGTTTTAAGGCTTACTCTTATTCCGGTCATTTCCTAGCTAACTTTTGTACTTGTATTGCTTTGAACCTAGTGAACGGCTTTTGGGAAATGAGATGACTTTTGTGTGAGGTTTTGGGACTGATTTGAGGAAATCATGAAGCCTTAATGGCTGGAAAAGTAAGAAATTTAGGGGAAATGCTGTCCGATTTTCTAGGCCGTTTGGTTCTTTAAGTTGGATTTGCCTTTTGATGGAAATGAAGGGCTTTTGGGTTGTTGACCCTAGGTCTTCATGTTATCTTTTGTTTCCAAGAAAATCATGTTTTTGCACCCTTGCATTAGTATTTTTGGGCAAGGCGTACGACGTGTAGTCGAGCCTCACTTGTGCATTCCGTTTACTCGATTTTGGATATGAAACCTTCAATTGGTTTATTTTGATTATTTTAGGGTTTCTTGGCGATTAAGGCCAATCTGAAGTAAAAACTTTTGAAGTTGAGCCGGTGAGTGTACCACTCCCCTCCATTGCTATTTAACTTGATTTCTGCTCTGCAATCTGTTTATTTGTTCGAGACGAGGGTGTACTTTATCACACTCGTTCTCTAGTCTGTTCATATGCCAATTTACTATGCAAAATTTGAATCTGTTATCTGTGTCTGCATCTGTTCGGATTTCTATGACCTATGAGCTCAATCCTGTGGCTAAGTTATTCGAGTCGGGCCGGCAAGGGCCTGGACGATTAGATAACGAACCACGGTAGTCTGTTCGGGGATTTTGGGTATTGAGACCCTTGATTCCGGGTATACTCGAGTATTACCATTTTGTTCGTTTGAGGTGAGCGGGCCCGGTAAAGGGGTGTTTGGTGGACGGAATTCGGTGATAAGAGGGGTCTACGGACGCATTGGTTCTATATACGTTGACGGAGAGTCAACCGGTTTGGATCAAGTATTGCGCTGGAAATTTGGCTCCTGAGAGCCACCCGTATCTTTCTGATTTGAATCATTGGTTCCTTTGCTTTACATCTGACATGTGTATCTGATTTGTTAAATGTGAAATGCCATGATTTTAATGCTATCTGTTTGGTACCTCATTGAGCGCAAGCTCACCCCTTTCCGTTCCTTTTGTTTTCCTTACAGGAAAATAAACCCTTTTGGTCTGGATTTGACAAATGGCTGCCAAATTGAGCTAGTTGAACATATCTTTTGTATAGCTCATGTATTAAAACCCTAAGTGTACTTTTGGGGCGTTTTCTCTTTTGATTTGGCAAACCGTGTGTATATATTAACTTTTGAAAACTTTTGTATGTCATTTTGATTTGTAAACGCTAAAGTTCAGATGTGAATGTTTGTTGGCTTTTTCGGTTGGGTTCTGACGGGTCGGTCACTATTCATGGCCGACTTCGGATTGCATTTTTTTAAAAATTTTGGGTTATTTTACCATTTTGACTCGTTTACGCTCGTTCGTAAGTTCCGGATCGCTATAGATAGTTCTAGTCTGCATCGTGAGTCCTGGCGAGAGCTGGGCAGGCAGTCCGCTCACCCCTTTGGTTCGCCTTAGGGGAAAGTGGGGCTGTTACAAGTGGTATCAGAGCCACTTCGCGTGGTCTCTGCGCGGAGTGAGACTGGGCCAAGTGGTGTTGTGGTCCTAATTTCATGAATATGTCTAAGTGCTCGTTTGAGCATAAGTTATGAACCGGGCATGTGATAAGTGTACGAATCATTATCATGGGACTCGAGGAAGCTAGGTATGTATGTCGGGTAGGAATCTTTAATAAGGATGGTTTACTCTTGGGACCGGCCGGCTCGAGTTGTGAATTATCTTAGATGGGATTCTTGCGCCCGGATACGAAAGATATGAGGGCCTAGGTTAGAAAGGATTTGGTGAACTAGAAAGGCCATTCCTCGGTGGATCGTTTATGTTTGTACTTGACTTAACTGGTTGTATATATGATAAGGAATTTCGAGGACGAAATTCTTTTAAGGGGGAGAGAGTGTGAGAACCCGTGATTTGCATTTTCTAGGTTTTCGCATTTTTCATGGCTTGTTTTCTGCACTTTCTGTATCCGGAAAATTTTCTAGATAAATTTTATGAGCAAGTATAGTTTTTCGATATTTTTTCTAGTATTGGAGAGTTTTTAGAAAATTAAGAATATATATTGGACGTGGGACCCACTAGTGCGAAAAGTTCGGAAAAATTCGGCCAATAAGGTTAAGTTTCGGATACTGTGTAAAATTTATCGGGTGTTAAGAGATAAGTAGAGAGTGAGATTGATTGATGTGAGAGGAAAAAGAAATATAAGATTGCATTAATGTAGGTGACAAGTGTCACCACTACATTGGTTTTGACTTAAGAGTTACTATTCACTATTTTGACTTTTGACCAAAAATTGGTTAAATATCTCAAAAATGCACAAAAAAATTACCATTTCTTACCTCTTGTTGGCCGAACCTCTTGTGCAAGGAAGGAAGAAGAAACTCTTCAAGTTCTAGCTACTACTTGGTGCAAATCACCCAAAAACATTTGCTTACATCCATTTCTACTCCATAAAAATCTTTCTAGTTGGTGATAGAGGTTGTTTGGTGAAGTTTTCTTGAAGAGCTAGGGTGGTCTACAACTCCTCTTCTCTTATTTCTTAGGTAAGTGATGATTAAACATTCTACTACACTTATTGATGCTTATATGGTGCTTAATGGGACCTAAAGTGATGGATTATGTGACTTGTTTCTTGATTTGAAGTGTTTTGGTGAAGTTTTCAATTTTATGATGAATTTTCTGGTTTCATATGATCTTGATGGTGTGGTTGTTTTTGATGGTTGGTAATAAGGGGCTTTAGCTCTAGTAGGTGCATATGATAGGAAATTGCAATCAATTTTGAATTTGGAAGAATTTCTGGAAAATTAGGGTTCTTGGTTGAACATTCTGTCCGAAATTTTAGGTTATAGATAGAGGCCGAATTGGACTTTTCTCAAAACATGAAAGTTTTAGGTATTGATGAGTTTGAAGTGCCTGCAAAATTTCAGGGCATTTGGAGTAGTGTAGAGTGAGTTATGCCGTTTTTACTGTTGCTGTTCTGGGTGAACAGAATGTGCGAACTGCGATAGTAATTGTCTATTTTGACTGGCATTGGTTTGGATTTTGAAGTTGGTGTCTTCTGATGAAATGTAGCTGGATGTCTTAGCTAGCTTATGCCTTTGGAATTTCGGCATTTGGACTTGTATAGACTGAGTTGTGTTCATTACCGTTTTGTGTGTTTTGCAAACCTGTTTTGGTAATTCTGGTTTAGTATTTGGCACATTTGACCTAGTTGTGCTAGGATTTGGACTGAGAGGCCTTCTACATTGTTGTAGCCCTGTCTTTTAGCTTCGAGATGGTGGGTCTTACGCCCTCATCCGATAAGCGTATCGCATTTTGTGCCATTACCGCATACGGAGGCCAAACCTGTTTTTGTTGATTGATCAAATGAGTTATATTTTCTGATTTTCTGGTTTGCTATTATGCTTATATATGTATATGAAAACCTATTGGGGTTGTGATTGGCATGGCTTTATGATTCGTTATCGAGTCTCATTGTACTTGTTTGCATGTTTTAAGGCTTACTCTTATTCCGGTCATTTCCTAGCTAACTTTTGTACTTGTATTGCTTTGAACCTAGTGAACGGCTTTTGGGAAATGAGATGACTTTTGTGTGAGGTTTTGGGACTGATTTGAGGAAATCATGAAGCCTTAATGGCTGGAAAAGTAAGAAATTTAGGGGAAATGCTGTCCGATTTTCTAGGCCGTTTGGTTCTTTAAGTTGGATTTGCCTTTTGATGGAAATGAAGGGCTTTTGGGTTGTTGACCCTAGGTCTTCATGTTATCTTTTGTTTCCAAGAAAATCATGTTTTTGCACCCTTGCATTAGTATTTTTGGGCAAGGCGTACGACGTGTAGTCGAGTCTCACTTGTGCATTCCGTTTACTCGATTTTGGATATGAAACCTTCAATTGGTTTATTTTGATTATTTTAGGGTTTCTTGGCGATTAAGGCCAATCTGAAGTAAAAACTTTTGAAGTTGAGCCGGTGAGTGTACCACTCCCCTCCATTGCTATTTAACTTGATTTCTGCTCTGCAATCTGTTTATTTGTTCGAGACGAGGGTGTACTTTATCACACTCGTTCTCTAGTCTGTTCATATGCCAATTTACTATGCAAAATTTGAATCTGTTATCTGTGTCTGCATCTGTTCGGATTTCTATGACCTATGAGCTCAATCCTGTGGATAAGTTATTCGAGTCGGGCCGGCAAGGGCCTGGACGATTAGATAACGAACCACGGTAGTCTGTTCGGGGATTTTGGGTATTGAGACCCTTGATTCCGGGTATACTCGAGTATTACCATTTTGTTCGTTTGAGGTGAGCGGGCCCGGTAAAGGGGTGTTTGGTGGACGGAATTCGGTGATAAGAGGGGTCTACGGACGCATTGGTTCTATATACGTTGACGGAGAGTCAACCGGTTTGGATCAAGTATTGCGCTGGAAATTTGGCTCCTGAGAGCCACCCGTATCTTTCTGATTTGAATCATTGGTTCCTTTGCTTTACATCTGACATGTGTATCTGATTTGTTAAATGTGAAATGCCATGATTTTAATGCTATCTGTTTGGTACCTCATTGAGCGCAAGCTCACCCCTTTCCGTTCCTTTTGTTTTCCTTACAGGAAAATAAACCCTTTTGGTCTGGATTTGACAAATGGCTGTCAAATTGAGCTAGTTGAACATATCTTTTGTATAGCTCATGTATTAAAACCCTAAGTGTACTTTTGGGGCGTTTTCTCTTTTGATTTGGCAAACCGTGTGTATATATTAACTTTTGAAAACTTTTGTATGTCATTTTGATTTGAAAACGCTAAAGTTCAGATGTGAATGTTTGTTGGCTTTTTCGGTTGGGTTCTGACGGGTCGGTCACTATTCATGGCCGACTTCGGATTGCATTTTTTTAAAAATTTTGGGTTATTTTACCATTTTGACTCGTTTACGCTCGTTCGTAAGTTCCGGATCGCTATAGATAGTTCTAGTCTGCATCGTGAGTCCTGGCGAGAGCTGGGCAGGCAGTCCGCTCACCCCTTTGGTTCGCCTTAGGGGAAAGTGGGGCTGTTACAAGTGGTATCAGAGCCACTTCGCGTGGTCTCTGCGCGGAGTGAGACTGGGCCAAGTGGTGTTGTGGTCCTAATTTCATGAATATGTCTAAGTGCTCGTTTGAGCATAAGTTATGAACCGGGCATGTGATAAGTGTACGAATCATTATCATGGGACTCGAGGAAGCTAGGTATGTATGTCGGGTAGGAATCTTTAATAAGGATGGTTTACTCTTGGGACCGGCCGGCTCGAGTTGTGAATTATCTTAGATGGGATTCTTGCGCCCGGATACGAAAGATATGAGGGCCTAGGTTAGAAAGGATTTGGTGAACTAGAAAGGCCATTCCTCGGTGGATCGTTTATGTTTGTACTTGACTTAACTGGTTGTATATATGATAAGGAATTTCGAGGACGAAATTCTTTTAAGGGGGAGAGAGTGTGAGAACCCGTGATTTGCATTTTCTAGGTTTTCGCATTTTTCATGGCTTGTTTTCTGCACTTTCTGTATCCGGAAAATTTTCTAGATAAATTTTATGAGCAAGTATAGTTTTTCGATATTTTTTCTAGTATTGGAGAGTTTTTAGAAAATTAAGAATATATATTGGACGTGGGACCCACTAGTGCGAAAAGTTCGGAAAAATTCGGCCAATAAGGTTAAGTTTCGGATACTGTGTAAAATTTATCGGGTGTTAAGAGATAAGTAGAGAGTGAGATTGATTGATGTGAGAGGAAAAAGAAATATAAGATTGCATTAATGTAGGTGACAAGTGTCACCACTACATTGGTTTTGACTTAAGAGTTACTATTCACTATTTTGACTTTTGACCAAAAATTGGTTAAATATCTCAAAAATGCACAAAAAAATTACCATTTCTTACCTCTTGTTGGCCGAACCTCTTGTGCAAGGAAGGAAGAAGAAACTCTTCAAGTTCTAGCTACTACTTGGTGCAAATCACCCAAAAACATTTGCTTACATCCATTTCTACTCCATAAAAATCTTTCTAGTTGGTGATAGAGGTTGTTTGGTGAAGTTTTCTTGAAGAGCTAGGGTGGTCTACAACTCCTCTTCTCTTATTTCTTAGGTAAGTGATGATTAAACATTCTACTACACTTATTGATGCTTATATGGTGCTTAATGGGACCTAAAGTGATGGATTATGTGACTTGTTTCTTGATTTGAAGTGTTTTGGTGAAGTTTTCAATTTTATGATGAATTTTCTGGTTTCATATGATCTTGATGGTGTGGTTGTTTTTGATGGTTGGTAATAAGGGGCTTTAGCTCTAGTAGGTGCATATGATAGGAAATTGCAATCAATTTTGAATTTGGAAGAATTTCTGGAAAATTAGGGTTCTTGGTTGAACATTCTGTCCGAAATTTTAGGTTATAGATAGAGGCCGAATTGGACTTTTCTCAAAACATGAAAGTTTTAGGTATTGATGAGTTTGAAGTGCCTGCAAAATTTCAGGGCATTTGGAGTAGTGTAGAGTGAGTTATGCCGTTTTTACTGCTGCTGTTCTGGGTGAACAGAATGTGCGAACTGCGATAGTAATTGTCTATTTTGACTGGCATTGGTTTGGATTTTGAAGTTGGTGTCTTCTGATGAAATGTAGCTGGATGTCTTAGCTAGCTTATGCCTTTGGAATTTCGGCATTTGGACTTGTATAGACTGAGTTGTGTTCATTACAGTTTTGTGTGTTTTGCAAACCTGTTTTGGTAATTCTGGTTTAGTATTTGGCACATTTGACCTAGTTGTGCTAGGATTTGGACTGAGAGGCCTTCTACATTGTTGTAGCCCTGTCTTTTAGCTTCGAGATGGTGGGTCTTACGCCCTCATCCGATAAGCGTATCGCATTTTGTGCCATTACCGCATACGGAGGCCAAACCTGTTTTTGTTGATTGATCAAATGAGTTATATTTTCTGATTTTCTGGTTTGCTATTATGCTTATATATGTATATGAAACCCTATTGGGGTTGTGATTGGCATGGCTTTATGATTCGTTATCGAGTCTCATTGTACTTGTTTGCATGTTTTAAGGCTTACTCTTATTCCGGTCATTTCCTAGCTAACTTTTGTACTTGTATTGCTTTGAACCTAGTGAACGGCTTTTGGGAAATGAGATGACTTTTGTGTGAGGTTTTGGGACTGATTTGAGGAAATCATGAAGCCTTAATGGCTGGAAAAGTAAGAAATTTAGGGGAAATGCTGTCCGATTTTCTAGGCCGTTTGGTTCTTTAAGTTGGATTTGCCTTTTGATGGAAATGAAGGGCTTTTGGGTTGTTGACCCTAGGTCTTCATGTTATCTTTTGTTTCCAAGAAAATCATGTTTTTGCACCCTTGCATTAGTATTTTTGGGCAAGGCGTACGACGTGTAGTCGAGCCTCACTTGTGCATTCCGTTTACTCGATTTTGGATATGAAACCTTCAATTGGTTTATTTTGATTATTTTAGGGTTTCTTGGCGATTAAGGCCAATCTGAAGTAAAAACTTTTGAAGTTGAGCCGGTGAGTGTACCACTCCCCTCCATTGCTATTTAACTTGATTTCTGCTCTGCAATCTGTTTATTTGTTCGAGACGAGGGTGTACTTTATCACACTCGTTCTCTAGTCTGTTCATATGCCAATTTACTATGCAAAATTTGAATCTGTTATCTGTGTCTGCATCTGTTCGGATTTCTATGACCTATGAGCTCAATCCTGTGGCTAAGTTATTCGAGTCGGGCCGGCAAGGGCCTGGACGATTAGATAACGAACCACGGTAGTCTGTTCGGGGATTTTGGGTATTGAGACCCTTGATTCCGGGTATACTCGAGTATTACCATTTTGTTCGTTTGAGGTGAGCGGGCCCGGTAAAGGGGTGTTTGGTGGACGGAATTCGGTGATAAGAGGGGTCTACGGACGCATTGGTTCTATATACGTTGACGGAGAGTCAACCGGTTTGGATCAAGTATTGCGCTGGAAATTTGGCTCCTGAGAGCCACCCGTATCTTTCTGATTTGAATCATTGGTTCCTTTGCTTTACATCTGACATGTGTATCTGATTTGTTAAATGTGAAATGCCATGATTTTAATGCTATCTGTTTGGTACCTCATTGAGCGCAAGCTCACCCCTTTCCGTTCCTTTTGTTTTCCTTACAGGAAAATAAACCCTTTTGGTCTGGATTTGACAAATGGCTGTCAAATTGAGCTAGTTGAACATATCTTTTGTATAGCTCATGTATTAAAACCCTAAGTGTACTTTTGGGGCGTTTTCTCTTTTGATTTGGCAAACCGTGTGTATATATTAACTTTTGAAAACTTTTGTATGTCATTTTGATTTGTAAACGCTAAAGTTCAGATGTGAATGTTTGTTGGCTTTTTCGGTTGGGTTCTGACGGGTCGGTCACTATTCATGGCCGACTTCGGATTGCATTTTTTTAAAAATTTTGGGTTATTTTACCATTTTGACTCGTTTACGCTCGTTCGTAAGTTCCGGATCGCTATAGATAGTTCTAGTCTGCATCGTGAGTCCTGGCGAGAGCTGGGCAGGCAGTCCGCTCACCCCTTTGGTTCGCCTTAGGGGAAAGTGGGGCTGTTACAAGTGGTATCAGAGCCACTTCGCGTGGTCTCTGCGCGGAGTGAGACTGGGCCAAGTGGTGTTGTGGTCCTAATTTCATGAATATGTCTAAGTGCTCGTTTGAGCATAAGTTATGAACCGGGCATGTGATAAGTGTACGAATCATTATCATGGGACTCGAGGAAGCTAGGTATGTATGTCGGGTAGGAATCTTTAATAAGGATGGTTTACTCTTGGGACCGGCCGGCTCGAGTTGTGAATTATCTTAGATGGGATTCTTGCGCCCGGATACGAAAGATATGAGGGCCTAGGTTAGAAAGGATTTGGTGAACTAGAAAGGCCATTCCTCGGTGGATCGTTTATGTTTGTACTTGACTTAACTGGTTGTATATATGATAAGGAATTTCGAGGACGAAATTCTTTTAAGGGGGAGAGAGTGTGAGAACCCGTGATTTGCATTTTCTAGGTTTTCGCATTTTTCATGGCTTGTTTTCTGCACTTTCTGTATCCGGAAAATTTTCTAGATAAATTTTATGAGCAAGTATAGTTTTTCGATATTTTTTCTAGTATTGGAGAGTTTTTAGAAAATTAAGAATATATATTGGACGTGGGACCCACTAGTGCGAAAAGTTCGGAAAAATTCGGCCAATAAGGTTAAGTTTCGGATACTGTGTAAAATTTATCGGGTGTTAAGAGATAAGTAGAGAGTGAGATTGATTGATGTGAGAGGAAAAAGAAATATAAGATTGCATTAATGTAGGTGACAAGTGTCACCACTACATTGGTTTTGACTTAAGAGTTACTATTCACTATTTTGACTTTTGACCAAAAATTGGTTAAATATCTCAAAAATGCACAAAAAAATTACCATTTCTTACCTCTTGTTGGCCGAACCTCTTGTGCAAGGAAGGAAGAAGAAACTCTTCAAGTTCTAGCTACTACTTGGTGCAAATCACCCAAAAACATTTGCTTACATCCATTTCTACTCCATAAAAATCTTTCTAGTTGGTGATAGAGGTTGTTTGGTGAAGTTTTCTTGAAGAGCTAGGGTGGTCTACAACTCCTCTTCTCTTATTTCTTAGGTAAGTGATGATTAAACATTCTACTACACTTATTGATGCTTATATGGTGCTTAATGGGACCTAAAGTGATGGATTATGTGACTTGTTTCTTGATTTGAAGTGTTTTGGTGAAGTTTTCAATTTTATGATGAATTTTCTGGTTTCATATGATCTTGATGGTGTGGTTGTTTTTGATGGTTGGTAATAAGGGGCTTTAGCTCTAGTAGGTGCATATGATAGGAAATTGCAATCAATTTTGAATTTGGAAGAATTTCTGGAAAATTAGGGTTCTTGGTTGAACATTCTGTCCGAAATTTTAGGTTATAGATAGAGGCCGAATTGGACTTTTCTCAAAACATGAAAGTTTTAGGTATTGATGAGTTTGAAGTGCCTGCAAAATTTCAGGGCATTTGGAGTAGTGTAGAGTGAGTTATGCCGTTTTTACTGTTGCTGTTCTGGGTGAACAGAATGTGCGAACTGCGATAGTAATTGTCTATTTTGACTGGCATTGGTTTGGATTTTGAAGTTGGTGTCTTCTGATGAAATGTAGCTGGATGTCTTAGCTAGCTTATGCCTTTGGAATTTCGGCATTTGGACTTGTATAGACTGAGTTGTGTTCATTACCGTTTTGTGTGTTTTGCAAACCTGTTTTGGTAATTCTGGTTTAGTATTTGGCACATTTGACCTAGTTGTGCTAGGATTTGGACTGAGAGGCCTTCTACATTGTTGTAGCCCTGTCTTTTAGCTTCGAGATGGTGGGTCTTACGCCCTCATCCGATAAGCGTATCGCATTTTGTGCCATTACCGCATACGGAGGCCAAACCTGTTTTTGTTGATTGATCAAATGAGTTATATTTTCTGATTTTCTGGTTTGCTATTATGCTTATATATGTATATGAAAACCTATTGGGGTTGTGATTGGCATGGCTTTATGATTCGTTATCGAGTCTCATTGTACTTGTTTGCATGTTTTAAGGCTTACTCTTATTCCGGTCATTTCCTAGCTAACTTTTGTACTTGTATTGCTTTGAACCTAGTGAACGGCTTTTGGGAAATGAGATGACTTTTGTGTGAGGTTTTGGGACTGATTTGAGGAAATCATGAAGCCTTAATGGCTGGAAAAGTAAGAAATTTAGGGGAAATGCTGTCCGATTTTCTAGGCCGTTTGGTTCTTTAAGTTGGATTTGCCTTTTGATGGAAATGAAGGGCTTTTGGGTTGTTGACCCTAGGTCTTCATGTTATCTTTTGTTTCCAAGAAAATCATGTTTTTGCACCCTTGCATTAGTATTTTTGGGCAAGGCGTACGACGTGTAGTCGAGTCTCACTTGTGCATTCCGTTTACTCGATTTTGGATATGAAACCTTCAATTGGTTTATTTTGATTATTTTAGGGTTTCTTGGCGATTAAGGCCAATCTGAAGTAAAAACTTTTGAAGTTGAGCCGGTGAGTGTACCACTCCCCTCCATTGCTATTTAACTTGATTTCTGCTCTGCAATCTGTTTATTTGTTCGAGACGAGGGTGTACTTTATCACACTCGTTCTCTAGTCTGTTCATATGCCAATTTACTATGCAAAATTTGAATCTGTTATCTGTGTCTGCATCTGTTCGGATTTCTATGACCTATGAGCTCAATCCTGTGGATAAGTTATTCGAGTCGGGCCGGCAAGGGCCTGGACGATTAGATAACGAACCACGGTAGTCTGTTCGGGGATTTTGGGTATTGAGACCCTTGATTCCGGGTATACTCGAGTATTACCATTTTGTTCGTTTGAGGTGAGCGGGCCCGGTAAAGGGGTGTTTGGTGGACGGAATTCGGTGATAAGAGGGGTCTACGGACGCATTGGTTCTATATACGTTGACGGAGAGTCAACCGGTTTGGATCAAGTATTGCGCTGGAAATTTGGCTCCTGAGAGCCACCCGTATCTTTCTGATTTGAATCATTGGTTCCTTTGCTTTACATCTGACATGTGTATCTGATTTGTTAAATGTGAAATGCCATGATTTTAATGCTATCTGTTTGGTACCTCATTGAGCGCAAGCTCACCCCTTTCCGTTCCTTTTGTTTTCCTTACAGGAAAATAAACCCTTTTGGTCTGGATTTGACAAATGGCTGTCAAATTGAGCTAGTTGAACATATCTTTTGTATAGCTCATGTATTAAAACCCTAAGTGTACTTTTGGGGCGTTTTCTCTTTTGATTTGGCAAACCGTGTGTATATATTAACTTTTGAAAACTTTTGTATGTCATTTTGATTTGAAAACGCTAAAGTTCAGATGTGAATGTTTGTTGGCTTTTTCGGTTGGGTTCTGACGGGTCGGTCACTATTCATGGCCGACTTCGGATTGCATTTTTTTAAAAATTTTGGGTTATTTTACCATTTTGACTCGTTTACGCTCGTTCGTAAGTTCCGGATCGCTATAGATAGTTCTAGTCTGCATCGTGAGTCCTGGCGAGAGCTGGGCAGGCAGTCCGCTCACCCCTTTGGTTCGCCTTAGGGGAAAGTGGGGCTGTTACAAGTGGTATCAGAGCCACTTCGCGTGGTCTCTGCGCGGAGTGAGACTGGGCCAAGTGGTGTTGTGGTCCTAATTTCATGAATATGTCTAAGTGCTCGTTTGAGCATAAGTTATGAACCGGGCATGTGATAAGTGTACGAATCATTATCATGGGACTCGAGGAAGCTAGGTATGTATGTCGGGTAGGAATCTTTAATAAGGATGGTTTACTCTTGGGACCGGCCGGCTCGAGTTGTGAATTATCTTAGATGGGATTCTTGCGCCCGGATACGAAAGATATGAGGGCCTAGGTTAGAAAGGATTTGGTGAACTAGAAAGGCCATTCCTCGGTGGATCGTTTATGTTTGTACTTGACTTAACTGGTTGTATATATGATAAGGAATTTCGAGGACGAAATTCTTTTAAGGGGGAGAGAGTGTGAGAACCCGTGATTTGCATTTTCTAGGTTTTCGCATTTTTCATGGCTTGTTTTCTGCACTTTCTGTATCCGGAAAATTTTCTAGATAAATTTTATGAGCAAGTATAGTTTTTCGATATTTTTTCTAGTATTGGAGAGTTTTTAGAAAATTAAGAATATATATTGGACGTGGGACCCACTAGTGCGAAAAGTTCGGAAAAATTCGGCCAATAAGGTTAAGTTTCGGATACTGTGTAAAATTTATCGGGTGTTAAGAGATAAGTAGAGAGTGAGATTGATTGATGTGAGAGGAAAAAGAAATATAAGATTGCATTAATGTAGGTGACAAGTGTCACCACTACATTGGTTTTGACTTAAGAGTTACTATTCACTATTTTGACTTTTGACCAAAAATTGGTTAAATATCTCAAAAATGCACAAAAAAATTACCATTTCTTACCTCTTGTTGGCCGAACCTCTTGTGCAAGGAAGGAAGAAGAAACTCTTCAAGTTCTAGCTACTACTTGGTGCAAATCACCCAAAAACATTTGCTTACATCCATTTCTACTCCATAAAAATCTTTCTAGTTGGTGATAGAGGTTGTTTGGTGAAGTTTTCTTGAAGAGCTAGGGTGGTCTACAACTCCTCTTCTCTTATTTCTTAGGTAAGTGATGATTAAACATTCTACTACACTTATTGATGCTTATATGGTGCTTAATGGGACCTAAAGTGATGGATTATGTGACTTGTTTCTTGATTTGAAGTGTTTTGGTGAAGTTTTCAATTTTATGATGAATTTTCTGGTTTCATATGATCTTGATGGTGTGGTTGTTTTTGATGGTTGGTAATAAGGGGCTTTAGCTCTAGTAGGTGCATATGATAGGAAATTGCAATCAATTTTGAATTTGGAAGAATTTCTGGAAAATTAGGGTTCTTGGTTGAACATTCTGTCCGAAATTTTAGGTTATAGATAGAGGCCGAATTGGACTTTTCTCAAAACATGAAAGTTTTAGGTATTGATGAGTTTGAAGTGCCTGCAAAATTTCAGGGCATTTGGAGTAGTGTAGAGTGAGTTATGCCGTTTTTACTGTTGCTGTTCTGGGTGAACAGAATGTGCGAACTGCGATAGTAATTGTCTATTTTGACTGGCATTGGTTTGGATTTTGAAGTTGGTGTCTTCTGATGAAATGTAGCTGGATGTCTTAGCTAGCTTATGCCTTTGGAATTTCGGCATTTGGACTTGTATAGACTGAGTTGTGTTCATTACCGTTTTGTGTGTTTTGCAAACCTGTTTTGGTAATTCTGGTTTAGTATTTGGCACATTTGACCTAGTTGTGCTAGGATTTGGACTGAGAGGCCTTCTACATTGTTGTAGCCCTGTCTTTTAGCTTCGAGATGGTGGGTCTTACGCCCTCATCCGATAAGCGTATCGCATTTTGTGCCATTACCGCATACGGAGGCCAAACCTGTTTTTGTTGATTGATCAAATGAGTTATATTTTCTGATTTTCTGGTTTGCTATTATGCTTATATATGTATATGAAAACCTATTGGGGTTGTGATTGGCATGGCTTTATGATTCGTTATCGAGTCTCATTGTACTTGTTTGCATGTTTTAAGGCTTACTCTTATTCCGGTCATTTCCTAGCTAACTTTTGTACTTGTATTGCTTTGAACCTAGTGAACGGCTTTTGGGAAATGAGATGACTTTTGTGTGAGGTTTTGGGACTGATTTGAGGAAATCATGAAGCCTTAATGGCTGGAAAAGTAAGAAATTTAGGGGAAATGCTGTCCGATTTTCTAGGCCGTTTGGTTCTTTAAGTTGGATTTGCCTTTTGATGGAAATGAAGGGCTTTTGGGTTGTTGACCCTAGGTCTTCATGTTATCTTTTGTTTCCAAGAAAATCATGTTTTTGCACCCTTGCATTAGTATTTTTGGGCAAGGCGTACGACGTGTAGTCGAGCCTCACTTGTGCATTCCGTTTACTCGATTTTGGATATGAAACCTTCAATTGGTTTATTTTGATTATTTTAGGGTTTCTTGGCGATTAAGGCCAATCTGAAGTAAAAACTTTTGAAGTTGAGCCGGTGAGTGTACCACTCCCCTCCATTGCTATTTAACTTGATTTCTGCTCTGCAATCTGTTTATTTGTTCGAGACGAGGGTGTACTTTATCACACTCGTTCTCTAGTCTGTTCATATGCCAATTTACTATGCAAAATTTGAATCTGTTATCTGTGTCTGCATCTGTTCGGATTTCTATGACCTATGAGCTCAATCCTGTGGCTAAGTTATTCGAGTCGGGCCGGCAAGGGCCTGGACGATTAGATAACGAACCACGGTAGTCTGTTCGGGGATTTTGGGTATTGAGACCCTTGATTCCGGGTATACTCGAGTATTACCATTTTGTTCGTTTGAGGTGAGCGGGCCCGGTAAAGGGGTGTTTGGTGGACGGAATTCGGTGATAAGAGGGGTCTACGGACGCATTGGTTCTATATACGTTGACGGAGAGTCAACCGGTTTGGATCAAGTATTGCGCTGGAAATTTGGCTCCTGAGAGCCACCCGTATCTTTCTGATTTGAATCATTGGTTCCTTTGCTTTACATCTGACATGTGTATCTGATTTGTTAAATGTGAAATGCCATGATTTTAATGCTATCTGTTTGGTACCTCATTGAGCGCAAGCTCACCCCTTTCCGTTCCTTTTGTTTTCCTTACAGGAAAATAAACCCTTTTGGTCTGGATTTGACAAATGGCTGTCAAATTGAGCTAGTTGAACATATCTTTTGTATAGCTCATGTATTAAAACCCTAAGTGTACTTTTGGGGCGTTTTCTCTTTTGATTTGGCAAACCGTGTGTATATATTAACTTTTGAAAACTTTTGTATGTCATTTTGATTTGAAAACGCTAAAGTTCAGATGTGAATGTTTGTTGGCTTTTTCGGTTGGGTTCTGACGGGTCGGTCACTATTCATGGCCGACTTCGGATTGCATTTTTTTAAAAATTTTGGGTTATTTTACCATTTTGACTCGTTTACGCTCGTTCGTAAGTTCCGGATCGCTATAGATAGTTCTAGTCTGCATCGTGAGTCCTGGCGAGAGCTGGGCAGGCAGTCCGCTCACCCCTTTGGTTCGCCTTAGGGGAAAGTGGGGCTGTTACAAGTGGTATCAGAGCCACTTCGCGTGGTCTCTGCGCGGAGTGAGACTGGGCCAAGTGGTGTTGTGGTCCTAATTTCATGAATATGTCTAAGTGCTCGTTTGAGCATAAGTTATGAACCGGGCATGTGATAAGTGTACGAATCATTATCATGGGACTCGAGGAAGCTAGGTATGTATGTCGGGTAGGAATCTTTAATAAGGATGGTTTACTCTTGGGACCGGCCGGCTCGAGTTGTGAATTATCTTAGATGGGATTCTTGCGCCCGGATACGAAAGATATGAGGGCCTAGGTTAGAAAGGATTTGGTGAACTAGAAAGGCCATTCCTCGGTGGATCGTTTATGTTTGTACTTGACTTAACTGGTTGTATATATGATAAGGAATTTCGAGGACGAAATTCTTTTAAGGGGGAGAGAGTGTGAGAACCCGTGATTTGCATTTTCTAGGTTTTCGCATTTTTCATGGCTTGTTTTCTGCACTTTCTGTATCCGGAAAATTTTCTAGATAAATTTTATGAGCAAGTATAGTTTTTCGATATTTTTTCTAGTATTGGAGAGTTTTTAGAAAATTAAGAATATATATTGGACGTGGGACCCACTAGTGCGAAAAGTTCGGAAAAATTCGGCCAATAAGGTTAAGTTTCGGATACTGTGTAAAATTTATCGGGTGTTAAGAGATAAGTAGAGAGTGAGATTGATTGATGTGAGAGGAAAAAGAAATATAAGATTGCATTAATGTAGGTGACAAGTGTCACCACTACATTGGTTTTGACTTAAGAGTTACTATTCACTATTTTGACTTTTGACCAAAAATTGGTTAAATATCTCAAAAATGCACAAAAAAATTACCATTTCTTACCTCTTGTTGGCCGAACCTCTTGTGCAAGGAAGGAAGAAGAAACTCTTCAAGTTCTAGCTACTACTTGGTGCAAATCACCCAAAAACATTTGCTTACATCCATTTCTACTCCATAAAAATCTTTCTAGTTGGTGATAGAGGTTGTTTGGTGAAGTTTTCTTGAAGAGCTAGGGTGGTCTACAACTCCTCTTCTCTTATTTCTTAGGTAAGTGATGATTAAACATTCTACTACACTTATTGATGCTTATATGGTGCTTAATGGGACCTAAAGTGATGGATTATGTGACTTGTTTCTTGATTTGAAGTGTTTTGGTGAAGTTTTCAATTTTATGATGAATTTTCTGGTTTCATATGATCTTGATGGTGTGGTTGTTTTTGATGGTTGGTAATAAGGGGCTTTAGCTCTAGTAGGTGCATATGATAGGAAATTGCAATCAATTTTGAATTTGGAAGAATTTCTGGAAAATTAGGGTTCTTGGTTGAACATTCTGTCCGAAATTTTAGGTTATAGATAGAGGCCGAATTGGACTTTTCTCAAAACATGAAAGTTTTAGGTATTGATGAGTTTGAAGTGCCTGCAAAATTTCAGGGCATTTGGAGTAGTGTAGAGTGAGTTATGCCGTTTTTACTGTTGCTGTTCTGGGTGAACAGAATGTGCGAACTGCGATAGTAATTGTCTATTTTGACTGGCATTGGTTTGGATTTTGAAGTTGGTGTCTTCTGATGAAATGTAGCTGGATGTCTTAGCTAGCTTATGCCTTTGGAATTTCGGCATTTGGACTTGTATAGACTGAGTTGTGTTCATTACCGTTTTGTGTGTTTTGCAAACCTGTTTTGGTAATTCTGGTTTAGTATTTGGCACATTTGACCTAGTTGTGCTAGGATTTGGACTGAGAGGCCTTCTACATTGTTGTAGCCCTGTCTTTTAGCTTCGAGATGGTGGGTCTTACGCCCTCATCCGATAAGCGTATCGCATTTTGTGCCATTACCGCATACGGAGGCCAAACCTGTTTTTGTTGATTGATCAAATGAGTTATATTTTCTGATTTTCTGGTTTGCTATTATGCTTATATATGTATATGAAAACCTATTGGGGTTGTGATTGGCATGGCTTTATGATTCGTTATCGAGTCTCATTGTACTTGTTTGCATGTTTTAAGGCTTACTCTTATTCCGGTCATTTCCTAGCTAACTTTTGTACTTGTATTGCTTTGAACCTAGTGAACGGCTTTTGGGAAATGAGATGACTTTTGTGTGAGGTTTTGGGACTGATTTGAGGAAATCATGAAGCCTTAATGGCTGGAAAAGTAAGAAATTTAGGGGAAATGCTGTCCGATTTTCTAGGCCGTTTGGTTCTTTAAGTTGGATTTGCCTTTTGATGGAAATGAAGGGCTTTTGGGTTGTTGACCCTAGGTCTTCATGTTATCTTTTGTTTCCAAGAAAATCATGTTTTTGCACCCTTGCATTAGTATTTTTGGGCAAGGCGTACGACGTGTAGTCGAGTCTCACTTGTGCATTCCGTTTACTCGATTTTGGATATGAAACCTTCAATTGGTTTATTTTGATTATTTTAGGGTTTCTTGGCGATTAAGGCCAATCTGAAGTAAAAACTTTTGAAGTTGAGCCGGTGAGTGTACCACTCCCCTCCATTGCTATTTAACTTGATTTCTGCTCTGCAATCTGTTTATTTGTTCGAGACGAGGGTGTACTTTATCACACTCGTTCTCTAGTCTGTTCATATGCCAATTTACTATGCAAAATTTGAATCTGTTATCTGTGTCTGCATCTGTTCGGATTTCTATGACCTATGAGCTCAATCCTGTGGATAAGTTATTCGAGTCGGGCCGGCAAGGGCCTGGACGATTAGATAACGAACCACGGTAGTCTGTTCGGGGATTTTGGGTATTGAGACCCTTGATTCCGGGTATACTCGAGTATTACCATTTTGTTCGTTTGAGGTGAGCGGGCCCGGTAAAGGGGTGTTTGGTGGACGGAATTCGGTGATAAGAGGGGTCTACGGACGCATTGGTTCTATATACGTTGACGGAGAGTCAACCGGTTTGGATCAAGTATTGCGCTGGAAATTTGGCTCCTGAGAGCCACCCGTATCTTTCTGATTTGAATCATTGGTTCCTTTGCTTTACATCTGACATGTGTATCTGATTTGTTAAATGTGAAATGCCATGATTTTAATGCTATCTGTTTGGTACCTCATTGAGCGCAAGCTCACCCCTTTCCGTTCCTTTTGTTTTCCTTACAGGAAAATAAACCCTTTTGGTCTGGATTTGACAAATGGCTGTCAAATTGAGCTAGTTGAACATATCTTTTGTATAGCTCATGTATTAAAACCCTAAGTGTACTTTTGGGGCGTTTTCTCTTTTGATTTGGCAAACCGTGTGTATATATTAACTTTTGAAAACTTTTGTATGTCATTTTGATTTGAAAACGCTAAAGTTCAGATGTGAATGTTTGTTGGCTTTTTCGGTTGGGTTCTGACGGGTCGGTCACTATTCATGGCCGACTTCGGATTGCATTTTTTTAAAAATTTTGGGTTATTTTACCATTTTGACTCGTTTACGCTCGTTCGTAAGTTCCGGATCGCTATAGATAGTTCTAGTCTGCATCGTGAGTCCTGGCGAGAGCTGGGCAGGCAGTCCGCTCACCCCTTTGGTTCGCCTTAGGGGAAAGTGGGGCTGTTACAAGTGGTATCAGAGCCACTTCGCGTGGTCTCTGCGCGGAGTGAGACTGGGCCAAGTGGTGTTGTGGTCCTAATTTCATGAATATGTCTAAGTGCTCGTTTGAGCATAAGTTATGAACCGGGCATGTGATAAGTGTACGAATCATTATCATGGGACTCGAGGAAGCTAGGTATGTATGTCGGGTAGGAATCTTTAATAAGGATGGTTTACTCTTGGGACCGGCCGGCTCGAGTTGTGAATTATCTTAGATGGGATTCTTGCGCCCGGATACGAAAGATATGAGGGCCTAGGTTAGAAAGGATTTGGTGAACTAGAAAGGCCATTCCTCGGTGGATCGTTTATGTTTGTACTTGACTTAACTGGTTGTATATATGATAAGGAATTTCGAGGACGAAATTCTTTTAAGGGGGAGAGAGTGTGAGAACCCGTGATTTGCATTTTCTAGGTTTTCGCATTTTTCATGGCTTGTTTTCTGCACTTTCTGTATCCGGAAAATTTTCTAGATAAATTTTATGAGCAAGTATAGTTTTTCGATATTTTTTCTAGTATTGGAGAGTTTTTAGAAAATTAAGAATATATATTGGACGTGGGACCCACTAGTGCGAAAAGTTCGGAAAAATTCGGCCAATAAGGTTAAGTTTCGGATACTGTGTAAAATTTATCGGGTGTTAAGAGATAAGTAGAGAGTGAGATTGATTGATGTGAGAGGAAAAAGAAATATAAGATTGCATTAATGTAGGTGACAAGTGTCACCACTACATTGGTTTTGACTTAAGAGTTACTATTCACTATTTTGACTTTTGACCAAAAATTGGTTAAATATCTCAAAAATGCACAAAAAAATTACCATTTCTTACCTCTTGTTGGCCGAACCTCTTGTGCAAGGAAGGAAGAAGAAACTCTTCAAGTTCTAGCTACTACTTGGTGCAAATCACCCAAAAACATTTGCTTACATCCATTTCTACTCCATAAAAATCTTTCTAGTTGGTGATAGAGGTTGTTTGGTGAAGTTTTCTTGAAGAGCTAGGGTGGTCTACAACTCCTCTTCTCTTATTTCTTAGGTAAGTGATGATTAAACATTCTACTACACTTATTGATGCTTATATGGTGCTTAATGGGACCTAAAGTGATGGATTATGTGACTTGTTTCTTGATTTGAAGTGTTTTGGTGAAGTTTTCAATTTTATGATGAATTTTCTGGTTTCATATGATCTTGATGGTGTGGTTGTTTTTGATGGTTGGTAATAAGGGGCTTTAGCTCTAGTAGGTGCATATGATAGGAAATTGCAATCAATTTTGAATTTGGAAGAATTTCTGGAAAATTAGGGTTCTTGGTTGAACATTCTGTCCGAAATTTTAGGTTATAGATAGAGGCCGAATTGGACTTTTCTCAAAACATGAAAGTTTTAGGTATTGATGAGTTTGAAGTGCCTGCAAAATTTCAGGGCATTTGGAGTAGTGTAGAGTGAGTTATGCCGTTTTTACTGCTGCTGTTCTGGGTGAACAGAATGTGCGAACTGCGATAGTAATTGTCTATTTTGACTGGCATTGGTTTGGATTTTGAAGTTGGTGTCTTCTGATGAAATGTAGCTGGATGTCTTAGCTAGCTTATGCCTTTGGAATTTCGGCATTTGGACTTGTATAGACTGAGTTGTGTTCATTACAGTTTTGTGTGTTTTGCAAACCTGTTTTGGTAATTCTGGTTTAGTATTTGGCACATTTGACCTAGTTGTGCTAGGATTTGGACTGAGAGGCCTTCTACATTGTTGTAGCCCTGTCTTTTAGCTTCGAGATGGTGGGTCTTACGCCCTCATCCGATAAGCGTATCGCATTTTGTGCCATTACCGCATACGGAGGCCAAACCTGTTTTTGTTGATTGATCAAATGAGTTATATTTTCTGATTTTCTGGTTTGCTATTATGCTTATATATGTATATGAAACCCTATTGGGGTTGTGATTGGCATGGCTTTATGATTCGTTATCGAGTCTCATTGTACTTGTTTGCATGTTTTAAGGCTTACTCTTATTCCGGTCATTTCCTAGCTAACTTTTGTACTTGTATTGCTTTGAACCTAGTGAACGGCTTTTGGGAAATGAGATGACTTTTGTGTGAGGTTTTGGGACTGATTTGAGGAAATCATGAAGCCTTAATGGCTGGAAAAGTAAGAAATTTAGGGGAAATGCTGTCCGATTTTCTAGGCCGTTTGGTTCTTTAAGTTGGATTTGCCTTTTGATGGAAATGAAGGGCTTTTGGGTTGTTGACCCTAGGTCTTCATGTTATCTTTTGTTTCCAAGAAAATCATGTTTTTGCACCCTTGCATTAGTATTTTTGGGCAAGGCGTACGACGTGTAGTCGAGCCTCACTTGTGCATTCCGTTTACTCGATTTTGGATATGAAACCTTCAATTGGTTTATTTTGATTATTTTAGGGTTTCTTGGCGATTAAGGCCAATCTGAAGTAAAAACTTTTGAAGTTGAGCCGGTGAGTGTACCACTCCCCTCCATTGCTATTTAACTTGATTTCTGCTCTGCAATCTGTTTATTTGTTCGAGACGAGGGTGTACTTTATCACACTCGTTCTCTAGTCTGTTCATATGCCAATTTACTATGCAAAATTTGAATCTGTTATCTGTGTCTGCATCTGTTCGGATTTCTATGACCTATGAGCTCAATCCTGTGGCTAAGTTATTCGAGTCGGGCCGGCAAGGGCCTGGACGATTAGATAACGAACCACGGTAGTCTGTTCGGGGATTTTGGGTATTGAGACCCTTGATTCCGGGTATACTCGAGTATTACCATTTTGTTCGTTTGAGGTGAGCGGGCCCGGTAAAGGGGTGTTTGGTGGACGGAATTCGGTGATAAGAGGGGTCTACGGACGCATTGGTTCTATATACGTTGACGGAGAGTCAACCGGTTTGGATCAAGTATTGCGCTGGAAATTTGGCTCCTGAGAGCCACCCGTATCTTTCTGATTTGAATCATTGGTTCCTTTGCTTTACATCTGACATGTGTATCTGATTTGTTAAATGTGAAATGCCATGATTTTAATGCTATCTGTTTGGTACCTCATTGAGCGCAAACTCACCCCTTTCCGTTCCTTTTGTTTTCCTTACAGGAAAATAAACCCTTTTGGTCTGGATTTGACAAATGGCTGCCAAATTGAGCTAGTTGAACATATCTTTTGTATAGCTCATGTATTAAAACCCTAAGTGTACTTTTGGGGCGTTTTCTCTTTTGATTTGGCAAACCGTGTGTATATATTAACTTTTGAAAACTTTTGTATGTCATTTTGATTTGTAAACGCTAAAGTTCAGATGTGAATGTTTGTTGGCTTTTTCGGTTGGGTTCTGACGGGTCGGTCACTATTCATGGCCGACTTCGGATTGCATTTTCTTTTAAATTTTGGGTTATTTTACCATTTTGACTCGTTTACGCTCGTTCGTAAGTTCCGGATCGCTATAGATAGTTCTAGTCTGCATCGTGAGTCCTGGCGAGAGCTGGGCAGGCAGTCCGCTCACCCCTTTGGTTCGCCTTAGGGGAAAGTGGGGCTGTTACAAGTGGTATCAGAGCCACTTCGCGTGGTCTCTGCGCGGAGTGAGACTGGGCCAAGTGGTGTTGTGGTCCTAATTTCATGAATATGTCTAAGTGCTCGTTTGAGCATAAGTTATGAACCGGGCATGTGATAAGTGTACGAATCATTATCATGGGACTCGAGGAAGCTAGGTATGTATGTCGGGTAGGAATCTTTAATAAGGATGGTTTACTCTTGGGACCGGCCGGCTCGAGTTGTGAATTATCTTAGATGGGATTCTTGCGCCCGGATACGAAAGATATGAGGGCCTAGGTTAGAAAGGATTTGGTGAACTAGAAAGGCCATTCCTCGGTGGATCGTTTATGTTTGTACTTGACTTAACTGGTTGTATATATGATAAGGAATTTCGAGGACGAAATTCTTTTAAGGGGGAGAGAGTGTGAGAACCCGTGATTTGCATTTTCTAGGTTTTCGCATTTTTCATGGCTTGTTTTCTGCACTTTCTGTATCCGGAAAATTTTCTAGATAAATTTTATGAGCAAGTATAGTTTTTCGATATTTTTTCTAGTATTGGAGAGTTTTTAGAAAATTAAGAATATATATTGGACGTGGGACCCACTAGTGCGAAAAGTTCGGAAAAATTCGGCCAATAAGGTTAAGTTTCGGATACTGTGTAAAATTTATCGGGTGTTAAGAGATAAGTAGAGAGTGAGATTGATTGATGTGAGAGGAAAAAGAAATATAAGATTGCATTAATGTAGGTGACAAGTGTCACCACTACATTGGTTTTGACTTAAGAGTTACTATTCACTATTTTGACTTTTGACCAAAAATTGGTTAAATATCTCAAAAATGCACAAAAAAATTACCATTTCTTACCTCTTGTTGGCCGAACCTCTTGTGCAAGGAAGGAAGAAGAAACTCTTCAAGTTCTAGCTACTACTTGGTGCAAATCACCCAAAAACATTTGCTTACATCCATTTCTACTCCATAAAAATCTTTCTAGTTGGTGATAGAGGTTGTTTGGTGAAGTTTTCTTGAAGAGCTAGGGTGGTCTACAACTCCTCTTCTCTTATTTCTTAGGTAAGTGATGATTAAACATTCTACTACACTTATTGATGCTTATATGGTGCTTAATGGGACCTAAAGTGATGGATTATGTGACTTGTTTCTTGATTTGAAGTGTTTTGGTGAAGTTTTCAATTTTATGATGAATTTTCTGGTTTCATATGATCTTGATGGTGTGGTTGTTTTTGATGGTTGGTAATAAGGGGCTTTAGCTCTAGTAGGTGCATATGATAGGAAATTGCAATCAATTTTGAATTTGGAAGAATTTCTGGAAAATTAGGGTTCTTGGTTGAACATTCTGTCCGAAATTTTAGGTTATAGATAGAGGCCGAATTGGACTTTTCTCAAAACATGAAAGTTTTAGGTATTGATGAGTTTGAAGTGCCTGCAAAATTTCAGGGCATTTGGAGTAGTGTAGAGTGAGTTATGCCGTTTTTACTGTTGCTGTTCTGGGTGAACAGAATGTGCGAACTGCGATAGTAATTGTCTATTTTGACTGGCATTGGTTTGGATTTTGAAGTTGGTGTCTTCTGATGAAATGTAGCTGGATGTCTTAGCTAGCTTATGCCTTTGGAATTTCGGCATTTGGACTTGTATAGACTGAGTTGTGTTCATTACCGTTTTGTGTGTTTTGCAAACCTGTTTTGGTAATTCTGGTTTAGTATTTGGCACATTTGACCTAGTTGTGCTAGGATTTGGACTGAGAGGCCTTCTACATTGTTGTAGCCCTGTCTTTTAGCTTCGAGATGGTGGGTCTTACGCCCTCATCCGATAAGCGTATCGCATTTTGTGCCATTACCGCATACGGAGGCCAAACCTGTTTTTGTTGATTGATCAAATGAGTTATATTTTCTGATTTTCTGGTTTGCTATTATGCTTATATATGTATATGAAAACCTATTGGGGTTGTGATTGGCATGGCTTTATGATTCGTTATCGAGTCTCATTGTACTTGTTTGCATGTTTTAAGGCTTACTCTTATTCCGGTCATTTCCTAGCTAACTTTTGTACTTGTATTGCTTTGAACCTAGTGAACGGCTTTTGGGAAATGAGATGACTTTTGTGTGAGGTTTTGGGACTGATTTGAGGAAATCATGAAGCCTTAATGGCTGGAAAAGTAAGAAATTTAGGGGAAATGCTGTCCGATTTTCTAGGCCGTTTGGTTCTTTAAGTTGGATTTGCCTTTTGATGGAAATGAAGGGCTTTTGGGTTGTTGACCCTAGGTCTTCATGTTATCTTTTGTTTCCAAGAAAATCATGTTTTTGCACCCTTGCATTAGTATTTTTGGGCAAGGCGTACGACGTGTAGTCGAGCCTCACTTGTGCATTCCGTTTACTCGATTTTGGATATGAAACCTTCAATTGGTTTATTTTGATTATTTTAGGGTTTCTTGGCGATTAAGGCCAATCTGAAGTAAAAACTTTTGAAGTTGAGCCGGTGAGTGTACCACTCCCCTCCATTGCTATTTAACTTGATTTCTGCTCTGCAATCTGTTTATTTGTTCGAGACGAGGGTGTACTTTATCACACTCGTTCTCTAGTCTGTTCATATGCCAATTTACTATGCAAAATTTGAATCTGTTATCTGTGTCTGCATCTGTTCGGATTTCTATGACCTATGAGCTCAATCCTGTGGCTAAGTTATTCGAGTCGGGCCGGCAAGGGCCTGGACGATTAGATAACGAACCACGGTAGTCTGTTCGGGGATTTTGGGTATTGAGACCCTTGATTCCGGGTATACTCGAGTATTACCATTTTGTTCGTTTGAGGTGAGCGGGCCCGGTAAAGGGGTGTTTGGTGGACGGAATTCGGTGATAAGAGGGGTCTACGGACGCATTGGTTCTATATACGTTGACGGAGAGTCAACCGGTTTGGATCAAGTATTGCGCTGGAAATTTGGCTCCTGAGAGCCACCCGTATCTTTCTGATTTGAATCATTGGTTCCTTTGCTTTACATCTGACATGTGTATCTGATTTGTTAAATGTGAAATGCCATGATTTTAATGCTATCTGTTTGGTACCTCATTGAGCGCAAGCTCACCCCTTTCCGTTCCTTTTGTTTTCCTTACAGGAAAATAAACCCTTTTGGTCTGGATTTGACAAATGGCTGTCAAATTGAGCTAGTTGAACATATCTTTTGTATAGCTCATGTATTAAAACCCTAAGTGTACTTTTGGGGCGTTTTCTCTTTTGATTTGGCAAACCGTGTGTATATATTAACTTTTGAAAACTTTTGTATGTCATTTTGATTTGAAAACGCTAAAGTTCAGATGTGAATGTTTGTTGGCTTTTTCGGTTGGGTTCTGACGGGTCGGTCACTATTCATGGCCGACTTCGGATTGCATTTTTTTAAAAATTTTGGGTTATTTTACCATTTTGACTCGTTTACGCTCGTTCGTAAGTTCCGGATCGCTATAGATAGTTCTAGTCTGCATCGTGAGTCCTGGCGAGAGCTGGGCAGGCAGTCCGCTCACCCCTTTGGTTCGCCTTAGGGGAAAGTGGGGCTGTTACAAGTGGTATCAGAGCCACTTCGCGTGGTCTCTGCGCGGAGTGAGACTGGGCCAAGTGGTGTTGTGGTCCTAATTTCATGAATATGTCTAAGTGCTCGTTTGAGCATAAGTTATGAACCGGGCATGTGATAAGTGTACGAATCATTATCATGGGACTCGAGGAAGCTAGGTATGTATGTCGGGTAGGAATCTTTAATAAGGATGGTTTACTCTTGGGACCGGCCGGCTCGAGTTGTGAATTATCTTAGATGGGATTCTTGCGCCCGGATACGAAAGATATGAGGGCCAAGGTTAGAAAGGATTTGGTGAACTAGAAAGGCCATTCCTCGGTGGATCGTTTATGTTTGTACTTGACTTAACTGGTTGTATATATGATAAGGAATTTCGAGGACGAAATTCTTTTAAGGGGGAGAGAGTGTGAGAACCCGTGATTTGCATTTTCTAGGTTTTCGCATTTTTCATGGCTTGTTTTCTGCACTTTCTGTATCCGGAAAATTTTCTAGATAAATTTTATGAGCAAGTATAGTTTTTCGATATTTTTTCTAGTATTGGAGAGTTTTTAGAAAATTAAGAATATATATTGGACGTGGGACCCACTAGTGCGAAAAGTTCGGAAAAATTCGGCCAATAAGGTTAAGTTTCGGATACTGTGTAAAATTTATCGGGTGTTAAGAGATAAGTAGAGAGTGAGATTGATTGATGTGAGAGGAAAAAGAAATATAAGATTGCATTAATGTAGGTGACAAGTGTCACCACTACATTGGTTTTGACTTAAGAGTTACTATTCACTATTTTGACTTTTGACCAAAAATTGGTTAAATATCTCAAAAATGCACAAAAAAATTACCATTTCTTACCTCTTGTTGGCCGAACCTCTTGTGCAAGGAAGGAAGAAGAAACTCTTCAAGTTCTAGCTACTACTTGGTGCAAATCACCCAAAAACATTTGCTTACATCCATTTCTACTCCATAAAAATCTTTCTAGTTGGCGATAGAGGTTGTTTGGTGAAGTTTTCTTGAAGAGCTAGGGTGGTCTACAACTCCTCTTCTCTTATTTCTTAGGTAAGTGATGATTAAACATTCTACTACACTTATTGATGCTTATATGGTGCTTAATGGGACCTAAAGTGATGGATTATGTGACTTGTTTCTTGATTTGAAGTGTTTTGGTGAAGTTTTCAATTTTATGATGAATTTTCTGGTTTCATATGATCTTGATGGTGTGGTTGTTTTTGATGGTTGGTAATAAGGGGCTTTAGCTCTAGTAGGTGCATATGATAGGAAATTGCAATCAATTTTGAATTTGGAAGAATTTCTGGAAAATTAGGGTTCTTGGTTGAACATTCTGTCCGAAATTTTAGGTTATAGATAGAGGCCGAATTGGACTTTTCTCAAAACATGAAAGTTTTAGGTATTGATGAGTTTGAAGTGCCTGCAAAATTTCAGGGCATTTGGAGTAGTGTAGAGTGAGTTATGCCGTTTTTACTGTTGCTGTTCTGGGTGAACAGAATGTGCAAACTGCGATAGTAATTGTCTATTTTGACTGGCATTGGTTTGGATTTTGAAGTTGGTCTCTTCTGATGAAATGTAGCTGGATGTCTTAGCTAGCTTATGCCTTTGGAATTTCGGCATTTGGACTTGTATAGACTGAGTTGTGTTCATTACAGTTTTGTGTGTTTTGCAAACCTGTTTTGGTAATTCTGGTTTAGTATTTGGCACATTTGACCTAGTTGTGCTAGGATTTGGACTGAGAGGCCTTCTACATTGTTGTAGCCCTGTATTTTAGCTTCGAGATGGTGGGTCTTACGCCCTCATCCGATAAGCGTATCGCATTTTGTGCCATTACCGCATACAGAGGCCAAACCTGTTTTTGTTGATTGATCAAATGAGTTATATTTTCTGATTTTCTGGTTTGCTATTATGCTTATATATGTATATGAAACCCTATTGGGGTTGTGATTAGCATGGCTTTATGATTCGTTATCGAGTCTCATTGTACTTGTTTGCATGTTTTAAGGCTTACTCTTATTCCGGTCATTTCCTAGCTAACTTTTGTACTTGTATTGCTTTGAACCTAGTGAACGGCTTTTGGGAAATGAGATGACTTTTGTGTGAGGTTTTGGGACTGATTTGAGGAAATCATGAAGCCTTAATGGCTGGAAAAGTAAGAAATTTAGGGGAAATGCTGTCCGATTTTCTAGGCCGTTTGGTTCTTTAAGTTGGATTTGCCTTTTGATGGAAATGAAGGGCTTTTGGGTTGTTGACCCTAGGTCTTCATGTTATCTTTTGTTTCCAAGAAAATCATGTTTTTGCACCCTTCCATTAGTATTTTTGGGCAAGGCGTACGACGTGTAGTCGAGCCTCACTTGTGCATTCCGTTTACTCGATTTTGGATATGAAACCTTCAATTGGTTTATTTTGATTATTTTAGGGTTTCTTGGCGATTAAGGCCAATCTGAAGTAAAAACTTTTGAAGTTGAGCCGGTGAGTGTACCACTCCCCTCCATTGCTATTTAACTTGATTTCTGCTCTGCAATCTGTTTATTTGTTCGAGACGAGGGTATACTTTATCATACTCGTTCTCTAGTCTGTTCATATGCCAATTTACTATGCAAAATTTGAATCTGTTATCTGTGTCTGCATCTGTTCGGATTTCTATGACCTATGAGCTCAATCCTGTGGCTAAGTTATTCGAGTCGGGCCGGCAAGGGCCTGGACGATTAGATAACGAACCACGGTAGTCTGTTCGGGGATTTTGGGTATTGAGACCCTTGATTCCGGGTATACTCGAGTATTACCATTTTGTTCGTTTGAGGTGAGCGGGCCCGGTAAAGGGGTGTTTGGTGGACGGAATTCGGTGATAAGAGGGGTCTACGGATGCATTGGTTCTATATACGTTGACGGAGAGTCAACCGGTTTGGATCAAGTATTGCGCTGGAAATTTGGCTCCTGAGAGCCACCCGTATCTTTCTGATTTGAATCATTGGTTCCTTTGCTTTACATCTGACATGTGTATCTGATTTGTTAAATGTGAAATGCCATGATTTTAATGCTATCTGTTTGGTACCTCATTGAGCGCAAGCTCACCCCTTTCCGTTCCTTTTGTTTTCCTTACAGGAAAATAAACCCTTTTGGTCTGGATTTGACAAATGGCTGCCAAATTGAGCTAGTTGAACATATCTTTTGTATAGCTCATGTATTAAAACCCTAAGTGTACTTTTGGGGCGTTTTCTCTTTTGATTTGGCAAACCGTGTGTATATATTAACTTTTGAAAACTTTTGTATGTCATTTTGATTTGTAAACGCTAAAGTTCAGATGTGAATGTTTGTTGGCTTTTTCGGTTGGGTTCTGACGGGTCGGTCACTATTCATGGCCGACTTCGGATTGCATTTTTTTTTTTAAATTTTGGGTTATTTTACCATTTTGACTCGTTTACGCTCGTTCGTAAGTTCCGGATCGCTATAGATAGTTCTAGTCTGCATCGTGAGTCCTGGCGAGAGTTGGGCAGGCAGTCCGCTCACCCCTTTGGTTCGCCTTAGGGGAAAATGGGGCTGTTACATGCTTATACACAAAAATTACTCCACAAATCAGCAGCTTTTCTTCCAAAATAAATTCAAGAACCAATTGGATTCAACTTCCAAAATTCCAGCCAAGGGTGCAATTGGGTAGAGAAATTCTAGGATCCAAAATTTCTGCCGTTTTGATTCTTATTTTAGTCAAAATTTGTAAACTGTCCAGCCTTAAATTTCTATGTTTTGAGTCTTTTCCATCATATTTTCGTTTTTAAAAGTACCCAAAAAGAGTCCACATCAGTCTAGGATTTAGTTAGTTGATAGTTTCCTAATTCGAGACACTAGTCAAAGTCCAAAGTTTCCAAATTCTTGAGGAATCTTGTGCGGACAGACTTGGTGTTTTCCAGCGTACTTTAGGGTCCTATTTTGAGTTATTATTCAGTCCATTTCACTCCAAATTTCCAGCATTCATCTACCACCATCTAGTGTGAAACTTGGTGAAAGTTGATTGATTCTCATTGAGAAAATTCTAATTTCTTCAAGAAAGGGAATCAAACGACTTGAGAAGTGATTGTTGAGATCAATAGAGTGAACTAAACACTTGAGTGATACACGAGTGTGAGTGCAAACAAGTGAGGATGTGTTGTGAGGAAATTCTTTTCTTTGCTAACCATTTTTGTAGGTCACGTAATCATGGCTAGTGGAGTTACATCTCGCTCATATAATCAAGAATGCTTGGAGAATGAGCCACTTCAAGAGGAGGGGTTCCAAGTGAACTGCTTCCAGGCACTCTAGTTCCATGCAGTCTAGTTCACAACATGAGTTTCGTTCATTTCGGGAGGAGATGCAATGTTACCGTGCTTTGTGTGTATATGAATGATATAAGCGTATTTGTGATGAGTATGAGAAGGAGCAAAGAAGTTTGTGTCGAGCATTTAAGTCGAGGTCATCCTCAAGCAAACAAGATTTATCTAAGGAATGTCATGACAATCGAGCCATGAAGCCTAAGAGTTCTCGAATAGAGTCAAAACCTCATGAACCAAAGGATGATTTTCGAAGTTGGACTAAAAACTTGGTTGATTCTATGAAGGTTGAAATTAGCCAAGTGCTGAATTCATACTTTGAGCAACTTAATCATGTGTCAACCGATGGTAATAAAGGAGATGTTCCTTCTAGTCCGCCATTGATTGAAGAAGTATCTATGAATGCTAGCAATGAACTTGAGTTTGAAAACCTTGAAGTTCCATCTACACAAGTTGGTTGTCATGAGCTAGTTGAGACGGAAGAAAACGGAGAAAGTGCACTGATTTTGAGCAAAAATGTGAGGACTTATTGTTTTCCTAACGAACTTACCTTTGCTTTGTTTAGTATTTCTTCTTTTATACAAATCAAGCAAAGTCAAGTAGAGTTGATCAAGCAAAATCAACAAAACCCGCTCCTAAACGAAAAATGAATCTCCAACAAACTTCCTCTCACATTGCATGACATGAATTGAGTTCATACAACGGGAGGAATAAGAAAAAAAGAAAGGAAAGTGCAAAACAAGCACAAACAAGATTTCTCCAATGCAGGGAATTGGGATTGCTGACTTATCCATTTTTCACACAAAAAACGCGGGCAAGTCATTCTTCAAACAAAACATTTGATTGGGCATTTAACAAACAGGTTAAGGGTATCAAAAATTTCATCAATTCTCGCTCAATTTATGTTATAACCGGCCCCAAAATTATCAGAACAAAAAAAGATTTCGGTCCAATCAAACCATAAAGCATGCGCAGTCAAAGATTATGGACAAACGCCGGAAAATTGCAACGAACCAGCTCACAAACTTTGAGATTTTCCAGTGTCCATAGTGAAATTCAAAGAGGACAGACGGCTTACAGCGTTTACTTGGTGAAATTTGTAGACGATGGTGATGGATTGGTGGTGAAGTGGTGGCGGCTTCCTGTGGCGAGCGGCGGCGATCCCAGTGGCTCCGTTCCTTGCTCTGTTTGTATCGCAGCTTTGCGCCTCTGCTTTGGTTTCCTTTAGCTCCTCCGTCGAAGACCCTCTGCTTTTTGCTTTTGCTCCGTTTTTCTTTTCAATTCCTTGGCTCTCCGACCTCTCCTCACTTCCCCTTTGATTTTTCCGTCGCTCACCTTCCTCTGTTTTTTCGTTCCTAAGCTCTGTCTGTCCGCCGCCCTCCTTGCCAATTTTTCCAGATTTTTCCTTTTTCTTGCTCTTCCTTCCTCTGCTCTCAGACCGCCGCGCCTCTTACTTTCCTCTGCCCTCGACCTTTCTTGCCCTCTAGTTCCTTTTTTCTTTTCCTCCGCCGCCAAGAACCCCTTCTTCTTGTCCGCCGCCCTTCACCTCATTTCCCCCTTTTCCTTTTTTCGTCCGCCCTCCGTTTTTCTTTTTCAGTTCTCTTCCTCCGCCTCTCAAAGCCGAATCTCCCTCTCTGTTCCTTTTTGCTTCGTTTTCTTACCCCACGAAGCTCCCTCAGATCTCCTCCAACCTAGCCGCCGGTCCTCTGTTTTTCCTCAGCCGGAGTCCTCCCCTCAGCCGTCCTTTTTCTTTTTTTTTTCTTTGCTCTGTTTTTTTTTAGTTGCTTCGCTTGCCGAAGCTCCCGCTCGGTTCTTCCTTTTTCTCTATTTCTTACTCTCCGCTGTTATCCCCTTATTCTCCCCGAAGCCGCCTTTCTTTTCCTCCTCTCAAGCTCTCATTTTTTCTATTTTCCTCCGCCGCCTCACCTTTCTTTTCCAGCCGAGCCTTTTTCTTTTTTCCATCCGACCCAAACCCCTCTTCAATTTCTCCCTCTTTTTCTTATTTGTTTGCTCGATCATTTTTCCCCCCAAATCTTTCTCTCACTCTTTCTGGTTTCTGGTTCCTTTTTCTGTATCTCTCCCACTCAATTCTCCTTTTCCAGCCCGTTACTTTTCTCCTCCTTTGCTCTCAGACCTCTCTTGAAGCTCTCTCAATCTCTCGGCCCTCTCTCCTTTTTCTTTTCGCTCTGTTTTTCTTTTTTTTCCTCTGTTCTCTCCTCTGTTGGCTGTCAACCCTTTCCCAGCCGTCCCCCCACTTGCTTATTTCCTTTTTTTTCTTTTTCTAGTTTTTTTGTTTTCTTTCAAAAATCCCTATCATACAAGTGTCTAGACACCTCACCATCTAGATAATGTGTTGTCCAAAACAAAAAGGAATACTTGTCCCTATTGCATATTCTCCATTTGTCTAGCATGCAAACTTCCACCTATTTCACACATTTTCCTTATTATTATTTTTTTTGTATTTTTGTATTTTTCTTTTTTCTTTTTTCTTTTTTTTAAAAAAAATTTAGTATGAAGACAAAAATAAATAATAAAATAAAATGAACAAGAACAAGAAAAAAATAAAATAAAAACCCTAGATTTGAAACAAATAAAGCAAAATTAAATTAATTAAACCAATAAAATTAAAAAATAAAAAATTTGGTGTCTACATCATCCTTTCTCTTTTCTTGTATCATAGGCGGAAGGAATTTGGCATTGAACTCCCTCTCAAAGTTTGCCCAACTCCAGGGGGTTTGTTCTCTTTCCCACTTTGCCCTAACAACGTTCCACCATGAGCAGGCTGCTCCCTCAAACTGGAAAATAGCGAAATTCACTTGCCTTTTCTCGGCATAATCTAAATCAGCAAAAATCTCCACCATCCTTTCAAACCAATTTTTCGCTACCTCGGGATCAGATCCTCCATGAAATTTAGGTGGGACAAACTTCAAGAAACGCTTTAAAGCTCTATCCTCACCCCTCTCTTGGTTCTTAAGTTGGTTGACTGGCTCAGGGCCTTGGCGCTCAGCTAAACGCTCAAAAACATCAGTTATGCAGTTAATGGCCGTAATCACTTGGTCACCCTCTTCGTTCCTAGAGTTTTGGTTTGGACCATTCGCAGATCCCTCACCTCTCTCGGGAGTACTCCCGTACACGTCCTCACCGATTTATATAGCAAGATTCTAAACGCATAATTAAAAGAGGAAAAATAAGTGTAAAAAATTAAAAACATGTACAAGTTGCAAGAACACTTTAAAATCAAAGCATAGATCTTTACATAAGCTAGAAGTCATGTCACATGTCAAGAGTGTATACAACGAGTCAATAATATCAAATACAAAACATAGGCATCCAAGTGCCTCAAAATACAAGGGTACATGCAACAAAATACAAAAGGCCTCACGACGAAGTTCACCCCTTCTAAGTCCTGAATAAAAGTCAAAAGTCAAAAGGTCAAGAAATCACTAATACAAGTAAACCGAACTAGAAGAGCCTACAGCCTCAGAAGGGTCTTCCTCGGGATCCTCCTCCATCGGCTCCATCTCCACCTCTACAACAGGTGCAGCCTCTCCAGGTACATCCCCAAGCAAAGCCTCCTCTAAACGGTCGGCCATAGTCATACACTCAGCCATAATACTATCCACATGGTTCTCTGCCTCCTCAACAATCCGGATGAGGTGCCTCTCGATCTCCTGAAATCGAGTATGGGAGGCGTCAGCCCTCTGACGCTGCTCAAGTACCCTAACCTCTAGCTCCTAGATCCGAGCAGCCTGAGCCTCCATAATAGCCTCCATCTCCTCTTTCTCAGCTCGTGCAATCCTGAGGTCACGGGTCAATTGCCTTCGCTCATCGACTACCCCTAACACCAAGCGGTTAGGGTAGGAGAATCTCTCTCGGCATGGACACGTCCTACCCCACCTAGCAGGTGAGTATCGCATGAGGGGTCCACCTCCAACCATCCGATACAGGATCATGGAGAGAGGTCCCTCAATCCTATCATCATCACTGGTGCTATCCATATCCTACAAATAATTCACAAAACTAAAGGTCAAGCCCTTATAGTCACTGATACCAATTAAAAATTTAACTTAAGATCTATCATAGATTTCTATGACCAAAAATTCACGACTAAGAACTCTTAACCCTACTCCAAATATTTCAAACCTAGCGCTCTGATACCAACTGTGACGCCCCCATCTCTCCCTAGAGCGAACCCTAGGGTATCAGTGGAACGCCTGCCCAACTCTCGTCAGGACTCACGCACTCGTTCAAACTTAATATAAAGCCACAAAACAACCATCGGCTTATTTAAGAAATACTTCGAATATACAAACCACAACTTCTAAGGCTAGCAATTATAATTACAATCCACCAACCAACAATAACAAAATTTACACTTTAAGAGTCACCAAATTCATACAAAAGCTATACTAGTTTCCACCACAAGTGACTAGTCTAGAACCTCCAATCCATCTCCAAAGCCTGTTAAGGAAAACAAACTTAAAGGGATGAGCGAACGCTCAGTGAGGCCAAGAAAACTTAAACAAGCAAGCAAGTAGCACCAATCAATCAAATAACACACTTAAAAGAAACTTTAAATATGAAGTTTCATTGAAGTGCACAAATAGGAAATAACACACATGGAAGGATACAGGAGCTCTCAGGAGCTATATCCACGTCTCGACTGATTCCAGCCATTTGGGGTTGACTCTCCATCAACTCAAGTAGTAATAGGACTGTAGTGCTTCCACTTACTACCTCCGTCCAACAACACCCACTCGGATCCGTAACCAAACATTCATGTAGTGGCGATACTATTCGAGTATGCCTAGCGAGATCTCAAAAGATCAAACTATATCATTTTCCAAGGTTCACCAAGTTTCTCGACCAAGTCCTTGCCGGCTTGAGTTACAAGGTTAGCCAATGGGTTGTGGCATCCCCACAAACATGATTGGTCGATGAGACAACACTCCAATCGACTTAAAATCATTCATAGCACTGAATCGGGATGAGCAGTACCTCCCACCCGAATAAGGTGTGATACATTCTGCCGCTCAGTGCTCACGAGTTAAAACATTTCAAGTACAAGTGCAAGTCATATACATTCATTTAACAAGTATCATTCAATCACAATAGAGAGAAGACGAGGGTGATAAAGTACACCCTCGTCACAGCAAGTTCACGTATCATATAGCACTTGTACAAATAGCATTTCAATCACATTAGCATTGAACATGCACTTGACACTCACCAAAAATCAATGGCAAAATAAGAGTAAAGCGAGAAGTCAGACGAGCTTTTCGGCGTCCTTGTGACCACCTGAGACATGCACAATCACGATTACCTAAGTACTCGACCAAGATTAATAAGAAAAATATTTTCTCGCTACCCACTCTCAAAGTCACAAGTTCGGTTAAGTTAAAGGAGCTTTTCTCGCTAAATCATCGAAATAATGCTCAAAGAACTCAAAGGCTGTTTCCGAGTTAAGTCTTGGTAAGTAAATCTAAATTCCAAAAGAAAGTATCATATTCACTTTCGGCATGAAAATTGAGAAAAGGTATATGATTTTTATCTCTCAAAACTTCTAATCTCATGTCCAAACTTTTAGAATATAAAGAGTGTTCACATTTTTCAAACTAATGGAGTCAAAACTCATCCAAAACTCCACTCATTTCATAGTAAATGTCAAAGCTAAAGGTTCCAAGATTCGAGTATAAAACTAGTGAAATTCTCCAAGAATTATTCTAGTTAAAATGCTCTCTTTTTAAAATTCAATCTCATGGAAATCAAGAATATAAGACTAGGGATTGAAGTCCATTTCTCAAGTATGAAAAGTGCTGCCATTAACCAAGGAAGTTAGGCAACCAAGAAGAATCATCAAAAGAGGATTAATCCTTTGGAAACTAAGTTTCAAAATAAAGGTTTAAAATTCAAAAAGACCTTGTATCCAACCATGAAATTAAACTTAAAACGGACCAACAATCTCAAAGGAATGTTGAAAGTGCTTAAAAGAGTACTTTGTTTGAAACCAGAAAATTTCCAGATTGGTGCGACACTACTTTGAAAAATCATATCTTGAGTTCCGTAAGTCCAAAAATTGGAAAATTTATACTATTGGAAACTAGACTCAATGCACTAAAACTCTCTAGAAGACACTTTTTTCAGACTCCAATTCAAAATTATTCAAATTTTAGCTCAAAGTCATTGTTCTAGATAGGACAGAGCAAAACAGGCTTGCAATTTCAGTAAACTTTGGAAATTCAGCAAATTTCATGGAAATAGAATCAGCCCTTGACATTTATACCACAAATAGAAATCCAAATCTAGTTTCAAATGCAACAAATGGAACTCAATTCAGCCTTTCTACACTAAGATACAACAGTTTTAAGAAAACTGATTTTTGGAACCCGTTCACGGAATTTCCAGTTCTGACGTACTTGATAAAGTTTCAAAATCTGGTCATAACTAAAGATACACAACTCAAAATTTGGTGTGGTTTATGGTTTTGAAAACTAGATTCAAAATTCTAAAAATCACTACAAGGAACTGTCTTAAAATTCATTTTGTAAGATAGGTAAAATTGAGCTACAAACTGCAGCTATGCTTGTTTCTCGGATGAAAACAGTGATAAAAATCAGTCATCTTTGCTGGTTCACTACGGCTAATAGGAAACGAATTAGGAGGTGCATTTTATACCATTGAAAATCCCTCGGAGTGTAGTTTCAGATACCACAAACAGCACTTGATTTGAACTCCCAGACAAAAAGTTATGGGCCAAAACGTGAACACTGGTCGGGTCTCCTGATCAGAAAATTTACAGATTCGCAACCTCACTTTCCCCTACTTTAACTCAACCAATTGTACAGCTTTCTCGGAGATATTTAACACACATAAACACCACCATATAACAAATATTATAACATCAAAACAACAAGAAAATTTGAAATTAACATGAAGGATTCAACCAGCCAAAATTCGGACAGCAAGCCTTTACCATTCTTCAAGTTTTCTTTTCAACTTTCCAACCGAAACTAAGTCATAATTCATCAAAACAAGCACCAAACAAATAAGTAAACACAATAATCCTCAAGGCCTCTACCTATGAAGCCACCTCAAGTCTTCTATCTAGTGTCAAGGTTCTTGTGAACCCATCAACAACCTAGAGATTAATTAGATAGAACTATTTAACTACTATAAGTTGAGAGGAAAAGATGAGAGCTCTGGAGGATTACCTTGCTTCCAAGAATGAAGACCAACCACTAGTGTATAAGCTCTTAAACCTCCAAAGTTCTTTCCTCCTTCAAGTCACTCTTCAAGTTTGTGTGATGAACCAAGAAAAGAAGCAAGTTTGGAGTGTCTTCTTGGAGCAAAAATGGAAGAAAGTTAGCTGAAATTTTGTTGAGAAATGGTGGAGGAAGAGTCGGCCAAGAAGGAGAGGAAGAAAGGGGTTCGGTGGCTTTTGTGTGATATGATGGAATGAAAAGAAAAAAATGACATAAAGGTGCTTTGGTACCCAAAAGTCAACAAATGAATAGGAGGCCATTAGGGCTCCTAATTGAGCTTAATTTAACTCACTCACATCTAATCTCTCAATTAACTTTTCTTAGTCTACTAAATATCATCCTTAATTCTCCAAGATCAATGCACTCTTGGACCGAATTTTGCCTCGAAAAATGTGTAACCGCTATTTCTTACTAAACGAGCCGCAGAAAAATTAATTTTACTAGTGAAATATTTTAAAATATAAACTGAGACATTGATCCATGCAAATGAAATTAAATGAATGAAATAAATTAATCGAAGTAAACGAATAAATAAATAATTAAATAAGCCAGTAAAATAAAATAAAAGTAAGTAAAATAAGAATTCGGGTCCTCACATTTACCTTCAAGTGTTGTCTCTCTTTTGCAGCAATACGATGATGATGTCCCCGAGGAGATTCCAAGTGGATTACCACCAATAAGGGGAATTGAACATCAAATCGACTTGGTTCCAGGAGCTTCACTTCCTAACAAACCAGCTTATAAGATAGGACCAGAGGAAACCAAAGAGCTGCAACGCCAAGTGGATGAGTTCTTGACGAAAGGCTGGGGACGAAAGAGCTTGAGTCCATATGCGGTTCCTATCATTTTGGTACCTAAGAACGATGGAAGTTAGCGCATGTGAATCGATTGTAGGGCTGTGAATGTGATAACGGTAAAATATCGTCTCCCTATCCCTAGACTTGATGACATGTTAGATGAGTTATATGGTGTTGTGATCTTTACAAAAATTGATCTAAAAAGTGGTTACCATCAGATTAGAATGAAAGAGGATGATGAGTGAAAAACAGCCTTTAAAACCAAACATGACTTGTATGAGTGGTTAGTTATACCATTCGGACTAACTAATGCACCTAGCACATTTATGAGATTAATGAACCACGTGCTTCGTCCATTCCTAGAGAAGTTTGTAGTTATGTATTTTGATGATATCCTAATTTATAGTAAGAGTTTAGATGAACATGTTAAGCATTTGAAACTTGTTCTTAACGTACTTCGACAGGAAAAGCTCTATGCTAACCTTAAGAAGTGCTCGTTTTGCACTAACCAGCTTGTCTTCCTAGACGAAAACAAGGTCAAGGCCATTCGAGATTGGCCAACTCCTAAAACGGTGGGAGAAGTGCACAGCTTTCATGGTCTTGCTAGCTTCTATAGACGGTTTGTCAAAGATTTTAGTACCCTTGCTGCACTTTTAACTACTGTGATTAAAAAGGATGAGAAGTTTGTGTGGAGTGATGCTCAAGAAAATGCATTTCAATTGCTTAAACACAAACTCACACATGCACTGTTACTCGTATTGCTTTGTTTTGACAAAATGTTTGAAGTTGAGTGTGATGCATTCGGCGTGGGTATTGGAGCTATTTTAATGCAAGAGGGCAAGTCGATTGCATACTTTAGTGAAAAACTAAATAGGGCAGTTTTAAATTATTCCACATATGATAAAGAATTGTACTCATTAGTTAGGGCTTTAGAGACTTAGCAGTACTACTTGAGACCTCGGGAATTGGTTATACACACTGTGATGCCCCCACTTCTCTCAAGGGCGAATCCAAGGGTATCTGCGGAACACCTACCCAACTCTCGCCAGGACTCGCTACAATCCATAATTTAAAACTAGAAATACTTCAAATATTTTCAATATACATTGAAAGAACTCCAAAACACAATTAGTTAACCTTCAAGTTTAATACAACTCAAAAGAATATGTACTACAGTCGTCAGCTACAATACAACTTAAAGTCTTTAAAAGAAATAACCTAGTACTATTCGCGGGCACTCTCGGTCTTGAACCCTGTTAAGGAAAACAAAAGTGTGGAATGAGCTAAACAGCCTAGTGAGGTTCCAAGACATACTAGCAGTTCTAATAAATCAAGTACATTGAATATAACGCACATACGGTTCAAGGTTGCACATTGGCACAATAGAATGAAATAGTTATCATTGTACAGAAATAAACACACATTGAAAGGATACGGTGTTCACTTGCAACGATTTCGGTCCACTTCACCTTATAACTCCAGTGATCTCTTCGGTTTGTCTGGCCATCACCTTATCCCTCTAGTGGTAATACTCGAGTATACCGATACGGTGACCCAGGGTTCCAACCTACCCGACCGAGCCCAATCCTGGCTCGAGTAGGTTAGTAACCAAGGGCAGGATCCAGTTCAGCTTAGAGCTTACAACATGCGCAAGTAATCAAGTAAATCGGTAAATGGTAGTAGTTCACGGTTAACGGTAGAAATTTACGGTTAAACGGTAGAAATTTATCATTTTAGTAGGTCGAATGAGATAAAGTACACACTCGCCTTAAAACGGTGGACAGTTATAGAGGAGCAATTATAGAGTGCACTTAACACTTACGCACACAATAACTATGAAGTAAACATGTAGCAAAACTGGTCAAGTCACGTATACCTATAAGGAATACTCACCAATTCAAAATAAGTGAATAAGTAAGCAAATAAACTCTTTAGTTGTCCCCACTGGGATCCCCCTAGAGACCCTCTCGAGTACCTGAAGAAATAGTGATCAATTATCACTCACATATACTCATGACCACGTAACATCCAAAGAAGAAAGTACACGCGCTTAAAATTTAAGACAATGTCTTATAAGAGTTTTACTCAACGAAAATCGAGATTCAAAAATGGGGATTTAAGATCACAAGTTCGAATCAAGTTAAAGGAACTTTTCGCTAACTCATTAAAATAATGCTCAAAGAAAATTCAAAAGCCGTCTTTGATTCAAGTTGTGGTAAGTGAACCTCAATTCCAAAAGAAAGTGCCAATTTCACTTTTGGCATGAAAATCGAGAAAAAGATAAATAGTTTTCATCTCCCAAAACTTCTAATCTCATGACCTAAAAGTTAGGATATAAAGGACGTTCACATTTTCCAAACTAATGGAGATAAAAATCATCCAAAACTCCACTCATTTCATATAAAATATCAAAGATAAGGTTCCAAAATTCAAGTGTAAAACTAGTGCAATTCACCCAGAACTACTATAGCCAAATGCTTCCTTTTTTTTTTGGAGTTTAAACTCACGGCAATCGAGGCAAAAAGAACTAGGATTTGAAGTTCATTTCTCAAGTATAAAATATGGTGTCATTAACCAAGAAAGTTAGCAACTAAGAAAACACATCAAAAAAGGTTTATTGCATCAGGAATCGAGTTTCATAAATGAAGGTGTTAAAGTTACAAGAGAACTTGTATCATTCATGAAATCGAGTTTAAAATAATCTATCAATATCGAAATAAGAGAACAAGTTCTCAAAAAAAAAAAACTCATTTCCCAAGAAAGCGGAAAATTTCAGTTTTACGCGTCAAACTTAGAAAAATCAGATCTTGCACTCAGTAAGTCCAAAAATGGAAAACTCTACACCGTTGGAAACTAAATTCAGAGTACTAAAAGTTCTCAGAAGATACTTTGCCACGATTCCAACTAGAAAGCATTCATAATTCAGCTCAAAGTTTCAGTTCCAAGAAAACAGGTCTGAACCAGTCTTGGTTTTTCAGCAAACTTTGGAAATTCGGCATAATTCTCAAAAAATGAATCAGCCTTTGAAATTCTTAACACTATAAGATTTCTAAACAAGGTTTCAAACACAACAAATGGAACTAAATTCGGAGTTTCGAATATCGAGATACATCAGTTCAAAATTGGTCGCGTTTTACAAACTGTTCAGTCATTTTCCAGATTTGAAAAACTATCTTTGATGTATCATTTAGCCATCAAAATGGCATTGAAAATACACCAAATTTGGTACACTAAATCTTCAATATGTGACCTATATCTCTACCAAATTTCAAGCAAAAACTCACGTGGGAAGACAGTTAAAAAAATAGTCAAATTTCAGGAAAATTTCAAAGCAAATCTGCCGTCCGTGGTTCTCTTTCCTTTTCAAACGTTTTGTCCCACACAATCAACCTCAATTAGCTCAAATGTTGAAACTGAGGTTCTATAAACATTCAATGAGCAATTTAGATGATACGCTCCCCGATCACCACGTCTCGAGACACGTAGCACGTTGCCCAAAGATCTAGCAAGATTATCCAACGCTTGGATTGCGGGACCTAAAACCAAAACGGACGACACGAATTGATTGAAGGTGGTAGAACAACGACTCCAATCGAGATGAATACTCTAGTGAATAGGTCGGATGAACAATCAAGGACAAGCACGAGATTGCTCAAGAACCCTTACCAGAAGCAAGTAAAGGATCGAGTTTCTCACACTAGAGAGAATAAAAAACAATGAATTTTATTGATAAAACGTCTAACCCCCAACTCGTACAAAGTAACCCTTTATATAGACTCATGACTAAGAAACCCTAATGCTAAGGGAAAAAGGGAAAGGGGGATTCGGCCATCCCTTGAACTAGGTGGGCTGAATCCATAACTCAACTAGTAACTAATCTAAACAATGACTTGACAACTCAAGACCACGAAGGCCCAATAGTTGGCCGATTCTACTCAGGGGACCCGTGGACTCCACTTGGCTCTTCATGGGTTTGGAGCAATGTGTAGACAACTTGATTATCACTATCCAAGCCTTCAATCGTCCGATCGACTTCTTGTTGGTCTTGAACATTTCGCATAAGGGCTTGAAGTGACTCCTTGAATTGCTTAGCCCGTGCACGTGTGACTGGACCCAACGGCACTCGAACTAGATCATTTGGATCATTGCGTGGATTAAGATCCGTGCACACATCAGTCCCCTCCACTTGAGAAGGATTTGTCCTCAAATCTGGATCATCCCCCTCAAGGAACGGGCTCAAATCCACGACATTGAAATTCGCGCTAACATTGTACTCCCCAGGCAGCTCCAATTTGTAGGCGTTGTCATTGACTCGTTGGAGCACTCGGAAGGGTCCATCACCCCTTGAGGACAGCTTGCTATGTCGTTGCTTAGGAAATCGCTCCTTCCGTAAGTGTAGTCAAACCCAATCTCCAGGCTCGAAAATCATCTTACGACGATGCTTGTTAGCTTGTTGGGTGTATTGCTGAGTACGCCTCTCAATGTTTACTCGAACAGCTTTATGTAACCTACGCACAAAATCAACTTTCTTTTTTCCATCTAAGCTTGTGTGCTCAGAGGAAGGCAATGGAGCCAAATCAAGGGGTCTCAGGGTTAAAGCCATAAACAATCTCAAAGGGGGAGTAGTGTGTTGTACTATGAACAGTTCTATTATAAGCAAATTCAACATGTGGCAAACACTCTTCTCAAAATTTAATATTCTTTTTAATCAAGGCCCTGAGTAATGTACCAAGTGTGCGATTGACAACCTCAGTTTGTCCATCACTTTATGGATGACTTGTGGTCGAAAACAACAATCTAGTGCCAAACTTGGACCACAAAGTCTTCCAAAAATAACTCAAAAACTTCACATCTCTATCACTAACAGTGGTCTGAGGCATACCATGCAAACAAACAATTTCTTTAAAGAACAAGTTAGCAATATGAGATGCATCATCAGTTTTATGACAAGGGATAAAATGAGCCATCTTATAGAATCTATCAACTACTACATAGATGGAATCGTTACCCCTTGGTGACCTAAGTAGTCCTAAGACAAAATCCATAGACAAGTCTACCCAGGGATAATATGGAATAGCCAATGGGGTATACAAGCCATATGGATTTGTTTTAGATTTGGCTTTGTGGCAAGTGGCACATCTACCAACCATGCGTTCAACATCCCTACGCATATGAGGCCAGTAAAAATGCTCTTGCAACATTGCTAAAGTCTTAACAATGCCAAAATGCCCCATGAGACCATCACTATGTGCCTCTCGAATCAAAAGATCACGGATGGAAGAGTTAAGCACACACAACTTATCCACATAGAACAAAAACCCATCATGCAAGAAATACTTTCCACGTGGACTCTTAATGCAAGATGCATGGATTTCACCAAAGTCAATGTCATGGGCATATAGTTCTTTGAGCATCTCAAACCCTAACAATTTAGCATCAAGGACAGCAAGCAAAGAATGTCTACGAGATACAGCATCAGTTACCACATTCGTTTTGCCAGTTTTGTACTTAATGACATAAGAGAAGGTGTCAATGAAACCTACCCATTTGGCATGTCGCTTGCTCAACTTTGGTTGTCCCTTTAGAAACTTCAACGATTCGTGATCGGTGTGTATCACGAACTCCTTTGGACGGAAGTAGTGTTGCCATGTTTCCAAGGCCCTCACAAGTGCGTACAGTTCCTTGTCATACGTGGGGTAGTTCAGGGCAGTACCTCCCAGTTTCTTACTAAAATGAGCACAAGGCCTCTTGTCTTGCATGAGGACAGCTCCAATACCTACACCAGAAGCATCACACTCAATTTCAAAAGTCTTGTTAAAATTTGGTAATGCCAAAATAGGTGCATGTGTGAGTTTGTCCTTGAGGGTAAGGAATGCTTGTTCTTGGGTTTCTCCCCAATAGAATTTGTCATTTTTCTTTGTCACGGAGGTCAATGGTGCAGCAATGGTGCTGAAGTCTTTGACAAATCGCCGATAGAAGCTCGCCAATCCATGGAAGCTGCGCACCTCAGGGACGGATTTTGGTGTAGGCCATTGCTTGATGGCCTCAATCTTAGATTCGTCTACTTTGATGTCCTGTGAACTCACAACATAGCCTAAAAACACAAGTTCATTAGTACAAAAGGTGCACTTCTTAAGATTAGCATATAGACGTGCCTCTCGAAGTGTGTTAAGAACAAATCTCAAATGCTCCATGTGTTCTTGCATGTTGCGACTGTAAATCAAGATGTCATCAAAATAAACAATCACAAACTTCCCAATGAAGTGTCTCAAAACATGGTTCATTAATCTCATGAATGTACTAGGGGCATTAGTCAACCCAAAGGGCATGACTAGCCACTCATAAAGACCATGTTTGGTTTTAAAAGCTATTTTTCACTCGTCTCCCTCTTTCATCCTAATTTGATGATAGTCACTTCGTAAATCAATTTTGGTGAAAATCACAGCACCATCAAATTCATCAAGCATATCATTTAATCTAGGAATTGGATGACGGTATTTAACAGTTATAGCATTAACAGCTCTATAGTCGATGCACATGCACCAAGTACCATCCTTTTTTGGGACAAGTATCACAGGCACAACACATGAACTTAGACTTTTCTTTACCCAACCCTTACCTAATAGGCCATCAACTTGCATTTGAAACTCCTTTGTCTCCTCAGGGCCCATGCGGTAAGCGGGTTTGTTGGGTAATGGTGCTCCAGGAATCAAGTCTATTTGGTACTCGATCCCTCGAATGGGGGGTAATCCATCAGGGATCTCATCAGGGAATACGTCCTCGAATTCCTGCAGAAGAGCAACAACACTCGCAAGCAATGCCTTATCGAGGTCATCAATATTTAGGAGCACGTGTTTGCAAACCAAGAGTAATACAGGTTGGTCAGAATTCACAAGTTTTCGAACATCCTTAGCCTTAATTATCATGTTTTGCTTCCTAGTGTTGGGCTTAGTCAATGCGGGATCATGTGTGATACTAGTAGGTGTGCTCACTTGACCCTTGGTTGAATTGCTCACTTGTAGAAGTGCAGCATTTACTAGGGTCGGCCGCCTTTTGTTTCCTCTTTTGACAGTTCAATTCGCACTTCCTTTGCAATTTAAGTTGGTCCTCATACACTTGTACAGGTGTGAGTGGTATTAGGACCATGCGTTTACCATTGTGCAAAAGAGTGTACTTGTTTGCCCTACCATCAAATGTGACATGTTTATCAAATTGCCAAGATCTTCCTAAAATGACATGTGTCGCATGCATAGGAACAACATCACACACTACTTCATCAATGTAGTTGCCAATTGAAGAAGGAACACGTACCTGTTTGTAGACACGTACCTCTCCTTTTTCACTTAGCCATTGGAGGCAGTATGGGTGTGGATGTTTAGTTGTAGGAAGGCCCAAACTTTCAACCATGAGTAAGCTTGCCACATTGGTGCAACTCCCACCATCAATGATGAGGTTACACACCTTATCACTTACTTTACAATGAGTGTGAAATAAGTTTTCCCTTTGCAATTGCTCGTCCTCCTTGACTCGGGCGGTTAGCACTTGTCGTGCCACCAAACAACCTATTTCTCCTTGAGTGAGAGAACATTCTTCCTCAGCCGAGTCATCCTCCAAACAATCATTCTTGACCAATCCAGGCATCTCCTCACAATCGTCATCATCGGACACGATTTCGCCATTGTGAGTGACTAACATGACTCTTTCGTTTGGACACAGAGACTGAATATGCCCAAATCCTTGGCATTTGAAGCACTTGATATCCCTACTCCTAGTTTTAGGAGTCTCATGAGGTGCGTTAGAAGTGGACCTGGATGCATCAACATCTTTGTTAGGGGTAGAATTGACATTTCAGCTAGAAAAGTTACCTTGTGTTCGACCGGTGGTTGGTGTAGCCGAATGTCCACCTTCATGGATGATTTTCTTTGGTTGGCTTCCTCTCCAAGCATTCGAGTTTGAGGTGGGGTAGGGTCGGCCACCTCGCCTCATCTTCTTCCCCCTCTCGGTCTTGATGGCCAATTCTAGTAGATCATGCATGTCCATGTATTGTTGTAGCTCCAAGGCCTCTTGGAGGTCGGGGTTGAGACCTCTAAGGAATCTTGCCATTGTGGCCACACCATCTTCTTGAATGTTTGCCCTCATCATGGCTATCTCGATCTCCTTGTAGTAGTCCTCCACACTCATGTTGCCTTGAGTGAGGGTTTGAAGCTTAGAGTGGAGATCACGGTTGTAGTAACTAAGAACAAATCTCTTGCACATCAATACCTTGAGTTCTCGCCAAGTTCGGACTCGTGGTTCTCCCGTTCTCCTTCTATGAGTCCTTACTTGGCCCATCAAACTAGAGTGTAGTCAGTGAACTCAACGGTGGCAACATTCACCTTTGTTCCTCGCTATAGTCATAACAGTCGAAGACCATCTCGATACGGCCTTCCCATTCCAAGTAAGCCTCAGGGTCACTCTTGCCTTTGAACGCGAGAACTTGAATTTTAAGTCCCTTGAGCTCGTTCTTAGACGTGTCCCTTTTAGGCCTCTCGGCTCTTTCCTTATCTTCACTAGCCGAGTAGTCTTCGCTATTTACCCTTCTGGTGCCATGGTTACTTCGATCGTGAGACCTAGAACGAGAGCCTCGTGTGACACTCTTTGAGAGCTCGTCGAAGCGGTTGTGCATCTCCTCCATTTGTTGTTCACTAATCCGCTTAAGCTCATTCTTCATGGTGGTGAACATCAATGAGTAGTCAGTGGTCGGATAAGCTTGCTCCATGTCTCGCTGGTCCTGCAAAAGGTTAGTGAACCAAGAAATATTACAAATATACCCTCGCTTCACTCCCTTAGTGTTTCATTCACCCTCGTATTTTCACTCAAGCACTCTAATGATCTTACCAAATTCCTTTACCTGGTGGATTGGGTAGTTGAGAAATGCCGTAAAGTCCAACAATTGTTACCAACTTGATCCACAAGAGTAATCAAGAGACAAGACACAAATGGAATGCAAAATGAATGGAATATGACACGGTTTTGGAAGGTTCCAAGTGGCAGACAGAAATGGATGTGTGCTAGTGTGAAAGGAATCCAATGAGATCCTAGGGTCCTAAAATGTAGGAGTGTGTCCAAGTGGAAATAGGAGAGGTACCCAAGCTGCTTAGTTTCCTAAGTGATTTTGGAAACAAGGTAGTTTTGGAAACCTTTAGAAAACCTTTTCCTTCTTGAGCAACTTTTAGAAACTTCCCAAATTCTTTTCCAAATAGGGTTAGCAAATCTGATTTCGATTCTCCCCTTCACAAGCCCTTACTCAAGTCGGTTGGGGGGTGATATTATAAATTCCCTTCACCAAACCGAGACTCACTCACGCACAAAAGCAAATCGGATCAACAAAACAGTTTCGATTCTCTTTTTTTTTTTTTTGTCAAGCAACAAGGCAATTCGGTTCTTCGTGTCAAGACAATGGATGCTCAACCAAGTGATGCAAACAACCCTCCTCGGGCTCCCCCCCCAATGGGTTACCCAAGATGCTCCCAAGAAATTCACTCCAAAACCAAGGAAACCCTTCACCACCGCAAGGGAGTACAAGAAGATGTACTCTAGGAGGATGAAACAACTTCCCAAGGAACAAGATGGTCAAGAACTTCAAGAAGTAGTGGATCAAAACTTTTTGAATCTTTTTTTTTCCTTTGCATAATTTTTTGTTTTGGATAGGAAACACGATGTAAGAAACTGTTTTGGGCAATAAAATTCGACTTTCCTTTCTTGTTTTCCTTGTCAACCGAATGCTCCCTTTTTTTTTCTTTTTCATTTCTGTTTCTTTTTTTTTGACTCAACGAATAAACATAAACTTCACTTGGTCGAATGGATTAAATGGCCAGATTTGGGCCGGCCAAACAACACACCACCAAACCTCCAAGATCCCTCAAGAACGTTCAAGATGCTTATCAAGAACTTCAAGATAACAATCAAGAAATTCAAGAAACCCTAGAATCTTGTAGGGTCTCTCAAGATTCACAAACACCAACAAGTTTTACCAAAACTTAGTTTCGAAAACTAAGCAAAACAACTTGGATGACTCAAAACAAACTTGGACAGATTGTGCTAACGAAACCCTAGCGACGTATGAAACCTTAGCCGCCGCCCCACTTGTTTTCTTGTTGCTCAAGTGATGACTAAACTAGCAAGGAAGATTTGGTAACTCAAGCCAAGATTTGGACACCACAAAGGCACATAAACCACGGACAGAATGGAAGACAACTAACGACTCAATACCAAAAACAAGTCGCAGACAGATTTGAATCGCACAAAGAAATGCTAACGGACAGGAATTTGATGAACAACAAAACCACGCAGAGGTGCGGACAGAATTACAACGAGGACGCAACACGACTTGGACAGATTACTATGCGGCAACAATGAACAACTAACGGACAGAAATTTGACGCAACAACGGCACAAAGGTGCGGACAGAATTTCAAAACTAACGACTCAACAACAACAAGACATACACGATTAGAATTCGTGACACAAGAGACACAAACTTTGGATAGATTAAGAGACACAACAAGTAAGCAACTTCGGCCCCAATTTCTTTCCAAACACGCGTATGAATATGGCTGACAGAATTTTTTTTAACAAGGCAGCGGAAACAAAGGAATTCTAGACGACAAACAAAGACAAAAACAACGAATATAACGAAAGATACCTCCACCTAAGCTCTGATACCAACTGATACGCTCCCTGATCACCACGTCTCGAGACACGTAGCACGTTTGCCGAAGAATCTAGCGAGGTTGTCCAACGCTTGGATTGCGGGATCTAAAACCAAAACGGACGACACGAATTGATTGAAGGTGGTAGAACGATGACTCCAATCGAGGTGAATACTCGAGTGGATAGGTCGGATGAACAATCAAGGACAAGCACGAGATTGATCAAGAACCCTTGCTAGAAGCAAGTAAAGGATCGAGTTTCTCAAACTAGAGAGAATCGAAAACAATGAATTTTATTCATAAAACGTCTAACCCCCAACTCATACAAAGTAACCCTTTATATAGACTCACGACTAAGAAACCTTAATGCTAAGGGGAAAAGGGAAAGGGGGATTCGGCTATCCCTTGAACTAGGTGGGTCGAATCCATGACTCAACTAGTAACTAATCTAAACAATGACTTGACAACTCAAGACCACGAAGGCCCAACAGTTGGCCGATTCTACTCAGGGGACCCCTAGACTCCACTTAGCTCTTCATGGGCTTGGAGCAATGTGTAGACAACTTGATTATCACTATCCAAGCCTTCAATCGTCCGATGGACTTCTTGTTGGCCTTGAACATTTCGCACAAAGGTTTGAAGTGACTTCTTGAATTGCTTAGCCCGTGCACGTGTGACTGGGCCCAACGGTACTCGAACTGGATCATTTGGACCATTGCGTGGGCTAAGGTCCGTGCACACATCATTAGAGGTAATTGACATCAAAGTTTTCGAAACAAAACATTCCAAAACAAGTTTGACCATTCGACCAGCAAGAAGAGAAAGATTTCCAGATTTCTAGCTTTGTCATAGTTTGTATTGAGAATGGTCGATGGCGTTGGAAACTAGATTCAAAACTCTACATTTCATCAGAACAAGTCGTTTCCAAAATCAGTTCACAAAGGAGAGAAAATTAAGCCACAAGTTGCAGCTTCTACCTTTCTCTCGGACAGACAACCAGAACAGGGCAGCAAACTTTGCCGAATCACTACGGCTCACTCAATTCGAACTAGATGGTGAATTTTATATAACCTTGGAAAGCTACAAATGTCTAGTTTCAAATGCCGCAAACGGCACTCGATTTCGACTTTTGTACAAATAGATATGTTCGATCAAAGTGGTACTGTTCGGACAGTTTGAACTCATTTCCAGGTTTCTTCCGGCGATACGAACATATTTAAGTAATTGTCGTTCTGTAAGACCATAATGAAAACGCAACTTTTGTTTCGAAAATTCAAGTTTTGCTCAACCAATTCAAATGATTTTTGGTAGAAACTTTCTACTCGCAATATATAACATATATACATCAGTTTCACAATCATTTGAGCATCAAAATTTTGAAATTCAGGCAAGGCAATAACATGACAGATTCGGCCAGCTTACTTCCTCTCACGGTTTTCTCTCTTTCTTTTCCTCTTCTAGTTTCTTCTAGTAAAACTCATCACAAACACACTAACACACACATAAACATCATGGGAACTCTCATTTAACCAAGGTGGGAGTTCATAGAGCCCATTTCAACCAACCAAATCCAAGTAGCAACAACAATAAGGAAGCTACAAGCTTTAAAACCAAGAAATGAAACAAGAAAGTAAAAGTTTTGGTGGAGATGTTTATACCTTCAAAAATCAAGATGAAACTCTATATTTTTGTTGTGAGAAACTCCTTAAAATAGCCCCTAACCAGCCGGCCCTCTCTTCCCTTCAAGTTAGAGTGGTACTCCAAGTTGTGAGTGATTTGGTGGAAGTTTGGTGAGTGATTTGAAGCTAACAATGGAGTTTTTTTCTTCTTCCTTTTCTTGTCTCTTGGCCTGGCCGAAAATTGAGGGAGTGAGGAGAGAGAGATGAGGGTTTTTATGTGATGAAAACTTGGAGAGAAAGAATGAAATAGTAGCCATAAGTGTTGGGCAAAAAGTCAACTCTTAGTAGTGCCTAAATGGGATTTTATACTACCACTTTCTCTCGGTTTTGATACACTCATGCACTAATCCTCCAAGGTACTTCTATAATATGGTAATTATTCACCCTTAGTGGTCTAGTATTAATTTCTTAAATCTCCAATTAGTCGTACCGGCGCGACTTTCGGGAAACTATTGACGCGCGCGTAGTAAAAACTTAATTTAAACTCACTCACACCTAATCCCTCAATTAACTTTTCTTAGTCTACTATTGATCATTCTTAATTCTCTAAAACTAATGCACTCTCGAATCGAATATTATCTCGAAAAATGTGTACTCATTATTTCTCGCTAAACGAGCAGTAGAAAATTAAATTTGCTAACGAAACATTTTAAAATTATAAAAGGGACATTTTTTGCATACAAATGGACTTGAAATGGGTGGAATAAATTATTTGGGGTAAACGGGTGAATAAATAATTAAATAAACCAATAAAATAAAATAAAAATAAGAAAAAAATTCGGGTCCTCACAACCTTCCCTCCTTAAAAGAATTTCGTCCTCGAAATTCATACCTTCCATAACCTCAGATAACCCTGGACCTCGTTGTGTGATCATTGCATATGTTCTTGCAGGTGCCACTGGTCGGTTTCCTCCTCCATTGACTTGTCGAGGGATAGTATTATTTCCTTGCTGAGTAGTAGTGTCTCGTGGATACCTTTTTGGGCAGTCGTGAACTTTATGGTTGGCGCTCCCACAACTCATACATTTTCGCCCCTTTACCCAACAGTTTTCTTCGGTATGATTCGTCCTTCCACAATATCCACAGGTTAGACGAGGAGTGGTGACTTGACTTGCCTGCGAAGTTTTCTTTAATTGTATTTGTTCTATTGGAGCTCCTCGTGACATAGTCCCTTCTGATTTCTTTATCTTGAGTGGTGAAAGAAGTGATAGTCTTACTCCATTCACTCCTTTTCTAACTTTAAGTGGCTGTCCAATTTTTCTTGGTACCTCAAGGTAGTGACTACTATTGGATACATCTCTTTTCCTCGCTTGAAAGGCTCTCAATTGGGATTTTGTGCTCTCCACCCTTTGTGCTTTCTCGAGAGCGTCACTAAATGTTTCAATCTGTGCTGCGGTAAGGGTATCTTGGATTTCTAAATTTAATTCTTGGATAAGCCGTCTTATTTTCTTCCGCTCCGTAGTCACCAATTCTGGAGCATATTTAGATAATTTCGTGAATTGTGTTTCATACTCAGCCACACTCAAAGTTCCTTGACGAAACTTTATAAAATCGTCTTCTCTCTTTTCTTGGACTAGTGGAGGAAGAAATTTCTCATTAAATTCTTGTACAAAGTTTATCCAAATTCTTGGAGTTTGATCTCTTTCCCACTTGTTTCTTATAACATTCCACCAGGCTCGAGTTGCTCCCTCTAGTTGAAATACAGCAAAAGTGACTTCTTTTTCTTTTGTGTAGTTCAAGGCATCGAATATATTCCTTATATTTTCTAACCAATTTTCAGCCACTTCTGGGTCAGGTCCTTCAGAAAATTTGGGTGGGAAGAATTTCTGAAACCGTTCCAAAGCTCGATCCGCCCCTATCTCTTGGTTTCCACGTTGGTTTCCTTGTCCAACCCCCTGGCCCTGTTGAGCTACTAAGAGCTCTAGTATATCCGTCATGTGAGTTAAAATTAATGCCACTTGGTCATCTCCACCCCCAGCCCTTGGCTTGACATTTTGATTAGTAACAGACCCATTATCTACTCTTTGATTTCGGGGTTGTTTGGATTGACGTCCCTTTCGTTGACCTCTAGTTTCCATGCTCATAACTAATCTAGATGCACATATATAACCCCCACGCTAAACCATAATTGAATTACACACACATACCAGTAACAACTCTAAAGAAAAAAATGAAATCACTTGCCAAATAACATTATCACCGTACAAGTCAAACACAAACTAGAGTTCATCAGATCATAACACAAGTTACAGTCAAGTAAAGTACATATCAAGTCAAGGTCAATAAATAAAAGTAAACAGGTGATTAACAAAAGTATATGCATCTCCAAGGCACAAACTCTTAAATCCTATTTCCATCGTCCCATTACAAAAGATCAAAAATAGTGCTTCACTAGATTAATTGGAACTAGATGATTCTCGTTCCCTAACATTAGGATCCTCTAGACCACGATTTTCTCCACCTCTCTCTCTCTTAATTATTGTGTCATCCTAGCCAAACGATTATTGGTTTCCTGTAACTATTCACGTGAAATATCGATTCGTTCTTATTCCCCGCAAATAGAGATCTCAAGTCCTTAGCATTGCCCTCAATTCTTAAGTACTCGGGTACAAGAATCTGAAATAAGATAATTCACAATTCGAGCCAGCCGGTCCCAAGAGTAAATCACCACATTTGAGATTCCTACCCAACATACATATCTAATTTCCCCAAGTATCAAGAAAAAGGGTTTATACCTATCACATTCATGATTCACAGCTTACGCTCTAGAAGAGTACTTAAGTTTTTACTCATTCACATAATAAGTACCATAACACCACTTGGCCCAAGCTCACCCCGCGCAGAGACCACGCGAAGTGGCTCTGATACCACCTGTGATGCCCCACTTCTCTCAAGGGTATCCGCGGAACGCTTGCCCAACTCTCGCCAGGACTCGCTACAATCCATAATTCAAAAGTAGAAATATTTCAAATATTTTCAATATACATTGAAAGAACTCCAAAACACAATTAGTTAACCTTCAAGCTTAATACAACTCAAAAGAATATGTACTACAGTCGTCTGCTACAATACAACTTAAAGTTTTCAAAAAAAAAAATAATCTAGTACTATTCGCGGGCACTCTCGGTCTTGAACCCTGCTAAGGAAAACAAAAGCGTGGAATGAGCTAAACAACCCAGTGAGGTTCCAAGATACACTTGCAGTTCTAATAAATCAAGTACATTGAGCATAACGCACATACGGTTCAAGGTTGCACATTGGCATATTAGAATGAAACAGTTATCATTGAACAGAAATAAACACACATTGAAAGGATACGGTGTTCACTTGGAACGATTTCGGTCCATTTCACCTTATAACTCCTGTAATACGCTCGGTTTGTCTGGCCATCACCTTATCCCTCCAGTGGTAATACTCGAGTATACTGATACGGTGGTCCAGGGTTCCAAACTATCCATGTGACGCCCCCACTTCTCCCAAGGGCGAACCCAAGGGTATCTGCGGGACGCCTGCCCAACTCTCGCTAGGACTCGGTACAAATTCAATTCAAACTTAAGAATAACCAATCAGTACTAAAAGTAAAAAATATAAAGGAAGGTCAATTCCTTAATAATCGATCAAGTCTTACATTATAAGTTACCAAAATATCTTACAATCCCAAAATATACAGCTTCCAAAAGTTGACTAAATGAATACATTCAAAATTTTAAAAAAAGGCCATCAAGTCGACCTCTCCATAATTCCTTCCATTTCAGCTCCTGTTAAAGAAAGCAAGTCTAACGGGGTGAGCGGATGCTCGCGAGGCCAAGAAAACATGCAAGACAAGTAATTCAATAATAATAGCACTTACATAATAGTGAAAACTATAACATTCAAGGAATTTCACAATTTATAATAAACACCCTTGAGTAGGATGCGGAGCCTCTCCGGAGCTAATGATTTCTTACTTTGCCCAAATTCAATTTTAATACCTTCCCATGACGACACCCCGTTCCCCGGGTAGGTAATTAAGTTCGTAGCCCTTCATGTATTCCATGTATGTTTCTTAGACGACTCGAGAGGTACCTCCCACTCAAATCAGTGTGGTACTTACAATCGTTCAGTTAATAGTTCTGAGACGATTCGAGAGGTACCTCCCACCAAATTGGTGTGGTACTTACTATCGTCCAGAGGTCGATGAGACATCGCTCCAATCGACTTAGAATGCTTTAGGGTTCTAAGACGATTCGAGAGGTACCTCCCACTCGAATTGATGTGGTACTTGCTATCGTTCAGAGGTCTAGGGTACTGAGACGACTCGAGAGGTACCTCCCACCCGGATCGGTGTGGTACTTATAATCGTCCAGTTAATAGGTCTGAGACGATTCGAGAGGTACCTCCCACCAAATCGGTGTGGTACTTACTATCGTCCAAAGGTCGATAAGACAATGTTCCAAGCAAGTCACGTCAGGTCAAGCAAGTCACGTCAGGTCAAACATGAGTCATTTATTTCAAATGAAAACGAGTGCGATAAAGTACACACTCGGCTCGGCAAGTTTACATATCATGTATAACACTTGTACAACTAATATCTCAATCACATAAGCATTTAACACATACTTGACACTCACCAATTCAAAGTAATTCGAGCGAGTAAAAATCTTTAGTTGTCCCCTTCGAGATTCCCTTCAAGACTCGCTTGAGTACCTGAAGCAATTAACAAGCATTTTTCACTCATAATCACGCATTAATCAAGAAAGGAGTTACACTCATCTAGACCAGTCAATACCTCAAACCAAGAACTTTAGCCACACAAAATAAAGGATCAAAAGTCAGGTTTTATTAACACAAGAAAAACTGATTTCCTTCATGAAATCGAGTTTAAAGTGACCAATTATCATCAAGAAGGAATAACGAGTTCTCAAAATTTCATTTTCTAAGAAATTGACAAATTTCAACTTTGCACGTCAAACATAGAAAAATTAGATCTTGCACTCAGTAGGTCCAAAATTGGAAAACTTGGTACCGTTGAAAACTTATTCCAAAGTACTAAAGGTTTCTAGAATACACTTTCCCATAATTCCTAATGGAAGGCATTCAAAAATTGGCTCAAAGTGGCTGTTTTGGACCATTAAGACAGTTTTGGATTGATCTTCGGCAAAGTTTGGAAATTCGGCAAAATTCACACAATGCAAACTAGTCTCTAAAATTTGAAAATCAATTAGAGTTACAATCAAAGTTTAAAACACAATAGGCAGAACAAGAATCGGAGTTTTGAGTATCGAGAGACATCAGTCCAAAATTGATCACATTTCGCAAACTATTTAGTCATTTTTCAGATTCAAAGACTATCTTGGAAATATCATTTGGCCATCGATTTGGCATTAGAAATACACCAAAATTGGTACAATAAATCTTCCATGTGTGAACAACATTTCTACCAAGTTTCATACAAAAATTCCCGCGGGAAGGCAGTCATTAAAACAACCAAAGTTCAAGAAATATTTCAAAGCTAATCTGCCTTCTCACTTTTCTTTTGCTTGCAAACGTCTTGTGCAATGAAATCAGTTCTAAATCACTCCATTTTCAAAACCAAGAGTCCATAAATATCCACTAATCAATTTAAAGGTAATGAACATCACAATTTTTGAAATATAACTCCCCAAATCAGATTTAACCATTCGGCCAAGAGAAAAGGAAAAGTTTTCCAGATTTGAAAAGCAGAATTTGGGACATCTGTTGGGCATCGAGGAGGACTTGGAATGACACCAAATTTGGTAGTATTATACTACCATATGAGAGCTATTCCTCTGAAAATTTTCACGAAAAAATACGCTCGGCAATTTGGTTAACCAGATCACCAAAGTTTCCAAATTTCCAAGGCAAACTGCCTTGGACATGAGTTTTCCGTTTTCAAAACATTTGGCCAACAAAAATGTCTCAAACATGGTCCTTTTATGTAGGTAATGTCTAAAAAGCATCCAAGATGCATTTGGTAGATGACTAACATCAAGAATTTCGAAACAACAAGTCCCAATCAAGATTTAGCATTTACTAGCCAAAAAGAGGGTTTCACATCATTGAGTCAGTTTCAAACTTTGGCCACAACTCACTCAATTCAACTTGGAATTGAGCGCGGTTGGTGGTGTTGAAAACTAGATTCATAAGGCTACATTTTCTCAGAATAAACCATTTTCAAAATCTATCCATAACTAGCTCGTTCGTGAGCATCAAGTTACAACTCATGTGCTGCCTTCCAGGAAGCAACGAAACAGGATAGCTAATTTAAAACGAATGGTTTGGCTTGTTCAAGTGGAACCAGGACAAGCATTTTATACCAACGAAAATCTGGGAATGTCTAGTTTCCAGTGCCGTAAACGGCACTCGATTCCGACATCGGAGTGATGAGTTATAGCCAAAACAAGATGACTACCTGGGCATTGACGGGAACCAATTCCAGATTTCTAAGCTTCCGAAATTCCAACATTTGGGTGACCAAATCAAGTTATTTTTCAATAAAATTTTTACACCCTCAATATAACATGTAAACATTATAACCTCAGAATTTTGCACCAAAGTGCTCGAACAAAGCAGGGTCAAAATGGTCACTTTTGGTTATTGCACCACCTTGAGTTTCTATCAACAACCCAACATTAATCCACTAGTTTAGGCACTAAATAAACATTATTACCAGCGAAACACCACAAATCAGCCCATATATCCAAGGTGGGAGTTCATAGAGCCCACACAACCATTTTTTCAACATAAACAAGCTACCCATATGCATGCATGAGTTTAAATGCGCTCTACTACTTCCATAAATCGAGTTTCCAAGGGTTGATCGTTTCTTACTTGTTTAGATGAACCAAGCAGAAATTTCGGTCCAAATGTGCTCAAGAAAAACCACGGACAGCAGCTCCTTTTCTTAGCTAGATGTAATCTCCAAGTGTTGAGCTAACTACGGTTGAAATTTGAGGTGAAATGATGAAGGTTTAGTGAAGAAATTGAGGCTGTTTTACTCTTCCTCTTGGTCGGCTATTTGGAGCAGAAAAAGAAGAGCTAATGCTGAAGGTAAGCTTCCACGAGAAGCTTTATAAGTTGTGGCCAAAAGTTGGTTCAAAATCAACTAGGAATAGTGCGCGCACGCGCGCGTTTTGTGCTCGATTCCTCTTAAGTTTGTTGCACTAGTGCACTAAAACTCTAATGCACTTTCATTCATATTATTATTATTCAATCTTAATTGTCCCAAAATAATGGTCTAAGATCCCTCAATTAATCGCGTATGCGAAAACGCGTACTTCCGATTTGTGCACGATAAAGTGAAATTTCTAAGAAATTCTTATAATGATAGTGTAATTAACTAACACTTGAGCACTTAAACATAAAAATACCTATTTTAAGACTAATGTACAAGTCTCCAATTTTTCAAACTTATTGTATTCTCGATTCAATTATTAACTCCAATCGCGTATTCACTTTTCTCACTTAACGAGCTTTCAAAAATTAAATTTGGAAACAAATCATTTTAAAAATATATGCAAGTCATAATTCAATGTAATTAGGTCTAAAAAGGTTGAAATAAAATATTCAGAGTAAACGGGCAATTAAATATTTAAATAAGCTAGTAATAGGAATTTAAAATAAGTAAATTTTTGCGAGTCCTCACATCCTCTCCCCCTTAAGAAAATTTCATCCTCGAAATTATACCTTGATTGGTGAACAGGTCTGGATACTTTTCTCGAATGGTTTCTTCCACTTGTCAGGTTGCTTCCTCTAGTCCATAATCTCTCTATAAAACCTTCATTAGAGGGACTTGTTTGCGTTTTTAACCTCTTCACTTTTCGATTAACCTCTTCACTTTTCGATCAAAATCTTTATTGGTCCTTTCTTACTTGACCAATTTTCATCTCTTTTACTTCTTCCATTCAAAACTCATATTTATGGAACTTAACTATTCTCAGGTGCCATTCATGATCTTATTACAGGTCTTGAGATATGGAGCAACAGATTACATATACATATAAACCGTAAAATCAATTAGAAGTAAGGTAGATTTTCATATGCCAAAAAGATCATAATGGTTACACTAAATTATAATAAGTTCATCAAATCATTTCAAAAGAAAAGGGGAATCAACAAAATCAAAACGTGTTAAGTCGTAATATACATCAGAAGGATGTCATCCCCTATACAAAAGATTACAACCCCTAAAAGTACCAGTCTATGTTAGGGTAAAACTACAATCCCTATTTGTCGAGTGGAGTTAGATTTACCCCTACTCATAGAGTTTCTACTATTTGGGTCCCTTTTACAATCATTAGCATTAATCACTCCCTCTGGCACTCGACTGATTTTGCCGTGGATTTAGCAGGTTGTTGAGAATTTTCTTTTCCCTTAGAAGCTTTAGGGCAATTAGAAAACTTATGCTCGGTACTGCTGCAGCTCAGACATTTTCCTTGTTTTCTCCAGCACTCGGCCTCAGTGTGGTTAATCTGGCCACAGTATCCACAAGTTACGTGAGGAGTCACGGCTTGACCAGTTTGAGATTTCTCTTTTTGTTGATCTCGTCTATTCATATTTCCTTTTGGCGGGGTTTTGTTTGATGGAGTTTTTTCGGGTTTTTCATGCATCTTCACTCCTCCAACCTCTTTTTCCATATTAAGGGGTTGGGTAGACTTCTCGGACGGTTTAGGGATATCACTTGGGCTACCCCTCTTTCTAGCATGAAAAGTCTTAGATTGAAATTTAGTATTCTCTACCTTCTGTGCCTTATCCAAAACATCCGTAAAAGTGGAAATCTGGGCAGCTGCTAGGGATTCTTGAATTTCTAGATTTAACCCCTGAATAAACCTTCTTATCCTTTTCCGTTCGGTGAGTACAAGCTCAGGGGCAAATTTGGAAAGTTTGGTGAACCGCTCCTCATACTCGGCCACACTTAATAAAGTCGTCCTCCCTCTTTTCTTGTATAATTGATAGGAGGAACTTGACATTAAACTCCCTCTCAAAGTTTATCCAAGTCCAAGGGATTTGTTCACTTTTCCACTTTGCACTAACAACATTCCACCACGAGCGTGCTGCCCCTTCAAATTGAAAAATGGCAAAATTCACCTGTCTTTCCTCGGTATAATCTAAAGTAGCAAAAATATCAACCATCCTTTCAAACCAATTTTTCACTACTTCAGGATCAGACCGTCCATGGAACTTAGGAGGAACAAACTTCAAGAATTGCTCGAGAGCTCTATCCTCACCCCTCTCTTGGTTCCTAAGTTGATCGACTGGTTCAGGTCCCTGACGCTCAGCTAAGCGCTCTAGAATATCGGTCATGCGGTTAATGGCTGTAGCCACTTGGTCACCCTCTTCGTTTCTAGGGTTTTGGTTTGGTCCAGTCGCGGACCCCTCACCTCTCTCGGGAGTGCGGGGTTGCCGAAACCCACGCCTACGCCCCCGTTCACATCCTCGCCGATTCATTTAGCAAGCTTCTAAATGCATAATAGAAGTAGAAAGTATAAGCATGTGAATCGAAAAATAGGTACACATTGCGAGAACACTTCAAATCAAAACATAGCTATTTGCATAAGTTAGAAGTCATGTCACATGTCAATGTGCATACAACGAGTTAATAGTATCAAATACAGATCATAGGCAACTAAGTGCCACAAATATAGTACTTGCAGGCAAAATACAAAAGGCCTCACGGCGAGCACCACCCCTACTATACTAGGCAGGATCAAATAAAAAAATCATGAGCCTAGTTAGGGACAAAACTAGAATAATCCATGATACCAAACCACATCATTCAAATGATTATAAACTCCAAATTGCATCCAAAAGCTTGAGCTACTTCCTAAATTCTCAGCCTCCTCACTAGATTCAAGGTGAAAGTTCTTGTACAAGTTAGGGTAATAAGTCAAACCAAACGGAATACAAAGATGTCTCATTTTCAAGTTCAAAGTGGAGCCCAAAATTGTTCAAATGGTTCAACTTTCTTTCGAAATGTTCGACAAGAGTGGGGAAAGCAAGGTTTCTAACCCTTAAACTCACTAGATGGCCATTTAGATTTTTTTTTTTAATCTTGACCCACCTCCAACCTAACTTGAAGAGTAAAGTCTTATAGTGTTTTGTGAGCAAAAATGGTACTACAACCTCAAGCACCAAAATCACGTTGCACTTAATACACAATCAAATCCCACTGTCCGGCATCCTAACTTTTAGGCCTAGGATACTCTACAAAGATCTAAAGCCTAAGCTCTGATAACAACTGTGACGCCCCCACTTTTCCCAAGGGCGAACCCAAGGGTATCTGCGGGACGCCTGCCCAACTCTCGTCAGGACTCGGTACAAATTCAATTCAAACTTAAGAATAACCAATCAGTACTAAAAGTTGAAAATATAAAGGAAGGTCAATTCCTTAATAATCGATCAAGTCTTACATTATAAGTTACCAAAATATCTTACAATCCCAAAATATACAGTTTCCAAAATTTGACTAAATGAATACATTCAAAATTCTAAAAAAAGGCTATCAAGTCGACCTTTCCATAATTCCTTCTATTTCAGCTCCTGTTAAAGAAAACAAGTCTAACGGGGTGAGCGGATGCTCGTGAGGCCAAGAAAACATGCAAGACAAGTAATTCAATAATAATAGCACTTACATAATAGCGAAAACTATAACATTCAAGGAATTTCACAATTTATAATAAACACCCTTGAGTAGGATGCAGAAGATCTCCGGAGCTAATGATTTCTTACTTTGCCCAAATTCAATTTTAATACCTTCCCATGAGGACACCCCGTTCCCCGGGTAGGTAATTGAGTTCGTAGCCCTTCACGTATTCCATGTATGTTTCTAAGACGACTCGAGAGGTACCTCCCACCCAAATCGGTGTGGTACTTACAATCGTTCAGTTAATAGTTCTGAGACGATTCAAGAGGTACCTCCCACCAAATCGGTGTGGTACTTACTATCGTCCAGACGTTGATGAGACATCGCTCCAATCAACTTAGAATGCTTTAGGGTTCTGAGACGATTCGAGAGGTACCTCCCACCCCGATCGGTGTGGTACTTACTATCGTTCAGAGGTCTAGGGTACTGAGACGACTCGAGAGGTACCTCCCACCCGGATCGGTGTGATACTTTCAATCGTTCAGTTAATAGGTCTGAAACGATTCGAGAGGTACCTCCCACCAAATCGATGTGGTACTTACTATCGTCCAGAGGTCGATGAGACATCGCTCCAATCGACTTATGCAGCCATAGCATATTTTCCAAGTCAAGTCATGTCAGGTCAAGCAAGTCAGGTCAGGTCAAGCAAGTCAGGTCAGGTCAAACATGAGTCATTTATTTCAAATGAGAACGAGTACGATAAAGTACACACTCGGCTCGGCAAGTTTACGTATCATGTATAACACTTGTACAACTAATATCTCAATCACATAAGCATTTAACAGATACTTGACACTCACCAATTCAAAGTAATTCGAGCGAGTAAAAATCTTTAGTTGTCCCCTTCGGGATTCCCTTCAAGACTCACTTGAGTACCTGAAGCAATTAACAAGCATTTTTCACTCATAATCACGCATTAATCAAGAAAGGAGTTACACTCATCTAGACCAGTCAATACCTCAAACCAAGAACTTTAGCCACACAAAATAAAGGATCAAAAGTCAGGTTTTATTAACACAAGAAAAACTGATTTCCTTCATGAAATCGAGTTTAAAGTGACCAATTATCATCAAGAAGGAATAACGAGTTCTCAAAATTTCATTTTCTAAAAAATCGGCAAATTTCAACTTTGCGCGTCAAACTTAGAAAAATCAGATCTTGTACTTAGTAGGTCCAAAATTGGAAAACTTGGTACCGTTGGAAACTTCTTCCAAAGTACTAAAAGTTTCTAGAATACACTTTCCCATGATTCCTAACGGAAGGCATTCAAAAATTGGCTCAAAGTGGCTGTTTTGGACCATTAAGACAGTTTTGGGTTGATCTTCGGCAAAGTTTGGAAATTCGGCAAAATTTACACAATGCGAACTAACCTCTAAAATTTGGAAATCAATTAGAATTACAATAAAAGTTTAAAACACAATAGGCGGAACAAGAATCGGAGTTTTGAGTATCGAGAGACATCAGTCCAAAGTTGATCACATTTCGCAAACTGTTTAGTCATTTTCCAGATTCGAAGACTATCTTCGAAATATCATTTGGCCATCGATTTGGCATTAGAAATACACCAAAATTGGTACACTAAATCTTCCTTGTGTGAACAAAATTTCTACTAAGTCTCATGCAAAAATTCCCACGGGAAGGCAGTCATTAAAACAACCAAAGTTCAAGAAATTTTTCAAAGCTAATCTGCCTTCTCACTTTTCTTTTGCTTGCAAACGTCTTGTGCAATGAAATCAGTTCTAAATCACTCCATTTTCGAAACCAAGAGTCCATAAACATCCACTAAGAAATTTAAAGGTAATGAACATCACCATTTTTGAAATATAACTCCCCAAATCAGATTCGAACATTCGGCCAAGAGAAAAGGAAAAGTTTTTCAGATTTGAAAAGCAGAATTTGGGACATCTGTTGGGCATCGAGGAGGACTTGGAATGGCACCAAATTTGGTAGTATTATACTACCATATAAGAGCTATTCCTCTATCAATTTTCATTGAAATATACGCATGGCAAGTTGGTTAACCAAATCACCAAAGTTTCCAAATTTCCAAGGCAAATCTGCCTTGGACATGAGTTTTCCGTTTTCAAAACATTTGGCCAACAAAAATGTCTCAAACATGGTCCTTTTTATGTAGGTAATGTCTAAAAAATATCCAAGATGCATTTGGTAGATGACTAACATCAAGAATTTCGAAACAACAAGTCCCAATCAAGATTTAGACATTTACTAGCCAAAAAGAGGGTTTCACATCATTGAGTCAGTTTCAAACTTTGGCCACAACTCACTCAATTCAACTTGGAATTGAGCGCGGTTGGCGATGTTGAAAACTAGATTCATAAGGTTACAATTTCTCAGAATAAACCGTTTCAAAATCTATCCATAACTAGCTCGTTCGTGAGCATCAAGTTACAGCTCATGTGCTGCCTTCCAGGAAGCAACGAAACAGGACAGCTAATTTCAAACGAATGGTTTGGCTTGCTCAAGTGGAACCAGGACAAGCATTTTATACCAACGGAAATCTGGGAATGTCTAGTTTCCAGTGCCGCAAACGGCACTTGATTCTGACATCGAAGCGATGAGTTATAGCCAAAACAAGATGACTGCTTGGGTAGTGACGGGAACCAATTCCAGATTTCTAAGCTTCCGAAATTCCAACATTTGGGTGACCAAATCAGGTTATTTTTCAATGAAATTTGTACACACTCAATATAACATATAAACAACATAAACAAGCCATTATAACCTCAGAATTTCGCACCAAAGTGCATGAACAAAGTAGGGGCAAAATGGTCACTTTTGATTATTGCACCACCTTGAGTTTCTATCAACAACCCAACATTAATCCACTAGTTTAGGCACTAAATAAACATTATTACCAGCGAAACACCACAAATCAGCCCATATATCCAAGGTGGGAGTTCATAGAGCCCACACAACCATTTTTTCAACATAAACAAGCTACCCATATGCATGCATGAGTTTAAATGCGCTCTACTACTTCCATAAATCGTGTTTCCAAGGGTTGATCGTTTCTTACTTGTTTAGATGAACCAAGCAAAAATTTCGGTCCAAATGTGCTCAAGAAAAACCGCGGACAGCAGCTCCTTTTCTTAGCTAGATGTAATCTCCAAGTGTTGAGCTAACTACGGTTGAAATTTGAGGTGAAATGATGAAGGTTTAGTGAAGAAATTGAGGCTGTTTTACTCTTCCTCTTGGTCGGCTATTTGGAGCAGAAAAAGAAGAGCTAATGCTGAAGGTAAGCTTCCGCGAGAAGCTTTATAAGTTGTGGCCAAAAGTTGGTTCAAAATCAACTAGGAATAGTGCGCGCACGCGCGCGTTTTGTGCTCGATTCCTCTTAAGTTTGTTGCACTAGTGCACTAAACCTCTAATGCACTTTCATTCATATTATTATTATTCAATCTTAATTGTCCCAAAATAATGGTCTAAGATCCCTCAATTAATCGCGTACGCGAAAACGCGTACTTCCGATTTGTGCGCGATAAAGTGAAATTTCTAAGAAATTCTTATAACGATTGTGTAATTAACTAACACTTGAGTACTTAAACATAAAAATACCTATTTTAGGACTAATGTACAAGTCTCCAATTTTCCAAACTTATTGTATCCTCGATTCAATTATTAACTCCAATCGCGTATTCACTATTCTCACTTAACGAGCTTTCAAAAATTAAATTTGGAAACAAATCATTTTAAAAATATATGCAAGTCATAATTCCATGTAATTAGGTCTAAAAAGGTTGAAATAAAATATTCAGAGTAAGCGGAAAATTAAATATTTAAATAAGCTAGTAATAGGAATTTAAAATAAGTAAATTTTTGCGAGTCCTCACAATCTGACCGAGCCCAGTCCTGGCTCGAGCAGGTTAGTAACCAAGGGCAGGATCCAGTTCAACTTAGAACTTACAACATGCGCAAGTAATCAAGTAAATCGGTAAACGGTAGTAGTTCACAGTTAACAGTAGAAATTTACGGTTACACAGTAGAAATTTGTCATTTTAGTAGGTCGAGTGAGATAAAGTACACACTCATCTTAAAATGGTGGACAGTTACATTGGAGCAATTATAGGGTGCACTTAACACTTAAGCACACAATAACTATGAAGTAAACATGCAGCAAAACTGTTCAAATCAGGTACACCTATAAGGAATACTCACCAATTCAAAATAAGTGAATAAGTGAGCAAATAAACTCTTTAGTTGTCCCCACCGGGATCCCCTTGGAAACCCTCTCGAGTACCTGAAGAAATAGTGATCAATTATCACTCACATATACTCACGACCATGTAACTTCCAAAGAAGAAAGTGCACGCGCTCAAAATTTAAGACAGTGTCTTATAAGAGTTTTACTCAACAAAAATCGAGATTTAAGATCACAAGTTCGAATCAAATTAAAGGAACTTTTTGCTAACTCATTAAAATAATGCTCAAAGAAAACTCGAAAGCCGTCTTTGATTCAAGTCGTGGTAGGTGAACCTCAATTCCAAAAGAAAGTGTCAATTTCACTTTTGGCACGAAAATCGAGAAAAAGATAAATAGTTTTCATCTCCCAAAACTTCTAATCTCATAACCCAAAAGTTAGGATATAAAGGACGTTCACATTTTCCAAACTAATGGAGATAAAAATCATCCAAAACTACACTTATTTCATATAAAATATCAAAGATAAGGTTCCAAGATTCAAGTGTAAAACTAGTGCAATTCACCCAAAACTACTCTAGCCAAACGCTTCTTTTTTTTTGGAGTTTAAAATCACGGCAATCGAGGCAAAAAGAACTAGGGTTTGAAGTTCATTTCTCAAGTATAAAATATGGTGTCATTAACCAAGAAAGTTAGCAACTAAGAAAACACATGAAAAGAGGTTTATTCCATCGGGAATCGAGTTTCATAAATGAAGGTGTTAAAGTCACAAGAGAACTTGTATCATTCATGAAATCGAGTTTAAAATAATCTATCAATATCGAAATAAGAGAACGAGTTCTAAAAAAAAAACTCATTTCCCAAGAAAGCGGAAAATTTCAGCTTTACACGTCAAACTTAGAAAAGTTAGATCTTGCACTCAGTAGGTTCAAAAATGGAAAACTCTATACCGTTGGAAACTAAATTTAGAGTACTAAAAGTTCTCAGAAGACACTTTTCCACGATTCCAACTAGAAAGCTTTCATAATTCAGCTCAAAGTTTCAGTTCCAAGAAGACAGGTTTGAACCAGTCTTGGTTTTTCAGCAAAGTTTGGAAATTCGGCATAATTCACAGAAAGTGAATCAGCCTTTGAAATTCGTAACACAATAAGTGATACGAATCTCGTTGGTGAGAAGATTCGCGACCCAAGATCACTTGTTGGATTTGACTTCGAACGCAAGAAACGGTGGCAGCGGAACCCTACGACCCCTCTAATCCCCGTGACTACGAACTTGTTGATATTATCTCAACCCGTAATCAAACGAATTAGCGAACCTCAGGCAAGTATAGAAGGCGCCACAATTCAAGTGTGGTTCTTGAATTGATAAGCCAAACAAGAACACTAGAGTATAACTCTAAGTTGTTCAAGGTTTGCTCGAAAGCTATGGAGAAAATTCTCACACTAGGTTTTTTTGATAAAAGTGTCTCCCTTTTAATGACGTAATGTGGTGCCTTATATAGGCTACAAGTAAAACCCTAATCTAGTAAGGAAAAGGAACTAACTAATGACTCTCCAATCACAATCACAATTAAGGCTAACTAATGGTCAGCTTATAAAGCTGGCCCAACATAACCCAATAAAAGCTAATTCACCAACTTAAGTAATAGTGAGTCTAGACTCTATAAATCGGATCCAACTCAACATGAGGTCTTGGACCGAACTTATTCCTACCAAATAAAATAGAAATCTGAAAAATAAACTACTAAACTATTACTAAAAGATTCATTCTCTTGCAGCCCGAAACATGGCCCATAAGCGGCCCATATTTCATATCATTCCCCTCCTCTTGAAAAAGATTTGTCCTCAAATCGTGGTTGGAAATGAATGGTACTAACAAGAGTTGGTAGGGTGACACCTCAAATCTCCACATATTGGCTCTCTTAGAATGAATGATACTTGCATACGTCATGATTATTATAATTTGGTGCACATGTCTCTTGGTCAGCTTGAAAATGCTCACAATCAGCCATGGAAAACTCAAGGCTTTACTCCAACGACTCCTCGAAGATAACGCATATAGCTTCGGTTCCATGATGCAAGGTAAAATGTATGGTACATTGGCAGCAAGCTCACATCTTCTTGGATCCTCCATAATGCAACTGAGAAACTGAACAACACTTTGAACATGATCGACTTCATTAGATTGATCATCACTTGGGACACTTGTTGCAAAATGGTAAGGAGGCAAAGGACAAAATTCAAGTGCAAGGACTCCCTTTGAAACTTCATTACTCCTCCCAACAAGCAAAGCAGGCTCATGGGTGAAGTTGTATATCAATGGATAGTAAAGGGATACAACACTTAAGATGCAAACTCCATGAAAATTCTGATATTCGCCAATGGATATAGGGATAGAACATGCCATGATCAACTCAATCTCTCCTTGCTTAACCTGTATAAAAGAAGAAAAGCTAAACATAACAAAGGTAAGTTCGTTAGAAAAATAAGCCCTCGCATTGTTTCCCAAAGTCAGCGCACTTTTCCCCTTGTCTTCCTTCTCAATTAGCTCAAGACAACTAACTTGTGTAGATGGGACTTCAAGGTTTTCAATCTCAAGTTCATTGCCAGCATTCGTAGATATTTCTTCAATCAATGGCGGACTAGAAGGAACATCTTTACCACCATTGGTTGACACATGAGTAAGTTGCTCAAAATATGAATTCAGCACTTGGCGAATTTCTCCCATCATAGAGTCAAATAATTCTTTATTCCGGCTTCAGAAATCAGCCTTTGATTCACGAGGCTTTGATTCAATTCGAGAATTCATGACTCGATTGTAACAACACTCCTTAGATGATGCTCGTTTGCTTGATGAAGACCTCGGCTTTGTTGATCGATGCAAACTCCTGTGCTCCTCCTCATACTCCTTATAAGTATGCTTATGTCTTTCATATACACACAAAGCACGGAAATGATCCATTTTGTCCCGAAGGGAATGGAACTCATGTTGTGAATGCTCGAAACTTGAATGCATGGAACTAAGGTGCTTGGAAGTAGTTCGCTTGGAACCCCTCCTCTTAGGAGGCTCGTGCTCCAAGAATTCTTGATGATACGAATGAGAAGCAACTCCACGAGGCATGGTTAAGTGACCTGCAAAATTGGTTAGCAAAGAAGGAAATTCCTCACAACATACAAGCTCACGTGTATGCGCTCGCCACTCGTGTATTCACTCTAATAAGCTCACCAACATATTTTCTCACAGCCTCTTGCAAAACCTTGAAGAAAGTAGAGCTCCTCAAATGCTCAAATTTTAGCTTAAAAAAAATCAAGTTCACGCTAGAATTTGAGGTTCGTAAGAGTGGAGATTTTCTTGGAAAATAAAATTAGGACACTAAGAATGGAGTAGTAGAATATATTCAAGACTAAAAATTGGAAAAGGAATTGACACAGAAGCTGAAAAAAAATTGTTCTTGTTTGGTGAGAAGATTCGTATCAGCTGGCATCAGAGCTAGCTTGTTGGTAACATCGTTTATCCCTTTTTTGTGTCTTAATTCGTGTCTGTTTCGTTAGTTCCAAAAAAAAAAGAAAAAAAAATTTCTCGTTGCACGTCGCGTTCTGTCCGTGAGTTCCTGGCCGCGAGTTTCCCTTTTTTTCAATTCTGGTCACCATTGTTGGTCCTGTCTTGGTGTCGTTTGAACTCCTGGAATTTTTGGAAATTAATTGTGTCGTGTTTGATTTAGTTTGTGCGAGTTTCTCATCGTTCGTTACACACACGGAAAAAAAAAAGGGAGAGCTTCCTAGTCGGTGACTTCGTCCAAGTCGCGAACTGCGACCTTGGAATTGTGCAATCTGTCCGTGTCCTGTTAGTTCCAATTCCATTGAGTCTTGTGTGTTAAATCTGCTCGTGTCTTGCTATATTGTTTCCACCGCTTGGGTCCAGCAGGATAAGGAGTCAGTCGGTGCTGAATTGTCATGCTCCCAAGTCACACAAAATATTGAGTCAATAGCAAGTTCTGTCTTGCCGCACTTTCACTGAAAATTCTGTCCAAGTTGTCGCCTCATTGCTTGTGCATGATAATTGTTCAGCAACTTGATATCTTCTTGTCCTCGAGATTAAGTCCAACCTGAGTTAAAAACAAAAAAAAAAAGGGGCACACAAAAAAAAAAATGATTCTGCTCGCTGCTCGCTTCCAAGTCGCGAAGTGCAGCTCTTGAAGTTGTCAAATTCTGTTAGTATCTATTGGTTGTGTACGGGTTGTTTCTAAATCTGTCTTGAGTCTTTGCCGAGTTGTTTGTTATCTAGGAAAGTAGTGGTACCTTGTTCTTGAATTTCGTAAGTAAAACTTCACGATTTCTTGGAGTTCTTGAAGTGATTCTTGAACCTTTGAAATCTGGAAAATTGCAGCGATATTCTTGAAGTTATTTGCTGGAAATTTTTGTGTTTGGTTTACTACTCTTGGTTGTTAAAGGCTGGTTGATACCTGGAGCTGTACTTGACCCGTTTGTGACCAAACCTAGCCTAGCCAATTGCAACAACCTATCACAACAGACCTGGACAAGCTCGACACAGACCTGGGAGAGAAGTTGATAACGCGAACCTTTGTTCATCCGAAGTTGCTGCTGTAAAGGAAAAAAAAAAAAAGGAGAACACAGCAGCCAGAGGGAAGTTTATATCCCTGTTATGGTGCAATCATAGAGCACTTGGGAAGAGGCACATGGTCGGCTGAATATCTAGAACAGAAAAAAAAAACTGAGGGAACAGCCGCTAGACTTCCAAACCTGATTGGTTTCCAAAACCAAAGGGGCTTCCAACTTCACTTTGTCTTCCAATTCATAGCCACCGCTTGCCATACTTATCACCCGTCTTGGTACCCTTCTCAAGCACGTAGGAAAGGAACTCACTCGGCTGAACAGCTAGAGCAAAAAAAAAAAAAAAAAGAGGAACAGCGCTGGAGGACTTCCAATCGTGATTGACTTCTAAATCCAAAAGGGACCCGACAAGACCAAGTGGCCCTCCAACTCACTTGTCTTCTATTTGGTAGCCGACCCTTCCCTAGAATTACTCAGGTGTGTCCGCACCTCTGCAAAAAGGAAACCAGGGCCTTGAGTCAGCTAGAACAGGAGTAAACATTCCACGAAAATCCAGCAAAGCAAAAGGACCAACTTCCTTGTCGGTTAGAGTTTTTTTTAGTGTCGTTCTTAATTTTTTTTTCAGCTTCTGTGTCAATTCCTTTTCCAATTTTTAGTCTTGAATATATTCTACTACTCCATTCTTAGTGTCCTAATTTTATTTTCCAAGAAAATCTCCACTCTTACGAACCTCAAATTCTAGCGTGAACTTGATTTTTTTAAGCTAAAATTTGAGCATTTGAGGAGCTCTACTTTCTTCAAGGTTTTGCAAGGGGCTGTGAGAAAATATTTTGGTGAGCTTATTAGAGTGAATACACGAGTGGCGAGCGCATACACGTGAGCTTGTATGTTGTGAGGAATTTCCTTCTTTGCTAACCAATTTTGCAGGTCACTTAACCATGCCTCGTGGAGTTGCATCTCATTCGTATCATCAAGAATTCTTGGAGCACGAGCCTCCTAAGAGGAGGGGTTCCAAGCGAACTACTTCCAAGCACCTTAGTTCCATGCATTCAAGTTTCGAGCATTCACAACATGAGTTCCATTCCCTTCGGGACAAAATGGATCATTTCCGTGCTTTGTGTGTATATGAAAGACATAAGCATACTTATAAGGAGTATGAGGAGGAGCACAGGAGTTTGCATCGAGCAACAAAGCCGAGGTCTTCATCAAGCAAACGAGCATCATCTAAGGAGTGTTGTGACAATCGAGTCATGAATTCTCGAATTGAATCAAAGCCTCGTGAATCAAAGGCTGATTTCTGAAGCCGGAATAAAGAATTATTTGACTCTATGATGGGAGAAATTCGCCAAGTGCTGAATTCATATTTTGAGCAACTTACTCATGTGTCAACCAATGGTGGTAAAGATGTTCCTTCTAGTCCGCCATTGATTGAAGAAATATCTACGAATGCTGGCAATGAACTTGAGATTGAAAACCTTGAAGTCCCATCTACACAAGTTAGTTGTCTTGAGCTAGTTGAGAAGGAAGACAAGGGGAAAAGTGCGCTGACTTTGGGAAACAATGCGAGGGCTTATTTTTCTAACGAACTTACCTTTGTTATGTTTAGCTTTTCTTCTTTTATACAGGTTAAGCAAGGAGAGATTGAGTTGATCATGGCATGTTCTATCCCTATATCCATTGGCGAATATCAGAATTTTCATGGAGTTTGCATCTTAAGTGTTGTATCCCTTTACTATCCATTGATATACAACTTCACCCATGAGCCTGCTTTGCTTGTTGGGAGGAGTAATGAAGTTTCAAAGGGAGTCCTTGCACTTGAATTTTGTCCTTTGCCTCCTTACCATTTTGCAACAAGTGTCCCAAGTGATGATCAATCTAATGAAGTCGATCATGTTCAAAGTGTTGTTCAGTTTCTCAGTTGCATTATGGAGGATCCAAGAAGATGTGAGCTTGCTGCCAATGTACCATACATTTTACCTTGCATCATGGAACCGAAGCTATATGCGTTATCTTCGAGGAGTCGTTGGAGTAAAGCCTTGAGTTTTCCATGGCTGATTGTGAGCATTTTCAAGCTGACCAAGAGACATGTGCACCAAATTATAATAATCATGACGTATGCAAGTATCATTCATTCTAAGAGAGCCAATATGTGGAGATTTGAGGTGTCATCCTACCAACTCTTGTTAGTACCATTCATTTCCAACCACGATTTGAGGACAAATCTTTTTCAAGAGGAGGGGAATGATATGAAATATGGGCCGCTTATGGGCCATGTTTCGGGCTGCAAGAGAATGAATCTTTTAGTAATAGTTTAGTAGTTTATTTTTCAGATTTCTATTTTATTTGGTAGGAATAAGTTCGGTCCAAGACCTCATGTTGAGTTGGATCCGATTTATAGAGTCTAGACTCACTATTACTTAAGTTGGTGAATTAGCTTTTATTGGGTTATGTTGGGCCAGCTTTATAAGCTGACCATTAGTTAGCCTTAATTGTGATTGTGATTGGAGAGTCATTAGTTAGTTCCTTTTCCTTACTAGATTAGGGTTTTACTTGTAGCCTATATAAGGCACCACATTACGTCATTAAAAGGGAGACACTTTTATCAAAAAAACCTAGTGTGAGAATTTTCTCCATAGCTTTCGAGCAAACCTTGAACAACTTAGAGTTATACTCTAGTGTTCTTGTTTGGCTTATCAATTCAAGAACCACACTTGAATTGTGGCGCCTTCTATACTTGCCTAAGGTTCGCTAATTTGTTTGATTACGGGTTGAGATAATATCAACAAGTTCGTAGTCACGGGGATTAGAGGGGTCGTAGGGTTCCGCTGCCACCGTTTCTTGCGTTCGAAGTCAAATCCAACAAGTGATCTTGGGTCGCGAATCTTCTCACCAACGAGATTCGTATCATCTGGTATCAGAGTTTCGGCTCTTGATTCAGGTTAATATGTTTTTTTTTCTTTTTTTCTATTTATTTTTCTAATAAAACCCTAGCCGCCTTTTGTTTTAAAGGAAACAAAAAAAAAATTTTGATTCTTGTTTTCTTGATTTTATCACTTGAGTCTAACCTATCCCTTTGATCGATCGAGGTTAAACTTTTTTGGTGTGATTACGTTCTTGAAAACAGGTTTTTCAAGGGTTTAACTCCCTTTAAATTTCTTCCAAATGAAGTCGTAACCTTGTGTCGAGTCGTTAAAAGCAAAAAAAAATCGGACTGTTCACGGGGGTACTGTTCACGGTACTGTTCACGACTGTAGCAATACTGTTTATCCGCCGCTACTGTAGTAGTACTGTTCATCCGAATTTTTTTTTTTTTTGGGTTTCCATACTTTGTGTTTGTTTCTTGTTGTTCTTGAGTCTTGTAATGGTTTGGTTATTTCTTGAAATTCTTCGATTACATATATCAAGACATTCTCCGAGTTACTCCTTTGTTAGCAAGCGCTCGATTTGAGAACAAATCGTCTTTCAAGAGGAGGGGAATGATGAGAACATGAAGATTTGCATGGATTCCTTTCATTTTACAAGTCTTCACATTCCAATGATGGTTGATGGTGCAATCGGGCTCGAGAATCATTGAAAATCCAATGTTTCCAAATCTTGATTGAAATCTTGATTGGTTTCCAAATCTTGATTGATTTCCAAATCTTGATTAATATCTTGATTGATTTCCAAATTGAGAGTTAAGTAAGTTGTTTGAATTAGGAAATAAAGGCTAAGGTCATGTTGACCATATTTAAGCCTATTTGAGTTAGTTTCCTATTCTAGTTGAATTAGAGTTTTAGGAAAGTAGTTAATTGCTTCCAAATTTATTTAGGAAGTTGTGTCAAATTTAGAAGTCAAGTCAAATAAAGAAACTTGTATCGTTTCCAATTTAGATTAGGGTTTTGAGTTTTGTAAGGCTATAAATGGCCATGCTTATGATATTTTCAAGGAGAAGACAATTATGAATAAAATTTGAGAGTTTTCTCTTGTTCCTTAGGGAGCGTCCCTTGATACAAAGTGAGTTGAATCTCCTTTGTTCAAGTTTCGGCTTATCAATTCAAGACCATGTTGAATTTGGGGCGCCATTCTACTGCTCTAAACAATCTCGAGTTGTCCTTGATTGGTTTAGAATCCATCTTTTGTACCCATAACCTGATCAAGATAGATCCTTCCGCTGTTTGATCGATTTGATTTCTTCTCGAGTGGTCCTTGGAGAATCGGGTTCGTATCAATAAGAGTTCTAAACAAGGTTTCAAACACAACAAATGGAACTAAATTCGGAGTTTCGAGTATTGAGATACATCAGTTCAAAGTTGGTCACGTTTTGCAAACTGTTCAGTCATTTTCCAGATTTGAAAAGCTATCTTTATAGTATCATTTAGCCATCGAAATGGCATTGAAAATATACCAAATTTGGTACACTAAATCTTCCATATGTGACCTATATCTCTACCAAATTTCACGCAAAAAATCACGTGGGAAGATAGTTAACAAAATAGTCAAAGTTCGGAAAAATTTCAAAGCAAATCTACCGTCTGTGGTTCTCTTTCCTTTTCAAACGTTTTGTCCCACACAATCAACCTCAATTAGCTCAAATGTTGAAACTAAGGTTCCATAAACATCCAATGAGCAATTTAGAGGTAATTGACATCAAAGTTTTCGAAACAAAACATTCCAAACCAAGTTTGACCATTCGGCCAGCAAGAAGAGAAAGATTTCCAGATTTCCAGCTTTGTCATAGTTTGTATTGAGAATGGTCGATGGCGTTGGAAACTAGATTCAAAACTCTACATTTCATCAGAACAAGTCGTTTCCAAAATTAGTTCACAAAGAAGAGAAAATTAAGCCACAAGTTGCAGCTTCTACCTTTCTCTCGGACAGATAACCAGAACAGGGCAGCAAACTTTGCCGTATCACTACGGCTCACTCAATTCAAACTAGATGGTGAATTTTATACCCTTGAAAGCTACAAATGTCTAGTTTCAAATGTAGCAAACAGCACTCGATTTCGACTTTTGTACAAATAGATATGTTCGATAAAAAAGTGGTACTGTTCGGACAGTCTGAACTCATTTCCAGGTTTCTTCACATTTCAAAAATTCAAGTTTTGCTCATCCAATTCAAATGATTTTTGGTAGAAACTTTCTACTCACAATATATAACATATATACATCAGTTTCACAGTCATTTGAGCATCAAAATTTCGAAATTTAGGCAAGGTAATAACAGGACAGATTCGGCCAGCTTACTTCCTCTCATGGTTTTCTCTCTTTCTTTTCCTCTTCTAGTTTCTTCTAGTAAAACTCATCACAAACAAACTAACACACACATAAATATCATGGGAGCCCTCATTTAACCAAGGTGGGAGTTCATAGAGCCCACTTCAACCAACCAAATCCAAGCAACAACAACAATAAGGAAGTTACAAGCTTCAAAACCAAGAAATGAAACAAGAAAGTAAAAGCTTTGGTGGAGATGTTTATACCTTCAAAAATCAAGATGAAACTCTATAATTTTGTTGTGAGAAACTCCTTAAAATAGCCCCTAACCAGCTGGCCCTCTCTTCCCTTCAAGTTAGAGTGGTACTCCAAGTTGTAAGTGATTTGGTGGAGGTTTGGTGAGTGATTTGAAGCTAACAATGGAGTTTTTTTCTTCTTCCTTTTCTTGTCTCTTGGCCTGGCCGAAAATTGAGGGATTGAGTAGAGAGATATGAGGGTTTTTGTGTGATGAAAACTTGGAGAGAAAGAATGAAGTAGTAGCCATAAGTGTTGGGCAAAAAGTCAACTCTTTGTAGTGCCCAAATAGGGTTTTGTACTACCACTTTCTCTCGGTTTTGATACCCTCATGCACTAATCCTTCTAGGTACTTCCTATACTATAGTAATTATTCACCCTTAGTAGTCTAGTATTAATTTCTCAAATCTCCAATTAGTCATACCGGCGCGACTTTCGGGAAACTATTGACGCGCGCACGGTAAAAGCTTAATTTGAACTCACTCACACCTAATCCCTCAATTAACTTTTCTTAGTCTACTATTGATCATTCTTAATTCTCCAAAACTAATGCACTCTCAAATCGAATATTATCTCGAAAAACGTGTACTCATTATTTCTCGCTAAACGAGTAGTAAAAAATTAAATTTGCTAACAAAACATTTTTAAATTATAAAAGGGACATTTTTGCATACAAATGGACTTGAAATGGCTGGAATAAATTATTTAGGGTAAACGGGTGAATAAATAATTAAATGCTCCAATAAAATAAAATAAAAATAAGAAAAAAATTCGGGTCTTCACACACACTGATCATGAGTCGCTTAAGCATATTAAGTCACAACACAAGTTAAATAAGCGTCATGTTAGGTGGATTGCATTCATCGATACATTGCCTTATGTGATCAAGTATAAAGTTGGAAAAACTAATATTGTTGCTGATGCATTGTCACGTAGACATTCCTTGCTTACTCTACTTGATGCAAAATTATTAGGTTTTGAATTAGTTAAGGAGTTATACTCCAATGATCTAGATTTTTCAAATATCTATTCATCTTGTGGGTCCACAAGTCAAGGTAAATTCTACATCCTTCATGGATTTCTCTTTTATCTCAATCGATTGTGTATACCTAATAGTTCTATTCATTCTTTGCTTGTTAGGGAAGCACATGGAGGTGATTTGATGGGTCACTTTGGTGTGGCTAAGACCTTAGCTATCCTTCATGAGCACTTCCATTAGGCGAGGATGAAGCGAGATGTGGAACGAGTAGTAGTTAAGTGCATTACTTGTCACAAAACTAAGTCAAAATTCCAACCCTATGGCCTTTATAGCCCTCTACCTATATCTAAGGAACCTTGGACTGATATTTCTATGAAATTTATTTTGGGGCTACCTAGGTCAAGAAAGGGTAATGATAGCATCTATGTTGTTTTTGATCGGTTTTTTAAAATGACACATTTTATCCCGTGTCACAAAATGGATGATGCATCTCATATTGCTGATTTGTTTTTTAAAAAAATCATTAGATTGCATGGCATGCCTAGAACGATTGTCTCTGATAGGAATGTCAAATTCTTGAGTTATTTTTGGAAAACTTTGTGGGGAAAGTTGGGAACTAAATTGCTCTTTTCTACTACTTGTCACCCACAAACTGATGGCCAAACTGAGGTCATCAATCGCACTGTGTCTACACTCTTACGTGGCATCATTAGAAAGAATATTAGGACTTGGGAAGAGTGTTTGTCTCATGTTGAGTTTGCATACAATCGAATTGTGCATAGTTCTACTCATTTTTCACCATTTAAGATAGTCTATGGTTTTAATCCTTTAACACCACTAGATTTGTCATCTGTGACAGGCCCACCTCCCCCTAAGGCGAACCAGAGGGTTCGGCGGACCGCCTGTCCGGCTCTTGCCGGGACTCAGTCGTTCACTACAAACCTCAATTGAATTTCAAGATATATATTTCAAATATACATCAAAGGTTCCCAAACTTTACATATCAAAAGCGAAGCGTCCACGCTTCCACTGCGCCACTCTGATCCTTGATCACAATTAGTACACAGGAGGAAGTCCAAAACTAGACTATTACACATCCAATCAATTCTAAACGTTCAATACAATCCCAATATTAACGATTACACAAAAGGAAATCTAAGTTCAATCCATACATGAGATAATCCATGAATAAGCACTACAAGCCCTTCCTTCGCCTTGAGCCCTGTGGAGGGGAATAAAACATTTTGGTGTGAGCTAGAAGCTCAGCGAGTAACCAATAAAATCAGTAATCAAATCTGTTTAACAATAGTTCATTTCAATGATGTCGTAAATCAAATGATAAGTCTAGAAACAATTACAACGTCTACAAAACATTAAATATGGAGTATCAATAATTCAAGAAACATTTACAATGGAAAGCGATAGTAACATTCATGAAAAGGATACGTTCGTTCTCCTGTCATTTCATTGCATTTTTGGTTTCATTCGTGCATTCATTCACCCCGTCCCTACAAGGTAATACTCGAGTATACCGAAACGTTCACCCAAGTTCCTAGTCGCCCGACCGAGTCCGCTTCTGGCTCGAGACGACCGGTAACAAGGGGCAATGGCCAGTTCAGCCCAAAAGGCTTACATTCATGCGCAAGTAGCATTTAATCATTAATCATTGAAAATTTCATATTTATTTAGGTCGAGTGCGATAAAGTACACACTCGCCTAGAAAACTCGTTTTAACAATCATTGAAAGCAAAATCAATAATAACAAGACACTGATATGCAAGCACGCATGATATGTAAGAAAACAGTTCCAAAAGTAACTTTGAAAACAGTTCAAAAGTAAATAATGCAGGAAAGCGGTTCAAAAGTAAATTTGGAAACAGTTCAAAAGTAAATAATGCAAGAAACGGTTCATAAATAATTTTAGAAATAGTTTGAGGTCACTCACCTCCACGCCTTCGAAACTATCCATCATATAGCATTACTTCACTCAAGTCCAAGCCCTAAAGTACAAACGCAAAGCAATCAAGCCCATTCAAAATTCGGACAGCATTTCCCCTACATTTCCTTATTTTCCAACCTACAAATATTCACCAAATCCGTAACCGTCAACTACAATTGTACATACAATTCACAAACCATAAAACATATCTATTTAGGCCACAAAATCCTTCAATCAAAGCCAATTAGAAGCTTAAAGCCAACCATTAGAAAATCCCCCAAATGAAACCCTAGAAACCGGAATTTCCGCACAAACCAGAATTTTTTCCGCAAGCGATCACAATTAATGCATCAAGGGTCTATTTAACACCATTTCCAACCATCAATCCAACATAAATCATGACCTTCATATAAATTCAGAAAAATACCCAATAAATCAGAAATTGGACCAACTTAACTTAAACCCATGAAATCATCCACAATATAACATATGTAAGGCCCAAAGACAACCTAAGAGGGGGGGTGAATTAGGTTGATTAAAATCTTAATCAAATTTATGCAATTTTTGCTTAATAAAAATTTACCTTCTTTTCTAATAATGATCAATCAAATAGATTAGAAGAAGAGAGCAATATTGATTCGAAAAACAAGTATAGATAAGCAATGAGAATTTTATTAAACAAAAAAGAATAAGATAGAATATCAAACCGATTGTCTACCAAGCTTTCCTCAAACTTGAAGACCAATCACTAGGTTGAACAACTTCTCTTTGATGAAAGATGATCAACTAGATGTACAATGGAGGGAGCACTTCCTCCTTGCCCTAAGCCTCACTTAGTCAAGCTAAGAAGTTTTACAATCACTCAAATAACCCTCAACAAAGCTACACTAATGAAACTTTCAACCACAAGAGAAATGCTCACAAGAAGTTCACACCACTTGGAGAACAAATCTAGCTTTGGAGACTATTTTCTAGCTAAAATATCTCTTGAGATCTTGTAAACAAAGTGTGCAAAAGTCCTCTTCTGAATCAGAATCGTTTGTATTTAAAGGGAGCCAACAATGAGCTTCATTAATACTTCCAACGGATAGAAGGCAGATGAAGAGTCAGCTAGCCGTTGGAGCTGTCGGACGTCCGACGTCTTAGTCATCGTCCGATCCCATCGTCCGAAACTCAGTCAAGTTGTTGTTCGGACGTCCGATGGTATTTTATCGTCCGAGCTTCTGTGTCCGAACGTCGTCCAGAGAGTTAACAAATCTTCGTGGAATTTTTAGGACGTCCAATGAGATTGATGTGCGTCCGAAGCATGCGTCCGATCCTTCAGGACGTCCGATGCTTCCTTACGAGCGTCCGACAGAGTCTTGGCAGAGAGTCATCAACATTTTGTGGAATTTTTAGGACGTCCGACACGTTCGATGTGCGTCCGAGGAGTACGTCCGATCCATCCGGACGTCCGATGCTTCCTCACGAGCGTCCGACAGAATCTTCTTCTTAATGATCTTCATCCTTTCGGACGTCCGACCAATTCCTTAGGACGTCCGACATGAGTGTCCTGTTTTTGCTTCTTCTTTTAGTTGATTTTCAATTCTTGACATATTCGTACCTGACTCTTTGATAGGCAGAAAACACTTATATTTGAAGAGAGTTAAACAAACATTTCAAAGACCTTTGTGATCATCAAAACCAAGAATAACAACATATATAATCACTACAAAGCACTATTATACCATTAGTAAACCAAAATAGCAACTTGCTTAGCAACTCACCTCAAGTTCAAGAAAGATAACACCTTAGAGCTTCCCTTCAAAAACCAATCCATCAAAAGCTTTAAACCACCATAGAGAACCCTTGTGTGAAATATTGTCCAAAACCATCGGTGAAATCACAAGATTTTGGTAGAAATTAAAACTAGAAAATTGAAGAGTTTCTTCTTCTCTCAAGAGCTCGGTTGAGCAGGGAACAAAATGAGATATTTTGGGGTGCAAAACAGTTAAAAAGGAAGAGAAATCAGCTGGTCAAAAGTTGTTGGCCGACATGCCACGTCAGAATCCGGCCGGAATCTAGCCGGATTTCCGGTCGGATTCTTGGCCGGATTCAAGGCAGTGGCCAATTCAATTTTTTTCAAAACTGCAAGGCAATCCGGCCGGGTATCCAGCCGGATTTGGCCCCTGTTTTTTTTCCAAAACTTTTCTTTTCTTTTCCAAGTTCAAACGTTGCTCTCCTCCGCTCGCCTAATAAAGATATATATATAAAATGAAACCCTCCTTCATACGGGCGTCACATCATCCTTGCCTCTATCTGAGCGTGTCAACTTAGAAGGTGCTAAGAAAGCAAATTTTGTGAAGAACTTGCATGAACGAGTTCGTGCGAATATTGAACAAATGACAGCTCAAGTTGCTCAATGAGTTAACAAATGGCGACAACACATGGTGTTTGAGTCTGGTGATTGGGTATGGTTGCGTCTGCGCAAGGAAAGATTTCCTATACAAAGGCGCAACAAGCTGCTTCCACAAGGGGATGGACTGTTTTAAGTTCTTGAGCGCATTAACGACAATGCCTATAAACTTGATCTCCCTGGTGAGTATAACGTGAGTGCTACATTTAATGTATCTGACCTTTCTCTTGTTCTCGCAGATGATGAAGCTGATTTGAGAACAGATCCTTTTCAAGAGGAGGGAAATGATACAAGTCAAGCCATGCTATCGGACAAGATTAAAGTTCCATTAGGACCGGTTACACGAGTTTGAGCTAAGAGACTACGAGAGGCACTTCAAGGGCTGGTTCGTGAAGTCCAAAGTCAAGAAGTTGTCCCGAAAGTCATTGAAGGACTTGAGCATAATGATTTGAAGTTGATCTACCTTGTTCAAGTGAAGGAAGGTCACGGAGTACCAAGCCCTAGTTGTTACTCAATCTGGAGTTTGGTCGAGGCAAATTCAAGTCCGATGGACCCATAGAGTTGCTTAGTTATTTAGTTAGTTATTTGGAGCATTTTCTAGTCATATTTTAGTCATTTCAAGTAGTGAACTAATTTGGCCACCTTGCATGCCTTGGAGCCGATTTTAGTGACCTATTGTTTAGGAAACTTTGTCATATTTTTAGTCTTTCCAAGCCACATTAGCGTTTTCATTGTAAGGCTATAAATACTAGCCTAAGTGTCGTATTTTGACCAATTAATAATATTTCAAAATTTTGAGAGTACTTTCTCTTGGTTTTTGCGAAAGCACCTTGAACAACTTAGAGAATTTCTTTGAGTGTTCTACGACTTATCAATCGATGATCACGTTCCATTATGGCGTCTTTTACCTTATACCAGGGTTCGTTAACCATGTAATTAACGGGTTGAGATCTTCTGCTCCAAACTTTGATACTAATTCTAGATCCTTGGACTTGTCTCTTATGGGTTTTGTCACAAGGTTGGCGACGTTCGTATCATTGACCCTACTGCTCTACCAACCGGGTTAAAATATTAGTCATTTGCTGGATTGCCGTTGCTACCTAATCTCCTAATTCGGCCCTTGGTTCAGGTTGTTGCTTAGCCGTCGCGTCTCTTTCTTCCTTCGGTTCTTGTACTTGTCTACCCTCACGTCCTTGACTTTACCTACTTTCCATACTTCTTTTGAAAAATAGACTATATAAGTATAAACAAAATAAAATAGTTATGAAACTCAATAAAAGCATTTCCAAGTCATAAAATGAAAATAATGGAACACACTTAAAATAAAACATTCTATTTATATACATACCATAACAACTCACTTACCAAGTCATAAAGTACTGTACATGTCAACCTAATAAAGTTAGGTACTTATAGCAAACCAAAGGACATAGAACAAAAGCAAACGCTATATACATCAACCTTAACACGTCAATATCAAAAGCAAAACAAGAAAGGTGACGTGTCATCCCAACTACCCTATACTATGTCCTAACTATCTTGCACAACCTTCAAACCCTAGATCTCTAACTCAGTTCGTCACTGACCCAAATGATTCCACCACCTCCTTAGGTGCAGCTGGCTCTTTCTCAGGGTCCTCCTAAGGGTTTAGGTCAGATTCATTTGAGGCCATGTTCCCTTGACCTTCTCTGGCTAAATTCACATGTACCACTCCCTCTGCGAGCACTCCACACTTAGTTAAAATGTTATCAGTTCGTTCCCTTACTTCCCTCATCACTCGAACGAGACGACCATTAGCCTCGTGTGCTTGCTCTCGAAAAGCATTGGTTCGCTACTGTTCCTCAAGAATAGAAACTTCAAACTCTTAAATTCTATCCCCTTGCATTCTTAGCACCGCCCTCAAGCGCTCAATCTCCGTCTGGTCTCAGCGAATGGCACTAGCCAACCTTCTCCTCTCATCCGCTATGGCGAGACCACCCTATCGGGATATGAGTAGGTCCGCCAACAATCACAATGCCTGAACCTACGCCCTGGAGCCCACCGAAATACCGGCTCTCCTGGACGTTCTTGATAGCTAAGCAATTGACGAGGTCGTTCGGAACTCCGGTTCTCACCATCTCCTTCCATTGCCTACAGTACAAGTAACATCAAGAGAATAAACAATTTTAAAAAGTAAGGCTAAGTTAGCCACCTACTCTCTAGGGTTTCACAGTTAGACATTCGTACATAAACCATATTAAGTACAAGTCACTCAATCGACCCAGACCAATTCACACTTAGGCTCTGATACCAACTGTGATGACCCTACCTCTCCCTAGGGCGTACCCTAGGGTTTAGCGGACAACCTGCCCAACGCTCGTTAGGACTCATTCACACAACTTAAAAAATAAATTATAACTTCAAAAGTAAAAGAAATAGCAGTTCCCAGACTTAGGATGTGCATTTATACACATAGCTATCTCAAATATTAGTACATACCCAATACCCAAAAGTAACAAAAGATTCAAGTTCTAAACGAACTCCTAACCCTAATCGAGCACTAGCACTAGTACAGAGACAAAAGCCAAAAGGTAAAAGAAATAGCACCTCTGATACCACCTGTGATGACCCTACCTCTTCCTAGGGCGTACCCTAGGGTTTAGCGGACTGCCTGCCCAACTCTCGTTAGGACTCATTCACACAACTTAAAAAATAAATTATAAATTCAAAAGTAAAAGAAACAGCAATTCCCAAACTTAGGATGTACATTTATACACATAGCTATCTCAAATATTAGTACATACCCAATACCCAAAAGTAACAAAAGATTCAAGTTCTAAACGAACTCCTAACCCTAATCGAGCACTAGCACTAGTACAGAGACAAAAGCCAAAAGGTCTAGACAAAATTAGCCTGTTCCCACCTCACGCCTATGCTCACACCACCTGTAAGGAAAATAAAACTAATAGGATAAGCTAAAACTCAGTAAGGTTCCAAAATTTCATGCAAAACAAGTAGCAAACTGACCATTATAGAAAATTTGAAATCTCAAAGTAAGCGAGTACAAAAGTTCATGAAAGTAAGCAATAACACTACAAGCATCCAGTTAATTAGGGATTCAACATTTCCAAGTATAAGGATACAACTCGCTCTTGCGAGCTAATTCGGCCGTGGCTTGCCAAGAAGCAGTTGACACTCCGTCAACTTTCAAAGCAGTGTAACAAGTTCAGTAGAGCACCACTTAACTCCAATCTCCAACCAACAATCAAACCTCCTACCGGGCCCGAACTCCAACATTAACAGTGGTGGTAATACTTGAGTATACCGAATCCAATAGATCACATCTAGTGGATTACACAATAAACAATAAACAGTGCCTACGGTTCACTAGTCTCCTCGACCAACTCTTATTGGCTTGATTCGACCAACTAACCAATAGGGTTGGGATCCCAGGCAGTATTCAAATCATACACATATATACAACGAACCATTTGTAACCAGTGCATAGTAATAAGTTATATTAGGGCAAGTGCGATAAAGTACACCCTTGCCCAACCAAACAAGTCAAGTACTATCCAATCACATCAAGAAAGTATTACATTCAAGTATCAAGTTCAATCATGCAACTGGAGACGCTCACCAATAATTTACTGCTTATCCAAATCAAGTCCAGGTCCAGCCCACTCATTAGAGTCAAAATCTATGATAAAATATCATGTAACAACTTATAATCAAATAGGGTTTCAAAATATACGACCTTTGCTTATTAATATCAAAGATAAACCAAGTAAATAAAACTCATTTAGATAGTAATCATAATACTTGATAAACCCTAAAAAATACATGCCCGCTCTTTTTGTATTTGGTAAAAAAATGATTAAAACTTTTAAATTCGCAACTTGGTATATGCAACTAGAAAATCTTGTTTAAAGTGACAATTACTTTCACCTTGTAAAATATATAGTTTTTGGCAAAATTTCAACTTACATATCACTACTAAGATTAACTCAAGCATTCCTAAGCAAGTGAAGTCCAAATCGATTACAAATCGTACTTCTACTTCCACTTTCACTCACTTACCCCACAAGAAGAAAAACAAGCAGTACCTCCCCTATTTTTCCTTAACTTTTCTCAAATTGCAAAGCCAACATTCCATAGCAAAATAGCCCCAATCGAGTCAACAAGTTCTAAGACACATAGGGTGCTTATTATAGCCACAAAACTAGCTATATTAAACATATACCTAACATATAGTCATCATATACCAAAGTTGAAAATTCTCAACTAAATCTGAAAATTTGGAACTAAAGTTAGAAAATCCTTATTTGAAAGCTAAAAGTCCTATTACAGTTAGAATTCTTCAATACAAGTCCATAACAAAGCTAGATACCATCATATTATGGCAGAAAATAATAATACAAAGTTGAAAAATTCACCAATCTTCACAATTCATGATATTTTCCATAAAACTTCTGTATTCTAGTCATCTACCCAACAAAATGCAAGCTAAGTAAGAGGAGGAGAAGTTTTCAACTTAATACCTTCAAACCACTAGGAGAAAATAAAGAACCAAAACTTTTCTCTCCAAATCACTCCACTACAAGCCTCCTTACCACCTTGTTGCAACTTTCTTCGGTTTAAACTAGTGATTCTTGTTGATTTCTCACTCAATCAAGGCATGATCAAGATGAAACTTGAAACTTTCTTCTCTTTTTTCTTCCTCTCAAGAGTCGGCCAAGAAGGGAGCAAAATGAAGGAGATTTTGATGATAGGAAAGATAAAGTTGGAAGAAAACTTTTGGTCAAAGAAGGCCTTGATTGCCAACACTTGGCAATCAACCATTTTTCCTCTTCTTTTTTTTCTTTTCCTCTTTTTCTTGGTCAATAATTTCGACCAACCCTAGGAAAAAATTAGGAAAAGAAAAATAAGAAGATTAGGGAAAGAAAGTCTTGGTCAAGTGGTGTCCTCGATCGGTAACAAACGATGCGAGTTGGTTCAAACCTATTTCCTTGTCTCTCTTGTACTTTTAACTTATGATTCACTAACTTACTCTTAGCACTTTTAATCACATACTTCCTCTTACTTAATATCCGCTCTTATCCACCAAATTTAGTACACACACCTCACTAATTGATCACACTACCACAATGCACCATAAAACCTAGCATATACTAACTATAATGGTAAAAGTAAAACTCTCGACTCTATTATTTATTACAACTATTAAGGAAAGTACATTACTATTAAAGAAATTATAAATTAACTTATTCAAAATAAAAAGAAAATTATAAGAAAATATAAATAAAATTTTCAAGTCTTCACAGACTCCATCAGGGTTCCCTTCATCTCATCGACTGCCCTGAATAGCCGGTTCAATTCACAGATGAATCGAACATTCCCCATGTGAAAAGCGAAGTACATCCCCAAGAACACGACATGCTCATGTCGCAATTCCTCATGACCCTGAAGAATCCTGTCATTTCCCTCGTGTTTGCTATTTCTTCTGATGCCGCACTCGCATTTCTTTTCACTATTCAATCCCTACTTAGTGTGTAATTCCTTACCACGTGTCTAGATTAACTATAAGGAAACAGATTTTGAATTTGTACATTGTATCCTACATTTCATATCTACGTATTTAAAACGTGTGTGGGGTTCTCTTCTTCCATTGAAACACATCTATATGTCAGTAGCCGGTTCAATTAATCCCAGAAGAGCTTGAATTATCCGTAGCATCTCCTGACTCCATCAGGGTCCCTTTCATCTCTTCAACTGCCCTGAACAGCAGGTCCAATTCGTGAATGAATCGAACACTCCCTATGCGAAAAGTGAAATACATCCCCAGGAACACGACGTGCTCCATGCCGCAGTCCCTCACGATCCTGAAGAATCCTGCCATGTCCCTCATACTTGCCATTTCTTCTTATGCCGCACTCGTACTCATGCAAATTAACTTATAGCACTTCAAAACGCAGCATATCGACTAATCTTCTAGAAAACGAGTGTGTTGTGCAAGGAACATTGAAAGTCTCCGATTTCAGTTGCATTTATCCTCCTCTTCCCATGTCACGTGTCGCGATCCTCATCCATCAAATTGAGGACATGTGTCAGTAATTGCGCCCCAAGCGGAATAATTTTCAATTTAAATTTTGAATTCAAATTCCAACAATGGTCTCCTCAACAGTCTCCTCTACTCAGTTCTTTTTCTACCCTGTTCATCCGTGTGGGGCCCTATTTACAAAAGTAGTCAGTGACCTTCATCTACATGGCAAAAGGGTACGACAGCCCACATGCCACATGCTGCCCATCGAATGGAGACTTTCAGCCTTCCTTGCGCAACATGCCCGTTTTCTAGAAGATTGGTCGATACACTGTGTTTTGAAGTGCTATAAGTTAATCCGTAGGAGTGCAAGTGTGATATCAGAAGAAATGACAAACACGAGGGACATGGCAATTCTTCAGGGTCGTGAGGGAGAAGATCATCGTGAAGGGGTGTAATGAGGGGAGTAGGATATTCATTAATAGTACATCATTCGACTATCAATATTTACAGCAATGAGATACCCACAGAGACTCTCCCACATTATGTACAATATTAGTGCATTCTCCTTGACATTATTATAACGTCCAACGGTCAATGTTTTGTAATCCTTAATTTAGTGAGGAATCTATTCTTTTCAAAAAATGTGATGTATCTATCAATGGATATCCTACTCTCCTCAATACACTCTTCACGATGATCTTTTCCCTTATCAACACGTGAAAACGGTTAAGCATGTTATTGCGAACATGAAGGTCCGCCTTCAATCCGTGATTTCCCGTAACCTTACCGAAGACATCTTGAAAGTTGGGATTACACTGGTCACTAGGCTTACGGTCCAAAACGATAAGTAAGCCTAATATGCCGTCAATTGGCCCACTTCGATGGGCCCCATGTCCGTCGTCCATTAAGACAGTATCACCGCCAATCAGCACACTTCCGTCAATGTTAATGAAAGACACTTTACACTTGTTTCTATATCTACGTCCGGGTCCCAACCCTAGCTCCGGAAGTTTCATGTAATCGTGTCATACGATTTCGCATGCAATGCCTTCGTCAGGGTCGAAGGTCTCATATATGATCCCAATCTGTGCAAAAGGCCATTTTCTGCCTCGCATCAACAGCCTCGCGCATCTTCCAAAGGTTAGCAGTCAAGGGCTCCTTCCCCCTCCCTCTCTTCAAACTCTGATTCATATTTTTCATAGAGAAATCTCTGATCAAGGATAGAACGAGATCCGCTACACTGCTACCGGTGCTACTGAACAGCCTCCTTCTTCTAGTGATGGGTCTCACAGGAGTCCTGGGACCAGCATATCTCTTCGTTCCTCGACTAGCCATTTTCCGGCACAATCACGAGCGAATGCTGTGGTAATCCCTTATTTATATCACGTTGTTTAACTGTTTCACCTTTATGTCAATCATCAATGCTTTAGAAAAATGCCCTTAAAGGGGCCCAATGTACTACTGTCTCGTGTACTCAACCCAGTCTATCAAATACAACAGATACTTTAGAATGGGTTGGGTGACGTCATCAGGTTGGGTTGGGTGACGTCATCTAGGTAGAGCTCCGCACTGTGTATCATCAACATAGTTTCACTGAATTTTCGAGGTTTATCAGAAAATACAAAAACACTTCCTTCCTCGCCATCTCATCTTCATCAAGAGTAAGGACATGAGAGTAGTTCAATGAAAATACCAACTCTCTCTATTTCTTGCTTCAATTCATAGGTAACTTAGGAGAATTATGTTTCGAAGGTTTTCGAACATTCATACTCTCTGTAATAGAGCTTCATCACAATATGCAAGTGCGAAGTAAATCATCCATCCTCATAGATCATATCTCACGACAGGATGATTATTTGAAATATGGATGCTTCCGGCCATTCAACCGGAGCAAATTCTCATCTCACAGATCAGAGAAGCTATGAGAATCTACGTGCCCCTGTACTTGTCGGGAAAGATAAAGGAATAGAATTAGGATTATCAATGTATGGGCCACTTATATTCAGGCCCAACATATTTCTAATTTCTTGATTATATAGGCCAATCAAATGATAAGTGGGCCTCACACCAGACCCAATCCATTATTATCAAAAATGTTCTCAACTTCTTGATTCACTAGTCACTTAAAATGTAACTGAGCCTCGCACAAAGCCCAATCCATTATTCTCGAAAATGTTATCAATTTCTCCATCGAATGGGTCAATTAAATGACAACTGGACCAATTAGTGCGCACTAGGCCTAATCAATTTTTGTCGAAAATATTCTCAACTTATTGATCAATTCTAAATATCCATAATTCTCACAATCCTACTCTACAATCCTTGTGCCAATTACTCCTGTCACGACTACTTAAACGCATCGAATCGTGGTGATCTCCTCAACTGAACCAAATAGAATGTCGTATTCTACTTCCTCCAAGAGCTCCTGTTCGCCCCCAGAAATCAATATCAGGCATCACCTGTCCAAGAGGAAGAGGAAGAGGCGAACCACGAGAACTAGGTTTGTGCGTGGCTGTTGCCTGCTGCACAACAATAGATGAAACAAGGAAGTTATTCTTGAGAATTCAAGAAAGATCCCTTCCATTTCACCACGTTTCAAGCCACTCCGACCACTTGGTCGGTGTCAATTCGGGCAAATTACAATCTCCGCAGGAGGCTCCACCTCACCAAAATGTGAGCAAGACTCCTTATCAAGATTCCCTGGTCCTTGACGGGCGTGGGTCCCAGTAGGATCAATAGTAGGGTCAGCACTATTTTCATGAGCTAATTACGTAATTACAGTGTCATAAGTTCGATTAATCTAGAATTAGCGTGTAATTCCTTGTCACGTATTTAGATTAACTGCAAGGAAGCAGATTTCGAATTTGTACGCATTTTATTCCAAGATGAAATAAATTGACATATTTTTATTTCGATACTATGTATAGATTACATGTGGTACTGCTGCATTAAATTCCTACTTACGTACGAATACATAACTTCTACGTCGTATCCTATATTGCACATCTACTATTTCATATGTGTGTGGGGTCCACTTCTTCCACCGAAGCACGTCCACATGTCAGTACCAGGTGCAATTGCTACCAGAAGAGTTGGGATCATCCGCAGTATCCCTTGACTCTGTTAGGGTCCTCTTTATCTTCTCGACTGCCTTGAACAGCCGATCCAATTCTTGGATGAATCGAACAGTGATCAGGTGTCCTTGATCTTGCTAACCTTTGGAAATTACACGTGATGATGGATAGGGTGGCCACATTAGTATCCATTCGAAGAATGGATGGTTGAAATCTTCTCAACCCAATACAATGAACGACTATGATTTAAGGTACATCAATCATTGATGCACCGCATAGCAACTGATCAGAAATAGTATGCGTGATCATTTGACACTTGACACTTGGGCAAACACTTGACACTTGGTCATTTAGCTATCCTACTTTGTTATTCCTTAGCTTCCATTTATATTAGCTAGTAAAAACCAATTAGCAATTGCTACAACCATTAGCAATGCATGAAATCCTAAACTGTTAACATTAATGATATGGTGAACATTTTCAGTTTGACATTTTAGATTATTTCTTAATAGTTGGGATTTAGATTAAGAAATAATCTAAAATGTCAAACTCAAAGGACTACAACCCGATTCACATGAGTTTAGCTACTCGAAACCAATAATAATGTCAACACAAAGTCGGAGGCATTATGTACGCAAGAAATCGTGAACATATAAAATCAAGATAGGCCAAACAAGTATAATCACGTATCAAAGGATATGCGACACTCCATAATTGAGACTTTACTAAATTATACAAAAAATTTTAGAAAATAAGTGTTCATACTATTTTATTGTGGATTTGTCCTAATTGACCCTTATATGTGACTAGATTTTTAGAACCTTCTCTTATTTTACTTTTCACTCAATTGACCCCTTAGGACCAATTTGTGTAATTCAAAAGGGGCTCAACTTAGCATTTCCTTCATTTTCTAGGGCTGAAATGGATAATTCGAAATTGTGAGGGTTTTATCTTGATTTACCCCTAGTTAAAGTTGATGTTCAATGCTTTCTAGGTACCATTTAACAATTTTCACTTTATATCTGTCTAGTAATAGAAAAGCAACAATTTCTCCTTCACTTGCCACCCCCTCGCTACCAAGCCAATCCTACCTTTTCATTCAAGTGCTTTTACTGGAAAAAGAAAAACAAGAGAATGTAGGGAAATTTGTAATGACCCCAAATATTAGAGTTTGTAATATACGTCTATGGACTAAATTGGAGGGTTGGTTTTATTAATAAATTTGCAATTGGTGATGGAAATTTGGGTAAGCTCAAGGGGACTGGATTGAGTTATAGAGCTGAAAGTTGAGATTACCTTATGATTTAGATGTTTGTGAAGAGATAATTGAGATACTATCTAAAATTTGTGGTGCAATATTTGATTTTAGAAGTTGTAAATTTTAACAAGCATGAGGTGTTTCTCTAAGACCCTTCTAGCATGTTGTGAGCAGGAGTTTAGGGATTCGAAATCTGATAATATCAGCCCAAGAGCCATCCACCTTCATCGTAGATTTATCTAACAAAACTAAATAGGAGCTTATGAGCACTTCGTGGATAAAAAATTGGGGCAGGAGAAGAAGAAAGAAGGGAGGGGCTGATAATTGTGCATCTTGGGTCCGATTTACAGGCTAGACAAAGTAAGAAAAGAAGAGAAGCAACATGGAGGAAGACGAGGTAATTAAAGAACCATGAGGAAAAGAGAGAAACGAGCATGGATTGAAAGGTTTGAAGCTTGAAGTGAAACACCAAAGCTTAGGTGAGAAGTTTTTCTCTTATTTGTCATGTGAATGGTATTATATCTTCTTTACAAGTGTTTATATGTACTTCTTGTTGGATATAGTTAGTGATGACTCTTCATTGGAAGTTAGAGGAGAATGGAAAGGTTTGCACACCAATTCAAGTGTCATGATGTTTGGGATGTTCTAAGAGCTGTGTCTAACGTAAACTAGTATAACTCTTAAAGAAGTGTCTAGTCATTTGAATTGTGCCTATTCATTTAAAGGTGCCTATTTAGGAAAAGTATGCTTCCAAAAGACATGACATTTCTTTTGAGGTGTCTAAACGTTATAAATAAAGATGTTCAGATATTAGAAAAACTCACTTTTACTTCTAGTTTTACTATTTTTCTACTTCTTTTCAAAATAATAATTCTCTAAACCGTTCTTGGGAGAATTTCTTCATTCTACTGAGAGAAAATTCTGGTTGGCTTAGTTATTCCTAGAGGAAATTGCTGCAAACCCGATACTAGAATAGTGGGGGCAAATTTACTTAAGAAAAGTGAATCTTCACGGCAAAGCCATTTTCTGTAGTTGTAATTGAAACTTCTCTAACAATCTTAAGGAAATTTCCAACATGGAGGGCACCAATTCGAATAATGTTCTGAACAAATTTTTCAAGTCTGATATTATGACGACCCCAACTCCCCCTAGAGCGTATCCAAGTGTGTGGCGGACTGCCTGCCCAACTCTCACCAGGAGTTACTCATGCACCACAAAATTTATAAAACAACAATCTTAATAATAAGAGCAATAGCGATTCCAATCTTAGATGTATATAATTGGAGACATCAAATGTCGAAACCATCCTTAAACATAGCCAGGGCTCTAAGCATACAAAGTGAAATCAAGCGAATTCGATATGGAGCTAAGAAGTGCTCATGCGAGCAACTAACAAAATTTAGACAAAGATTCCGTCTTCTCCAAATCCTACTCTCATGTTCTTGCCCCTTGTAAGAAAAACAAACTAATGGGATGAGCTAAAAGCCCAACAAGATTCCAAGAAGACATGCAAGGAAACTATCAGGCATGATAGAGTCATATTATGGCATGATCGCATATGTCAGGAAGCATGTAATATCCAGATAGATCATGTATCAAGGAACACATTCAAGTAAAAGAATATAGTCTGCTCTCAGGAGCAGGTTCCACGACAGTTTTTCCAGGATCCGTTGACACTTCGTCAACCATGGAATTATAATATCCGTAAATCACCACTTAATCGCCAATCTCCATTCATCGACCATCCCCCTATCGGGCTCGAAATTAAAACAAGTACCCACAGTTCATCAGTTTCCTCGACCAAACCGTTTTGTCAGATTGATTCAACCAACTAGCCATGGGGTTGGGCCTTAGAGCCCCAAGTGTTCAAGTATTCATGATTTGGGTTTGGAGTCCCAAGTGTTCAAATATTCACAAGTGGAGTTGTTGACTGTCACCCAACGCTCACGCATGTCATGATTGGAGACGTTAGCTGTCACCTAACGTTTCGGTATTTAAGCATGTCATGAGTTCAAGTCACGAGTTCAAGTTACGAGTAAACAGGTTAGGAAATTCTTCCTCTACCCAAGGCTGTACAGCTTACCCGACCGCTCTAAGGCTGGTCTCAAATAAGAGTTCCAACGAAAGGCCCAGTTCAGCCATTGTCGACCTACATTCACGCATACGCATGAGTAACTCAAGGCTGTCTAACTTACCCGACGTCTCGGATAAGGGTGCTAGCGAAAAGCCCAGTTTAGCCGTTGCAAAAAGATATACAGCCGGCCTATATTCATGCACATGTACACTCAAGTTCGCATGCAGGATCATATAACTCAACTTTACAAAGGTCGAGTGCGATAAAGTACACACTCGCCTATGAAATAACAATTCAAAATCTCTAGTAATTTCTAACAAGAAGTCACATTTGATCAAGTAACATGGACCATGCAGTTGGAACACTCACCAATTGATCACAACCTTTTTACTTCAAACCATGGTTCTTTCTCTTGGTCACTCTCGAATCCTGTGGTCATGTCATACATCAAGAGTCTAGCCATTTTATGCCAATATAAATGTAAACTATGAATTTCGAAGTTTCACTTAGCCAATAAAGCAATTTGTAGGTTTAACCCTTATATAGCTCCCAAAAATGCAAAATTTTCTTGTTCAAATCTAGGGAAAGAAACCTCATGTATAATAGATCAATGTCTCAAGCAACATATAGAGCACAAGGACATCACTTACAGTCAAAACTTTAACGAAAATAGGACAAGACCTTTGTAGTACAAAGCTGGCAAATTCAAGCAAGAAACATTTTGGAGAAAACTATTTTTTCTCTTCTTGTCCCTCTTTATTTTAGGTCAAACCAATGTACATGTGAAGTTCAAAGTCTTGGTAAGTATCTTAAGCAAAAGTAGGTCCTAATCATCATAAAAATTCCAACAAAAGTCCAACATGACCTTGCCAATTTCCTTTAACATCCTCATTTTTCTTCCTTAAATTCATAGCAAAAATCTAGTACAACACATCAACTATAAAAGGGAATGTGTAATATGTAATTTGAGGCAAGAATCCCACCAAGAAGCCACGTATAAAACTCATGGTGTTAACAAGTATCTTGGACAAAAGTAACAAGAATTACAAGCTTAAAGCTAGCTACTTCTAACTAGAAAACATGTTTAGGCAACCATTACCTTCCTCCTTTTAAATCCCCTTGTTTTTGCTCAAATCCAACCAATATGTGGAAAGCAACATTTTAACCAAGTCTCTTGAGCAAGAGTAAGTACAAAAGTAAACCAAAAGTACCCTAACATGAAAACGCAAATCCTCCCACGCTCAATCGGCCAACCAAGCACAACTTAGCCTCACTTGGATTCAAGAAAAACACTACATGTATGTCAAGATGAAAGAGATAACAGATGTGTAAGGTGCTCTTAGACAGAATTAATCAAAATTTTTAAAAAACGAGAACCAAAAATTGCAACTTTTCCTCTTGATTTGCTGTCCAGAAATTCCAGCCTTAAAAATGCTTTAAAAGTTGATCTTTGCTTGCTTTTAACTCCTCAAATATCACGTACATGACAAGATTTAGGTGTTAGAAGGTATGTAGAGCCAAGATGTGTCAATTTACAACAAAATTTTAGGGATAAAGCTGGAGAAATCCTAGCTTATTTCCCTCAGTTTTAAATAGGAAAATTCCGGCAAGTGTTTTCTCACTTTTTGTCACCAAAACAGCATCTCTTTTACTCGTTTTCAACCATAAATCACATAATAATAGGCTTGTAAGATGAAATGAGGTATTTATCATGCATTCCAGCAAACTCAACAAAGAAAATTTGCATATAAAAGCTGAAAGTTCAAGCTTCCTCCACGGTTCAACGCTGGAAAAATTTTCAGCAAGAGAACAGTTTGAAGAAACGAATTTTCTCCCTTAAAAACTCTTTATTTTTCACTCAAATCCAACATGTATGTTAAGATTAACGTGTCACAAAGGGTATTGAGCAACAAGATGAAATTTTCAGTCGTAAATCATTGAGAAAAACTGGTAAATTCTCTCTCTCTCTCTCTCTCTCTCTCTCGATTAACCAAGGAAGAATTCGCAGCAATATAACCCCAAGTTCCTCTAGTTAACCCTCCAATTTTCAACCCTATTTTCATGGCAAATCCACTATCAATCAAGATAACATATCATGAAGTGTATGGTGCATATGCTATGTGACGCCCCACTTCTCCCGAGGGCGAACCCAAGGGTATCGGCGGAACACCTGGCCAACTCTCGCCAGGACTCGGTACTGATTCAATTTAAACTCAATAATATCCCATCGATACTAAAAATCGAAGAGATACAGGAAGGTCAATTCCTTTATAAACGTTCAAGTCTTACAACATATTCTACCCAATTATTTTACTTTCCCAAATATACAGCTTCCAAAAATCAAATTCTAAACAAATACATTCACAATTCTAATCAAGTGAAGCATCAAGTAAGCTTCTCCAGAATTCCTCCCATTTCAGCTCCTGTTAAGAAAAACAAATCTAACGGGGTGAGCGGATGCTCGTGAGGCCAAGAAAACATGCAAGACACGTAGTTCAATAACAATAACACTTACACAATATGAAAGCTATAACATTCAACTAGTTCTAAATTTATAAGAAACACACTTGAGTAGGATGCAGGAGTTTTAGGAGCTAATTTTCAATTGCTTTGCCCAAGTTCGGTTCAAATACCTTCTCGTGACGACACCCCGTCACCCGGATAGGTAATTAAATTCGGAGCACTTCACATATTCCATTTATGTTTCTGAGACGACTCGAGAGGTACCTCCCACCCAAATCGGTGTGGTACTTGCTATCGTTCAGAGGTCGATGAGACACCGCTCCAATCGACTTAGAATGCTTAATGGTTCTGAGACGATTCGAGAGGTACCTCCCACCCGAATCGGTGTGGTACTTGCTATCGTTCAGAGGTTTAGGGTACTGAGACGACTCGAGAGGTACCTCCCACCAAATCGGTGTGGTACGTACAATCGTTCAGTGGTCGACGAGGTATCGCTCCAATCGACGATTCCAAATAGGAATCACAAATAGGAATCACATCCACATTACTACGTACAAGTCGGATATGAATTCACATAGCAAACTTCAAATATAATTTCATTTGAAAGAGGACGAGTGTAGTAAAGTACACACTCATCTCACAAAGTTCAAATTCATATAACGGATAAGAAACAGTTAACCACTTAGCAACAAATTCATGCACTTGGCACTCACCGAATGATTCAAGTAGCAAGTTCAAATGATGGTTTAGGCGTCTCCCGTGAGATCCTCTGTAAGTTCCTCTTGAGCGCCTGAGCATTTAATAATAAACTATCACTTATAAACCCCAATTACTAAGGAAGATTGCACCCTTGTACAATCTAAGAAAATTTCATGAGAATGTGCCTTAATTACTCATAAATTGAGGCTCAAAAGTGGAGTTTTAAAACACAAGCAAAATCTAATTTTCATCTTTGAAATCGAGTGTAAAACGATCAAGTGATATCAAAGGAAAAGAGAGTGTTTGAAAAACTCCATTTCCTTTAAGTTAGAAATTTTCAGATTTGTTACACTTACTTTGAAAAATCGTATCTCACTCTCTACCCGTCCAAAATTGGAAAATCTGGTACCGTTGGAAACTATTTCCAAAGTACTAAAAGTTCCTAGAATACACTTTTCCATGATTCCAAATGGAAGGTATCCAAAATTTGACTCAAAGTTGCTGTTTTAACACTAAGGCAGTTTTCGGGGTTGGTTTTTGGCAAAGTTTGGAAATTCGGTAAAATTCGTACGGTACAAACCAGCCTCTAAAATTTAAAACTCAATTAGAGTTGCAAGCAAGGTTTAAAACACAACAAGCGGATCAAGGATCGGAGTTTTGAGCATCAAGATATGATAGCTCAAAGTTACTAAAATTTCCTTGTTAATCAAGGGTTTTCCAAACTTAAATTATGCACTTTGGAAGTTTAGTTGAGCAGCGAAACGGACTTGGAATGGCACCAAATTTAGCAGTATAATACTACCATATAGGGACTATTTCTATGTCAATTTTCATAGAAAAATATGTACGAAAAGTTGGTTAACGAAACCACTAAAGTCCCAAGAAGTTCCTCGGCAAATCTGCCTTGGACTTCCGTTTTTCCGTTTTCAAAACGTTTGGCCAATAAAACACCTCAAACACGGTTATTCTAGTAGGTAATGTCTAAAATATGTCCAAGGTACATTTGATAGGTGATTTACACTAAGAAGCTTCGGATATCAAGTCCCAAATCATTGTTAGTTCCAAATCTGTCCAAATGCATGGTATTCCTTCACAAGACCAGATTCGAATTTTGATCATAAATCACTCAATTCAACTCGGAATTGAGCATGGTTGGTGGAGTTGGAAGATAGACTCATAAGGATATATTTTCTCAGAAGAAACCGTTTTCAAAATCTGTCCATAACTAGCTCGTTCGTGAGCATCAAGTTACAGCTCATGTGCTGACAGGAAGCAACGAAACAGGACAGTGAATTTCAAATGAATGGTTTGGCTTACTCAAGTGGAACCAGGACATGAATTTTATACCAATGGAAAGCTGGGAGTGTCTAGTTTCTATTACCGCAAACGGCACTCAATTTCGATATCGGAGTAACAAGTTATGGCCGAAAGAAAAAGACTGCCTGGGCAATCCGGGAAAGTTTTCCAGTTTTGCTAAACCTTTGAAATCACCACAATTGACCAACCAAATCATGTTATTTTTCAATGAAACTTTCTACACCATTCATGTAACATGTATACATCATAATCAAGCCATTAGAATCACTAAAAATCACCATAAGGGTCACGGACAACATAGGGGCAGAATTGAAAAATTTTCACCTTCGCTCCCATTTGAATTTCTACCAACAATACAACGTTATTCCACTACTTTAAGCACTAAACCAACATTATTAGCATCATCAATCACCAAATCAGTTCATCCAATCCAAGTGGGAGTTCATAGAGCCCACACAACAATTTTCCAACATAAACAAGTTACCCACATGCATGCAAGAGCTTAGATGTGCACTAGAACTTCCATAAATCAAGTTTCCAAGGTTTGATCATCACTTACTTGTTTCGATGTTCCAAAGCAGAATTTTCGGTCCTTTCTTGGTCCAAGAAATCCGTGGAATGCAGCTCCTTTTCTTAGCTAGATGAACTCTCCAAGTATTAAGCTAAGTGTAGTTAAAATTTGGGGTAATTTGGTGGAGATTTGAAGTAGTTTGGTGCAAGATGGAGTGAAAAGATGAAGAAGCTTTTTGGTCTTCTTCTTTCCCTTGCTGTTCGGTTGTGTTGAGGTGAGAAATAGAGAGTGTTTGCTGATGGTGAGGCTTCCGTGAGAAGCTTAGCAATTGTGGGTTTCAAGTGTACAAAAGTCAACTCTACAATAGTGCGCGTACGCGCTCGTTTCGTGCACGATTCCTCTCGAGTTTGTTTCACTAGTGCACTAAACCTCTAATGCACTTCCATTCATATAAATATTATTCACTCTTAATTGTCCCAAAATGAGGATCTAAAGTCTCTCAATTAAATCACGCATGTGAAAACGCGTATTTCCAAATTGGGCGCGATAAATCGAAATCTCTAGAAAATTCTTATAACGATGATATTATTAACTACTAATTGAGCATTTGAACATAAAAATACCTATTTTGAGACTAATGTACAAGTCTCCAATTTTCCAAGCTTATTGTACTCTCAATCGGTTAAAATTTTCAAACACGTTTTCACTATTTTCACTAAACGAGGCTTCAGAAATTAAATTTTGAAACGAATCACTTTAAAAGTATAATTAAGTTATAGACTCATGTAATTAGGTCTAAAAAGGTTAGAAAATAATATTCGAGACAATTGGCCAAATAAATATTTAAATAAACTAAAAATAGGAATTTAAAATAAGTAAATTTACGAGTCCTCACATGCTAGGCAAGGAAATCCATCAAACTTTCATATATATAAAACTCAAAACTAAACTAACTAGATTATGCACCAAAGCTAGAATTTTTTTGCAATATAACTTGAAAAACATAAAATCCCGCATACAAGTCCTTCCTTTAGCTTCTAGTACATCATACATCATCCAAACTCAAAAGCAAAGGAAGAAAACTAAGGTTTCTAGCAAAATTCACCTCTTACCTCCAAACCCAAGGATGGCAAACAAATCAAGGAAGACGCAAGACTTTCCTCCTCCAAAACTCCTCCAATAGCTTCCTCCCAATCTTGTTTCAAGTTTTGATGGAGTAGATTAGGATTCTCCCTTTTGTTTGCTCATTAAATAGGCAAGAATCAAGGCTTGAAATTGAGTATTTTCTCTCCCTCTTTTCTCTCTAAAATTTTTGTCCAAGCTAAGCAAGAAAGAAGAAAAATAGTGATAAAATGAAAGTTTGGTTGGATAATTATAAAGCTTGTCTTGGTCAAGGGGTTAGCTAGATGACTGACACTTGGCATAGCAAGGATTATTGTCTATTTAATAACCTAAGTATCTCTCTTTTTCTCCTTCATAATTTTGGCCAAGACAAGAGAAATATGGAAGAAATAATGAAGAAAGAAAAATCTTGGTCAAAGTTCCATGGATGAGTGACATTTGGCAATGCTAGGTTAATGCCTATCTCTTTGTCTCCTTATTTGGCTCTAATCACCAACATATCTAGTGCTCCTCCAATTAACTATTAACACTTCTTTTCACATAATTTTCTTTGTACAAAACTCCCTCTTAACCACCAATTTATCACACACACCTGACTAGTTGGTCACACTACCATACTACACTACAAAACTTAACATCCACCAAATCATGGAAGAAAAAGATAACACTCTTGACTCAATCATTAAACTATCTGAGAAATTAAGGCAAGTGAATTAAACCAAAAGAAAATATAAATTAGCTTATTCAAAAATAAGGAAAAATATAAAATAATTTTCAAGTCCTCACAAATATGATCAAGTTGGATCGTTTTCATGGCACCAATTTCACCCGTTGGAAGGACAAGTTGCTGTTTCTTATCAAGGAATTGGGCATTGCATACCTATTGGCTGATAATCTGCCAAAGATTCCTGAACCATTTGATGGCAAGTCTAATGAGATCAAGGTAAGCCGCAAAAATGTGAGGAAAACGAAGTTTGCTGTAGTGGTTTCATCATAAACGCCTTGTCTAACCGTCTATATGATCTGTTTCATTTTCTTAGATCACCGTAAGAAATCTTGAAGGTTTTGGAGAACAAATACATGTTTGAAAAACAAGGTACGAACAGATTTTTAACTATGAAGTTCTTTGAGTTTCAAATGTTGGATAACAAATCTGTGATGAATCAAGTTGATGAATTACTTCTGTTAGTGTCTAGATTAAAGGATTTAAGTATCGAAGTGTCGGATTGTGACAGCCCCACCTTCCCCTAAGGCGAACCAAAGGGGTTAGCGGACTGCCTACCCAGCTCTCGCCAGGACTAACGGTGCAGTTTAGAGCGATCTATTTCGTTCCGAAACTTATAACGCGCGTAAACAAGGAAAAAGGGCAAAATAACCCAAAATTAAAAAAAATGAAATTCAGAGTCGGCCATGAATAGTAACCGACCAGTCAGAACGCAACCAAATATCAAACAAACATTCACATCTTGAACTTTAGCAATTACAATCCAAAGTGACATACAAAAGTTTTCAAAAGTTAATATATACACGGTTTGCCAAATTGAAAGTGAAAACGGCCCTAAAGATACATTTAGGGTTTCACTTCATATACAATACAAAAACGATATACATCTAGTTCATTCGGCAACCATCTATCAAGATTCATTCCAAAAAGAGTCATATTCCTGTAAGGAAAACAAAAGGAACGGTGTGAGCTAATTGCCCAGTGAGATACTATCACTTACGCACCCAAGTGCATATAAGCATCAAGCTTTCATTCAATATAGTAAAAATAAGCAAAGGCACACGTCAAATATAGTGATAAAAGGATACAGATGGCTCTCAAGAGCCCTTTCCTCATTTGCATTTCTTGATCGGACGTCATTGACTCTCCGTCAATGTTCAAAAGTACCAACCGTAGACTCCACTTTACTTCCACTCCTTCCACCTAACATACCCCTACCGGGCCCGAAATCCAAACACTTGCACTTTGGTTTTACTCGAATAAACCGGAATCGAGAGTCTCGCATACTACATGATTCCATATAACACTTCCCCAAGGCATATCAATTGGCACGACCAAGCCCTCGCCAGCTCGATTCAATCAACTACCAATGGGGTTGAGCTCATTGATAACAATTGTAGTCGTTGGATACTCGTCCAAACGACACCAAGCCATGTACTTTCATTTCAAGTAACACTTCGTGTAACATTTCAATCACATGATAACAATGATATAAAGCACATAGTGAGAGTGATAAAGTACACTTTCACTTCAAGCAATTAACATTCAAAGCACCAAGTCCAAGTATCAAAGCCATATATTAACATACAAGTGAGTAGTACACTCACCAAGCTCGCAAATGTGGTTTCATGCACTTCCGTCAAAAGAACGTTGTGCACCACCGTCACGCCCTAAAACATGCAAACAAGTACAATGAGACTCGATAACGAGTCATAAACCAAGGCCAAACATGACCCCAATAGGGTTCCATAAGCATATACAAACATTAGAGGAAACCAGAAAATTCGGAAATGCAATTAGCTTTGGCCCTGAAAAAAATAGTTTTTGACCTCGTTTTGCGGTAATGGCACCAATTTCACTACGATTATCGGATGAAGGTATACGATACACCGATTCGAAGCTAAAAGACAGGGCTACAACATCACAGAAGGTCACTCAACCCAGTTTTGAGTGCAAACAGGTCAAAAATGCAAGATACTACATCAAAACCATAAAAACAGATTCACAAAACGCATTCTAGCGGAAACATCATAACTCAGGTTCTCCAAGTCCAAATCCAAAAATTCCAAAACCAGATGAAAGCTAAGAAACAGGGCTACATTTCATCAGAAGGCCTCAACAACCAATTCTGATACGAACCCGATTCTCCAAGGACTACTCGAGAAGAAATCGAATCAATCAGACAGCGGAAGGATCTATCTTGATCAGGTTATGGGTACAAAAGATGGATTCTAAACCAATCAAGGACAACTCAAGATTCTTTAGAGCAGTAGAATGGCGCCACAAATTCAACATGGTCTTGAATTGATAAGCCGAAACTTGAACAAAGGAGATTCAACTCACTTTGTATCAAGGGACGCTCCCCAAGGAACAAGAGAAAACTCTCAAATTTTATTCATAATTGTCTTCTCCTTGAAAATATCATAAGCATGGCTATTTATAGCCTTACAAAACTCAAAACCCTAATCTAAATTGGAAACGATACAAGTTTCTTTATTTGACTTGACTTCTAAATTTGACACAACTTCCTAAATAAATTTGGAAGCAATTAACTACTTTCCTAAAACTCTAATTCAACTAGAATAGGAAACTAACTCAAATAGGCTTAACTATGGTCAACATGACCTTAGCCTTTATTCCCTAATTCAAACAACTTACTTAACTCTCAATTTGGAAATCAATCAAGATATTAATCAAGATTTGGAAACCAATCAAGATTTGGAAACATTGGATTTTCAATGATTCTCGAACCCGATTGCACCATCAACCATCATTGGAATGTGAAGACTTGTAAAATGAAAGGAATCCATGCAAATCTTCATGTTCTCATCAAATTCGGAAGCAATTCCAGCCAAAACAACCAATTACAGGCGCAATTCTTACATTCGGGTAAAACCAGAACAGCAATAGTAATTTCAACTTTTCTCATTCTACACTACTCCGATTGACCTGAAATTTTGTAGACACCTCTAAAATGTCATTCCCTACAACTTTCATGTTTTAAGCCAAGGCCAATTCGGCCTCTAACTAGGAGCTAAAAATTCGGGCAGAATGCTCCCACTAGAACCCTAATTTTCTGAAATTTCTTCCAAACCAGAAATTGGTTGCAATTAATCACTTTTTCCACCTCCTAAAGTCATTATATACCATTTCTAATCATCATAGATAGCCACACAATCATGCTTATATTAAAACAGAAAAATCCCCAAAAATAATAAAACTTCATCACTTCAACCACAAATCAAGAAATAATCCATAAACTTGCATCTCATACTACCACTAAGCATGATTTAAGCATCAATTAAGGGAGGAGGGTGGTTCTTCACAACTCACCTTAAAAACAAGAGAGAGAGCAATTGGTCACCTTAACTTTCCAAATAACTTCACACAACAACTCACAAACACTTCAATGGTTGGTTTTGATGATTTGGAGCAAGCTTGAAGAGTTTTCTTCCTTGTGCTTAGAGTAAGAGAGAGAGAAAGAGAGAAAGAGAGGGCTGGCCACTTATGGAGGATTTTTGATGATTTTTGGTCATTTTTGGTTTATTTAAGTCAAATGGTAAGACCATGAATAATGGTCTTAAAGGTAAACCACTCAAATGGTGACACTTGTCACCTTTTATTAAATACTTACCTAACTTGTCTCTCTTATACCAATCCACTTAGCCTCCTCTAATTATCTCTTAACACCCGGTAAATTAATTCCAGTATCCAAAACTTAACCTAGTTGGCCGAATTTTTCTGAACTTTTCGCACTAGTGGGTCCCACGTCCGGTATACGCTCTTAATTTCTCAAAACCTATTCGATACTAGAAAAATCATCTAAAAATTATATCTGCTCCTTAAAATTATCTAGAAATTTTCCTAAGCACGAAAATGCAGAAAACAAGCCATGAAAGATTCTAAAACCTAGAAAATGGAAAATTACGGGTTCTCACACGGATCAACTTCAAGTGGATGCTGTGACTGCAAAATTACCATCCACTTGGAATCATTATAGGAAGAAACTACTGCACACTCCTAAAAATTTCACCATAGACCAATTTACGAAACATATCCAAATTGAAGAGGATACTCGTATTCGAGAGAATAATTTTGCTTTGGAATCTGGTACTAAGGTGAATAATATTGAGTCTAGTGCTAATAAAAAATCTAGGAAAGGTGGAAACAAATTCGGCAATAAGAGAAAACATGGAGATATGTCTCCTAGAAATTCTACGAACAATAAGAAAGACAAGTCATGTTTTTCTTGTGGAAAGAAAGTGCGACAGCCCCACCTCTCTCTAGGACGAACCCTAGGGTATCAGCGTACTGCCTGCCCAGTTCTCGCCGGAGCTCGGTCGATCAAAGAACTAGCAACTCAAGATAACCAGTGAAATAACTTCAAATTAAAGCGTACAAACCCTAATGGCATATAATCGTCAAGCCAACTTTCCAAACTTAGAATGTCAAGCCAAATGTCAAACTTACCACTCTACACTACAATTACATAACATAAGTCGAACTTATGAATTCAAACTTACAAGAGTCAAAAGTAAAGTCAACTAAGCAAAAGGTTACAATTCGAAGTACAAGTTCAAGTAAAAGATAAAGCTTTGAAAGCTCTTGCCCCTATGTCCATCCCACATCTGTTAAGGAAAACAAAGGGAGTGGGGTGAGCTAAAGCTCAGTGAGATTCCAAATAAACAGATACCCACGTAGCCAGATAAAGATTTAAGGTAAACAAGTAAACACAGTATTGTACTACAACAATGTAATCACAGTTCAATTCAAGGATACGGGTGGCTTCCAAAAGCCAAATCCACTTGAGCTTGATCATACAAGAATCCGTTGACTCTCCATCAACGTTTGCATTTAAAGAATACAATGTCCGTAGAACTCCACTTTCTCCAATTCCCGTCCACCAGTCAACCCCCTTACCGGGCCCGAACTCCTCAAACAGTAAGTAGGTAATACTCGAGTATACCGGTTTCCAGTTTTCAGTAAACAGTCCTCAAGGTTTATCGGCCTTCTCGACCAAGCCCTTGCGGGCTCTATACAACCGACTCACCTATGAGATTGGGTACCGAAACAGTAGCAGTAGTTGATGGGGTATCGCCCAAATAACTCAAACACAATCACATATAGAGAAATCACATCTCATAATAGCAGTATACAGAGCCTCAGTGGAAACAAGGGAGGTCGAGTGCGATAAAGTACACGCTCGCCTCAATTTTTATCAAAACAATGTTTGGCTCAAACAGTCGCAAATCAAGTATTCAGATATTTCACATAAATAGTTAATAGGTAGTGGAACACTCACCTATCAAGAAATGTAGTGTTCAAACGTCAAGTCCCTCAGTTACGTTCACCACCGTTTCCCAATCCTAGGGCAACGAGTGAAATCGTTAACAAACTAGATTCAATTCCAAGCCAAATGCGAGCTCATTAGGTGACCAAGTGAGTGGCTAAATCTACTCAATTCATCATGCAAGTTAGATCCAAAATGCAGTAAATGTTCATGAGAAAACAAGTTTCACAAGTGCAAGAAAGTTGGGCAAAAGAAAAGTTTCATTCAAGCTAAAAGTGTTCTTCGCGGGTAAAACAGTAGCGCCCGCGCAGTCTCGAGAAAACTGCCATATCTCACTGTAAGAAGGTCAGAATTAGGTGCCGTCAATGGCGTTGGAAACTAGCCTCAAAGTGCTTTCCAACGGTACCAAATGTACACTCTAGTTCATCTCCTATCAGTACGAATAGCTCGGAAAAGTTGGCTGATTTTCCAGTCCTGGTCAGCCCTAAACCCTAGTAAAGTTGCACTAGCTCTTGGTGCTAACTTCACTTGTTTTGACTCAAATTCATCCAATTTAATCTCCTATGGTTCATATACAGGGGACAAGTTATCTATAATCATTGGAGCTCAAAATGCAACACACAAAAATAATTAAAAGAACCATAACAGTCTAGCCATCAAAAGGAACCAAAACAGTCCACTAGTGGTCCAAACAACCACTTTACTTGCTTCATTTCTATATTAACTCACACCAAACCTTAAAAAAATGTTTATCCAAGTTTCTTAGGCTTAAATAAGGTGCAAATGAACCACAAAATCAAGGAGAAACCTCCTCTACCAAACCGGTCAGCCAAGGGGAAGAAAAACAGTCCACTAGTTCACTTATGTCACCAACCTTCATCCTTTTGTTGTTTTTCACTTAAACTATATGTCAAGTGTTATCTGTAACAGCCCCACTTTCCCCTAAGGCGAACCAAAGGGGTGAGCGGACTGCCTGCCCAGCTCTCGCCAGGACTCACGAAGCAGACTAGAACTATCTATAGCGATCCGGAACTTACGAACGAGCGTAAACGAGTCAAAATGGTAAAATAACCCAAAATTTAAAAAAACATGAAATCCGAAGTCGGCCATGAATAGTGACCGACCCGTCAGAACCCAACCGAAAAAGCCAACAAACATTCACATCTGAATTTTAGCGTTTACAAATCAAAATGACATACAAAAGTTTTCAAAAGTTAATATATACACACGGTTTGCCAAATCAAAAGAGAAAACGCCCCAAAAGTACACTTAGGGTTTTAATACATGAGCTATACAAAAGATATGTTCAACTAGCTCAATTTGGCAGCCATTTGTCAAATCCAGACCAAAAGGGTTTATTTTCCTGTAAGGAAAACAAAAGGAACGGAAAGGGGTGAGCTTGCGCTCAATGAGGTACCAAACAGATAGCATTAAAATCATGGCATTTCACATTTAACAAATCAGATACACATGTCAGATGTAAAGCAAAGGAACCAATGATTCAAATCAGAAGGATACGGGTGGCTCTCAGGAGCCAAATTTCCAGCTACATACTTGATCCAAACCGGTTGACTCTCCGTCAACGTATATAGAACCAATGCGTCCGTAGACCCCTCTTATCACCGAATTCCGTCCACCAAACACCCCTTTACCGGGCCCGCTCACCTCAAACGAACAAAATGGTAATACTCGAGTATACCCGGAATCAAGGGTCTCAATACCCAAAATCCCCGAACAGACTACCGTGGTTCGTTATCTAATCGTCCAGGCCCTTGCCGGCCCGACTCGAATAACTTAGCCACAGGATTGAGCTCATAGGTCATAGAAACCCGAACAGATGCAGACACAGATAACAGATTCAAATTTTGCATAGTAAATTGGCATATGAACAGACAAGAGAACGAGTGTGATAAAGTACACCCTCGTCTCGAACAAATAAACAGATTGCAGAGCAGAAATCAAGTTAAATAGCAATGGAGGGGAGTGGTACACTCACCGGCTCAACTTCAAAAGTTTTCACTTCAGATTGGCCTTAATCGCCAAGAAACCCTAAAATAACCAAAATAAACCAATTGAAGGTTTTACTTCCAGAATCGAGTAAACAGAATGCACATGTGAGGCTCGACTACACGTCGTACGCCTTGCCAAATAAATACTAGTGCAAGAATGCAAAAACACGATTCCCTTGGAAACGAAAAGGTAGCATGAAGACCTAGGCGCAAACAACCCAAAAGCCCTTTCATTTCTACCAAAAGGCAAATCCAACTTAAAAGAACCAAACGGCCTAGAAAATCGGGCAGCACTTCCCCTAAATTTCTTACTTTTCCAGCCATTAAGGCTTCATTATTTCCTCAAATCAGCCCCAACATTTCACACCAAAGGTCATCTCATTTCCCAAAAGCCGTACAGGGCTCAAAGTGGTACAAGTACAAAAGTTAGCTAGGAAACAACCAAAATGAAAGCAAGCCCTAAGAGAGACTCGACGACGAGTCATAAAACAATGCTGAACACAACCCCAATAGGGTCTCATATGCATAAATAAGCATGATAGCAAACCAGAAATTAGAAATAGCATTAGTCTTGGCCCCAAATAGAAAAACTGTTTTGCCCTTATTTTGCGGTAATGGCGTCAAATTCACTACGATTATCGGATGGGGGTGTAAGACCCACCGTTTCGAAGCCAAGAAACAGAGCTACAACAATGTAGAAGGTCACTCAATCCAGTTCCTAACACAACTAGGTCAAATATGCAAAATACTATACCAGAATTCCCAAAACAGGTTTGCAAATCACACAAAACCGTAATTACTATAACTCAGTCTATACAAGTCCAAATGCCGAAATTCCAAAGGTATAAGATAGCTAAGATATCCAGTAACATTTCATCAGAAGACACCAACTTCAAAATCCAAACTAAATCCAGTCAAAATAGGCAATTACTATCGCAGTTCCGCACATTCTGTTCACCAAAAACAGCAACAGTAAAAACGGCATAACTCTCTCTATACTACTCCAAATGCCCTGAAATTTTGCAGACACTTCATACTCACCAATACCTACAACTTTCATGTTTTGAACAAAGTCCAATTCGGCCGCTAGCTATGACCTAAAATTTCGGACAGAATAGGGGTTCATGAACCCTAACTTTTCACAATTCACTTCAAATCCAAAATTGGTTGCATTTATCAACAATTCACACCCACTAGAGTTAAAGCCCCTTATTACCAACCATCAAAAACAACCATACCATCAAAATCATATGAAACCAGAAAATTCATCATAAAATGGAAAACTTCACTAAATCAAGCCAAACCAAGAAATAAATCATATATTCCAACACTCAAGCCACTTCTAAGCATACTATAACCATCATTAGGTGTAGTAGAGGTTCAAGCATCACTTACCAAGTATCAAGAGATGTAGAGAGGTGTTGGCCACCTTAGAGCTTCAAACAAACTTCACTAATACCCTTACTATCACTAGAAGGAAAGATTGTATGGAGTAAAAACTAAGTTAAACACTTGATTTGGTGGATTTGGACAAGTTGGAAGCTTGAAATGTTGAAGAATTTTCTTCCTTCTTGCAAGTGAGAGGTTCGGCCACAATGAGAAGAAAAATGGTGAATTTTGTGATTTTTTTGAGATATATAATCCTTTGGTCAAAAAAGTCAAAAATGTGAATAGTATTTCTTAAGTCAACTCCAATGATCTTGTGACACTTGTCACTATCATAAATGCATTCCTATCCTTTCTTTTCTCTCTCTCATCAATCAAATCTCACTCTCTACTTATCTCTTAACACCCGATAAATTTTTCACAGTATCCGAAACTTAACCTTATTGGCCGAATTTTTCCGAACTTTTCGCACTAGTGGGTCCCACATCCAATAGATAATCTTAATTTTCTAAAAATTCACCAATGCTAGAAAAACATCTAAAAACTATATTTACTCGTAAAATAATCTAGAAAATTTTCCGGATACAGAAAGTGTAGAAAACTAGCCATTGAAAATAAGAAAGCCTAGAAAGATTATAAAACCTAACAAATGGAAAAGTTACGGGTTCTCACACTCTCTCCCCCTTAAAAGAATTTCGTCCTCGAAATTCCTTATCATATATACAGCCAGTTAAGTCAAGTACAAACATAGACGATCCACCGAGGAATGGCCTTTCTAGTTCACCAAATCCTTTCTAACCTAGGCCCTCATATCTTTCGTATCCGGGCGCAAGAATCCCATCTAAGATAATTCACAACTCGAGCCGGCCGGTCCCAAGAGTAAACCATCCTTATTAAAGATTCCTACCCGACATACATACCTAGTTTCCTCGAGTCCCATGATAATGATTCGTACACGTATCACATCCCCGGTTCATAACTTACGCTCAAACGAGCACTTAGACAAATTCATGAAATTAGGACCACAACACCACTTGGCCCAGTCTCACTCCGCGCAGAGACCACGCGAAGTGGCTCTGATACCAATTGTAACAGCCCCACTTTCCCCTAAGGCGAACCAAAGGGGTGAGCGGACTGCCTGCCCAGCTCTCGCCAGGACTCACGAAGCAGACTAGAACTATCTATAGCGATCCGGAACTTACGAACGAGCGTAAACGAGTCAAAATGGTAAAATAACCCAAAATTTAAAAAAACATGAAATCCGAAGTCGGCCATGAATAGTGACCGACCCGTCAGAACCCAACCGAAAAAGCCAACAAACATTCACATCTGAATTTTAGCGTTTACAAATCAAAATGACATACAAAAGTTTTCAAAAGTTAATATATACACACGGTTTGCCAAATCAAAAGAGAAAACGCCCCAAAAGTACACTTAGGGTTTTAATACATGAGCTATACAAAAGATATGTTCAACTAGCTCAATTTGGCAGCCATTTGTCAAATCCAGACCAAAAGGGTTTATTTTCCTGTAAGGAAAACAAAAGGAACGGAAAGGGGTGAGCTTGCGCTCAATGAGGTACCAAACAGATAGCATTAAAATCATGGCATTTCACATTTAACAAATCAGATACACATGTCAGATGTAAAGCAAAGGAACCAATGATTCAAATCAGAAGGATACGGGTGGCTCTCAGGAGCCAAATTTCCAGCTACATACTTGATCCAAACCGGTTGACTCTCCGTCAACGTATATAGAACCAATGCGTCCGTAGACCCCTCTTATCACCGAATTCCGTCCACCAAACACCCCTTTACCGGGCCCGCTCACCTCAAACGAACAAAATGGTAATACTCGAGTATACCCGGAATCAAGGGTCTCAATACCCAAAATCCCCGAACAGACTACCGTGGTTCGTTATCTAATCGTCCAGGCCCTTGCCGGCCCGACTCAAATAACTTAGCCACAGGATTGAGCTCATAGGTAATAGAAACCCGAACAGATGCAGACACAGATAACAGATTCAAATTTTGCATAGTAAATTGGCATATGAACAGACAAGAGAACGAGTGTGATAAAGTACACCCTCGTCTCGAACAAATAAACAGATTGCAGAGCAGAAATCAAGTTAAATAGCAATGGAGGGGAGTGGTACACTCACCGGCTCAACTTCAAAAGTTTTCACTTCAGATTGGCCTTAATCGCCAAGAAACCCTAAAATAACCAAAATAAACCAATTGAAGGTTTTACTTCCAGAATCGAGTAAACAGAATGCACATGTGAGGCTCGACTACACGTCGTACGCCTTGCCAAATAAATACTAGTGCAAGAATGCAAAAACACGATTCCCTTGGAAACGAAAAGGTAGCATGAAGACCTAGGCGCAAACAACCCAAAAGCCCTTTCATTTCTACCAAAAGGCAAATCCAACTTAAAAGAACCAAACGGCCTAGAAAATCGGGCAGCACTTCCCCTAAATTTCTTACTTTTCCAGCCATTAAGGCTTCATTATTTAAAGAATGTATATAAACTGGGAAGAGGGTGCCAAAGCATGGTCGTCCTCCATGTCTTGCTCACGTGCGGGTTTTGAAAGTGGCCCGAGCTGGAAATTTTTTTCCTTTTTTTTTTGTTGTATTTGTTTGTTCTTTCTTTCTTGGAACCCAACGTCTTTCTTTGTTGTGAAAGTGGTCCTCCACCATCAAACATCTTTTGTCCTTGGAACCCAACAGTAATTATAGCGTCTTTGCCAGCAACCTTATAAGAAAGGCAGCGTGCTTTTTATCGAGCTGTTAAAATGGAGGTGGTGATGATTAGCTTCTTATTAAAAGCAGATAACAGGATGCTAGAGCCTGAATCACTTATCGGTACTTGCTTCCTATTTGAGCAAATTTCAGCTTGAATTACCCCTGCTTTGGGATTTATTAGTTATAAATTATTAGTTAAATAGATAGATATGAGTGTCCAATAGGAACATTGAATTTTGACTTAATTACTAACACTGCCCAACAATAAATATATATATTCGAGTAGACAGGGCGGCTATACATTCGTTCGCTATGCTGGCCTCAGGCGTCTTAATGGTTCCTCGGATTTGAAACGCACAGGCACTCTTTGTGGCTTTTCATGAAGCTTCTCGGCCCAGCTTTTCATGAATGGAGGTGGAGAGTTGCTTTTTAGTCGTTCTTCATGTAAACGTCTGGTCTTATATTCCTATTCCTCTCCTCCAGCTTATTTTGCACCTGCTGCTCAGCCTTCACTGGTTCTGTTGCATTTTTTGGACTCTTGCTGTCACCATTGATATACTCCTTGTTGCTATAACCTAGAAGAGGAGTTCATTCTGTTTCTAATTTACAGTTCTTTTTTATCAGATTATATTTCTTGTTTCGTGCCTATCCAGGTTCTAAGCTTAATGAGGTTGTTCTTCTATCCATTTGGATTCAGTTTCGCTTGTTTACTGATTAACATTTTTCGTTAGTAAGATTAGTTCCTGTCACTATATTGCTTTTCCATGGTGACTGCTGTTTAGATGGTTTACGTTTGTCAATTGCTTAGCTGGTTATGTTGTGTGCGTTGCCTTTTTTAGCTCCTTACTTGTTTTTTCCCTTCTCTTTGGCACCATTGTTTTATATGCTGCTGTTTTTTAGGTCACTGCTATTCCTCTTATCTGTACGTGTTTGGTTTTTTTTTTTTTTTGCTCATTGCATATGTCATTGTTCCTTGAACTGTTCTTTGTTATTTCTTTATAGATGAGTCGCTGCTGTTTTGTATTATTTATGCCATTTGCTGCCGGTTGAATTGTGAAAACATATTCATGCCTTTTAAGTTTATGCTAGCTGCTTTGCGAGACGTTTGCTATGGGTGTTTGATGCTTTTTCCTTAGTTTCACACTGTTCCTGCGTTAAGTGAGTTGCTTCTCTTTCTTGCATGCAGGTTGTGCGCTCCATCTCCTAGAGTTGTAGCTGTTTTCACACTGTCCCGGTTTTAGCTAAGAATAAGAAAAAATGCAGTCCCTCGAGAGTGTTGGCTCATCCAATTCGCCCGCAAGAAATACCGCATTTCATTCATGCTGCTTCTTTTTCAGATTGAACGTGGCTGACCAGGTATATCCTTACTGTACAGATTTGCTGTCATTATTGCAAAAACACCTTATCTCAGCTTTCACAATGCTTGAATTTCTCTGCAAATTTTAGATATTTCCTACTTAGTTCCAGGCAATCCTCATTAAGCACCAGTGCAATCAAATTACACTGCGTGAGGGCTACAAAACATGGATCATTAAACTCAACAAATAGTGGTTTGGATAAGGATGGTAGGAATTCTGTCGCAGCAACATCCTGAGGCAGAGTGATGCTTTCTTGCTCCATCATTCCGGAAGTTTAGTTTTTGATGTGATTCATTTCTCAGAGGACCGTCAGCAAGCACGCATGCCATGGACAGATCCATTACCTAATATTTTACATCTAAAGCCGTCCTTTGAATCAGAAAGTTAGCCTTGCTCTTTTTGGCCTGATTTCACTCATTATTTCTTTTTTTAACAAAAAAGCTTGCCTCATACGTATATAATTTTCTCTGCAGTGAATAGAAAACTAAGAATAGTACGACAGCGAGTTTTATCATCATTGAAACCAGATTTTGCGCACAACTTAACTGAAGGAGCGTGTTTCTATCAGATTGTTACAGGGCACAATCGACATAAATTTGTAAGTTTTTAATTACTTTTTAATGCATCTTCCTGTGATTATTCTGCAGCAATGTTAACGATGTTGAATTAACTGCTTACCTGGTGACAAAACACCTTCTGTTACTCTGAGTTTTGGAAACAAAACACTAACTATTACGATCCATGGAAGACAGTTTATAGATAACTGGGACATTTTTGCTGCTGAGCATCAACTGGAACTAGATGAAATTTTAGCTTTCCTTCCTGAATCAAGCTACACCTACAATGTTCTGATCTTTGACAAATATGGTGTAGAAAAGCAGTTCTCGTGGTATCATAGTTTCCATGTTTACTCCATCATGAAAAATGTATAAATTTAGATTAATCAAAAATAGAAGTTTCCCTGCATCGTGTTTCTTTTTTCAAGCGTTTAATATAAGGATTATTTTTGCTCATACATTATTCCATGCTCTGCAACTTCTTTTTCTTTACCAGCTTAGACTTAACAAATGTAAAACTATCCTGGTGAAAAAGTTGCCCACAACACTCGGCTTCTTCCAGACATTTCTTTTTTTCTAACCTTAGTGCCTTTGTACTTGCTCCTAAAAACATCCAAGGTGCATGTCAAAGGTTATAGGACAAAAAATAAAAAATGTACTTGCATTTCCAGTATACATTCTATAACCATGCTAAGAATCCAAAAAAACTTCCAACCGAACTAAATAATTTCTCTGTACGTTAAATATCTTCTGAAATACATGTTCACTGTCCCCTCAACCTGGGCATATTTACACCGTACCACCGTGCGCAAGCACGGTGGACATCTCCTAGTTTCCTCAAATCAGCCCCAACATTTCACACCAAAGGTCATCTCATTTCCCAAAAGCCGTACAGGGCTCAAAGTGGTACAAGTACAAAAGTTAGCTAGGAAACAACCAAAATGAAAGCAAGCCCTAAGAGAGACTCGACGACGAGTCATAAAACAATGCTGAACACAACCCCAATAGGGTCTCATATGCATAAATAAGCATGATAGCAAACCAGAAATTAGAAATAGCATTAGTCTTGGCCCCAAATAGAAAAACTGTTTTGCCCTTATTTTGCGGTAATGGCGTCAAATTCACTACGATTATCGGATGGGGGTGTAAGACCCACCGTTTCGAAGCCAAGAAACAGAGCTACAACAATGTAGAAGGTCACTCAATCCAGTTCCTAACACAACTAGGTCAAATATGCAAAATACTATACCAGAATTCCCAAAACAGGTTTGCAAATCACACAAAACCGTAATTACTATAACTCAGTCTATACAAGTCCAAATGCCGAAATTCCAAAGGCATAAGATAGCTAAGATATCCAGTAACATTTCATCAGAAGACACCAACTTCAAAATCCAAACCAAATCCAGTCAAAACAGGCAATTACTATCGCAGTTCCGCACATTCTGTTCACCAAAAACAGCAACAGTAAAAACGGCATAACTCTCTCTATACTACTCCAAATGCCCTGAAATGTTGCAGGCACTTCATACTCACCAATACCTACAACTTTCATGTTTTGAGCAAAGTCCAATTCGGCCGTTAGCTATGACCTAAAATTTCGGACAGAATAGGGGTTCATGAACCCTAACTTTTCACAATTCACTTCAAATCCAAAATTGGTTGCATTTATCAACAATTCACACCCACTAGAGTCAAAGCCCCTTATTACCAACCATCAAAAACAACCATACCATCAAAATCATATGAAACCAGAAAATTCATCATAAAATGGAAAACTTCACTAAATCAAGCCAAACCAAGAAATAAATCATATATTCCAACACTCAAGCCACTTCTAAGCATACTATAACCATCATTAGGTGTAGTAGAGGTTCAAGCATCACTTACCAAGTATCAAGAGATGTAGAGAGGTGTTGGCCACCTTAGAGCTTCAAACAAACTTCACTAATACCCTTACTATCACTAGAAGGAAAGATTGTATGGAGTAAAAACTAAGTTAAACACTTGATTTGGTGGATTTGGACAAGTTGGAAGCTTGAAATGTTGAAGAATTTTCTTCCTTCTTGCAAGTGAGAGGTTCGGCCACAATGAGAAGAAAAATGGTGAATTTTGTGATTTTTTTGAGATATATAATCCTTTGGTCAAAAAAGTCAAAAATGTGAATAGTATTTCTTAAGTCAACTCCAATGATCTTGTGACACTTGTCACTATCATAAATGCATTCCTATCCTTTCTTTTCTCTCTCTCATCAATCAAATCTCACTCTCTACTTATCTCTTAACACCCGATAAATTTTTCACAGTATCCGAAACTTAACCTTATTGGCCGAATTTTTCCGAACTTTTCGCACTAGTGGGTCCCACATCCAATAGATAATCTTAATTTTCTAAAAATTCACCAATGCTAGAAAAACATCTAAAAACTATATTTACTCGTAAAATAATCTAGAAAATTTTCCGGATACAGAAAGTGTAGAAAACAAGCCATTGAAAATAAGAAAGCCTAGAAAGATTATAAAACCTAACAAATGGAAAAGTTACGAGTTCTCACATTATCTCTAACTCAAAAAGGATCCAATACATGTTAATATATAAAGGAAAGCTAAGAGCAAAGCTCAAACATTTCATCAAACACATGGTAGGCAAACTGATTAACCCTACTACCACTTGTTTAGTTCAAGAAGATTCACCACAAATATCATCCAAACAACTTCTAGTTTGCCATCAACACTTAAAACATTTCATATAACACAAGAAAACTAGGATTTAAGGTTCATGTACCTCTCTTGTATGAAGCTTGAACCACCAAAACAATCCACCAACACCAAAGCTCTAGGCTTGAAACACACCTAGGGTTGAAGGCAAATCACTCACTAACTCAAACTCTTTCTCTTATGATTTTTGTTCAAGTTCAAAACTAAGGTTGTAATAGCAAGAAGATGGAGTTTTCTTCTTTCCCTTGGAAGCTTCAAGGTGGCCGAAATTTTTGGAGGAAAAAAATGAAGCAAAGTTGGTTTAAAATTCCTCTAATCCTTTGGTCAAACAAGGTGGATGGCTAGGGTTTTGCCACATGGCCCAGTTTTGGCCCTTTCTTCCCTTAATCTTTGACTAATGATGTTTCTACCCTCCAAATGTACCAATACCTATTTAACACCTCTAAACTATCATATAAAGTCCCAACTACTAATAAAATGACACTTGGTCAAAGTGTGTGTGGTGAAATAAAATAAAACCAACTCAAGAAAATATTACACTCCAAATAAGAGTAATAAAGTGCAATGTGAGGAAATGTTATAATGCATGTAGAATGCAATGCAAGGACTTGTTATAAGTGATTTAAATCTTAGGGCACGGCATGTAGTTTAGGAAAATTGTGTTTTAAAGTGAGGGTTCTCACAGAAAGGACATTTTAATAATAAAAAAAATACAAGTTCAACAAGAAATTGAAGACAGAGGCAAATGCTAGACAAAAGAAGGCAAATGTTGTTGAAGATCTTCTTCCCAATAATTCAGAAATTGTTGCTATGGTTGATAGACTTTCTATCAATGTGGTAACTTAATGCAACTTGACAAATTGCCAATCTAATGATTGGTGGTATGATTCGGGTGCTACTATTCATGTATTCAATGACAAGAATTTATTCAAAGATTATCAAGTTGCTGCCTCAAATGAGATTGTGTTAATGGGAAATCATAACACATCCGATGTCCTTGGAAAGCGGACGGCTGAAGTGGAGTTTAATTCTGGCAAACATTGGTTCTAACGAATGTTTATCATGTTCCTGACATAAGGAAGAATCTGGTTTCCGCAAGTGTACTTTGCAACAAGCTGTCATAGAGGCAGAAACAATAATTCTATCCAAAACTAATGTATTTGTTGGCCAAGGATATTCATGTAATGGCATGTTCAAACTAAGTATCAATAAAGTTATTATTTATGCTTATTTGATTGAGTCTTCTATTAATTTATGGCATGCTTGTTTGTCACATGTTAATTTTAGATCAATCAAGTTCATATCAAACCATAGATTAATATCCTGCACAAATGACAACTTTGGAAAATATGAAACATGTCTACAAGCGAAGATGACTAAGAAACATTTTCCAACGAATAAAAGAACTTCTAAATTACTTGAAATTATACATTTTGATATATGTGAATTGAGTGGTCATTTAACAACAGTTGAAAATAGATATTTCATAACTTTTATAGATAATCATTCTAGATTTACACATGTTTGTTTACTGAGAACGAAAGATCAAGCATTTGATATGTTTAAATTGTTTAAGACCTTGGTTGAAAATCAGTTGGAAAGGAAAATTAAAATCCTACGAAGTGATCGAGGAGGTGAAAATTTTTCAAATGAATTTTCTAAATTTTTGTGAAGAAAATGGTTTGATCCATGAAACAAGTGTGCCATACACTCCTCAACAAAACGGCTTAGCCAAACGAAAAAATAGAACATTGGTTGATATGGTAAATGCTATGCTTATGCGTACTAGATTACCATTTAATCTTTGGGGAGAGGCTTTATTAACCGTTTGTCATGTACATAATCAAATACTTTCAAAGAAGACAAAAGTTTCGCCAAATGAACTATGGAAAGGAAGAAAACCTAACTTAAATTATTTGAGGGTATGCGGTTGTACAACCTATTTTGTGAGATATGCTGAAAATTCTAAAACATATAGATTATGAGATTTAGACACAAATACAATAGTAGAGTCTAAAGATATTGAGTTTTTAGAAACAAGCTTTCTAAGTGGTTCAATTTCTAAACCAAATTCTATATTACCACAAAACATGACTATGGATCCTAATTCCTCTACAAATGATAATAAAAAGAAAATAATTGAAACTCCTAGTGAAACTAGGAGGAGTAAGAGAGCACAAAAAGAGAAGAATTTGGACCCAAATTATATTTATTCACAATCTTTAGTCTTTTTAGTTGAAGGTAGTAGGAATGGGGTATTCAATAAAATACCTATACTTTTACATTTGGAAGAGAATCCTAAAACTTATAAAGAATCATTAGCTTCAAGGCACTCAGCTTTTTGGAAAGAAGTAATTAATGATGAGATGGATTCTTTTGTATCAAATGGTACATGGTTGTTATGTGAATAACCTCCTGGTTGTAAACCTATAGGATGTAAGTGGATATTTAAAAGAAAACGTAACACTGATGGTTCGTTACTAACATTCAAAGCAAGACTTGTAGCAAAAGGTTTTAAACAAAAGGAAGGAATTGATTACTTTGGCACGTATGCTCCTGTTGCAAGAATTACTTCGATAAGAGTGCTGTTTGCTCTAGCATCCATACATGATTTATATATTCATCAAATGGATATTAAAATAGCATTTTTAAATGGAGATCTAGACGAGAAAGTATATATGGAGCAACTCGAAGGGTTTGCACTTCCTGGGAATGAAAAGAAAGTCTACAAGTTAATTAAATCCTTGTACGGTTTAAAGCAAGTGCCAAAACAATGGCTTTAGACACAATGAAGCAGAAAAATGCATATATTCCAAAGTTACCAAAGATTATAGTATAATTGTGAGAACCCTGAAAATTATCTTTCTTTTATCTTATTTCTTTGAGCACATTTTCTTTACTTTACTTTATTACCTTAATTTCCTAGATATTTTTATAAGTGAGTCAAGTTTTAACTCATTTTCTTGGTATAAGTTAGTACATGTTAAGTGTGAGAACCCTCACTTAAAAATATAAATCCTCCTAAATCACTTGCATTTTCCTAAGACTAAATCACTTATGACATTTCCTTGCATTTCATTTCATTACCTTTTACTTGAATTGTAACATTTCCTTGAGTTGCCATTATTTTATTTCACCACATGCATTATGACTAAATATTTCTTTTATTATGTGTAAGACTTTATTTAATGGTTTAAGGGTGTTAATTAGGTATTGGAACATTTGGAGGGTAGAAACTTTATTAGTCAAAGATTAAAGGAAGAAATTGCCAAGATTGATCCATGTGGCAAAACTCTAATCATTCATCTTGTTTGACCAAAGGAATTAACAAAATTTAAACCAACTTAGCTCCATTATCTCCTCCATATGGCCGGCCACTTGAAGCTTCCAAGAGAAGAGAGAAAAATCCATTTTTCTTGCTTTTAAACCCTAGCTTGATCCTTGAGCAAAAATCAAAAGTGAAGGAACCTAGCTTAGTTGAGTTAACTACCTTCAAGTCTAGTGTGTGTTTCAAGCTTGGAGCTTTTATTTCGGTGGCTTTTGGGTGATTCAAGCTTCACTTAAGGATGGTAAATGATCTTTGAATCTTAGCTTTATGGTGTTATTCCAAGTGTTTAAAGTTTTAATGGCAAACTAGGAGTTGAATGGATGATATTTGTGGTGAAACTTCTAGAACTAAACAAGTGGAAGTAGGGTTGGTTGTTTTGCATACCATGTGTTTGATATTTTGTCCAAGCTTTGTTTATGGTTTTACTTGATGTATTAACATGTTTTGGACCTTTTTTGAGCTAAGGACAACTCTTGGAATGAAGCTTAGGTTAACTATAATGAAGGGATGAAGGTTGGTGTTGCAAGGGAACTTGTGGAATGTTTTGGTTTCTCTTTGCTGTCCAGCCATGGAGTGGAGAGTTTTCCTTGATTTTTGTGACTCATTTGCACCTTGATTAAGCCTGGAAAACTTGGCTAAACATTGGTTAAGCTTATGTGTGAGTTGAGATGGAAATGAAGCAAGCGAAGTAGTTGTTTTGGGCAACTATTGGACTGTTTTGGTTTTCCTTTGTTGGCTAGATTGTTTTGGTTCACTTAAGCATTATGCATGTTACATTTAAGCTCCAATGGTGCTGGATAACTTGATCCCCTATATATGAACTCTAGGATTTTGAATTAGGTGAATTTGAGCCAAAACAAGTGAAGTTAGAAAAAAGAAATAGGGCAACTTTGTCTTGGTATTGAGCTGATCAGAACAGAAAAATCAGCCAACTTCCCCAGACCAGTGGTATTGATAGGAGAGGAACTAGAGTCTGAATTTGGTACCATTGTAAAACCTTTCGAGTCTAGTTTCCAACACCACTAACGGTACATGATTTCGACTTTCCTACGGTGAGATATGACTGTTTTCCCGAGACGGCGTGGGAGCGACTGTTTTACCCGCGAAGACCACTTTGAACTTGAATGAAATTTTTCTCTTGCTCAACTTTCTTACACTTGTCAAACTTGTTTTCTTATAAACTTTTACTGCATTTTGTGCCTAACTTGCATGGTGAATTGGGTAGATTTAACCACTTACTTGGTCATCTAATGAGCTTACAATTGGGTTGGAAAATGAACCTAGATTATTAACGATTTCACTCGTTGCCCTAGGATTAGGAAACGGAGGTGAACGTAACTAAGGAACTTGATGAATAAGCTCTGCATTTCTTAATAGGTGAGTGTTCTAAGTGCATGAAATTATTTAAGTGGAATGCCTCCTTGCTTGAACGACATGCTTACTTGGTTAAAATAATTGCTCTTGAATTGATGACTTTTGGGACGAGGATGCACTTTATCATACTTGATCCTTTGTAGTTAACTTCTTGATATTGATATGAAATGAATTGATTTGCCTGCACTTGACTTGTTGGTCACTCCGGTGGTTATCCCACCGACTTACATGTTACATGCTCATTGTTATTAGACAATGCTAGGTACTTGATTTTTTGTCTCATAGGCAAGTGTGTACTTTATCACACTTGACCTAGCTCGACTAAATTTCTGAAATTTTGTTAAAACATGTGTTAGCCGTTTTGTTACAACTGAGAAGTGGCCAGAATCCGGCCACTTTCTAGTCGAATTTGCTGAGAAAATTTCTGATTTCTGTAGCTTTCTTCCAGTTTTCTTGTTTGATCAGGGTTCTTAACCACCTGATTTTCAACTGTTTGGACTTGAAATACTTGAAATGCTTGAAACATGATATGTTGAACTTATTTGTGACTTGAACCTGTTTAGGGGAGTGTGCTCTTATGTACACTTAATTGACCCGACTTGACTAAACACTTGATATCTCCTTCAAGCATGAACAAGTAACTTGATTTGTATATGACCTGTTTATTGACTTGAAATACTTGGAATACTTGAGAATGTGAATTGCTGGACATTACTTGTGACTTGATTCTTGCTAGGCGAGTGTGTCCTTATCGCACTCGGCCTCCCTTACATGAATGATCTTGTATTCGCTTGCACTTGATTGACTTGTACTTGTGTTTATGCTTGTGCTTGACCTATAAGTGCTGAGCAGTAGCATGTACCACACTCCATCCGAGTGGGAGGTGCCTCTCATCCCTTCTCAGTACTTTTATCCTAATTAAATCGATTGGAGAGTTATCTCATCGACACTAGTGCTGAGCGGTAGCATGTACCACACTCTATCCGAGTGGGAGATGCCTCTCATCCCATCTCAGTACCTCTATCCTATTTTGTCGAGTGGAGTGTTATCTCCTCGACTAATTGGTATGCTCGAATATTACCACCACTATTTATTTTTGAATACGGAGCGTTAAGTGACAACTAACGTCTCTAAGCTTTATTGTACGAGCGTTGGATAACAGCCAACGACTCCAATCTTGATTATCTGAATACTTGAGGCTATAAGCCATATCCTAAATTACGGAATATCTGGGACTATAAGTCCAACCTAGAGTTAGTTGGTTGAATCGAGCCAGCAAGGGGTTGGTCGAGGAGATCGACGAACCTTGGTACTTCTTAGACGTTCGGGCCGGTAGGAGGTTGATCGGTGGATGGAAATTGGTATAAAGTGGAGATCTACGGACGTTATACTTTCATGGTTGACGAAGAGTCAACGGACCTTGATCAAACTACTGTGGAACTTGCTCCTAAGAGTAACCTATATCCTTTGCCCTGAATGTGTTCTTTTTTCTGTACCCTTTTGCATGATTTATCTGGCTAATTGCTTAACTATATATTGGATCATGATTTATTTGAGTTTGATTTGTTTCTTGATATCTGAGTATGCTATCTTGTCTCGTACTTTACCTGTTTGGTTACTTGGAACCTCACTGGGCTTTTAGCTCATTCCACGCCATTTGTTTTCATTACAGGGATGAGAACATGAGAGGTTAAATTGAGGAAAGCCTCGATTTCTTCTAAGATTGTTAATTGCTCGAGCGTGTACTTCATAGATATCTAGCCAGCTTGTTTGGTTCGCTTTTTGTAAGTCTGATTCTTTGATTGTATTTATAGGTCGTGCGGATGTTGGAGGACCATGAGTGTATATGTTAAAGGTTGTAGTAACTATCATTTTTTTAGGGTTTTTATTTGTAAGTTTTCATGATTTGTAACTGAGTCTTGGCGAGAGATGGGCAGGCAGTCCGCCAAACCCTTGGGTACGCCCTAGGGGGAGGTGGGGCTATCACAGGTGGTATCAGAGTTGCTCCGCGTGGTCTCTGCACGGGGTGAGATTGGGGCCAAGTGATGTTATGGTCCCAATTATGTGAATAAGTGTAAAGGACCAAGTGCTCTTCTTGAACGTAAGCTATGAATCATGACTGTTATAAGTGTAAATCCTTTTTTATGATACTTAGGGAAGATAGATATGTATATCAGGTAGGAATCTCTAATATGGGTGATTTACTCTTGGAACCGGCCAACTCGAGTTGTGAATTATTTTATTTTGGATTCTTGTACTTGAGTACCAAAAAGTGGAGAGCACTAGAATAAGGATCTGTATCTTAATTGCACTTGAGGTAAGTTCTGAGGGCAAAGGACAAGGCACGGAAGATTCTAACATTTGACCTAGTAATTGGACTGATCGATGGAATTGGATCTAAGAGTGTTACCATGAACTAATCTAGTAATAGTCTGGCTAGAGTTCTATAGATGGTGGCTAGATTGTAGTGTACATTGGAAAATTTGTACTGAAGACATGTTTCCCTTCTCCTATGAACGTGAGGACTTGATAAGTTTTTATTTGATTTTGAGGTTGTTTAACTGCAACTATATAGGTATTTCTACCCTCTTGTAATATTTGATATTCGTAGTTTAGTTCTTGATGAACTACCCTTGCTTATACTTCTTTGATACCTATCCAATGATGTTAAAGTATGGACTTGGCTCGATTATTATCGTGGCGAGATCGAGAGTTTTGGAATTATGTATGGGGATTTGAGAAAAAGAATTTGGGTTCTATACCTGTATGCAAAAGCTTGAGATAGGGTGTGGAACTTTTGATATAGAAGCATGCTTGTAAGTCCCAAAGACAACCAAGAGGGGGGGTGAATTGGGTTATTCAAAATCTTAATCAGATTTAGGCAATTTTTGCTAAATGAAAATTTCCTTCTTTTCTAGTAATGATCAACCAAGTAGATTAGAAGACAAGAGCAATATTGATCAGAAACACAAGTATAAACAAGCAATGAGAATTTTATTAAACAGAAAAGTAAATTGGGGAATCAAACCAAGTGTCTACCAAGCTATCCTCAAACTTGAAGACCACACACTAGGAAGAGCAACTTCTCTTTGATGGAAGACGATCAACTAGATGTACAATGGAGGGAGCACTTCCTCCTTGCCCTAAGCCTCACTTAGTCAAGCTAAGAAGTTTTACAATCACTCAGAAAACCCTCAACAAAGCTACACTAAAGATCCTTTCAATCACAAAAGAAATGCTCACCAGAAATTCACACCACTTTAAAACAAATCTAGCTTTGGAGACTATTTTCTAGCTAAAATATCTCTTGAGATCTTGTAAACAAAGTGTGCAAAAGTCCTCCCTTCGTTCAGAACAGTTTGTTTTTAAAGGGGAACAGAAATGAGCTTCATTAAAGCTTCCAACGGATAGAAGGCAGATGAAGGGTCAGCTAGCCGTTGGGGCTTTCGGACGTCCGACGATCAAATTATCGTCCGAACCAATCGTCCGAAAATAGCCAAGTTGAAGTTCGGACGTCCGATGAGATTTTTGTCGTCCGACAGCACAGCGTCCGATCGTAGGCCGAGAGCTAGCAAGTTATCTTGGAATTTTTCGGACGTCCGATCTGGTTGATATGCGTCCGAGGTGTGCGTCCGATCATTCCGGACGTCCGACAGTTTCCTTTCGGCCGTCCGACCTGATTGTCCTGTTTTTACTTCTCATTTTGGTTGTCTTGCATTTCATGACATATTTGAACCTGATTCTTGGATAGACAGAAACACTTGTATTTGAAGGAGGTTAGATAAACATTTCAAAGTACCAAGAATGACAAACTAGACATACTTAAAAGACAGTATCTTTGATCGGAACAAAACAATGACTAAATTCATTTATATTATTTCAATCTTGTTTGCCACATCCAAAGCATCGTAGACTGGAGTCAATCAAACATATGCTTTCCTTGTTCCATCAGGCCTGATCAATCTTGGTCAGTATAAATGAACTTTTGTGATCATCAAAACCAAGAATAACATTCTCCCCCTTTTTGATGATGACAAACAAAAGTTTGAAATGAAATTTTATGATTGCAATGAAAACTCCCCCTTTCAAAATAGACAAGAACTCCCCCTGTCTTAGTGAATCACAAAATTTGAAAATTTTGAAAAACTCCCCCTCACAAAGCTGCCCATCCGAGTTAAACAATTAAGCATATCAGCCACTCCAAATTTAAACAATCAATCCAACATATCCTAACATCACCAATCATCAATCATGCCAACATCACCAATTATCAATCATCACTCAATCCAATCAATTGATACCATATCTCCCCCTTTTTGTCATCACAAACGGGCAACCAATCACATCAACATATCCACAAATTCACAAATTTAGACAAGTTCACACATCAAAACTTAGACCATCAATCAGAATAGACAATCCACAAATTCATTACATTCACATAAGCAGAATAGACAATCATTCATCAAAATATTCAGACATCCATCAAAACAGTACTTAAACACCCAAAACGAAACTTAAAATATCCATTACATTACATATTCATTGTTGAATACCACGAAAACATAAAAGAGACAAACAAAATGCAAATGTCCTAAATGATGAACTAAGTGGATCCAGGTGTCCTCCGAGAGAGCTGATATTGATCAAGATCCTCCTCTTCAGTTTCTTCATCATCTTCAGCAGCCTCTTCAACTGGTGCCTTGCCTTTATCTGATGTAGAGGTGCCATGAGGAGTCACAGGGGTTGAAGAACCAGGATCCGGAATTGATGAACTTGGATCAGTGGGGTGTGACTCTTTGTCATGGGAAACTTCCTCAACAACAGGGGGGGAAACAGGAGGTTCTTTTTGTCTAGGAAGGCAGTTTGTTGCTCAGAGGACATAGTGAGCATTAGACCATGTTCTAGAAGAAGAACATGCTGTTTGAGTTCACGAAGGAGCTCAATTACTTCATCACTGGAAGAGGAAGATGCCTTAGAGGCAGATTTCCTAGGATGAATGGGAGTGAGTGGAATAGATGAAGGATCATGTGCAGCCTTAGACCTAAGTTCACTAGAAGATGCACCCTTATAAGCCCACAGATTATCTTTGAAAACAAGATTTTTCCTTTCAAAATACCCTTTTGTAAAGGCATAAGAAGATGCTTCTTTAGGACAAACACCTAGAATAGGGACTTTGTTAAACTCAAAAATCTTTTGAAGAAACTTTCCACAAGATAATTTTCTGCGAGAATCAGTGGCATAGCGAAGTAAGAACTTGCACATGACAAAACCAAAATCAATACGAATTTTTTCTTGAAAACAATAAAAGAGGTACAACTCCATTTTGTTTGCATCAGTTCTATGGCCATCAGTAGGCACAAGCAGGTTTGAAATGATAGAAAAAGCAATTAAATTCACAGGGGCCAGATCATTCAATTTAGCATCAGCAGGTGAGGAAAAACTTCTTTTGAAATAGGTTAACATTTTTGTCCCATCAAAATGATTTGCCACAGTCGGGAGCTCTTCATAGGAAAAGAAATTAGCAATCTTATCTTTGCATAAACGTTCAATGGTAGTATTTAAAATGGAGTTCACAATTTCAGAGTCAATGATTAAGTCTACCCCATTAACCCTGGAAAATATTTCAGTTGGGTCAGAACCTTTTCTTAGATTGGCAAAAAATTGATGCAACATATCAGGATAGTAGACATTTGGCATAGAAATAAGATGTGACCATTTCTGGAAAGCAAATAGACTCAGAATGGATTCTAAACCTATGGAGCGAAATTCAGAGGGGTTTACAGTTCTTTGAGGGATGACACCCTTCTGGGATATCCAGGAGTATTTGTCTTTCGCAGCATCATCAAAGAATGTAGGAGGAGGGGCTGATTTTGGAGGCGGTTGAGAAGATGTCCCCTGTCCAGATTCAGGCTGAGAGGAGGGTTGTGGTGTAGGCCGTGACATTTGACCCTTGATAGCTCCTCTTTTGAAGCGTTTGGATGTCCGTTTGACAGTGGGAAGACTCTCATCCTCATCCCTGAATGGATGCTTGCGTCCGGCAGTAACTTTTCCTCCCCTTAGATTCACCATTGTGCGAAATGTGTGGAATGAGGGATGCAAATGATGCACACAGCAGTAGGGAAGTGAATCGCACAGAAATTTTGGGACACAAAGTCCTTGAACAAGATTTGACAGAGCGGTTATGAGAAAGTAGGGTTTTGAAGGAAATTTGGGAATTTACGAAATGTTTTGCGATTCGATGAAATAATTAGGAGAAATGAATCGCAATCAATCAGGAAAAGTTTTGTTTGAGTCAATTTGGGAATGAGAGCTTCAGAATGGTATGAATTTGAGAGTGAGAAATGAGAGGGTTTTCGTCCGAGAGGAAATAGAAAAGAAGAGTTTGAAGCAAATGAGGGAGAAAGTTAATTTAAAAAGTGAGCCGTTGCACTGTCGGACGGCCGAACGAAGTTGTGCGTCCGACAGTTGCGTCCGAACAGGCGCAATTCTGGAAAATGGCTGAAGAACATCATCGGACGTCCGTTCATCTTCTTTCGGACGTCCGAAGACTTTGAGAAATTTTAGGATGATTTTTTGATTATTCCTAATTTTGATCTTAGATGAATGAACTGATCTAATGGCAGAGCTTTGGTAAAAATATCAGCAAATTGATCTTTAGAACAAACATAATTTACACATATGTCACCTTTTTGAACAAGATCACGAATAAAGTGATGCTTTATATCTATGTGCTTTGTCCTAGAATGATGAATGGGATTTTTGGTCAAATTTATAGCACTAGTATTATCACAGAATACAGGCATGCAGTCATACAACAATCCAAAATCATTCAAAGTGTGTTTCATCCATAAAAGTTGAGCACAACATGCACTAGCGGCAATATATTCCGCTTCGGTTGTAGACAAAGATATTGCATTTTGCTTTTTGCTAAACCAAGAGACTAAACAATTTCCAAGAAAATGACAAGTTCCACTAGTACTCTTTCTATCCACACGACAACCTCCAAAATCAGCATCCGAATAACCGTATAGTGCAAACTCATTAGATCTAGCATACCAAAGACCATAGTCTAATGTACCTTTCAAATACCTAAAAATTCTTTTTACAGCATTCAAATGTGATTCTTTTAGACAAGATTGAAATCTAGCACACAAGCAAACAGCAAACATAATATCAGGTCTACTTGCGGTTAAATAGAGTAGGCTTCCGATCATACCTCTATATTGCTTTTCATCCACATGATTACCTTCTTCATCTTTGTCAAGCTTTGTAGAAGTGCACATTGGAGTTCCAACTTGCTTTGAGTCCTCCATGCCAAACCTTTTCAGCAACTCCTTGGTATATTTTGCTTGATTTATAAAAATTCCCTCAAGAGCTTGATGTATTTGAAGTCCAAGGAAGAAATTTAATTCTCCCATCATACTCATTTCAAATTCACTTTGCATAGTGGTGGAAAAATCCTTGCATAGATACTCATTAGTAGCACCAAAAATAATATCATCAACATATATTTGCACAATAAGAAGGTCATTCAACACTTGCTTAGTAAAAAGTGTGGTGTCCACAACACCCCTTTTGAAACCATTTTCAATCAAAAAAACCACTTAGTCTTTCATACCAAGCTCTTGGAGCTTGTTTTAGACCATATAAAGCTTTAGATAGTTTAAACACATGACTTGGAAATTTTGTATTTTCAAAACCGGGGGGTTGATCCACATATACTTCTTGATCAATAAAACCATTTAAAAAGGCACTTTTAACATCCATTTGAAACAATTTGAAGCCTTTAAAGCATGCAAAAGCAAGAAGCATTCTAATAGATTCTAATCTTGCTACGGGAGCAAATGTTTCATCAAAATCAATTCCTTCTTCTTGTGCATATCCTTTAGCAACTAATCTGGCTTTATTTCTTACAACAACACCTTTATCATCTAACTTATTTCTAAAAATCCACTTTGTGCCAATGATAGGTTGATTTTGAGGTCTATCAACAAGTGTCCAAACTTCATTCCTCTCAAATTGATTAAGTTCCTCTTGCATTGCCAAAATCCAGTTTTCATCCTTTAAAGCATCATTGACATTTTTGGGTTCAAAAAGAGACACTAAAGCAAAATTGTCAATCAATTTTCTAGATGAGGAACGAGTGTTTACCTTCTCGGATGGATCACCAATTATAAGCTCTTTTGGATGATTTTGGCTGAATTTCCAAGCCTTGGGAAGATCTTTGAGTGGATCATCATTTTTGTCTTCATCTTCCTCTTCTTGATCATTATGAACTTCATTTTCCATTTCAGTTGCTGCTGGTTTAGAACTTCCTTCATTTCCAATTGACAGCTTTTCCATTCCTGCTCGAACACCTACATCATCATCCTCACACGGACTTTTGGAATTATCATCATTGGTTTCATCAAATGTTATATGTATAGCTTCTTCAATCACAAGAGTCCTTCTATTAAAAACTCTATATCCTCTTTTATTCTCACAATACCCCAAAAATATTCCTTCATCAGATTTTTTATCAAACTTACCAAGATGTTCCTTTAGATTCAAAATAAAACATTTACAACCAAATACTTTGAAATAACCAACTGTAGGTTTCTTATCAAAAATCAGCTCATAAGGAGTTTTCTTTAAGATAGGTCTCAAGAGAATTCTATTCATCACATAACATGCAGTGTTTACCGCTTCAGCCCAAAGATATTTAGGCAACCTACATTCATTTAACATAGTTCTAGCAGCCTCTTGGAGAGTCCTGTTTTTCCTTTCTACAACACCATTTTGCTGTGGAGTTCTTGCAATAGAAAACTCATGAGTTATGCCATTATGATCACAAAATTCTGGAAAACCACAATACTTGAATTCTGTTCCATTATCACTTCTAATTCTAACAATTTTTAATCCAAGCAGATTTTGCACTTTAGCAAACAATGAAGTGAAATTCTTGAATGCATCATCCTTATGAGCAAGAAATATTACCCAAGTGTATCTAGAATAATCATCTACAATCACAAAACAGTATTTCTTACCACCCAAGCTAGAGATTTGAGTGGGGCCAAATAAGTCAAGATGCAAGAGTTCTAAAGGTTTGGAAGTAGATACACACTTCTTTGGTTTAAAAGAAACTTTTGTTTGCTTTCCAAATTGTCATGCATCACATATTTTATCCTTTTCAAAACTGATTTTTGGCAAGCCTCTAACTAGCTCCTTTTTCGAAATTTCCTTTAGTAACTCCATGTTAAAATGACAAAGTCTTCTATGCCACAACCAAGGATCTTCATTTGAAGCTTTAAGACATGTTAAGCTAGAAGAATCAATTTTATCAAGAACCACAATATATATGTCGTTGAACCTCTTACCTTTGAACACAACATTGTATTTGGAATCAAGCACAATGCATTCATGCTTTCTAAACAACACATTCAAGTCTTTATCACACAATTGACTAACACTAAGCAAATTATAACTCAAGTTATCAACTAAAAGCACATTATGAACAAAAGTTTCACCATCCTTACCAACATCACCTATTCCAATTGTTTTAGCTTTCACATCATCACCAAATGTCACTTTTCCACTTGATCTTGATTTCAGCTTTATGAACAAAGAGGGATCACCGGTCATATGCCTTGAACAACCGCTATCAATGAACCATTTGGACTTGTGTGAGCATTTTTCCTGAAAAGAGAAAGTGTTTGGTACCCATTTTAATTTTTGGGTCCATAATAGTTAGCATTATATCTAACTAACCACATGCATTTCATCCCGTTGTTCAGATTTATTTTCACATAGCAATCACTTTTCAAATGCCCTCTTTGACAACAAAAACCACACATAATGGAAGAGTCCTTAACATGTACTGGTTTGACATATCTTAATCCACCTTTTCTATATGTTGTGAAACCATGTGCATTTTTGTTGTGTGCAAATGTTCTTTGAAAAATAGTAGGATGTGTAGGTGACATGTTCCTTTTGATAAACTCCTGCTTTCTTGCTTTCAAAGTCTCATCCAAGTTGTCCATTCTCCTTTTTAAATCACCATGTCTTTCCTTCAGCATTTTACAAATATTTGTCTTTCTATCAAGCTCATTCTGAACATCAAATCCGGCTCTTACAAGACATTCATTGTCAGTTTTTAGTTGTTTATTTTGTTGAAGGAGACATGCATTTTCATGAATGAGAAAAGCAATTTTCTGTTTTAGCTGCTTGTTCTTATCATAAGATTCCTTCAAAGCATTATGCAGTTTTTCAACAAAGGATTCAAGATCATCATCTTCTTCATCATCACTTTCAGATTGAGAGTGTATGGAAGTTACCTCATTATCTCCAATAGCCATGAAGGCCATTTGAGCTGATTCTTCCTCTTCTTCAACTTCCCCTTCAGAGTTGCATTCATTCCAAGTAATCTGGAAGTTGTTGAATCTTGGCTTTCGATCAGCTTTTCCATCTTTCATTTTCTTCATGGGGCATTCGTTTGCATAGTGTCCAGGCTGTCCACATTCATAGCATTTGTCCACTTGCTTCTTGTTGAATTCTTGTTTTCCTTTGTTCCTTGCATTTGATGAATAATTTTGGAATTGATTGCTAGGTCCTCCCTTTCTGAACTTCCTTTTATTCAAGATTCTTTTGAAGCCTCTTGTGATGAGAGCAAGATCATTATCATCACCATCCGAATCTTCATCATCCAAGTGAGCTGGATCATCTTCACTTTGAGTAGTCTTTAGAACAATATTTCTTTTTGCTCTAGCATCCTCTTCCTCCTGCACTTTAGATTTCAGTTTTAACTCATAAGAGGTTAGTGAGTTAATGATAGATTCAATAGGCACAGAACTTAAATCCTTAGCCTCCTCTATTGCAGTCACTTTATTTTCCCATTCTTTGCCCAATGCATTGAGAATTTTTCTGTTCTTCTCTCCCAAGGTATACTCTTTGCCCAACACCTCGAGATCTTTGATCAAGTCAGTGAACCTGCAAAACATTTTGTCAATATCCTCAAGAGGTTCAATCTTAAAAGATTCATACTTTGTGACCAAGATGGCCTTTCTCTGTTCTCTCACATTGTCACCACCCTCATGGATTTCTCTTAACTTATCCCACATTTCTTTGGCTGATTTACAGCCTTTCACTCTAATTGATTCATTTGAATCTAAGGCACTATAAAGAACATTCATGGCCTTGGCATTCAATGTGAGGTTAGTCCTGTCTTGAGCATTCATTTCGACTCTCATTTTTGACCGAAGCAGCCCTGTATCTGCATCAAGAAAGTTAGGTTCATGCGGTCCTTCACTCACAATAAACCACAGTTCAATATCAATAGATTGCAAAAAAATAATCATCCGTTCTTTCCAGCTAACATAGTTGGAGCCACTGAACATGGGAGGCCTAGTAACAGATTGCCCCTCAACAAACATAGCATGACTGGTTGTCATCTTTACTCCAAGCCGTTAGAGCTTAATCTCAAGGAGACCAAGCTCTGATAACAATTGTAAGTCCCAAAAACAACCAAGAGGGGGGGTGAATTGGGTTATTCAAAATCTTAATCAGATTTAGGCAATTTTTGCTAAATGAAAATTTCCTTCTTTTCTAGTAATGATCAACCAAGTAGATTAGAAGACAAGAGCAATATTGATCAGAAACACAAGTATAAACAAGCAATGAGAATTTTATTAAACAGAAAAGTAAATTGGGGAATCAAACCAAGTGTCTACCAAGCTATCCTCAAACTTGAAGACCACACACTAGGAAGAGCAACTTCTCTTTGATGGAAGACGATCAACTAGATGTACAATGGAGGGAGCACTTCCTCCTTGCCCTAAGCCTCACTTAGTCAAGCTAAGAAGTTTTACAATCACTCAGAAAACCCTCAACAAAGCTACACTAAAGATCCTTTCAATCACAAAAGAAATGCTCACCAGAAATTCACACCACTTTAAAACAAATCTAGCTTTGGAGACTATTTTCTAGCTAAAATATCTCTTGAGATCTTGTAAACAAAGTGTGCAAAAGTCCTCCCTTCGTTCAGAACAGTTTGTTTTTAAAGGGGAACAGAAATGAGCTTCATTAAAGCTTCCAACGGATAGAAGGCAGATGAAGGGTCAGCTAGCCGTTGGGGCTTTCGGACGTCCGACGATCAAATTATCGTCCAAACCAATCGTCCGAAAATAGCCAAGTTGAAGTTCGGACGTCCGATGAGATTTTTGTCGTCCGACAGCACAGCGTCCGATCGTAGGCCGAGAGCTAGCAAGTTATCTTGGAATTTTTCGGACGTCCGATCTGGTTGATATGCGTCCGAGGTGTGCGTCCGATCATTCCGGACGTCCGACAGTTTCCTTTCGGCCGTCCGACCTGATTGTCCTGTTTTTGCTTCTCATTTTGGTTGTCTTGCATTTCATGACATATTTGAACCTGATTCTTGGATAGACAGAAACACTTGTATTTGAAGGAGGTTAGATAAACATTTCAAAGTACCAAGAATGACAAACTAGACATACTTAAAAGACAGTATCTTTGATCGGAACAAAACAATGACTAAATTCATTTATATTATTTCAATCTTGTTTGCCACATCCAAAGCATCGTAGACTGGAGTCAATCAAACATATGCTTTCCTTGTTCCATCAGGCCTGATCAATCTTGGTCAGTATAAACGAACTTTTGTGATCATCAAAACCAAGAATAACAATGCTTTAGGGTTTCGTTATGTACATAAGTGATAAGTGGCATAGCATTTTAAGGTATTGCCCTAACTATGTTCTACTTTCTCGTCCATCTCATTTGAGAAAATCTAAATTTAATCTTCCGTGGTTGGATTGGGAGTGAAGGAACTTAACAGTTATATGGTTAGAGTTCCAATTGTACTTAGTTACTTATTTTGATCCATTAATTTGCCTGGCAGGCTATCACTTGAGTTCAAGCGAATCGGAGAGATGGCATATTTGGCTGATATGTATAAGGAAGTAGAGTTTCAAAAGAGATTAGTTGAGCACTGGGAAGGGCGATAGAAACAAGAATATTCGAAGAAAATTGAGCTACTGCACAAGAACATAGAACTGAAAAAGAAATACGAAGGGATCCTGGAAGAGGTGCGGAGTAAGTTTGAATTAGTGCATTCGTCTAGTCGAATTGCATCTCAAGACATTTCTAGTGATAAAGATAAAAAGGGTGAAGGAAGTTCTCGTGATATTAAAAGGAAACGTAAAGAGATGTATGAAGATTAATTTGCTATGAAGGATAAAGAGAGGAAGAAGAGAAAGAATGGACACTTTAAGAAGAGATGCGTAGCTGCTAAGTGTGAAACATGTAACAAAATTCATACGGGAGTATGTTATTTGAAAATTGGTGCATGTCTTAAATGCGGCCAACTTGGACATCAAGTGAGGAACTACCTAGGACAAATGAATTTCGGGATGGTGAAGCTACTGTAATGGGTAAAGTCAGCAATTAGTGATGTTTTGGCTGAAATAGTTGTATTTTTTGAACTATGTGTTATGCAAACTTTATGTAGTAAGTGCATTCCCGTTAGAAATAATGGACTTGGTATCTGATGTTTAATGAGTGATACTAAATATTGGTGGTTGGGCAGTATTGAATCCTTATCCATGAATCTCTTACTATAATTTAGTCTTGAAGTTAAGCGAGAATTCTTCGTTTGTGGTTCGAAAGGAATAAATTTTGGTTTGAGAGGGTGATATGGGTCTCGTGGTACAATGGTAAAGATAAAAGGGGCCTTACGTTATTGGTGATTAGTCAATGTACAGTGTATGGGTTTAAGAGTTAGCAAGAATAGTAACCAAGCTTTCGCTCTTCTTTTATCAAGTTTGAAGTTTGCGTCACTTTTCACCTTTTGATACCTTCATTGATCTTTCTTAGGATATTAATTAGCCATTGAGTTGTTAAGATTTTCTCTCTTGGTAAGATTGTGGTGGCAACATGAGTGAGGGGATGCTCTTGAAAGTGGAAGAAAATCCTGTAGAATCGAGTTTGTGAGCAAAGGAGAGAATTTCGAGGACAAAATTCTGTTAAGGGGAAGAGAGTATGAGAACTTCGAAAATTATCTTTATTTTATCTTATTTCTTTGAGCACATTTTCTTTACTTTACTTTATTACCTTAATTTCCTAGATATTTTTATAAGTGAGTCAAGTTTTAACTCATTTTCTTGGTATAAGTTAGTACTTGTTAAGTGTGAGAACCCTCACTTAAAAATATAAATCCTCCTAAATCACTTGCATTTCCCTAAGATTAAATCACTTATGACATTTCCTTACATTGCATTTCATTACCTTTTACTTGAATTGTAACATTTCCTTGAGTTGCCATTATTTTATTTCACCACATGCATTATGACCAAATATTCCTTTTATTATGTGTAAGACTTTATTTAATGGTTTAAGAGTGTTAATTAGGTATTGGAACATTTGGAGGGTAGAAACTTCATTAGTCAAAGATTAAAGGAAGAAATGGGCAAGATCGAGCCATGTGACAAAACCCTAATCATTCATCTTGTTTGACCAAAGGAATTAGCAAAATTTAAACCAATTTAGCTCCATTATCTCGTCCATATGGCCGGCCACTTGAAGCTTCCAAGAGAAGAGAGAAAACTCCATTTTTCTTGCTTTTAAACTCTAGTTTGATCCTTGAGCAAAAATCAAAAGTGAAGGAACCTAGCTTAGTTGAGTTAACTACCTTCAAGTCTAGTGTGTGTTTCAAACTTGGAGCTTTTATTTTGGTGTTTTTTGGGTGATTCAAGCTTCACTTAAGAAAGGTAAATGATCTTTGAATCTTAGCTTTATGGTGTTATTCCAAGTGTTTAAAGTTTTAATGGCAAACTAGGAGTTGAATGGATGATATTTGTGGTGAAACTTCTTGAACTAAACAAGTGGAAGTAGGGTTGGTTGTTTTCCATACAATATGTTTGATATTTTGTCCAAGCTTTGTTTATGGTTTTACTTGATGTATTAACATGTTTTGGACCCTTTTTGAGCTAAGGACAACTCTTGGAATGATGCTTAAGTTAACTATAATGAAAGGATGAAGGTTGGTGTTGCAGGGGAACTTGTGGACTGTTTTGGTTTCTCTTTGCTGTTCAACCATAAAGTGGAGAGTTTTCCTTGATTTTTTTGACTCATTTGCACCTTAATTAAACCTAGGAAACTTGGCTAAACATTGGTTAAGCTTATGTGTGAGTTGAGATGGAAATGAAGCAAGCAAAGTGGTTGTTTTGGGCAACTATTGGACTGTTTTGGTTCTCCTTTGTTGGCTAGATTTTTTTGGTTCACTTAAGCATTATGCATGCTACATTTAAGCTCCAATGGTGCTAGATAACTTGATCCCCTGTATATGAACTCTAGGAGTTTGAATTGGGTGAATTTGAGCCAAAACAAGTGAAGTTAGAAAGAAGAAATAGGGCAACTTTGTCTTGGTATTGAGCTGATCAGAACAGAAAAATCAGCCAAATTTCCCGGACGAGTAGTATTGATAGAAGAGGAACTAGAGTCTGAATTTGGTATCATTGGAAATCCCTTTGAGTCTAGTTTCCAACGCCACTAACGGTACGTGATTTCGACTTTCCTACGGTGAGATATGACCATTTTCCCAAGACTGCGCGGGCCCGACTATTTTACCCGCGAAAACCACTTTGAACTTGAATGAAAATTTTCTCTTGCTCAACTTTCTTGCACTTGTCAAACTTGTTATCCTATGATATTTTACTGCATTTTGGGCTTAACTTTCATGGTGAATTGAGTAGATTTAACCACTCACTTAGTCACCTAATGAGCTTACAATTGGGTTGGAAAATGAACCTAGATTATTAACGATTTCACTCGTTGCCCTAGGATTGGGAAACGGAGATGAACGTAACCAAGGAACTTGATGAATAAGCTTTGCATTTCTTAAAAGGTGAGTGTTCTAAATGCATTAAAATATTTACGTGGAATGTCTCCTTACTTGAACGATATGCTTACTTGATTAAAGTAATTGCTCTTGAATTGATGACTTTTGGGACCAGGATGCACTTTATCATACTTGATCCTTTGTAGTTAACTTCTTGATATTGACATGAAATGAATTGATTTGCCTGCACTTGACTTGTTGGTCACTCGGGTGGTTATCCCACCGACTTACGTGTTACATGCTCATTGTTGTTAGATAATGCTAGGTACTTGATTTCTTGTCTCATAGGCAAGTGTGTACTTTATCGCAATTGACCTAGTTCGACTAAATTTGTGAGATTTTGTTAAAACATGTGTTAGCCGTTTTGTTACAATTGAGAAGTGGCTAGAAAAAGGAAGAGTATTGTCCGGCACAATCTTCCTAAAGCATTACTCTTCCTTTTTGTGCCGGCTAGAAATGATTTTCTTTTGTTTCACTTTCTAGGGTCTTTTATCATTTTTGCATGATATCCCCCCTTATACGTATATCCCTTATCCCATATTCCCCCTTATATGTATATTCCTTACCCCTTTGTATGAAAACATGACATTAGACTTGCATTTCATTTAAGCATAAGAACTAGGTTAGATCATTTGCTTGCTTAAATAGGAAATAACCCTTTGAATATGGGATATGGACGAGTTTGGCTTTCTAACTTTAGCACGCTCATATTCCCTCTATAAAAGGGGAAATCTAGTCACGAGTATTAGCCCCCCACACCCGTTATGATACATTTCTCTAGGTCATGTATATTTGTATAATTATTATTTTGCTTTTCTTTTCTTGGAGTCTCATATTTTGCACATTCGTGACCTCTTCAAATAGTCACCCTTGGGCATTACAATTAATGTGATTTGCACCAATTAAGATTTGAAGAGATATTCTGACCCTCTGATACCCTCTTAGGTTTAGGGTTTGCATTCATATAGTACATCCAAATGTGATAAATTCTTAGGTTAAAATAAGAAAATCTTTTACTAAATCACGCAACTAACCTTGGCTAGGTTGAAAGGGTGCCTTGGATTTTTATCCTTGCCTTCCCTTTCTTCAAATGTGACTGCCGAATCTTTTTCTCTGATTTTCGTAGATTTGGAGTCGTTAAAAAAGGGTTTTTCTACTTTTTCTTTAAAAATTCATTTTTAGGTGACTTGGTACACCTTAACTCAATATCAAGTGGTGACTCCTATTGTTTATTAAAAACCCTTTTTAAACTATATTTTGGACCAAAATCGTCACACTTTTTAGTCCCATTATTAGGCCTATTTTCTTTATTTATTCTTTACAAATTATTTAATTCACACATTTTCACTCAAAATTAAATTAAAAAAAATCCTATTTTCTTAAAACTCATTATTTTATTTTATTTTCAAAAATGGGGCGCGACACTTACGCTGACAATATTTTGGCCCATGGAATTTTGTTTACAATCCTAGGTTGCATAATCTTGAAACAGACAAGTTCTTTTCCTTTTTGACTATTCTAACCTTAGGTTGGAGGCTTTTAATTATTAGCTCTATGCCTTAATCTCATTTAGCTTTGGAATATTAAGACTGTATAATCTTGAATCCAACAACTTCTTTTCCGTTTTGGCTATTCTAACTTTAGGTTTGAGACTTCTAACTTTCGGAAAAGAACTTTAATGCCATTCAGCTTAGGAATGTTGTCAAAACATTACATCTTGTCCCATTTTATTTGTTAAAACTTACATCTCATCCTATTTTATTTGTTATTCAAGCTTCCTAGATGAATGTGCTTTTGGTTTGTGTGGTGTTTTTTTTAATAGGTCAATAGAGCGAAAGGATTCCAACTAGAGTTAGCATCATCTCATTTATGAGCACCTTGTTAGCATTATATCCTACTCTAAATGCTTAGAATATACAGTTCTTTTCAAGCATCATGTTCCTCTCAAGCGACCATTATTGTAAGTCATATTTTGTTTAGTAATGATAGTCTCAAGTTTAGAATGTTTCAATCAAATACTTCAGGAAAATGATTTCCCTTTGGTACAAGTCAGAGATTATTAATATGTATGCCCGAAAGTCTAGGGTTTTATTTATTTACTTTAACTATTTATATATAATGAATGGAATCTTACCTTATTAGTTGTTTTGTTATTCTAATTAAATAGATAAAGTCCCTAGAATAAATATATATATCTGGATAAATATAATAATAAGTGTTATGATATCAAACTATATTTAACTAGAGTTTATTCTTTAAGATTTCTTGTCATAGTATCAATAATTGGAACACTATTAATATGGATAAACTACTACATGTTATGTTTCTTCAAAATTTATTATGATGTGGTGACATTAAAACTAGTTGTACAGGTGATTGATAACATGATCTCCTTTATAATTTTTTTTAAAATTTGAGACACTATTAATATGGATAAACTACCACATACTATATTTCTTCAAAATTTACTATGATTTAATAGTATCAAAACTAGTTATGTGGGTGTTCGATAAGATGATTTTTCTATTTTTAAAATTTTTTTCTAACAGGGAAGACTGGAATTTAAGAAGCGAGAAAGGGGCAGGTGGATTTGAACCCAAGATTTCTAAGTCCTGAGGCCTCAACTTTAGCTACCTTGATAAGATGATTGACTTCATCGAATTAATCTGCATAGAGAATATCATATGGATGTCTATTTGAGTGTTGATGATATATTTTTTATATATTATGTGTATAAGTAATCCTACTATTTAATATTATCATGGTATCTTGAGTGTGAATAGTTATATTTTGATTCTCTTATAGCATGACAAAAAGTTGTTCATTGTTGTTAAGATTACTTAGCAATAAAGGAAAGTTATATCGTGTGCTTTTTTTCTGACGTATTTGTATAAATTTTTTTTGGTGGTTGGGAATATTCTAAGTTTTACCTCATAAATAATGGCAAACAGCCCTAACATAGAAAATTGAAGCAAACAATTATCCTTCTTTTTATTGGTGCAACTTCATAACCCAAAATGACAAATGAAACAAATATATGCAAATGACAAATGAAACAAATATATGCAACACCGATAAAAACAAAAGAATTCTTGATTTTGGTCAATTACGCAGTGATGTGCATACAAAAAAGTGCTACTAAATTGTCACTCAAATCATTCTCCTTTATAGACAATATGATCTGTGAGAACCCGGAAAAATTCTTTATTTTAGGCATTATTTTATTCCTTTGCACACGTTTTCTATATTTTCTTTATTATATTAATTTTATAGATATTTTTATAAGTAAATATAGTTTTTAAATCATTTTTCTAGTATAAGTTAGTTCATGAGAAATTAGGAGTGTATATTGGACGTGGGACCCGCTAGTGCGTTAAGTGAGAGAAATTCAACCAATTAGGTTAAGTTTTACATATAGGGATTTAATTACTAGGTGTTAGGAGATAATTAGAGGTTACCTAGATGGATTAACCATGGGGAGACAAGAAGATAGCCTTAAACATAAAAGGTGCCACGTGTCACTTTCCTATTCAAACTTGGACTTTGACTAACTTTCTTTATCTTTACTAAAACCTCAATTTTGACCCAAAAATCATCTTCATTCCAACCCTCTTGGCCGAACCTCCTAAGGAGAGAAAAGAGAGAAAGCTTCAACTTTTATCTTCCATTTCTTGCTTATATCTTGAAATCCAACCAATTAAATCTTGAATTTGTCCACAAAAGTGACTTGCTAAGGGAGTTTCAAGGTATTGGTGGAGTTGTTTTGGAGGAGGAACCCCTAAGCTACTACCTTTCTTGAGGTGTCAAGGTATTTTGCTTGGAAACTCACTTTTTGTTCCTAATAATGGTAAATTAGTGACTTGTAGTGGCTAAATAGGTTGTTTTATGGAAGATTTCATGGATTAAAGTGGAGTTAGATAAATTTCAGATTTTTTAGGGATTTTTCTGTTTTCATATGATGGATATGGTTGGCCTTGGATTGATAGCTCTAAATTGTGTTAAATGGAGCCTTTGTGCGTTTATTGCGATTGCTTGCGAAAAATTTCAGTTTTGTGCGGAAAATTTCAGTTTTAGGGCTTCTAATTAGGGCTTTATTATGGTTGGTTGTTGAGCTTCTAATTGGCTAAGATTGAGGGGTATTGTAACCCTAATGAGGTGTGTTGAATAGCTTATGATTTGTATGTGTACTTGTGGTTGTTTTGGATGAATTTAAATGGTTGTTTGTAGGATGAAAAATCTGAAATTTTAGGGGAAATGCTGTCCAAATGTTGAGGATGTTGGATTCTTGTGAGTTTAGGTTGAGGTTGGATAGAAATGAAAGGTTTTGGGGTCTGTTTCTACTTTTAGCCCTAAATGTTATGTATTTTCCATTCCAAGCTATATTTGGTTTTGCCTTAATAGTTCATTTAAGAGGTATTCGACTCGTGTCTGAGTCTCAATTGTGCTTTCTTGATTGCTATAGGGCGTGCCGGTGATCCGAGGCTTACGTCGGGTGAAAACTTGTGAAATTGCTTTGTTTGACTTGGTGAGTGTACTACTCACATGATTGTTATTCCGTGGCTTTATTGTACTTGAAATCTGTGATTGGACTACTTGTGATTACTGTTTATGCTAGATGAGATGAGGGTGTACTTTACCACTCTCGTACTCTGTTCATTTGATGAATGTATTTGACATAAGTAGCATTGTATTTTGGTGATCCTTGAATGCTTGAATGATGGTACCTCATTGGACGAAAGCTCACCCCGTTAACTTTGTTTTCCTTACAGGGGACCATCTTTTGGACCAATGATCATTTTAAAGAATGAATTGAGCTAGTATAAATACTCTTTAGTATAGCTCCTCCGGAGTTGAAAAACCCTAAATGTACCTTGATCCAAATATTTCCCTTTTGATTTGTAAATTACAAACGTATGTATATAAAACTGTTTAATCATGTTCATGCATTATATTTAGTTTGGAAATGTTCATTCTCTAGAGCTATATAACGTTATCTGTATTCGATTGGGTTTCGACCGGATTGTGACGTGGCAGTCACTATTCACTTTCAGTTTCGATTTTCATTTTTTTGTTGTGTGATTGTTGAATAGTTTAGGAGCACTAATATATATATTTCAGAACGTTTTAGTTTGTGTATTACCGTCTTAGTAGTCCTGGCGAGAGTTGGGCAGACAGTTCGCTAACCCCTTTGGTACACCTTAGAGAAAGGTAGGGCTATCACATGGTCCATATCATTTCTGTCGCGCCCCACTTTTCGAATGTGTAGTGTGAATGTGTGAGTGATGTGTGTGTGTGAGGTGTGGTGTGAACGTGTGCAAAATGAAAAGTAAAAAGGCCATGGGACTTTGGAAAGCGACGATTTGGCCAAATGAAATTTTAAAAAGGGTTTTTAGATATGAAAACGGAGTCGCCACTTGGTATAGATTTGGGGTGTACCAAGTCACCCAGAAAAGTGTTTTTTAAAGACAAAGTAGTAAAACCCTTTTTAAAACGACTCCTAGTCCACGTAAGCCAAAGAAAAAGGTTCGGGGGTCACGTTTGACAAAGGGGAAGGCAAGGATAGAATCCAAGGCACCCCTTTGACCTAGCCAAGGCTAGTTGCGCGACTCAAACCAATTTTCCCTAATTTTTCTACCCAAGGTATGTATCGCGTATTGGATATGTCTATATGAATGCAAAAACCTAGACCTAGGGGGATTGGGGGGAAATTTCTCTTCAAAGGTTGAGTGGTGCCAATCACATTAATTGTGAAGCCCAATAATGATCCTTTGGAGAGGTCACACCTAAACCTAAATGACGTGAAAAATGAGTGGAATGCATGCCATGTGAAAGTGTGAGTTTGTGTGAAGTGAGAAAAATGATAAAAGTAATAAGATAAGAGTGAAGGTGTGCAAATGTAGATGAAAGTACTCGTGTGCGAGTGAAGATAAAAATGTTCGTGTGCAAGTGAAGATAAAAGGGTGTGTGCAAGTGGAGGTAAAAAAGTGTTCGTGTGCAAGTGAAAGTGATAAAAAGGTGCATGTGTGCAAATGAGACAATGAGACAAAAGTGAAAGTGTAATGATAGAGTGGATTGAGAATGCATGAGCCTAGGGAATTCATGCATATTGGGTACGGGGAGACCTAAATCGTGACTTGATTTTTCCCTTGATTAGAAGGCAAAACTAGCGTGCTAAGGCCATCGAGTAGCCACACTCGCTCGTTTCCCTTATCGGAAGGGGACACTCAAGCAAATGGACCCTACAACTATCATGATATGCAAAAATCCTAAAATGAAGGGAAAGGGGGTTCGAGGAGCATGCCAAGTGATGAAACTAAGAAAAATGCATGATATGTGGTGAACAAGCAAATGATATGCTAATGAGGGGAAATCCCTAAGGGTCTAGTATTGGACTAGCCCATTCTATGAATTCCGACTAGCGTTGGACTAGCGGAAACGTACATTCATCCATTCCATTCATTCATGGCTATGAAAGCAAGTAGACATGCCAAAACGCTCGTAAACACGTAGCACGTAGCACTTAGCATGCTCGACTAGATGCAAGAGCCTATCAAAGCTATTAAACATGTAGCAACAAAAGCAAGCCACCAAGGGGAAGGGGAAATGGACAGATGCTCTCCGAGCCCTATCTATTACAAGCCAAGAGGTGTACACATACCCCATAAAAGCATAAAGGGGAAAGGGAAATGGACAGATGCTCTCCGAGCACTATCTATTACAAGCCAAGAGGTGTACACATACCCCATAAAAGCATAAAAGGGAAGGGGAAATGGACAGATGCTCTCCGAGCCCTATCTATTACAAGCCAAGAGGTGTACACATACCCCATAAAACTTAAATAAAATTAAAAAAGCAAGTAAATGCACGCAAGGAGGTAAGGAAAGCGGAGTAGGCATGCATATTCACATAACACGTAGGAGCACGTAGGGTCAAATGAAGTGCAAATGAAGGAGAGAGTGTACCTCCCTTGAAGCGACGCCCCTAACGTAGTGAAATTACTAATTTACCCTCCAAAATAATAAAAGGGTCAAGGTACCTCAAATAGTAGAATATAACAAAGTTACCGAAGAAAAGGACGGCTTAAGCTAAGACCATCAAAACAAAAGGTTAAGGCACCACTTTAATGATCCAAATGGCATTCATCAAATCATCAAAAATTTCCTCAAATCACGACTTAAATGTAGTCAAAGGTACTTAAAGATCAAGGAGAAGGCATGGCCTATTCAATTTCCAAGTAAAGCATCTTATTAAGGACTTCAAACATAACCCTTACCCAAACATTCGAGTCAATCGAACATTTAAGAACTTTAAAGGTCCAAAACAAAACAAGGGTCAAGCAATCTAACACATAAACATGGAATTGAGCAATTAGAAACATTTAAATGCCTAAGATCAAATACGGGTCAATGAGTGGTTTCGCTTGCATTTTCAGGATCCCTAAAGCAACCATTAATCAATCAGTCAGAAATTAATTGAAGCGTTTTAAAAACCTTAAAGGTCCCAGAGCAAGACGAAGGTCAAGCAACAAATTGGTTTAAGAAAATTAAAGAAAATAGGTAAACATAAGCTCAATTAAATACAAGGTTCACAAATTCATGCACTAAGTACCACCAAAACAATTGAAAGCAAACAAGCAATTGAATCAAAACATTAATGCTACCAAATACTCAAATGTGAACACTAACCAAACATTCAAACTTAATTAAACACTTTTAGGAACTTCAAAGGTCCAAAGGCAAAGAAAAGGTTGAGGAATGGTTCAATTTCAACTATCATAGGGTCTTATTGCAAGAAAATGGAACCTAGTTGGGTCTTCGTAGCATTGCCGCAAAAACACAGGGCCCCAATTGATTAATTTTTCTGATTATTTGGGCCATAGTGAATCAAGGGGAAACTTGGGGGATCAAAGTGTGATTTTCAGAATTATTTCATGCAATGATCATGCAGCTACGTGAGAAACTTGATTCTGCAAACATAAAATGAATGCTGGCTGCATTGTCATTTCTGAACTTAGATTTATGCATTTCAACTTCACCAAATTTGATCGAGCTCTCTCAACCAAACATCCGAAGAATTAACTAAGCCACATAACATACAATTTTAAAATCCGAACAAACCAAGATTACTGGAGAAAAAAGAAAAAAAAAAAAACATGCAAACAAAAGGATAATTTTATACAAACAAGTTCTGCAATCAAAACATGACTTGACTGGCCCTTAAACCCAAGTGTTCAACCTCAACATTGGACCCTCTATTTCTTCATCAAAACCAAAATTAACATGATACAGAGACGCAAAGAAAAACTCAACTAAAAGCAAAGCAAAAACAGTATGAAAAGGCGGCAATTCTTCACTGTTGTGCATGTGAATGGAACAAATCTTAAATGACTTGGAAAATCACCAAAATCACATCAGGAATTTCCAACAAACCTTCAGATTTAAAAGACATCAGAATGATCCAGATTCATGTTAAACTTGACCCAATTAAATCAGAAACAAAGCAAATGAACCAACAACAACATACAAAGACACAGATATCCATCGACTACTGACTTTAAAGCTGTCACAACCAAACGATTGCCTTCAGGCTTGCTGCAGCAGATTCATGTACAATGCTCATTCCAATGAAAACTAAACCCAAACACATGGGACCATCCCACATCCTAATAGCTATCCATCCCATAGTTTCAGCAAAAGGAAATGTCCCGCAACTAAACAATGCATCACAGGTCACTACCGCAACTAAATGTCACTACAAACTTCACCACTTATCCCATGCGTATATGCTTATGCCACTTCAACCAACCGAAACATGTTTACACAAATGATTCAAGCACACTCCTACTCATTCAATCCCGAAAATACATATGCTTGGACAAAAGCAAAAGGAAAGATTGAACAGGACTTTCGAACCCCAAAAAAAATGGCAGTAAGACGATTCTGGAAAAACAATGCTAACTCTGACTCGGATTTTCCAGAAAATAGAACAACCAGAATCTAAACTAAGAGGCTTGACTAAGCTATTTACTCTGATGAAAATAGGAAACCAATCCTTGGGCAAAAAACGGACAGAAGAAAAGACAGAGGGAAGCAACAAAGAGAAAATCGAAGATTACCTCTTCACCACCTTTGGACTTGAATCTGCAACAGCCTTCTTTCACAGCCGAACTCCTTTTTCCTTTTAGTTCTTCTCAGCCCCTCTCGAGCAATTTTCCAATGGTCCTCTCCTCTAAATTTTCCCGTCAGCTCCTCCTTTCTCTTTCTTGCGTCTGTTTTCTTTTTTCTTCGTAGCCGTCAGCTTGCTTTCCCCAAAAACTTCCCCCAGATTCTCTCTTCTCCTAGTCTTTCGTTCTCTGTTTCTGCTTTCTTCAGGCCCGTCAACCCCAGTTCTCTCTCTCGGTCGATCTCTCTACCAACCCTCTCTATTTGTTCAAACGTCAACCCCCAGAAATCTCTCTTCCTTCCCTCTGTTCTATCCTTAGTTGTCCAACCCCCCAGCACTCTATCCCGTAGCTGCCCTTTTGCTTTGGTTTCCCTTCCTCCGTTCACTCCCCCCAGAATCCTCCCCTTGCCCGTCAACTCTTTCTGTTTTGTTTTTCCCTGAAACCCTTCAATCTTTTTTCTTTTTTGCGGCTCTCCGTTTCTTCCCCTTTTATATACGGCTAGCCAACCTTAACCCTTCATTCAATGGCTGTAGATTATCTTCACTTAAACCTTCTCCCCTTAGCCCTTCGATTGGTAATCCGTGACTGTCCTTTGCAAGCTGCGTTTCCGCAGCTTGCACGTAAAACCTCTTTTTTTTTTTTTTTTTTAAAATAATTTAATAAATACAGAAATGATAAAATATAACTAATAATAATAATAATAACAAAATTACACAAACCAGGTAAACAAAACAAAAAATAATTTTAAACAAAAGAAACTAAACAAAAATGGCCATTTTTAAAATTTCCAAATTCTCAATTTTCATCATTTTCTTTTCCTCAAAATAACTTAAAAATAACTAATGTGCCCCAAAGATTGAATAAACATATTTTTGTGAACAAATTTTCCTTTTTTTTTTCTTTTTTCCATTTTTCTATTTTTCTTTTAAGAAAGCATTGAATAAAAACAAAAATGACTAAAACATATTTTTGATGTTTTCCTTTTCTTTCTAAAACTCTATAAACTTAGAAAACTAAAAACTAAAATCTAAAACTTAAAAGTGATTAAAACCTGAAATGACAAAATAAAAATGAATAGACAAACTAAAAGGGCAAAATGAATAAAACTAAAATAAAATAACAACTAAAAATGCAAAACACACAACAATGAACTAAATGCAAGCGATCTAAAATAAAAATCATGAAGTAGGTGTCACATACAAATTATTCAAAATTTGGTGTCTACAATTTCTTATGAGCTTTTCTTATGCAGCCCAACTCCAATAAAGTTAGAATAAATACTGTTTATCTCAACTCATATCTTTTAATGATTACAAAATAATTGGATGTTTCTAATACCTTTTGTAGAGATCCTTTTTCAGAAATGAACCAAACAGGTCTGTGGATTTAAAGCAGAAAAAGAAGATCAAAAAGAATGAAGTCTGCTGAGGATGATGTCGGACGCACAAAAGGAGAGTATCGGACGTCCGACATTCTTTGAGTATCTTCGGACGAGTCAAGAACTCAGACTCGGACGTCCGAAGAAGACAAGCCAGGAGTTACATGATTACTGATCAGGATCGGACGCTCAACACCTGTGTATCGGACGTCCGACAGCACCAACGGCTAGGCTAGTTGACTCTTCAGTTGCCTTCTACCCGTTGACAGCATTAATTGAACAACCTTCTGGTCTCCTATAAGTAGAACAAAGTCAACCACCTAAAGAGAACTTTGCACATCAAGCCTACATCAGATTGTGAGTGATTCTAGTGCTAGAATACTCAAAAGGAACATTTGTACTCTTTGCTTGTGTAATCTTCGTGCAGTTTTTCAAGTGTGACACAGCTTCTTCAATAGTGTAGCATAGTGAGGGTTGCGAGTGTTTGTAAAACTTCCTTGCTTGACCAAGTGTGGTTTGGGGCAAGAAGGAAGTGATCCCTTCTTTGTACACAAAAGATTGGTTGCAAGTTTGTTCAACATGAAGTAATTTGGTATATAAAAGTGGTGTTCAAACCTCAGTTGTGTTTGAAGCCTGGTTTGTTTATTTACTTTCATTTACTGCTTTTCTACATAAACTGTTCTTCTCTTCATCTCACGAATACTTGTGCTCTTGTGTTATCTCGTTCATTGGGAGGTATTTGAGAAAAGAAAGGTAGTCTGTGAAAAAGTGGACTATATCTTAGCAGGTTTTTTGAAAGCCTAATTCACCCCCCCTCTTAGGTTGTCTTCGATCCTTACAAATACTGTCTCATTTTTCTTTTTGATAGTTACTTGTAGCACAATTGATTGGTTGAAGACTAAAATCGATCCAATTCTATACATAATTTATCATGGATAGAGTTGACTATTATTTTAGTAACTTAAGTTTTTTATCTATCATTTTCAAATATATGCTAATCAATCCAAGTTTTAGTCAAATTTAATAATTTATCAAACACAAAATATTGTTCAAACTTCATTTTTATTAATTAACAAACAAAATTCGAACAAGTTCTTAATGAGTCAAATTCGATTTAAGTACCGAGTAGCTTGATTTGTCTTTCGACCCTACTTCTAGACTTTAGATCACAATTTTCAACTAGCTAATTATGTAAAAATATTTTCCTTAAAGAAAACCTTCAGCCATTTTTCCAAAAAACTTTGGATGCAATAGATCCGCATTATTTCCCCCTAACTTTTTCCCTGGTCTTTATTTTCATCAAATCTACCATGAGGCTGGGTAAGAAATTTATTTATTTATTTATTCATTTTGTTTTTCCTAAGTAAAAAAAGTTTTAAAAAAATGATGACCAACAGTACTAACCATCCCAGAGAAATCTCCGAAATAAGCCATAGATATTTTTAATTATCACTGCCTCATATCCATGAGTCCACACACCACAAAAATTGGGTTCAAACAAATGTTTTTTTTATTTATTCATAAAAAAAAACAAAAGATTTTCATTGTCCTATATCCAAGTTCAAATAGGTTCAAACTTTCACAACAACAACAACAAAAAATAGATAAGGAAAGCTGAAAAAGTTCAAGAACATAAGTTTTCTAATCAATTCTAGAAGTTTAAGTGCTAGGAAAAACTCCTCAATAGGGTTTAGCTCTACAACTGCAAACTATATATGAAAACCATTACAAAATCTTTGCCTGAACTACCCACTGTTACAGCTTTCTTCCTTTCTGGTTTTCTTAATGTCTTAATCCACATTTCTACAAGTTGATGCAGTCGCATTTCTGGATGAATTTGTTGACCTCTCATACTAATCTCCACCTGCAAAATAAGAGATGAATAAATTAATTTAATAGTAGCAAATCCCAAAATATGTAGCAAAACAGTACAAGCAAGTTAACACGAGACAGGGATTTTCACATTATAACACATGAATTGGTGCCTCAGATATGGATAATAACAAAAAGAAAGCATTAGTATTGTGTATAAAAGGAACAAAATAAAACCGTGTCTCCAATTTATTCAAATGCATATCAATGATGGCAAGAAAACAAAAAAAAAAAAAAGTTTTGTACTAGCTAAATTTGATTAATAAAGAAAGTAATTGTACCCAAAAAAACTGCCTAAAGTACGATGAAACGGAAGCAAGTTATGAGTTAAGCTTTTGGACCTTTTTCTCATCTTCACTTTGAAGGCCCAGCTTCACCACCAGGTATTTCTTGATGAATCTAGCAGGCATGTTGACATCCCTATAACAATTGACAAAATAAGAAAACATTACTTTAAACCACAAGAAAGTCTAAATAAACAAAATAATTGTCAAGTCTAAAGTAAGAAAAAGCTAAGATGCGTCCGAACTTCATCACTTTGTATCTAGTTCAAATTTACCTTCTCAAATCATATAAAAAATTTAAGACATAATTCCAAGTAGTCAAATATGGTTTTAATGAATTTTTTGATCTCTGCAATCGATTTGTGTAGCTTAATGCCAAACATAAATCTAGAGAAAGTATCATAAGCTAGGTCATGATTACTCTTTGAATTGTACATGCATGCATTATTCCACTATCCAGAAGCTTAGTAGCCTTTTTTTCTCATTACCGTATGCAGCAATATAATAATTGAGCAAGAAAAATAATAAGACAAAAATCTTTTTTGCTCTTATCCCAATGCTAACCTATATGAATCTTTCGCTAAAATAGATGGAAATGAAAAATACACTAAAACTTCTTGCTTCCAAAGTTGAAACACCCTTGACCTTTCATATAGGGTTTCAATTTATAGCTTTGGTTATATGTTGAATGATAAGTAACTATAAAACAAATAGATGAAGTTGGGATGGAATCAACAAGATAATTCTATATCTTATTCAGATGGATGTCATGAACCAATCCATATGAAGCTATATAGCTACTTCTCATGTCATGTTAAATACGACTAAGCTACAATAGATTGTTTAAAGGCCTTAATAATACTATATCTGCATGTGCATGTGATACTAGATAAACCTAAACTTTTTTGCATGAATGACCTAAAGTTAAGATGAATTTCAATTAACATTTGAAACATTGAAAGAAAAGGAAAAAAAATCACTTTGTTTACAAGATGTGTCAACATTTCAATCCAGATCAAATATCATTTGTGGTGGTTGCTACTAATAGTCATCCAAGCTACCTACTCCTGTGTAAGTTACATGAGATCTCAGAAACAAAAGGATGTATGTGTTTGAATTGAAAAACATGCAAGCAACAAACATTATTGAGGGACTTACTGAACCCTTAGATATTGAGGAGGCATTGAAGGTAAAATGCCACAACTTTCCCTGAAAGAGTCAATCAAAATATCCAATACATGTTGTAAGAAAGCTGAATAGTATAGGTATTTACTCTAAAGCTTAATCAAATTACTGCAGGGAAATTAAGCCTTACTGCTTCTTACAACCAACAAGTTGGAACCAAACTTGGTTCTTTCTTCCACAAACACTCGAAGAATCAACCACAATTTGGGTGGGAATATTCAGATCCTCAGCGAGACCATTTTTGTCTTGTTTTCTTGGGCGTCCTTTTCTATATTTTTTTGGACTAGCAGCTAGAGAAGCTGATCCTATGCCATGTGATTCACCTATTTTGATTTCAGATGCAACCATTTTTTTGGCAGAAGACCTCCTACGTCTGGATTTTGTTACGACTTCAACTGAGCCATCTAGGGATTTCAGCAAGTCATTCATTTCTTTCGGAGGTTCCCCTCTACGCTCTTGGCTATTATGTGCCACTTGTTTCTTTAAGGGCTCAGAGGCAGCAAAAGGATTCTTCAGAAATATCAAAAATTCAATGTCATAGTCAAGCAAAGAACAATGTGTTTCTAAAAAAACCAAAAAATGTTTTATACACTTACCGGATTACTTGAGATTTGAGAACGATTTTCGTCTTCTTGAGTAGAACTCATACTAGATAGAGAAGCCCCCCAGGAAGGAATAGGCTTTTTTCTAGTGTATTTCCTTTTTTGATGGGTAGGTGGAGCAATTGTGTTTGAAGTTTCAATTCGACCAACTAAAGAAGAAACGGATTTCTCCTTTCTTCTAGTGGACAATAGCTCAACATCAGGCTCAGTTTCAGTTTCCACTGATTCATTTGGCAGTTGATAAACTTTACCTTTTCCTTTTCTATCGACAATAGGCAATTCTGAAGCCACTTGGTTCACTGGAGGATTATCAACATGGTTCTTGGCTTCACGAGCAACATCCTCCACTTTTGGTTTCGCTAATTTTTTTATGCTGACATACTTGTTTCTTATACTTTGCCAACGATAGTCGTGCCTGTCAATTTGAAAAATGACGAAATTTTAAGTGACAATCAGTAAGTAATCTATGCACTATTTAGAGTAGTGAAGTTCTTCATAAAATTTAACATCCTACACCATATCATATTGATGAGTAAATTGCGGTAAGTTAAAAAGTATAATTTATGCACATGAAAATCAAGGGTATCCTAATTCCCCGTCATCCTATTAGGGTAGATAAGGTAAATACCAAAAGATATAGCTACTACTAAGAGGAACTATCCTCATCTAATAGCTTTCATGACACTATATGGCTGAAGTCCATACCTCTAAACATGATCACGGAAAGGTGTTATGAGGCCTTAAAATCAAAATGGAACTTTAATTCAACAAGAACATCCCATTTAATTCTCAATTTCATGAGATCGATTCTATCTTTAAGGATAATAGTCTAGAAATTGTCTTACTGCCCTTGCCACAAATCTCAAGAATAAATCAATTACTAGAACAAAATCAGTTATAGGTTAGGTTTGGCACAATATATCGCACCACACGTAAAAACACATGCATTTGCATGTTGTTCTTTGTACGACACATGGTCTAATTGTAAATTTAATGGAAATACATGTTAATACCTAGCAACTTACCTCAAGCAAAGGGCCATTCATTAGACTGATTAGTTGGTTAGATCTCGAGAAGCAAGAGTACATGATTTTGCACAAGAAGAAAAAATCAATCAATTGCAAAAGAAGAAAAGTTCATACTTGAGCCTCTGCAACGGAGCACCACCAAGATCTATGTTGCACTCTGGACAGTTGCGCAAGTTTTCTTCAGTGATCTTTCCGGTTATGCACTTCTTGCAAACTGTTCAACAATGACAAAAGCCAAAATTACATTAAACTCAATCTATTTTACACCGTGGAACAATTTAAAAAGCAAAATAACACCTACAAAGATGAAATCATGCAATAATATTCTCTACAACATAACTCTGAGGAAACTAAGATCAAAAAATCTTTATGATAGTGCCAAAAAATTGACACATTCTCCCAAAATATAGTCTTGAAATTCAATGAAATTTCTCTAGTTGACTTTGATAAGGTTTTGTTAGATACAAAGATTATGATGAAACAAGGAGAAAAAGAATTTTCTATTTCAAAAATTTCCTTTGTTTTCAGTAGCCTAGTCACTTAGCCAGGATACCAACAGAACAAGAAATAAAATGAGACCTGCCCTAAAATAAAAAAATCTGATCGAAAATGAAAAATTTGTTACTTTACTATTTGTTGCCAAAACTAACACAACTCAAACACTAATCACATAACTAAAAAAAAAAAAAAAAGAAGAAAAAAGTGAATGTAAACTGAGTAAAGCTAGGGTAGATTAAAATGAAATTTTAGAAAATCAAATTTGAGGCTGGTGAAATTACACCATTGACAAAAATCAAAATTTTTATAGTAACATGATGGTGCAAAATCTTGATCGGATGAGCATAAATTGAGAAAAATTTGATCAAGCGGGGATGAAATTAGGTAAATTCACATCTAGAGAATGTAAAAAAACTCAAGAAAGAAGGGGAAAAAATCAATAGGACCATGAAAATCATGGGTCAAAGCATGACTTCAAACTCGAATTGAGAAAAAATTTAGAACCCACATCTCTGTATATATAAATCGTTTGATTTAGAATCTGAATAAGGAAAAATAATGCAAAAAGAATACAGAAAATGAGGGGAAAAAAAAGCAAAGAAGATGCTTACAAGTATGGCAACACTCGTCAATTGTAGTGCAATCCCTAACAAGTTTTTGGCAAATCCCACAAGCCAAAAGCCTTTCAATGGTTGCATGCCGAGTTTTGAAACTCATCTTTCACCTTAAAACGCACTTAATCTTCTAGAAAAAGAAAAAACATTAAAGATTCCAACCCAAAGCTCCCAAGGCCTCTTTATTACTACATGCCGCTCTATAAAAATAAATTTGCAAAAAGGGTGAGTAAAAGGGAAAGATTTTTGAGATCATATGAGGAATGAATCAAAAAATTGGTTGAAGCATTTAAGTGTTGAAAGTTACTCTGCTTTTCTTGTGATTGATTTTTATCGGTATCGATCTAGAGAAACAAGTGGATAAAAATGAAAGAAATGAGATTAAGGAGGAATTAATAGAGTTTAAGAATATTTGAAGGAAATGAAGGAAAGATTAATTAGAATCAGATTTGAGGATCACAGAATGCCAGGTATGATGCCTTTCACATTTTGTTTCAAGGAGAGTTACTCATACCAGTGTTATTAGACCCGGACTGGACCGGTCGAACCGACCAGTCCAACCCAGCCTTCTTCCCGAGTTAGTTTGTAGCACAAAATCGCTTTGGTCAAAAACCAGTCAAAATCATCAAAAATCGGCTAACCAGTGACCCAATTCGACTGGTTGACCCAGTTCTCAAACTTTTCTTTCTTATTTTTCCTAAACATAATTTGAATTAACTAAATTGTAACACTTTCATTTATTAATAGGAGTATGAAAATGCCACCCACTTAGTGTAAACACCAACATTACTCACTTTCCTGAATGATCTCTAAATCAAGATGTTTCACCCCTATCATCTTATCAATTTAGCATCAATGATTCCAACTTGCATTAATTTGTTTTAATTTAGTTTTTCAAGTAGTTTTGAAAACGGACATATTTTAGTCATGAATTTACATTTTTATATATAATTATTAGGTGTATATTTGATTATAAGTCTAATATTTTTGGAATATTTTGTATGATTGGCCGAATATAACCAAGAACTTAATTTCAATATTTCTGAAACTTATAAAAATATAAAACAATTATGACATCATGCTGACGTTAGCTAGTTTTTGAGAACGGTCAGACCAATCCAACCAATTGATCCCTGATCCAATAGTTTAGCCGAATCGCTAGTCGGTCCGAGTATAACAACATTGACTCATACTGCTCTATCTCCATGAAATGTGGTTGCATTATACATAATCTAGTATTTAGCAAAGCGGGAATAGCAAGTTTATAGCTTTGGACTCTAAATTTATAGGTGGATAAGATTTAGATTCTCTTGCTCTTGATTGCTGTTAAGCTTTTATTCTTCACAATCATAGACTGAACTAGAGGAAGGGGAATTGAGGTTTTTCACCCGCTAATAATTGGAAATTTTCAAGAATATCCTTGATAAAATAAACTTTTTCCCCATAGAAAAGTCTGAAAATATTCTATGTAGCGTACTTCGGCACATCAATGTAAATTGTCTTGTTCTGTCAAGGTTAAAAATTGTTTATGTGGATCCAACTTATTTTGTTAAAAATTGAAGTCTAGCATTGTAAAAATTGTGATCTATATGGCAAGCAAGTGAATGCTTGAGATTTAGTCATCAAAAACAAAAAGGAAAGTTTAATTTGAATTTCTTCCTACAAAAAGTTTTAAACATAGAAAAGGACTTTGATACACAAATCATTTTTGGGCATAAATAGTGAGATATTGACACACATACAATCTTGCATTGTAGGGGTGAGTAGCTTAGTCAAAAAATTGGCTCGAGTTTAGTCACTTCAAACTTGAGTCGAACTTGAGGTGTTCAATAGGCTTGATGAGCTAATCTTGAGCATGTAGATACTCTGCTCAAATGCTCATTGAGCATTTCGAGCTTTTTTTTCCTTTTAAAATATATCATATGTAAAATTACAAAAAAGTCTACACCTCTTGAACAAATTACATCTTGTAACCATTCTAACTTTAAAGAATAAGTGGCCAATATCGTCTAATCATATTTGTTTTAAAAAAAATTATGCTAAAGTCTCTCTATTATTGAATATTTCAATCTTTCTTCACTACTTGAAAAACACTCCCAAATTTTTACCCCTTCTCTTAACCCCTCAAAACCTCACCACTGTTCCACACTCCTTTACTCCTTCCCTCTCACAAATTCGTCGCTCCTTCATCACCACCTCCCTCACTACTAAGCCCTTCTAGCATAGGTGCCACTACAACTACTGCCGATCTAACATCACTTTAATGCTCACTCTCTATTGTTTGTGTTTGATGGATTTTGTTTTAAAAAAGGAAATCCTTAACAAATGAGAGAAGATATTTTGATTGATTTTTTAATGTTTAATTTTTTTGGGGTCTCTCCTTAATCTGATAGGAAGTGTTTTGATTCATCATTTGGCTAAATTGGTTAATATCAGATATGGTGAGAAAAAATGGAAAAAGAGCAAGAAAAAAGGAAAAGATAAACATGGACTAAATTTTTTATTTTAAATTACTGGGGGCACTAATATAGAAATTTTCATGTATTCTAACTTGAACTCAAGTTTAAGTACATTGGTAATCAACTCAAGCACGGGTACATCAGTAACAAACTTGAGCAAGTAAGTGATAGTTGAGCTTTAGCCATGTCAATACCATCAAAAAGAAAAAGGAAAGGTCAATTTTAATTTCTTTCAAGAAAAAGTTTTAAAAGATGGAAAATGATTTTAATACACAAATCACTTTTGGGTATAAATATTCAAATGTTGACACCCATACAATCGTGCTTTACATATCATGTAAGAACTAGTTATAAACACATGCCTTGCGCGAATAATGCTTATGGTTATTTGATTAGGCATTCAAGTACAATTGAGATATCACTTTCTTGAGCATATGATTAAGCACAATTGTTGAATGAAAATCAAATAAAGCAAGAAATTAGGTAAAAAAGGAATACAAAAAAAGGATATAGCAAAAAAAAATAAAGAGGGAAAAAATGCTCACATGTCTGACAACAATCATCAATTATGGTGAATTTTCCACAAATCTTTCAGTATATTCCATAGGGCAAAAGATCTTTAATGCTTGAGAAAACAAAAATTTTATACTTGTAAAAATTTGAAAAGTTTGGGTAGGAATGTTCAAATTATTAGCCATCATTTTTGTCTTCTTTTCTTTTCCTTGGATGTCTTTTTCTAGACTTATTTATGGCTATAACTATAGAAGCTAATTCTATGACATTTGGTTTAGCTAGTTTAATTTTGAATGTAACAAATATTTTTGTAGTAGATGTCCTACGTATGGATTTTCCTACAACTTTTGCTAAGTCAACCGGAAGTTTATTCAATTGATTCATTTGTTCCAATGGTCTCTCTCCATAGTTTTTCTTGCTATGTTCGCTTGTTCCGTCAAGGGCTCAAAGTTAGAAGGATTTCATAGAAACATCAAAAAGTCAATGTCTTAGTCAAGCAAAGAGCAATGTATCTTTAAGAAAAAACCATTATTCTTACACTTAAGAGATTACTTGAGATTGGAGACCGATTGTCATCTACTTTGATAGAATCCATATTGGCTAGCAAAGTGTTTTAGAAAGGAATAACCTTTCTTCTAGTGTGTCTCCTTTCTTGATAGGCAAGTGGAGCATTTGGGTTTGAAGTTTTATTTCCACTTCTCCTTTCTCCAAGTAGGTAATGGCTTGACAAGAACTCAACTCCACCTTCAATTGTATCATTTGGTGATTGGTGTAATTCGCCTTTTCTATTTCTGTTGATAACTAGAGGTTCTAGAGTTTCTTGGTATACTAAAGCTTTATCAGTTTGGTTCCTAGCTTCACAAGCAATATTCTTTACTCTTGGTTACATTAATTTCTTCTAAACAAGTAAGTTTCTCATGTTTTGCCAGGATAGTCGTGTTAATCAAAGATATTTTGAGTGAGAATCTTTACATGAATAGTACAATGTTTAAAGTACTGAGGTTCTTTTACAACTTAGTGTTCTAAAAAAATGAAAGTAGTATCCTGCATTACATGATATTGACAAATAAGCTGCTAAGAAGTTAAGTATAATTATGCACATGCAAGTTAAGGGTACCCTAATTCCTTTGCATCCTGATAGGATAGAAAATCAAAATATATAGCTACCAAGAGACAGTATCCTCATCTCTAATTGTCTTCATGGTACCATATAGTTGAAATCCATATCTCTATATAAAATGATGGAAAAATGTTAGAGTGTCTCTAGTTTATAATGAAACTTGAATTCAATATAAACATCCCATCTGACCCTAAACTTGATAAAGTCAATATACAAGTTTACAACTTTGGGCTAGGATTGTATAAGTGAACATAGATTCTTTTGTTCTTGACTGTTGTTAATTTCATATTCTTCACAATCATAGGCGGAACTAAGGAAAAAGCCACTGCAGCTTTTGAAATTTAGGTTTTTCTTTTCCAAAAATTGGAAATTTTGAAAAATGTCTTTGATAAAATAAATCTTTTTCCCTTACAAAAATATGATCATATTCTATGTAACATACTTCGGCCCTTTAACATAAATTTTCTAATTTTATCTATGTGCACAACAGTTCATGTAGATCCAAATTAGTTTCTAAAAATTGAACCTAATAATGTTAAAACCATGAATGGTTGAGATTTATCCATGTTGATACTATCAAAAAGAAAATGGAAAGTTTAATTTGAGTTTCGTCTAATAAAAGGTTTTAAAGAGTTTCTTCTGATAAAAGGTTTTAAATGTTGAAAGGACTTTAATTGCACAAAAAAAGTTTTGGGCGTAAATATCGAGATGTTAACACCCATACTATTGTGCATTGCACAAATAATGTGTAAGTATAACTAGTTACAAACACATGCCTTGCACAAATAGTGCCTTTGTTGATTTGACTAGATGCTCAAATACAATTGAGATCCCTTCTTTTGCAAATAATTAAGCAAAATTGTTGAATGAAAATAAAATAAAGTAAAAAAAATCATGTTACAATGAATATAGAAAAAATTGATAAGGAAAGGAAAAAGAGGGAACGAAAACTACTCTCATGTATGACAGCATTCATCAATTATGACGAATTTTCTATAGATCTTTCACTAAATTTCATAGGGCAAAAGATTTTAATGCTTAAAAAAATAACCTTTTATCTCGTAAAAATTTGAAAATTTTTGGTGCAAATGTTCAGATCCTTACCCAAACTATTTTTTTTCCTTGGACATCCTTTTCTAGACCTTTTTAGGATGTAGTTGCGAATGTTGATCCTATAGCATTTGAATCAGTTGTTTTAATTTTGAATGCAACTGATTTTTTTTTCTTTGTAGCGGGTCTCTTACATTAGATTTTGTTGGAACATCTATTAAGTCAAGCCATCTAGAGGTTTCAACAACTTACTCATTTATTTCCGATAATTCCCCTTCATGCTTCGCTATTTTAGAAGGATTCTAAAGAAAGATCAAAAAGTTAATGTCTTAATCAAGCAACCAATGATGTATCTTAACAACAATATGATTTTTGTAGTTGTTGGATTGTTTGACATTGAAGAACGATCATTGTCTACTTCAATACAATTTATAATGGACAACGAAGTCCTTCAGGAGGAATAGGCTTTCTTCTAGTGTTTTCCTTTTTCAATGAATAGGAAAAGAAGTTTGGTTTGCAATTTTATTTCCACCAACTAAAGAAGAAATGGAATTTTTCTTTATCCTTGTAAGCAGTGGCTTGACAACAACTGAGATTCAACTTCCATCACTTCATTCGGTTGTTGATCTAATTTGGTTTTTCTTTTTCTATCAATAATAGGAGGTTTTCGAAGCTATTTCGTCCATTGGAGGTTTATCAGTTTGGTATTTAGCTTCATAACCAATATCTTTTACTCTTGGTTTGATTAATTTCTTTTAAATGAGTATATTTCTTATACCCATGTACTTGTTTCACACACTTTGCTAGTAATATTCGTGTCTGTTGGCTTGGAAAATGAAGCAATTTTGAATGAGAATCTCTACATGAACAATGCACTATTCAAAAGTATTCAGATCATTCATACAACTTAGTAACTTAAAAAAAAACTTAGTAGCTTACACCACATGATATTGACCACCTAGTATTGATGAATAAGCTGTGTAAGAAGTTAAGTATATGTATTCGCATGCAAATTAAGGGTACACTAATTCCATTTCATCTTGATAGATAAAAAATCAAATGATATAGTCACTAATTTAGAGGTAGCATCTATGACAATCCCACCTCCCCCTAGGGTATATGCAAGGGTTTGGCGGATCGCCTGTTCAACTCTCGTCAAGACTCACTCACAAACTCCAATCCATAACACTAAAGTCCTTCAATATAGCATTTACATGCTACAAAATGTCCTAATATTCAAACTAAAGTACAAGACAAAAGAGAAGAGTTTAAGCAACTAGTACCATAATATAGTGTGCCGGCCAAATACAAGTCCAGGATTTCCTATTACAAACTATTACTATCTTCGTCTCTCTCATCCTCGCACCCTGTTAAGGAAAACAAATAAAGAGATGAGCTAGTAGTGAGGCTTCAAGAAAACAAGAAGCAATCTATCAGGTATTATAACATTCACATGATGGCATGATCATTTCTTCCATGAAGCAAGTAATATCCAGTTAACTCATTTAATAATATATAGTAAATAACACATACACATAAAAGGATACAGTTTGCTCTCAGGAGCAGGTTCCACAACAACTTGTCCAGGATCCGTTGACACTCCGTCAACCATGAAATTATAATGTCCGTAGATCACCCCTTATCTTCAGTCCCAATCCTTCGATCATCCCCCTGTACCTTGCCTGAACGCCAAAATAAGAAACACTTTCCATGGTTCGTAAATCTCCTCGATCAAACCCTTGCTGGCTCGATCCGACCAACTAGCCAATGGAGTTTGGGATTGGAGCCCCAATTATCAGGATAGCCGATGTGGTAAAGGCACACAGTCGACTTTCAAACTAATTACGAGTAGAGACATTGAGGTAAAGCACGCGAGCACTCAATGCTCAAGTATTGCATGTCTCGTGTTCAAATCACTTGTCACTTGTAAACATTGCATTCACTTGTTCAGGTTACTTGGCTGTCCAGCCTACCCGACCTCGCTAAGGTTGGTTTCGAATAGGGATTCCAGTTGTTACCCAAGGCTGTCCAACCTACCCGACCTCATTAGGGCTGGTCTCAGATAGGAGTTCCAGCGAAGGGCCCAATTCAGCCGATATGACCAAGTACACATCAGGCCTACACTCATACATATGCACATTCAAGTCTGCATTCAAGATCATAGAATTCAAGTTCACAAAGGTCGAATGCGATAAAGAACACACTCGCCTATGCAATAACAAGTGAAGATATCTAGCAATTTCGAGCAACAAGTCACATGAAATATCAATCAAGCAAGTCACATAGTCCTAACATGCAATTGGAACACTTACCAATTGATCACAATCTTTTCACTTCAAATCCTGTTTCGTTCTCTTGGACACTCTCAAATCGTGTGATCATATAGTATATCAAGAGTCTATCAACTTGAAGCCAATAAAAATGCGAAAGTTGGAGCTTCAAAGCTTCACTTAGAAGACGCATCAATTTGTCAGGTTGAATCCCTAACATAGCTTCCAAAAGGGCAAAATTTTCTTGTTCAAATCAAGGGAAAAAATCACATGCATGATTAATCAAAGTCTCAAGAAAAAGGTGAAGTAAAAGTAGGTCAATTCTAGTCACGAATTTTGAAGAAAACAAGGCAAAACCTTTGAGGTTCAAAGCTCGAAATTTCGAGAACGTTTTGGAGCAAATCATGTTCTTCCTTGTAAACCTCTTTGTTTTAGCTCAAATCCAATATACATGTGAAGGTCAAAATCTTTTCAAGAGTCTAGAGCCAAAATATCTCAAAATCACCACACAAATTCTAACAATAAAGCTATAATTCTCTCTTACCCTCTAGGCTAACCCTAGCAAAATTTCCAGCAAGAACTTGACAAGTTTTCCTCCAAAAATCCTAACTTTTCTTACTTAGATTCATGGAAAAAACACAATAAATCATAGCTAACATGTCAAGAGGCATTTGGCTCATGTTCTTAGCAAAGAAATCCATCAAAAGTTAACTTATAGAAGTTCTAAACTAAGCTATATACCTTATACACCAAAGTTGAAAATTTAGAGCATAACTTAAGTAAACATGTGTCAATCTTGGTCCCTAACTTTTGATGTTTACAAAACAATTGGATAATACTAATATCCCTTCAAAAAATACTTTCAGTGTAATTGAAAGAAACAAAGGAAGTTGAAAGCTGTCGGACGCTTGTAAAGATAGGACCAGACGTCCGATAAAATATGCAGCACTTCGGATGCATGAAGGACTCCATCGCCGGATGTCCGAAAGAATTAAAATATTCCACCTAGCTTACTGACCTCTTTCGGACGCATACATCAGAGATACCAGACGTCCGATAAATTATGTAGCACTTCGGACGCAAAGCATTAGAGGTACCGGACGTCCGAAAGAATTGAAAAGATTTCTCAATTTCACCATCTGCTTTCGGACGCAAGCATCAGAGATATCGAACGTCCAAAAGAATTGAAAAAAAATCTCTCAAGCTCACTGCCTGCTGTCGGACGCAAGAAACTGGAGTACCAGACGTCCGACACTCCCAACGGCTACTTGACTTTTCAGCTGCCTTCTATCCGTTGGAAGCATTAATAGATGCACTTTTTGGTCTCATATAAATAGTGCACGACCAACCACTCAGAGATGACTTTTGCACATTGAGACTATAAAAGATCAAGAGTGATTTTAGTGAGAAAATACTCTACAAAAAAGATTTGTACTCTTAGTTGTGTGAATTTCGTGTAAGCTTTTCTTGTGTGAGAAAAATACTTCAATAGCGTAACTTTGTGAGAGCTATCCGGAGTGATAGTAAAACTTGCTAGCTTGACCAAGTGTAGCTTGGGGCAAGAAGGAAGTGATCCTTCTTTTGTACACAAAGATTGATTGTATTTGATCAATTTAAAGAATCTTGTTCTATAAAGTGATATTCAAGCTCAAGTGGAGATTGCAAGTGAAATTGATTTGCTATTCTTTCCTTATTACTTACTATCTTGTGAATCTTAATTGTTTATCTCTTCTACTCTCAACCTTTCTTTCTTTCTCACTAATTGATTCATTAAGTGGTTACCTAGAAAAGAGGATAAATTTCATATTGAGCTAAAAAGTGTCTCATAATTTGATTAGTTTTTAAATAACCTAATTCACCCCTCTCTTAGGTTGTTTTCGATCCCTACAATTGGTATCAGAGTTTGGTCTCCTAAAGATTCAGCTCAGGCGGTTTTGGAGTAAAATGACAACCAACAATGCCATAGTTTTTTAAGGACAATCTGTCACTAGACCCCCAACGTTTAATGGATCCAATTACGTGAGTTGGAAAGAAAGAAAGATTATTTTCTTGCAATCTATTGATATTGAACTATGGTTTATTATTAATGAAGGTCCATATAATGCCTCTATAGTAGATGAAGTCACTCACAGACCAAGACCAAAAATCAAAAATGAATTGACTGGTGATAATAGAACCCATCTCATCTTGAATGTCAAGGCTATGAATGTGTTGTATAGTGCTTTAGATTCAAATGAATCTATTAGGGTCAAAGGGTGTAGGTCTACTAAAGAGATTTGGGACAAACTAAGAGATATTCATGAAGGGAGTGAAAATGTGAGAGAACAAAAGAAATCTATATTAGTTACCAAATATGAATCATTTAAAACAGAACCTCATGAAAATATTGACAAAATGTATTGTAGATTCAATGATCTCATTAAGGATTTAGACCTGCTAGAAAAGGAATACTCCTTAGGAGAGAAAAACAAAAAAATCTTGAATGCTTTCTCCAAGAATTGGGAAAGTAAGGTGACTGCCATTGAAGAGACTAAAGATTTAAATTCTATACCTATTGAATCTCTTATCAATTCTCTAACCTCTTATGAACTGAAACTTAAAACTAAGGTACAAGAGGAAGAGGATGCAAATGTGAGAAGGAGCATTGCTCTAAAAGCATCTCAAGATGAAGATGATTCGACTTCATTGGATGGAGAAGAAGTGGAAGTTGATGACAATGATCTTGCTCTCATCACAAGAAGTTTCAAAATAATTCTCAATAAAAGGAGATTCAGAAAAGGAGGACATAGCAATTCATTTACAAATCAGTTCAACAATACAAGAAACAAAGGAAAGTAAGAGGCCAATAAAAAGGAAGTTGACAAATGCTTTGAATGCGGCTAATTTGGACACTACATGAGTGAGTGCCCAATGAAGAAGAAAAAAGAAAGAAAAGCTGAACGAAAACCAAAATTCAACAACTTTCAAATCACATAGAATGATTGCAATTCAGATGGTGATGTTGAAGAGGAAGAGGAATATGCTTAAATGGCTTTCATAGCCATTGGTGATGATGAGATAACTACTTGCAACTCTCAATCTGTTAGTGATGATGAATCTGATGATGATATTGAATCTTTCATTGAGAGACTGCATTATAGTTTGAAAGAATTTTATGCTAAAAATAAGGAATTAAAACAGAAAATTAATTTTTTGTTTCAAGATAATGCAAATCTTTTACAACAAAACAAAAAGTTGAAAGCTGAAAATGATTACTTCAAAAAGAGTGAGACTACTTTACACTTTGAGCTTGATAGAAAAATAAAACTTTGTGAATTGTTCAAAAAGGAACAAAGTGACTTGACAAGAAAAATGGATTGTCTAAATGAGTTGCTTCAACACAAGAAACAAAACTGTTTTCAAAAGAATGAATCAAAACTTCATTTTGGTATTCATGAGAAAAAATTGAATTCTAGTACGAATGAATTTACTATTTATAACAAAAGGTAAGTCAGATTTGTTAAACCTGTTCATACAAGTAATTCGTTGATTATGTGTAATTTTTGTTGCCAAATAGGTCATTTGAAAAGTAATTGCTATGTGAGGAAGAATATGAGAAATGTCATGAAATGCATGTGAATAGTTAGACATAATGCTAACTCTCAAGGACCCAAAAAGTAAAGGGTACCAAATACTATCTTGTGAACTTTTGTGTAGGTGAACTTGGTGAACATCATTAATGAATCAAAATGATTAATAGATAGTGGATGCTCAAGGCACATGACCGGTGATCCATCACAATTCATCAAACTCAAGCCAAAATCAAGTGAAAAAGTGACATTTGGAAATGATAATATAGCCAAAACAATTGAAGTAGGAGATATTGGTAAGAATGGTCAAACTTTTGTTCACAATATTCTTCTAGTTCGTAATTTGAGTTATAACTTGCTATGTGTTAGTCAATTGTGTGATAGAAATCTGTTTGTATCGTTCAAAAAGCATGAATGTCTTGTTGTTGACTCAAAGTTTAATATTATCTTCAAAGAAAAAAGAATAAATGACATCTATGTAATTATTCTTGAAAAGTTGTTTCCTCTAACTTTAAATGTCTTAAAGTTTCAAATGACGACCCTTGGTTTTGGCATAGAAGGATTTATTATTTCAACATGGATTTGTTAAAAGAAATTTTCAAAAAGGAACTTGTTAGAGGTTTGCCAAAAATTAAGTTTGAAAAGGACAAAATTTGTTATGCTTGTCAATTTGGAAAACAAGTCAAAGTTTCTTTTAAACCCAAGAAATGTGTTTTTACTTCAAAACCTTTGGAACTTCTATATCTTGATTTGTTTGGTCCTACACAAATTGCTAGTTTGGATGGTAAAAGATATTGTTTGGTTATCGTTGATGATTGTTCTAGATACACTTGGGTGATGTTTCTTGCTCACAAGAATGATGCCTTCGAAAATTTTTTTTCCCTATTTGCAAAAGTTCAAAATCTGATTGGGTTAAAAATTGTTAAGATTAGAAGTGACAATGGCTCGGAATTTAAATTTTGTGATTTTTTAAAATTTTGTGATAACAATGGTATTACACATGAATTTTCAATTACAAGAACTACTCAACAAAATGGAGTTGTTGAAAGAAAGAATAGAACTCTTCAAGAAGCCGCAAGAACCATATTAAGTGAATATAACTTACCAAAATATTTTTAGACCGAAACTGTGAATACGGCTTGTTATGCAATGAATAGAGTTTTGAGACCAATTTCGAACAAAACCTCTTATGAGTTAATTTTTGATAAAATGTCAATTGTTGGATATTTCAAAGTTTGTGGTTACAAATATTTTATTTTAAATATCAAGGAACATCTTGAAAATTTCGATAAGAAATCCGATGAAGGTATTTGCTTGGGTTATTGTGAAAACAAAAGAGAATTTAGAGTCTATAATAGAAGAACCCTTGTTATAAAAGAAGCAATACATGTTACATTTGATGAATCTAATGATGATATTTTCAAAAGTTGTTGTGAGGATGATGATGTAGGTGTTCAAGAAGGATTTAAGAAGCTCACAATTCATGATCAAGACAATATTCTATTAGAAGAAAATTCAAAG